>NW_023425351.1:31986217-34386217 GCF_014108415.1 Molossus molossus | reverse complement strand
TGGCTGTGGGTGAGGCTCTGCTGGCGCTCACATGTGTTTTCTCATTAGATCATCCCAACAGATCTATTCTTATCCTCCTTTCACAGGTGAAGAAATAGAGGCTCAGAGAGGTGAAGTGGTTTCCCCAAGGTCACACAGCCAGTCATGGCAGAGAGTGGACTTGAAGCCGCACGATGTGACTCATTCCAGAGCCTGCACTCTCTTTTCCCCCAGAGACGCATCCAGAGCCAAACCAAGGGAGTTCTGAACTCACAGACTGAATACCATCTATTCACAGAGGAGCGGTTGTCTCTTAGTCTAGTACTTTGGGTTTGAAATAAGATTCGGCTAAAAATAGCTACAGAGTGCACCTTCAGTTTTCTCCCTTTCCATCACTGTTTGCATTTTGATCCGTTCCTAAAATCCAGATTGATCAGCTACCTTTCTCCCGGGTTCGTGCATGTTCTATGGCTCTCTCGGCTTACAAGAACACAAAAAACACTTAGCTTGACACAGGAGGCCTGAGAAGCAGGCCAGGCTCCACCCCTCTTCTCTCTCACTGCGTCCTCCCCCCAGGGCTCAGAAGCTCTCTGGAAGCCACAGCCTTGCCTGCTTCCTTGCCCCAGCTGCCGCTGTCCCATCTGGAAATCCCATTCACCCGGCAAAGCCCGTCAGCCTGAGCCACAAAGCACGTATAGAATGGCAATGAACATGACTTTTTTTTTTTTTTTTTAACTTATTTTAAATATTATTAAGTTCCATTATACTCAACCAGGTCTGGGAGGAAAAACTATTTGGAATAGGCCTCAGCCTGTTACAAACATGTGATTGGGAAGATCTTCAACAGTGGATTCCACTGTTGAAGTGGAATTTAATTTCCAATCAGAAGTAAACATGCAGTATCATCTGGAACGAGTTTTTTGTTTGTTTTTCCCTCAACAACCCTAAATCTACCAGACGGCCTCTGCAACAGCTTTCTCAAAGTGTAACAAATTCTACTTGGTGTATCATCTCTTCACGTTTAATTATAAGGATTTGCATTTGCAGAACCAATTAATCGGTAATTAGATAGCACTGTACCAAAAGAAATTAAACAAAGATTAAAAAAAACAAAAACACACTCAGCACAGGGCCGTCTCACCCAGTAATGTTCCGTGCAGCGTGGTAAAAATTCTCCCATAGAGCCCTGGCCGGTTTGGCTCAGCGGTTGGAGCGTCGGCCTGCGGTACAGAGAGACCCGGGTTCGGTTCCCGCTAAGGGCACGTACCTCGGTTGCAGTTTGTCCCCGGCCCTGGTTGGTCGTGCGGGTGGCAGCCACTCGATGTGTCCCTTCACATCGATGTTTCTCTCTCTCTCTCTCTTCCTCTCTCTCCCTCCCACTCTATCTGAACAAAAAGTGGAAAAATGTCCTCGGGTGAGGATAAAAAAAAAAAAATTCTCCCGGAGAAACACAGGTTAACTGAATGGTGAGCAGCGTGGGCCTTTGGTTTGCTTCTACCCTCGGTGACCACCAGTGCCAATGGGGAACAAAGATAATCCAAATACAAAAACTCTCTGATGATGCTAATGTTTGTTCCTCTTTTTGCTCTTCATCAGAAATTTGATTTCTGATAATTATGTTGAAATGGCAGACTTTTGCAATGCAAAAAAACAATGCATATTTTATAATGATACTTTCTCTACCTAATCTTCATATTTTCAAAAAACACATAGCCTGGCCAATGTGGTTCAGTGGTTAGAGGATCCGCCCATGCACTGAAGGGTCACAGGTTTGATTCCTGGTTGAGGGCACATACCTGGGTTTCAGGTTCGATCCCCAGCCTCGGTTGGGATGTGTGCAGGAGGCAAACAACGTGTCTCTCTAACATTGTGGTCTCTCTCGCTCTCTCTCCCCCACTCCCCTCCTCCTTTCTTCCCTCCCTCCCACCCACTCTCAAAAGCATTGGAAAAAATATCCTTGGGTGAGAATTAACACAAGAAAAAAGAAAAACACATAAATCAACTTTTTTTTACTTGAAAAAATTATCTATTTATTTATTTTATTGTTGAAAGTACTACAGATGTCCCCCCTTTTTCCCCACTGACCCCCTCCTTCACACTTCCACCCCCTCCTGCCTTCCCCAGCCTAGTGTCCATGGTGATTGGTTTTGCCTATATGCATATGTTATTTGGTTTATCTCTTCCCACCCATCCCTCTGAGGTTTGTCAGTCTGTTCCCTACTTCCATGATTCTGGATGTTTTTTGGTCCACAGCTTATTTTGTTCATTATATTCCACAAATAAGTGAGATCATGTGGTACTTGTCTTTCTCTGACTGGCTTATTTCACTTAGCATAATACACTCTAGGTCCCTCCATGTTGTCTCAAAGGATAAGAAATCTCTCTTTCTTACAGCTGCATAGTATTCCATTGTGTATATGTACCACAGCTTTTTTATCCACTCATCTACTGATGGACACTTGGCTGTTTGACATAGATCAATTTTTGAGTTAATTGTCAACTAGACCTCCAAAACAAACCTTAGATGGGGGGGGGATGCAAAGCAAATTGCAGAAGGGAAAATAAAGGCCCTGTAACTTGGTGCTGGGACAGATGACAGCCTGGCCTGCCCCTGTCCCCACACCGGTGTTGAGCAGTGGTGACAGCAGGCTCATGGTGGGCAGCCAGCCACACAGCAGTGTATCCAGCAAGCTTTTCTCCTGCCAGGCCCCTAGTTACACCTTCCCCCATGACATGCCTCCACCAGGGGTTGAACATGAATGACCTTAAGGCGCT
Source organism: Molossus molossus (assembly GCF_014108415.1). Lineage (NCBI taxonomy): Eukaryota > Metazoa > Chordata > Mammalia > Chiroptera > Molossidae > Molossus > Molossus molossus. Next base: position 34,383,463 of record NW_023425351.1, on the reverse strand, counting down.
TTGAGTTCTCTCCGTGATGCTTCCGTTTCTGTGGGAGACTGACCTCACCTTTACTCCCAAGTCCGAGGATCCTGTGAATTGTGGATATTGTAAAGCCTTTTCACCGTGTGCCAAGTGACTGAGCAGTTTTTCCCCGGTAGACGAGGTTGTCTTAAAAACCTCTGCAGAGTACATTTCACTGTGTACTCACAAGCTTGCTTTCTAGAAGCATCTTTCATTGCCAGCCTCCGAAAAAAGTAATTAGTCTTTCAATGGAACAGTTTTCCAAGAAAGAGTGTAAGGTGCTTTGAGAAGAACTGTAGAAATTTTAGATTCCCATCTTGGATTAGAAGAGTAAGCTTAGCTTAGTCATTTTGCGTTCTGGTGGAGGTCGGAGGGCCAGGTGGTAATAATTTTCATACCTTCGACGTGAAATCATTTGAGCAGCCCCACCCCCAGAACTGGGAACAATGTGACTTTCCTCTAATTCGGGAATCGCTTTTCCTGCTGCGCTGCGTTCCAGTTTCTATCTCTATGACTCCGTTGCTTTGACAAATTAGACGACACACCTGTGAATGAAAGCCACACTTGTCAACATGGCCATTCATTTGTCCAAACGGCTTATCAATCCTCTGCAGTGCTTCTTCAACTGTTCCCCAGTTTGAAATGTTTGTGTCCCAGGAGGTGGTACAATTTATTTCTGGTGTCGGGGTGCTACAGACATTGTTGCCTCTCGATATTAACTTCTTTCTTGTAATCAGCCTAAGCAAGCCAACTCCTGTCCACAATGATCATTATCTTATGAGCTTTTATTCGGGGTTAACCAGCCAAAATCCACAAGCCAAGTAACCTGTCTGTCTTAGTGACTGATGGTAGTGGTCTTCACTTCTTCAGGACACGGGCATCACTTTACGACACCGTCTTCACTACAACACCGTCTTCACTTTACGACACCGTCCTCACTTTACGACAGGGTCTCTGCAGCTCTGACCTATGCCCTCCTGCAAAGTGCAGGCGAGCAGCTCGTTGCCCCCCTTCCCTCCCGTCTCTCTCCATGATGGCTCTGGTTAACGTTCAGCACCTGGGAGCCATCCTGGGTCACCCCTTTCACTCATCTCACACCCAGAGTCTCAGCCAGTCCTGCCAGGTCACCTGCCACTGCCCCGACCCTCGTCCCAGCCACCAGTCCCTCTTGTCTTGGCTCCCAGCCGTCCTCTTCTCCCTGGTCTCCCTGCCTCTGCTCCACTCCCCTCCAGTCCGTTCTCCAGAGAGCAGCTCGATAATTATTTTTTAAAACAATTACCTGCCTGCCCCTCCCCCTCACACGTCACGTCACCGCCTCAGAGAAGCCTTTCCTGACCACAGGCACTGTCACGGCAGCCCTTCGACGCCCTTCCTAACATGTGCCCCTTTTTGTTTGTTTCCTGATCATTGTGTTTCTCCCCACCAGCCTCGTCTGTCCTTCTCCACCACCACCACCATGTCCAACAGCAGTGTGTAATATATGCTCAATAAACATGCCTTAGATGAACAGCCAGTGGATGAATGTTTCTCTTCTTAATACTCTAGGGTTTTGACAGGGTCTGTTAACTGCTGGACTTCAGCTTCCTTATCTCTACAATAAAATTTTTAAAACATTGGATTTTCAAGGGGATAAGTTTGGAGTACACGCGTGGTATGTGGCATGGCCCACAGACCATGCGGGGTGAGCATCATTAACAGTGTCCCTCGCTGTTTTCCAGGAAATCCTCGGAGGAACTGGACATGGACAAGGTGACGGCAGCAATGGTACTCACCAGCCTGTCTACCAGCCCTCTGGTCCGCAGCCCTCCTGTGCGGCCGAACGGTGAGCCCCGGGGACAGGTGTAGGGAAGGGCCCCTGGGCACCAAGAGCACAACCTCCCTTTGAGAGGTCTCACAGGGATCTCATTCCTGTCAAATGAAAAGAACAATTAACTCTCACTGAGCAGGAAGCCAGAGGAGATGTGGGAGAAATAGAGACCTCAGGGCCACCGGCTTCCTCACCTTCCCAGAGACCCCAGCGCACCTCATTCATCCCTCCACCTGTCCATGCACAATCACTTTGCCAGGACACTTATCTGCAGTACTTGGTCCCTTTTCCCCGGTAAATGGAGATTGGTCTAAAGAAACCATTGTCCCAGCATTATTTCTGTTGGACAGGAGAGGTAGTAGGATCAAAGTACTCAAAAGATTAAATATTTTGAAAAAGCATTATTCCAAACTCCTCAATCAAATACAATTATTACTCCATTCATTCACTCAATATATATTTATTAGTTACTATGCTAGATGGTTTGAGTACATCATTGAAAACAATGTCATGCTCCCATGTAGTGTTCAGTCTCTTTGGGGGGAAGAAGACTCTCAATCCTAGCCATATCAATGGCTAGCATTTACTGAGCACTTGCTATGTGCCAAGTACTAGGCTTGCTTTATCTCATGTAATTCTCACAACTCTGTGAGCTGTCGTTATCACTGTTTTACAGATGAGTAAACAGAGGCACATGGGGATTAATTGGCTTGTAAATAGCAAAGCTGGATTCTCTCCTATACCTTCCTGATTCCAGATCTGTTATCTTAGTCATGACATAATGTGGACTCACATAATGCGCTATGAGAAATCAGGAAGGCAGTAGGAGATGAAGTTGGAGAACTGGCTAGGACTGTGGACATTCACCTGAGGCTGCAGGAGAGCTATCAGGTGATTTCGGCACTGGAAAATTACAATTGGATTTACAGGTGAAAACAAAAAAAGAAACAAACAAACAAAAAACCACGTGAGTGTCCTGAGTCTTGGTGGTCACAGAGGGGATGGATAGGACATAACTGAGAAACGGGAAGAAGGTAGAATTGACAGGACTTGGTGGCGGACAAAGAGGATGAAGGAGAGGGGGTGGCAGGAGCACTTCCAGGCAGCCAGTGCTTTGCCAAGGAGACCCGCTCCCTGAGATGGCAGCCAGGGCAGAGCACACGTCTGTTGGTGAGAGTTTGGGGCAGGATCTGGAGCCATCGGCGAAGGAGATAAATCCAGTGCGAAGCGTGTGTAGTGGGCAGTACGGAGGCTCATTCAAGGGCAGTGTCTGGGGGAGGCCTGGGCTGCCCATGCAGAACTGGAAGGCAGCGTTTAGAAGCCAGGAGAGGAGAGGAGATTGCAGACAGAGTCGTATGGAGGCAGTGAGCAAAGACTGGGAGGGAACGGAGGGGAACGGGTGATACCTACCAGCCTCTTAAGGGGTCAGCAGAGGGAAAAGAACCCAGGAAGAGCCTGGGGGTGGCCGGAGGTAGAAAAGAGAGCTAGGAGAGTGCGGTTTCATGGAAGCGAAGGGGAAAGCGAGTTTCAAGGACAGGTGTCTGATGCTTCAGAAGCTCAATATGAAACACACTGAATTCTGCATCAAGACGAAGGTCCCTGGAGATCTGGCCAGAGCATTCACGGTAGACCACCCGTGGGCGGGAGTCAGGCTGCAGGGGACTGAGTGTAATGCAGTGAGACCCACGGAGTGAAGGTTACCAGTAAGGGAACGACTTCTCTCAAAAGCCAGCCTAGTCCGTTAGGAGACTGAGGTATGGTTCACAAGTAACTTGGTGGTAGCGTGAGGTGTGAAAATAAATTTGTTGAACATCCAGTGAGTACTCACCAAAACGTACCCCACTCCAACTGTAGGTGGAAAGAATGATCAAGGTGCTGGGAAGTTAAATCAATACCGTAACTCAGTAGTGTCCTACCCCCATCATGACCACCACAGGCCAGCAGGGTGACACCACCTTATTACCTAGAGCAGGTGAGGTGATTGAAAGATGAGCTTGACCGTGGCTGTTGAATGACATGACCTCTCTTCTCAGAGCCTCTTTACCAAGCATCCTGGTTCACTTTGCTCGGTGCCACTAAAGAAAGATGGCAGCGAAAGCAAACCTGAAGATACCCCCAAAACCAGACCTAGGAAAGGGGAATCGCATAACAGATGGAAAAGTTAACAGAGAAAAAAAAAATCTTCAAGGTGACTTTGTCCCAAGCTGGGCCACCAAATGCAAATAAATAAATTGTAGCTTTTCATTGCTCTACCCCCCCCCCCCAAAAGGAATTGCAAAATTTCATAGAGTCCTCAGAGGAGAAAGAGTATATTTTAATGAAATCATTATTTTTACATGGCATTCTTTTTGAACTGAGAACGTTTTTAATGTTCCTTTGTCTTGAAAGGTTAGACTCAAAATAAACCCTTTGCTTCTTCAGTGCAAACTTTTGTTAGCACAGTTATAAAGAAAGTAATTCACCGTTCACTGTGATTGTTTTTAAAAAATTACTACCCAACTCATAATCCCAAATTGTCTGATATCTTATTAAATCTGCAACAGGCAGCAAATTCTTAGCAAGGGAAAGCAGTTAATGATAATGAAGTCATTGGTTTTTTGTAAGAAACACATATTAGATCCAGAATTATTAATTATCAGTGAATTTTTGAGAACTGTTGTGATTCTTTGTGTGCCTGGGAAGGATCATTGTGTCGGGAAGTGGCTCTGCAAAGGGTGAGATTCCAGCCAGGCCTGTCTGCATTTTTGCCCAAAACATGTTTAAGATAAGGAGACACTGTCATCGATATATTACAAACTGATAAAATATATTACAAAAGTTTTTTTCTGAAAAAATCATTTCTATATCACATTGTCTTTCTCATTAAATAGTGTTTCTCTTAAAGGAAATGCATTGCCAAGTAAGCAAATTCACTTTGGGCATTGACATGAAGCTATGCAACCACACTGCTTTTCAGAATAAATTCAGTTCCTCATACTTAACATGATTACACAGCCAGCACCACTAACTTAGTTTATCTTACAAGTGCATGCTGTGGTGCACTCATAAGCCTCCTGAGCCTGCCAAGGTGTCTGTCACACCAGGTAGTACTACCGAAGGCCTTACATTAGGCTCTTGGGGTCCTGTTGCATTGAATGCAGCTGTCTTATTTATAAAAGGCCACTCCTGTCTGTGAGTACATCTGTCACCGGTAGACTGCAAGGACTGAGATGCTAACTTGGTTTTGTTGGGGCCTGAAAGGCGTGATCCCGCAGAAATGGCATTTGATTGGGTTAGAGCCTCGCCTTAATAAGAGGGGTAACGTTCTTCTGCGATTTTAACTTAAAACTGCATTCCTCTAACTGAACTTTTTGCTTGACATAGTTGAGAAATAGGCCGGAAACCTATAATTGGGTGAAGGTAGTCAAGACATTTTCCATGAAGACTTGTCCACTGTGTGTATTCACTTCATTACTAATTACACAGATGTTAACAGTATTTCTTTAATGAGGCATTTTGGGATTCCCCCCCCCCCCTTGTACTTAGAATTTAGTTTTAATATATTCAAAACGCACAGAAATATAGAGGAGAAATTATCCAAAAAGAAGGTCAGGTTTGTACAAAAGCTAATTAAAATTGGGCATCTTACAAGGGAAAGTAGTCTTCAATAATTAAAACAGCCTTCCCAAAGGCATTCTAACTGGGTGAAGATCTTTCCACATTAGCAAACATTTCATGTTTCCCCCACAAGTGGAAAGGTAAAGTCCAACAGCCACCTTATCAGTAATTATGACCAATAAATTCTTCTCTGATCTCAGCTTTGTTGCAGAGAAGGATTCCTACAACACAGGACACATCCAAACACTGAAGGAGAAAGAAGGCCAACTGGTAGACCGGGGTTTGGGCCCTGGTTCACTTACTGGTTACGCCTCAGGTCCTCATCTGTAAACCCCGCATGACAGCCCTTGATCTGATAGACAGATGTGAGAATGCATGTGATGTGTGAACGAGCTATGTGAAATGGACAATACCCAATGCAAGGCTCTGTTCTTTCTTATAATGAGGTCAATGACTTAAGTAACTATCCAGAAATTATTTTTTCTATTAGAGATTCTTCTATCTTGGACCAACTTTTTACATAAACCTATTCCAAAGCTCTCACAGCTATGAGAAATTCCTTTTTAAAAAGTTAAAATAGCCCTGGCTGGTTTGGCCCAGCGGTTAGAGTATAGGCCCACAGACCAGAGAGTCCTGGGTTCGATTTCCACTCAGGGCCTGTGCCTCTGTTGCAGTTTGTCCCCAGCCCCTGTTGGGATCATGTGGGTGGCAATCACTCGATGTGTCTCTCTCACATCGATGTTTCTCTCTCTTCCTCCCTCTTTCCCTCCCACTCTATCTGAAGATAAAAATGCAAAAATGTCTTTGGGTGAGGATTAAAAAAAAATAGTAAGTTAAAATAGCCCTCACCAGTTTGGCTCAGCAGTTAGAGCATCAGCCCTTAGACCAAAGTGTTATGAGTTCGATTCCCAGTCAAGGGCATGTACCTCGGTTGCAGGATCAATCCCCGGCCTCAGGGTCATGCAGGAGGCAACCAATGGATGTGTCTCTCTCACATCGTGTTTCCCTCTCTCCCTCTTTCTCTCCCTCCCTCTCCCCTACTCTGTCTAAAAAAAAAAAAAAAATCAATGGAAAAGTATCCTCAGGTAAGGGTTTTTTTAAAAAGTGAAAATAGGGTGTCAGGGAGGGGGACAATATTGCAAAGAATTTCCCTCTCAGAAACAATCAATAAACTTAGAGTTCCCCAAACTTAGTGAAGGAGGACACCTTTTTCTTGTTTTCATATCATCTCCACTCTCAACCAAAGGAACCACCTGCACAAAACCACCCACATCAGAAAACTGTTAGGAAAACCTGTCACGTGATTAAAACAGCTCAGTGTTTATAAAGGATAATGCAACTTTTTTTTCCGAGGTATGCGTAGTGCACCCCCAGCTGTTGCACATTTCTGGGTGGGCTGCAGGTGCTGTGGTGGGATCCAGGCCGGACCCCGCGCTTACCGGGCCCCTGCGTGCCGGCTTCTGGCGTTGTTGACGCTGGTTGTCTGGATCGCAGAGGGCCTGAGCGGATCCTGGAAGGAGGGCGGCGCCCCGTCCAGCAGCTGCAGCAGCGGCTACTGGAGCTGGAGCGCCCCCAGCGACCAGTCCAACCCGTCCACGCCGTCGCCGCCGCTGTCCGCCGACTGCGCCAAGCCCTTCCGCAGCCCCGCGCCCGACGACGGCATCGATGAGGCCGAGGCCGGCAGCCTGCTCTTCGACGAGCCCATCCCCAGGAAAAGAAAGGTCAGCCTCTGCGCCGCTCCTGGTCTTTGACGTTCGGGGGTAAATCCAGGGTCCTGATCAAAGACAGAACCACTAAGTGTGGACACCGTGTCTTGCCAGCACGCATGCCCCCCACTACCCTCTCTGGGTTAACTTGCTGCCTGGTGTCAGAGTTGACAAAGGTGCCCCAGGGTTTCCAAGGGTTTGGAAGCTACGAAAGTGGGCATCAGGCTTGGATTGGTAGTTAACCCACTCACTTACTGGGACTTCGTTTTCTCACCTGTAAAATAAAACTAATATTCGTTTCTATTTCCTGCTTCAAAAAACATATTGGAAGAATGTTTTGCATCTTATTTTTATAAAACCGGTTTTATAAAACATGAAACCTGACACAAATGTATGTACTACGTACTTACAGACCAAAATTATATACTTACTACAGCAAAAGTGAAAAAGGAACTCGAATGCATTGATTTAATACATTGATTACACGTTGATTTAATCCTCACAGCTGGCCTATCTGGAGAGTATCATTCCCAATTTGGTGGGAGCAGAAAGGCTCAGCCTGGTGTGCACTTGGACAGGGAACAGGCCCCCAGGAGCGCTGAGGTGTTTCAAGTGGACTGGGGTGATGCTATGAGATTTGCTTTTCGAAAAGCTCACTCTGGTTGCTGGGTGGAAAATGACTTTCTTGGGTTTGACAACTGACCTTTTATCATGGAGATTAGAAGTGGAACTTGCTCTGTCCTGCAGGTTAGAAGGGCCACTCATACCCAGGTCCCTGCCTGAACCTAAAGCTCATATTCCTTTCATTCTCTTCATGTATGTGTACATTATCATGCCCACTCACAATTTTTCAAAACCATCTCCACTTCATAGAATAAAGCAATTTATTGAATAAAGAATAAAGAATGTAGCAGCAGCTACATCCAGTAGACATTTTAACATTATTTTTTAAATGGCCATGTCAATGTGATACTGTTACTTTATATATTGGTTCTTTACGTTGTTATTGGTGTCTTCATTATGAGTCATTATTCACAAACAAAAATCTGAAGCAGAACCCTAGGGACTGCAATGCAACCTTTTTTCTTCCAATTTATTTTAAAGAGGAAAACAAAGAGATGGCATTGATCCAACACCGTCCCTCCCTCCATCTCTGCTAGCATCACTCCGCATGTGTAACTGTGAAGGCTGCATGGGCTCTCTCTACCCAGAGAACGGGGGTAGAGGAGGCTCCTGCCCTTCCCGGAGGTGGTGTGGGAAAATTGCTGCTCCACACACCAGTCAGGCAAAGGGCTGGATTTGTTCATTGCCCTATGGGTCACCAGGGACATTAGGTGTTTGACTAGTCAGGGAAAGAGACTGGCACTTGTATCAGTGGGAACCTGCAGGTAAGATAGCCATGGGGACCTGAAGGGTCGTCTGTTGCTTCAGGCTGCACAGACTTTCTGGGTCATCAGGGTGTGTGGCCCTGGCTGTCATCAGATATGGCCCAGCGTGGTGGCAAGGACTCACAGTGCAAGAACCCCATGCTTGCACAGTGCTCTGATGAAAGCAATTTAATGAGCTGTGAATAAACAGCACTTCATTATTGAACTGGACAGAATGTGGTGGGTTGTACGTGATCAGGGTATTGTTTCTTGGTGCTTCTGTTTCATTTGTACGCTCGTGTATGTGCTGTGCATAAGGGATCCCTTACTGTGGCTCATGGGCAAAAAGCTCGGAAGCCCCTCTTCTGTGTCATACAGAGATAACATGATCTGTGGGAAAGGAAGGGACCCTCAGCAGAAATCAAAGGAGCCCCATTCTAACTCAACTTGACTACCCTTTGAACTTAAGAAAATCATTTCTCTTCTCTGAACATCAGCTTCTTCATCTGTAACACAAGCAAACAGGTATTATCAACCCTCTCTCCAGACAACCGAGAAGATTGAAAGTGATGATAAGTAGAAAGGGTACACCTACTAGAATGTACCAACATTGTAATAGACACATCAGGGCCCTTACAAAAGGAGAGGTGGCATCCCCTGGATCTGATGATAAAGCCCTGAGCACAATCCTCCGCCTGAATATGGAAGGTCTCATCTCTCCTGCCCACCCCCACCATGGACACCTCACCCCCACATCCTCTATGATCCAGGTTCCACTTATGTCAAGGGGAAGAGAGTGTGAGATGCCCCCTAGACCAGCCATCATCTCTTACTATAGGTAGTGAAGAAGAAGCATTTGCTAATAACTACTTTTGCATACTGAGTTACAGTTTTTGAAATGCGCTTAAATGCAGCATTTTATTTAATCATCACAAAAATAATTGGCATATCCACATCCCCATTTTGCAGAAGAGGTGACTTGCCCCAGGTCCTGTAGTTCCTAATGTGGCAGAGGTAAGATCAGCTCAGCTGAAATTGCAAAGAGGAAACTTGAGGAGGCAAATTAATTCAAAGCATCCACCTTCCCTCTGCCTGCAGAGGAGACTCAGGTGGAGAGAAAAGACTCAGAGGCAGCATAAGCCAACGTTACCTGGCAGGATGGGAGGGGGGTGTATAGGGTTGGGGAGGAAATGATGGCAGCAAAGGGGACTGCAGGCGGTCTGCAGGGACCCAGCTTCTTGCATGAAGCACCCATCACTTAAGATGACCTTCAGCCAAGGTGGGTGGGAATGCTAGAAAGGGAAATGAAAGGGTTTCTCCCAGCTCTGGAAATCAACCAGCCAACTTTGTCCTTCCCAGTTATAGCAGAATCTTCCCTCTGGGATTTCAGAGGGGCTGAAGGTACTTCCCTGGTAGTGTGAGCAGGACGCTGGGACTGGGGGGAAGGTGCAGTACCTGTCATGACCACAAGGGGCTGCAGTGACCCTAGATACAGCCACTCCAGGAGTTGGGAAGAAAAACTCTTAGGGCCCAGAGTTAAGCACCAATCCCAGGGGTTCTCCAGAAAATTAAGACATGCTGATAACTAATTATTAATGGCTTTTTTCCCATATAAGATTCTGGATTTGTCCATTCCTGAATAGGATCAAACAGGTTCAAGATTGGGATTTAGCACCCCAGCTCCAATACTTATGTGATCCTAAGCAAGTCACTTGACCTCTCTTAAGCCTCCGTTTGCTCTCTGTAAAATGTGGGTCATGAGCCCTGGCTGGTTTGGCTCAGCAGTTGGATCATCAGACTGCGGACCAGACAGTCCCGGGTTCGGTTCCCACTAAAGGCATGTACCAAAAAAAAAAAAAAAAATGGGTCATGATAACACCACCTTGATGGGGTTTCTGTGAGGATTCTATGAACAGTAAATGCTGGCTGCTCATATTTTGCAATTGACACCTGACTGAATGGAAGTGTGAGAATTGTGGTGTAGAGAGAGGGAGTGCTTCCCTCCCTCCTCCATCCTGACCCCACCTTGACCATTTCAGGACACCCAGGACCCCTCAGCCACCTTGGCTTTATTTGGGGTAAATGGAGAGCCCAGCTCACCATCTGGTGAGGGGTGAGGGCAGCAATGCCAACACCTGGGAAAGAAGTGACAATGATGAAGCCTGGAATTTCGGTGACTGCCTCTGCATTACTGCCGATGTTCTGAAAGGCGGCATCCAGCCCTGGCCGGTGTGGTTGAGTGGTTAGAGTGTCAGCCCGCGGACCAATGAGTCTCAGGTTCGATTCCCGTCAAGGGCATGTACCTCAGTTGTGGTTCATCCCCAGCCCTGGTTGGGTCGTGTGGGAGGCAACCAGTCGATGTGGCTCTATCACATCAATGTTTCTCTCCCACTCTATCTGATAATAAGTAGAGAAATATCCTCGGGTGAGGAATAAAAAAAAATAAAATAAAAATGAAAGGTGGCGTCCATAGGAGGAAACCAACTTCTTTCCCAGGTGTCGGGACCGTGGGCCACTTTACCTATGGGAGATCCTCAAGACAGAGAAAAAAGGGCCAAGTTCATGTAACAGCTGTTCAGGGGTAAACCGTGAACTAACCCTGGTCTGTCTTTCTGGCCCAGAAATCATGACTCACTCTCAACCATGAATGACGGCTCTGAAAGCCCACAGAACCTCAAGGCCCTCACACACAGGCAGCGCCCATCTCGGTGCTGACCTCATTCCTCAGCACCCCTGAGCACAGGGCCTTGTGCGGGAAAATCCGTGGCTCCAGAAATAGGCCCATCGGGCGGGACTGCAGGGGCGGGGCGCGGTGCTAAGAAAGCAGCTAGGTCACATCGCGTGGATGTCACAGTGACGTCACTGCACTGCCGGCCTGAGCAGGGGAGGATCAGGGTCTGGAGTGAGATCTGAGTAATTTGGTGGCAGCATCGCAGAATAACCTGCCACCCTGGCAGTATGTGGGATCGGAGCTTACGGACGACCAGAAGTCACCCAGCCCGGGCTCAGCTTCAGCACATCACAAGACTGTTTGATGATGTCTAGAAATGGACGGACGTCCCCAAAGATGAGAGGCACTCTTAGAATCCACTGATTCAGAAACCACATATTCACTAGGGGTTTGTATTAATTCAAGGATGCTTTTGTTGTTACAGAAGTCATTTAAAATCAACTTTATCTAGATATAATTTCCACACAATAAAATGAACCCATTTCAAATATACAGTTCAGTGAGTCTTGATGAGTTTCCCCACCTGGGGAACGACCACTCTAATCGAGACCAGAACCCCTGGTGACTCTCTGCAGTCAGACACTCCCACGCCCGCAAACAGGCGGCCACTGAGCCAACGAGACATTGATTTTGCATGTTGTAGAACTGAAACTAAATGGAATAATACAGCATGCACTTTTGGGTGTACAAAATTCCAAGTGTTGGCAACTTATGTATTGCTGGTGGGAATGTAAAATGGTGCAACCACTTCATAAAACAGTTTTGCAGTTTCTTATAGAGTCAAAGCTACACTTACCATCTGACCCAGCAGTTTCACTCCTAGAATATTTACCTAAGAGATAAGAAAGCCTGTGTCCACAGAAAGACTTGTAGACAAATGTTCATAGCAGTTGTTTTTATTATCACCCTAATCTGGAAACAACCCAAATGTCCATAAACAGGGAAATGGAGAAACAAATTGTGGCATATTTCTTCAATGGGATACCACCCCCCAGTGGATGGCAACGAACCCAATAAACAAAACAATTGAGTGAAGCTCAAAATCATATTGCTGTGGCTCAGTGGTTAGAGTGTTGGCCCTTGCACTGAAGGGTCTCTTGTTCGATCCCCGGTCAAGGGCACATACCTGGGTTGCAGGTTCAATCCCCAGCCCTGGCCGAGGCATGTGTAGGAGATAATTAATCAATGATGTTTCTCTCCCTCTCTTTCTCCCCCTCTCACCCTCCCTTCAATGGAAAAAAAAAAAAAATCAATGGAAAAAAATATCCTTGGGTGAGGATTAACAAAAATCATTATGCTGAGGTAAAGAAGCCAGACACTACAGAATACATTCTGTATTATCCCATTTACGAAAATCATTTATTTTATTTTATTTATTTTATTTCATTATATTTATCACTACAGCATCTATAAACAGGGCATGTAGGTGGGAGATGTTTCATCAATACTTGGTATACGTTTGAATTCACCCATCACTTTGCATTAACCTCTCACACCTCAGTCTTCCTGTTTTGCGAATAAAGAAAGCCCCGAAGTGGTGAAGAGGACATGAACCAGGCTGCTTCCCCAGTGAAGGACAGGACTGGGAGCCCCGTCAGCCTCTAGGCACTTACTGATTTATGACATATGTCTGGCTGTTCACTTCCCAGTCTTTTGGAACCTGCTGAGGGTCTGAGTGGACCTTTGGATCCTGAGAGGTCATTAGAGCCTCTGCCAAGCCGTGTGGGTTTCTCCCACCTGAGGCCGGCTGAGCAGACTCACCTGTGCGGATAACTGGCTGCTCGCGAGCTTCCTTAGTGAACCATGGTCCTCTTAGGGAGCTTGGGTGTGAGTCTCCATCCCAACCCACATGCATACATACTTATACACACACATACACAACCTAATGGCCATATAGACATATATACCTGAGGATCTTCTCATTTTCCTCAGAAAAGACACCTTGGTATCACCCCCAGGGTGCTGTGTGGTAAAATGGACAGTTAAGTGAGTTCTGGAATGTAGCTTTACTTGGACTTGTCCCAGGGCATGAGATACTTCAAGATGCAGCTGTGAGCCCTGGCCTGTTTGGCTCAGCGGTTAGAGCGTCGGCCTGCGGTCCCAAGAGACCCGGGTTCGGTTCCCGCTAAGGGCACGTACCTCGGTTGCAGTTTGTCCCCAGCCCTGGTTGGTCGTGTGGGTGGCAACCACTCAATGTGTCGCTTTCACGTCGATGTTTCTCTCTCTCTCTCTCTCTCTCCCACTCACTCTATCTGAACAAAATATCGAAAAATGTCCTCGGGTAAGGATAAAAAAAATAAAACAAAAGATGCAGCTGTGATCCCCCACCCCCGGAACTGAGATGCCGGTTAGCAGGCGTTTTGTTAGTCCTGTGCCTCTGTCTGGGTTCTCTCAGGAGAGGAGAAGCCACTCGAACCCTGAGTCAGCACTAATTCACACCAGGGCCGAGGCTTGCCCTGAGAGAGATGGCGAGGCCAGCCAGGGCTGAGACCTCAGCCTGTAGCCCCCACGGCAGCTGGTGTCAGAGATGGTCCAGAAGCTTCTGCACAGATGGAGAACCTCCAGGTCCTGGGCCGCAGCCCCAGAGCTGGGTGGTTCTGCAGAGGGTGCCTGGAACCGCACGCTGGGCCCGAGTCCTCGTCAGCCAGGAGCGTCAGACCAGGCACGCTCGTGGGAGCCCCAGCACAGGCCGGTCCCAGCCACGGTGGCCTCCCAGCAGCTAGGACCTTCAGCCTCGTGAACCTCAGTGGAGCTGCCAGGAGAAGCCGGGCTGAGGCACAGATGGTCGCGGTCAGACTTGGCGGCTGCGATTCTGCCCGCAGTTGTGCTTGGTTTGGCTTCCTGGGCTGAGCTTGGGCCCGTGGGGCAAGCTGGGTGGTGTTTATGTAGCTGTTTTCTCCCATCTCCTCCTCCCAGGCTGGCTTTCCTCAGAGCTAATCACCTGTTTGTGCACAAGGACTCGTTTTTGTTGGAGGTAGTTAGGGGACTTTGACAAGCGCTTCACCATTTAAGGGGCCTCTTGATTGGATGCAGAACATCACCTATGTATGTACCGAGAAAACCCTTGATTTCATTGAAGTTGAACTAATCCCACTAATGTGTTTTTAATTCTCCAGAATTAGTCATGCACATATTATAGGGCGACTTCCAGTTTTAAAGAAATACCTTTTTAAAATTAAAAATAGAGTAATTTTTACAGTTGGAAATTAATGTCAAAATAAGATACCCACCCTCCTCCCCATGTTCCCACCATGCAGGAATACATGTTTATTTGCATTACATACCTCCTCCCAAAAAAGATCATATTGTTCATATTCTTTTATAACCTCCTTTCCCCCCATATCCATCAGGTTTTGGCAGGAAGCAGGTGATATACTCAGAGGGGTAATTAAAAAGAGTTTGATGGCCTAGGGTAGCTCAGTTGGTTAGAGCGTTGTCCTGAACGCCAAGATTTCAGGTTCAATCCCTGGTCTGGGGCACATACAGAATCAACCAATGGATGTATGGATGGGTGGAACAGGAAATCAGAGTTTCTCTCTCTCTCTCTCTCAAATCAATAAATTTAAAAAAAAGAAATTGTAAGCGTTTGATGAATAAGCTCTCTACAAATGTGTAGACAGTGCTGGGGAACCCAAAGGGGTGATGTGGGCTCCCAGGGGCTAACCACAGGGCAAGGCCGTTACCACCCCTAAGCCTGAAGAGACAAGAAAAGAGAGGGGGCTCAGAACCCACAGGGTTACCAAAGCTCTGGAAATACCACCAGAAATGGTAGTTTTCCGAGGATAAATGTGGCCACGCCCACCTGTGGCCAGGTAGAAAGGAAACTGGGGGTGTCCGTAGCCGCCTGTCTCCCAGCCTGAGACCCACAGGCGGGAGCCCACTGCCACTCAAGGCCCACCTCCAGGCGCGGAGCGGTGCAGGCAGTTTTGAACAGTACAGCTTTGTCATCCGAGAAATGGGCAGAAAGCACTCCCAGTGTGCGGATCTGTCTGTTGGCGCTGTGAGGCCGTATGTGCTTTGGCTAGAAGGGAGGGAAAGGTGTGTTGGGATGCCCAAAGGTGACATTGATCGGCTCGTTTTCATTTGCCGTACCGTCCTCTCCCCTTTCTAGAACTCCATGAAGGTGATGTTCAAGTGCGTCTGGAAGAACTGTGGGAAGGTGCTGAGCACCGCAGCTGGCATCCAGAAGCACATCCGGAGCGTCCACCTTGGGTGAGGCCCCCTCCCTGCGGACCTGGGCTGGGCTGCAGTGCTGTGTAGGGCCACCGGCTCTCAGACAGGACCCGCCATGCCGAGCCTTAGAAGCTCTGAACACAGGAAGGGCCTGGGCTTGCAGGGGCTTCCTAGTCGCCGTGGGGATGGCCCCGCAGACAACAGAGGCCCAGGCCTGCAGTGGGGAGGTCGTGGGTGCCAAGTTGTGCTGTACTGAGCGGTGTCACTCACTGCCCACTTGCCTCTGAAAATCAGCCCAGCAGGAGGGTCACGTGTGAAGGTCAAAATTAAAACGTGGTGAGAGTGATTTGCAAAAAAAAAAAACCAACACAAGGATAAGGTAGGTTCCCCAACCCCCTCGGAAATTGTCTGTAAAATTAAATGTGCATTTTACCCTGATGGAGCAAATTCGTGACTTTGAGCCCCAATGGCATATCGAGCCTAGAAGGGGTTTAGGAACCGGTGTGTCCATAAAAGCTGTTGTTGCTACAGTCACGATGCCTGGTGACTGGGCTCTGTTGTTTTCTGCACTTTTCCTTGTGTTTTATAAATACCTTTCTAAGGAAAGACAAACCGAAGCTCTGGGAGCCTGGGTGATGAGGGGCCACACCGGAGGCAGCGGTGGCCCCGCAGTCTTGGCCTTTCGGCTCTGGGTCTCTCTTGTCCAGGGATCTGGGACTGGAAGGGATGGAGAGCCTGTAAGTCATGACCAGTGTGCGGACGGCAGACCCAGACGCGTGCCCAAGCCCCCAAATGCTTGGACACAGAGGAGTCCTTTCAACAAGACATTGAGAAACAGACACTAAAAGTCACTTTGCCCAGCAAGGAATAAACTTAGGAAATGTATCATCCATAAACATGGTATAAGAAGAAAGAACAATGGGTTCTAAGGTGATTTTGCTGACGTGGGTGGGTGGGGTCCTTCCGAGACTGGAGAGAAGCAGGGACCCCGGTCAGAGAGGCTGATGTCTGGGGACTCAGCCAGTCCCTCCCAGATCACAGCCTGCAGGTCACAAGCAGGTCACCCGGGGGTGTGGCCCAGAGGGTTGCCCTGAAGCACTGTGGGCAGATGCCCCATTCCTGTTCCAGAAGACTCCAGAAGGAAATCCAGCAGTCTCCCCTCTGACCTCATCGTCAGGACGACCTATCATGGAAATAGCTCAGCCTTATTTAAAGGTCTAGACTCTGGAGAGAACTTCCTGAAGCTACGATCAGGAGGTAGGGTGTTTGTGTTCATCCATGTGCCCAGCAAGTTGGACCCTGTCAGCACTGAGCAGAAGCGGCTCCGTATCCCTGTTTGCAGACTAAGGGGCATGCGTGCTCTCCCGGGGGTGAAGTTCACCGTGCAGTTGCTGTCTGCCTGCCTGGGGTTCCCCTTACTCTGTGCTCTAAATGGCCTAGGGGGTTCGGATTCACAGCCTGCCAGCACGCCCAGAACCGGGCCTGGGTTCGCAGGAGCTCCTCTGGCGAGAGTGAGGACTCGTCTTTGCCTGAGCCCACGAGCTCAATGTTGTAACTATAGGATGATGGGACATTTCTAATGCATGTTGGTTATGGACACCAAAGCCCAAGGAAACTATCTTCATCTGAGGTTGTGCAGTGCACACCTGCTGGTATGGAAAGTGCCGCTGTTCTCTGAACAGTCCCTCCAACCTTGTGCTCTGGGGCTGATCCTGACGTATCCCTGGTGGGACACCCTCTCCCCCGGCCTGTGTGTGGGACTCGGCGGCCAGTAGCAACTCGGCCTGCCCTTGACTGGAAAGGCAGTGGGGACAGGAATAGAACAGACAGACGCACATTCTTCGTCCCACTCTCTGGAGTCTTCCATGGAATGCTGTCGGAAAGCCAAGGCCGCACAGACCTGGGACGGCAGACACCTCCCCAGACGCTCAGCCTGAGCACTCAGGGGACGTGGGACAGGGCCGGGAGAAGCCACAGATTTGGCCAAACAGAAAGGTCAAGATGGGGGATTTTTATTTTAGGTTCTCTGTAGGGAACAGAAGTAGAAAAACAGTTTATTGAGAGTCAGTGAAATGCGGGAGAACCCGTGGGAGGGAGGCGCCCACCCATAGGGCCCGGTTGCTAGCTATGCACCACTTCTTTTTTTATCTTTTTTTTTTTTTTTTTTTTTATCCTCACCCGAGGATATTTTTCCATTTTTTGTACAGATAGAGTGGGAGGGAGAGAGAGGAAGGGAGAGAGAGAGAGAAACATCGACGTGAAGGGACACATCGAGTGGCTGCCACCCGCACGACCAACCAGGGCCGGGGACAAACTGCAACCGAAGTACGTGCCCTTAGCGGGAACCGAACCCGGGTCTCTCCGGACCGCAGGCCGACGCTCTAACCGCTGAGCCAAACTGGCCAGGGCTTTATCTTTTTTTTTTTTTAATTCACATTTTTTTGCAACCCACTTTCTTTTATTTATTTATTATTGTATTTTTTTTATCCTCACCCGAGGACACTTTTCCATATTTTGTTCAGATAGAGGGGAGGGAGAGAGAAAGAAACATCGACATGAAAGGGACACATCGAGTGGCTGCCACCCGCACGACCCAACCAGGGCTGGAGACAGACTGTAACTGAGGTACGTGCCCTTAGCGGGAACCGAACCTGGGTCTCTCTGGACCACAGGCGGACGCTCTACCCACTGAGCCAAACCGGCCAGGGCTATGCACCACTTCTTTAGAAATTAAATGAAAACATGGAATACATGAGTTCACAGGTTTGGACAGTTATTTTAATTTACTCAAAACTTGCTGTAACAAACTCCATGACAGTACAGTGCTGCCTCCTGACATGGCCTCATTCTGATTGTGAGCATTGCGTGCCCCTCGGGAACCACGTCTCAGCGCCCCGGTTACTTGCTGAGCCCTCCCCACAGGCAGCACTGTGTGACTCCATTGCCGGGCTCAAGGCCAGGCCGGCTGCCAGAACATTACACAGCTCCACGGTGCAGGACTCAAACCCAGGACACCTGACTCCAGAATTCACGCTCATCATCACCGGGCCAACATCACCAGCCTCATTCCTTCACTCCACACTGCATAGGCACCTACTGGACAGCAGGTCCGCAGGCCTGCGTGGAGGCTGGGGAGGATGAGCAAGACTGTGTTGTAAGGAGGCGACAGAGGTTAAAGACTTACAGAGACATGCAGTGATTTAATAAAGCGAGTTCAATAAAGTGAACACCTTCTGACGGAGCACGGAGGAGCTAGCATTTAGGAGTGACGTCCTAACCTAACCTTGAGTTCTCGTCACTTTCACCCCCGCCTTCCCGGCCACTGCCAATGCTCCTCTGGGTGCTCAGTGATGAGCAATGGGTTTAAGAAGTCTCTGAGGTTCCTCAAAGCCCCATGGCTTCAGTCATATTCAGAATACAACACAGAGCCCTTCCCGGGGGCTTCAGAGCCCTCCGACCATGCCTCTGCCCCTCCTCCCGTGGCTCTCTGCTGCCCTGCACCCCAGCCACTGGCCTCTGCCCTTCTCTGAAGACACCAAGCACCCCCACCCCAGGCTTCACTGCTCCTCACTGTATTCTTCCCAGGGTCTGGCATAGGCTCCTCCTCATGTCATCCAGGTCTCTCAAATCACCTCCTCAAAGAGGTTCTCTCTGAGCTCGGTTTAAACTACCCCACCCCCATCACTTGCTCTGCTTAAAGACACTCTGATGCTGCTTAATTTTTCTCTCTGGGATTTGTTACTACCAGATGCATTAAATACCTATTTATTGATGGGTTCCTTGTCTGCCTCCCCCACTACATGTGATTTCCATCAGGGCGGAGTTGATATCTATGACCTGGTCGCCGTGGTATCAGGGAACCCCAGCAAAGTGCCTGCACGTAGCAGATTCTCAGTAAATTGTTGAATAAGTGATGGATTGGTTGGTTGACTGCCTGCACACATTACTCTAAGAGATCAAGGAGGTCTTCCCTAGAAGTGGACAGTTGAATGCTGCAAGAAGAGTTTAAGAGTTTTCCAGGCAGACAAGAGAAAGGAAAAGCGTTCCAGACAGAGGGAACAGCGTGTGCGGGGTGGTTTGGTCTGACTGTTCTGCTGTCGTTTGCATTAGGCGTGTTGGGGACTCGGATTACAGCGATGGCGAAGAGGACTTCTACTACACAGAGATCAAGCTCAACACAGACTCCGTGGCCGATGGCCTGGGCAGCCTGGCCCCAGCTTCGCCCTCCCAGTCCCTGGCTTCACCGCCCACCTTCCCCATCCTGGATTCAAGCCGCACAGAAACCCCTGGTGCCAAAACGGAGACTAAGCTGATGACGCCCTTGAGCCGCTCTGCCCCCACCACCCTCTACCTCGTGCACACCGACCATGCTTACCAGGTGATGTGCCAGGGACCCTGAGCGACACTGACCAAAGCAGTCTCGTTCCAACTGAGGACCAGGAAAACGACATCACACACTGTGTGTATAGCCCAGTAGCTGAGCTCACTTTTATTTTTTCTCCTTTTGAAACCAAGGAGAAAGAGTTAAATCAGGTTGTTTTCCTCAAAAGGTTAAATCAAATTTGTTTCTATCATTCTTATTGTTGGGTATCGACTTTCTAGTCTGTCCAGTTTTTCACTATCATTAATAACTCTACTATGACTTCTCTGGGCCTGTAGCTCTTAGTTTTTCTTTGAGTTCACAGAAGAGTAATTACTGAGTCAGAGGATGTACCCTGAACAGTTTCAGCTGCTGCTAAACATTGCCAAAATATTTTCCAAAACCACTGTCATCAGCAACTGTATTTATTGTCAGAAAAACGAAATCAGTAGAAGGAGAATTTGCCCACTTATTTAGCAGACTTAAACTCAAGAACAATGAAATAGAGTGAATTATTAGATTAGATGGTACAATAAATTTTATTCCTGATGTTGGTCAAAAAGAATAATTCATTACTTTGTTTGTGTTTGTCAGTGTTGCATTTAGATCCAGAATCGTGAACTTGAACCAACTTAATAAACGTATTTTGTTCCTCTATAAAATGAGTTGGAACATACTTGGTGATCTAGATGGTCCTTCCTGAACCCTATATTCACAGTATTGGGAGTTCTCTATTTATAGATATTATAAATGTCTGGCATAGAAAATACTAAAAACAGAAGCAGAGAAAGAAAATTTATCCCTGCCCAGCTGGTGTGGCTCAGTGGTTGAATGTTGACCCATGCACCAAGAGGTCACTGGATCGATTCCCCGTCAGGGCACATGCCCAGGTTTTGGGCCCAAATCCAGTGGGAGGCATGCAGGAGGCGGCCAGTCGATGTTCTCTCTCATCGATGTTTCTATCTCCCTCTCCTTTCCTCTCTCTCTAAAATCAATAAAGAAAAATTATTTAGCCTAGCTGTTTTGGCTCAGCTGTTAAAGCGTCAGCCTGCAGACCAAGGAATCCCAGGTTTGATTCCAGCCAAGGGCATGTATCTCAGTTTCGGTTAGTCCCTGGTCCTGTTGGGGTCGTGTGAGTGGCAACCAATTGATGTGTCTCTGTGTCTCTCTCACATCGATGTTTCTCTCTCTCTCTCTCTCTCTCTCTCCCTCCCTTCCTTCCTCCCTCCCTCCCACTGTGTCTGAAGATAAAATGTAAAGGTATCCTTGGATAAGGATTTAAAAAAATTTTTTTTTAATTTATTTAAAGAAAGAGAGAAAACATATCCCTAATCTGAATGACGAGAAAGCCCCTTGGTTAATATTTCTTCTATGTCTTTCAAGATTTTCTTCGTTATGTATATGTATAAAAATCTATTGTAGTACTGTTTTTATTATGCTTTGCTTTTCCACTGAATATATCATGAATAGTTTTGCATGTCAATGACTATTCTTCAACAGCATCATTTGTAATTGCTCCATGGGTATATCATGATTTATTTAACCATTTCTCTATTATTGGACATTTGTGTTTCTAGTTTTTTAAATATATAATACATAGTTCTCACCCTGGCCGGTTTGACTCAGCATTTAGAGCGTTGGCCCATGGACCAGAGAGTCCCAGGTTCAGTTCCCGCTAAGGGCATGTACCTCGGTTGCAGTTTGTCCCCAGCACCCGTTGGGGTCGTGTGGATGGCAACCAATCTATGTGTCTCTCTCACATCAATGTTTCTCTCTTTCTCTTCCTCCCTCTCTCCCTCCCGCTCTATCTGAAGATAAATGCAAATAATAATAATAATAATGCCCTCAGGTGAGGATAAAAAAAATACATAGTTCTCTGCAATGAACATTCTTGAATTCATTTCCTCAGAATGAATTCTAAAAGTGGAATAGCTAATATACAGAATTCTAAGAATTTTTATACATATTACCCTACCAAATGACATACCAACTTACCCACCATCACTGTATGAAAGTATTTATTTCCAAATTTGATAGTAAGGAATTATATCTCACTGGTATCCTAAAATAAAGAAATCAGTAGTCAAAAACCATCTCCTTTTATACCTTAGATAGATTGCTTAGACATATAAAAATTTTTATTCCACTTACTCTCTTTGGCCATGTTTCATCTCTTCCTATTGGGCAATTAGTTTAAGTTATGAATACAGCTGAGATCATTTCTGAGGCCCTACCTTGGTAATGACAGCTAAGGCTCTGAGGAAAAATTTTCTTTCTTAACAGTTTCTATGCAACAGGCCACGCCCCCCATGACCACTTCTGTTTTCTATGTAACAGGCCACGCCCCCCGTGACCATTCCAGGATCAGCCAAGTTCACCCCCAATGGCAGCAGCTTCAGCATCTCCTGGCAGTCTCCTCCAGTTACCTTCACAGGCATTCCAGTGAGTACAAATACAAAAAATCCAAACGTAAAGTTAGAGAACAAACTGTAGACATGCAACAAAAAGACAAAAACCAGAATGCTAGAAGTACCGTTACATAGTAAACTCCTCAGCAAGGCACTTGTAGTTCAAAGGAGTCCAGCTACTCCGTGAATAGAAGAATGTTTCAGCTGTTGATAAACAGCAAACTGGAAACAGATCAAGATTTTTTTGGTGGTGGTATATTTGTATGTTTCCAAAAGGCTTTATAAAATGAATCTCTGAACTCAGACCCTGAACATAAAAGAAAAAGACCTTGTACATAAATGGCATTTATCATTATGAGTAACTTTATAATATTTATGACTTTGAAATTACTGTTTGTGGGTATGTTATCTTGAAGGTTCAAAAAACTTAATTAATTAAAATCATTTTTTCCCCCAAAGCCTGAATAATTCATCCATAAGGATGGGTAATTTGGAAGTAAATGAGTGCTAAAATATGCCATCCGGTGAAGTTGTATATAGGAATTGATTTGACATATTAAATGATTGCTGTCTGATAAATTGCCATGAATTAACCTGATTCCTAATCATTCATTTAAAAATATGCTGGGTCTTTTATAGCTTATCACAGAACATCCATAGTCCCCCACATTACTGATGCTCACAGTGGTTTATAACTCCTGGTAAGACCCAGAAAGTGGCTTATTACAATGGATATTCACTAGTTATTTTCTCCTTCCCACCTCTCTCCCTGAGGACTTCACAAAAGCTTCTTATTATCAACCCCTGGCAACTGACTCCCAGAGGTTCCCAGTGAATACTAAGCCCTCCTGTGGAGCGTGTAATAATGAAAGTGGCTCAATCCATTTTGCTGCTCTCAGGTGATGAATATTTATTAAATCCCTAGAGGACTAGCCAACAATAAAACGCATCCTGCTGGCAGCAGTTGGGGAATTTGTGGCTTCCAGAAAATACTTCTGGAATTCTATTTTGAAACAGTGCTGTGGATCTGGAGTAACCGTGGAAGTGGCCAGCTTCCTGCAGTAGTGATCACTGCTGGTTGCTCTAAAAGACCGAGAACACAGTGAGGGACAAGTGAGACGGGAAGAGAATGACTTAGACTTTAGGCATTAGTGTTGTTTCTGGCAAGAACAGTGCTGTGCTGAGGTGGGTGTCAGAGGTTAGCAGTCCATCCTTTTGGTGACTTCTGTTTTTGTTCGACATAAAAAGACCAGAGTGGCTCTCGATGTCACATTGATGACAACCTGTCTAACCTAGAAAGGCAGCCACAATTCCAGAATGACAGAGACCTGCTCGTCTGAATTCTGTTCGTTCTTGTCTTTGACTTGAGAAGAATTTTCAGGAGCATACACCCCACGGCTCACCTCATGTAAAAACACACATAGAATGTAGATAGAACAGCCTGGTTCCGGTTTCTTTTCAAGTGGAATTTTCCCTCCATGTTTTATTAATTGAACCATTTCCTTATGAAGTATGGAGAGATCGCTCTGAGTGGTCTGTTCTCCAGCATTCCTCGCTGTCTTACACAGTAGGATACCAGCCAGGTACCTCCTAGTGTTTGTTTTCCGACAGTGACATTTCAGATCTCTGCTGTGGGCACTGTCTCACTCTGTCTTTATCTCAATGCCCCCCGTTTTTCAGAGAGTCCCTAATTTCCCTGTCTGTTGGTTCAGGGACACTCTAGACTAGAGCTTTGACAGCAAATATCCAGAGTGGCTGGGGTAACCGGGTCTCCCACTAAAATCCTATGTGAGCTTCCAGTTGAGTCTTTCACCAGAGAATCCCCAGCCTGCCTGCTTGTGTGGTCTGGTTCAGCCAACACGAGACCCCTAGCAGTAAGCTTGCTATTCCTGTTTGAACATAAAGATGGGGGTGCTTTTTTCCAAGGTCTGTTGTTTTAGTGTAGAAAGAAGGCTTACCACTACACGAGCTCTTCACCCGCCACACTCCACACCAATGCTTAACAGAAAATGGGGGCTGTTCGCTGCCCACCTCCTTCTATGGGGCTGGGTCTCACAGGTGCACAGCACACAGCACAGGGGACACGTCCACTGAGGGCACCAGCCACTGTTCATTTCTGCAGGAGTGCGGTCCTGCCCCTGGATGACGAGGGGCCAGGTTGGAGGTCAGCACCTGTGAATTTTTCAGGTGGAAGCGTTCGGCGTTTTCAGTTACAGTGAATTCGTGTTAGTGAGGCCTCACCAGGGTCCACGCCGAGGCAGAGAGCAGTTGACGTTTCGTGAAACGCGCTTTAGACATACATTTCTGTTTGTACTCCAAACCAACCCCTGAGGTTGTGGGCCCCCCTGGAGGTTTGCTTCCCTCTTTGAGACCTGGCTTGGAAGAGGGGCTGCTTTTGCACGCCTCCTGGACAGTGCAGAGAACCTGCTTCCGAGAAGTCCAAGGCCTGCAGGATTGCATTTATTCATGTGCCAAGGCTGGGCTTCCTGGACGTCAGGCTTTAATAAGTTCCCCGGGTGAGGCCTCTTCCTGAGGGCGTGGGGACGGGAGGCCCATCTGCATGTTTACAAAGGTCACTGGGGATTCAGTCTTTTCTAGCCCAAGACCATGGATGCAGGGGTGGGGAGAGACTTTCATTACTTACAGCTATCTCTGTTTTTTTCCTGTGACCTGTCTTTTCTTCTAATTATCTTCGTTCCTTTCTCTGTCTTTTCATGACACATTGGTCTGTGCAGACAGCATTAACAGAATACCGTAGACTAAGGGCTTTTACCTAATGGAAATGTATGTTCTCATGGTTCTGGAAGCTAGAAGTCCCAGATCCAGTGCTGGCCCATTCATTCCCAGTGAGGACCTCTTCCTGGCTTGCAGAGGGCACCTTCTCACTGTGTCCTCGCGAGAAGGGGGAAATGGAAAGAGAGCCCTTTGGTGTCTCTTCTTAAAAGGACACTAGTTCTGGTGGATCAGGGCCCCAGCCTTTGGGCTTCATTTATCCTTAATTACTTCCTTAAAGGCCTCATGTTCAAATACAACCACACTGGGAATTGGGCTTCAACATACGGATTTGGGGAAATACAGATATTCAGTTCATAAAGGTCTCGCACAAGCAGGTGGGAACGAGCCAGCCTGCTGCCCCAGGGCCAGTCCCCAGAGCTGTCCCAGGAGCAGGAGGCTTCGGGTCGGGAGTGTCTCCTAATCTGCAGTTGTCATACTTACTTGTTAATGGTTTAGCTGCTTTTATTTTTTAACACCTAGAAAGAGAATTCAGAATAGTATGTTATAAGAGGTTAAAACCAAGACAAGGCTCTCTTTCAATTCCATTTGAGAAGTTGAAAATCACAAAGGAAAGAAATCTCTCCCAGTTATTTACAGGAGGACACAACCCCTGTAGCACTGCTCTGGCGAGAGGCTGACACCATGACCTCGCAGGGCCTCGGTTACCAGTGCCCTTGACTCCATTGCCTCCTGGTAGAGCCGTCGTGTTGAGCACAGCCTGGCACTGACATTGTGGAGCACTTGCCTTCACGGCACCTGTGACGTGTCTCCTTGCTGAACACGGGGCTCAGAGAATGGGATCCTCCCTATTGGGGGGAATCCCATGACCCAGATCCCCTCAGCACACAGGAGAAACTAGCAGAGTATAATCCAGAGCGTGATCGATCAACGCTTCTGAGGCTACACCTAGTGAACAGACAAA
Organism: Molossus molossus; assembly: GCF_014108415.1. Classification (NCBI taxonomy): domain Eukaryota; kingdom Metazoa; phylum Chordata; class Mammalia; order Chiroptera; family Molossidae; genus Molossus; species Molossus molossus. The sequence goes on along the minus strand of NW_023425351.1, from coordinate 34,357,614 downwards.
TTACAGACATATCACCCAATAATTTTATTTATTTAAAAACAATTCCACATCTAGTACTCTCCAAGCGTATTATATACTGTATTAAAAAATGCCCCAAAATAGATCTTAGAAATGGTTGCAATATCAAACAAATGAAAATTGAAAAGTGGAGACTGGCCCTGGCTGGTGCTGCTCAGTGGTTAGAGCATCAACCTGCACACTAAAGGGTTTCAGGTTCGATTCCCGGTCAAGGGCATGTACCTGGGTTGCAGGTTCGATCCCCAACCCCAGTTGGGGTATGTGTAGGAGGCCACCAATCAATGTATCTCTCTCACATCGATGTTTCTCTCACTCTCTCTCCCCCTTCCTCCCTCCCTCCCTCCCTTCCACTCTCTCTGAAAATCAGTGGAAAAAATATCCTCAGGGGAGGATTAACAAAAAAGAAAAAGAAAAGCCGAGACGGTTGGGAGCAATAGACAAAAGAGAGCTTTGCTGGGTTTTATTCGAGGGCATACACTGTCACCATGAAGGGAAGAGGAGAAAGTGCGAGGCGCTGACTTCGCTGAGACCGGAGGCCCAAGGCCAGCTGGTGGGAGACAGCCGTGTTCACGTCCGGGTCCACCAGCGCTCACTGTGGCCTTGGCAACTAAACTGCTCCGTGTGCTCACCTGTAACACAAAGCAGTGGCTATACTTATCCTAGGATCATGGCGAAGACGAAATGAGGTGACCTGTGGGAGGAATTCGTTAAACAAGTGCTCAGTCAATTACTGCGGCTCTGCACGCTGGGACGCTGGTCTCTTCCTTGCCCAACGCATGCAGTATCTCACCTGCGCAGTGCAGGGAGCAGTGCTAATGTTTTTCAGGGTTTTTATGAGGATTAAAAGAGATCACAAATAACCTGGTAGCCTGTCTTTCATGTTGCTGAGTGCTGGGTAAAATGTTAGTTCCCTGTGCCAGCCACTTTGACCTCCCACCCTCAGCCCCAACTAAAATAAGAAGCTAAAACGCGGTTGTCTTGCCCTTAAGACTCAAGGACAGCTGAGGAGCTGGTGTGTATGGTCCTCCCAGGGGCCTGAGCTCACATGACATGTGTGGGGAGGGCTTCTGCTGCGCCCTGTGGGCACCAGGACAGGATACAGAACAGGCAGGCCCTCGACCCCTGGCCTGACGAGGCCGTTGGCAGGAGCAGATCACAGAGGGGTTATTCCAGCAGAAGGTCCATGTTCCTCAAGCTGTGTTCCTGCTCCTCTCTCCTCCCCCAAACCTATAGTTTTCATCTGTTTTCCCATTTCAGAAAGTAGTCCCAGCATCCCTCCAGCCACTCAGGCCAGAAATGAGTGTCCGTCCTTGACCCTTCATGATTCCTCTAAGATTCATCTAAAGGTTCGTGGTGGTTTTCTTGTCCTGTGTCCCAGACTCTGCCCCTCATGGGCATGGGTCCAGCCCCTTCTCACCACCACAGCCACACTCTCATCTAAATCACCAGTGTGCCCCCCCCCCCCGACACTGGGGGAGCTCTGAACCAGCCCTCCGGGCTCCTCTCCAGCTGTCTCCAAGGAGCTGAAAGTGATCTTTTCAAAGCATTAATCAGACGTCACTTTCTGAAAACTCTCCAGTGGCTTCCCTTCTTACCCTTTGAATAACATTCAAATTCCTACCACAGCGACAAGATCTGACACCTCCTGTCCTCCCGCCCTCCACCCCACACAGCATCTGCTCTGCACGGCAGGCCTTCCTCACTGCCCTCCTTTCTCTGCGGTGCCTGCAGATAGAGGTGGCCTCCTCGAGCGGCCTTCTCTCTCCACCCTGAATAAATCTGCCTTCCATCACGCCGCCCTTCACCCTGTTTTACTGTGTTAGTGTCCACTGACGCTCCCCCCACCAGAACCTACTCTGTGAGGGCACAGACTTTTTCCCAGGGCTCTGTCCTCACAGCCGGGAACAGTACCTGGTGTGTAGTTGGTGCTTAATAAATACCTGTTCAATGAAGAGCATCCTGGGATCTCACTGCACCCCATGTGAAGGGGGATGGCAGTTTTATAAAATTTAGAGCCCTCCTCTGTATCCTGGGCATGGGAAACAGTGGCATGTCACCTAAACTTTTCCGATTCTTTGACTAAATAGGGATGTGTTCTTGGGTGTCTGCAAGTTCTTCAGTAATTTTTTAAATTTTCTATCGTCCTCATCACTGAAAACAATTCAGATGAGTATGTTCTGGATCATTCTAGAGCACAGCCATGCACAGCTGGTTTGCTATTATGTATCCTGGTTGGGGATGAGGGGGTGGCTCCTTGAAGAACCTACATATCCACCTACATGAAAGGTATCCACTCTACCCAACTCCAGCAAAAATAAAGACCAGTGGTACAGAATAATTCAGAGCAATAGTAACTGTGGTTTAAAATGTTAGGGTTGCCCTGGCCGGTTTTTCTCAGTGGTTAGAGCATCGGCCCATGGACCAGGGAGCCCCGGGTTCGGTTCCCACTAAGGGCACGTACCTCCGTTGCAGTTTGTCCCCGGCCCCGGTTAGGGTCATATAGGTGGCAGCCAGTCGATATGTCTCTCTCATGTCGATGTTTCTCTCTCTCTCTTCCTCCCTCTCTCTCTCCCGCTCTATCTGAAGATAAATGGAAAAATGTCCTCGGGTGAGGATAAACAATAAATAAAATGAAATGTTAGGGTTTCACCGTAGCCAGTTTGGCTCCTTGGTTAGAGCATCAGCCTTGAACCGAAGAGTCGCGGGTTCAATTCCAGTGAAGGGTATGTGCATCGGTTGTGGTTCAATCCCTAGCCCTGATTGAGGTCGTGTGGGAGGCAACAAATCAATGTGTCTCTCTCACAACGATTTCTCTCCCCCCACCCCCACTCTATCTGAAAATCAATGGAAAAATGTCCTCGAGTGAGGATTAAATAAATAAACCAATCAAATGTTAGGGTTTTTTGTTACTTGTCTAATCCTTTTTAAATTAATGTCTGGGGAAATAACATGAATGTACATAGACTCCTTTACAGGGAAAGAACATAGAATGTGCCAGTCCCTGAACTAGAGAAAGTCAGTTCTGTACCGGCCTTAGGAATGTCCTCATGACTGTTCATCAGCAGTGATATTTCTGTGGCCACATTGACTTCTACATAATTGCATATTCATGTGTATTAAATGTCCACTCTTCTGTGACAGAAATATTATATATTTACTTGAAACATTTATCTTTTGTTATAAAAATTAGTTTGGAGCCACTTTTGAGAAGCCCAGGAGCTAGGAAGATATTGAGTGTTACAAGAACAGGAGATGCAGAGAGACTGAGTGAGAATTCCCAGGGGAATGGAGAACAGAGAGGCCCCATTATTGTTAGGAGTGGAGGCGGAGATGGAGGGGGCGAGCTCAGGACGGCCCTGCCCAGCCATCAGGGTCCATGATGTTACTTAAACTCCCTGTGCCTCGGTTTCCTCATCCATAAAATGGGAACATTGGGAGTTCTTATCACATGGGGTAGTTACAAAAAGGAAAGCTATTGTCAGCACTCCTGGTGTACAGTGACGCTCAGTCAGTGTTATGTGGGTGACGACCATTCCTGATTGCTCCGGCTCCTGGCTTCTTCCCCCTGTTACTGTTGGGCTCCAGATGGGTTTGTTGTGTGTGGGTGTCTTGTGCAAGCATGGAGGTGGTACAAGGCCAAGGGCATGTGGTGTCATGGCCACCAACCAGCCACATAATTTTAGATAATTCTCTTACCCTCTCCAGCTTTTCTTCTTTAAAAGGGAGCTCATGAGGCTTGGAGTAAGGATTTCCTTTAAGGTTAAAATAATATTCAAATGAAAATATGTGACTTTGGGCACATGGGAATGCATCAATGTGAAGTCATGACAATGCTTAAGGGGTTCATTGTTTCTGGGTCTTTTCTGTTGGAGACGCATTTATATCCCACCGTGAGCACCACCCCACCCATTTTAACATGTGAAGGAGGCACTTCACCTCCACGTCTAATGGTCAAGGACCACTGCCCATGTTGCAAAGGCTAAATGAAGGTGTGGTGCAGAGAACATGGCCTGTCAACCTTGTTTTCCTTGTCCTCCCCAGGTGTCGCCGACACATCACCATGCCGGGGGCGCAGGTGAGCAGAGACAGCACAATCACACGGTTTTGTCCTCCCCGCCCAGAGGGACGGTCAGCCTAAGGTAGGACTACTCAAAACTCTTTATCTCAAGGGAGGTACCTGAAAAGTAGACGAATAGCAAGAAACAGAGAAACCAGGGATACGATCTTCCATAAATGTCCCCGTAATGGATGAGACAACCCTTTTTTTGTCCCCAAGGTTTTTCCCATTCATTAACTATGAGTGAAAATGTGTTGTTTTAATGTTGTCGTAACAGTTCGCAGTACATTTTCCTCCAAAATAGGCCGCAGTGATGCCTGGGTCTGCGTAAAACCCTGTTGCATTGGCCCCTGTATTAAATAAACTACGAGGTGGAGTTTCTAATGCAGAGCAAGGAGTGTCTCCCAGGATTCCCGGAACCAGGATGCCAGACATTTGAGCAACGAGAGAGTATTGAAAGTGCATCTTTTAAAACTTGAAATACTCACGCTCTCTACTGGTATTTCTCATATGTACAGTGTAATGCAGATGACCAATGTCATGTCCAAACGTGGACAAATAGAAGCTTAAGAGTTAGAGAAGCCCCCCCACCAGTGTGGCTCAGCAATTAGAGCATCAGCCCACAGACTCAACCGTCTTGGGTTCAAAACCCAGTCAAGGGCATGTACCTGGGTTGCAAGTTAGATCCCTGGCCCAGTTGGGACGCCTTCAAGAAGAAACCAATAGATGTGTCTGTCTCACATCGATGTTTCTCTCTCCCCCTCCCTGTCTCCCTCCCTTCTACACTCTAAAAACCAATGGAAAACATATGCTTGAGTTAGGGAAGCCAGATGTAACAGGCCTGGGCAGTGGCTACAAAATCACCAGCTCGTGAAAGCCTGGCCTGGGGAAGACCTTGCTGGGTTTCCTAGCTTTTTTTTTTTTTTTTTTTTTTTAATTTCTCACACGAGGATATATATTTTTTTCTATTTATCATCAGACAGAGTGGGAGGGAGGGAGAGACAGAGAGAAACAGTGATGTGATAGAGCCACATCGATCGGTCGCCTCCCGCATGACCTAACCAGAGCGCGGGGACAAACCACAACCGAGGTACGACGTGCCCTTGACTGGAATCGAACCCGCGACTCATTGGTCCGTGGGCTGATGCTCTAACCGCCGAGCCAAACTGGCAGGGGTACCCTAACTTCCTTTCTCCGTCTTTCAAGGGATGTGGAGCCCTCCATGGAAAGCCCATTGAGGTCCTCCCACTGACCGCCTGTCCCCACCTGTCCGCAGGAAGCCTCGGGGCGAGGGCAAGAAGTGCCGGAAGGTGTACGGCATGGAGAACCGCGACCTGTGGTGCACGGCCTGCCGCTGGAAGAAGGCTTGCCAGCGCTTCCTGGACTGAGCCCGCCGGCCTGGCCCGTCTGCTCTGCCCCGGGAGCAGCTGTGATGAGCTGTCACGTGTGGGAAAGGACAGCCACCGTCCCTCCCTGTGTGTCAGGTCTGGACACGTGGACTTCCTAGCACCGGAACCAACGAAGCCCATTCCACCTAGGAAGCAGGCATACTTTGATAAGCTTTCTGAAAATGCCATTTCTGGGTGGGGGGCGTGCCGACACACAGCAAGCTACAGGTGATCCCGTAGCATTTGTACAAAGAACAATACTGCTTTCGTGTGAATAGTATTTTCCCGGTTTTCCGTTTGACTTCTTGGGGCAGCTCTGGGTGTCTTTCCTGTGTCTTTCTTGGTTGTTTGTTTTGTTTTGAAGAACGGCCCCCAAACGGTAGAGCCGAGGGCCCTCAGGGCCCCGGATGGCGGAAACTCACCAGGAGGTCGGCGATGGAATCACCAGCAGACCAGCTCCCAGCTGAGCTCCGACGTCCAGCTGTCCCCGGCGGGAAGCACCTCGAAGTCTTCCGGGATCTGTGGGAAGCCCTTTCCCAGGAGCTCCTGCCCTGCTCAGCTCAATCCAGGACTGGCGGGGAGCCCCCGGTAAGCCTGACGCTCCTTTCAGGGATGTGCTACCAACCACGGCCGGGACCTGCCCGTCACCGCTTGTCTGACCGTCATTGCCCGGTGTATGTGTCATCGGGCTTTCCCTCAAAACGCCACACCATCTGGTCTGAGAAAAGGTCGAGAACCAGAACTGTCCCCGCGGGTTTGCTCTAGACAGCAGCGCACTGCCTCCTTGTCCCCATCTGTTCAGAAAGCCATGGGAGGTCCACAGACCAGCCTCCGCTCTGAGTGCACTTTGGTAGGTTTTATGCTTTAGCGTGTCTGGGAGGTGGGTTCACCAACAGTCTGAACGTTTTAGGGGTAAAAGGGAAGATCCAAACCTTTATTTTTCTTGGAAAAAGAGTAGAGCTATTCATTGAGAATTGGCTCAGGACACCAAAAGGTAAATGCACGTCAGTACAGGACACTCTGGATTGAGTAGGACGGGCTTGTACTGTGTTCCATGTATCCAGCTTTCTAACCTGGTTGGTTGGTTGGTTGGTTGGTTGGTTTTGGTGGTAGTGATGTGGGGAGAGGAGAGTAGTTGTCAAGCCCTGTAAATCCTTCGCTCCTCTCGATTGCCCTGCTAAAGAGTTATTTCCCCTATACCTATGCAAAGAGGTACGAGCACCTTACAGGATGCACTGTGTGGGACGGGAGCCTAGGATCAGCCATAGGAATGTTAAAGGAAATTGCACAGAGGAAAGTTTAATATATGTCTAGAGATTGTACATACACCTTTTCTTAAAGATTAGAAAGAAGTCATCTAGTAATAACAGATACTCCTTTTTTATATATATAAGGGGGTTCTGCAGTGTAATGTCCACAGTCTACATTCTTCTATTTTGGCAGTTTGCTTTTTTTAACTCTCCTGCGACTTTTTAAATATTATTCTTTGGAAGAGATGTTTTCCTCCTTCATTTATTTATTTTTCTTTAAAGACACTTATTTCAAGAGAGCAGAAAAAAAGGTTCATTTAATTCCACATCACGGAGATCCATCAGCACTCGCCAAGGCATCGACCATAATTTTGTTTCATACTTATGAGGTGAGCCACGAAAGGGCATTTTTTAAAAGTACAGAAATGTTTTTGCATGCTCTACACTGGAGTGTCGTCTTCTCCGCAGTGACCTGTTGCTCACCTACAGGCCCTCTCTGCTGAGAGACAGGGCTCTGGCCTGGTCCAGGGGCCCGAGCCGAGGGTGGAGTGCCCGGTGAGTCCAGGCCTAGTCAACCGCCTGAGCGGGTTCACCACACACTTAAGTGGTGGTTGGGGTGCAGCCCTGGAGCAGAGGTGTTTCTCTTCAGAACACTCCCTGGCTCTTGATCTTTGGATTACATCACTAATCAAAAATGATTAAAGTGATGAGGGGCTAAATCTATCCCCTGCACACACACACACACACACACACACACACACACAGAACTTAGGGTCACCAAGAGGGAAAGACCTTTGCTGTGAGTGGCCCTGCAGCCAGGCCCTGTGGCTCTCCTGGATACACAGGACATGCTCAGTTCGGAGCTCTGGCCTGGCCGAGCCGAGCTCGACCCTCACCGGGCTGTTAGCCGATGCACAGACACAAGCAGCAGGGAGTGTCCAGGGCCCTTCCCTGGGAGTTCTTCGCCTTTCTAACACCTTCTTTACACACACCCTCCCAAGTCTCCTGCCCACGTGAGAGCTCCTTTCTGCCAGCCAGGCATGCACAGACCCTCGGAACCTCCCTGCACACACAGGCACCCCTTCCCTGCACCCAGGCACGTGGTAACCAGGGGACCACCGAGCTTCACCTGGCTGGCCTTGAAATAAAGGAATTCAGCTTCTTGCAGGCCACCCAGAAAGCTATGAATTGCAATATGCAACACTGATTGTAAAAGCTAAATTTTTTAAATGTAGAGCTATTTTGTTATACTTTGGAACTAAACAAAGTGCCAAATTAAGGCCGAATTTATTTATGCCATCTCTGTGGTACCACGTCCTTTTATGTTCTCACTTGCAGAGGGAGGTAGGTGGGAAGGGTTGGCACACGGCTGCTGAACTGCAGCCCCGTCCATCACCGGGACCGCTGAGACCCGTCTGTGCAGAAGGAATGCAATACGATGGATATTCGTCCCAAAGTATTTCTAAATAAGGCTCACCGTAGCTTTGACATCTCTGTCACTTGATATCCCTTCCTTCAGAAAAGATTTCTCATCTCTCTCCAAGGAAGGCATCTCGTAGTGACGGACAGGCAGTCTCCGGAGGGCTGCACAGAAAGAGGGGTCTCGGGCAGGAGCTTGAAGCCTCGGTTCTTCCCAGAGGAAGTGCTCCGGGTTGTGGGAGGCAGCGTGACACTTTGGGGAAAGAAGCAAGAGGGTTGAGGACCCAAAAGGAAACACAACAGGCCCATGGGCACCTGGCTCCCGTTAGCGCTGCCCAGCCGTCGGTGGCTGTCCTGGGTGCCGCCGAGGGAGCGGCCCCTGCAGCGAGCAGAGAGCACCCTGACCGCCAGGCGTCCACCCTGTGAAAGCAGCCCGTGGCCTCGTGCACAGACTTCACTGGAAAACGGAAGCACAGCTCACTCGAGAATGTTTAGAGAACAGTGGCGAGACTGGTGCATTTGAGATAGGATATTGAGAACAGTAGCAAAATACTAAAATAATAAACGTTTCCTCAGGGAAAATTAAAGGGTATGTGAAAAACAGGACTGGAGGAGCTTAAGGCTAGAAAGACTTGTTATCTCTAGAGTCCTCTCGTCAGAAAAGTTGGGTTTTTTTTAAATGAACATGACAGCATTTCAGGACAAATTTATATGAACGGGACCGATTTTTGGAGACTGGGGGACGCTTGGTGGGAAAGAGTGGTTTCCGCGTGGCTGAGCGGCAGTGGACGGCTGGCGTGTGGACCGTGGGCGCTGTCCCTGGCAGGTGTGCACAGACTGGGCAAGGCTTTCTCAGAAGGTCACTATGAACACAGAACTTTGGTGTTCCTTCCTCCGTCCCCAGTGGGATGGCCGGTTCGTAGCTTGAGCAGAAAGAAGCCCGCAGGGGAAGTCAGTAGTGCGGGGCATTTTGCTGTGCTAGCAGGTTAAGAAGAAAACTTCCATGGACTTTTCTGGACAAGGTGCTGCTTTTTCTCATAACCCTGTAGGATTCCTCTCGACCCCGTCAACTGTCACACTGACCTGGGGGAGCGCAAGGAAGGTTCTGTGCACACAAATGGTGCGGCCACAGCAGGCTTCCAGGGTACGGATGAGGGCGAAGATTATTTGGGAAAATGCCCTGGGCACACAGGGCAACTGAAAAGTTTATTTCTCTAAGAAAATAACCCTCCCGGCCACACACTCTCTCCCTGCTCCCCCCACCCTTCTTCTGGTACCTGTGGGGATTCCCCCATGGGGCACCTCCCTATGGGAACTTTTCCTCGCGTCTTTTCCCATTGTAACCAGTCAAACCGCAAGTCAGAAAATAAGATGAGTGTGTTTGGTACCAGTTGTATCACCAGTCCAGCAAAGAAAGTATAAAATGTATTTCATTGTGACTGAGTTTGAAGAAAGCCCATATCCTGTGGTCTAGATCAGCGATTTTCAACCTTTTTTATCTCGCAGCATACATACAATAATTACTAAAATCTTGGGCGCAACAAAAAATAAATTTTTGTCAGTCGGACAAAATAAAAAGGTATCCTTTTGATTCATTCACATCAGGCGGCTCTTGTGTTGGCTGTTGTCCTGTTTTTATTTGACAATCTAAGGGGGGAAAGGTCAGTGCCCCTGACTAAATAGTCAGGTATTGTGTGTTATAAAAATTCTTGCGGCATCTGTTGAAAATCGCTGGTCCAGATGCTTTAAAAGGTGTATCTATCGTAGGACCAGCAATCAAAGTGGGACTTCTACTTCTGGTCCTGATTTGTAAATAGTTTTGTTTTGTTTTGTTTTTTAGAAGACAATCTCATATTTTATAACTTGTGGGTCTGAGAATTACAATGGTAATGTGTTGTGTCAAAATGTAATCTGAAATACAATAACAATTATAACTTAAATAAGACAAGAAATACACTGCTTAGGCTTCTACAATTCTAAGAGACATACCACTTTTATAATAAGCATTAGTACTGAACTTCTCAAATTCACAGAACCGGAGATATTTTACAAGATGCAGTGTTTTATAGTCACACACAAAAATACACATGAACATTTTGTGGGAAATGACCTTGGTTTTATACATTGTAGCTTATTTTTTAAAAGACAGTATTTTACCGGACAGGAAGTGTGAATATTGTAAGCAGTTCCTGCTCTCCAAACAAAGGGCTATGCCTCTTTTAAGCAAGTGTTTTGCTGCTATCTTTTCAGTTAACCCTCTGCAGCGGGAGTAGACACGTGGATCAGATGGCAGGGTTGTTACCAGAGACTGAAGGTGGCAACATCTACTCCTTTATCATTACCAGTGTGTTTTCAAAGTATGGTGAGGTGAAAAGACACTTTGGGAATCATCCTATGTATCTTACATCTAAAAAATGTTCATAGATATGCTGATAGGCAATGGGAGAAATATTCTTATAAAATTTTTTTAGTATAAAATGGTAGATTCTGCCACAAAGACAAGCTTACCAATCCACCTACCAGAACCACAAACTTGCGTTTAACGAGCAAGTATCATTTGGTAGAAATTTCTAAAATCATGGAAGGGAAGCCGAAAGGTAAAAGTCTTAGGTGATCAGTGGTGTTTAAAATGATTTTGACCTCGGCACTAAGCCTGTAACTTTCATTTCCTTGTCAGAACAGGTGACTGACTGTTCTCGAGAAGAATTCACAGACGAGCCAGACTGAGATCAGAAAGTCACAGGACCCCCAGGAGCTGGGAAATGAGGAAGGGATCCACAGAGAGTTTTTGAACTGCACAAATAATTCTGAGCTTTGCCAAACCATTCATAGCGCTGTAGTGTTTTTTCTCGCCCACTCACTGCTAAAGCAGAAAACATCTTTTTCTTTCTAAGATTTTAGTCATTCAAACACTAGAATCATTAGCCAAGTATGCAGATGACATCAAAAGAAAAGCTGGGATAGAATGGCTATATACCCATTGGGCAACTCCTATGAGGTAGTCAGAGGGTCACTCAGACCTTACTTTCAAAAGGGCTTTAGAATCTGTGCACATGAGGACTAGACACGCAGGTAGTTAGAGAACAACATGTACAGCTCGCCTCCTGGTGACTGAGGTGAGGCGAACTGCAAATCCATCTCCCTTCCCTTGGAATATCTCCATTGTCAGAATTCAGGTTCCCGAGAAGCATTCATTTAAGTAGGAGCTTCCTAATAGTAGACAGGAGATACTTGAGAAGGGCCAGGCAGGTTGTGAATACATGATTCACATCAGGCAAAAGACAGATACTGGAGAATGGTGGCCACCATGGCAAACAAGAGAAGCCACGTCCCCTTTGAAGGGGGGACCCAGCTGCTGACAATCGGAACCAACCCTGCAGAAATCAGGCCCAGGGCTGCTGGATCTTCTGATGTGGAAATAGGACTTTACCTGACATTTAAGTGTTGACAACGAACTCAGATTCTTAGCCAACACTGTGCAGACCAAAGAGAACCTGTATGTGGGCAGAGACAGCCTTTGGCCACCAGATCCAGCTGTTGGGGAATGCAGAGCTTACATTCCGCAGCCATCGGTCAAATTCCTCCATCAGCCCCCCACACACCTGGGCACGATCTGGGCAACTAACATCCAGGAAAGGAAAGAGGTCAGTTCTCCCCAGAAATCATTCTCATAGCAGACTTGAATACAGAAATGTGATGTCCTTAAACTAGCTTGGCCTCTGCTCAAAATATGCTGAAGTATTACCCAGCTCTTACTCTGCTTCCTCGCCAGGCCACGCCCAGAGCACCAAACTGTAACCCTAACTTTCTTACTGTTTTCACTGCCGCAACCACTGTGATGAGGGGCTGGCAGAGAGCAGCCCTGTGCCTCCAGGGACGGCAGCCAGGAGCCCCCGCTGCAATGTAAGACAGCACACATCGCCCTGGCCGGTTTGGTCAGCGGTTAGAGCCTCGACCTGCAGACTGAAAGGTCGAGGGTTCAATTCCCGGTTGAGGGCACATACCTGGGTTGCAGGTTTGATTCCCGGCCCTGGTCAGGGTCTTGCGGGAGGCAACCGATCGATGTGTCTCACATTGATGTTTCTCTCTCTTCCTCCCTCCCTCCCTCCCGTCCTCCCTTCCACTCTACCTAAAAATTAATGGAAAAATATCCTTAGGTAAGGATTAACAAAAAACAAACAAACAAACAAAAAAAAAGGACAGCACATATAGCCTCCTTGTGCCGGAACCCTTTGCCAACCTCTCCACACTCCTCCCTCCTTCCAGCCTTGTGACTTTTTGTCCCAAGGTAGGGTTTCTGTGGTTTCATCTCTAATCTAGCAAAATCCCCACTTAAAACTCTGGTAGGTACTTGGGTATTTTAGAGTGTCCACTGACCTCAGAATGGAATTTTTCTCACAGAAAACCTTAGCATCTTTACCTGAGGACAAAGACAAAATAGGAATAAATGTGTCATGGGAAAAATTAAGCATCTGTTCCTTCATTTGGATGGACTACGTGATTTTAGACCATGTGTTACAACGGAGTCCTGATGGTGTTGGGATAATCACATTAACAGTAAAGGCTGTCTCTTTCTGATACATTGTGTGATTCAACCTTCCTAAGAACCCAATGGAGATCAGGGCCACCGTCAGCCACCTCCAAGGCTAATCCAGAGCGATCTTGACCCTGGGAGTCAGCCTCATGCTTGCCTGCAAGTTCAAGAGCTCCTTAAAGCTCAGATCTTAGTCTTCCAGAAAAAATCCTGACCCGCCACGTTCTCCACACATCCTTCCAATGCCGTCTTTCAACATTGAATCAAAGAGCCCACTCACTCATGTCCTCAAATACAAAGGAATCATCTCCGAAGGTAACCTAGAGTAGCACCGCTGCCTTCCCTGAGTTCCAACCATGAGCGGTCACTATCGGAGCTGATTAGCTAACATGAGGGACAGTTTAGACTCCTTGGGGAAGGTAATTTTGCCGCTAACATTCAGCACTTGTTTCTATGTAAACTTACATTGATTCCAGGAACTTAAAACAGCTCAGATTTACAATTTGTAGGATTGCATCGAAAAGTAGGATTGCCAACTTCAAGTTGGAGAGACCTGGGAAGTCATGTTTAAGGCATGTTTAAATACATGCAATTTAAACAACTCTGGTGATGCCTGAGGCTCCTGTCTTGGTGAGGGATGCTGGCAAGGTGGTCGGATACCTGAGTGATGTGATCCCACGCTTCTTCATTACTTTCCCAGACTCCATCCTGAGGTCAGGGGAAGCCACTCGGAGGGAGCTAGAAGGGACCTAGCCCATGTGGCCTGCCACCTACTCCATGGACAGGCTTTTTGATAAATGTTTCTAAAGTAATAATACTGTGCTGGGGGCAGGGGGCACAGGGGAACTTTCCCCCTCTGCTAGGAAAGAAGCCGACAGTGCAGGGTTGGCACAAATACCATGGCAGTGGCAAGACTTATAAGGACCCAAGCTGGAGGGAACAAGAAGAAAGCTACCCCTCCAAAAAGGGGTAACGACAGGTTTTTGAAAGAAGGTGGAGATGGTGAACTCAATGCTTAAATTGTAGTCCTTGTTTTTAAAAAAAAAAAAAAAATGTTCTTTCCTATCAGGCCCATCCATGTAATTAACTGCCGCCTTCCAAAGAAAAGATTGGCTTCATTTGTATTATGAAGATGTTAAAAATTAATTCTCAAGTCTACTTAACCACAGGTCTGCCCCGCTCTCCGAGGGCGAGTGGCCTCACGGAGCCTTTCCTAAACCGAATCGGTCACGAGAAAGCCTCCGTTAGTAAGGTAATGGCTTTTTTTTTCGTAGACGTGAAATCCTCTTCGGATTTCTTTCAGTTGGTGGAAATAGGTGACAGTGCAGGGCTTCTGTGAAAACCAAGTGGCCTAACTCAAACTTTCGAAAGCAGGGGACACATGTGTTACACTCGTGCAAGGAGCAATTCCCTAAACGTTTCATTCAGAAAGGCAGTGTGAGTACAAAGTAGCAAGTCCGGGAGAAGGCAAGCCAGCTGTCATTAAGAGCGACCTTTTCTTTAAAAACAAGTTGCTCATCCGTTTTCTTCTGAATTCTCTCTGACCCAACCAGCACTCAAGAGAAGTTGAGGTTTGAGCGGCAGAGAACAGTCCCCACCCTGGCAGCCACCTTGCCTTCACCGATGACAGGTCCCTCTCACCTGCCCCAGCCAGAGGCCACTCTATTGTTGTATGTGTCCCCTTCCCAAAGTCCCAGGTTAAACATTTTGCCTCTGGGCTGCTGATTTCTCACTCTTAAATAAGGTCCAAGGAGGGGGATAAAGGTCACCGTGACTGGTATGTGAGGCGCGGTCCGTGGGGCTTCCCCTTCCTTCAGGGAAGAATTCCCATCTGCCTGAGCAGTTTGGGGAGCTCACTCAGAGAGAGGCCGGTCAGCACACACCCGCCACACAGAAGACCCGCTAAGTCACTGATGAAGGACAGGCAGATACCGAGTCCTCTCACTGGGCTTCAGAGCCCCACCTAGGTCCCCCACCTCCCAGCCCCTTCCACGTGGACCCCAAACAGGGAAGGTCAGACAAAGAGTGTCATCTTCATTGCCCCAGGCCTGACCTCTGCCCGCATCATACAGCATGAACACGGAATTGTTTTAAAAACCATGACAGGGCCTGGCTGCACCTCAGTGGATTGAGCGTAGTCCCACGGACTGAGCGGTGCCAGTTCGATCCCCAGTCGGGACACACGCCTGGGTTGTGGGCTTGATCCCCAGTAGAGAGTGTGTAGGAGGTGGCTCTTGATGTTTTCTCTCACAACGTGGTTCTATCTCTCTCTCCCTCTCTCTCTAAAAAAAAAAATTAAAAATAACGTGAAAGGAAGTGACTCCTACAGGCATCATTGTTTCAATTTTATATCCATGGATCTAGACAGCAACAGCTCCGATCCATTCACATGGTGAAGCCCTTGTCCCTCACCCCAGTGCAGCCCCTGCCGTGCTGTGAGCACAGATGGGGGGACAGAGAGGAAAGAGGAAGAACTTTGGGGCCAGCGGCTGCTGCCAGTGTTGGAATGACCTCCCCCAGGGTCAGCGGTGTAGCTTCATCATAAACTACCCACACCCTACCCCAAAATAAGAATGCATCGCCTGCAGATTACAAACCCTTGCTTTGCTTTTTAAACCTTTTTTTCTAGACTCTGCTAATTGGACATCAAGACTGTGACTTGACCAAGCCCTGTGATGATAGGAAAGCCCCTTCTCCCGAAATTCCCCCATTATTGGGGGAACCTTCATGACCACTGGTAGGAAGCTTTAGAATAGAGTTAGATTTTTAGGGAAGAGCTTAATACCCCCAAATATACTTGTGACTTCAATAACTGAAAATGTCCTGGGTGTAAATAACCCAGGAATGTGGATGATATATGTTTAAAAAAAAAATAATGCCATTTATCAATATTTTCCTACAAGACACCCTAAAATTCCTATTTTTATAATTAATGGTTGGACAGTGGCCATCCATTTAAACATGTGTTCTCTGGAGAAACCAGACACTAGTGTAGTTTCCAAATCTGTATACTCAGAAGAACTCAGGATAAGAAGAAATCGCTAGGTCCCAAAGGGTTCGTGACTATCATCAAATACGAAGGCCACGTGGCCTGCCGTCATCATCTTCGAAGGAGAGGCTGGGGAGTGAGCGAAACAGCAGGTATCACAAAGCCTCTGTTGCCCTTAGTCCGTGATAAGGTGTTTTGTTTTGTTTTGTTTTGTTTTGTTTTAAAGCCATCTTTCCAATTGTTCTCTACACCCAGTTTGAACTATTGAAATGAAATTCTAAAGCATTTATCATGGGGTAGTTGGTGGGAATACTGTGAGTAGAAAGCATTGCTTTTTCGTGCTTGCTAAACAAGTGAAGAAAGACAGGGTCCTTCCTAGCCTTGCAGTGACAGGCATTGACTTGTGGTAGGGCACTAATTAAAAGGCAATGTGGCGTTGCTCTACAATTTCTAGAGATGTTTTGAAATACAATTTGAGCACCATTTGGAGTTGAGCGACAAAGGTCGTTAATGTTAGTGAATGAATGTATCAAGTTACAAACTATGCATTTTCAAAGAGTATGTTTATTTTGTATCAAATCCAAGTAAATTCTTTTCCTAGAGACTTATCACAACCACAATTTTTTCTAGATGAACTTGAACACGTGTCATGATGGGGAGGTGGGACTCCTGTCTATATTCTTCCAGCTGGTATTTTTCAAGACACTGCAGTGAGACTTGAGGTTCCAAACAGGTTCAGCCATTAAGATGACCAAATAGGAACTGGTTTCCATTTTACTTCTTAAACAGAAAAGGGACATGTTCGCTGTCACAACATGTGCCCAGTTCTTTAAAGACATGTGTTCTGGTAACATTGGATTAACAAGCCAACAAAATTGCTAAGAGTTCATGGGCATCGCGTTGGATAAATACACCGTAGGTTGTGTCTGGTGTGTTTCATCCTTCATCTAGAAAAAAAGTATTCATCAAAGGGTTTGAATTGTGTGGTTTCAAAGAACAAAATTTAAAAATAAAATATTGTCACTTAGGGTGGTGCATACACAATACAGTACACAGATGATGTCTTACGGAACGGTACCCCTGAAAACTATATATTAACCAATGTCACCCCAATAAATTCCATTAAAAAAAGAAAGAAAATATTGCCCAGCAAAGCAAATCACTGATCTTATTTTCAAAATTACATGGAGATGATTACTTATATTTCGGGGACGTTTATATAGAATATGCACATGTTTCTTTAGCCCTCTTGTTGATTTTGTATTTTCATGAAACCTTTCCCACTAATAACTTATCTTTGCTCCTTAATCAAGGCTTTACTATGTTACTTGGCATGGGGATAAAGTCCTTTTCTTCATCTGACAATGTGGAAGTAGAGAAATCCATTTCTCTACCATCCATTTCCCGTCTGTGTCCACTGAGCATGTTCTCAGCTGTTTGTATGTAAACTATGGGAAAACGCACTTACAAACCTGGTACTCACGGTTGGTTATACTGGACTTGTTTGCTACCTATTTAGAAGTTATAGGGGCGTGGGGGGAATGTGTCTTTTTATATGATTTTTAGCCAAATTCAGACGTTCTGATACTACATTTCTGAATACCTAGCCGACTGTAAATATAGCCTGTGGAGGGTCCTACACCTTTTAGTGACTGTTCCTCAGCCATGCTCCTGGCCAGCTTTTGGCACATTGTACATAGATCTGTCGAATGTTTAAATGATGTTGTTTTTCTAAATGCTGTTCTCTAAAACAACTTTTTTGAATGTTTTTTTGCTTTCCATTGTTTGGGACTGTGTGTGTGGGTTTTAAAAAGAAAAAATTGTTTCCTAAATACTTAACACCAGGAAAAAATATTTCAAACAAACTGGTGCTAATTGAAGTAGAAGAAAAACGTCTGATTGAAGATGTACAATGGAAAGTGTTCACACCGGTTAAACGACACTGCACTTTCCCGAGGGGACAGCTGGCATCTCCCCACACTGGGCATCCGGAGGACCATGCGTGTTTACAGTTTCTGTGGCACACTGAAATGTAAAAATACAGAAATGGTGTCGTGCCCCGAGGTGAGGATTTGCTACATTGGTCCTATAGAAGCGTTTAAGTAGAAGTAAAGGTTTATAGTAAGAATCACGTTAGTAATAGTCTCTGGTCTTCGGAGTTTCACGTCTGTAATGCTTCGTGTCGCAATGGACCTGGTGTTGCCAGTCTAGTCTGACATCCTCGTTGACCTGTACTCACTGCACGTAGGGTTCTAGCCTGGGCTGCACGGGCGTGTGCCAGGCTAGAGCACAGGACTGTCACGAGGCCAGCCTGACTCCCGCAGTGTCCACGCACATGAGCTTAAATGCACTTGTAACTGGTTAATTACCAGGAGGTCTGACTTCCACTCAATAAAAGTTTTTGTGTATCTGCTTCTATTTGGGGGTTGTTTATTTAAGTAAAGGGTAACTAACTTATGCACAAGAACACTCACGGGGGCAAGAGGGTTTGAGGTTTTACCTCTACTGGTAAAAATTATTTACATCCAAATGACAGCTTCCCCTTGTGAGCCGTTCAAGGCCATGTTTAGAAACACGTGGAAGGTACCACGTCTCTCTCTCTCTCTTCTAGATGTCAGCCCCGGTGATCACAGCTCAGCCCCATTCCCTGGCAGTGTCTGCCCAGACATGTGAGCTGTTCACCCTGTGCTGCTGGGCCTGTTGTCCCAGGCATGTAGGCCCAACATGGCAGAGAGACAGCAATGTCCATTCAGGTGGCAAGCCAGCCTGGAGACCATCCCCTAGGCCAAGGTGATGTCCTCTAACACCGGAAAGATTTGCCTGCGAAAGCCAAGCATATGAATCTGTGCATCTAGGTAGCACACTTTGCAGAACAGACTTGGGCACAAACCCAAGTTTTGCCTCTTTTGAGATAGGTAACTGGACAACTGGTTTAACCTTTATAAGTCTGTCTTTATAATGGGAATGATAATGAAAGAGAGGGAAAGCTAATTAGTCTGGTTTGGACAATGTCTTTATCTATCCTCATCCAATCAGCCATAGCATGGAAATAACTGCAGAGCAAGTAAACAGAAGAGAAACCAACATTTACTGACTGCCGTCCGTGAGCCGGCAGGTGTATGTCCCTGCTGCCTCCCCAACATTGCACCCACAGGTGTCGCTGTGATGTTTCTGGCCCCTGGAAACCAGCCTGAGTCTCTCTTCCTGGTGTTTGGTCACCTTGGGCAAACCCACAGCAGCCCTGACTCAGAGATTTTCCTAGCATAGGGAACGCAGCCACATTTGGATCACCCAACTCTTTTTTTTTTATCCTCACCCAAGGAGATTTTTTCCATTTTTTGTTCAGATAGAGTGGGAGGGAGAGAGAGAGAAAAACATCGACGTGAAAAGGACACATCGAGTGGTTGTCACCCGCGCAACCCAACCAGGGCCAGGACAAACTGCAACCGAGTTACGTGCCTTAGCAGGAACCGAACCCGGCTCTCTCTGAACTGCAGGTCGACGCTCTAACCACTGAGCCAAACTGGCCAGGGCAACCCAACTCCTTTTTAGCAAACCATTGGGGTAGAGGAAGTCAATGGGGGGACATTCATAATACTTTTAACACTAAAGATAAATTTAAAAACAACAATGGGATCAATCCGGGGCTTACAAAGTACTGCCTAAATTGTTTGAGAGTTCTTTTGATTGCTTTTTCATCTTGTAAACTAGAAAACACACCCTTTCCAACCTAGGATATGCTGCTTTAAGAACTGTTTACCCCATGTAGAAACCACACATGCGGAGCTTACTTTAGTGGGGCTGATGGAAGCAAGATAAGTACTTTGGATTGTTTTCATTGTTAATGAAACAAATTAAACTCCTGTAATGTCTACAAATTACAGTTGATGTAGATTTCTATCAAACCCTTATCAAATGCTGCCCTCTAGTGGACTATCCAGTAAAATCTGTTAAAAATAGATTTCAAGTCTGGCCGGTTTGGTTCAGTGAATTGAGCATCTTGCCAAGGAGTGAGAGGTCCCTTTTCAATTCCCCATCAGGGCACCTGCCCTGGTTGCGGGCTCGATCCCCAGTAGGGGGCGTGCAGAAAGCAGCCGATCGATTTCTCTCTCACATCGATGTTTCTATCTCTCTTCCCGCCTCTTTCTCTAAAAAAAAGAAAAATAGACATTAAAAAAAAAAAAAGATTTCAAGCTCTGGCCCTGCCTAGTGTGGCTCAGTTGGTGGAGCATCATCCCATGCACTAAAAGGTTGCTGGTTCGATTCCCAGTGGGGGCGCATGCCCAGGTTGTGGGCTTGATCCCAAGTAGGGGGCTTGCAGGAGGCGGCCAACAGATGTTTGTTTCTCACATCAATGTTTCTCTCTCCCTCTCTCTCTAAAAATATATTTTTTAAATCTTAAAATATATATTTTAAAATTAAATATTCATCATCCTACAATAATTTCAGTTACCTTCTGTCTTTCATGAAATGTTGACATTGCCATCTTTACCCTACATTTTAAAAATATTTACCTTGCTGTGAAATTTCTACCTTAACACAAAGAAAGATACAGTCTATTTTCCAAGGCATATTGACTTCACAAATATCACCTCCCTGCAAAATAAAAGTTTAAATGTATCCTATTTCATAAAAGTTACATCTAGAACTGTGTAGCTATGCACAATCATGTTTAAATCATTTATCAGCAGCCCTGTTCCGACTTTTAGAATTGTTAAGGCGGAGCTTAAAAGAGGAGTAACTTTCACAGCGTAAGGGCATTGTGGCAACAAAGCAGTGGGGCTGCCTGGGTTTGGTGTCCTTGCTCTGACCAGTGGCTCCCTCTTGGATACTGCTGCCTCATTGCCTGGAAGCCATTCATCGCTTAGTTTAACAGAACTCGGGGGACACACACACACGCTGCCAAGTTCCCTAAGTTTTAAAAATTATTCTTTTCCAGCCAGGTCACATTTGTATGTACAGTATACTTTTCCCCCTTGAGGTTTCAGAATGCTTTGCCCAGACTTCCACCGAGCGATTCTTAACCCCATTATCTGCGCACGGGGGAGAGAAAGGACGGGGCTACCACCCTTTCAGTGCCTGGGGCAGAATCCCTGCATCTGTGTCCCGCTGGGTTCCCGCTGTCATCCATCAAGGGCTTTGACGTCTACCCCTCCAAAGACGGTTAGAAAAAATACATTTGAAATCTCAACGAGCCTGCAGTTCTCACAGCAGGCCCTACAACACCTACCTTCCTGAGCGGCGGGGCCGGGCCCTGCTCAGTGCCTGCCGGGCCCAGGTGAGGCGGGGCGGGGTGATGAGGTCCCTCCCGAGGCGAGCGGCCCTCCGGTCCGGTTAGGGGTGAGAACAGCTGAGCTCAGCCAGTTCCCTAAGGTCACCTTGACAACCTCACACCCTGCTCAGCTACCCTGGCTTCACACACGCAATTCAGCTTTCCTTCCCCGCTCCGCTCTCGGCTCGCCCTCCCGGTCCTCACCGAGGTCCCTATTTACAATGACAAAGGCATGTGTAAATACCACCGTGAACCGCCTTTCAGTTGGAAAAGCTTGATTTTCACATCCAAGAGTTAAAGTAGAAATAACTTGGAGAGAATTAAAATTCCCTCCTCAATCCCACCACCCACCCTCCCCAATTTGAACTTCCCGCAGTTTCCCCGCTCAGTGCCTGGTGTTATCACCTCTATTATAAAATTCTCTCTCTCCGCTCACAGTGGTCACCCCTTTCATCTTCCCAGGCTTTTCCCTTTGATCCAGGTTCCATGTGGCTTCCACCCCAGTGGAGGCTCCTTCACCGATATTTCTGTCACACGTTCTCAGACTTTGCTAAATACTCTATCTGTTCCTCCTGCTCACGTGCCTCGCTGGAAGAATCCCATCCGGGGTGGACATGCCGCCTGTGAGCCAACATTAATTTTTATACACTAATGTATGATGAGACAGTGTGGCCTTTCACAAAGTTAATGGATAAAAAAAATGCTTCACATGGGTTTTGCTTAACCAGAAAGAGGAGAGAGAACGGGCTGCGGAAAAATAAAAGCAGAAACCCCGGCTCCCTTGCCGCATAATTTGCAGGCCGGCCACATAGTTTGCAGGGCCCAGGACAAGATGAAAATGAGGAGCCCTTTCTTCAACAGTTATGGCTTTCAAGCGAGGACAGCAGGACATTGTAGGAAGCATGGGCCCTCTGAGCCCAGGCTTCACTACCCTTGCCACACACCCAGGACGCCAGCCCTGTCTCCTACCGTAAATCAGTCCAGCAGGCTTGTTGTGCCCGATACCAGGTTTGTAGCCCCCCGCCCCCCCCCCCACGACCCCCCTAGTGATCAGCCCCTGTCAAGGTGATGGATTTGTCCTGGTTTGCCCGAAAGGATCAGCAGTTCAGCACTAAAAATCCCACATCCCGGGCACCACCCTCATCACAGGCAAATCCAAACATTTGGCCTCCACCTCATCTCTGTGGACCTGTTCTAGTGACAGAGTGGTCCCCTGCTGTCTAAGGGTCTCATCTCTTCCTCTCAGAACCAGCAGCAATGTCAGACTCAGTGGTGGGTGTGAAGCCGCCCTAAATGCCCCTGGATTTCATCTCTTACTTTTCATGTCCCCGAGGGAAGGAGCTGACCAGGGCTGTGGCTGCTCCGTGTCAGGGTGAAGTGAAATGTGCTCCGTGTCAGGGCCTGTGCGGACTTCTCATAACCCCCCTCTGGAAACAAAACTGCTCTTCAGGAGCAAGTGGTTGCACATTTGTAGATTTTTATTTTTTCGATCCTCACCTGAGGATATATTTTCATTGATTTTTTTCCGATAGGGAGGGAGGGAGGGAGGGAGGGAGGGAGGGAGGAACATTGATGTGAGAGACACACCAATTGGTTGCCTCCCGCATGTGCCCTTGACAGGGAATTGAACCCATGACTCTTTGGTATGAGGGCCGCTGCTCCAACTGCTGAGCCAAACCAGCCAGGGCTGTAGTCCTTAAGGTGTGATATGCAACAATGAATGAAGCATCATCTCTTTTAAGAAAAACACACATTATATAGCATCTACCCACAAAATAAAATTTTTTAAATATTCATTAAAAGTCACCAAAAACTAGCCCTGGCCAAGTGGCTCAGTTGGATGGAGTGTCAGCCCATATACCAAAAGGTTGTGGGTTCGATCCCCAGTCAGGGCACCTACAGGAGGCAACAGACAGATGTTTCTCACATTCCTCTCTCTCTCCCTCTCTCTCTCTCCCTCCCTCCCTCTCTGTAATAAATAAAAACATATCCTCAGGTGCAGATTTTTTTAATGTCACCCAAAAAATATATATCCATGCAAAAACTAACAAACTCACTTTGCTCAGGGAGACTGTCTAAACTACAAATTGAACCTCACATGTTCGTTTACTGTGAAATGTAAAGTGAATTTTCTCTGAGCACTTGGCCGGGTCTGGAGAACCTCTCAGTGAATACCATGCCATAGCCCCCTGGAACTGCGTAGGGTTTGCTACTACCACGTTCCCAGTGATGTACGGACACAAAATGAGTCAGTTAACTCCTTAGACAAGTGCTCCCCCCTGCTCCAGTCCTCCCGCCATTCCCCAGCATGCACTGGACTCCCGGGAATGGGACGTGCCAAGTGTCTCATGATTTCTCCCCACTCCACCAATGTCCTTGCTTCAGGTACGGCTCTTGCATATTCTTCACCGAGAAAATAGAAGCCATCGGACCTCCTCAGAGCAAACGGACCTTGCTGGCCGCCTTCCTGGAGGCCACACACAGGGCCCTGGTCCTCTCGGAGTCCAACCTTCCCAGTGACTCTGCAGTCCAGCCCCTCTCAGCTCCTCGAGGACTCGCCTTCCATAGCAGAACTACTTTTATATATTCTTCTTCCTTTAGAGTTCACCTTCCCAGCAAAAATCATAGCCTGGAGTAATGGTTCTTAAGTGTGGTCCCTGGATTGTCAGTACCAACATCACCTGGCATATGTTAGGAAATCAAGTACTTGGGCCTCTCCCCAGACGTACTGAATCTGAAACTCCGGGGATGAGGCCCAACTCTCTGTGTTTCAGGAAGCCCTCTAGGTGGTCGGATACACACTAAAGTTCGAGTTCCACTGATCTATAGCTGACGTTCCTCATTTTCCCTCCACACCATCCCACATCATGTCCAAAGGCAAGATAGATAGATCACCAGAACCCTGGGGAGAAAGCCCTCTGTCGTAGGCGGTAGACTGCTGTGTCTGGCCGTCTCCTGATTCTATTTTTATTAATGACTGGGAGGGAGGCACAGATAGCACACTGATCTCATTAGCAGATGATAGAGAGCTGGATGGGGCAGGGATGTTGAGTGGTGACATCAGTACTCAAAGACCAGAGTGAGAGTCCAAATCTATCAACGTGAGACTTCATAGAGTATATTCATTAGGATTAGATTCAGCTGTGAGTGACAGAAAACCCAAAATAGCATCGGCTCAGTAAGAAATATATTTCTCATTCCCATAAATGAAGTCTGGAAGTGTCAGGCCACAGTCAATGCGGGGGCTCTGCTCCCTGGAATTCCCTGGACCCGTGCTCCCCATCCACCCTATTCCTCATGTGCGGCCTCATCCTCACATGGAAAATGATGACACACGGGTTTCGGAAGGCTGGAGAAAAGGGCCCGTTTCCGCTTCTTTTAGGGATTCTCCACGTCACCTAATTCTCTTTCTGCTTGCATCCCATTGGCCATTATTCTTATGACCACTTAAGAATTCTTATGGGACTTAAGAATTGTAGTCTTTATTTTTCTAAGCAACTCAGCTAGACATTACATGGAAGAAAGTGAGAACAGATATGGGGACACAATGAGCCGCCCCTGCCAACCAAAGCAAACACAAAGTCCCTTACATAGGGCCCAAGGTTTTGGTAGAGAAGAGAGAGAAAGCAAAAGCCACGCAAGGAACTCCCTTTACAAAGGCAGAGAAACCGAGCCATCCCGGCTGAAATGTCTAGACCCGGGAATATCCTGGATGATGTCAGTGGAGTTTCCTCCATGTCTTAGCTCCAGTCTTTCGAATCGGGTTTATTTCTGTGCCTCATGGCAAGAGGTCAGCGCCCCAGGCCCAGGCCCTTGTTCCCTGAACCTGGTAGCCCAGGGAGAGGTCCGAGCTCATTCCTCCCCAACCCTACCTCCTTGTTTCTCATCAGCTTCCTCTAGCCCAGCGGTGCCCACCCTGGCTACTCATTGGGATCCCCTCAGGAGATTTTTTAATTTCTGATACCCAGGCCTCTCTTCCTAAAGCTGATTTTATTGGTCCGGGCAGAGCTCTGGGATTTTTTAAAAAAAGACTTCCCCAGGTGATTCTCCTGAGCATCCCCTGTGAAGAACCCTGAGGGAGCACACTCCGAGTGAGTAGAAGCCGGCCTCTCCGGTTTCTCTGGGGTCATCTCCCCAGATGCTGTGTGCGGGTGGCATGTGTCTCCCCCACCTGGTCCTGCTGCACCGCGCCTCCCCCCCCCCCTGTACTGCTGGTCACCCCGTGGACCTCCACACCTGCTCTCCCTGCATCAGATCCAGCTTCTCTCTGGGGGGCCTGAGGGAGGGCTCCCTTGACTGCCCTGCCTTCTGTCCCCCTGGGATTTCTGTATCTGCCTGTCAAGGTTGGCTCTATTTTATTGAAGGACTGGGGATGATTTGAAAAGAAGAATATCAATAAGAAGAAAAAATATGAAAGGTTTGAGCAGCCATCTGTTCACAGGCTGTAATTGAAATGTAAGACGAGGACTTGAAGAATGTCAGCACTTAAAGGCTCCATAGCAAGGATTAGCTGATGAAAGAAGCAGCGAAGGGTTATCCATGGGGGTCCCGGGAAACCACAGGCGCGTGGGTTCCTGGAAGCCCAGGGGACAGAGGCTAGAAGTCCCAGGGACCAGTTCCCACTCTGCTCTGTCCTCTAGCAGACCTGGCCTCTTGTCAACTACTCTGGTGACTTCTCTTAAAGAAAGTGAAATATTCAGAACAATGACCACAATGCTCCAAACTTCACAGGAAACTCCAGTTACTACCTTTCGATATGTTGGCAGTAGATTTTCTGATTTCTCTACAACAGACAGAGGCTCTCGAAAGGCTATGACCTTCTCGAGGGTTCTGAGAAGATAGAGCTTCTAAAATCCTCACAAATATTAAATCAAAGATCTATAGTTTTCTAACTCTGGGCGCTGAGGTGCCTGAGTCACCACAGCGAATCCAATGAGCCCTGTGGGAGATTTTTCATTTTTTGAGGGAAATATGATACCACACAAATGACTACCAGTCAGTCTTTGCAGCCTAACTCCTTAATACTCTGAAGTTTTATAAATACACGTATATGGGCTGAGGGTAATGAATAAATTTCTGAGTTGACAATAACCATGGACTGCAAAAGTTTAGGAACCTCTGAAATAGGTACATGATCAAACCAAACTCGAGCAAACCAATCTTGGTGGAGAAAAATAAACAATAAACATGACAGCAAATAAATGAACCAGAAGATAATCACAGACCATGGTGTGAATTCCTATTAATTCACTCAGTAAATGTGGGCTGGTACTGGCTTTGTATCCGATGGAGGTCTAGTGCCAGAA
This sequence comes from Molossus molossus, assembly GCF_014108415.1. Classification (NCBI taxonomy): domain Eukaryota; kingdom Metazoa; phylum Chordata; class Mammalia; order Chiroptera; family Molossidae; genus Molossus; species Molossus molossus. The sequence goes on along the minus strand of NW_023425351.1, from coordinate 34,331,381 downwards.
ATAACAATAAACAAAACAAAATCTCTGCTCTCATGAAGCTTATATTTTGGCGGCGAGGATGGACAACCACAAGCAATACATAAAAATAGTCAAGCGAAGACCAGAGCTACAGAAAGAAATGAGGCAAGGCAGCTAAAAGAGGTCTGGCCTCTTTGCTCAGCGATTTGTCTATTCAGGGTTCCATGTCAGGCCATGAACCAAGAGTAAGACTGTTTGCTAGTAACCATGACTCATCCCATCTATGAATTGACCTCGATGTTGGGATTCCATCAGACTTTGTTGCTTAACAAGCAAAGATTTTCAAAATATGTTCAATTGAACTTTTAAAATTCAAGTTAAAAATATGTCGTGTGCACAATATCCCATCCCCTTGAACCGTGTGAGAAAATCAATAGGCTAAACAGAACAAATCCTGAATGTTAAAATGATTTATCTGTTGTTTTGTTGTTGTTTTTTTTCACTTGTGGAAAATCACATATTTTTTCCTAATTCATCTGCCATAAATATTAGTTATTATGTAATGATAATAAAATGTATGAAGACTCCATATGGGTTAAAAGATTAAATAATTCATAGGTGATATATATTTTCCCAGGAGAACAAAGGTTGATAATTTTCTGCATTTGCTCTTGAGAGAGTCAAGAAGGCAGCCAACTTTGAATCGTGTAGGGGCTTATGAGGTAAGTCTGAGAGTCTTTCTACCTCTGTGAATGCTGTAAACATTGTCAGCCCTAGGGAGGTGGTGTGCACTCACCTGGATGAAGATGCCACCAAGGGAAGACCTAGACATGGGAGACATCAGCTGCTCCGTGAGCTTCAGGAGAAGGGCAGAGGAGCCCCATGGCTTTGGCCCAAGCACCCAGCAGCAGAAAGTACAAATGAGCCCAGGGTCACTAGGGAGGGAAATGAACATGGGACAATGGCAAGGTAGCCTGGAGATTCTGGGTATTAGAACAATAATAACCATCATCATCATCATCATCATTATCATCATCATCATGCAATCATGGAGTTTTAATAGAATTCCAGGAAATGTATTACATGTGTTATTTCATGATCTCATTCACTTTATTATGAACAAATTCACTCATATCCTTGCTACATAGTACAGTCTACTCTTTTCTTATCTTGACCAGCCTGGCTAGAGCACGCACAAGGAAAGCACCTAAGGTAGAAAACTTCAGAGCTCAGGCAGGTAGCAAGCCCAGGTACCACGAAGGAGAGCCCTCGAAAGAACAGGCAGAGAGCCCTGGGACCAGCAGTGCAGAGGTCGTATTAATAATAGATGTATAAAATGATTTCCTATTTCTGGATGGGAAATTTCTCTGGATGGGAAAGAATTCTTTGTCTCACTTGGGAGTTCTCCACTGAGCTCTAAATGAAGACTAAAGAAATAGACTCCTAAAAGCAGGCGATCGGGAACATGGCAAGTTATCCTCACGCTCCGCTCATTCCACAAGACACTGGTTCCATTCTCACCCCATCTCGGGGCACGATCTGAGAGAGCAGAAACGTCTGCTTTCTGCTAGAATGGAGAACTGGGAAGAACAACATTAAGAAGTATCTTGAATGAGTGTTTCTCAAGGCACAGGCAAGACAATGTTTCTGTCAGGACAGCTTGGAAGCTGGCAATAATCAAACATTAGTATTTCTGCCGTAGAAAGAATAACCATATGAGATGGGAAAACAGCCTCGTGTCAGTCTGGGTTTTGTGAGTGGGCTGAAGAGCACCCCTCTGCATCTAGAATTCCCTAATTCTTCACAGTTCAGCTCTCCCGGGGCCTCGTTGGAGGCTCGCTGTCTAGCATGTCCTTCAGCTGCTCCAAGTGACCTGTGTTCCACCCACACATCAGAATTTTCTTCTTTAAAAACATTTTGACTTTTTATTTTATCTTTAGTTTTCAGAGCTTAACTGCAATTAAGAGATTGTCATGGAGATCTGTCATTGAAATTTTTACTCTGAAGTTTTTCAGTAAAAAATATTAGTCATTTTTAAACAAAATTTGTAAAACTAAAAACTGGTAAAACTAATTCCCGGCTGTCTGATAGCCATAATTTCTCATTGTCCTCCATGTAGCTTTTAAACTCACAAGCTCCTGTCTCTTCATTCAAAATCCTTTCTTGCAGCCTGGTGGGTGTGGCTCAGTGGATTAAGCGTTGTCCCATGCACTGAGAGGTCCCAGTGGTTCCTCTCAGGGCACATGCCCTGTTGCGAGCTCGATCCCCAGTAGAGGGCGTGCAGGAGGCAGCCAATCAGTGTTTCTCTTTCTCTCTCACATCGATGTTTCTTTCTCTCCCTTCCTCTCTCTAAATAATCAATAAAAACAGCCCTGGCCGGTTTGGCTCAGCGGTTAGAGCGTCGGCCTGCGGTACAGAGAGACCCGGGTTCGGTTCCCGCTAAGGGCATGTACCTCGGTTGCAGTTTGTCCCCGGCCCTGGTTGGTCGTGCGGGTGGCAGCCACTCGATGTATCCCTTCACATCGATGTTTCTCTCTCTCTCTCTTCCGCTCTCTCCCTCCTACTCTATCTGAACAAAACAAAACAAAACAAAAATCAATAAAAACATATTTTAAATAAATAAATAAAATTTTTTTCTTCCGTTTGTTTTCTAGACAACATCCCAATAACTCGTTTTCTCCTGAAATGACTGAGTGTCACAGGACTGAGCCAGGCCCACTTTTGCCTGATCCTCCATCCACACTTCTATTAGGATCTGCTCTGGACATTACTCCCCCCCACCCCACTTCCCCACACACTCTTTCTCTCTGTTTCTGAACTGCAACAGTGTGTTACATGGGTGTTGTTGTTGTTGTTGTTGTTGTTAACCCTCACCAGAGGATATTTTTTCCATTGATTTTTTGAGAAGGTGGAAGGGAGGGGAGGAAGAGTAGAGAGAAAGAAATATTGATGTGAGAGAGACACATCGATTGCTTGCCTCCCGCATGCAACCTGACTGGGGCCAGGAAATGAACCTGCAACCCAGGTACGTGCCCTTGACTGGGAATTGAACCCCAGAACTTTCAGTGTGTGGGCCAACGCCCTAACCACTGAACCACACTGGCCAGAGCATATGGATTTTTCAAATAAATTTCTCCAAAAAATGAACTGCCTCTTAGAACACTAAATTCTGTATTGTGCTGATGGCATGTCCTTAATCTTCCTTAGGACAAAAGAGCATCATCCTTCACCTGCAATGTGTCATCTTATACCCCATTCCTGGTTTGTCCTGAAGTCCCACCAACAGCCCTATTCTCAGTCTAAGAGTGCCTTGGAAACGTTTCTGTCTCATCCTTGCCCCCTTGCCTTCAATAACATTTTCCCCTCCAAATATTTGATTACATTATTCTTTTACCTCTCACATGGATTCTCAAATTCAGTAAAAACTCATTTATGGAACACCATGTTCAGTCTAAAGTTGTGATGGCCAGTGTATTAGTCAGGAATTTCCAGAGAAAGAGAACCCATAGGAGATTATATATTGATTACATATATATATATATATATATATATATATATATATATATATATTCTCCTATCTATATTTAAATTTCTTATAAAATTTTTATAAGATATTGGCTTCTGTGATGGTGGAGGCTGAGAAGTCCCACAATCTCTCATCTGTAAGCTGGAGAGCCAGGAGAGCTGATGGTGTAGAAGGCCAATGATCCAGCTCACCCAGTCAGGCAGAGAGAGAAGTCAAGCTTCCCCTACCTTTTTGTTCTATTGAGAACTTCAACAGACTAGACGCGCAGCCCACCTGCAGTGGGGAGGGCCGTCTTCCACATTCAGTCCACCAATTCAAATGTTTCTTCCAGAAACACCATCATAGACACACCCCAAGTAATACTGAACTGGCTGTCTGGGCATCCCGTGACCCAGTCAAGTTGACACATTAAACGATCCATCACAACCAGATATGTAGATGTAAGGACACTGGCCCTAGAGCTCAGCAACCAGGCTGTGGTTTTCCTGGTGCCTCCCAGCACCTCTGTGAGCCTGGGCATACCAGAAAGCATCTGGGACCTGCGGGGAGGTGTGTGCAGGGCGTCCTCTCATGGCCTGTTCATGCTCAGCTAGGTAACCATCTCTGACTTTGTCTACCCAGTACGTGGGCATTGGCACAGAGGGGCTCACCTGGGAGAGAGGTTTGAGCTCTTATAGGCAAAATCAAAGAAGTTTAGCACAGCAACCGACTGAGGTCTTAGTTTCTGCAGGACAAAATACCCATCAGAAGCCCATTTACATGGAAATTATGCAGTGCTTAAGAGTCGTAGCTCTTCTGTGGTCCTGTTGGCTGCAGAGTTGTCTCATGCCCCTTAACAGTTCCAATGAACTCCTGTGCTATGCCCACACTTTATGATGATTTCTCTTAAGACAAAAGGCCCAGGAAGCTGTTCTGTCTAAAACCACTTCTAATGTTTTCTCCCTTAAAAGAAACCTTCTGTCCATGCAAAAGGACTTCCCAGAAAGTGATGTCAGAGCCTAAGAAAGGTCAAAAGGGCACCATGCGTGGGGGTAAGGGCAGCATTCAGAGAAGTTTTAGAGCCCAATCAGGATAGAGAGAAAACATCCACCCATGGGGATGGAGGCAGTGGGAAGAAGGGTCAGAAGACTGGCAGGATGAGGAAGTGTTCATGCTGAGGAGGAGACAGAGAGGTAACATGAAATTGGTTACGCACGGGGAGATTGCTCAAATAAGTAGCTATATTAAGGATAATGGAGCCAGCTTGAACCCCGTGATGCTGTAAATTTCAGTGTGACCTTATAGGTTTTGCTAAATGGCAGATAGATAGATAGATAGATAGATAGATAGATAGATAGATAGATAGATAGATAGATAGATAGATAGATGATAGATGGATAGACAGATTATAAATAGATCATAGACAGATAAACAGATGAGATAGATAGATGGTAGATAGAGATAGAGATAGATAGATAGATAGATAGATAGATAGATAGATAGATAGATAGATAGAGTTTTACAGAAGGGCAAAAGACTCTTCCCATAAAAAGAGAGGGGCTTCCAATAGAGTTATTGAAACCCAAAAATAAGCAAATAACTCTTGGTTAAAAAAATTATTTAATTCAGATTTTTTATTAATAGTATAGCAGGGCATGATCAACTATAACAGCTATCTGGAACACCCCAGGTGACACTAGGATTTTATATTGTCTGAAAACATATTTAATGCAGGGTGGGAAAAGGGCAGGGAGGTGGGTGGAGGGACAAGAGAAAAACCCAGAGTTCAGTTACATGAGTACAATAGATACACTTTATGAATTACTACTAGTCTGATTCTGGTTATATTCTATGACTTCCTAGAACTTCCAAAGATCTATTTCATAAATATAAATAGTTAATTTAATATGTCAACTTGGCTCGACTATGTTGTCCAGTTGTTTCGCCAAATATTAGTCTGGCTGTTTTTGTGCAGCTACATCAGTAGACGTTGAATAAGGCAGATTACCCTCCATAATGTGTGTGGGCCTCACCCAATCAGTTCACGGCCTTAAGAAATCCCTATCCCCTGGGATTTAGGTGATGGAGGGGCCACTCTAAATTTACCTCAGCCCTGGCTGGTTTGACTCAGGGGTTAGAGCATCGGTCTGTGGACCGGAGAGGCCCGGGTTCGGTACCCGCTAAGGGCATGTACCTCGGTTGCAGTATGTCCCCGGCCCAGGTTGGGGTCGTGTGGGTGGCAACCACTTGATGTGTCTCTCTCACATCGATGTTTCACTCTCTTCCTCCCTCATATTCTGTCTCAAGATAAAAATGCAAAAATGTCCTTGGATGAGGATAAAAATTAATAAATAAAACTTATAAAAAATAAATAAATTCACCTCAGCATTAGAGCTGAACTACCACATGTGACACCTATAATGTCTCTGTCCAGTGCAGCCCCGACCCACCACCTTGGGAAGGGGCTGTCATTAAGCTGCTCACTGACAACTTGCATTCTTTGAGTGCCTCTCAAAGGATAACACAGCAGCAGAACTGGAAGTTTAATTTTGTTTGACATGGATGTTGTGTTTTCTGCCATCTTCCATAAACTGAAGCACCCATCGGAGCTGTTGCACCCTGGTGATCAGCCTAGAAAAGGCTGGTGTTCACCAAGGGGTGTGAGGCTGTCTGAGCAAAGGCTCACCTCTGCTGCACCCTCTAAGCCATCTTCCCACCCTGCAGCCTCACGTTGCTGCGGAAACAGCCTCTTCTGGACTTCTGAGCACGTGCTCCCCCGTGAGAGCGCCGCGTGTCTCCTTGTGGGTCCCCGATCCGCAGCATCACCCATCAGTCAGCTGTTTTGTCATTTGGGGTTAAAAGCAAATAAAATATTTTCCAGTACTTCTTGCCATTCTTCTTATGAGAAATGTTTCCACTGATCACCCACAGCCAGGCTGTCAAACAGCGCCGTTGGTTGTTGACATCTGGAGGGGAGGAGAATGGCCAGGAGAGTTTTCATTTCGTTAAGCATTTTCTTTAATGAATCTCATTTTGGCAGGAGGAAGTCGGGACTGGCATCAGAACACCATCCAATCGGCCACAACCTCTGGAGCGTTGCTATGTTTCCCTTTCCTCAATCAATCCTGTGATTCCTTTCAACAACCCCGAAGGGTCAAGACCCTGCTGCTAGAAAAGATAATATATTAAATGGCTAGCTTTTCTTTAAATGAAATCTGTTTCACAGTGCTTCATCTTAACTTGCCGTTTGTTCCCTCTGAATTGTACAATGTGTGCCTGGCTGAAGGTAGCCCGGGTCTCACTTAGTTTAATACGCACAAGCTGAGGGTTTTGCTGCAAAGCAAATTAATTTTCCAGGAAAACGGATCAAATTAACAAGTCTCCACTGAAGCCAGTCCTAATAAGCAAAGCTTAAGTCTGTTATATGGGTCTCTTGGCATCTTCGGCTTGCTTCTGGGTTGGTTGAAATGTTTTTAATTTGTGGAAAAAAATATTTTTTAGAAATGAGGTTTCCTCAGGTATAAGAGTAAAATCATTGGTGTGCTTGTGAATAACACTCAGCTGCTTGTAAAAAAAAAAAAAACCTGGACAAGTCACCTGAGTTCTATAAGACTCAGTTCCCCACCAGTAAACCGGGCCTAGAATAGTACTGACATCAGGGGGTTACTGTGAATGCTGACTGACAGCAGGTAGACAGTAGGCAAGTACCAGGCACAGCCCAGGACAGTCACTGAGTAAATGGGGTCATTGCTAATCGTTTATTACTATTATTCTCTCTAGAAATACTAAGGAAAGGTTTGGATTGAGTAATAGGATGGCAACTATTTACTTTCTTCTAATGTTTTTTATGCTACATTGTCGGACCCCAGCTATCTCTCTGCATGTAGGTTCTTCCAGCAGCCCTTCATTACTTAGTAGTGCCCCCCAAATGAAGGCAAGGGGGTGGCCAAGGAGCTTGAAGCCTTGACCTTGAGTTCCATTTCTGCTACCAATGGGTGACCTTGAGCAAGATTCGGGACTTCACCCTTTGAGGGTAATGACTTGTGTTCATGTATTTGAAAGACCTGTATACATTTTACGATAGAATGATTAAAACAAATGTGACATTATTAACAAATATAACAATTTGCCATTGACTCTATAAGAGAACAAATGCTCTTTTCCACACCGACGCTGTCCCAGAATTCCACCTCTATGATGGGAGGAAGGTGGTCCGCTGTGCCCAAAACGAGGCTGCCCGGGGTGGAGATGGAGAAGAACGTGTGGTTCTCAAAGCCAAGTCAGAACTGCAGGTGTGCCCAGGAAATTCCATGATGCTGCCTAAAGACAGAGACAAAGATAGTAGGAGAGAGCGAGAGCGAGGGAGAGAGAGCTGCAGTCCGTGCTCCCTACAACTGAATTTGTAGGTTTGTAAAGGGTGTTAAAGTGGAACTCCCCAACCCAACTTAAGTTTAATTATAATAAAATAGTCTCTCTGCAAATTTTTGGTATCATTTAGACTTGCATAGAGAGCTGTGTTTCGAGAGCAGTTTGTCTACTATTTCTCCCCTGGAAACACTATTCGCACCCTATAAACCCTACCTTGGGAGGATGTGTTGGCTTCTTAAAGTCGTTTCACAGACAAGGTCAATGTGGTCTGGCTCTCTCCCCAAAAGAAAATGATTTCATAAAAAAGAAGAAGAAAGGAAAATTGGTCCTGTAATGAAGTCTAGGAATCGCAGTGGTTTCAAAAATAATATTAAATATTTTGGTTTTCTTCCTCAAGAATGAATACCTCATGCATTGGGAGAGAAAATATGCCCTGATCCGTGGGGCCAGATAAAAGAAGTTGATGCTCAGGCAGAAAGAGAGCAGCCTGTGCAGAGAGGAACCAGTTTGCTGCCGGGCCTCAGGCCCAGCCGAACCGGAGCAGCTGACTGCTTCCCTGACTCGCTGGCCCCACACCTCCCAGACTTGTCCATGTATACACACAAGTTCCCATTAATATTAATTCCAAATGACAGCAGCTCTTAGCACTGCCAGGGTAATGCCAGGACCTCAGCCACTGCACCAGAGTCTCCCCGGCTATTTCTGGGTATCTCCAGAGTAATGTCTACCCTTGTTTTCTGCTCCTGCTGTCTCTGCAGGATGTCAGACCTGCCTTTGCCGCTTGCCCGTGGGGATAACCATGTCTGAAGTATTCGGTCCTCACCACCCGTCCCTGAGCTGCCGCAGCACTGCTGGGTGCTGGGAGAAAGGAGGGCGCAGGGCCCTCTCCTGATTTCAGGGCACCTCTTTGTCACTTAGGCCTGAAAACTCAGAGCAAGACACTCTGACAGTCACCTATGGCGAGTTCCTTCAGCTTCCAGCTCAACTTCTCTCTCCACTGGGGCTCCCGACCAGACCCGGGGCCTAGACGGAGGACAGACACATGGCATGTTCTTCCATCATTGTCCCTTCTGTCCCCGCCTCTTCCCTCCACAAAAGAAGCAAGAGAAACAAACAAAAACTCTCTTCTTCTTCAGTTAAAAAGGGGAGGGGGGTCTGAAATATCAACTCTTATCAGTCAGAAGAGGCCAAGTTATGCAGCAGTAACAATAACACACACTTTATGTTGTTGTTGTTGTTGTTTTTTTTAATTCTCACCTGAGGACATTTTTCCATTTTTCACTCAGATAGAGGGGGAAGGAGAGAGAGGAAGAGAGAGAAACATCGATGTGAAAGGGACACATCGAGTGGCCACCACCCACACGACCCAACCAGGGCCGGGGACAAACTGCAACCGAGGTACATGCCCTTAGCGGAACCGAACCCGGGTCTCTGTGGACCGCAGGCTGACGCTCTAACCGCTGAGCCAAACCGGCCAGGGCCAATAACACACACTTTAAAACATCTAGCTCAGGACTTCTAATTATAGAACAGAGTTTTATGCATCATCCACTACAAATGGAAGCAAACTAAAAATTGAGAGGTTCTATGTGCAGCATTATTTACAATCGCCCAGATACGAAAATAACCTTCATTGATAGATGACTGGACAAAGAAGATGTGGTACATATATACAAGGGGATACCACTCGGCCATAAAAAAAGGAATAAAATCTTGCCATTTGTGACAACATGGGTGGACCCTGAAGGTATTATGCTAAGTGAGATAAGTCAGAAGGAGAAAGACAAATGCTAAATGATTTCACTCATGTGGAATTAAAAAAAAAAAAAGAACAAACAAATCAAAAACAAACTCGGAGACAGAGAACAGATCAGTGGCTATCAGAGGGAAAGGTGGTTGGGGGTGGGTAAAAGGTGAAGGGGTCAATTGTGTAATGATGGATAGTAACTAGACTTTAGGGGGGTGATTACTTTGTAGTGTGCACATATATCTAATTATAATGTTGTACACCTGAAACTTGTATCTAAAGAGAGAGAAAGGTCCTAGGAAAGCCGTTCCACACAGAGGAACAAGAATCAGTAACTCAGGAGGCAGAAGTGTAAGTGCAGACCCTGCCAGGACACTGTGGGGCCACAGAGGAGGACGCTAGTTCCTCAATTCTTCATCTTAAAACGGATATTTGTTTAAAAAAGTTTTTTAAAAACAAAGACCAACATGTCACACAAGGTTCTGCAAAGTATGAATTAAAAACTGACACTACTGCCCTGGCCGGTTTGGCTCAGCGGTTGGAGTGTCAGCCTGCGGTCCAGAGAGACCTGGGTTCGGTTCCCGCTAAGGGCATGTACCTCGGTTGTAGTTTGTTTCCGGCCCTGGTTGGGTCGTGCGGGTGGCAGCCACTCGATGTGTCCCTTTCACGTCGATGTTTCTCTCTCTCTCTCTCCCTCTCTCTCCCTCCCACTCTAGCTGAACAAAAAATGGAAAAATGTCCTCGGGTAAGGATAAAAACAAAACAAAACAAAACAAAAAAACTGACACTACTTTCATATCCAGCTTCCTCAGACAGACTAGAGAAGCAAAGATGCTTGGAGTCACAGACCACCCGAGGGACAGAAGGCCTGGGAAGCCTGGGGCAGGCCACGCAGCCGGAAGTCTCCCAAGCCTGGCGGAAGAGGGAGCGTGGTAAGTCCAGGAGGCAAACAGCCCTGCAAGGGAGACCCATGTGTGACGCAGGTTCCACCCTCTACAAAGTGTGCTTGACCTTGAGGCTGTACACCAGGGGTGGGGAGCCATTTCTCTGCCAAGGGCCATTTGGATATTTATAACATCATTTATAGGCCATACAAAATTATCAACTTAAAAATTAGCCTGCTATTTTTGGTCAGACATTTAATTAACTCACCCCTAATGTGATGGCTGGAACTGCTTCTCTTTGGTGAGGGGTGTGATGTTAGCTGGTGTTGATCTCTCGGGCCTTATATTCCTCCCTGTACCCACTGTACACCCTTCAGCTGTCTTGTCCTCTGGGTGTCAGAGGAATCAATGCCCACCTGAGCCTGCAAGGAGGGAAACTGCCGGGTGGGGAGGGGACGATGAGTGTAAAAGGACTTCAGCAAGTGAAGGCTTGATACAATCACCATGTTAGTTTGCTTCCTCTGTGCCCCTGCTGTCTTTAAGCACCCCTCCTCAGAGCTCCCATGGCACCCCTTTCCCAACCATTCCCTTTATCCCCCTGTGCTGAAATTGCCCAACATGCAGATCTTCCCCCAAGATGTCTTTGAGCTCCCTAGGGCCAAGGGCTTCACCAAGTTGCATTTGGTGCATTCGGTAGATCCTCAGTGAATGTTTGCTGGATGAAGGAACCCCTAAACCTCCAAACTCCCAACCCAAAGACCAAAGGTTCAAGTAGATTCACTGAATGCTTTTAGGGTCTCACTAATAACACAGCAAACATGTTCATGTACTTTTGTAAATGAAACCTTTCTGAGAAATGTTTGCAACATTTTTAGTTTACAACTTACAACAGTCATTGCGTGGGGACTCTAGTGAGAGAGAGAGAGAGAGAGAGAGAGAGAGAGAGAGAGAGAGAGATCGGGGGAGATGATTATACTTCAGGACATCTCTAAGTTTCCAGATTCCTCTCTGAAGCTGCCCATCTGAGGAGGAGTCAGTCACTTAGATAATGAAACCTCAAAGACTCACTCCAGTGTTCCAGACCTGGCTTCCTCCTGGGAGTCCTAGATTAGCCTGCTGCCAAGTACGGACATATGCAAAGCCCCCCTCTATGTAACTGAGCATTAACGCCTCCTTTATCTCCTACCTCACCATCTGTCACCGTCAAAAACTAGCAGCAGAGATTCAAATTTCAAGGAGATAAAATAATATATACTGCACAGGAATTCCCCTTTCAAGCATGACCTCAATAAAATTCCTTTGCTGTTTGTCTTCTGGATTGAGTGGGGTGGAGGGGAGAGAGAAATGGTTGCATTTCTGTGGACCAAGAGCCCAACATTGGGAATTTGGACAGGTGCTGCCCTGTAGCACACACTTCCTGGAACAGTTCAAAGCCAAAGGTCTTGAGAACTTTTTAGAGTCAAATGTTGGAAGTGTGAGATTTATATTCGTATTATCCCTATAGAAGAAGAAGCAATATATTCTCTGACAAAATATATGTAAAACCCACCTCTCCCTACTGATTTTCTGCTCATCTAATAATCTACTTTTATGTGGTACCTGTTTATATGTTCTAGAGAAACGTTCAACTATTTTGAAATCTAGCAATGTTTTTAAAGTCTAAGGAATAGTGTGTATCCAAAACAACCACCAGGTTCTGCAGTCAGCAAATGTGATCAGTGGTCTTTCAATATCAGAAGATAAAGATAAACTAAAGAAAATACATTCTATCGCAGGGAATTTGGGCTTTAAACATAAGCCAACATAATTAATGTGATCCACCAAATGGACTCATCCAATGTTATCAGACATTATCACAAGGATGTAACAATAAACAAAGCCGACAAAAGTCCCTGTCCATAAGGAGCTTCTGGTCTAACAGGAAGAGAAACAAACATCCAAGTAAGTAAAATAGACGTCCCATGTTGACAAGGGCTATGTTTGATGACGGTAATGGCTGGCCCCAATTCTTTACTTTCCCTTTGTCCACTCCCTTCATTATGTTTTTTTGGCAGTGAGCTGGGCTTCATCCCTTCTCCTTGACTTTGAGCTCAGCCATGTGACCGCCTCGGACAACAGAGTGAGGTAGAGGTGACAATTGTGTCCGCTCTGACTCTATTGACACATAGAGCCTTCGTGATTCCAATGCCTGTCTTGCTCTTCTGCCATGGCCTTGAGAAAACTATGCCCATGCTGGTCCGCTGGTCCTCTGGTCCCGGGAGAAGGATAGAAGATGTGGAGCACAGCTGCCCCAGCTGAGCTTCTTTGGCCAAGCTCAGTCCAAAGCAAAGCCTCAGGAGGCCCTTGGATGACTCTATACACAGATCCAACATCAGCCAGGCCACCCAATATGACCATCCTCTGTCAACTGACTTCTGCTGACCCCAGATGCATGAGCTTTAATAAATGACTGTTGTTTTGGGTGTTGAGTTGTGGGGTTGTTTGTACACCTCAATAGCTCACCAATACAAGAGCTAAAGAATAGTCAAAATAAAACAGTGCAGGGGGATAAGGCAGCATGTGTGTGTGGTAGTGGTGGGAGTGTCAATTTTGAATAATTTCTTTGTATACAGTTACTTTTTAAATATAACACATTTTTTGGTGATTCTAAAGACTCCCTTTCCAAGAATTGAGAAGCTTGGGTGTTGATTACCTAACATCCTCATCATATACTTGGTGCTCTCATCTACGGGCCGGTGCAGATGGGAGGCAGAAGAGACTTGCTAACTTGTGGTATGAGAGGCAGAGCTGAAATGAACCCAGCTATACATTCTTGCTCTTTCTTGTGTTTGAAGTGCAGTGTGTGAATTCACATTCTCTACAGTGTGGCTGTCTGTGATTGCTAGAGTTCTACCAAAATCTGCCCCGGAAGCACCCTTTCCTCATTTATCACAAACTCGTTTAGGGTTTAAAGGCAGAAGGTTTAGCCCTGGCCGGTTTGGCTCAGCGGTTGGAGCATCCGCCTGCGGTCCGGAGAGACCCGGGTTCGGTTCCCGCTAAGGGCATGTACCTCGGTTGCAGTTTGTCCCCGGCCCTGGTTGGTCGTGCGGGTGGCAGCCACTCGATGTGTCCCTTTCACATCGATGTTTCCCTCTCTCTCTCTTCCTCTCTCACTCTTCCTCTCTCTCCCTCCCACTCTGTCTGTACAAAAGATGGAAAAATGTCCTCGGGTGAGGATAAAAAAATAAATAAATAAAAATAAAGGCAGAAGGTTTAGCCAACAGAGTTCTTCCAACACACTCCCTGAAGCAGAGACCCCATTTCAAGGATTCTTTTCAATGGTGATTCTTTTCAATAGCTAGTGTTGTTGTTCTGTGGAGATCAAAGCCTTTCCGAATTAGCCACCCTACCTTCTAGAAGGTGAGTTCAGTTTCAATCATAGTCATTTGACCTCCCACCTGGAAAAAGCACATGAAGGGGTTCCAGCCCAGCTTTGATTTCCCATTTTATGCATTTCATGCATTTCCCATTTCAAATCTTAACCACGCATCTTTCATCTTGTCACACAGCGATTGCTCTGACGAAAACAAAGTCCTGAGTTCAGGGTTCTGGAAGATTTCTAGTGGCTAGAAATACAGCTCAATGAATATATAAAGGCTGAGAGAAAAAAAATTCCTCTCAATTCCTGTCTTCTAGGGAATTACCTGTTGGTGGCTCCAGTGGACCGGTGGAAAGGTTTGAGACCTTCCTGATTAAGGTATTTTCATGGGCTCCTAAATCTAGTGTCGTAAAGCTTCCAACTTTTATGGATTTGAACAATTGCGATCATAAATTCCAGAGCTGTACGATCTTGGGAAAATCTGTGGGATTCAAATTCCTAACTGGTAAAATAAGAATGAAGTTCCTTCCTGTCCTAACATTGTCATTTAAATACACACTTTAAACTGATTCTAAACTAATGATCGCTTTCAGCCTGCTACAGACTATAGCACCGACTCAGACCAGCTGAGTTAAAGTAGTTTAATCACATGAATTAGATCAGATCTTTCAACAATAATGTTTAAGTCCTAGCAGTCCTCTTTCTGCCTTTTTATGCTTAGCCTTACAATTTTTACATGCTGACCAAGAACCAAAGTGTACACAGTAAAGACTACAAAATCCTCCTCAGATCCAAACTATTTGGCTTTGTGGATTTCTGGATTAAATGATAAGCCCTGAATTCTGTAAGAGAGCATCAGAAGTCCTCTGGAAGACTTTTCCCTTCCTATGATCCTAGGCTGACCAGGCCGATAAAATTTCCTTTGTGAACGCTGAGTTTCTCCAAGCCCAGACCTAATAGCTATTCACACTCACACATCTGCACACATAAAGGCACTTTAAACATAACGCTGTGGGGTCCTGACATGATGACAGAGCCACCAGCTGTCCGGGCAAGGCACTGAATTGGGGACACAAACCCCATTTTCCTATGTAAATTGGCCTGGATTTTGCTCCAGCCCCCAACAAAAGGGGACAGTCCTGTTAAATGGGGCCATCTGGCCGTTCCCCGGCCCCAGTGACACCTCAGGGATGGAGGTGGGGGTGGGGAGAAGCGGGAGTGATCTTGGGGGGCCGGGAAGGTAGCTCAGTAGCGAGCAGCTGTCACCCCGACCCCAGGGGTCCGGCGCACAGAGTTTGGGAGCGAGCAGATTCGCGGTGGTCTTAAGCCTGTGGGCCGGGGGCGCCTGAAGGTCTCACAGTGCACTCCCGAGATGGGGGAGGGCGCGCTTTGTTCCCGGGCCCCGAGGGGCCGAGGCGCCGGAGCCTCGGGCAGAGTCACTGCTCTGTCCCCGGGGCCCCAGGGCAGCTCCCGCCAGGCAGCGAGCAGCCGCGGGCGCCTCCATAGCAACCGCGTGGGAGCTCCTCAAGCCGGGTGAGCCGGGTGGAGGAGCAGGGGTGGAGGACCAGAGGTGGAGGGAAGGAGGGGTCCAGAGGAGTGGGGTGGGGGAGAGGCTGGAGGAGAGGTCCAGGGGAGGAGGAGGGGTGCACCGAGGAGCGGGAGAGGAGGGAAGGAGTGGGGATAGGCAGGGGAGAGTAGCGGAGGGAGGGGGTGCACGGAGGAACAGGAGAGGAGGGAAGGGGGGCTGGAGGGGGGCCAAGTAGGGGAGGAAGATGGGGGCGCACGGAGGAGTGGGGGTGTGGGAAGGAGGAGCGCAGAGGAGAGGGGTGGTGGGGAGGAGGCGATCAGGAGGACCCCGGGAGGAAGAAAGGAAGGGAACAGGAGAAGGGGGGAGCGAGGAGAAGGGGAAAGGGGGAGGAAAGCGGGAAAGGGGTTGGAGCGTGGGTGGGGGCAGGGAGCAGGAGTGCTGGGGCCGAGGTGAGCTGGGGGAGGAGAGTGGGGAGAGCCGAGAGGGAAGGCTGGGCGGAGGAAGCGAGAGCCGGGGAGGGCGCGGCCCTGGCCGCCCCGCCCTCCTGGGCACCGTGCCCCGGCCCGGCTGTGGGCCGGATTTCTGCCCGAAGTCCCAGGGGAGAGAGGCAGCGCGGGAGCCGGCGGCCGGGTGGGGACGCGGTGGCCGGCGGGTGACCTAGCGCTAGGAGGGCGGGAGGAGCGGCCGGAGCGCAAAGGACTGAAGCCCACTCTGCAGTTGTGCCCACCTTCCCACCCCCGACGGGTTCCCGGGACCCCGAGCAGCGCGCAGTCCTCGGGGAGGTGCTGTCCTTGTCCCCCGGTCTGCAGACCAGGCCCAGAGAAGGACGCGCTCCATCACAACTCCCACCCAGACTGTCCCAGAGGTGTCTTTCTGTCACAAGACTATTAGAAAGGTGATGTGGGTTTTGTTTTGAGTCCACACCCCTTCCCCCCCAAAAAACGAGGGGCCTCTTGGAGAGAACATATTAGCAGTATTAAGCTCGGAAACCGAAACAGTTATTTTCTGATATCCAGCTGAAATTTTCAGGGAAAAGCCAAGTCACAAGCTCCTCGTGGTTCTTCGGTACCATTTGCGAGGCTTGCTCAGGGCATCTCACAGAGTGGGCGAAATGGGTGTGATCCTGGCGCTGGACCAGCTCACCACAAACTTGGACTAGGCCACACTCCGAAATGTGTGAGAAAAAACAATTTCAGACTTAGGGTTTCAAAAGAAAGCCAGTAGATTTAAGTGCTGTATATTTTATTTTTAAAAATTATTATAAAAAGGAAAAGGAAAGAAAAATAAACTTTTGGACGTTCTCAGCTAACATGGCCTATGGGAAAATGAAAATAAACCTAATTGAAAAAACAGTGCTCACCATAAATAGGTTTAGCTGTCAGGCAGGGGATTTGGTTTAAAAAGGGGGGGGGGGGCAGAAAATGGACCAATCAAATGTGAGACTGTCCGTTTTTCATAAAGTAAAGGTCAGAGAATCCTCTAAAGCCTTAAAAACAGTATTTCTGTGTGTAGAGCCAGGGCTTTTATTTTGGTTTATTGTTGTTGTTGTTCTGAAAATCCTAATCTCTAATTCCTGTTTTCAGGTATTACTCAAAGGAATGTTTTTTGGTTTCTTCTACCCACATACTCCCAAATTAGGTACCAGTCTAAAAGAAACAGGAAAACTTGTAGGTTTGTAATTGTATGATATCCCATCTGGTTTCAACTCTATCTTTGACCAAAAAGAAAAAAGATTAAATATGTAGACAGACGTCTCACTACATCTATAAAACTGTAAATGCTAACTTACTTGGACATGAAATGAATGACTTCCGGTCTCTGCTTCCCAACTAGTTGATATGGAACCTTTTTCTGGGCTCACTGCATTCCAGGGATTATTCTCGGCAATGTATAGATATTTGCATTTTATTTAAACATCTTAAACTTAGAAGGCAAATACTAATACAGTATTTTTCCATTTTATAGATAAAGAAACAGGCTTAGAGAGGGCTTACAAGCTGCCCAGATTCATACATTAGCAGTCTGCAGGCAGGGTTGGGATGAAGACCCCAAACCAGTCATCACTGAGCTGGTTTGCTCCCTGACCTCATACCCCCAAGAGTGGGACTTCCCTTGTATCTAACCTAGAATAATTCTGAATATAACCGTAGGTCAAATATATATACAGATTGACTAACTTTCTCAATATTATCCAGTTTGTGTGGTATTGGGTAGACGTGTGAACTTAAGAGTCGTTATTTACTTTTTTTTTAAGTTTTCCTCTTTTAAATATTTGTACAATATTGTAAACTTTAGAAATATAGAAAGCAATAAACTGCCAAGCCCAAATCTACTAACCACAAGTTGTGTACATTCACAGGATTTAGAATTCTGGCAATATTTAAAAATACCTATTCTGAATTCCATGATAAACCATATTATTTTCTAACTTGCATATACTTTTTTTTTTATCTTCACCTGGGAATATGTTTTTTTTTATTTTGTTTTTGAGAGATAGAGGAAAGGAGAGAGAGAAAGGGAAACATCAATCTGTTGTCTCCCGGGGATCGAACCCACAACCTAGATACGTGCCCTGACTGGGAATCGAACCCACGACCTTTTGGTGTGCGGGAGGAATATCAAACCAACTGAGCCACTGGGCCAGGGCACTAACACTTTTTTTTTTTTTTTTAAGTAAGGGGTATGAGGTCCTTCATTCAAGGGAGAACAGTGCATGCATTGGGGGGGGGGGGTTGCAGGGCCTCACAGCAGGGGAGCACTGTGTGGAGGGATTTGTGACTGGAGTGAGTTTTATGGAGCCGTAGAAGAGGCAAGGAGAAGACAGGGCAGGAGGGACTAGGAGGTGGGGATTTCCTTACAAGGCTGCAGGTTCATTTGCGAGAGGAAGG
This sequence comes from Molossus molossus, assembly GCF_014108415.1. NCBI lineage: Eukaryota > Metazoa > Chordata > Mammalia > Chiroptera > Molossidae > Molossus > Molossus molossus. Next base: position 34,313,145 of record NW_023425351.1, on the reverse strand, counting down.
CCAGCTGGTTAAAGCTGAGCTGGAGGGCTGTGTTGGTTCAGGTGAGGTTTCCTCTACAGGTGCTTCCCCTAAGGCTGACTTAGCTTTAGGTTTGTGACCTGGGCTGGGCCACTGGGGCAGCTTCCATTTTATGGGGTCTCAGTATACAATTTAACTTTATCAGTTCCTTCTTTAATCAATACTCTTCGTTGTACTGCGAGAACTGATTAAAAGTTAAGATGCCCTGGCCAGGTTGGAGCATCATCTGATACACCGAAAGGTTGCAGGTTTTATTCCCAGTCAGGGCAGATACCTAGGTTGCTGGTTCGGTCCCTGGTTGGGGCATGTAGGAGAGGCAGTCAGTCAATGTTTCTCTCTCTCCCTTCCTCCCTCTAAAATCAATAAACATATCCTCCGGTGAGTTTTTGTTTGTTTGTTTGTTTGTTAAGTTAAGGTATTAATGCTGTGAGCCACCATTTCCTGTTGATGTTAGGGTCAGGTTGGCCCTCTGCCCGGAATACGTAGGTTAGGATATCAAGGTCTCTGTCTTTAGTTGACTTCATCATGTGTTTGGCGTTGTAGGCAAAGGGAAATCACTTTCTGGTCACCAGCGGCTGCACGCATGCATTTAAAGTGTTTGAGAGAGCCAAGGGACCAGGGAGACTATTATATGACTGTAAGGGGAATGACACCCAATGTTTGGAGGGTTCTCTGAAACCGTGGTCCCCATGACCCCAACAACTTAGATCAAATAGATCAAAGACAGTCCCTGTTGAACGAGTCACTTTCTGAAGCCAGGTGGCTTGCTCAGTGATCTTACACAGCTGAGCCTTAGCTTCCCCGGAAGTGTTATTCCAAGTGCAACAGACACGCCTCTTTGCCCATCTGGACATAATTAAGGGCTGTCCTATCATCAAGGACAAGCTTGGCCAGAGATTTTCACTGGGCAGCTAGTGCTTTAGCAGCAGGCCCTACAGTGTCTTCAAGAGGTGAGCAGAGGTTCTTGATCCCAGACTCGGTCACATTCACTCCTACACAGGGTAGTGGGGATCTGCCCAAGGAAGGAGGTTTTTGAATCACAAATGCCTTCTTGAAATTCCCATTTGAGTCTGTGGCTCAGACTGGAAAGGTGACAGCCACAGAGGTCAGGACATTGAAGGGTCTATAGACTGAACAGGTGGTTTTATTCCTTCCCTCGTGTCCCTTTCTTTGTACAGAGCCAGGACACAATGATCTGGGTTTGGGTTATCCTGTTGCTTATACTTTGACTTGTTTCTTTATTACCTTTCATTTTTAGGCACCTGCAAATTAGGAGGATAGACTAAGCATCACCTGGTGTTTGCTCCTTCATAGTCAAGTGGGGGTTGAGCGTTTCCTGCTGAATTTGGCCTCTGTAAATAGACGATGAGAATATACCCACCCCTGAAGTCCTTTGCCTGCATCTTTCCTTCTTTTCTGTCTGAATCAGTCCTACAGGGACGGAGATGAAGGAGCGCCCGAGACACAAACGTGGAGCATTTGGGACCAAAGTGAGCAAAGGAGTAACATTTCCCTATGCAGAGTTCACAGTGCTGCGCTGAAGGTTGGTGCGCCCAGGACAAGGGAGAGAGGGGGAGATGGGGGAGAGATGAGGAGATGGGGTGGGAACCACCAAGGGTGCTAAGGCCCATCTTTGAGGCTGAGAACCAAAGGGAAGGGCTGCTTTTTCAGGCTCGGTTGAGAAGTCAAGCTTGAATTTCAGTTGACTTCATGGTGATGTGGTGAGACCCCTACCCAAGAGGCCAAGCCCCTCAGGACAGAGTAGGGACTTACTCGTCCTTCTTTCTCCCACTGAAAAACTGAAGGGCATTTGCTCATGGTCAGAGCCACTTTCCCCAGTGGCCTGTGTGCTGTCCCAAGGCCTGGACAGGGAAGAAATGAGGGCCTAGTGCTCCACCTGTGCAGACACTGCAGGCCAACCCGTCCCCCTGCTGTGACCAACTGCAAGTTCTAATCTTTTTGTTTCTTTTCATTTCCTAAAAAAGATTTCCCCTTAGGAAAGCACTCCCTCATTCATTTAGTCCAAAGGTGATTTTTTTTTCCCTTTTACAGAATTGGGGGGGGGGTGCCCTATCACTATTTTTAACACGTGATAGAGAAGAGATCATTTGCAACTTCACTTAAACATTCTGATATTCCCACCACTGGTATTTGACATTTCCCAAAACTAAAAGTAAAATTTCTCGGTAGGCTCTCCAGTCTGAGTAAGATTTATTAGAAAATAAGAATGAAGCAATGGGGGAGGAGAAACAGAGAGAAAGAAAGGCTCTAAGTATTTTTCATAGGATTCTAGTTTTTGTCTCAAAGAAAGTTCATTTTAATTGACTTCATAAGCAGCATTTTGCTGTAATATTATTGATGCTTTGTCTTTCTTTTTTTTTTAATACCCACAGACTGATTTTTAGGTCTGAAATGGAAAAGAATACAACAGAATGATTTTTTTTTTTTTTTTTTTTCTTTACAAAGGAGGGAAAATGGGAAGAAAACAATTTAATCAACACAGAGTTTGGGTCAACTAATTCAAAGTGACTAGATGAAAGTCTGGAATGAAAGCCTTGGCCATCCACTGAACAGAATACCTAATTAGTATTGATCACCAAATAATTCTAAGCACGTGTACTATTTACATAGAAAGGAAGCAATAGATCTTCTTAGAAAAATAAAAGCAACAACACTGTATCTGGACCTCATTAGCATGAGGAAAAGAAAAAGGAGCCTTATCAAGTGTGACTTGTGACACTGCCACAGGAGAAAACTATTACTAAATAGTGGAAGAGGAGACAGGACTTGGGATGAGGGCTACGCTGGCAGAGAAGTCAATGGGGACAAGAGTGACAGGCTGAGGTGTCCAACGGGGCTTTTCGGCATGGATACAAAGACCAGTGGACAGTGTTTTGCGTGCAGTAAGGTTAGACACACCGTCTGTAATCTTCACACGGATCCTGTGAGGCCCACCTGAAGCTGGGGGATTGGAGAGATCAAAGGACTGACCCCACCTCACCCAGACTGTAAAAGGCAAAGGTGGGATTCCTTTTCCACTCTCTCTCTTCATCCTTCCATCATAGTGATCCATTAGTGGGGGTGGAGGGGAACCCCTCTCTGACTCCCAAACACAAGTGTTCATAGACAAGCACATTTCAGCCAGGTAGAGTGCCCTGTCTACTGCTCTGTGATACACGGTCACTGGAAGAAGCCTCGGAACTGGGGGTGTTGCTGGCTTTTCCTGTGGAGCAAAGTTCTAGAGGCCATCGTCACTTTTATCCAGAATCGGGTAGAAAGCAGAGGCTACCTCCTAGGCATCCAGCCATGCTCAGGAACATCCAGAGAACTGACTATAGTGTTGGGACTGAGGCACAGAGTCAGGGAGGGAAGGGCTGGAATCTCGCCAGCCTATGTCTCAGCTCAGCGTGGTGACCTGGAGTGAGGGGATCACCCTGGCATGTGCATGCCTCCATGCTGATGTTTGGCAACTGGCGTGTGGGCAGCAGGTCTTCAGAGCACAAGGCTTCCTGCATTCTACAGAGGCTTTTCTCGTGAGAAAGGCCGGTGCCCGAGTGTTCCAGCTGCTGCTCACCTTCAGGCACAGTCAACCCTCCTCTGCTGAAGAAGCTGCCACATCACAGAAACAAGATCTTTTTGACAGATCGTATGCAAAAACAACTGGGCCACCATTACCTAATTAAATGGCTGGATAAGAACTCAGTGACTTCCAAGACTGCTCACAGCTCTGAAGCCCCACAAGTCCATGATAAAAATGGAGAAAGAAAAGGAGATATTCATCATACAATAAAACACTAACGGGGTAACTGGCCAGTATGGCTCAGTTAGTTGGGCATTGTTCCATGCACCAAGATGTCACTGGTTTGATTCCTGGTCAGGCACATGCTCAGGTTGTGGATTCAACCCCCGGCCAGAGTGTATACAGGAATCAATTGATCAATGTTTCTCTCTCACATCGATGTTTCTCTTTCTCTCTCTCTCCCTCTCCCTTCCTCTCTCTCTAAAATCAATAAAAAAAATTTTTTTAAATCCCGAAAAATACAAAAGGGGTACTCTAGTAAGTATAAAATACAATTTTTAAAAATCCAGGCATTTTGAAAAATGCCCACATAATTAACTGTTTAGGGATTTTAAGGAAATGCTCTTGTAACTCCTATGTAAGGGAAGAAACCGTTGCAACAATAAGTTATTTTTAAAATTATGAGATGAAACTCTACATATTACATCTTTAAGACAGCCAAGCTGTTCCTCTCTGCAGTTCATTAAGCTCTTCAACATGGGTTCCATCATGGCAACCACCCTGCTCTGGAGCAGGTGAATGAATACCTATTTTATAAATGAAGACATGGGAGTTCAAAGAAATGGGTCTCAGGCAAATTACATGCTCAAGAGACCATAACCAAGATTTCAAGAAGTGGAAAAATTGAAATTTTTTGAAATCAAGAGAAGCTTTATTTTTACTCAATGAGCATACTATACTTCATTTTGATTTTTTAAAAAAGGCTAATGATAAAATCCCAATTGAATAGTTAAATGCCAAGATAATTATACAAATCAATAACAACATATAATTTTTTAATTTTATAATTTTATGCTTACATATTTGAAAATATAATTTCCTTCAAATATACTGAACATTGATATCAAATAAACTCTGTAAATACAAAAGTTGAAAATTTTTCTTCATGTTTGCCAGTTTGACCAACATCCTATTAGAGAATGTGTGTGTGAGTGTGTGTGTGTGTGTTATGTTTCTCTGTGTATTAATGTGTCTGTGTAGTCGTGTTGATGGGGCCAAGTGTGACTGTTACATGGAGACATGAAGAAAGACCTGAGTTTCATTATGCAAGAAAACATATCCCGGTGTTTTTTTAAATGAGAAAATCCCTATGTACTTACTTTCTCATGAAGGACTTCTTCAAAAGGAGCCAAGAGGTATAAAAAGGGTGTTATTTCTAGGCAGCATTTCCCAAAGTGTAGTAAGGTAGGTAATTTTCTGTGGTATATGAATAAACATTTTTATTTGAATAATCATGCATTTATTTTTATCATTCCTCCCCACTCCTCCGAACACTCTGCCTCGGGATCACTGGTTTTATTCACAGCATTAATTTGGTTTCTCATGTCTGCCACCAGCAGCTCAGGCCCAAAGGCCACTCCTTGCCCCCCACCCCCCACTTGACTGCCTGTTTTCTGAGCCTGTCTCCCCACCCTCCCCAACTACAGTAACCCTTGCCTGAGCCCTCTGTAATTCATAATTGATCATTAGCCAGAGTTCAATCTAGAGAAGTAAGTCTAGCTGTGTTCCCAATACAGCAAAGCTCTTCCCTGCTAACCAAGAGATATGGTACCAGTGAATGGTTCGCTTTCTATTTTGGCTATTTCTTGCTAAGAAACAAATTACCCCAAACTTAGTGGCTTAAAATGACAACCACTTTGTTTGCTTTCTAGCTTCTGTGGGTTGACAGCTCAACCCGTGGTTCAGCTGGTTTCCCTTGGTGTCTTCCAAAGTATGGCTGGAGTTGGAGGCCCCTGGAGGCCACCCTGAGGAGGCCCACAGGCCCGGCCTCCTTCCTCTCCATGCAGGACATATGATCTCTCTGTGTGGCACTTTGGGGCTCCAGAAAAAGACAGAAAATGAAAACCTCCAGGTCATCTTAAACCTTAGACCCTGAGCTGGCAAGCAGTCCTAGAGCCAGCCCATAGTCAAGGGGAGGGAAAATATATTGCACCTTGGAGGAGGCTGGGAGAGGTGGTGACAAAGAATTTGCAGCCATCTTTAATCCACCACTGTTTCTCAGACAAGAGAGTTCCTTTTCCTTTCTATGCAGAACAACCACTTTGAGGGTTTCAAAACCTATTTACCATTCTTTGAAATAAACTTAAGTTCCTTGGGTGTAAAAAGTGTGATGTTTCCCCAAAGCAGTGCAACACTGAGGTTGAGAGCTGGTCCAGACAGACTGTAAGTGATTATAAAATGATGGACACATGGGTACATATAAATATTGCCCTTCAAACAACACTCTGAAATCTAAGTTTTATGACAAGGAGCCTCAGTTTGTAGGTGCCCTCACATTCTCTACTTTTCTAGAGAATAAAATTCATTTTCTAACCAGTATAAGTGTTTTGTCCACACTTCTAAAAGTAAAAAAAAAAAAAGTTATAATTCACAAGAAGTATCAATAAATTGGTTTTAAATAAATGGGGGGAATTTTTTTTCCATCTCAAATATATCTAAACAAATGAAAAACACAGTTTAAGTTAACCTAGCATGGGAACAATTCCTGCTTTAATTTTTCCTCGTTTTCCTCTGGAAAATTTCCCAGAGTATAAGGACATTTTCAGGATAGGTGCCTCTATTCTGGCAACCTACCTCTTCACAACCTACCTCTTCTCTCCTCTTTTTAATTTAATCTAAATGCATAAATGTAGTAAAGTAATTAAAGTCAACCTACAGGAAGGAAGAAGTAGTGTGGACAGTTGAAAGATCACTTACATTCAATTTTGTAAATATATTTGTACTTATATTTGGAATGGCTGTATGAAGATGTTTTTCAATCAAATCTGGGTACCTGGGGCAAACTCCCACACAGGGAGTCCCTGCAGTTTTGCTTATGCTGGAAGTAGACTCCGAGAGGTGTGACTTCCCTCTGGCCTCTTCTGGGACTTGTCTGGGATTGGGGTCAATAAATGTTTGGGTTCAAAGGGCTTTTCTCTTTGTAAAGTAAATAGAAGGAATGGAGATGTGAAGGGTGCAAGTAATTAGGTATGCTGTTTAACATAGTCAGTGTGCAGGAATTTTCAGATTTGCGGGACATTTCCTAACCAATGTCATCACTGGCCAACTGCACTTGTTATTTCATGTGCAAGGTGTAGCACCGAGGTTAACAGGCTGAGAAACTGCCTAATGGTTAACCCCGCAGGAGTGGTGTGTGTCCGAGTTTTACAGAAAAAAAAAAAAACAGAAAAGGAGGAACTGATGTGCTGACGATGGAACCAACACCGAGGAATAAGAACTACATGCATTTTACAACGGCTGGTTTACACATGACTGCAAATATATTAATTTCCTATCCGTCTTCTCGCTAAGAAAATCTGAGCCAGGTGGACAACTGCAACATCCCACCACTGCACGGATTCTTCTTCCCGTGCTACCCAAAGTCTCCTGGCCCTGCTGGCAGGCCGCTCTAGGGCGGCGGTCTCCGAGTTCCTTTTAGAGAGACCTCCTCTGGGGAGGAGAACCTCCGAGACTGGGATTCTCCTGGGAAAGCTACGCGGTCCTGGCCCTCGGGGAAACGTCTTCCCGTTTTCATCCAGCTCCATCGGCCTCCTGCCCCATTCATCTTGAAACTGTCCAGAGGTGCAGAACTGCGCAGGGCCGAAAAGAGATCCCCCTGCAGCCCCCGCGTTGGACAGAGACGTGGGTGCCCGATACTTGGTGGAACGCAACCCGCCTCCCTTCATGCCGGACCCGCCCACCCTCGCGAGGCCCGCGGGACGCCCCGCCGCGCCGCCGGCCGTGACGTCATCGGCCCCGCCCACCACGCGGTTGCCAAGGTCACGGGGGCAGCGCCGCGGCTGTTTAACTCGGTGCGGCCCGCGCCTCGCGCCCCGGCTTCGACGGCGGGGCTCTGTAGGTAAGCGTGACAGACCCTCGGAGAAAGAACACAAGTCCACACACGCAGGCCGCAGACAAACCGCCACAAACAACCTCAGCAAACGGCCGCCTTGGGGGAGGGGAGAGGAGTCCGGAGGTCTGGGCCCTCCTGGGGAAGCCGTCGGAAAGTGCAGAGCGAACCTCGAGCGCGGCTTCAGGTACGAGTGCCAGGCTAAGGGGCCAGTGAGTTTCCTGAATTAGCGAATTACCGAGATCCGCCCATGAGAAGGGTGGAGGTTTAAACTCAGCGGGCACTCAGGTTCCTTCCAACGTAGAGCGAGGCTAGAAACGGACGCGGGCTCTGGGGCCTCACTGGACAGAATGCCAACCCTGACCAAGCGGGGGTGCTTTGCACCTCGAATCCTGCCCCAGGTGGGCCGAAGTTTCACGGGGAAATGCAGTTTCCGCTCTACGTGCTGTTCGCCGTCCTAGAGCCGCCAAAAGCAAAATGCTGTCGTTATTCATTGGGCACTGGTGTATGCAGTCACTTTTTGTTTTAATTTTTTTATTTATGATTTAATAAGGAGAGGAAAAGAAAAACATCGATTTGTTCCATTTATTTATGCAGACATTAGTTGCTTCTTGTTTGTGCCCTGACCGAGGCAGCAACCTTGGGGTGTCAGGACGACGCTCTAACCAACCAAGCTATCCGACTAGGGATGCAGTCACTTCTTTCTTGCGTATAAGGTGAGATGGTGCATCTAAAATGTTCAGAAAATAACATTGCTATGGGGAAAAAAAAAGGCTGACTCTAGACTAGCAGGAAGAGGTCCGGTTAGAAAAGCAACCCTTGGGTTAGGGAAGTGAATGAGCCTTGGCACGCGTTGGGGGGACACCCATGTGCTTGGCCTGTTGTTTTCTGTGGGTTTCTAGAACCTCGTGCGCCTGTCGTTGGGTCATCCAGGTAGCGTGCTTTTGCTTTGTTTTTCCAGATTCAGGGTGGTGCATTCTCTCCGTCAACATATTCGCCCCACCACCACCACCACAACCAATCAGGGGCCTTTATATTTTTCTTCCTCTGCAAATAAATAATAAGCTGATAAAGAGACACTCGTTTTGATGTTACTTTTTATTTTTGTACTGAGTTAGTTTTTCTGTTGTAGTAATATAATGCTTCAGTGAATGTTATCATTTTAACAAGGTCATTCAAGCGTTATATTTAGTTAAATAAGAACATTATGACAGCCCAGCAGGTATGGCTTAGTGGTTGAGCGTCCACCAATGCACCAAGAGGTCGCAGGTTGGATTCCCTGTCAGGACACATGCCCAGGTTGTGGGCCTGATTCCCAGTGGGGGGCATGCAGGAGGCAGCCAATTCATGTTCTCTCTCATCAATGTTTCTCTCTCTCTCTCTCTCTCAAACCAGTAAAGAAAAAACATTTTTTTTAAAAAGAACATTAAGACAAAATCCTTTAAAAAGGAAAAATATACCTCCAACATGTATGTATATATGTATATAATATATGTGTGTGATAAAGTATATATAAGTAGATATTCTTTACTGTAAGACCTTACTACTGATGTTTACTTTCAGATGTCATGATCAAGCAAAATGCATTGCCCTAAAAGTGTAAAAATACCATTGCAGAATTCTCCATACTTCCAAAGTTTCGTCTACTAAGCCCATAAATAAAAGCTTCCTTTATTTATATGTATATGTGTGTAAAATTTGGACCTAATTTGATAACAAATATTTCCACAGCCTTTACGTTCATTTCTGCATAGTGAGATGTTTTATTGTACTGATTGTATGCACATTACTAGAAATTATGTCTTCAGTGTTGTAGTTTCAAATGCAACACTTATCCTCTTGGTCTCTAAAAACAAGCAATAAAGTTGCAAGCAAAAGTTAGAGCCCTGAGCACTTAGAGAAGCTTTCCCTGAAGTTTGTTCTGTGGACAGCAGTGAAAGCCTGTGTATTCAAAGGGGGGAGTGGGGGGAGTGGGGAGGAGTAGGATTCCTTGTTAAAAACATTTTGGGAAACGTTCTATATCCTCCCAGTTGGAGATTCACAACATCATTAACATATTAAAGGCTCTTACACTTATGCTCAATTGAATTTCAACAAAGGTGCCAAGGCAATTCAGTAGGGAAAAGATAGTCTTTTCAACAGAAGATGCTGGGACAATTGGATATCCACATGCAAAAAGATATATTTAAATTTTTTTTCCCATCATACTCAAATTTAACTCCAAATGAATCATCATCAAAATGTAAAAGCTAAATTTATAAACTCTTAGAAAACATGGGAATAAATATCCATGACCTTTGTAGATACAATGAAAAATCACAAGCAATAAAAGAAGAAATTTCGTAAATAGAACTTCACCAAGATTAAACATTTTTATGCTTAAACACACCATTGAAAAAGTGAAAAGAAAAACCACAGAGGGAGAAAATATTTGCAAATCATATTTGATTAAGGTCTTGTATCCAGAATACAAGGGACTCTCACAGCATAATGATAAAAAAAAATCCAGCTTTAAGATGGACAAAAAATTTAATAGTTATTTGAGAAAGGATATATATGAATGGCCAATAAACACATAAAAAGATGCTAAACATTATTGGCCATCAGGGAACTCATATACTATTACATATCCACTAGTTGGTGAAGAGGACTAGTTGGTGAAGATGTGGAAGTAACTGGAACTCTCATACACTACCGGTGGGAATGCATATGGTTTGGAAGTTTCTTTAAAAATTAAGCAGAAATCTACCATGTGATTCCCAACTTCATTCCTAAGTATATTCTCAAGAGAAGTAACAGTGGGTCCACACGAAGACTTGTACATGAATGTTCATAATAGTTCACAGTAGCCAAGAAGTGGAAATAATCCAAATGCCTGTAAACTCATGAATGGAAAAAAAAAAAATGTGGTATATCTACATGGAATACTCTTTGTCTCTAAAAAGGAATGAAGTTCTGATACATGATACAAACTGGATAACCCTCAAAAACATTATGCTGAGGTAAAGAAGCCTGTTAAAATTTCCAGAAGAGGCAAATCTATAAAGAAGGGAAGTAGGTTAGTGGCTACCTGGGGCTGGAGGTGGGAATTTGGAGTAATGGCAAATGGGAACAAGGGATGTTTTTGAGGCAATGGAAATGTTCTAAACTTAGATTTTAGTGATAATTGCTCAACTCTGTAAATTCACAAAAAATCATTTAACTAACTTTAAAACAAGTGAATTTTATATCATGTAAATTATACCTCAATAAAGCTGCTGTTTTTTTTTTTTGTTTTTTTTTGTTTTAAGATTTTTTTATTCCTTTTTAGAGAGGAAAGGAGGGGAGAAAGAGAAACAGATGTGCGAGTGAAAGAAACATCGGTTGGCTGCCTTCAAGCCCCCTATGGGGGATGGAGCCTGAAACCCTGGCATGTGCCCTGACCCAGAATCCAGCCTGCACCTTTTTTGGTGCAAAGGATGATGCCCAACCCAGTCACACTGACCAGAGCTGCTGCTGTGTTTTTTAAAGGAAAGAGTGTTCTCTGTTCAAAGCAATTTAAGAAATATTTTATATCTCACCTCTTGGAAATTATTCACAACATTTATTAACATGTTAGAGACCATGAAACCCTAGGGTAGAGAAACCTATTTAATCTTTTAATCCAGCATAAACCAAATTTATATAGCCATAGGAACTTTTTAAAAAATTACACCAATTAAACCATTTCAAAATGAGTGTTAAGGGAAATGTACTTAGGGATTGCTAAGTGTAGTTCTCTTCACTGACTATCCCTTAACTTTTCCAAGTCCTCAGGCCCAAGTAAATGGCATAAACTTGACTAATTCCTGAGATATGTTAAAGCAAAAATAAATACAATTTATATAATTAGGGAGCCCATAGGAACCAGCAAGTTGAAAAGGCCTCTCCACCCACCCATGACTGCCATTGTGGGTTCAGATTTCTGCTGGGGTATGAGGCTGATGGGCTGAGATTAAACAGTGATTATATTGGAAGCTGAGTATAATTAATAGCATAATTTTGACTTGTTCCAGGTTAAATCCACTACTAAAATTACATTCTAAAATTAGAGCAGTAAGAAGGATTACTGTCAAAAGAAAAGTAGGTGTGAATCAAGTGCCTGACTCATGCATGAATCATCTCCGAAGCACTTGGCTCACACTTGACTCGTGTATAAGAACTGAGTGACAAGTATTCGCTGGATTCCCCATAGACCTTAGTTCAATCATGGATGCAGACTGTTCACAGAACCCTGATCACAGGACTACCACAAAAAATGGGAAGCTCCCCACACCATGGCTGTTGTTTTCTAGGGGGTTGAGTGGTTGTGGCCCAGAAGAAGACATGAGGAAAGTTTGTTTAGGTGTTATACCCAATTGATTACTTTTTTTTTTTTTTTGCATTTATCTTCAGATAGAGCAGAAGGGAAAGGGGGAGAAAGAGAGAGAGAGAGAAACATCAATGTAAGAGAGACACATTGAGTGGTTGCCACCCACACAACCCCAACCAGGGCGGGGACAAACTGCAACAGAGGTATGTGCACTTAACTGGAACTGAACCCGGGTCTCTCTGGTCCGTGAGCCAGGGCTCTAACTGCTGAGCAAAACTGGCCAGGGCCCAATTGATTACTTTTTGAAGAATTTCTTATAACCATATTAACAGAACTATGGCAGCCACATGTCAGACTATGAAATGGATTTGCTAAGAGAATGGTACTTTTTAATGGTACTCTTTGGGAAAAAATGGCTTCAAGCAAGGCACAGATTATGTTATTGGCTCTTTGCCTTTATTTCAGATATATGCAAATAACAATGATATTCATGAACCTGAAAGACATCAACCAGAATTTCACGTATATTGGTTTTCATATTTGGGAAGTGAATATAAAGTTTTGATGGAGTTACTTTGGATGCCTGCAGGGTAGAAAGCACAGTGAACATTTTAAAACACCATTTTATATAAATTTTGCATTAGCCTATTATTAATATTTGTTAACTAGAATAATATTTTAAGCAAAAGTTTCTATTAAACCGGAAAACCAAAATCATCCAAGATTAAACTTGTTTAGGCAGGAGGAGAAAACTCTCCTTGTTAAAGCAAAGGGAAGAGAGCAAGAGCTTTTTGATAATCTCTAAAATCTGGATTCGTGTTCCAAGTACACATGTTAACTACAGCTCGGTAACATGCTTATGACAGAAGAACAAGCCAAAATGCCTGCAGGTATGCAACCCTAGACCACTTTGGAAACCCAAAATACCCCTTCTCCCAACCACCTCCATCCAAGTTAAAGTAATTTTTGTTTATAATCTAACTTTTGTTTGTACAAACACTTGTCTGTAAAGTTTGTGGTTCAAGTACATCTATTTTGCAAATTCCACATCTCCTACTGGCTTTCCTACTCAAGTTTTAAGGCTTTTCCCCTCAAAACCAGGCTTACTTCTGATGGCATCATAGCATATACTCTTCATTATCTCTTCCTGCAGACTGAATCCTGTTTTCTCAAAAACAACTTTGCAATTCCTGACATGCATTTTGCTATTTTCTAAATTTAAAAGGAAAATATTATTCACTCCTACTTATAAACAGAATGCCTTGTTAACTCCAGGTTGTGTGCAGGGTTGAGGACATAAAGGAGTTAGATGAAGTCAAAGACTCTTTCTTTTGAAGAAATTTAGGAATGGGAGCAGAGTTTATTTGTAAGGGGACTGTGCCCACTGATGGAAGTCACTGCTATGTACCTTAGGAATCTAGGTAACAAAAAGGAAGGGCCACTGTCAAGACTTACTCCGTATTTAGCTGTAGCTCAAAATGATCCCTGTTCTCCCTGGCTGGATTCAAGCATTGTTAAGTATTTAACAATCGTTTAAAAGAATTTTTTATAACAATAACATAATCACCTTTACGGGATGTAGAGAAAAATAAGAAACGAAAAAAATAATCCCCCTTTATTCTACTACCCTAGTGCAACCTTTGTTAGCATTTGAATATGTTTCCTTCCTTTTTCTATGAACTCTCTCTTGCACAGCTGTAATCGTAGTCTACTTACTATACAGTGTGCAGTACTAACTGTCTCATATAAGATCTCCCAGTTGCTAAATGGTCTTCATAACCATAACATGTAAGCTCTGTATGAATGCAATATACATGACCATCTTTAACTTTCAGACATTTTAAAGATCACAGACAATACTGAGACGAATATCTTCCTGCATAGGCTCTGTCAATATTTTGGGTTTAATACTTATCTTTACTGAATCTCAGCCCTCAGAGACTTGGGCAGTAGGGTAGAGTGGAGCTTCAAGAAGACGTCCATATAATAGGGGATGCTGACCACCTCCTTTCAGAAATTGGCCCTGATTTTAAAACTTTAAAAATGTGATTAGGACCCTGGCCGGTTTGGCTCAGCGGTTAGAGCGTCGGCCTGCGGTACAGAGAGACCCGGGTTCAGTGTCCACTAAGGGCACGTACCTTGGTTGCAGTTTGTCCCCGGCCCTGGTTGGTCGTGCGGGTGGCAACCACTCGATGTGTCCCTTCACATCGATGTTTCTCTCTCTCTCTCTCTCTCTCTCTCTCTCTCTCTCTCTTCCTCTCCCCCCCCCCCCAGCTCTGTCTGAACAACAACAAAAAAATGTGATTAGGAATCAGATTTGTAGTTTGCTTAAGTCAGCAACCAATCAAGATAATAGGCAAAAGAGGGGGGAAAAACATTAAAGGGAAGAACAGAGGATGTTGATGTCTATTTCTTCCAACTTGATCAGTGAGGCTATTGCCTGCCAGAGAGCAGGTAGAAGTGCTCGCATCTGTCTGGTTGGCTGTCTCAAGGAAGGCGCCCTCGTTAGCCACAGTGAGACTCCTGTGGACTTGACAGCTGCCATTTCCAAGGACAGAGATCGGTAGTTTGACTTAAGTGAGACAATAAAAAGAAAATTAGAATCTCATAGACTTTAGTTCTTAACAAAAAAATAGTTTACATTTTATCTTATTAAAGAACAAAGGCAGTGCCATTCAAGGTTCTGTGCTGCAGTCTTTCCACAGATGGAAATGGTTGATAAAGCCCCAAGTTGGTTTCTTCAATCTCATTCTTCATTGCTTCCTCCCAAATAATGTATTTCATTGTTAATATAAAAGTGCACTGTTGTGCTCTCAAAAGAACTTGGCAGTTCATAAATAATGGGGGGAAAGTATGCAAATCTCTGCCAACCTCCAAGTCCCCTAAGGTTAATTTAACTGTCACAAGTAATTTCCCAGGAAAGAAAACAGCCCATGTCTGTGAGCCAGGCAGTTAACTCAACTACATTGCAACCTTCACTCCTGTGTGATATTTTCATTGTGATCTGATTTAATGTGTCAAAAGCATTGATGAAGTTCATAACCACATTCTGTTCCCACTGACTATTTAGTAAGTTGGGGCAAATCTTGAAGCATCCTGAAGCAAGTAGCAGGCTCTTCATCACAGGATCACAAAACACCAGCTCTAGAGGATAAATTTCTCATACCTCTAATAGGATTTTGACACATCAGTGAGATATTAGAAGAATCTGCTACAATCACTCTGTAATCGCTTAGCATGTTTTTCTCTGCCTTTAAAAAAAAAAAAAAAAGGTTCAGGCATCACAAATGCATTTTCAGTGTTTTTTTGAAAGTTAATGGGCCCTGGCCAGTTTGGTTCAGTGGTTAGAGCGTCGGCCTGCAGTCCAGAAAGACCCGGGTTCGGTTCCCACTAAGGGCACATACCTCGGTTGCAGTTTGTCCCTGGCCCTGGTTGGGTCGTGCAGGTGGCAACCACTCAATGTGTCCCTTTCACATCGATGTTTCTCTCTCTCTCTCTCCCTCCCACTCTATCTGAACAAAATATGGAAAAATATCCTTGGTGAGGATTAAAAAAAATAAAGAAGAAAGTTAATGGGCCCACTATGGAAAGCAATATGGTGTTTCTTCAAAAAATTAAAAATTGAACTGCCATTTGACCCAGTGATCCCACTTCTAAGAATATACCCTAAGAAGTCTGAAACACCAATCAGAAAGAATATATGTACCCCTATGTTCATAGCAGCACTATTTACAATCACTAAGATCTGGAAACAGTCCAAGTGTCCGTCAGTAGATAAGTGGATAAAAAAAGCTGTGGTACATATACACAATGGAATACTATGCAGTCTCCTTTGAGACAACATGGAAGAACCTGGAGAATAGTATCCTAAGAGAAACAAGCCAATCAGAGAAAGACAAATATCACATGATCTCACTTATCTGTGGAATATAATGAACAAAACAAGCTGAGGAATAAAACTGAACTAGAGACATGGAAGTGGGGTACAGACTAACAAACCTCAGAAGAGGTAGATGTGGGGGGACGGAAGAGATAAACCACAGCACTTTTATGCATGTATGTGTAAACAAGGACATAGATAATAATGCTGGGGGGGGGCAGGGTTGGGAGGAGGGTGTCAATGGGGGAAAAAGAGAAACATCTGTAACAAAAATAATTAATTTTTTTTTAAATAAAAGAAAGTTAATGGGCCCTACTTAATTTTCTAGGGACTTTTGTCCTAGCTTGAAGTCATCCTGCTGATTCTAACCCCAGTTCCACTTGGCTATGTTGCTTCTCACTGTGCCTGGAATAAGAATAGGAAATAAAAGAGAGGGGTCTGGGGCACCAACCCTCCCCTCCATTTCCATGGCAGGTGAGCTCGTGGTGGCGGGCCATTCTGGTTACCTATTGCTGTATAACAAGCTACCTACCTATACTTAGTGGCTTAAAACAACCACCACTGCTTATTTTGCTCACGAATCTGTAATTTGGACAGGGCTCACTCAGCAGGGACAACCTTTTTCTTCTCTTTGCAGCATCAGCTGGTGACAACAGCTAGGGGCTGGAGCCATTCGTAGACACACCGGCATGACTAGCAGTTGATGCTGGCTGAGAGCTGTAACTTCAGCTGAAACACCTACATGAGGCCTGTCCCTGAGCCTGCTGGGCTTCCTTGCATAGAGGCTGGGTTGCAAGAGCAGATGTCCCAGGAAGAAAAAGCAGAAGTCCATGACATTTTATGACCTACCTTTGGAAGTCGTGTGGCATCACTTGCAACTGTGCTGTATGGATGGAGGTAGTCACAGAGGTCTGCCCAGGTTCAAGAGGAGGGGGACATAGGCCACACTGCCAGGCGGGAGGAGTGTTACCTTCCCATTGGATGGTGGTCATTTTTAGGAAAATAAAATCTTCCACAACTATTCAGATGGAAATATTCATTTAAAAGAAGACCTGCTTTTTAGGTACTACCATTGATATGTAAGTGCCATAATCTAGACATTGGAAGCATCTCAGGGACAGTCCTGTGCGTGCTGAGCACTGTGCCAGGGGCTAGGGCTCCGAAGAAGAATAAGGCATTATCCTTGCCTTTAAGGGGTGTACCATCTACTGGGAGAGCCCCTGAAGTAAATCATTACAATTACATGTGAAAAGAAAATTGCATCTCATGCTGCCTGAGTGAAACAGGTGCCTTTGCAGAGGACCCTGGATGAGGGCTCTGAAAAAGCAAAGTAATAAGAAAGCACGGGAGGAGCCATTTGGTGGTGGGAACGGGGTAGCCAGCAGCTAGATTTCTAACCAGGACACCAACTTCAAGACAAGTGGCAATAAACAGTCTTGTACTTGGATTATTCTGATTGCATCTCGAGGTTAGCTTCTCATGTAATAGAGCCGAGTAAATCGTACTTGGCTTAGTGACATGTTAATATCTCACGAAAGAGAATGACATGCTAAAGATTATGAATTCATAGGAAACGTTATAAATGTGATAACTCTACCTGATGTTTCTACAAGACACTTTGTGTTGGTTTCCAAACCATTATTTACCAATAAATATGCATTGAATAAGTGATTAAATAGCCATTTGCCATTGTCCTCAAATAGCATTGTTTCTCAGAAATAAAGTGTTCCTTAATGACTCCTAAAACAAACTTAAGTCATGTCTATGTGAGACCAAAAAAGATGTTTTTGGATAAAACAATACATTCAAATCCTTTATTACCTATGCATTTTCAACATAAGTGAGATCATTTTATGCAAATGGTTCTGAGATTTTTTCACTTACAGATTGATGGTGGATAGTTCCCATGTCAGCTCATATAGTTCTATCTCAGTTTTTTAAATTCTCACTGGAGGATATTTTTCTTTTTAAATTTTTTTTTTTACTGATTTTTAGAGAGAGAGGAAGGAAGAGGGAGAGATAGAAACATCCATGAGAGAGAACATCGACTGGCCACCTCCTGCATGCCCCCAACTGGGGATTGGGCCCAGAACCTGGGCATGTGCCCTGACTGGCAATCGAACCAGCGACCTCTTGGTGCATGGGTCGACGATCAACCACTGACACACACTGGCTGGGTGATATTTTTCTATTTATCTTCAGATAGAGTGGGGGGGGGGGGAGAGCGAGCGAAACGTGAGAGAGGCACATCAATTGGTTGCCTCCTGTACAACCCCGACCAGGGCTGGGACCAAACTGCAACAGAGGTATGTGCCTTTGACTGGAATCAAACCACAACTCATTGGTCCGTGGGCCAACACTCTAACCGCTGACCCAAACCAGCCAGGGCTCTACCTCATCTTTTAACGTGTACATATAAAATGTCTTAGTATGTATGGACTGTAATCTAACCATTCTCTACTTATGGACATGAAACTGTTCCCCGTGTTTCACTGTCACACACAATGGTATCTCTGGGTGATGGACTATGGATTGTTTTGACTTTTCTGTATTTTCCAAAATTTCATTTTTAAATAATATGAAAATACATTTTTGTTTTTATAAAGACACCAATGCATCAAATGCATAAGACAGCCATAGACAGGTTACTTATTATATAAACCCATGGTTCTCACTGGGCTTCAGTTCTTTTCAAAATGTTTGTTTACTAAGGGGAGTCTTCCAGAAAAAAAGCTTTTAATTGGCCTATTCTTCATTCCACTTTTATTCCAAAAAAGCAAATAATATAGGAGTGAGGGAAACATTTTGGGTAAACAGTTGGGAACAGGTTGGAAATCGTATTCTTATTTGGATAACTTTTAAAGAAATATCTTCTTGCATGTGGATTGACATACTGGAGAGCTTAGATTCTTTTCTTGTTGAAAACCCCCCTTTCCCCCCGCCCCCCATTAGAACTCAGGACAGTGGTTCTCTTGGCTGGAGAGAGTAACTGTGCCTGTCCCGGCAGACTTCTGGGGTGCTGAAAAATGGTGCAGGTTACACACAGATGTGCTTGGTGAAAACATCAACCTCTGCACTTTTGTCCCCTGTACTTTACTGTATGTACATGCTGACAAAGAGCTACAGTGTGAAAGATATCTTTTGCCAGTCCCAAAGAAATCAATGAAATAAAGGGCCAAGGCGAGAGGACTTGTAATTTGAGGAGTACTTTCAGACAAAACGCTATCTACACGTCATTCAAGGAAATGAGGAAAGGTGGCTAATGACACAGTTCTCACCATGTCAAATGATATTTTTACTCTTCATAATAAATGTAATGCTATTGCAGGCTTTGACTGTTATTCCTTTGTTTTATCCATAAAGTGGTCACCATGCTAGTCACTTTTCCCAGGTGGATCCCTCCACCTCTGCACTTGATCCCCTATCTCTACCCCCAAATCCACCAACACCTACTGCATCAGTTCATCGTGCCCTGTGTTTGCCTCTCCCTGGGTTCCTTTCCCTCAAACTGTAAAAAATGTCCAAATCTCTTCCTATCCTAAAAAATCACTCCCCACACCCAGGCTCCTTCCGCAATGTTTACCCTCATCTCCTGTCCCCTGCTTGCAGTCTCCATTTCCTGTTCTTAACTATTCCTTAACTCCACTCCAAAATGGTTATGTTGGTCTAATGCCTTATTGTATTGTAATTATTTATGTGTGGCCCACCCCACACTATCAGACTAGCGGCAGTGAAGGGACACTGTTTATTCATCTTCACGTCAGCAGACCCAAGTATAATGTCTGCCTTTCAGAAAGCTGCACTCATTGTTAGCACCAAGAAGCTCCTGCGTCAGTGCCTCCCCAGTGCTATGATGTGAGAGCACATTCCACCTCCTTCCTCAATGTACTGCCCCTCCAGAGGGTTAGATCTCTTCTTCCTCAAGCTCCCTTCGAGCTGGTTAGTCCTGTAAGCCCTGGAATCTCTCCTGCCCACCACTGCATTCCCAGTAACCAGCCAAGTGCCCAACCTATGGCAGGGCTTTCATAGATGTTCCTCTAATAAATGAAGGTATAAATGAATGAGAAAGAAATGTGGAGGTGAATCTGACATAGATTGGCAAAGTTCTTGGGGCTGGAACAGAGATAAGACATTTCTTGTTTTTATCCATTCTGTACTCTAGATTAGAGCAGTGTTCTACAAACTGCTCATTAAGATCCATTAGTAAATTGTGAAGTCAACTTTTTGAGCCACAATTGTCATTTTAAAATGAAATAGCATAGGCTAGAACAAAGCAGATAGTGGAATAGAATAGGATGGAATGAAATAGAAAAGAAAATAGTGAATTGCAGGTGGTAAAGAAAAGCAATATTTCATAAAACTTTTTCATTCATGCACACACACACACAGAGAAACACTCATTTAAATACCTGTTTTTTGGAGCGTCAATAGGTAGATAGTCACAAGAGAAATTTGGTTATTGTAATGATCAGCAACGTTTGAGCTCCTTTATTGTTTTTGTAATCTTTAGGTATTTTTGGCAGCACAAAGTCTTCTAAACAAGTTAATCTTCAACTCAAAGGCACAGTTCACTTCGAACTGTCTGGAAATACTTTTTGAAATAGGAGATGGATAAATCAATTCTCTGTAGAGATTAATATACCAATGTTTCAAAATCTCAGGGGATATTAGCATGCATTACTTTTTCCTTTGTTAAAAAATAAGTTTTGATATATTTCAGATATATGTGACATTTAATATAGTTAGGGAATATTTTTACTTGACTCAATTCTAAAACTGTTCTCAGGGTTGAGTTTGTCTTTACATTTTCATAATTCATTAGCAGTTTCTTAATGAAATCTCATTTTATTTTCATAGTCTTTAATAGGTCTAATTTCCTAGCTGTCTTTCTGATCAGACTGAGCTGATGACCTTCACTGTGATCTGTTCACTTTGAGTCTTTATGACCAAGTTACCCTGGAGTTGAATGTTACATTATAGCACTTGTTACTGCATCTTACTCTGGATATGCATGTCTGGCAAGGGGCCACTCCCAGAATCGTAGCCAGATATGAGGGGTAACATAGTGGCTTCCATCATCGCCATGTTTGGTCAGGGGTGGGTTAGTTCTGCCTGAACCACTTGGACTAAGCATGGCAGGAAGGGTGACATCAGAGATTTTGAGAAGACCAAAGACCAAACAACACAAAGAGGCGGTTCCCAGTAGGGCCCCCAGCTCCCAGGCTGCATCCCACATTCAGCTGCTCTCTGTGCTGCTGATTGGAATGCAGGGCTGAAATGCACTGGTGTGGAAGACTCAGCTGTCACGTATTAATACTCTGTTTACTAAAATATTTACCTTTCATCTTTCCTAAATCCAGATTTTGTTCATGAGGAAAGGAAGCAAACCTTAAGTAGTCAAGATAGAACCAGACCAGATACATGACTCCAAATACTGTCAGGTATGTAAGAGCAGTGTCGTGACATTTTCTCCAAACCTGGAGCAGTCGTAGAGAGAGGATGATGGGCGGTGACGCAGGTTTGGTGAGATGTCATTAGAGCTGTTTAAGTGCAGGCCATGTGATTGCTGTCTGAGCGCGGGATAAGGAAGAGAATGCCAGTATTTCAAGGCAGAGGATGCGCTCACAGCTCTGAAGCCCTTTTATCTCCTGGGACACGTTTCTTGAAGTTCTTCCAAAGAACACAAGCAAAGGTGTCCCAACTCCTTGGTGCTACTTGGGGTCAGGGTACCTGGGAAAGGCCTGAAGCCATTTAGGGATCTTTGTGACAGCCACTGACTCTTACAAATGGACAGAATGACTCATAGGGAAGCACAGAGAGCAATTTGGGGACCTTTTTCAATTTTCTTCTGTGCTTTAGGAGACCTATGCAAGAAAAAGGACTGGACGCTAGAAACTGTATATGAAAGCCATATAAAGATATTTCAGGGAGGGAGAAAAGGGGAGTTGTTTAATGGGGGACAGAGTTTCAGATTTGCAAGATGAGAAGGTTCTGGAGATCTGTTTCCCAGCAATGAGAACATGCTAAGCACCAGTGAACCAAAGCGTTTGAAATGGTTAAGATGGTAAATTTTATGTTTTTTTTTTTTACCCCAATAAAATAATATGTCATTGTATATATTTTTTAAAATACTATTTAGCCCCAGCCGGTTGCACAGTGGTTAGAGCGTCAGCCCGCGGTCCAGGGAGACCTGGGTTCAGTTCCCGCTAAGGGCACGTATCTCGGTTGCAGTTTGTCTCTGGCCCCGGTTGGGGTCGTGTGGGTGACAGCCAATCGATATTTCTCTCTCTCTCTCCCTCCCTCTCTCCCTCTCGCTCTGTCTGAAGATGAATTCAAAAAGTGTCCTCAGGTGAGGACAAAAAAAAAAAATACTATTTAAGTAGGAAGATTAGATCCACTGTCTTCATTTTACTCTTCAATAGTCCCTAGATTTAACAAGGGATTACAAATCAAATCAAGTGTTTCAGAGTTCTGTTCCGTGTGGTTGTCACCCTGATAATAATGACGGTTGTAAGAACCAGGCACACAGCTGCTGCCTGGGTGCAAAATGCTATTAGTCACCTCACCCGCTACACAGTTGGGGCTGGATGTACCCCAGGGGCAAGAGTGCAGTTCTCATGAGTGCCCACTCAGCACTGAACAGTGGAGAGCTGTGAGCCAGAAAAGGAGCTGGGTGGATTTTACATAAAGGGATATGCCACAGTGGTCATTGGGTGGTCTCTCTTGCCACTTAAAATAGAGTAAAAGAGATGAATGTAAATTAGAAGCTTCTCCCAGTCCTCTAGGTTGAAATGTGCCAGAACACCAGGAAAGTGCATTGTCACACTGTCACTTAGTGATGACATATGTAGGCAACATCCACAACAGAGTCAGACGGAGCAGATTTCTGTTGCTTCTATTTGATAATATACGTAGAACAGTGCTTGGCATGGAGTAAATACTCAATATATATTTGTCGACTAAATGAATAGTAAGGGCTCAATAAATGTTAGTTAACAACGTCTTAGATTTCCAGCATGAAAAAAAAAAAGCTCTCTGTGGAAGATGAGAGAAAACTGACAAAATTGGAACAACTTATAGTTTAAGATATTGCACATGAGGAAACTGTTGCAGAAAATTCGGACCTAGCCCTGGCCAGTGTGGCTCAGTTGGTTGGGCATCGTCCTGTGCACCGAAAGGTTGCTGGTTCGATTCCTGGTCAGGGCACATGCCCAAGTTGTGGGCTCGATCCCTGGTAGGGGATGTGCAAGAGGCAGCTGATTTATGTTTCACTGTCACATCGATGTTTCTCTCTCCCTCCCTCTCTCTAAAAAAAACCTGGACCCAATAAGAAAGATGGTGAAACCTGTGAAAGATAATACACAAAGGGCAGCTTTGGGGCCCCTGAAAACATGTGGTAGGTCATACACTGTGTCATTAGCTAGTGTTCTCGCGCTAAGTTCTCGCGCTAAGGCATGTGCTTTCTGACTTTCTTTTCCTCTTAGTGACTCAACTTATTCAATCTTTATTTAACACACATTTCATAAGTGTCAAGGCCTGAGCTTGCTCTGAAGATATGAGCACGTACAAAACCTAGGCTCTGTCACTGAAGGGTCACACAGTGAGAAGGAGTGCTGGCATACAATTGAGCATAATAATGTGATTGCACAATACAACACAGCATAGCACAGGGCCACACAGCACCACTCAGCATAGCACAGGGCCACACAGCACCACACAGCGTAGCACAGGGCCACACAGCACCACACAGCGTAGCACAGGACCACACAGCACCACACAGCATAGCACAGGGCCACACAGCACCACACAGCATAGCACAGGGCCACACAGCATAGCACAGGGCGACACAGGGCCACACAGCACCACACAGCATAGCACAGGGCCACACAGCATAGCACAGGGCGACACAGGGCCACACAGCACCACACAGCGTAGCACAGGGCCACACAGCACCACACAGCGTAGCACAGGGCCACACAGCACCACACAGCATAGCACAGGGCCACACAGCATAGCACAGGGCCACACAGCATAGCACAGGGCGACATAGGGCCACACAGCACCACACAGCGTAGCACAGGGCCACACAGCACCACTCAGCATAGCACAGTGAAACATAGCAGTTTCACTGGCCACACAGAGGAAAGGTGTGAGGGTTGGAAGGCATGGAAAGGGCTTCCCAGAGAAATGTTTTGAATGGGAGTGGGAGTTTGCCAGGTAGATAACTAACCAGCAGGAAAAAAATATAAATGAGAGGGAAAAGAAAAAAATCTTGCTTACACCATGTAATGTGTCTTTGACTTCTGTGTGTGTGTGCACGCGCCCATGCATCTTCGGGAACATCTTCGCAGACAGAAGGAGTTCCTAATAGAGAGGGGCGGGAAGCTTGGAAGCAAGTTTCCAGGCACAGTTCCCATCCCCATACCGGGAGCCTCAGCACCCCACTTTCTCTGGGGCCAGATTTCCCCTGCCCCCTTCCCTTTCTGTCTTCACTGCCTGTCCTCCTTATTCATTGCATCTGGAGACATTCAGGTCTGAAAAGTGGGTATCCCGGTCCAGGAATAGCAGCATCAAGGGAAGTATAGAATAAATGACAGTGACCCTCACTTTTTCAATATAATGTGGAAAACAGTATCAAGACAGCCTCAGTCACTGTTTGGCTCCAGTATTGTGAGTACTCTGCCCATGAATGTATACATATTCTGTAGAAATACAGTAAAATGTACTGACAAGTTATCAGCAGTCTGCAGACATCCATTACTTGCCTACACCATGACAAACTGGGGAAGAAGAGGTGTATACACACCGAATGAACATCAACTTTCTAGGATGGAGCCAGCGAGCCTGAGGCTGGGGCAAAGGATTCTACAGGTGGTGTTAACCACGGGTTCTCTTCCTCTTCCTCCACATCATTCACTTGGGAATTAGTCACGGACCATGGTTAATTGTAGTCTTGATGCTGTATCTATGAACTGAGTCTCACATTGCTACTCTTACCATCACCTCAGAGTAAGCAGAACCTAACCTGGCTTCTGGTCTGTCCTCCACCTGGAATTCTGTGCTACACTTGGTTGGGGCTTGTTAGAAATAGAACTTTTAAAAAAAGGACTCAACAGGTCAGTTTATGGTACAGATATTGTGTGGTAGGGTGACATGAAAGGGTACAGCCATCCCTTGGTATTAGTACAGGATTGGTTCCAGGACTCCCACCAATACCAAAATCCACAGGTGCTCAAGTCCTTTTACATAAAACCGGTAGTACTCGCTTGCATACAACCTATACACATCCTTCCATGTATTTACAATAATCTCTAGATAACTTACAATACCAATGCAGTGTAGTAAATGCTGTGTAAATAGTTATACTGTGTCATTTGGGGAATACTGTACCAACAAGAAAAATGTCTGTAGGTGGTCAGTACAGACTCAGCCATGTTGCCTAACTACATAGTGCAGGTCTGCAACAACGTAACATGTTTTTTCTGAGTGTTTTCCATCTGTGATTGGTTGAATCTGTGACTGTGGAACCCGAGATAGACTGTACTGCAAGTTCAGGGCAGCAGTTCTGACTCAAGCACATTAGAAACCTCGGAGGGCCTGTTATAACACAGACTAGGGGCCCCACCTTCTTGCCCCCCACGGATTCTGGGTGGGACCCAGAACCTTGTATATCTTGTATATCTAACTAGCCTCGTGTGATGATGCATTCTTTAAAAATCACTGGCTTAGGGTAATTAAATTTAGTTGGCCTTTAAACCAGGGTGGGGGAAAAGATGTTTGGTTTGTTTAGCTGCAGCAGCTGACTCAGCTGTCAGGGAATGCAGCAATCTCATTCAGAGATCCCAGTTCCTCCCCGGCTTTTGGCCATGAGAGACATTGTCCTTCTACCTCCAAAGGTTCGCAGAGGAACTACAGTAGATGCTATTAGAATACCACTTCTTCAGTGAGAAAATGCGGTTTGTTAACAAAACAGGAAAGAGGACCAGGGTGCGGGGGTTAGTTCTTGGAGGAGAAGGTGATAATCTGAACCTGAGTTTAGTTCAGTGAGCCATGCCATCTTGGTGACACTGCACTGGGCTAAGGCTCTTCCAGCCAGTGTGTCCACCCTGGGCTGCTGAGTGGTCTGTGGAGGCAGAGGCTGCCCTTCAGCTCACACAGTACCAAATCCAACGTGACAGAGGGTGTCGGAAGTTTTGTTGTTCAGCAGCATTATCCCACCACATCCCTTACCCCAAGATTCTTACTTGAATCTTACCATTTTCGATAACATAGATGGACCTAGATAGTATTATGCTCAGTGAAATAAGTCAGACAGAGGAAGACAAATACCATATGATTTCACTAACATGTGGAATCTAAATTACAAAATAAATGAACAAACAAAACAGAAACAGACTCATAGACACAGAGAACAGACTGATGGTTGCCAGATGGGAGGGGGACTGAGGGGCTGGGTGGAGAAAATGAAGGGATTAAGAAGTACAAATTGGCAGTTACAAAATAGTCCTGGGGATGTAAAGTACAGCATAGGGAATATAGTCAATAATATTGTAATGAGTATGTATCGGGCCAGGTGGGTACTTGAATTATCAGGGGGATCACTTTGTAAATTATATAAATGCCTAATCACTATGTTGTACACCTGAAACTAATATAAAATAATATTGAATGTCAACTGTAATTGAAAAAAAATTCTTACTTTGAACCTAGAGCACTGAGGCTGAGCCATGGGAGGGATAGAAAACCACTATCTAATATTGAACTCAGAGAAAAAACAGACACAAACTCGTAATCCCAGAATCTGAGAGGCATCTCAAGAAAGTTCCAGGCAAACCACTGGCTTAAGGGGCTTCAAAACCACTCTCAGACTGGAGTTTCAGTTCCACCCTGGGCTTTATTTGATGCGAGTTTGGAAAATTTGCCTAACTACTCAGCGTGGGTGTTCTTTGTTTGTAATTAGTGGACACTGATGTTTGTATTTTCCACAGTTGTGAACAATGCTTTGATCAATATCTGCATGAACACCCTGGAGTTAATTTAGGATTATTTAGGAGCAACTACTAGATGCAGCATTGCCTGGTCAAAGGTGTGAATTTGATGCATGTAGTCAGATTGCCTTCCTGACAGCTTCCAGTATTTCCTGCCTATTGACAGCACGTGGGAGCACTTGCTTCCCAGCATTCCTGACATCATGGGGCAGTTAATTTTAAAAAATCTTCATTTTGTTGATTTTACATGAAAACATGCATCCCATTGTCGTGTTATGTGGCGAAGCCATAATTGCTAATGAAGTCAGATATTTCTCACACATTTATTGCCACTTTATTTCTTATCTTGTGAATTGCCAGTTCATGGCCTGTACCCATTTTTCTATTAGTCTATTTGGATTTTCCTTACTGTTTTGTAAGAATTCTTTATACACAAATAGTAGTACATTTTTATCTGCCATAATTTGCAATTTTTGTTTTCTTCAATGATGGCTTTTCATATATGAAGAAACTTTAAGATTTATATGGGCTGAATAATTTCTGATGCTAATTCCTAATGATTTGGGGGAAAATGCATTTATATATACATAGAATTACTTTGGACCCCATCTATGGAGGGTTAGATGTGGAGATATTAGAAAGATATACAAAGTATTCAAAAACCAGAAATGAAGGAAATAACTCATATATTTAGTTATAGAATTAAATGTTTAATATATAGAGACATATATAAATCAACACAATTCTTAATTTTTGAATAATTTCAAATTTTAGTATGCTTTTGCATACATGTATCAGGTATTTTGGTGTTTGGATATTTAAATAAAACATTTACTAATAGAAACTATGTAATGTGCTTTTCCCTGGAGCTAGCAAATGCACAGTATGTCAACAAAATATTCCACACTTATACTTATTCAAGCTACAACAACGTAAATGTATGAATACTTTTTCTATGATCATATAGGGTGCTTATGTGTAGAAAAAAAATTAAATACAACTGAGATGAATAAAATTAGACACATGTAGCACTATGTCTATTATATTCTTTTCTTTACTCCTTTTCGCCCCCTCTGGCTAAAGTAGTAAAAACTGAGTCAATAATGTGCTGTTTTATATATTTTAAAAATATGATATGAATCCTTTGAGGAGGATCCAGAAAAGAACAAAATAGATGAATTAGCCTGTTTCCAGGCCTGCGGTAGTGCCACGGCCCACCAGCCCTGTCCAGAGTGCCCCTTGCACAAACCATTTCCAGGTTGACCATCAACACATTAAGGAGGGGTTTAAAAGTTTAGAAAGGAAATCTTCAGAAAAGGTTCAAGGTTGGGTTGGAGGGACCAAGGCTTCAGAATAGGTTCAAACCAGTTATTTAATTTCATTCTGCCCAAAGCAAGTGATTCTACAAACACAGATGGCATTTAGCTAACTAGCGTTTTGTTATTTGGGTGCTTGAAAATAGAGCAGTCGAAACTAATTTTTTTTTTTAATCTTGATCTTTTTTCTTTGTAAGACTCATTCTCTCACATGGATTCCATAAAGCGAGAGAGGTCATGGGGAACATTTTGCTTATCCCGGGGTTAAAGAACCTGGCGTAACGAAGGAAAGCAGCAGGATATGAAAGGCTAGCAGCTGTCCTTTCCACCTGACAGAGGGCTGGCTGATAAGAGAGGACGGATTGAGATAGGAAGGAATAACTTTCTGACTCTCTGGATCCTTACACTGGCAAGTAGTGCAATATAAAAAAAAAAAAAAAGGTGGGGGTGGGGGTGGGGGTAGTGGAGAGGAACTAGAGAAAGATTAAATACACCAGTCCTATCTCCATACTTTAAAACAATCTAGCTTTGCTCCAAGTGAGAGGCAGGTGGATGCTCACGGAGGCAGCTAGACCAGATGTCCTGATTATACCCACAGAATGTAGCAGACTGTATTACTGAATTATAGATAGGAATTAACACACTGATACCACCACCTCGAGTCTCTCCCCACAACACACAGAGGGGCCCAAGGAAGAGCTCTGATTGGCCCTGCTTCAGAAGCATACCCACCAATCAATGAACCCAGGAGATGGGCTGTTTATGATTGGCCAGATCCTGAGTTGGGATGTCAAAGAAATGTTCTGGAGAACTAAACACAGGGGTTACCCAATGCACTGCAGAAAGAAGCAGAGCTGGGGTGAGATTTTTATTTTCAAGCAAAACATTTTTAATTTAAATGTAATAAATACAGAAAAGTACATAAATTTCAAGTATAGAGTTTGATGAATGTTTGTAAAGTGAAAACACCCATATAACTATCACCAAGATCAAGAAATAAAATATAACATTTGAATTCTTTAAAAAGTTCACTTAAGTCTTGACTGGCTTTGTTTGAATCTCTCTCAGGGCAGTTTTCTCTATATACTAACTCAATAAATATGTTTCTCAAAATGAAACTTATCATCACCAGTGCCTGTGATCGAAGAGCTAATCCAATATTCTAAATAATAAATACAGAAATCTTTAGGTCTTCAAGAATTTTCTCTCATCCTAAGAAATATTAAAAAAAGAAAAGAAAAAAGATGTGAAACAATACTCAGCACCTATATGCCTTCCCACCATTTATGTTACCTGTGCACTCTCCTTTCCTGTGTTCTGGGGTTTTCTTCATTTCCTGTTCCCCACAGTGCTATAGGATAAGTCAATGGCTTGATAATTATTTTTTATATTTTGCTGTATTTTTACTCAGAAATAAAGTTATAATTATATCAAATAATATCTATTCCAATATATTTTAGTAAAAGAGAATATAGGTCTGTGTTTTTTTCCCAAATAATTATTTTCTAATGTAAAAGTAATGTATGTTCATGTCAAAATTTTGAAAACAACCAAGAAAGTATAAAGAAACTGAAAATCACCCATAATTCCACCACTCAGGAGTACCCACTGCCAACACTATGCTCTCTGGAGGGCTCTCCTCTTCTGTGGGTGCTTTTCTTTTGCAGGGTTTATAACCTCCATCAGTTGAGCATACTGCCTTCTCCTCACGGTCCTTTACACTCTTATGGCTTGGCATTTCTAACCAGAAAAAAAGCACAGTGAAAAATGTGGGTGGAATTAAATCCACGTGAAACTCAGCTATACTTCAGAAGAGGAAGGCAGAGAACACAAGGGTAGAAGGTACTGAGTGCCGAGGGCCACCTCCCAGCTGCAGACCAACAGAACTCCCTGGGGACTGTAAATCTCCATTACAAGAACAGGTGAAGAATTCAGGGACTCTTTGGGAGAGAGTGCAATTTTAGCCAATTCCTCTGCAAAGCAGCACATGGAACATCCATTTGTGTGTCACAAGTACACAGAAAGCTCTAAAGCGGGCACTTTCTGAATTAAAGCTTTTCTCCCATGGGAAATTAATTAGGCCATTTAAGAACTCATTTAAGATGTGAGCTAATTGTTTAGATAGTAATCAAGATTAACCTATAGGAACAGAGCACTCTCCCACACTTCCTGGGCTTCTCTGCAGCTAACAAACATGAAGCAGTTTCAGAGGTACCTGAATCTGTTCAAACACAAAGTTAAATCCAAACATGACAAATTCAGATAGCAAGACTTGTAGTGGAGAAGAGAATGTGATAGTAACATTTTCTAACTTGTTGGGACTGAAATCAAGGCAAAAGTGTAATACACTTGGGTCCTCTGACATGGATTTTTTCCTAATAAATGGCCAAGCAGTCTTACAAACAGCCTGGATATCGGTTTCCTTTAAGAGAAATATTGAAAGGAAAATAGATGACTTTTTAGATAATTTTGGGTTGGGGACAATCTTTCTATACAAGATACCAAAGGCAGAAACCATAAAGAAATAGAAATGATTTATTTGGCCATGTTAAAAAATAACCTATACATTTACATACAAAAATCTATACAGCAAAAGATAAAATAATAGATAAATAAAACAGTGTTTAAAAGTTGTGGTATGGTATCACAGAAAAACATACCTCGATCCACTGCAGGGCTTTTTTAATGTAATTTGTTGGGTTGAATTCATTCTGAGCCTCTGGTTATGCTGCCAAAAAGCTGTTGAAATGATGAACTGAACCCACGTTTATTCACTTAAAAAGATGTTTCTATACTGCTAAATGAAAACAAAAAACAAAAAAAAACAACCAGCATAATATGATCACATTTTTAAAAATAAAAAACTAGGTCAACCAACTGATTGATTCATTGATTGATTGATCGGAAAAGGGTGATAGTCAACATATTGTGTCCCTAGTAGGCATGGACCCCGGACCACCAGAACAGTTGCCAGTTGCAAATACGGGATGTAGTTCTGTTATCAGTGTATATCCCTGAGAACCAGCTCTGATGCACACATCCGTGCACGAATATTATTTGGAAGAATATATAATAAATGTTAACAATGACTGTCCCTGGGTGGTAGAATTTGTTCTTTATCAGCTTATATCCCTGGAAACCAGCCCTGGGTGCAGACGTCTATGCATGGACATAACTTGGTTGATTCTTGTATGTGCCCTGACTGGGGATCAACACACAACCTTGGTGTATGGGACGATGCTCTAACCAACTGAGCTACCCAGCCAGGGCTGGACATTACTTGGAAGAATATACAACAAATGTTAACAATTACTATCTGTAGATGGTGGAATTGTGGGTAATTTTTCATGTCTCTTTTTAATTTAATTTCATGTCTCTCTTAATGTTTTATATACTTTCAGATTTTTAAAAAACTAACAGCATTATTACTCTTAAAATCAGAAAAAAAGCTATATATATATTTGGAAAATAAAATAAAGCAAAGGAGAAGGAACCATCCAACTAATCAACCAAACAGCACCATTTCTATAAATCATGAAATGGAAAATGTTTGCTTTCTAAAATAATAAGTGCTTTCTTATTATTTCTTAATTTTTATCATATAATTTCCTGATTTATAAAAACTGCCTGTTGCAGAAAATTTGGAAAATACGGTAAAAGATAAAAAATAAATTATCCTAAAATTTAGTATTTTGGTATACTTACTTTTTATACAAAATTGGAACATATTATATAGTTTGTGTCTTTTTTCTTAATATATACACAAGATAGTATATTATTAAATGTTCTTTCAAAATATTATTAATGGGTACCTAATATAATGAGAATCTGCCATTATTTATTTAATCCCACATAATTGAAAATTAAATCATTTTTTATTTTTCTCTTATAAATAACACTTTGAAAAACAGCCGTTGATGAAAATCCTCTCCGCTATGGGAGTGTGCTAAGAGTGCATTGTGGGGGCAAGGACATTTTAACGACTGTTGAAATATATTGCCAATGAGCCTCTTCCAATGGTCCCTTAGCCGCAGCTCACCTTACACTGACCAATTTAGAGTATGAAAAAAATTTTTAATAACATCATCCATTTTCTAGAACGTTCTAATTTATATTTAAAAACTACTTTTATTGAATTATTTGTGTATGTTTATTTGCCATAGGAATGGCATTTTGATGACAAGTGTTACTGCCATAGCTCTGTATGAAGTTATCTAATAAATAGTGGGCCAGAAATTTTACTGAAAGGTTTTCTAAAAAAATTTAGCAATAGGATTTTAAGGAAGAACTTTATATATATGACTCTTATTTATGTAGAATTTTTGTTTCCAAAAATGTGATAGCCTTCTATTAATTCACAAGATGAGAATATTCTGATCTTACAATATTTTATTTTTTTTATTATTATTATTTTTTTTATCCTCACCCGAGGATATTTTTCCATTTTTTGTACAGATAGAGTGGGAGGGAGAGAGAGGAAGGGAGAGAGGGAAGGGAGAGAGAGAGAGAAACATCGACGTGAAGGGACACATCGAGTGGCTGCCACCCGCACGACCAACCCGGGCCTGGGACAAACTGCAACCGAAGTACGTGCCCTTAGCGGGAACCGAACCCGGGTCTCTCCGGACCACAGGCCGACACTCTAACCGCTGAGCCAAACTGGCCAGGGCCAATATTTTATTTTTTTAAATCCTCACCTGAGGATATTTTTCCATTTATCTTCAGATAGAGTGGGAGGGAGGGAGAGAGAGAGAAACATCGATGTGAGAGAAACACATTGATTGATTACCTCCCACATGACCCCGACCAAGGCTAGGACCAAACCACAACTGAGGTATGTGTCCTATAACCATAATTGAACTCACGACTCTTTGGTCTGTGGGCTGACGCTCTAACAGCTGAGCCAAACCAAGCAGGGCTGATCTTAAAATATTTTAATTTCAGTTGTTAAAGTGGTATAGTTTTTCGTATACATCTTAAACCCAGATCATAATCATTCCACTAAATAATTAAGAAAAAAATAACTATATTCAATTTCTAGCTTATGATACTTGCCATTAATATATATGTTTACAAAATAACATTCAAAAGGACTTTTTATTTCTGTGGAATATATTTCATGCAGTTAGTATGTGGTAGCATCAGATAATGGCAGTGGCCTGTTTGTTTACTTAAAAACTTTTTAATGTTTAATGTTCGGGCTTAGATGCTTTAATAAAGTGACTTAGAAATGTCAAGCTTTTGAAACACACACACATAGTAATCTTTCTCACCAAATCTTCACTGCTACCAATCACCATTTTATAACCCTGGTATCATCTCCACCCTTAATTATAATGTTCTCTTCTACATTTCTGGGAATCTTAGAATCACACAGTTCTTTGGTGACTTTTCTATCTCCACTTCATGTGGGCTGCTAAACCTAACTGAAACCCTTTCATGTAATTGAATCAATGGCTTTGGTGGTCTTTTTTAGCAAGCCCTGATCAGCTACAAATAGGACAACTTAAAACTGGCTGTTCTGTTCTCTCAATTCACAAAAGCAAAAACCAGAAGAGGCATGTGGTGCTCACCATCCACTGTGACCAGCGAACTTTCCAACACCCTCATCAGCAGGAAGGGGTTCCTTAGACTCTCTGCAAAACCTTCCTGCATAGCTCTAGTCAATGTCACTGAACCCACGCACGGTGATTCATCCCCCCTTGGCACTGCCCAGCAACTTCTAATCTCACAAATAACTGGACAGAGAGTGCATCAGAAATACTTTTAGGAAGAAACTTTTTATTCATATACAGAACACTTTCGGACATATTCAAACATTTTTTTATAAACAAGAATTTAATGGGTTCTGGGATCATTGTCAATGAGATCATTTCAATATTGTACACTAATGTGTATGCTGAATGCATGTTAAATAATTTCACAAAAGGGATGTTCATCCATTTAAGGAAATCTAGATTTCAATACTGGTTTACAACAAAGAAGACAAGATTTTTTTCATGTATTAGAAAGTATAATTTACTCACTACTAACTGTCCTATATATTGTATTGGAAAAATTGGTTAGAACTGCCAGGTAATTTCATAGCAAGTTCCCAAATGTAGCCTTGGGGTCTCTTTGACGTGTCTTAAGCAGGAATTACTATGAGTCACTTAAAAAGTCTTGCACCTAACAGGAAAAACTTGAATAGCACTCAGCTTTTCCTAGTAAGAATGGGCACAGCCCAGGAACTACTGAGTACCTCCTGGCAAGAGCAATAGAACAATCAGCTGTGAGTGGGGGGTTGTGTGTTCATTTTTTTAAAGTTTGGGCAGTCACCCAGTCCTGTGGCTGTGGCATTCCTGACCAGGGCATGCTGGTAGTAGAAACCATTGAATTCTCTGCTACAGCGTAGAAACCAGCAGACTTACCCCAAGCCTAGGTGCTCCACCCTCTCCTTCTCCACCTGCACCCCACACCTGAAAAGGTAGGTCTTCATTCCAGTAGGCACTCATCGTGAAACAAAAATTCAAATTGTCTTGATTATGAGGACTGTACAGTGTTTATAGTTATCCACTTACAAATTTATACAAATTACAAATATATAAATACAGAAACAAAAATCCTCTATTAGTAATTAGAGAGA
This sequence comes from Molossus molossus, assembly GCF_014108415.1. Lineage (NCBI taxonomy): Eukaryota > Metazoa > Chordata > Mammalia > Chiroptera > Molossidae > Molossus > Molossus molossus. The sequence goes on along the minus strand of NW_023425351.1, from coordinate 34,278,360 downwards.
ATGAGGATGCTACAGTTAGGGATTTTTGTTCATAGAATAGCTTCATCATGAAAAATTACATCTAAGATCCATGATAGTTTGGTGTTTTTCTACTTCCAATATCCAAACGAGCACTTGGCAACACTTTCAGACTTGGGGAGACTTCCTAACCAAATGTGAGGTCACAGATGTCTCACCTTAAAGTAGGGGCAGTAACAGGTTGTGGGCCCAATCCCCAGTGGGGGGCATGCAGGAGGCAGCCAATCGATGTTCTTTCCCATTGATGTTTCTATCTCTCCCTCTCCCTTCTTCTCTCTCTAAAATCAAAAAAATAAATAAATAAATAAAGTAGGGGCAGTAAATGGGTCTCATCTTGAATGCCAACACCAGTGGGTTAGGAGTGACGGCCCAAGGCACCTAGTGGAGTTGCTGATCAGTGAGATGTCAGTTTTAGCCATTAGCCTGTCTGCCTCAAGTGTGGGAATCCAGGTGGGGGCATCCTACCTTAGATTGGCTGTTCTTGACTTAAACTAAGACATTAATGGGCACACCCAGATTTGAGTCCAAAGTCTGTCACTTAGTAACTGTGACCCCTTGGGTGAGTTGCTTAATCTCCTCAAGTCTCAGTTTCCTCATTTTTAAAATAGAGATAATAAAAATGCTGGATCTTATAGGGTTGTTGTTGTTTTTAAGGATTAATGTTAGAAAATATTTAAAGCAGGGTCTGACACATGATAAGCACTCGATTAACAAAAGCTACTGTTACTATTATTGTTGTCATCCTCTATGAATGTTTTTAAATTAAGTTGGTGGTTAAAACATTTTTTAAAGCACAGGGCCCGAAAGCTAGGGAGATAAAAGGGAAGCTGCTGTGGAGGTTTGGCTGAGGCCCAGGGCCCCACCTGCTCCGGCCAGCAAACCCCACCCCCAGAGAGCCTTCTTCAAAGAACCCCTAGGATCCCAGAGCACAGTTTGAAAATCCCTGAAGAACGTTATTTACAAGTGAAAACAATGCCCCCCTTTTGAGGTTTGCTCTGCATTTGTTAGCCAGTTAGGCTTAAATAAGAAAGGTCATAGTCAGGGCAAAATGGCCAAATTTAAGGCAAAGAGAAAAATACACTGTGAAAAAAGTGTTCCTAGAAGTCAGGTATTCAAAAGCAGGCAGTAAATTCACATGCTTACCATTAGAATAAAAATGTTTAAATTGAGATTATTTTTGGCAAATAAAACAGGATTAAAATTCACTTAAGGTTAACTTGAGGATAAAGTGGATTTTTACTTAGCTTTGTATTTATATCTAAAATATGGCTAGATTTAGTTAAAAGAATCCAGCCAGAAAAAAGAAAAAAATAACTTCCAGTTGGCCGGATGCATTCTTCAATTATTCACCATATTTACCAGCTCAAATTAAGTAAAGTTCATATGAAATTCGGTAGTTTATTCTTAAACCTTTCTAAGTCACAGCCACAAATTGTAAAAACTTTTGCTTGCAGAATTAATCAATCCTCTTGTCAATAGAGCGTATATCATGAAACTTATAGAAGTACATGCCCATTCCCATGAAGGAGTTATAACTTTACTTCTTAGAAAGCCTGGCTTTCAACTCTGAAACTAAAATAGTAAAGGCCTTAAATATGTACCATATGTTGGTATTAATCCCACAATGGCAATACTTTTAAACAAATTTAAATTATTATCATGAAACTCAGTTACATAGTACATTAATCCTTAGTTTCACTTGCTTAAGAGTTCTCTTTAATCACATGATTAAGTTTTACTTTCTGTGTGTACATGTGGCTACAAAAATAAAACTGACAGTCTCTTAGGATATACAAAGTGTCCGATTTTGCCTTTGCAGTTGCCTCATTAATCATCTCCAACAATGAATTATGTTAATAAAGGCAGGAATATAAGAAAAAGGGTTCTATTAAAAAGTAGGACATTAATGACAGTATGATATATTGGAAAAATTCTCAAAGTTGATTCTTCAAGTCATTTCCTTTATATATGCAGAAAATAAGACTTTTACAGTGGCAAACCAGCTAATGCAATTATTCATTTTTTGCTTGCAAAAATTACTATGTCTTATTTATGCTTAGTTTCCCAAAAATGGCCATTCTGAGGTCTGGATTAGAGTCACAACTAATCGGCGTGTTGTCAGAGAGTGACAAGTGCTTAAGGAGTAAAACCATCCCCTCTTCCACTCTCATGTCCATAAACAGCTGAAAATGGCAATAAAGTCCATCCACCTCCTGTGCGGGCAAAGCGTGCTGAGCCCTCAGCGCAGACATTCCGAGGTCTGGCTGAGACAGAGGTGGGTGTTGTGGTAACTTTCAAACAGCATGCAATCAGCCTTACAAAAGGCATTTTGGTAACTATTTTTATGGAATTTCCTCATATTTTTAAAGTTCAAACATTGAGAAAAAAATTCTACGCTAATGAGCATTTAATAATTTTAGGACTTAAACTGGCTGCCTAATGAAGACACTTCCCATTCTTCCATCTTAGTGACATAAATGCACTAGGACTGCATTTTTCAAAACAAGTATTAAAAAATAACCAAGCAGCCATAATTATAAATCTGTCTTGCTGTGTAAAGGAGAGGAATGGCTTGGGCCTGAGGGATCTGACGTTTTATAAGAATTTAATAGAAATGAAATATCTCTCACATCTTCCAGAATATAATCTAAAATGCAATTAAAATAAAAACTAAGTTTCATCTTCCTTGTAATACATTTTCTAAAGGGAGTTGAATCATTAAATTTATATATGGTTAAATTAAACTGCATTAAGAAATCAATTACTTATGAAATTCCTGAAAGCCTAGTATTAAACAACATTTAAATTTTCATAGCAAGCTGCAAACTTAATCTTATCTTGGAGAAGCAATTTTAATCTTATATTAAGTGTAGTGCAGACAACTTAACATTCTACTTTTAAGAAATATTTCTGGATGCTTTTCTTTAAAAATATCTCTTTGGGTATTCATTTTCCATATCAAATATTTGATTCTTAGCCTGAAAATGAAAAGTGAAACATTAAACTGAAAAAGGGTAGAGAAATATGGGTTTCTGATATTATTCTTACAGAAATGGAAACACAATACTGTTTATTGGAATGAAAAAATTTTAAGACCCTAAGCACTCAAGTACAGTGTACCCCCTTCCAGTGTCCATTTACACAGACCATAGTGTGGAATGATAGGAATCTCTGTGACATCAAGAGAGAGGCGGCGGATTTCAACTCTAGACAACTTGGATAATGAGTAGGAGTCAAGCTGATGATCTGCTTTATGAACACTCACAGAAAGGGTTCAGAGGCTGGATAAACACGTGTGCAGTCCTTATTTCTAAGGTCTTCCAATTCAAGCATTCTATTAGTCTGAATCGTTAACAGAGATATATACCTGCCAATATGACAGAATAAAGTCAGCCAGACACCACCACCTCATTCAAAAGTGTTTGAACATGGCTGGCAAGCATTAAATATTTTCAGAAAAATCAAGGTTTTCTTTTTCTAAGGGTGATTTGGCCAGGTAGGATCAGCTCATGGCGAGACTCCATACAGTAAAATACAAATCTAAAGATCCTTCTGGTCATCCAAGAGACATGAAAGAACCAAGACCCCAGGATTGTGACTAAAATCCTTTGTGCAGCAATGCATGATGTTATCTAAACAAATATTTGTAAACTTTGAAGAGAGGTCAGCGATGAAAGTCACCAAGATTGAAGTCACTGTGATCCTTTGGGACTGAATAAGAACACCAAGGGAAGAACACTGGGAGAGTGCCCTTCAGAGAATTAAGGGAATACCATCCTTACGGGGTCAAAGAGGAGTTGAATAAAGAAAATTAGTTATTAACAGTGCCAAATGCTGAAGAGGTGAGGATTTGGCGAATAGTAATTAGTGGCCTTTATGAAGGGAGTTCCATTCAGATACTGAAGCTCACTCTATAGTGCAGTGAGTGCAGGAGTGATGGGATGCCCAGGTGGCGACCCTGGTGTAGTTAAGTGCAAGGTTCTGAGTTCTATCAGGTGTCCTTTCAGAATACATTTGAAACTTGATGCGACAGGATCTCATCAGAACAAGAGCAACAGAACTTTTTCTAAATCCCTTAGAATCAGACCATCTGTTCTAATTAACTTTAATCTTAATAATAAGGAAAAACTCTTGACACTATTTTAGAATTATTGAAATTGTTTTACATAGACATTTTTCCTTTGAGAATTTTTATAAAGAATTTGAGTCAAACTAGTGACATAGGCCACGGAGCAAGTTCTCAACTGCTCCCTAAATGGACATTTTGACTGGAAGAATTGTGCTCAATTCTTGTTTCACTTGACATGTACTGATGGGAACCTCCTATTGCAAGAGACTGAGCAACACAAAGGCCACCAAGTTGTCCTCCATGAGGCTCCCAATGGGGAAGCAGTGTGTCTGAAACAATGACATAGACTTCCAGAGCAGTTTGATAGTCTTTGGTCTTGGGAATTTATCTCACCAGAGGCTTGATGAAAAGAGTGGTTCAGGTCAGATCCATTGGTTCAGTTACTCACAAGCTTAACATTTTGAAGCTATGTCCAAATGACTGACCAGTCCAATTGACTGATACCTTTTTATGAATGTAGATTTTAATCAAAGACTCCCAAGTAGTTTACATTCTACAGGCTACAGAAAGTCAGTGTCATAGTGCTCAATCAGGGCTGAGGCCTGATGTAAAATAGAAGAATCTTTTAATGTAGAACATACTGGCAATAAAAGGGTCTAGATTAGAAAGATACTGTTTTATTGGCAAGTGAAAGTCTCTGCTTCCTAAGCTCTGAACGGGTTTCTGAATTGGATATATCCTTTATTTCCCTTATTTAGGGACCAGGGAAGGTGGAGGAGCAGCTTATGTACTGGGATGTGGTATTTAACTGAATTCTTAGGAAGGTCTTACTGTTTAATCAGAGCCAAGATGGCAAGGTTTGTACCATTCTTGGCTAACATGATGCCACCGGAGTGTTGAATCTTGATGCTACTCCAGATTTGTGACTCTGGAAAGGACAGAAAGGTGGGGGGAGAGGTGGACGCAGTGAACGGTCAGCACGGGTCAGCAAATGGCAGCCCACTGCCTAACATCTTAAGTTTATTATAACAGGCCAGGCTACTCATTTACACATTGCCTATGGCTGCTTTTGTGGTATAGCAGCAAAGGTGACTAGTTGTGATGGTCCACACAGACAAAATATCCACTGTCTAGTCCTGTCAGGAAAAACGTCTGCTGACTCCTGTTATAGACCTCTAGGGTCCTCACCAAAAGCAAACTGTAAAACACACACACAAACTGTAAAACACACAAATTGCAACACACCGCAAAACACATGCACACTCATGCACACCCCCCCCCACACACAAACTATAAAATATGCATACACTGTCCGTGTGGCTCAGTAGTAGAGTGTCAGCCCATGGATTGAGTCACAGGTTTGATTCTGGCCAAGGGTACGTACCTTAGTTGCCCTTGCCATGCGGCTGACATGCAGTTGGTCCGGGTCATGCGGGAGGCAGCCAGTTGATGCGTCCCTCTCACATCAATGTTTCTCTCTCTCTCCTTTTCTCTCTCTCCCACTCTATCTGAAGATAAATAAAAAAAATATCCTCAGGTGAGGATTAAAAAAAGAAAAAACCACTGACATCTGTTCGCCCGGCCACTGTGGCTCAGTGGTTCATCGTTGACCTATGAACCAAAAGGTTGCCGGTTCAATTCCAGTCAAGGCACATGCCCACATCCCCAGTGGGGGGCATGCAGGAGGTAGACAATAGACGTTCTCTCTCATTGATGTTTCTCTCTCTCCCTCTCTAAAAAATATCCGTATTTTAAAAACATATATATATATAATATATATACACACATGCACACATACAACACGAGATGATTGGGATTTTGAACACTCATTAGATATTTGCTATCAAGAGATTTTGGTGAGGTGCAAATATGCTGCTAAAAAAAAAAGCACATGAACATTGAGTCAAGGTACTTAAGCTACCATTTTCCCTAACCTGGGATGGGGACTCATAAGCTGGACTTCATCCTCTGGGAGGAGGAGGTTCTTACCCTACCCAGTGGAATGAACGTGAACTACAAGTGCCTGCCATTTTTCTCAACTGCTTTATTGGAGAGGAAAACTCCAAGAGGTCAACACATCTTCAACCGCGTCTCCTATCTAGACAGAGTGTATTAAGGGTCAGTTTCCCGGAGTACATAAATGGTTCTGGAAAATAAGAACTTGTCTAATCCTAAAGAGTGGTTGAACAGAGCAACAGAGAACTATGAGACGCCTGGAAAGTAATATATTCCTGTCCCAAAGACTTAAAATAATTTTCAAGGTGAAAGTATTATTATGGTGAAGAGGGAACAATGAATGCAAAGTGCTGTGTATGCATCAGCTTACCTTAATCTGCACTGTTCTATTTTTAGTCATCCTACCTGTCCACTCCTCCCAATTACTCCTGCTTTTCAAAACTGCTGAAATGAAGGACCTTTTTTTTTTTTTTTTGTCAAGTTTCCTGCTTGTTTAATCATGTATCTTTGCCCATCCCAATGGCTTGTAGAATAACCAAGAGCAGAATGTCCAGTATGATCTCATTATCCATCACAGGTATTTAACATGTACCTGTTGAATACATGAGTGCCCATAGACTGAAATGGGATCTCCCTTCTGAGTGTGGTAAGTCACCAAGAATAACAAAGAAGGACAGAGTAGGGCAGAGTCAGCTACCTCCAGAAGGCAAACCTGTTGTCTAATGTGGGATTCTGATCAACATCTCTAAGCCTATGTAATGATAAAATCTTAAAATGAGCCAAACTTAAGACCACCAATTGAACAACAACAACAAAAAATATCTATGTATATAAAACTCTAGTTGTTTATGTAGCCTTTAAATAATGTCTTAAATTTCCTTTGCCATAATGAGGATAAGGACCTGGACTAGTACTCTTGAAGGCTGGCCCAATTCTACTATTGCCATTCTTTGGAATGAACTTATTGTTTTGAATGATTTAGGTGACAATTACTAGATTAGTGTGGTAACCTGCTTTGGAGAATTGCCTGTCTCTATGTAAACACCACCATTCCAGTTTAGTAAACCCAGGTGAGTGAGTCTAGACAGGATGGGTGCTAGAAATACTAAGCTCCACAAATCTTTCAAACACGTTTGCTTCACATGGTAAAATAGAAATGCCATCACCTAACATCCATCCTCACAAATACAAAAATCCTACTGGCAACTAAAACATCTGATCCAAGCACCTTCACTGATGCGTTGTGCACTCCATGCTGCATCATAGACAAACTCCAGCAGGGCTTTCTTCTTTTTTTTTTTTTTTTTTTTTTATCCTCACCCGAGGACATTTTTCCATTTTTTGTTCAGGTAGAGTGGGAGGCAGAGAGAGGAACAGAGAGAGGAGAGAAACATCGATGTGAAAGGAACACATCGAGTGGCTGCCACCCACACGACCGACCAGGGCCGGGGACAAACTGCAACCAAGGTACACGCCCTTAGCGGGAACCGAACCCGGGTCTCTCAGGACCGCAGGCCGACGCTCTAACCGCTGAACCAAACCGGCCAGGGCAGGGCTTTCTTCTTCGTTTCTCACATCTTCCTCATCTACACTGACTACCAGACATTTACACGTTACTGGTAGCAACACTAATCATTTTAGAACAAATATTTTGCAGCAAACAACTAATACTTAAATCTTGTCACTAAGTATTCTGAGTTATGGAGATGGTGTACATTAATAAAAAACAAGACCCTTGCATTGAGAGGTCTTAAGCATTTGCTAGACTGGGTTTGATCATTGTCTTCGGGTATGGTCACCTCTGGTTATATTGGGGGAAGGGGTCCCAAAGGCCTGTGCTTGGCAACACAAACTACTTCTAAACAAAATTAGCTTGATGGCTACAAGGCATTAGATACCAGCAGGCAAAACTGGTTAAGTTACTGATGTCTTTTAATAATCACTTAGTAAATATTGAGCTCAGACTATGTGCCATTATTGTATTTAAACATACTTTGTAGTCTCTAATTTCAAAGTTTTCCCAAATCTAAAATATTTAAGTTCGATGTAGGGAAAGAATATTCAAATGGAAGTTCAGGAGCCCTAGGTCCTAAAATTCATGGCAGTCATTGCAGCAACCTCTCTGGGAATCAAGTTTCTTTCAATTTAAAACATTCCACAATGACCTTGAAACAATTTTATGTATTTTCTCTCACCAGCTATTGAGACATGTGCCAAGAAGATAGAGTCTTTTCCTAAGATTCTAGAACAGACATAATTATGCTTGGAAGACCAATGTTTTCATATTGCCAAACTTTAAGTTATGTTGAAAAAAAGAAAAAAAAAAATCTGGCTGATGGTCAGAAGGTAGTGTTCGTAGCAAGTAAGCACTGTGCAGATGGGGGCCCATGTTTATTCGCTTTAATTCACTTGAGAGATTATCCTGTAGTGTACTTTTTATTTCTTCTTCAGTACAAAAAGTCAGATAGTTATGACACTAAGAGCTGAAGAACCTTTGGCTTCTTATCTAACCGTAGACCCAATGATTACATTTCCTATACCAGCTTCCACACATTGGTCTGTGATGACTTGTCGTGAAAAAGAAAGTTCAAGCAGCAATTTTTTCCATGTAGTGAAACAATTTCTAAATTTTAACAGTGCCATTTTTGGTATCAAAATATCCTTCCTGATATATTTATGCATACATATCTTATCAATTATTTTAGTAAACCAAAACAAAAAAAATTGACACCTACAATGGTTTGAAAATCTTAAAACAAAACACAGCACCCTTCAATAGAAATTTTTGGTCAATACTGCCTTAGCCAAATGCTTACCAGGTAAGCCTTCACGCTTTGTATAGAACATGTCCAGTGGTAGATTTGACATTTTCTGAAGCAACCCCATTTCATTTTTGGGAAATTATTAAAAATTGCCTTTTAACCTTGAGCCAGGTAGTCTCAATTTGACCTCTTGGGACCATACAGAATGTATCTAATTCTTCTGCCTTGTGACACTTTTCAAGGTTCAGGAAACTGGGCATTATATGCTACCTGGGCACTGACCCCTCCTTTAACTCGCCCTTCTCCAAACCAAATCGTAACTCTCATCCCTGTGATTTCCTGTGTTAACACCACAAAAACCTAAAAATGCTAGTTAAGTATGTTTTCTTCATATTGTTAAAGACTTGAAATTTATATATTTACTTATAACCCATTTGTCTGTTAATATGCAGTAAATATGGGACGAAGTGATTTAACTTTGCTTTTCAACCCATTTCCCAAATTATTCACCAGTGTCAATTACAGGGGAAATACTTTAATGTTTTCTAAAACCTGTAGAGAATCCTTCAAGCCATCCTGATAAAAGACATGCTGACTAGAAATCACTGCTGTTAACTAGAGCAGCTCTCCAAAGCAGTACTAGGAGGTAGTCTAAGTCACTTATGCACTTCATATAAAAACTTACAAACAAAAACCCTTAAAATATTCTGTAATTCAAACGTGTAAACCTTAATTACAAAGATACCTGAATTACACATAAGTCAAAGTTTACAAAGGTGTTCCCCTACCCCAGTTAGTCTAATTTTGTACACATTAAATGCAAAAAAAATCTGAATTAAATGTCAGAGTCAACAAAATGCACAAGCCAGAAGCAGTTTAGTGCTCACAAGTTTATATTTTTAGGTTTGATAAAGATTCTTGTGTATTTTCTAAATACACAGACAAAACAGTTTTGGAAGTTTACATACATGTCTTAGGACACTTATACTAGGTAGGTAAATTACATTAAAATTGGTCTTCGTAAAAGATCTTCCCAAAGAGCTTTTACAAACAGCAGGCAGAAGAAAATGTTTTTATGTTTACAGTGTTTAAATGCTGATTCTCCCATTTCATAATGGCCTCAACCATCCCTCTCCTCAACCCAAAATGTTGTTCTCAATCGCCAGTGTACTCCAAATTTAAGTACCAATGTCTTAAAATTCAGGGCCTACTGTGTGCTTGCCCCAACACAGCTTCAATGATCTAGAACTGCTCAACTTCACTTGAAAGCAGGGATACAGCAGGAACAAAGCTTTCCATTTCCAACCCTAAAGTGACTAAGAAAAATCACCTGTACCATAGTTAAGTTTAAGGATCTGGGTGACTGAACGGCACAAAAACTGGGGTTCTTATCTCGTTCTTCCTTTAGAAATGAAAATGCCACAACCAACCATAGCGTGGGCCACACTGAGGTTGGTGTTACTTGTAGTTGGGTGACAAACAATGGCTGTATCAGGAGGAAAAAGTAGTGAGGATCTCTGAGGGAGAAAGGACTCGACACTCCAGTTCCTAACGTAGCTGTTTTAAAGGGAAAATGTGTCTCCATAGAAGACTCCTTAAGGACCTGAACTTCTACAGAAGCCGTTTGATGAGGCAGCAGTCCAGCCTCCTAAAAAGCGCCTGGGCTTCAGATGAGACCAGTGTGAGGCCAGCTCTGTCACTCCTGGTGGTGTTGCATGAGGCCACTGCAACAGGCGCTGCCTGGAGCCTCTCCTTCTAGAAAGTGGAGACAGTAGCACCTACCTTAGAGGGAACAGATAAAATAAAGCGCAACAGCACGTGTAGGCACTAAAAAATGGTAGCTTTTGGAATCATTATTCAGAAAAATAAACTCTTCATTCTATGTTGACAAAGTCCTAAAAATATAAATAAAGCTTATCAAAGTTTTAAAATTTCTGATTTTTAAAACCCATCTCATCACACTTTCCCCATGATTATACTGCTCCAGTTATTTTCAGGCCTTTTACACTGTATTGTAGTAATAGACGTTTCCAAGCCCTGATCCTTTCATTTCCCGTTTTCTCCCTCCTCCCCGTTTCTTCTTGTTCTCAGAGCTCCTGTCTATTACTGAACCACGGCCAGACAGTGTTCCAAGCTTACTCACTGTCTAGCTCTTCTCATCAGGACGGCTCTACCCAAACCAGCTAGTGTTTCCCCCTAAAATTCAAAGCTACTCATGACTGTTCAGTTCCCCTTCCTGTAATGTTTCTTCTTTTTGCAGCTCTTAATTGCTACGGTACTAGAATTTAGCAAAACATCAAGTGAGTATGAAAAACGAGGGCCAAAACCAATGGCAGCATGGGGACCAGGTGGAGGGAACTGTCTGAGAAGCCTAAGAAACAGTGCATGATCTTGATGTATCTGAGAGGGCCTGTGCTCCAGAGGGAACAGGGAAGAAACAGCTTAACCTTCCCCTCCATTAAAATTAAAAGCTCTAAAATAGTTTTCATTTAAAACATAAGTTACAAGAGAAAAATTCAGCAAACATGTCACACATAATTCTGCCAGGGCTCCAAAGACAAAATTATGATATTCCACTGTTACCTCTGAGACCAATCATAAGTTCTTAGTATTGCAACTTCCTGAAATTGTACTGTAGGTCAGAAAAAGAATATACTTAAAAAAATAGAAACGTCCAGTAGTATACCTTAGTACTAAAACTATTTTTTTTTTAAAAAAAGATCCAGAAGGTAAAGGCAGTCCCTCGAGATCATGGAACAAAATAAGTTAGGCAGTCAGCAAGTAGAAAAGTCTGTCAGTTCTGTTTCTGGTAAAATGCTTACTTAAAGAAGAAACTTTTATATAGGCTGAGGGTAATAGATTCAAGAGTATAAACATTTTTCCTTTGGATTACCTTTCTAAAAGCAAAATTGTAAAGTATCATATTTCCGTTGACTAAAAATATAGCCCAATCTGTCACAACACAACATAAAAGGTAATGGACAATTATAGATTATTTTAAATTAACAGTAACAAGCCATCTACATCAAACCTTATTTCCAGCTAAAACCAAAACAAAAGCACAACAATCCCATAGTGTACCACGTGTGTATTTCAACTCACTGTATGCAATCTAACAAAAATTTGGTCATAATTTACCAGATATACATAAATGATTTAAGTAGTAAAAGAAAATTCAGCTTAAAGAGAGTAAGTTCATACCTTGAGGAAAAAGTAAAGTACATTAAGAATGTAAAGCCAAGTCCAGTTTCTATGCAATAAGTGAACTGCAGTCTAATAAAGCAGATTTAGGTGACTTTCAGATATATATCTCTTCTCTTTAATATATATTTATATATAGACAGATCTACCAATTGTAAACTATGGTTTATTTTAAAGGAGGGGGATAAATGGGATGAAAGAAATCTTTATACTATACTTACATATTCACAATGCAGAACATTTTACGCTTAAAATACTTTTTCATTCATAGTATCTTTGTCCAACTAACATTTACTTTGGACCCCACCAGAACTACATTTTACTCATTTATCTAGAACATTGAGAATAAGATGTACTCTTCAGTCTTAAACAAAAAAATCAAACCAAAACTATTCATGTCGTTTTAGTTATGTAGAAACTATATATAAAGTTTAGATAACGAAATATGCATCTGACCATGTAACTGTACTTTGTATCTTTAATTTATCCCAGCAGAAACATCAATGTCTAACATTTAAGTATCGTTCTACTGAAATCAGAGACAACGAGAAAGCTCGTCTCTTAGAAAAGTGCCGATGTTCTGGCTTTGATCAGATGGAGCACCAAAAGGGTTGTGCCTGTGAAGTGTGCTTTGCAGCTTTCCCACACAACCAGCACAACTTAGTGACCTGATACAAAACAGGAAAATATACCCAATTTCTACTTAAAAGAAAGGTGAAAATATGACACCCCTCACTCTTATCTAATATACAATATGTCCTGATAAATGTTGTGCACATTAATATTAATTACGTGAAATGTTGCTGTGAGTCTTACAATCAGCTAATTCATCTATCAAATAACCTGACTTTTAACACATGACCCCTTGTACCCTGAAGTATTCAATTAAACATAAATTTTAAAGCCTGTCACTATTTTATTTGTAAGACTTTAGCAGATGCTGAATGAAGGTGACTGCTAGAAGGACTGTATATCAAGATGTCGTGACTTTAAGGAATTGAAAAAAATAATTCTCTATCATAATTTTAAAACACTCAATATCCCAGTAAGTATGAAACAAAAGAGAATGCAATTTTTGTGTTAATTTTAATGATAAAAGGGCACAAGAGTAAAAACCTGATATTTCACTTATATTGCATAACAAGTTAACCAAACTGGACATGGAGGATAAATCATAAAACAAATCATTTTACTTATTGTTTCTATGACTCTTTCGATCAGATTTCTGTCTTTTCAAAATAGGACTGAGGTATAGTACACTGGCAAAAATAAAAATAGGCAAACAAGAATAGTGCCAAAGTAACAGATACCCAAAACCGAATACCATATCAGAAAACATCATATAGTAACCATTTATCAGATTAGAGCAGCAAGAGGAAGTGACTTCTAAATCATAATCATTTAGTGGTATTTGTCAACTTCGCCACGGTAACTTTGCAACATCATTCTTCATTTGTGAAGTAGTAAAATTCATGTCAAAAAGGAAGGGGGAATGGAGGAAGTCAGTTAGTTCATTCCAATAAATTACCTCTCCAGTTCTTATAAACATGCCCATCAGCACAAAATTGAGAAATAATACCTAAGACTAGAAGAGACTTGGTTTAACTTATGAAGCAAATCAAATGGAAAATACAGAAAAGTACAACCAATGGGGTTGAAAAGGCCCCTCACTGAAAATCTGTATTAAAAAAAATAAAATTAATAAAAATAAAAATAGAAACAAAACTCTACTAGTACACACTAGCCTGAGTGGTTTGGTGGACAGAGGAATTGGGCCAGCTGTCACTGTATTCTCATAAATGGATTTCTTCATTCATGTTAAACTGGGACGTGAATGTCAGCTCTGTAAGGACAGGTGCTCCATTTTCATAGGACCCAAAGAGTTACTTATATCCTATAAATAAAAAATATTTTTACTTTGATAACTGACTGAAGATGTGGGGACTCCATGTAATCCAACCACAAGGTTGTTTGCTGTACAGTCCTGTGCAAATATAAAAAAATTTTTTGCTATAAGGCTTTGAGACCCTACAGTTTTCACAGCAACATAACTACCATCCAGCATGTACCATATTTTGCAAGCCTTCAAGTTCAACAATTCAAATTGCCGATTCATATTACGTCCAAATGCAGCATCCTTGAGGAGTAGAGCAGACCAGTTAGTCATCCAGAACCATACAAGCATCTCCTGGCTCATCCCATCGCGACGGGTCATGTTGATCTTCTCCATCGTCAGCGAGCTCTTCATCAGCTTCTCCTACCTCGTTCTCCTCATATTCTTCATCCCGAGGGAAATCTGTATCCTGTCCCTGATCTACACCTTCTTGCCCTCCTGGCTGTGATTTATCTGCACAGTCTACACAAACACCGTAGCGTCGAGATCCATGTCTTATTCCAACACTGGCAGCTAGCATGAAGATCTTCTTACACACCATACATTTGTATTTTTTATCCTTTTTATGCACCTAATTGAAGGGGGGAAAAATCCAGTAAGGACAGTATAGACAAAATGCATTTGAACCACTCAAATTACATCATCCATTGAACCGTGAGTGAATACACCCTTGTTTTGCTGTATAAAGTTCAGTATCAGGGCATAAATCATAACCTATGTTTAAAACTATTTAATAATCAATCTTCCTTAAAACTGCAGGTAACAGGGTTAAAATACCTCAAACTTTACTTACATAAACATAGTTTAGCTCAAAGATCAGTTATATTTAAAGTTACTTACCAGGGAATGTCTTTTTACATGTTCTCTTCGAGTAAACAGTTTTCCACAAATATCACAGCTAAAGGATCTGACTCCCGTATGAATGAGCAAATGCCTTTTTAGTGTTCGTCTGTATTTGGCTACATAGGTACAATGAGGGCATTTTAACTTGTTCATGTTTAGAGATGATTCACCTTTGAGAATAAAAAACATGCAAAAAAGCATTATATACAAACAGAAAACTTGCTATCAATAGCCTATTTAGCCCTGGCCAGTTTGGCTCAGCAGTTACAGCATCGGCATGCGGTCCAGAGAGACCCGGGTTCAGTTCCCGCTAAGGGCATGTACCTTGGTTGCAGTTTGTCCCTGGCCCTAGTTGGGGTTGTGTGAGTGGCAACCAGTCGATGTGTCTCTCTCAGATCGATGTTTCTCTCTCTCTCTCTTCCTCCCTGTCTCCCTCCCACTCTGTCTAAAGATAAATGCAAAAATGTCCCCTGGTGAGGATTTTTTAAAAAGAAAATAAAAAAGCTTATCTATCCCTGAGGAACAGGAACTATTATAGGGCTACTACTCTCGATATTTTTTAAAAACTCGATATGTGGAAACTTAATTGTTAAGCGTTATTTAATAATTCTGTAGATGTTTAATTGACTAATACTTGCCATTTTCCCAAGTTTCTTGTTTTGGCCAAGATTCAGGCAACAATCCATACTTGAAGTCGTTTGCAGCACCTGGTAGCAATCCATACTTAAAATCATTTGAAGTACCTGGTAGCAATCCATACTTGAAATCACTTGATGGGCCCGGCATCAGGCCATACTTGAAATCATGTGAAGTACCTAATACAATTGAAAGTGATTGATGTAATAATGATAATGAAGATCTGTCTCTTGTTAGAATCAAACACAATAAATATATTATGAGCACTGTGATAGAAGAGCTTAATATAAAATAGCTAAATAAACTCTACATTTTAGTTTAAAACTGAGATGCCATCATACTTTATTATCCTAATTAGAATATCCTGATCGGCAGGCACCTTAAACAGAAAACAAACTCAGCCCTGGCCGGTTTGGCTCAGCGGTTAGAGCGTCGGCCTGTGGTCCGGAGAGACCCGGGTTCGGTTCCCGCTAAGGGCACGTACTTCGGTTGCAGTTTGTCCCCGGCCCTGGTTGGTCGTGCGGGTGGCAGCCACTCGATGTGTCCCTTCACTTCGATGTTTCTCTCTCTCTCTCTCCCTTCCTCTCTCTCCCTCCCACTCTATCTGTACAAACAATGGAAAAATATCCTCGGGTGAGGATAAAAAAAAACAAAACAGAAAACAAACTCAAGTTTAAAATACAATTCAAACATAGTGAAAAGCCCCTGAAATAAACCTAATACTGTATAATGGTGTGTGGAGGCCACATGAAACCACTCCTTTCAGTACTGTATTTCAAACATATTCAAAACAGACCCTGTCTTAATAGTTGGTATTCCTAACTATTCCATCACTTGAGACTATCACCCCGAAGCCCAGCTGTGGAACTGGACAATCTCCTTTTGTCCTCAAAACATTAACACAGCCTTATTTTAAGACTAACTGATATAGAAAAATGGACTACGAATGAAAAATACAAACACAGGTAAATTGCAAATGTAAAGTTCTTGTATTATTAGACTCTTGCCTGTGGTTTTAGATATACTGGGGCAGGGTAAATTAATGCCCTTTGGGGGTTTCACCCTAAATCCATTCTTAAATGAAAATCAAGAAGGTAGAATCAGAATAGTCGAAGTCCCTAGGGAATTTGTGGCTGCGGATCTTCAGGCTAGCTAAAATAGGAATTATCTCCTCTGGACTTGATTCCATCTAGAATATTCCTCGTATCTGGGAATCCTTTGGTAATGCGAATCCAGAATCTTCCATGGCTACTGCCACCCTAACAACCAACCATCAATTCTTGACTCTGGATTATTTTCAACAGCCATCAACTTATCTGCCTTCCTCGAGTTTTGTTCAGATTCTTTTAAAACTTTCAGTCAGAGCCTGACACTATGCTCAAAAGCCTACAAGGACTATCCACTTCATTCAGCAAAGGCCAAGGACTCCCAATATCCTACAAAGCCTTACCTAACCCAGCCCTTGCTTCCAACCACCCTCTTGGGTACTGTCCCTCTGTGATAAGGTGGCTCCTACCTTCAAGGCTTCAGCCTGGAACACTCTCTTCCAGGCTGTGGACATGGCTCACTCTGCAGCAAGTGATTAATTTTCCTCCCATGCACACCATGGATTTGATAAAAGAATGCTTTCCCCCCAAAAAATTGGCTTCTAAAAATTCATTTCCCTGTATCTATTTGCAGACACACTGCCTCTCTTAAAAATTAAGAACTTAAGACTTCTCCTTTGATGAATACCCAACAATGCAAAAAGCCCTCTCAGGTATTTAAAAATTGTACTTCGTTACTATTAATGTAAATTGTTTTGTACTTGAAAAACCACCCATTAAAAAAAACAGTTAGGAAAGAAAGCCCGCTCCAAAACACCAACAAAACAAAAAGAAGAAAACTCTCTGAATTCATAATTATATAATTTCACTATATGTACTGCTGTTTGTGGGAAAGTTTTCAGCCCTGGCCAGTTTGGCTCAGCGGTTAGAGCGTCGGCCTGCGGTCCAGAGAGACTCGGGTTCGGTTCCCGCTAAGGGCACGTACTTCGGTTGCAGTTTGTCCCTGGCCCTGGTCGGTCGTGCAGGTGGCAGCCACTCGATGTGTCCCTTTCACATGATGTTTCTCTCTCTCCCTCCCACTCTACCTGAACAAAAAAAAATGGAAAAATGTCCTCGGGTGAGGATAAAAAAAAAAAAAAGAAAAGAAAAGAAAGTTTTCAGAACCCTAAAAGGAGGCACCACATCTATGTGTGAGATGGAATAGATCACCTTCACATTTCTAAAATTTGAGCTTTGTGACTCGAAGAGTTCTTGCCCATATCAATGTAAAACAAAGCAAAAAACTCTAAGAGAGCAAGGCCTGTGCCTTGTCTAACCTTTGCATTTTTGTTTTGTTTTGTTTTTAAAATCCTTACCACCCAAGGATATTTTTCCATTTATCTTCAGATAGAGTGGGAGGGAGGGAGGTGGGACACAGAGAGAGAGAGAGAGAAGGAAACAGCGAAACAGCAATGTGAGAGGAACACATCAATTGGTTGCCTCCCACATAACCCCAACCAGGGCAGGGGACCAAGCCACAACTGAGGTGTGTGCCCTTGACAGGAATCAAACCAGTGACTCTTTGGTCTGAGGGCCAACACTCTAACCACTGAGTCAAACCGGCCAAGGCTAACCTATGTATTTCTAATGTCCAAAATATACACTCTTCAGTTATTTGTTGAATAAATGTATCTGGCAAATGCTAATAACATTTACATGGTATTTTTGAATTGCTTAAAATACTTGAAAAATTAGGAAATCATGTTAGATATGCTGATATCCTCAATTAAATATTATTCACTACATAAGGGAATATAACTGCCTAAAACAACAAGGATTGATAATCCAAGAATCAGAATGAAAGATTGTGAATATTTGAAATTCCGTTTTTCTAAATAAGCTACAGTAAAGATGAAATAAGCATTCACGATAATAGGCAAGAGAAGAGACAGCATTCTGAAATTCAAAATAACTCAAATTAAGAAAACCTATCACAAATTTCTGTCATCTTTCCAAATTCTTACAACCAACAGGGGTGTCTTATAGGAACCCTAGAGCAGCTTGAAGAAAGGTACCCTTTTGTAATGCAATCCACTGAAGGACCATGAAGGTCACTGAAGATCTGGCAAAATTGTGTTTACTATTCAATAACACTATTCCATAATGGCAAACTAAGAAGAAAGCAATGTTCTTAAAGTCTAAACAGTAAAATAAAGGGTAGTCTCATCTGCAAAAATTCCAATGAATCCAAGTGTCCCCCTTAAAAAGAAGTGATTTGTCTTTTTGAAAATGTGTATATGCAAATTAAAAACATTACATATAAAATCACATAGCCCAACTGAAACCATCCATTCCTGAAACCAAAAGCAAGGGCAATAATATATTATTACTGTACTCAATGATTCTCTGTACAGTCTTCAAAATTCAACCCATCTCATGTGTAAACTGCTAATGCCAAAACCTTTTTTTGTGAATTCTTTCAACAGTTAGGAGTAACTACCTTAAAGCAGTTTTCTTCAGAGCTGTGGCTTAGTCTTGGTCAGTCTGTACTGTATTCAGAAACCCAACAGCTTTTAATAAGGAGTATCCCTAGTTGTCCCCATCCCCATTGATTTTTAAAAGAATTTCAAAGCTACAGAAGCTGAAACAATGAACATCCACATACCTTTATGTATATTCAACAAAGGTTCGTTTTTCCGCATTTGTTCTATTGTGTGTGTGTGTGTGTATATATATATATATATACATATATATATACACATACACACACATGCCTTTTCTGTGTGTTTGAAAATAAGCTGCACACCCATCGCCTTCACCCCTAAACACAGCATGAATCTTCTAGAATTTTCTCCTACATAACCACAGCACCTTTATCACATTCAAGGAATTTAAAATTGTTCAATGACGGACATTTAACCCACATGACATATTCAAATATCCAGTTGCTACCAAAATACCCCTTTAGTTCTTGTTTGGATCCATGGTGTAATCAAGACTGACAAACAGTGCATCTGTTTGGTCTCCTTCAATCTAGTGGTCTCTCTGCTTATCTTCCGTGGCACTAACCTTTTAGAATCTGGACTAGCTGGTTTGAGTCCATCTGCCTCATTCATTCCCCATGTGATTAGATCTGGGCGAAGTGTTCTGGCAAGAGCACCACCCAGATGAGACTGTGCGCCAGCTCTTGCACTCTGTCAGGAGGTGCGTTGGTTCCGTTTCTCTCACTACTAGTCTAATCACTTGGTCGTGGTAATGTTCATCAGACCTATTTACTGTACAGGTGTCTTTTCCCCTTTGTAACTGGAAGAAGCTGAGACCATGGGAACTTGCCATCAAAACACCCTTCCACTCAGTCATCATGGAAGCCTATCAACAGTGTTATCATCCAGTGGTGATTTTGAATTATTTCCTGTGGGGGCTGCAAATGGTCATTTTACAACTCTTATCCCTCTTCTCTAATTATTAGCTTGGCATTCTTCCGTAAAGAAAGCTTTTTTTCTAATGGACTCATAATGTACTCATGTAATTCTGTGAAATGTTCATGGATTCTATGTCCTCATGTGCAGGGTGCTTCCCCCAAAGTACAGTTGCTATAAATACTGGCTATATCATTTAGAATTAACATTTTTTTCCTATAGCCATCAACAACCATACTATTATTTTATATCAAAGCTAATTCAAATACATTAATCATTCTGATAATTACCATTCTCATTCCATCTATATATTAGCAGGAAGCCACCATAATTACTTTTGATAGTTAAGAGCTTTAAAACATCCACCAAATAAATAAGAAATGCCTATTTATTTGTATGTACCAGGCTTCCAAAATCTATCCTAATCATAGACAGATGAAAGTATTAAAATGTAATACTCTCCGTTAAGAAAAGGAAACTGCAGCAGGTCCTTAATAAACATGAATCACAAACACTTCCCAATCTGCAATCCTCTTAAATGTATTTTTAAATTCCTACTGTACAGGGGGGGCAAAGGATGGGAGAAAATGGGGGACATCTGCAATCAACAATTAAAAAAAAATTACTACTGTGCCTACCAGCATCACCTCCATCCTGACCCAAGCTGGCTTCAGCCAGTAAGTTTGAGTTCACACTCCTATCACAGTCTGGCCCTGAGAGCAGAGCACCGTCCAGATCTGAAAGAGACAGAGAGTAATCTATTATTACAAGCACACCACAGTCACCACCCAACACTACTCCCTTCTGGACCTGTTTCTTGGTACACAGAGAGGCCATCTGCAAGTGTTGACCACCTGCTCAACACAAGGCACAAAAGCATAAGACAGGATTTTCAACCACAAGAATAAGTGCATGCTCAACAGTAAGTACAGTGTACTGGATAGGAATGAGCTTCAGAGCCAGTGTGAACTGGTACTCTAGCTCTATTTGTTATTGGCTACATGAGCAGCTGCCTCAGTTTCCTCATATGCATCCACCTATATCAGATTTGATAGAGAAATTAGGTTAATGCAGGCCAAGTGTTATAATTATGTTGTCTGGCACCCAAAAGATAGCTCCTACTGCTAGTGTTCAGTACTAGATATGTAAAACATTGTTTCTGCACTGGTTCAGAGGTGGAAAAGACCATTTAAAGCTAAAATAGAAAAGGAAGCTATCAAAGAGGTCACTCCCAAGAGTGCATCATAAACTATGGAAAGGATGTGGGGAGGCAGAATAAAAGAAAAGGGCATACTGCCCAGCCGGTGTGGCTCAGTGGTTGAGCATTGACCCATGCATCATGAGGTCGAAGATTCGATTCCCAGTCAGGGCACATGCCCAGACTTTGGGCTTGATCCCCCCCAGCAGGGGGCATGCACGAAGCAGCCGATCAATGTTGATGTTTCTCATGGATGTTTCTCCCTTCCTATCTCTCTGTAATCAATAAAAACAATTTTTAAAAAAAGAAAGAAAAGGACATACTAACATGATGCGTACTTTTGCTTCCAATCTGTAACTCCCTTTAAATCTGTTCCATCACCTCCATTTCTCTACCACTGCCTTCACTTGTGCACTTGTTCTTACAGATTAGTGAGTGAACGACTCAAACAGCTCCTTGGTCTCCTTGCTTCCCAAATACAGTGTTCCCACCACCACTCACTTCCCACATGCTGCCTGACCGATCTCCCTAAAACATAAATCTTTATACATTGCTCCTTTCCCATGGTTAACCACAGCTTTTAAAATGGTCTTCAAACTCTTTAGTTTAGAGTACAAGGTCACGTTCAGGTTCCTGCTTATGAATCTAGAATCACCCATTGGCACTCTTTCAAATGAATTCCATGTTTGTGGAAAGAGTTTTTAAATGCTTTTTATGGACAGTCTCTCCTCTGCCTTCCATTCAAGACTCAACCTTGGTATCACCATCCTGTACTACTCTGGATCCTAAACACTGAAGGTTAAAAAAAAAATCCTTCCTCTTTACATAAGCAGATAATTTATTTTTAAAAGTTTATAGTGGGCAAATAAACTGCGGTATAGACATACAATGGAGACACTACTCAGCAGTGGTTCTAGTGTGTAGTTATCAACCCAAAGCACTCAACAGATCTGACACTTCCTACTAAGAGGCCAGAAGGATACTACTTTCATGGCTGACTGACAGAAGAATAGTTCAGTTGATCTCATTGTGAGCACGAATAGGTCATGTATACCCCTGTAGGCTTCAGTAAGGAATTGGGCCTTTTTTCCTAAGAGCAGTAAAAGGATTTTAAACAGTGTTAATCTCATTTGTCTTTTAAACAAAACTATTCCTGGTGTTGTAGGAATGAGTTAAAGGAGGGCAAGAGGAGATAAAAGGAGGCAGGTTAGAAAGCTAATACTTCAGGTGGGAACTGGTGGTGGCCATGGCTTGCCTAAATGGCCATGGAAAATAGACAAAAGTGGATGAATTTGAGAAAGTTTGTGGGGCAAAGTGGAGCAGGCTTGGTGACAGAATGGGTGTTGGGGCAGGAGCGAGGGTAATGGGTGAGCTTCTGGCCTATTAATAACGGCAGGAGGGAACTCTAGAAGAGAACCAGTTAGTTCTGGAGGGAATAGGAGGTATAAGAAGTCTAGTTATGAACTTACTGAGGTTTAATGACATGTATGGGTGGCAATGGTGGGTTAAAAGGTGAGCTCTAGATACTTCCTGGAACCAGCTCTGCCACTTCCCGGCTGTGACAATTACTTCTGCTTCTGTGACTGACAATCACTACACTGGTCCCTAGTGTAGTCCCCTAAACCAGCAGCAGTGTTATCTGGAAACTTGCTAGAAAAGTCAATTTTCAGGCCCCATTTCAGCCCTATTCAGATGCTCTGCAGGTGGAGCCCAGCAATCTGGATTTTAATAAGCCCTCTAGGTGATTCTGATGCTTACTGTCTTTTTATGAAAATGGGGGAAATACCAGGCAAAGAGCTAAGCACTTTTCATTTAATATTACTGAGATAAATGAAAAGTGTTTATTAGCTCTTTGCCTGGTATATATCAACACTCAAAATTTTAATTTTTTCTTCCAAATGGAGAAATTTAGTACCAAAGGCTCTAGATTTGATGCTTGAACTGGGTACAAAAATGTTTAAGTTGTTAGATTATGTAGTAAATTAAGCCATGGGAGTATACAGATGAGACCATGAAGGAAAGACCAGCATACTGATGAATCCCAGCATTTAATAAGCTACAAAGGGACAATGCTGTCAAGAATTCAAAATGAGGCCTGAAATATGTATTAATCCAAGACTACTGAGCACCCAGGTGGATGGGTGGGGCAAGCAGAAAGAGAATTAGTAGACACAATATAGATAATTTGAGAAATTTGGCTGTAAAAGGGAAGAGTGACAAACATTTAAATGCTGAAAGGAAGCAGCCACTACAAAAGGGAGAAGTTAAAGTTATTGAAGAAATACCACAAAAAGAAATGGTCGGATTTCTAAGGTTCCCAGGGAGTCTGTCTGGGTAACTTAAGAGAGACAGCCAAGACCATCTGAAGAGAGGTGTTTGAAGATGGGCACTTAGGACACTCCAGTAGACTGGTTCTTATTTCCTCTTTTGGGTAGAACTCGAGGGTGCCACCTAAAGAAATGGGCTGGAAGTCAAGAGGAAGACCAAGAAGTTCATAGATAGTAAGCAGACACAAACTCCTGTACCTATTCTTTCAGAGCAAGGACACTACTTGGGGCTTATTTTAGCAGTACTTATCAAAATGCATGACAAATAAAAAGCTTTTCAACAACTGAAATTCTGGCTTAAATACTCTGCCCATTGCAACCTGTATTACTAGTTTAGTTTTAATTAATAGTGTTTGAAGAATAATTTCTGTTTTCTGCTGGTACAATCACACTAAAACACATCTATAAACTGAAAATAACTAACTGAAATTCAGTAGCTCTGTTTTCCTATGAAAAGTTAATTAATTATATTTTGAAAATCAAAAATAAAACTCAAATCATTCCAAACAATTTTACTAGCTTTCTCAATATCTTTTCAAAACAGTCACTATAAAGTGTAGTCTGTTCAGAGGGCACTTCTTCAAATTCTCCCACATGGGTTTGTAAATACAGGGTGTTTCTATTCATGTAACATTCTATAGTGATCTGTGGAAGGCTTTTCTCTGCTGGTTCTTAAAATAGACATTTCCTGTCTCCTACCCTGTCTCAAAAGTACTGGAATTTGTAATCTTTAATCCTACATGGACACTGGGTACAGAACACTGCACCCCAAGATGGCTAATGTACACTTCCTGTGCACAGTATTTCCTCTCCAAATAAATTCATACCCACACTACAGGCACTCTCTTTTGAGATGTACCAACTACTTGGTTCTTGATATCATAAACGAAGGTTGACAAAAGCTCTCATAAAGAGCATGCTTCATTCAGGAATCAATACCTCATATCATTTCTGTACCTTACTGACACCAGCTAAACTGCCTAGCAACTCATTTTTCAGCAGTTTTGTTGATGTGAGTGGGAGAAACCAGGCAACCAACTACTCACTCCCTTGACACAGGAATGAATCTGCTTCGCTAGGAAGCAAAAGCAGTGACTCTTGCTTACCATCTTTTTCTCTAATAAGATTAAAAATAAACTGTAACATACTTGCTTTTTTAATATTCATAACTTTGTTATGGAAATCTTTCACTTTGTTTAAACTTAGCAAAAAGGGCTAAGATCTCTCTACAAATGACAGACCTTTTTGGAGGACTATTAAAAAGTTAGTTTCACAAGATAACAGCTCTTTCTGAATGGTAGAGGGTATTATGTGTGCTGTGTAATATCATTAAAATCATCAGAGCTAAATAAGTTTTGTATAATTTCCTCTATTTTTACAAATGTTTTTCTCCCATGAACAGGTAATAGCAGACCCCTCCTCAAAAGAAGACACAAAGAACAGATTTTATGCACCAAGCAGTAAGTCTTTTTGTACATGCTTTCTCATTCAAACTTTACATGTGTATGTAGTAATAGTAAGAATGTTCTTATCCTCCCTGTACAAGTGAATTAAGGTAAGCTGGAGGCAGACTGCTGTCCTGCTTGTTAACTGTATCCCCAGTACTGTGGTATGAGCACCAAACTTGGGACCTGGCAAAAAGCCGACCAGCAAAATGAAGGGTTCAATCTGCAATGATGGACATGAACATGCAGAAGAAATCCATTTTAAACTCATGTTCCTAGTGATACTTGATATTTTCTGCTAAAAGAGTAAAAACAAACCTCACCTACATTCTGCTAACCCTGCATTTCACTTTATTAACTTTCCCTTTATCTAACACAACCATTTCAAAATCTAAGTAGACCTTAGATTTCAGCTATTGTTGTTCTTCACAGTAATACATTTTTGTCTATCTTTAAGGCAACCTCCTTCTTAGAATTCATTTTTTTAATATAATTCTGATTGACCATGTATTGCATTTTTAAAACATGACCATCTTGTTCATAGGCTTTTAAAAAAATCTGATTAATAAGCAATGGAAATACAGTGTTTTTATAAACAGGTACAGATTATTTTACTTCCTTCACTGTGATCAAGGTTTTGCTGTTCAGTGGAGTAAACTCAGTTGCGGTGATTATATAAAGCAACCCTGGGTTCCTATAGCAGCCCAGAGACTCACCCAGATACCTTCCGACTCTTAGACTAGGCTCTGCTATTTCTTTGCATTGCTCAAGGCTGTTATTTGCCATGAAGGGACCTTAAGAGGGCTCCCCCAGGTCACTCCCCACTCCATGAACACCACCCTGCAAATGTTTTTGTGTTAAAGGCAAACGTAAACAAATTGAATCTCTAGTTAAAACCTCTCATTGTTTCAGAGTCTATAAAGCACAATTCACAATGTATTACCATGTCCAACAGAGAATCAGTCTGGCCCTAATCTATCCACCCATCCTCATCTCCCTGCTACAGCCCTTTTTCTTTTTCTTCTTTTACCCACTATTCCAACTTCTTGCCACCTTGCAGTGGGTGAATGTCTTCCTCCCCCTCCTGGCAAACTCCAAGATACAAGAGCCAACCCTAGTGCTGCCTCTCCAGTAAGCTTTCCACATGCTTCTTAGTGAACATTGATCACACTGCACTGAGCACCTCGGCCATCCTATTATGAACAAGTATTCAGTCTCACATCAAAATCACCTGGTATGTTGGCTAGTTTCTTGGGGTTTTAAATAAAAATCATTACCAAATTCCATTTATTTTATTTTATTTTCCTTGTTGATTTTAGAGACAGGGAGAGGGAGACAGAAATATCAATGAGAGAGAACGTCAACTGGCCGCCTCCTGCATGCCTCCACTGGGGATTGGGCCCACAACCTGAGCATGTGCCCTGACTGGGAACTGAACCGGCAACCTCTTGGTGCATGGGTCGATGCTCAACCACTGAGCTACACCAGCTGGGCACCAAATTCCCTCTTATACTATGATGTAAAAAGCTACTTTGGAGTCCCCAAAACATAATACTTGGTTATAAAATAACTTTTCTGGACAGTAAAGTTTTGAAAATTTAAAATGATCTGGTACCCAGAATATTAAAGCTGTGTCAGAAATTAAACACTGTGTCATAGAAACTCAGGGTTTGACATTTTAGGGGTTTAGAAAACTTAGTGCCCTCAGCAGGTGGAAATCACAAAGATGCTTTTCTAAATGGTCCACACAAGCTCCATCAGCACCAGCTCTAATCTGGCCACACAGTCTAGTCCCTCAGGGACCCTTACTCGGGTTAGTACAGCCATCTCTAGGATCAAACAAATCTGGCAGATAGGGAAGGAAAATGGAACACAGGTAGAGAGGAAAAGTAAAAAAGGAGAAAGAGATGGCAGAATATTATTACTATTATATGATAGCCTGCTAGCATTCTTTTAAGGTTAAATATTGAAGATTCTTAGGTAGTAGTATATTTTATAGCCCATTATCTACTGGCAGACATTTACTTTTTTAAATGAGGCCCTGGCTGGGTGGATCAGTTGGTTGGAGCGTTGTCCCTTACACCAAAAGGTTGCAGGTCTGATTCCTGGTCAGGGTACATACCTAGGTGTGGGTTTAATCCCTGGTTGAGGCGCATATGGGAGGCAACCAATCGATGTTCCCCTCTCTCAAATACTCACAAAAAAAAATTTTTTTTTTTAAAAATGAACACCAGGCCTTCAAACTATTTAAAACTCGTTTATAACAGTTTCTAAAAAAAAAAAAAAAAAAATTACTTAACATCATCACTTGTAGCTCATCCTATATAATATACTCAACCAAAGGATGCCAGAAAGGTGGGGAAGAACATTTGGACTCCTTAAACGAAGAAAACTAGCCCAAGATCCAGGCCCATAATCTGTTACCTGATACGCTTGAGGTGAGATGAAGAATGTAGGAACTGTAGGTTTTAGAAAAGTTAATAAACTACAACACTCCCAGTGAGGTCTGTGGTAGCATCCTGTAATCAAAACAGTATTTCTGCAACAGGACATATAAATATTCACATTAAAGGAAATAAGTAAAGAATATCAATAGCTGGGTTTTGCTGCCAAATGAGTATCAGGTTTTGTTACCAAAATGATTAAGAAAAGGCTTTGGGTAGTTTTTACAGTTTTAAGATTTCAGAATTATGACATTTTCCTTCCTTCCTTCCCATTACAGACATTATGTGGGATACACTCAGGGCTAGTTAAGTGGCAAAACTGAGTCCAAAGCCCAAGCTCCATGGTTTTAAAACATATTTTAAATAGTTCATAAAAGTAAACTTATATGGCATGGTTAAAATATTAGAAGCATAAAAATCAGATGACCATTTTTAAAAACTGTAATAATGTTTAACAATTTTAAAAAACATGATTATTTAGAAAGCATTTTAAGATTCTGCAACATGGGTGTCAATGGGGTAAAAAAAATCTGTAACAAAAATAAAATTTAAAAAAAATGTGAAAAAAATAAAATTTGGAAATAGAAAAAAAAAAAAGATTCTGCAACATATGAAACTAATGCCAAATATCAACTACCACCCCAAACATAGCAGGGCAGAAGTGCTGGTTAGCAGTTAACTAATTAAAGAATTTACTCTAATCAAAAGAAAGA
Organism: Molossus molossus; assembly: GCF_014108415.1. Classification (NCBI taxonomy): domain Eukaryota; kingdom Metazoa; phylum Chordata; class Mammalia; order Chiroptera; family Molossidae; genus Molossus; species Molossus molossus. Next base: position 34,250,410 of record NW_023425351.1, on the reverse strand, counting down.
ATTCATTTCACACATGTGCCACATTAGGATAACTTAAAGATACTGAGTTTGAGCATTCTTCTCTCAAAAAACTGTTTACTAAATACTCACATTATGCTTTTTAGCCAAAAGGCAATTATAAAAATTGAAAATGTAAAGCTTAAACTGATTCAACTCTACTTGTAAGGATTAATAAAAATTTACAAATGCTGTATAGCTGTTTTCCCATCAGAAGTACAAATGAGAGGAAGGAGCTTTTAGATGAATTATATATCCCTTGACCAAATTAAGACCACCATGCCCCTGAGAGTTTTTGTACAGCATTAAGAAAAATTCAGTCATCAGTAAAGGATTCTATCTGCTTTTATTAAAGATAAAAATCCATTACATCACCTACTGCTACATTACCAAAGAATGCTCTTGAGGACACTGGCCGTCATACCGGCTGGTGTCAGCTCAACAAAACTGCACTGGAGAGAGTCCTTTATGAATTCAGTGCTGGCCAAGTCCTGCAGAACTGCTGTTCCCCCTTTGAACTCGAGAATTTTAGGGCAGTGGAACTACTATTCTTTTTGATATTACAACAGTAGATACTGATGTTAGGCATTTGTCAAAACCCACAGACCTCTGAAACACAGAGAGACCTTTAATGGAAACTGGGGACAATATGTTCATACTAACTCATCAATACTAGTTCATGAAATGTACCACAACTGGGTGCAAGGGAAGGGAGGCATATAGGAACTCTACTTTATCTGCTCAATTTTTCTGTAAATCTCAAAATTATTCTAAACAAATTCTAGTAAGTTAAAAAAAAAAAAAAAAAAAAAAAACCTGCTTAGTACAGATACACCTCGTTTTATTGTGCTTCACAGACGCTGCATTTTTTTATAAACTGAAGGCAGGAACCTCCACCAGCAAAAAATTACAATTTGCTTTTCTGAGATATTCTGTAACCCAACCCACAATATCTCCAAGGTGTGCCTGTAACTTAAGCCAATTAAAAGCTTAATTAGGGCAACCATATTAACACACCCTTGACTAGCACACTTAAATTTTATTTGCATTTTGCTAATTTGTTTCTTGTGAGTCATTTCATAATCTTCATTCAATGTATGCTAAGTAAAATGGGCATACTATACATGCAGAGTAGTTATTTACAATAGGTTCAACTTGCCAGTGTGACTAGTATCAATATAAAATCTAGATTTCAGAAAAACATGTTTCATGAGTCAGGTGCATCAAAAGCCCCCAAATGGTATTCACATCTGATTTGTGCCAATGATAATTAACACATGAATACACTTTGAAAAAAATTTAGGCATAAGTTATTCCTATAATTTAAATTATTTTATTTTTATTTACTATTATTTGCCTGAAATTTGTTTTCTGGTTATAAGTCAGCAAAACAAGGGTTTGAAATTTTTACATTATCAGCTCAACTGACGCTTTTTCCTGTTTTATTACCCAGAATTTAGTTTTAAATGTTGGTTTTAATTATCCTATAAAACAATAAAAATGACAAGTTTCTAACCTTTCCTATCTACTCTCAAGTATCCTCAAACATCAAATGATTCAAAGAAAATCTCAGTAGTGAGTCGAATAACAGATATGCTAGCCAAAGATTGAAAATACCATCTGAAAAAAATCCCTGATATTTGTGGATATACTTTTTTTTTAATCCTCACCCCAGGACATTTTTCATTTTTTTTCTTCAGACAGAGTGGGAGGGAGGGAGGGAAAGAGAGAAAGACACATTGACTGGTTGCCTCCCACAGGAGGTCAACCAGGCTGGGGACTGAACCGCAACTGAGGCACGCGCCCTTGACCAGAATCAAACCCTTGACTCATTGGTCCACAGGCCTCTAGAATGGCTGAGCCAAACAGGCCAGGGTATTATCTTCTTATCTCAATATCTTATAACATTTCTTTGAGGCATCCAAGCACTACATTATGTGGCAAAAAGACATTTAGAACTGTGGTTTATAAACTATAGCTTAAGAATCTGGGGACATCACTTTTTCTACAAGGGATCCAGAAATCCAAATATGCCAAGCACTGCTTGGAGACTAAGTAAAGAATTCACAACTCTCCAGACATTTAGGTATAGGACCTAATATTCAATTGAAAGCGTTTATTTCACTGAAAACTCACTATTTCCGCAATAAACTGAAAGGAAAGTAGTATAATCAATGATGGGTTCGGTTCATAAAGATGTCTGAAGTTCTAAAAGGGACTCATTTTTTAAAAGACCAGTCTACTAGACAGTCTTAACAAACATGAAACCTGCCTCTCTTATCTGCTAGCTGAATGACCTTGAGAAGCCCTCCCCTTGGTAAACACAGACCCACTGTGTCCTGCACTGGTCAGAACTTGCCTGAAGAATTGTAGTCAAGTCTTTTCACCTATCTCCAGGTGAAACAAGCCATGTCATGTCTATCACTTAAGAAGCCACAAGGTGGGAGGTATAGCACTTAGCCTAGAAGACTTCATGAAAAATTTTTAAGTGCCTAATATCTGAAGGGTTATCAGGTTGATTAGAGATTACACTCAGATTAAACTACCCAAGATGGCAGAACATTATGGTGTTGTTCCCATCATGCTATTAAACAATCCATGCCACAGAATTAGGAATTTAAAGCAAAGCAAATTTTGGCTCAATATAAAATAACTTCCTAATAATCATAGTCATTCTATATTGGAATAGGCTGCTTAAAAAGTATTCTATCCCAGCCGGTGTGGCTCATTGGCTGAGCTTCAACCCATGCACCAACAGGTCACCAGTTCCATTCCGGCTCAGTGCACATGCTCAGGTTGTGGGCCAAATCCCCAGAGAAGGACATGTGGGAGGCGGCCAGTCGATGTTCTCTCTCATCAATGTTACTCTCTCCCTTTACCTTCCTCTCTAAAATCAATAAAGAAAAATTTTTTTTAAAAAAAGTAGTCGCCCTGGCTGGTTTGGCTCAGCGGTTAGAGCATTGGCCTGCGGTACAGAGAGACCCGGGTTCGGTTCCCGCTAAGGGCGCATTCCTCGGTTGCAGTTTGTCCCCGGCCCTGGTCGGTCATGCGGGTGGCGGCCACTCGATGTGTCCCTTTCACGTCGATGTTTCTCTCTCTCTCTCTTCCTCTCTCTCCCTCCCACTCTATCTGAACAAAAAATGGGAAAATGTCCTTGGGTGAGGATAGATAGATAGGTAGATAGATTGACTACTTATTTATTTATCTATCTATCTATGTTCTTATTAGATAAATAAATAAGTAGTCAAACAGAAAGTCAGGCTGAAATTATAAGACCATCGTATCCAGAATTTGGTGGAAAGTACACTGCACTGGAAAACTGATTTTAAATAACCTCAACAATCTTCCAACATTAAGGGAGGATTAAAATGACCATGCTAATTGTTTTATTTTTATATGCCATATATGAAATATGAGAAGACTGAGGGCAAGAGTTAACTTAATTTGATCATGGTCACTTAGTGGGTAAATAGATGAGCTCATTTTCAAATCTTGAATCTACCTGGGCTTTTTCTTCTCTCAGTGGATCTCAACCTTGGCTACCACTATAATCACCTGTATACCTTATAAAAATCCCACCAACCAGGCCACATCCCAGACCACTTAAATCGAGCCCCTAATGGAGAGACCCAAGACAGTTCTGAGTGATGCCAACATACAGGCATGGTTAACACCCACTGCTCTATACCAAGAGCTGGCACACGTCTATGTTCATTTGTTTCCATACTGTTTATGACTGCTTTCATGCGATAATGGCAGAGTTAAGTAACTGACCTCATGACCAGCAAAGGCAAAAATATTTACTACTGTTTGGCCCTTTACAGTGAAAATTTGCCAACCCCTCGCTCTTTATCAATACTCTTATGAGACCCATTTCCTACCACTAAATGAAGTGGGATTTAGAGGCACTAAAAAATTGTAGCGCACATTGCTGATAGAACCAAATTTGTGAGCTAAGCAATGTTCAGATACCAACTTCAATTGTAAGATTAAAAATAAATTAAAAGTATATTTGCTAAAAATTAATACATGCTTGTATCAATACAACCTTAGCTAGAGATGCTTGCTAAGATAACCAGTAGTGATAATCTTTTTTTAAAAAGTAGAAATTGTGGGGCAATATCAGTGCTTTCCTTTTCTTTGGATCATTCCAATTTTACGTGGAATTAATTTTAAGAATGAGTCTACCTTTGATTAGTTTTGCCAATCAGCTACCACCCAGGAAATCTGCTTCTTTAAATTGTGCATGTACAGTAATGTATTTAGAAAAACACTATAGCCCGGCCAGTGCGGTTCAGTGCATCTGAGTGTTGCACCATGGACTGAGGGGTCCCAGTTCGATTCCCTGTCAAGGCACATGCCTGGGTTGCAGGCCTGATCCCCAGTGGGGGGCGTGCGGAGGCAGTCAATGTTTTTCTCTCATGTTAATGTTTCTCTCTCTCCCTTCCTCTTTCTGCAAAAAAAAAGGGAAAAAAAACCACTATAATGGTTCCCACCATACTATTAAACAATCCGTGCCACAGAAAAACAATGTAACTCTACTTTTTGTTGTAGTTAATACTTAACTGAGGATATTTTTTTCCACTGATGTTTTAGAGTGGAAGGGAAGAAGGAAGGGGTGAGAGGAGGAGAGAGACAGAGAGGGAGGGAAGCGAGGGAGGGAGGGAGAGGGAGAGGGAGAGAGAGAGAGAGAGAGAAAGATGGATGTGAGAGAGACACATTGATTGCCTGCCTCCTACTGCTCCCCTACTGGGCTGGGGATTGAACCTGCAACCCAGGTATGTGCCCTTGACCTGGAATCAAACCAGCAATTCTTCTGTGTGTGGACCGACACTCAAACCACTGAGCCATATGGGCCAGGGCATAACTCTACATTTTGACCACAGCTTCAAGGTCTTCCACATTAAAAAAAATTTAAGCCAAAATGAAGTGCTGCTACTTGAGAGAAACTGCCTATGAAGTTTTTATAGCTAAAGACTTATGTTGATAAGTATGATGGAGAAGAGCAGCAAAACAGTGTTTATTATATTCGCCTACGGATTTTCAAACAACTAAAATATCTACCGACGAAAACTAAATCCAAACCTAAAAAGCCAGAAGAACCATTTCACAGGATTACTATGACACTTTGCCCTTTCCCAAAGGGAAAAGGAAATAAAAACAGTAATTCTTTTTAACAGAAAGTATTCCATCCCCAGATGATCACCATCATGGAAATCAGACACTGAACAGTTAGTTACAGAGCTTCAGGGCAAAGCAAGCATCACTACACATGCCTGTGCTGGACAAGTCTGGGGTCTGCACAGAAAACCGCAAACCACCAGGCTGCTGCTTCAAATAAAATTAAGTCAGATAGAGACAATTCAATTATGTTTATGTTAAGGAAAGCCTCAATCTATTTACACTCTTCAACAATACCCCCTACCCCATTTTTTCTTTCCTTTTTTTTTTCGTTCAGATAGAGTGGGAGGGGGAGAGAGAGAAAGAGAGAGATTGACATGAAAGGGACACATCGAGTGGTTGCCACCCGCACGACCCCACCAGGGCTGGGGACAAACTGCAACTGAGGTATGTGCCCTTAGCAGAAACCAAGCCCGGGTCTCTCTGGACCGCAGGCCAACGCTTTAGCCAAACCGGGCAGGGCCCTACCCCATTCTTTAAAAAACCTACACAACAAATGTGATCTGCTAGAATTTATACTCCTTTGGATATATTGAAAAAAGTCTCAGCAGCCCCTCTTACCTAATGAAAATGAGGTAAGAGTAGGAAAAATTCAAAATATCTCAGCTTCTGTTAAGATATATTGTGAGAACTGCAACTCTAAACAAATTAGAGTAATCCCACTACCATTTGAAAATTCTATAAAACACTTGCAAATGTTTAATTTACTCCCCCGAAAAGTGAAGAGTAAAGGATGTTAACTAGGTCTCAAAATGTTCTGAAATGACAAATGATATATTACCACTAAAGAGTTCATCTTTTCCAGCAAAGGGTGCAAAAAGTGGGCAGAGTCCAAATATCAGGAAAGTCAAACTATACATTGAGTAAATCCGCATGCCACACAATGCAAGCAAATGCCTGATATTAACACAGCCTTTGGGAAACCCACATCTACATGCCTAGAGAAAAGACAACAAAATTATGTGCTTGAGTAGTTCCCCCCTTCTTTTACTCTAAGTATTCAAATTTAATATTACTTACGTGCACTGCTTTTATAATGAAAAAAAATTTTTTAAGTATACTTCAACATTATATCCCACCAGAATTAGATGAAAACTGAAATAGCTTTGTATGTATAATACGTACCTGGTTCTTCCTTAATGAATGACATATCTTCTTCTGGGTAGGCAACAGTTGGCTGCATCACTGAGCAATCTTCTAAATTTGTTTCATTGTTAGGTGGTATATTATAAATAAATCTCTTTGCAGTCTGATTTTTCCTCCTTGTTTTATTGCCAGTTTCTTGAATTCCCTGGGAGCCAACATTATTCCAAATAAACACTTTTGTTTGACCTTGGGCTTCATTTTCAGCCAATTCAGGTGAACCATCCTGGACCCAACTACTGTCATTCATTTGGTAGTTTTCTGTTTGGCCCTCGTCGACATTACAACCATCATTTTCAATTTTTACATTACTTGCCAAATTGGTAAGATTCCGTGTTGCCCAAAAACTGGCAACTTTTTGATCCCGCGATGAAGACAGACCATCTCTATTAACTGGTTTTCTATTGTTATAGTCCACAACCACAGACTCTGGAGCTTCGGATTTAATGCTTATATTTAAGGCATCTTTAATGAAATTTCGGCAAGTCTGAACAACTTCGCTCATTTGAAGGTAGCTGGCCACGGTCATCACTTCAATGGCATTTTGGCTTGTAAGCACCAGGTTACCAGAATACAAGAAGTCCAAGATGACTGAAAAACCTTGAACTGCAGCAATATCTAAATGGGTAGTATTGTTTTGGTTAGGGCTTTCTTTGTTTGAAAAGCAATATAAAGTCTTAAAGAAACGGCTGCCTGCAACCAGGATGTTCTTATGAGCTTTAAAGATTTTTCCACTCACCACAATGCTGACATCACAAAGAATACCTTTCTTTCTCTGTTCATTTAGTTGTCGAAGAAGTTGATAGCAATAAGAGTTCTCATTTGGCCTACTATTAAAGTCACAGTATCCCTCTTCTGAAGGTATTTCTGATTCCTATAAGTGAATGGAAAACATTAATATTAAATTTTATTTACTTTTTAAAGCCCCCAAACCAAGAAAACAAATATCAGCACCAATATAAACTTTTCAAAAAGCACTAATCAAATACAGTCACCCTTCTGTATTCACAGGGTTGATTCCAGGACCCCCGACCAAAATTCCTGATGCTCAAGTCCCTCATATAAAATGGGTAGTACTTGCATATCTTTCCTTGTACTTTAAATCATCTCCAGATCACTTATAATACCCACTACAATAGAAATGCTGTGTAAACAGTTGTTATACTGTGTTGTTTAGGGGGAATAGTGGCAAGAAAAAAGTCCACACATCTTCAATACAGACTCAACCATGACAGACCTAACTCCATAGTACACTGTCAGCAACAACATAATGTTTTTTTCAAACATTTTTGACCCGAGGTTGGTTGAACGGGAGAATGCAGAACCTGCAGGCACAGAGGGCTGACTGTACACTAATGTTAGTAATCACCATGAAGTGCTCACAACCCAAGTACTGAGAGGAAAGCATGAAGAGCTTGGTGCAAGTCACTGCTAGTATAAGAAACATCTGAATGAGGATCAGCCAGATCTTATTTATAGAATAACATGTATTGTTATTCTTGAAATATAAAATAGGAACATGAATTGAGAATTATTTAAAATTAAAATAAAATACTTTGCAGTGAATTAGTATTTGCAGGTCAAGAACTGCTTCAAGTTTACACATTAAGCAGCTGGACACTGTAGGAAGGAGGTGGCTATGTCTAACTGTAGCAATCATTTTAGGCTCTTGGTCACTGTGTTCTCAATTTCCTGGGCTACTCCCAAGTTCTGAAATTCTCTGCCATTATCAGACCAAATGTCCTAATTTTTAAAAATAACTCAGACAAAAGTCTATGCACCAAAACAAGTACCCATTCTATTTTAACACAAACTATACAAATCAAGCACAACTATTCAACCACTATTTTTTCTCATTACTATTGTATAAGAACAGTAATGTTCTCTGCTTTTACAAGGAACACTAGCAACTTCTTTTTCACTACTGATTAGAGCACTGAACTGTTTTGGAAGCACCTATTAAATATGCCCTTGACAACCAATGGTTTACAAGCCAAGAGCATGTGTCCTCTCCAACGGAAGTATTACTTGAGGATTCGGGTGAAACAACTCAAGTAAATGGCCAATAGTATTTGCTGAACCAAATAAGTTAAATTCTTATACTAAAGACAAAAAGTTATCACTAGTGGGCAAGACTACTCAGGTACTGAAGAATATGACAAGGGTCCTATGTGAGCAGACAGGAGGCGAATCTAATCCAGGTTTTCCGGATGGGGGGGGATGCTTTTTGGAGGAATGACTTAAGCAGAACCTTAAAGGATGCAAGAGTAGGGTGGAAGGATACCCATTCCAAGCAAACCAGATAGTGTGAGAAAAAGAACCAAAATCGTCTACAGTATCCTTCCAATTACAGCTTTATAAAGAACTTCAAGGCGATCCAAAAAACCCAAGATGTGCAAAGTGCACTTACATTTTGAGGTAAAGTGTCCATTGCTCTCATCAGATTATCAAAAGTGACTACAATCCCCAACAAGATTAAGAACTACTGCTATAGCTGTCTAATAGAGCTTTGGAGACAGATTGATCTGATTTGATTAGCAGAAGAGATGACTGGCAGCTAAGTGGAGGATTAATACTGGGGGAGCCCTGGCTGGTTTGGCTCAGCGGTTGGAGCGACGGCCTGCAGACCAGAGTCTCGGGTTCGGTTTCCGCTAAGGGTATATACCCCACCCCCCAAAAAAACAAAAAAACCGGGGGACTAGGACTGGAGATACTCTGAACAAGGGAAGCAACTGTTAATAGTGCAACATACTTGCAATAAACAAGGGCTTTAGGGAACACAAATAATGTTAATAATAGGGGGAGAAGTGGTAAGGCAGAATCTGGAAATATATGAGAGGTAAAATCAGAACTTGAGTGATTAACTAGATTGTGGGAAGTTAGGAAAAAAAGAATCACAGGCTCTTTAGCATTCTAGCTGGGGGAGCTAGATAACGCCACCAATTTGTACAGAAATTGACACCACCCTTCTGTGGGAGACAGTGGTAGAGATAACTTCAGTTGCAAACAGTGAGATCATCTGCAGTCAATCCATAAATAATAAAATACTATTTAGATAAAAACCAACAGATAATTAGTATTTACTTCTCTACCCAGAATTATAGTCCCCTTTCAATAATGATTACAAAATCAAACACAATGAATGTGAGAACCTATATAAATATTATTCTACAAAACATTTATTTAATGGGCCATAGACCCATCTTTATTATCTCCTTAGTGAAAGGTTCTTCAAATTTTTGTTCCTAAATTGTTAAAACAATAAATCTTGAGCCATATTTTTGTCAAATTCAAAAAAGAATGGAAGAGTTGTTTCACCTGTGCTTTAGTTGCTGACCTCAACACATTCCACTTAGTAATTTCAAACAGACCACTGATCTGAATTCAGCATTTTACTTTCTGGAAAGGTTAAATAAATTTATAACACCAATACATCTGAGTGCATGTCTCAGGGTTAGTAAACTGGAAAGGGTTGGCAGAATGTGTGATTTAGGCTATGAAATTTCACAAGTGGATAGAAAGTTATCTGAACCAACATACAATGGTATAATCACTGTTAAAGCAATTTAAAAGTCCTCTAGACCAAATGGTCAACTCCTCTATAAGCTAATTATTGAACTTGATTTTATGAAGGCACAGTCAGTTTTTACTCAAAACACAAATTATATGCTATCCCTTACTCACACATCCTTATAAAGAATACAGGGATCTCTTTGAAATAGAAGATCCAGAACAGATTCTGAAAGCTTATTTAGACTCTTCCCTGGAGTCCTCAACAACCAGCATCCAATTAACAAAAGAGTATCAAACATTTTAAGAAGGTGCTATAATGTTTTGGTTACCACCATGAAATGAATAAGAACTTTTCTTACTTATAGAAAAAATAAGAATAGTAACTCTTAGTGACATACTAAGATTTGGCCACACTCCTCTCAAAAAACAGGCCTCCTTAAAACTTAAAAAAAAAAAAAAAGGTAGGGGTGTGTGTGTGTGTATGTGTAATAAAGGGAGTGAACTTACCCCTGTCTCAAACTGAATTCTGGCCTGAAGAACTCCATTAACTCTCATTTCAAAATTTTAAGACAGGAGAAAGTTAATGTAAGGTATTTTTTATGAAGCTGAGAAATATTACATGTATGATGAGAAAGTCTCAGAATGTTCAAAGAACTGGATGACCAACGTCTCTGAAGGTATGAAAAAGGGAACTCGTTTGCTCTCTAGAATCAGTGTGATTCCATGAGATAAAGTGGCTTCCAAACTGATAAAATTGGTAACACTGAGACATGAGAGATACCAGGCCACACAAAAGCATCTTGTTACACTTATCTGCAAAGAAAATAAGGATGATAAAATAGTTCTCATTTACTAAGTGATTATGTGCTGGCACATATGCTTTGCATACACGAGGAAACTAAGTTTTTCCTGGCAAGAAAGATGATTAGGACTCAGGTCCCCCCAACCTTAAATCCAAAAATGCTGTTACAGACTGTGTTATACTGCCTCCTACAGGTAATCAAAGACTGCAGGACAATGGAAAAAATGAACTCTGGCGACTGGAATCTGTCACTCATATTAACAAGGAGAAATGTAGATTGGTACCTGCAGGGCATACACAACAGCAAAGTAACACCCCAAACTAAGGTTAGCAAGAATTAAAATAAAGAAATAAATTCAGAGTGGAAACATCCCAAATCCAATCAAGGCAATCAATACATAGCCTCAAACTAAACTGCATCCCCTCAGTCTAAAGCAAGAATGTCCCAAGAGAAAGAAGATGGGCTGCAGATTGGATCTATAAAAAGGGCACTTCAAGGGGGCAAAGGGGATGGGAGGGAAGAGATAATTCAGAGATCAAATTTAATAATGGTTTTACCAAGGAATGAATTTCCTGATCCCAGATACATGCCTAGGGGGAAGAATACTTGCAGGATACCAAGTCTGTCATAAGGTGATCCAACTAATTCTTTCCTCTGATTTCAGGTTCACCAAGCAGCTAATTATAATTTGCATTCCCATTCAGCTTTACCTACAGGGAGAAACTATGCTGATAAGAGGAGTAACTGGTCCACTGTATATTAAGAAAATTCATTCTAAATGTCTTTTTTGATTTTTCTGAATAACCAACCTACCATTATTTAGAAAAGTCTACTTTCATTTTCACAAGTCACCCACCTCCATCATTCTACTAATTAACTTCAGAAATCCATCACTTAACCCTTTAAAGCCTCAGACTCCTCTTCTGTAAAATGAGAGCAAAATTGTTATTTTGCAGAGTTAAGGTAAATGGGTTATTAGGCATATGGAAGACAAGGAAATGTTCTATTTCACTCCACTCCCCAAGCTCACAAAGATAATTGCTTAAAGGTGAGATTCGAACCCAGATTTACTACAAAACCCATTCTTTTCCCATTACAACATTCCTTACAGGCTCTAGTCTCAGTTGTCACCAAGGGCTCTAAGACTCAGGACAATTTACTTAACCTTTATGGGCCTTATATCTTTAAATAACCTTCCTTCTAGGGCCAGGGTAGCTAAAATTTGTGCAAAAACTATTGCCACCGTCCACTGGGAAAAATAAACCTGTTTTAAAGTTCAAGCCTTAACTTCTGAGAGGCTTCTGGGCTGTGGGGTTATTAGATACTGCCTACTTAATTCTAGTATAAGTGTTCTGAGCAGCAAGATCACTCCAATAAACACAGAGGAACTAATTTCTGCAAGCCACTTTCTAAATCAAATAACTGGCTACCAGTACAAAAAAATGAATTCCACCACAGGTTGTCTAAAAAGTCTTGGAGAGATGACCCAAATCTGCTAGGCTTGAAAGGGGTTTATCAAAATGGTAAAGACTACTCTCTCTAGAATGTAAACAATAAAATAAAAATGAAGAACTAACTAACATGCAGCTTACTTGTTTTTTAACTAAGGACTTGATTTCAAGAAGTTTGGTAAATAGATATTCTACCAATCCAAATCAACCTTTGGAAAAAGCAGACTATATAAAAATCTCAAGACAGAAATCCTAGTCAAAGGAAACAGGTAAAAACTACAATAATTTACCAAAAGCAAAGTTCAACAAGTTCAAAGGAGATGAATTTAGTAAAATTACTCACAAGAGAAAGGAGTGTTAAGCAAATACCTTCCACTACATTTACATACTGCTCTCATATTTCAAATTATTCTGATATAAAGAATTTTCTTGGCTGGATGTGTTCCTAAAAAGGGTAGCGTCAAAGGTTAAGGAAATTGTTTAATTCATTCTTCAAAGAGTTGCTAGATTTGGCTTCCGCCAGCATGCTAAAAGACTATGAACCTAAAGGAGCTTTTCAAAAATCACAGGCAATAAAAATTTTTAACCGCAAAGTCAACCTTTTAGGGTTAAATCCTTCAACCTTGCTTTATGAAGTTCTTTTTTATTCAACCCGATGGGCAAAGAAACCTCAGTCGTGACAAATGAAACAAATGCAGCGCTACGATTAGTAAATTGTCATTCCCTCGTCCTTCCCCCAACACAGACAACTTCTGAGAACTTGTTCCCAGGCTTTCTAACCTCCCACGCACAAGTTGCCCGCACCTCTCCGGACTGAAACGATGCTTCCCCAAGGAAAGCGGCATCTGGGCTTTACAGGTCCCTTTCCCTAAAGGACCTGAAAGGGCAGGGGCACAGCATATACTGTACCTGGGCGTTGGCTTCGTGGAGTTTGTGCTCGGTAGAGACGTGGTGCCTCAGGAGGAGGGTTTTCTTGTAGTTGCGGGTCCCTCGCGACAGCTCGTCGTGCCCAGCAGACGGAAGGTCCCCGCTGCCGCCGTCCTCGGGGGTCTTCTGGCACCAGCCGCAAGACATAAGACCGGTGTCCTTGGAATACCTCAGCCAGGGGAAATCTTTGAGCCACGCAGTCTGGAAGGAGCACTGGAGCTTCTGCATCAGGGACTTGGGCCGCGCGAGCGGGAAGTGCTGGACAGTCTCGCCGTCGCAGGCCCCCGCGCCGCCGCCCTCCGCCTCGTCCCCACCATCGCCGCCCGACCGCCGGCTGCTGCCGCCGCCGCCTTCCGCCCCGCTGCCGTCGCCCAGGCTCGCCCCCTCCTCGTCGTCCTCGGTGCTGTCGCTCAGGGACGCGCCGTCCGGCACCGAGTCCTTCCCTTCCAGCGCGTCCAGCTCCAGCTCCGCCGCCGCCGGCCCTCGCCCATTGAAATGCCTTGGGGGCCACGCTGGGGGGTCGGGCCGGCCGCGGCTGCTGCCATTGTTGCCGAGACCGCCGCCGCCGCCGCCGCCGCGAAAGGCCAGGGTCCGACGGTTCCTCTCCGCGAGCAGGGGGCCCCCCGCGCCGGCGCCGCCGCCGCCCAGCGAGTTGGGGCCGCCCGCGTCCGGGGGCAGCGGCGGCTCCTGCGGCTCCTCGGCGGCCGCGCCGGCGGAGGCCTCCGGGTCCTGGGGCTCCGGGCCCTCCAATTCCGCTTCCTCGTCCGCCCCCCGCCCGTTGAGCTGCTGCGGCGCAGGCGGCGGGGGCTGTCGCAGCGGGGGCTGCTGGGGCCAAGCCGAGGCCTCCCCGCCGGCGTTATTGTTCGCGGAGCCGCCGCCGGTGAGCAGCCCGCCTCCTCGGAACGCCAGCGTCCTGCGGTTCATCTCGCTGAACGACATGGCGCGCGCCGCCGCCTCCCTGCCGCCCGGCTCGCGCCGGCCTCGGGCCGCGTCCCGCGCGCTCCCCGCGCTCCGGTCTCGCGGGGCCCGGCCTCGCCCTCCCGCCCGGCCCGCGCTCGCTGCCGGGGCCGCCTCACGCGTCCGCCGCCGCCGGGTCGCCGCCTCCGCGTCCTGCGCCCCCGCCCCGCCGCGCTCCGGACCGCGTCCCGCGCGGAGAACAGGCGGCGGGGAGGCGAGGAGCGGGCGGGCGCGTGCGGCCTTGGAAGTTGGGCGGAGTGCGGGCGCCCCTCGCTGCCCCTCCGGACGCCGCCGACCTCCGAGCCGAGAGCCCGCCCGGCGCGCCGCCCGCCGAGCCCGCCGCCGCCGGTCCCGAGGCGCTGGGGGCGCGAGGCTCTTTAGAGCGCCGGGCTCGGCCACATAACGCCCGACAATGAAGCCGGCGGAGCGTTTCCGTCCGACCAGGCCCCGGCGGAGGTCGAATGGCAAATGAACAACGGACCGTGCGCCCACAATGCACCGGGGTAGCAGCCACCGCTGGAGGGGGAAAGGGTGGGGGCCGGGCGGGGAGGGGGCTGGGCTTGGGGCCGGGCCGCTGGGGTGGGGGCGCGGGACCCGGGCGGGGCGGGGTGGGGGCGGCGGCGGGGAGGGCGGGCCGGGGGCCGGGGGCCGGGGGCGCGGGGCAGGGCGGCGGGCCAGGGTCTCCTGAGGGGCGGGCGTGTGCAGCCGGGGCCGGGCTCCGCGGGGACAGACAGCTGGCGAGTGTCAGGGGCTGGCCGCCTCCCCGCTGCCCGCACGCACCTACCCGCGCCCAGGACGCTCATTTTCCTTCTCTCGCCGCGCGTGCACCTGGGACTTTGGAAATGACTGTGGGAGCGGTGGGAGCGGCGCTCCGGCCCTGGCATTTGCTGGGGGCTGGTGGCGGCGCCCGAGGAAGTGAACTTATTTTATTTTGCTCCTTGACAAAGGCTGGCCCGGGCGGTGTCTTTCGCGGGTGGAGGTTCCAACCGCGGACACCTCCCGCTGCGACGCTTCGCGTGTGCCAGGCAGCACCTCGGGCCCCGGGCGACAATCGTTTTACTGAAAATGCACCGCCCCGAGTGTCTTATTGCTGTGATGAAATGGAAATTTAAATAAAAGGTCGAACACGTGCGTTCACTGGGAAGTATTGACATGGGTGTTACATCACCAGCAGCCAATCAGATAACTGCAGTGATGTTTATACTTCTACAACCACCTTGTGAGTATTACACTATGTCATAACGTTATAAATATTAGGCAGGGTTTTCCCCAGGAGTGGGGAGGAGTCTGCTCACACGGACGTCGTGTGGGGTTCTGATCACTGTTTATTCAGACACAAGAATCCCTTTCTAAGACTTACTTTTTAACAGTTTATTTGCATATGGCATTAATAATGATTAGAAGAACAGATTAGGCTGGAAATGAAACTCGTCATCTTAGTCGAATTTTTCACAAAAAGATTTTCCAGTTTGGAGCCCTCATACTGATTTTTTAAAAATATTTTATTATTAATTGATGTATTTTTGTTACAGATGTTTCTCCTTTTCCCCCCATTGACACCCTCCTCTCTGCGTCCAATCCTCCCCTTTCACAATACTGTTTGTTGTCTGTGTCCATTGGTTATGTATATATGCATATAAGTTCTTTGGTTTATCTCTTCCCACCCCTCTGATCCTTCTGCGTCTCTGGTACTATTTTGTTCATCCACTTACTCTGATTTTTAAGTTTTTAATATGCTAAATTTAGCAAGTTCTAAAGTGTTAAGACTCATTTTACTAATTTTAAATGTAAAATAAATCTTAAATTACTTTTATTCAAACCTCTTTCCGGTAAAAATGATGTTCTCAAACTATGAAGGGGTGTTTTACTCTTTTAAGAAATATATTAAAAATTTAATTACAAACTAATATAAAATATATTCAAGATCATTATTCAGTGGGAAAAGGATATTTATTTACATTTTTACATTAATATATGTATACTAGGATGTGCATAGAAAAAATGAGACATACATATGGACTCTGCAGTTACAGTTTATCTAGTATTAGAGGTTTTAACCTTCTATATTATATATTAATGGAAAGTTATATATGTTCTATAAAGAGCATGTGTTACCATATTTAGGCCCTCTTGTTTTATGATTCTTCTCTCTTAAGAAATTTGTTTATAAAATAACAGTATTTTTAAAAAAAATTTTATTGATTTTTTGACAGAGAGAAAGGGAAAGGTAGAGAGAGAAACATACATCCATGGGCTGCTTCCCACACCCCTTACCCCCACCTGGGAATCCCGTAGGATCTAGCCTGCAACTGTGGTGTGTGCCCTGACTGAAAGTGAACGGGCAACCCTTCAGTGCTCAGGACTATGCCCAACCAACTGAGCCACACCAGCCAGGGCTTAAAATAACAGTATTTAAAGCTTTGAATATATAATGTGGAATATGGAATATGGTATGATTTCAAGATTAACTTTAAAGAACAGATTTTCACCCGGCTGGTGTGGCTCAGTGGTTGAGCGTTGACCCATGCACCAAGAGGTCGCCGGTTCAATTTCAGATCAGGGCACACATGCGCAGGTTGTGGGCCCGATCCCCAGTGAGGGGCATGTAGGAGGTGGCCAATCGATGTTCTCTCTCATCAGTGCTTCTCTCTCCTCCCTCTCCCTTCCTCTCCCTCTAAAATCAATAAAGAATTTTATTTATTATTTATTTTTTTAAAAACAGATTTTCATGGACATGGCATTATAAAATACCATTTATCTTAATATTTTTTATTGGATTACACACATACAGGCACAGCCAGACTCTACTATTGACTATACATTTACTCAAAGCAACTTCCACTTGATTCACTGCAATTTTAGTATATATATAATAGATGAAATTTAATTTTAATGTAAAGAATGATGTTACTAACCTGCCATAAAAAAGATTTTGGCTTTGAGTTTTTCTTCCAGTAATGATCGTAGTCACCTATCCATATTGCCACCTGGCCACCAATGATCATCGGCTTGAAATTCCAATATAGATTCTCAGATTGGTATAATTGGTGGATTTTTTAAAAAAATTTAGTCCTGCTTTCTGTTAATAGTTGGGAAGTTTAGAGCATGGAATCTCTGATGTCCTAATTTGTACCTTGGAGAAATGAGAGGATTCTGCCTGCAGGGATACATTTAATATGTGCTTCCATGGAATATATGGAAGAATGTAATAATAATACTGTGCTTTGTACTTAATACATTTTTTATTTTTTTATTCATTTTTAATTTTTTTAATTTTTGGGGGGTATGTGCCCCTAGCAGGAACCGAACCCAGGACTCTTCTGGTCCGCAGGCCAACGCTCCAGCCGTTGAGCCAAACCGGCCAGGGCCTTAATGTAGTTTTTAAATTCCTGGTACTTTGCAAATAAATGCATTGTTTATTATATTTTAACCAGCAGTGCTTCCCTCATAAAGAGGGAAGATTTACATTAATTGCTTATCTAGGTTTAAAGTGATGGGAAGTGAAAATGCATTTGAGAATTTTAATTTCAGCTTCAAAGGTGGTTTTCTGTTAAATTCCAAAACTGTTAAATTCATAGCTTCACTTTTTTTCATCTTGTATATCTAGTACATAATAGGCACTAAATAAGTTTATGCTAGTATTATTATTTTTGTTTTCTGGTGGCACCAGAATTATCCAAAATGTTGGAATCTAAAATGGCATTGTTTCAGGAGTGAATTTTTCTCACATGTATGTCTTACCTTACATTGTCTTCCATCTGGAATTATGTTTAATTTTTTTTTCTTTATTGATTTTAGAGAGAGAGGAAGAAAGAAGGAGAGATAGAAACATCAATGAGAGAGAACATCTGTTGGCCACCTCCTGCATGCCCCCCACAGAGGATTGGACGCACAACCTGTACACGTGCCCTGACCAGGAATCGAACCGGCTACCTCTTGGTGCATGGGTCGATGCTCAACCACTGAGCCACACTGGCCAGGATGAAATTATGTTTAAATATGGACTAATTAGGAATGAACAACAATTTGATTTCAGTGGTACAAATAAATGACATAAATTCAGAGACCACTGAACTCCTAACAACCAAACACTATGCTTGTGTGGTATGTTGTGTGTGTGTATTTATACTTCTATCGTTATATATATATATAATAATATATATATAATTATATATATATATATATATTTTTTTTTTTCCAGTTGTCTTCTTCTAAACCCTGAAAGAAGATGGAATCAGAAACAAAGTTCAAGAGGATAGTAACCACACATGTCTCAGAATACCGCATCTAAGGGAACTTTGAGTACCAGAAGGGGATCTCCTATTCTGTAAATGGAATTTTTAAGAATTCCCCCACCCCTTCCAGTCATCAACTAGCAAGCAGGGATCTCTTCTCCCCTCTAGCCCCTATATTTACTGTTGGGGTTCCACCATATTCATAGGGATTCCCCCTTATGCTTACCAGGGGAACCCCTCAAGAATGGGGCATCCCCAACCAACTTGTCCCCTAATTTCACTTTAGTCTGCAAAACTGTTGCAGGCCACCATGATACTGTCCCACCGTCACTGGAGGAGACTGAGCTCCCATGTCTGGCTCAGTTGACCTTTGGTGGTCAAACTTGACTGTTCTTCACTGTCTTTGTAGAGGCTCTTTGCTTCTTTAGGATCTTGGGATGATGGCCTGTGATTCTCTCTGTGGATGGACATGTGTCCTCCTGCAGAATGAAGTACCTGAGAATATACACTGTATTAGTCACACTTATAGTCCCCACCCCAACCCCAGCCTGGCACAGTCAGCAGTTAGTAACTGCTTGTGGACTGTTTTCTCTTCTCAATCTATTTTGGTAGGCAGCTTTTTCTGGCTTTGCTTTCTCTTTCTTCCTTAGCTAATTAAAAAATAGTTTTAAAGATATTGAATTAATGTTTTCATAGCATTTACATTAAAAGCAACTAAAAAAAAGAAGGCAATCCTGCCATTTGTAACCACATGAATGAACCTGGAGTATATTATGCTAAGTGAAATAATTATAAGCATAGAAGCAAAAATACTACATGATACCACTTGTATGAAGAAACTGCTCACACTCAGAGAAGCAGAAAGTGGAATGGTGATTGCCAGGGGCTGGAGAGAGGGAAGTGAGAGGCATCTGTCAAAGGGTACAAAGTTTCAGTTAACCAGATGAACAGTCCTAGATGTCTGTTGCACAGCACAGTGCCTGGAGTTAACAATACTAGATTCTGTACTTCAATTTTGCTAAGAGGGTAGATCTTAAGTGTCCTTATCACACAAAAATAATAAAGTCTTATAGGAAACCTTTGGAGCTGATGGATATGTTTATGACAGACTGTGGCAATGGGATCACAGGTGTATGCTCTCCAAACTCATGTAGTTGTCTACAATATATACATTCAGCTTTTTGTATGCAAGTCATACTTGGTAAAGGGATTTAGGCAAAAAAAAAAAAAAAGCAATGATAGTTGTAGTTGAATGTAAATAATATTAGCACCGTTTTCTATGTAGCTTACAGTGTATTACAGTTTACACAACCTCCCTGTGAGTTGAATCAAAGTAGGTATTATCATCTTCATTTAACAGATGAGAAAAGCCAAGTACAAAAGGGTGAACTGACTTGGTTATTGAATGAAGCAAAAATTACAAGGTTGAAGACAAAGGTAATACTCTCTAGTCTAGCTACTAAAACATACGTGATACACTTAACAATGTTATATCTGCATAATTATGGGCTACACTAAATTTTAAACTTTTTTTTTATTATCCAAACATGCTCATAAGAGAAAAAAGAAAGATCACCCATTATTTCCAGTACCCAGAACTAACCACTAGTATGTAAATATAATTTTCTTTTTCTGTGCCTAGCAAAAATTGTTTTTTCATGTTCGTGACTTGTATATTAGCATATTTGTATTTTTAGTAATTATTGTTTTAATACATCTTTTTAGTATGTTAATGGCTATGAATATACCATAATTGATTTAACCAGTCTTCCATTGTTGAACTTTGCATTGTTAACAGGTTTGTGGGGGATATTTTTGTCTTTGTAAACAACTCTTTAGTAAATATCCTTGAAACTAAAACTTTGTATCTATTATTTCCTTAGGATAAATTCTAAAAGGGTAATTTCTGGCCAAGGAAATGAATATTTTAATAAAATCTTATTAGTATCCCTTGATTGCTCTCCAGAAACGCTTTCGAAGTGTCAAAGCTGCCAAAAGAAAATACTATTAGGGAGGTATTTTTATTCTGGGAAGTGAAAGACCTAATTCTAAGGAGAACACAAAAGCCAGAAACCTTAAAGGAGAAGGTTGACAGAATTGACTATATAAATGATGAAATTTTTGTTTTTCAAAGACATAATCAACAAAGGTTTTTTAAAGTGAACTAAAAGAAAGAAGTTTGGGATACATAACAGACAAGGCTAATAACTATCACTAATGTACATAGGGCTCTTATAAATCAATAAGACAAACACATGTCTAGTGGAAGAGAAATGTACAGAGGACATATATTAGAAAATCACAAAAGAAATACAAGTGACTATTAAACTTATAAAAATTAATATAAGAGGGAATTCAGATAGGAATAACTTTTTTGGCAGACTGGCTATATGCATCAAAATTTGAAATAAATATATATATGTGTGTGTGTGTGTGTGTGTGTATACACACACATATGCACATATTCCCACAGCAATTTCATTCAATTCTGGGAATTTAGACAGGTGTGTAAGATGTCTGTGCAAGGATGTTCACTGTAGAACTGTTTATAAATCTAAAAAACTTGGGCTTACATCAATGCGGGGTTATTTACAAATATTATGGCACATGCCTATAATGAATTATTGACTGGTCATTAAAAAGGTTGATGTGGCATTACGTAAGTCCAAGACTTGTTGTTGAGTGAAAACAATATATTAACATATATCATTGGAATAATCAGTTCATCAAATTAATATTTATTGAGCACCTCCTTTGTTGAGCACCTCCTTTGTTGAGCACTGGGCACATACACGTTGAACAAAACAGTTGTGATCCCTAGAGCATATGCGCAAATTTGGATGTGAATACAAGCGTGGAAGGTGCTTTACAGAGACATTCATTAGGATGAAGACAAGAATTGTCTCAGGAGTAGAAATTCAGTTTCTAAAATCCTTTATTAATACACTTTCTGTACTGTCTTATATTGAGAACATAATATATATTGAATATATAATCCGAAAAACCCAAGTAAAGCTATTTTCATTTTTTGGGGGGGAGGTTAACTTTGTTTTCTTTTTTTTTTTTTTATCCTCACCAGAGGACATTTTTCCATTTTTTGTTCAGGTAGAGTGGGAGGGAGAGAGAGAGAGAAACATCGATGTGAAAGGAACATCGAGTGGGCCGGGGACAAAACTGCAACTGAGGTACGCGCCCTTAGGGGGAACCGAACCTGGGTCTCTTAGGACCGCAGGCCGACGCTCTAACCGCTGAGCCAAACCGGCCAGGGCGGGAGGTTAACTTTGATAATCAGTAACATGTCTTTCCCAGAACTTCTGGGAAGGAGCACTGTGCATTCTCTCCTTTTTCTCTACTTAACTGTGAACCAGTTTTGCCTTATCCCTCCTCCAAATAAACATAAAAGGTTTAAAAGATAAATACCAGTTGTTTCTTTTCTTAGAAAATTCCAATCCCTTTAAAACATTTGTTTTCAAAAGCTTAAGTTTACATGCATATGCTCAGGGAAGCATCTATCTCAATAAACCCCACATTCTGGCTCTGCCCTTTAATCCATTCATACAGTGAAGCCAGTAATCTTTTCAAAATGCAAACCTGGTCCTATCACCCCACCCACACTTAAAACCCTACAAAGCTTTCTATTATTTTCTGTTGGTCTACATATCAAACCACTTTTTGCCTGCAGAGCCTAGCGAGGTCTGGCTGCCTTCCACCATTCTAGCCTCATCTCATGCCTGGTTCCCTCCGTCCTCCAGCACTCCTCCTTCTGTCTTTCCTGTTTGCTTTGATCCCTCTCTGCACTTTGCACAAGTCTCTTCCCTTCCTTGTGGTTAATCCTGAGATCGGGTCCTCAGGGCAGCTTTCTCTGACAACCCCCTATATCACCCCAACAATCAAGCATCCTGCCAAAGATTCTCCTAGCATTTTCTAACTCTCCTTCACAGAATTTGTCACAGGTGCAGTGTCTACACATGTGTAATTAGTTATTTGATTATTGCATGCTCTCTCCATAAACTGAAAGCTTCAGGAGGGCAAGGACCATTTCTGGTTTTGCTCAATTTTGTATTTCCAGCATCTGGTAACAGTGACTGACATAGCAGACAATCAGTGAAGATTTGTTGGATGAATCAGTAAATGAATGGGCAAATTTGCAAGCATTAGGTACACATAACCTTGAACTTTCAACAAAAGATAAAAACATAGAATTTTACTGAATAAACTAGTAGAACAGAAATGTGGAAGCTTTTCAGTGTTGATAAATATGTGCCTGTTATTCAATGCAAGGGATTTCCATGGAGCGTACAGTTGTAGGAAGGTTGTTTTGAAATTTTTAAAAATTAAAACTGATGCATAAGAATAATTCCAATTAAAACTACTAGGCCATTAAAAATATGAACAAATAAACATTGCTCTATCTGTGCAGCTGCTTTTAATTTAAACATTTTGAAAATTACAAATTTAACAATAGCTAACCATTTTGTGAGTGCAGTTTCTTTATATTCAATTAATTGCAAATAAGAGTTAGCTCCCTGTATTTGCAGAGAGATGAAGTAAAAAGTAAAATGCTTCCTTTGTATATATGAGTTGTACAAAAATAGATTCTTTTTACAGTATGAATTTTTATATAGGCTGCAAAGAATGAGAACAATGGAGTAAGGGTTTCGTATTTCTTTTTTTAATTTATTTTATTTTATTTTTATTTTTTTTTGGAGAGAGAGAAGGAGGAAGAGAGAGAGAGAGAGAGAGAGATTGAGTGGTCGCCAGCCACACGACCCCAACCAGGGCCAGGGACAAACTGCAAGTGAGGTATGTGCCCTTAGCGGAAACTGAACCCGGGACTCTCTGGTTCATGGGCCGATGCTCTAAGTGCTGAGCCAAACCGGTCAGAGCTCATATTTATTTCTTATTGAAAATTGAATTATTAAAATCACACATATATTACTGATTTCTGTAGGAGATCCATCCCAGCTATTTAGTTTGCAGATATTGTTTGATTCACAGATTTATTTCCCCAATAGGTCGTTGCCTAGGCGCTGTGCAGTTGTCACAGATTTGACTCTCATCCTCCTCTTTCATAAGTCACAGTGCAAACCAGTTACCTTCAGCAGGACCAGGTGGGAGGGAGAAAGCTGCCCAGGCCATAAAGGTCCAGTGCCATGAAGAAACACCCAAAGCAGATCTTCCTACACAACTCCATGCAGTAACCTCACAGGGGCCTCAATGCCGGTTCAGGTAGTAACTCCTTTCTCCCACAATTTGGAGGGGATGTTGAAGTCAGAAACTAAAGCTATGGAATTATTATAAGTCATGAGATTGGTCTTTACAAAGAAACCCACCATCCCAAAAATATGACCAGGGTGACTCCTGTGTGCTCAATATTGAGGGTACACCCAGGACTGAATATAACTGCTTCAGAGAAAATGAACACTTTGAGGCTAGTTCAGTGCCCTTCAGACAGGAGTATGCTTAGCCCTGGAGGAAAACAAAGAACGTCCATGGGATAGGTCAGCTCACAGGCAGTGTTTTGTTGTTTTAAATTTTTTTTTATTGATTTTTTTTTTTTTTAAAGAGAGAGAGGAAGAGAGAGGGAGAGAGAGATAGAAACATTGATGAGAGAGAATATCAACTGGCTGCTTCCTGCATGCCCCCCCACTGGGGATTGGGCCCACAACCTGGTCATGTGTCCTGACCGGAAATCCAGCCGGCAACCTCTTAGTTCATGGGTCGATGCTCAACCACTGAGCCACACCAGCCGAGCTCACAGGCAGTTTTTAAGAGAATTCATATTCAGGCTTCCGACTTCGTGTGCACTCTTTGCTCCAAGACTGAACAGGTGAGAATGCTCTTCCTCTCAAGCTGGTTTTCTTTTCCCATCTCCCCTTCCACAATCCCCCTTCTCCTACTTTGCCAAAAAAAGGCAGCCTTCCACCCATCTTTAATGTGTTACCCTGCCCCAGCCTGGGAAAGGGTACCAGAGACCCACATAGAGAGTAAATGTCCCTAGTCACTGGGGGGTGACCCTTCCGCAACTCCCAGAGTTAATTTCCAGTTTTTCCTTCAACCAAACTGAAGAAGGACCTGGCTGAAGGGTCAGTTGATGATTAAAACTAATTTTTAATGATAGATTATTGAGGGTTTTTGCATATAACTTGGAAGGAGTTTAAAGAATGTGACATAGCTAAACCCAAATCCCTCTATTCCCGTCACCCATAATTTTTTATGACCAAATTGTCTCAGCACATATTCAGAAGAATAAAAAAGGGAATGAGATGTATGACAACCCCTTTCTCACTCCAGCAAACAAATTCTTGGCACATTAATTAGTTGGAAAAAACTCAACTAATTAAGAAATGTATTTCCAATAAATGTTTATGCTGTTTAATATCAAAATGTTTATGTTGCTTCAACCAAGTGTACACTAATAATTATAATGATAAATCATTTCAGGATATTTTAATAAAATTTAGGGTCATGGAAATTTTATTTTGCCCTGGCCAGTTTGGCTCAGCGGTTGAGCGTCGGCCTGAGGACCAGAAAGTCCTGGGTTCAGTTCCCGCTAGGGGCATGTACCACAAAAAAAAAAAAAAAAAGAAATTTTATTTTATTTTTATTAATCTTCACCCAAGGATATTTTTCTATTGATTTTTAGATAGAGTGGAAGAGAGGGAGTGGGAGAGAGAGAGAGAGTAACATGATGTGAGAAAGACACATCAATTGGTTTCCTCCCACATGACCCTGACTAGAGCTGGGGATGAAACCTGCAACCCAGGTACGTGCCCTTGACCGGGAATCGAACCCAAAACCCTTTGGTCCTGGGGCTGACACTCTAACCGCTGAGTCAAACCTGCCAGGGCAGGGTCATAGGAATTTTAAAAATTCGGTTGATAACAGACCCCTGAGTGTAAATATCATATTATAAAACTGGGGAAGCAGAATAGAAATAAAGGGATAATGCAAACTTTTCAACTCTTAAATTATTATAAATGAGTGATGGTGGTTGTCAAATAATTATGGTATATAGGTTCCACTGAATGGATTTTCTAAGAAGATATCATTTTATTTTGCTGTGTCAATATTACAACATGCCAGAAATTACATTCATTATAACAATTTGAGCTTACAATAAAAATATCTATGATACTACCTTAAAAATGAACAAAATAGTACATAGTATTTCATAGTTATTTTGGGTGGGATACTGGCCTAGTTGAATATTTCCCAAATGCTTTTTTTTTTTCTTATCCTCACACGTGGACATTTTTCCATTTTTGTTCAGATAGAGTGGGAAGGAGAGAGAGGAAGAGAGAGAGAGAAACATTGATGTGAAAGGCACACATCGAGCGGCTGCCTCCTGTAGGATCCAACCAGACAAACCGCAACCAAGGCATACGCCCTTAGCAGGAACTGAACCCGGGTCTCTCTGGACCTCAGGCCAATGCTCCAAGCGCTGAGCCAAACCAGCCAGGGCCCAAATGCTATTTTTTTTTTTTTTTATCAGTGGTGAAGTGAAAAACAAAGACGATCTAGAGATTTTTCATAAAGGTACATTTATTCAACTTAAAAGACTGCCTATTATTCTAAAATTATATTCTTTCTGATTATGTAGACTTAAGGTACGTATTTTGAAAGTATGATGTTAATGCATGGTAGCTTTTTTCTCTCATGTTCTTTTCTTCATTGCTCCCCATATAAATGTTTTTTACTAACTCACAAACTTCAAAGCCTGGAAGAACCACTGGTCTAATAAAATGTAAAAAGGGATATTTTATACAATAGATATTCTGGAATTATTGAGAACTAGACATAGCCACTCTATCACCTACTTTGATGAGCATAGCCAGCAACAAGTTTAAAAGTATTTTTTTAGTTTCTACAGTGAACCAAATACTAGGATTTAATAGATAAACAAGATTGTTCCAACCCCCAAGAAACTCACATTTCAGGGAGGGAGAGGAATATGTAAATTAATAATTATAACGGTCGATAGAAATATGTACAAATTGCTATGGAAACATGGAGAATAGAAGGATTGTTGCTGATTTCAAAAACTGAATTGTGAGGGAAAACAGATCTCTGAGATACAGATGTAAATTTTGTCAAAATAAAAGGTAATCTATCCTAAAAGTAAGGAAATTTTCGGTAGTTCAGTGTGTTTGGACTATTGAAATGCTCAAGGTGAGATTTCAAAGGAAGAAAGAGAGTTTGGATTTTATCCTGAAAGCAAGGGAGAGACTGAAAGATTTTTAAGCAAGGGCACAACTAAATCAGATAATAATTTTTTTTTAAGTTTTTTTTTTCTTTATTGATTTTTAGAGAGAGAGGAAGTGAGAAGGAGCGATAGAGACATCGATGAGAGAGAACATCGATTGGCCGCCTCCTGCATGCCCCCCACTGGGGATCTGGCCCACAACCTGGGCATGTGTCCTGACTGGGAATCGAACCAGCGACCTCTTGGTGCATGGGTCGATGTTCAACCACTGAGCCACACTAGCCAGGCTCAGATAATTCTTAATAACATCTAATTCTTACTTATATGCTCACCCAACAATCTGATCTTTATTTTGGCCTCCTATGGACATTCTCCCAACTACGAAGAAATTCTCTTGGACAAGGTAGGTTATCCTGCCAGATAAGTGTTCTATTGAAAAATAATAAACTGTCAGTCTTTTCTTAATTAAACTGGTTTGATGTAGTGTCCAAAATCTAATATTTAAATATAGTGATCAAGCCAGTTTAGGGTTACCCACACCTGAGTTGCATGCCTGAGACAATATTATTGAGATCAACAAGTTATTTTTCACCTCTTGAAGTCCTGACTGAGAAGCTAATTGGACTTGCAATGGTTTTCTCTATAGTACCCTGAAGATGACATATCCATCAACTCCTACCTCTGGGGTGTGCTGAGAATTTCATAGTCGTGATGGCAATCATTTCATAAATGATGTTAATGATACTTTTAAAATCTCTAACTGAAAGTCCAGAAATGAAGTTGAAGCTCTTCCAAATATTCACGATCAACCAATATAAACTTTGCCTCAAACTTTTAGGTCATACTCTTGCAACAAGAGCCATTAAGATGGCTATGCATTAATGCCTCTGTTCTCAAAAGGACTGGACCAGACAGTGTGGGTGGAGAAGGAAAAAATTGTAAGTACCTTTGGATAAAGGTACTACTTACAGGCAGTGGTTCAGTAGAGTCTTCTGCATCTTCGAAGACAGTCAACAAAAGTGAGGGAAGTTGTTTTCCTGCTGGTGAAAAGAGACTTCATTAGTTTTGCCTTTGATAATTTTCTTGACTGCCCTGAGAGGCATGTCCCCAGGCCAGTCACAGTCAGTGTTGTACTATGCGAAGTTGTTATGCCTCACTGCTCAGTGGAACAATTAGGCTCATTGAACAAGTACAATTCAGGTACAGCCTGCTTTTTCCTTCTGTTGAAACAACCTAACTTAACAACCATGGGTTTCTGCTGTTGACTTTTTAAAAATTGATTTTAGCCCTGGCCGGTTTGGCTCAGCGGTTAGAGCATCGGCCTGTGGTCCAGAGAGACCCGGGTTTGGTTCCCACTAAGGGCACGTACCTCGGTTGCAGTTTGTCCCTGGCCCTGGTTGGTCGTGCGGGTGGCAGCCACTTGATGTGTCTCTTTTGCGTCGATGTTTTTCTCTCTCTCTCTTCCTCTCTCTCCTTCCCACTCTATCTGAACAACAAATGGAAAAAAAGGTCCTTGGGTGAGGATGGAAAAAAAATTTGATTTTAGAGAGACATCGATTCGTTGTTCCACTTATTTATGCATCATTGGTTGATTCTTATGTGTGTCCTAATTGGGGATTGAACCTGCAACCTCAGTGTATCAGGACAATGCTCTAACCACCTGAATACTCAGCCAGGGCCTGTTGTTGACTCTTAAGTATTACAGGCTTTTCAGGTTTGCTCAAAAACTATAAATGATCAATTTGTGATTCAGAGATTTCTTCCTTCTCACAAGCTCAGTTACTGTAGTTAATATGTTTACTTCTACAAAGATATCCACAAAGGATGGGCACCAGTCATACAAACAGTTTCACTGTAGAGGACTTTAGCTTTTATATTGTGAAACTTGGGAAAATTACCTAATATCTCTAGACCTCATTTCTCTCATTTGTAAAATGGAGCTGCTAATAGAATGTTAGTAACCTCATAACACTATTGTGAAACTTTAACGAGATGGTATTTTTAAAAACACATCTGGCTGGCTCAGTGCCTAGCAAATATAGACCAGCCAGTTAATTTATTCAACTTCTCAAACCCTGACTGCATGCTGGGGGCTGTACTAAGTCCTGGGGATCAAAGGATGAACAAGGGTATAGACACAGTTCTTGCTCTTCTGAAGCCTACAGTCTAACGGAGGAGGTTGGATTGATGATCCTCTAATGACAGAAAACAGTGTCAAAAGAAGGGGAGGGGAGCTTCAGATGGAAAGGTCTCACTGGCCCCTCAGGGTGATCAGAGAGGACTTCTCCAGGAAAGTGACTGTCCCCCGGCCTCTGAAGGATGATGGAGGGTGGCCGGGGAAGTGGACAAGAAAGATGGCTCTCCAGCTGTGAGGAGGCCTGCAGCTGCTGAGTCATCACATGTTGGGAGGATGGAAAGCAAGCTCGAGGCCGGGCAGCTGAGCGGAGCAGGGTGTGAGATGGCATTGGGGCAGGGGTCCACTGTGCCCGGCCCTACGGCAGTTTTAAGTTTGTCTCTTTGAAAAGAACAATGAAAGCTGCTGAAGGGCTTTTGAATGAGGCCTGGTGACAGATTTGCATTTTGAGATGGTCTTGGCTATAGGAAATGGCTAAGAAGAGGACCAGAGGACGTGGAGGCCACTGAAAGCTTGGACTAGGTGGATACCGGCACAGGTGAAGAGACCTGGACACACTTGAGGGAGGTTTGGGAGGAAAAGGCCGCAGAATTTGGAGAAGGATTGGATGTGCACGTTGAAGAGGGAAGCGATGAGGCTGACTCAGGTGTCTGACACCATTCATTGCGACAGGTCACCTCAGAAGAACAAGGTTTGGGAATAAAATTATGAATCCACTTTTGGAAATTTGATTTTGAAGTTCTTTTGAGATATTTAAGAGGGCATGTTAAGCATGCTAGTGCTCATAGGACATATATATGATAAATGAATACATATATATGCATACACACAAGAACACATATGTCACCTGCATGTATGTGGTGACTTTCCCTGCCTTGAGGGAATGTGGTTAGGACTGAGTTGGAGATGATGCTCACAAAGTACCTAAGGAGGTGTAGGTGGCTCTGCTAGGCTGAGAGCGAGCAAGAAAGAGGTGGTGGTCCAGCAGGGAAGAGTCATATGCAAATGCCGAGAACAGGCTGCAAGGAGGGTGCAAGGGGCAGCGTGAATCTAGTCTGGTATTTGCCACTTTTAGCCACTAGATTCTGTCAGGAAGCACCTTAGTGCAGATGTTTTCTAAATGATCAGTTGTTGAATCTAAGGCCGGGGAAGGCTCTTATCAATACTAACTACAACATAAAAGTATTCAAAGGAAGTGTTCACGAAAATCCATGAGCTTTTAGTGAGGATCACTAGTCCAGCGGGGTAAGGTCAGAGAACAGTTGCCGGAACTGGAGAGTAAAGGTGAGCACAGGAAGAAGTGCAAAGGCATGTTGTAGGAGGCGTGGAGAGTGCAGAGGTCAATTGTAAAAGCACAGAGACAGAAAAGTACAGTGGGACGACAGAAGTAGAATTCTCTTTGAATTAATATCATTTGAAGAGTGACAGGAGATGATATTGGGTAAGTCAGGGGCCAGATGATGGCAAACAAGTGACAGGGACCCATTAGAAGATTTTAAGCAGGGAAATGACGCTATTGGACTTGCTTTAGATAGAACAGTTCAGACCATCCTATAGACCAGAGAATGGGACTGAGGACTGGAGAGATGGGTATAGTCATGATGAGATTTCAGTGGAGCAGGTCCAGATAGCAGCCTGATGCCCATCAGAAAAGCAGTCTGGATTGGAGGTGTTTCGAGAGAGATTTGGGAATTATGAGCTTATAACGTGTAATTAAAATCAGAGTAAATGAAATAAGCTAAGGAGAGCATGTAAAGTGAGAAGAGAGAATTTAAAAAGAACCCCGTGATGTATTATAGAATTGTGCCTTGAATCCTACATAATTTTATTAACCAATGTAACCCCAATAAATTCAGTAATATATATACACATTGGATATATATATATAAATATATATTTTAAGCCCATATAACAGCATAATTTAATGAGCATGTGCAAGAAGAGGAGCCTGAGAAGGTTTCTCATCCAATAATCCTCATTCTCAAAAGTCCTTTTTTATGTCTAACTTAGATCTTTCATGCTGTAACCAAAGTCACTTTCTCTGTTCACTCCCCAGCTGAGACAGAAAGCAGCTGTGCATCGTCTTGTATATAACCACCCTTCCCATGCTTGAATACTGTTATTAAGAAACCTGGTAGTCTTCTCTAACTTAGGCTAAATAATTTCTAGCTCCCATTTTTCCAACCCTTTAATCATCTCTGTGGCTCCCTGTTGAGTCCCTTCCACTTTCCCCACATCCCTCTTTAAGCTGTGGAGTCTGTTTCTGGACGCTGCACTTTAGAGATTCACTTTGAGTATCATAGAAGAATTTTCTTAAATATTTTATATGACAACTTCACATAGTCCAGTGCCGTGCTTGGATTTGCCCCATGTTAAATATAGGACTTCCAGAAAACCAGCTTATTTTGTCTATTTATGTTGAACCAGCTACGTTTTGGTATTTGTTGTTAACATGAAATCCCTGTTGACTTACATTTCAGAGATAATCCTCAGTACCCTTATGTGATTGAGTGAAATAAGTTGATCTGCCCTCGGTCTCATGCATATTAGTTTCAGCAGAAGGTAAGAACTTTGTACTCCACATACTTGCACAGGATGACATAGATTAAGGTATTTCATCTCCCCTTTCTTGTTTGAACTGTAAAATCAGATTAAAATGTAAATATGAAGGAATCTTCCTTATTTCACTTATCTCACATGTCTGCGTCCCTTACTCCACGGTGAACCCCTTTTAATTCAAGGAAAACACATTTGATGCCTGCCTTAAGTCTAATGGAAAAGGAAGGCTTTGGCCAGCAATGGCATTCCAAGGGGTTGGCAGTAATTTAGTTACTGCTGAGCAGGTGATTAGGACTCTGAACCAGAGTCCTGCATACTCAGATAAATGCTGTGGCAACTTGGAATTGCTGGGGATCAGAATTATGAATCGCTGTAGCTAATTGTTTGCCATGGACATGGGACGTAGGGGAGGAGGCACTGGTAGCTCACAATGGCCATTATAAACAACAGCAGGAGTTATGCCTTCATTCCTAAGCAATGCCTTGGCCCAAGACTGATAATGGACTACTCCTCTAAGACAGAAAACAGCATTTTGTTCAATTTATAGATCACAGCGAAGACAACAGAAAACCTCAGAGGTCATGGCCCTACTTTAAAAAAAATCTATCTACCCACTCATTTTGCACAATTGCACACGTTCTATTTTTAGTAGCTCTTGGAAAGTGTGAGTGCTAATCTGCATGGTTGCCACACACAGTTCTGAAATGTCATTGCAACAGTCCATGGTTCTTTCCTTGAAGCTGCTCAGAAAATAGTTTTGATTTGACTTAAAAGTCAACAAAAATAACAGAGGTTTTAAAAAATTAATACAAGAATTCAGCTGCCACTTTAAAAGTTCCCCTAAGAAATCTGTCTTATGGTGCTGTTGCTACTAGTTTCCTGATGGCATATCCTCAAATGGTGTATTAACAGTCAAATAACTATATCACTACAAACTTAATGACATCTTTGCTGGACAGAGGTAGAGTTTGGTATAAAAGCTGAATTAAGGATAGAACAGATTGAAGAATGAGTATGTTGGGATATTGTCCAACCCCTGGAATATAAGAAATAGCCCTGAAAAACTGTCAGTGCTTTCAATTTTAGACACTTTTGTTCACTTTTGTTACTGTTCTGTGCTGCTTCACTTAACCTGAGCTTCCAAGTGTAGGCTTTGAAGAACAGCCTCAAAGATAAATACATCAACGACAAGTCAAATAGGTTGACCGACTCATGAAAGGTACTACATCTAAAGCTGACTGTAGCCCTGGCCAGTTTGGTTCAGTGGTTGGAGCGTCAGCTTGTGGACCAGAGAGTCCCAGGTTTGGTTCCCGCTAGGGGCACGTGCCAAAAATAAATAAATAAATCAGACAACCCTTTCTTTACAAAATAAATAAATAAACAAATAAAAAATAAAGCTCACTATAGTGTATCAGTGAGTTGAGAGAGAAAATTCTCACCCTACATTCTGAGTTACTGGACCATTGACATGATTTTTTTTTTAATCCTCGCCTGAGGATATTTTATTGATTTTTAGAGACAGAGAGGAAAATCATCAATGTGAGAGAGAAACATTGATTGATTGATTCCCATACGTGCCCTGACCAGGGATCAAACCTGCAATTTTTTTGGTGTTTGGGATGACACTCCAACCAACTGAGCCACCCAGGGCTGACATGATTTTAACTATCACTTGGTAATGACACCAAGTCTAAAGCTACACCCTAGAACTTTCTCCAGGGCTGCTGCTCGTCGATACATGTATGCTCCAGGTACCCAGGTACACCATAGACTCAGTAAGTCTGAGATTACTGAAGTCATTACTTCCTCTGTATTTCCCATTGCACTTGGCATCGATGCTACACTTCACAACTGTCTTCAACTCTTTCATTTTCTCTATTTGCCACATTCAATCCATCACCAATCGTATCAGTCATACCTCCTAATGAGTTCCTGGATTCGTTTCCTACTGTCCACCTCTGCTGTCACTGCCTAGTCCACTCTCATCCCCCTCATCCTGAATGCTTCAGCATCCCTTAACTAGTCTTTGGGTTCCTGGTCTGGCCCTGTCCATCCATACCTTACCATTCTGTTTCCCTGTTTTAAAGTTCAAAGACTTCTCATCGCTTGTAAAATGAAGTTCAAGCTCCTTAACGTGGAATTCAAGAAGTCTACGATCTGGCCCCATCTAAATTATTATTTTAATCTCTCATCATCTCCCTCCAACTCCCTCCACTGTTTGTCTTTCACTTTGCTCTCTAGCATGGGTGCTATTTCTCCTCTGTCTCTCCCTGAAACACCCTCCTCCTCTATCCTCTTCCTCATCATTTGGTTAATCACTAATTATTCTTTAATAAAACCTACCTCCGCTACCATGTCTTCCTAGAAAGTCTTTTCTGCCTATGCACACACACAATTTTGTGCCTTTAAAATACCCAGGACACATGCTTACCTTTGCCCTCATCCCACTGTATTAACAGGCCTAGGCCTGGGCTTGTCTGCTCCGCCATGCTGTGAACTCTCTCAAAAGACATTATCTCACACTTACCTTTGAATCCATCATACATGACCATGTGCCTTACACTACTAATCTTTCTATAAATGTCACCTGAAAAATGACAGATTATAGCACTATTAGTGTGTGCAATACAGCACAATTTGAAGCTTATAGCCAAGATTCTAAAATTATGCAAGTACATGACAATGGCTAAAATACCAATCGCCCCATCTTTAATTAGTTAGTAGGGATGTTGGACCAGCACTAGTACCTAAGAGATTTCAGTGAGAGGGACTAAGAAGTCAGAGGGACCTGAGAGATTTCAGTGAGAGGGACTAAGAAGTCAGAGGGACCGCAGTTGCTCAGTCAGAGCTCTTTATTTACCATAGATGGGTTTAAAATGAGATTGTTTCATGTAAGCTTTACTTTTCATAGCTAAGGGACAATCTGAGTAAAAAGTGCCCCTTTCTTGAACTTACACGAAACAAAAATATGTTATTTTCTTAAATATGTGCAATTATGCCTTCTGTGCTACACTGTAAGGGGTATCTGTTTGTTAATACTCATTCAGTTTGATAAAGTAAAAAGTCTTTAGGGATTCAAGAATTCCACATAGATTTATGTTTTGTTTTGTTTTTTTCTTTTAAATATTTCTATTGATTTTTAGAGAGAGGAAGGAAGAGGGGGAGAGAGAGAGAAACATTGATGAGAAAGTGAAACATTGATCCACTGCCTCTTGCATGTACCCCACTGGGAATCTAGCCCACAACCTGGCTCTATGCCCTGACCAGTAATCAAACTGGCGGTCTTTTGGTGCAGGGGACATCGCCCAACCTACTGAGCCTCACTGGCTAGGGTTAGTTCTACATTTCTTTTCACTAATGTTTACATTCAGAATAATAGTTTCATGAATATCGTACTCTAGGTAGATATGTATTGATGAGTAAACAAAGCCGCCAATCAGTGACATGAGAAGGATGATGTGCTTTAAATTTTTCTGTGTAAAGTGTGAAATATGTTATGATGGACATCTATTGTTTGGTCTACCAAGCAACCCTTCCTATGGTACGAGCCTTCTCTTGATTCCTAACAGCTTGCCAGGCTCCTATGTGACACTGCTAAGCCAGCGAGTATCAGACTTCTTGAACTTTTGATCTAGAAAGTAAGGTCAATACCTTCTAATGACTGAGATTATAAGATGTAAAGTCTGGATGGTGTTAGTGGTCATGTCATGGTCTAACGTGTAGGCCCTGAACTTGTCCCATAGATGGGACAATTTGAACATCAATAAAAATAAAAATTCAGTGGATTGAAACAATCAAATATGTTAGAGCCTATGAGTTTATCATGATACCAAAACATTGACTGGTTACTTTCAGTAGGAACCAGCTCATTATTTTCAACAACAGTTCATAAAGGAAAAGCATCAAGCATTTATCTTGCCTTCCTTGAATTTACTGTATGTTAGGGCAGCTAAATAGTTAATGAAGAAAATGTTTGTCTGTAAAATGATTGCAGCTAGTAAAGGAAGAAGGAATGATAGAATAGATTGCACTCATTTGCAACCCCCTGGGGGGCTATGTAATATAATATCCTCTAGCTACGCATGGTTCTTGAGCACTGGAAATGCAACTGGTCAAAATGAGATGTGTTACTAGCAGCAGGGTGCTGGTAAAGTTTCATCACTGGCTCTCTAAGATGGAAAAAAGTTATGAAAACAACTGGAAGTTCTAACGTTGACTGGATAGTTGATGATATTAAACTATTGTTCATTGTCAGGTCTAATAATGGTTTTGCCATTATGTTTTTTAAAATCCTCTTTTCAAGATATGCACTGAAAAATTTATGAATGAAATGAAATTATATATGGCATTTGCTTCAAAATAATCCAGTGTCAATGGGGAGTAATTGGTGGTGGGGGTGTGCTATACGTGAAGCCAAAGTGAACCCAAGCTGATGTGTGTGATCGCTCGCCGATTATTCACGCACAGCATGATTGTACTGGTCTCTCCACTTCATTGTATCTTTAAAATATTCCATAATCGAAAGTTGAGTGTGGGCTCTGGCAATAGACTGCTTGGGTTTGAATCCTAGTTCTGCCCCCTTTGTTTCTGAGTCTGAGAGTACGACTATTAAAGCTGAGGACAGTGAACAGGAAGGGCTTTGGACAGAAGAAGCAACAGGAGAGACTAGGTGGGGCTGCTTTCCCATTGTGGGAAAGAAGTGAGCCTTAGTTTCCTCATCCATAAAGTAGAAATATTAATTGTATCTACTCCCTAGGTTATGAAAAGAAAATTAATATAAAAGGAAGGGAAGATGATGTGTAAAGGAACAGATAGGGGACTTAATGTGACTCAAGTCCCTGGGTCCAGTTCACCCAGATCCGTATCAATCTCTCAGGTCTAAAACACTCCAGAATCCTCCTAGTCAATCCCCCTTTGTGCTGAAGCAGGTTCAAATAGTGTCTCTTGCAACTAAAATGGTTCCAACTAATAGATAAACATGTACTTTCAATCTAGTGTTCTCTGAGATTTGAAATTTACTGTGTGTGTGACCTGTTTTCTAGAGTTACTACTTAGCCTCTCAGTTGGGGTAAGGTGTTTAGCTTAGAATTTGGAAGACTTTCTTCTTTTCATTGTTTGATTAATTGATTGTTTTTTTAAAAAAAGATTAAAAAGGTTGACTTGACTGCTCTATAATTTCATTTAAAGTCAAAGATTTAAGGTGGCTTTATCTATTATTTGTGCCCTTCATGCTCTATGGTTGTTCTCAGCTTTTCTCCTATTATTACGTCTCTCAACCAAGATGTGTGGCAGGAGGGAGAACAGCCAGATGGCCAATCCATGAACAGGGTTGAACCCTAAACTATCAATCACCTAGGCTTATCTTCTGTTTGGCTCACCACTAAACATGCATGAGATCATCAGTGCATTATTTTGTCCTCTTTGAAAGCTCCCCAACTTCATAGAGTTATTGTTCATTTCTCATATAATGAGTTTTTATTGCTTATTTACTGCTCACCAGGCTCTGTGCTAGGTACCTGACATGCATCAGAACAAATGGGCATCATCTTTGGGGTCATGGGCTAGCAGGGGAAAGACAGAAACACCAAATGAAATAAAAATAAGCAAAGCAATTACCAACGGTGACAAATGTTATGAAGAGCAAGAAAAAGAAACTTTACAAAAGAATGTATATGATTATATTTTAGATAAAAATTGAGAAGGAACTAGCTTAGGTAATAATAGGGAGTGAGTGTTTTAAGGGTCATGGGGTAGCAGAGTATTTTAAACCAGGGAGTGACATTATCTGGTTTAAATTGTTCTACCAGTGGTGTGGATAATGGAATAAAACAAAAGCCATCAAGGGTAACCCAAGACAGCAACAACAAAGGCCTGGACTAAGGAATGGCAGTTTAGGGAGAGAGAGAGATGGAGGGACACATAAGACATATTTTGGAAGTAGAAATGATGAAGACCTATAAAATAAGGAGTTGGGAAAATGTAGTAAACTACAAAATACTGTGGATGTTTTGCATTTTGCCGTCAGTGCACTGAGTCACTGCTGCCAATGGGACTTCAGCAAACCTGGGCTTTGAATCTGCCCTGCATCACCCGTCTTGTCCAACTAAATCAGCCCTTTGAAAAGTTTCACCTTGTTCTTAAAACCTCAGTAGAAAATACATGTATTCAAGACATATTCACTGAACAAAAAATATTGAGCTCTTAGCATAAATCTCTACAGGTAGCAGGTTTGAATATAAATTGATCCAAAACATAACTCATATATGATTTTCATGCAAAGACGAACTTGCTCTACAAATGGCTTTTTCAATACCAAAGAAGCTCCTCAAGAACGATGCGTATTACATGCTGACACAGCAGAGCGTGTTGATGGAAAACTGAACAGGTTCATCACTTGCACTGAAATGTAAGGTTACGGAGACTCAGAGTATTTCATATCTAAATAAATAATGACAAGTTAACTGAGTAAATAAGATTAAGAATAACTACTACATAGAAATAGATCTTTGACTTTTAGAATCTTCATTTTATTAATAAAATGTACTACAGGAAATTAATCTTAGTGAATTTTCCTATACCTTAGTGAACCCAAATATGCTTCTATACAAACAGGTCTACTTACCCACTGAAGCAAAACTAAAAGGAAAAAAAAAAAAAGCTTCTTTTATTTAACCTTACCGTCTGTGAGGGATAGATCCCATCACTCCAAAGAATGGCAAAATCTAGCCTATCTGCCTACTTCAAGTCCCAGCCTTGGATTAACGTTGTCATTGTTGAGACTTTCTCCAATCTAAGTTTGATAGATTATCAGCAATTTAAAAAACCCACCCCTAGCCCTCCTTAGCTTTTTCTCCTTACCCACCCTTCACTCCCCAAAATCCCTTTCTTACCTGCAAGAAGATGCTATGACTCATTTCTTAAAATTTGGGTGATAGTTTAGTACCTGCCTTTAATCACACAGTTACAAAGTATTTTCCTGGTTGAGAAGCTATTCATAGATGTTTGCCTAACAGTGTTTTTAAGTCCAGGAGTCTCTTTAACTGTTTTAATGTGGAGTTAATGACTGGATCCGGCTCCTTCCCTATGGCCTTTCCAGAGCACTTCTGGTACAAGGCAGATGGAGCGAGAGTTGCCGGGCTCCTGGTGCCTCACCTTTGTGGGCCCTCGGCACTTCATGCCCAGAGCTGTGGCTGGGACTGCTGAGCCTCTGTGTTTTCTGTGTAATCTTTTCCTCTGCTCATTAGCTGGATCGCCCCCCTCCCCAGAGAAAGTGACCCAGGTCTCCTAACAGGTCAGAGCTCGGCATCAGGAACAGGGAGTCTCCATGGTCAGAGTTTGCCCGCATGGCTCTTTCTTCCTTCCAATGACACACTTTTCATATATTTTTTTATTTTGACAGGCTTCTTTTTTTTCTTTCTTTTTCTTTTTCGGGGGAGAGCGTGAACGCAGCCCCCACTACTACAAATTATGCAGCTGAGCCTCCCCTATTGGGGGAAATCACGGGGTTAGCCCATCCGGAGATAAGCCTCGCCCTGGGAAAACCACCTTCATGGTATCTCCCCTGCCAGGTAAGTACTGACAGGCTTCATTGAATTCTGATTACAACTCTGAATATTACTGCCTCTTGAATTATACCCCCCTCCCCAATTTGGTGGAGTGTATGTTCTCTATCTCTGAGTGTTTTCCCAAACACTGACATTTATAGGTCATATAATTTCATTATCTCATCAATAATGGAAAATTGAAAAACAATTATGGTAGATATTCATCTATGTTCTCCGATGTGCAAGGTAAAATCATTTTATATAGAGAGCCCTGTACAGTATATACATATATTCCGCGAATGTGCCAAGTTCTCCACTGATCCCTGACCCCCCCATCCCTTCTGACCAGATCTCACCTTTGCATCAGCTGATGGTAGAGGAAAACCACTTCTTAGAGGAGATAATACATCTACATTTCTACAATAATGGTTTTCTGGGGGTGGTGTTTAGTCCTGAACAAAATCCCTGACTCTCCATGCCCTTCCCCTCCTGGTAGTGCAGAACCTTCGCTGTGAACATGGAGGTTCGGGGAACTCTGAGAACGGGGGCAGGCGTGGCCAGAAGCTGAGCCTCGGGCACTGGGTTTCTTCCCCACGGAGCTGGAAGTCCTAAGCAAGACGCTTGGCTTCTGTGAGACTTGGTGCCCCTCTCTGTTAAATAATACTTCACAGGTTCAAATTAGAGTATTTCATCAAGTGACATACTAATGTTAATTGTTGCTGTAATTGAAAAGTAAAGACAGACGTTGTCAACAAACAAAAGTAGGAATTTAAAGAATCAAACTCTGGAGGTTCTGGTCCAAAAACACCTCGCCCTCATCTGAATTTAACCTTTCTATATAGTTAAGTTGCATTATGTTCTTCCTCCAAAAAACACACGTTTGAAATAATATATATTCTGGGTCTTTTTAAAGGCACCCTCTGCAAATATTCAGAATGCATTAGTTATTCACATAGGGGTGTTCAGTTAGAATGTCTTAATGAGAAGTTAAGCTAACTATACTGAGGACATGGGAGTTGTATTAGGAAAGAAAGAAGTGATCATCAGCAAATAGGACATTTTTAAGGAGCTGGAACAGCCCAAATGCACAGAAGCAGAGAGAACTTGGGATAGCATGGGGCCCTGGAGAAGCACACATGGACAAGAAGGTGGTGATGAGATAGACTTCACACTTTTTAGAATTTTCCTCTTCGTGTAGAATATTGGGGAGTGGGGGAGAGCGGCACTCTCTTTATTCCACTTTTCTCAGTAATGGTTGTAGGTCCCGGAATTCCAGTAAGTGGTATATACCCAAGGTCAAGGTCAAGCAGGCTGTTGTTGACTGTTGACCTGGGAACTTAACCATCACAGTGTTTCGGGAAGGAGAGTGTATTCCAGCTTCTAGAGAGTCAGTCCTCAAGTGCACTTTTGAAATGCAGTCTTGCTGATAGTGAAATAACCAGGCAGCCAGCCTGTAGAAGTTACCTTTTCAAGAGAGTTTGCAGTTAGAAACATGTCAACTTGTATGGAAAAGGGGTCCGAGTGGGGCTGAATCTTCTGGAGCCATCTGCACACATGTTGAAGGCGATGGGCTGTACATACATGATTGAGGTGTGCGGACAAAAACATTTAAAAAGATTTTAAGATTCTGCCCTGGCTGCT
The DNA here is from genome assembly GCF_014108415.1 of Molossus molossus. Classification (NCBI taxonomy): domain Eukaryota; kingdom Metazoa; phylum Chordata; class Mammalia; order Chiroptera; family Molossidae; genus Molossus; species Molossus molossus. Next base: position 34,210,119 of record NW_023425351.1, on the reverse strand, counting down.
TTGGCTCAGCGGTTGGAGCATTGGCCTGTGGACCAAAGAGTTGTGGATTTGATTCTAGTCAAGGGCGTGTATCTTGGTTTCGGTTCAGTCCCCGGCCCTGGTCAGGGTCGTGCGAGAGGCAACCAACCAATGTTTCTCTCTCTCTATCTCTCCCTCCCACTCTGTCTGAAAATAAATGGAAGAATAGCCTTAGATGAGGATTAAATAAATAAATAATAGATTTTAAGATTCTTCGGACAGCTATAGAGTAGTTTCATCGTGTTCAGACACCCCAGAAATCTTCTTTATCCATAGCCCTAAAGTCAAATATTGACTTTAGGATATAATGGGGCATCTGTAAGTGTATCCTAAGAATAAGCTCACCTATAATAAGCACATCTATGTGAAAAAGTATTCTGTGAAACTTGGTAATACCATAGCCAGGCCGACAGTTTATTAGACGGCTATGGAATATTTAGAGTCTCTTATACTCAAAATTTCCAAACAAAACGGGCAGGTTGGGGTGAACTAATTATCCAAGTTCAACAAGTACTTGAACTTTTTTCAGTCAGGATGGATATAAATTAGAATTTCTTCTAAAGTAATTTTACTCAGATAAATGAATAATGAATTATTTATTACTCAATTATTCCATCCCTTTCACACACCAGCTTATGACGGCAACCTCAGTCAAGTTTGTGTCCAGAAGAGAACGAACTGATTTTTCCTCCTAAGGGCAATCTGTCATGACTAAGGTGACTATGATTTATGGTCCGCACCAGGACACTCTGCTCTGGAACTCTGGAAAAATGCTAGACCAGATGGGGTATCAGGATTGTAGGTGTAAAGCAAGACTGTCATGGGAAATGACGACTCTGGTGCCTGGCTCGGAGCTGCGTTCATGCTGCCCAGATTTCCCCTCCACACAGCATGTCTAAGCCAGAGAGAGAGCCTGGCTTAGTGCAAAGGACACTGGCCAGCTGACCTGGGCTCCCTCCCAAAGAACAGACACACCATCCACTAGCCCTTGCAACCAGGAAATCAGGATACATGGGCCTCCTTCCAACCAATTATCCAGTCTCATTATTTTCACTTCCGAATTCCATCCACTTCTACTCTCCACCATCGCTGTCTTAGTTCGGGTCATCATTATCTCTCACCTGCGTTACTGCCACAGCTTCCTGTGGGCTTCCTTCTGTCTTACCTCCTAACCCTTCCAATGCGTTCTCACGCTGATGCCTAATCTCTCTCAGTTGATCATTCTTCTTTTTTTTCATCCTCACCAGAGGACATGTTTTCCATTTTTTGTTAAGATAGATTGGGAGGGAGAGAGAGAGAGAAACATCGACGTGAAAGGGACACATCGAGTGGTTGCCATCCACACGACCCAACCAGGGCCGGGGACAAACTGCAACCATGGTACATGCTCTTAGCGGGAACTGAACCCCGGTCTCTCTGGACCGCATGCTGACGCTCTAACTGCTGAGCCAAACCGGCCAGGGCGATCATTCTCCTTCTTAAATTGTTACTGGGTCCCCTGGTCCCCAGATTAATCTTTAGCTTGTCCTGTGAGGCCTTGAAGAGTTGGATATACATCTCTAGCTTCCTCTCTCCATCAGCCCTGGCCCTGTCCACATGCTCACTCTGCTTCAGTATGTCGGATCCCCTCCAGTCCCTGAATGCACCTATACTCTGTGTCAGTCCACTCTCCTCCGTGTTCCCCTTTCTAGCCCACCCCACCCCTGTGCCTGAAATCCAGGTCTTCATTATGTAGATATCAGTTAAGAAAGGACTTCGTCCACGAACCTACCTCTCCCCAGGCCTCAGTCCTTCCTGTGTGCTAGCTCAGTAATCTCTACTTCCCTCCTCAGAGCCCTTCACAAACTGGTCACTTCTTAGTGTGAAATCCCTGGAGTGTGAGCTCAGTGAGGGCCTGCACTTCAACCAGTCCTGGCCTTGACCTTCCAGAAACCTGCTTTGCATAATAATTCAAGAAAATTCATCTGCTTTCATGAATGCCAGGCCTGACTTTGTGGAAATCCCTCATCCCCAAGACTCCAATTTTTATATCCTTCTGCATATCAGAGTAATTAGCTAATCATGCCACCCTGTCTCACTCATCCCCTCATGCTCTAAGTCTAAGGCTTCTCCTGCAGGGGACGGAATTCCCGTGTCCCCTTCGAGTGCCCCAGGGCAAACAGCATATGGAAAGGAATATTGGCTTATTGCCATAAAAAACACAAACTCAGCAGATTTTTCTTTCCGCCTAAATTTTAACCCGATGAAGAAAAGTGCTTACATCACCAAAGCTTCGGAGACCCCAGGGAAATCGCTGACGGCTGATGTCTCCATCTCTCCTGCAGTTACAATGGGTGAAGGTGCTCAAAAATCATAAAATACTCTGTGTTCATTGACTACATTCTTATTTCAGGTTTGAGACTGTCCTTCCAACACGGAAGGACACAGAAACACGGCCTCCACCTCGTTGGGGAGAATACCTCAGGTGCAAAAATTCAGCTGATGTGAGAACAAACAATGAGAATAAACTTAGAGCAAACAGTGCAGTGACCTTGTGGAGTTCAAGTGTGCAGACAGCGACTTCCCACTCGGGTGTCAGTGCATCTGCCTCCTCGGCCTCTGTCTCAGGTCAGAACCTCTGGAAATTTCATGACCAAGACAATAAGCAACTGGACAGAATGTTACCATTTGGACCCAGTGTTCCTACAGTTAAAGAGAAAAAAAAAGGCCTTGCCCGGTTTGGCTCAGCGGTCAGAGCATCAGCCTGCTGCTCGAGGATCTTTGGTTCGATTCCCGGTCAAGGGCATGTACCTGGGTTTGATCCCCAGCCCTGGTCAGGGTCATGTGGGAGGCAACCAATAGATGTGTCTCTCTCACATCGATGTTTCTCTCTCCCCCTGCCTCCCTTCTACTCTATCTAAAAAAAAAAAAAAAAAAAAAAAAAAAATCAATGGAAAAATATCCTTAAGTGAGGATTAACAAAAATAATGATAATAAAGCCTTTAAAAAAGACAGAGAGAAAAAAAAAAAATGTTGCCCTTTGGATCCTAATTTCAATTGCCCCTTTTTTTCTGTGGATATCATTTGAGGTTGGTTGAGAAGGATGCCATGAAGGTCCAAGCTTCTATCAATACACAGTAAACGAGCTATATCAGAATAAACCTCGTATTTGGGGGAAATGCCCAGTAGGCAGTGTTCTCTCTGTATTCTGAAAGATCGATATTTTCGTAAATATTGAGTGAGTGTCTGAGAAGCACAAGTGCTCACTTGCATGCAGCACAGGTTAGCACAGTATCAGGTAGACTAGATAGACAGTAGCTCTCCCCTCGCCACGTTCTTCCTACTGCAGTTAGCAGCAAATCCCATACTTCTCATGTCCCATTCCGAGCAATCTGGGTCTGCCCACTCTCCTAACGGCACCCTCTCCTTGCCCAATATGCTGCACTCACACCGACCTCACTTCGGCTCCTCGAACACCCATCCTTCTTTCCTGGCTGAGCCTCTGCACGTGCTGATCCCTGTATCTGGAATGCTGACCCCTCACTTCGATTCATGATGGCTGTTGCTTAGACCTTAGATCTTAGTCTAAAAGTCATTTTCCTGGAAAAGCCTTGTTTGAATATCTGTTTCCTCCTCTGCTGTTTGTTTTCTAACGTAGCTCCCAGTTTTTCTTTCCCTGGGGCTCACCCATTTCTTCCTACTTGTTTGTTGTATCTTTCCTACTAGAATGTAAACACCTCAAGGGCAGGAACCACATCTAAGCTGTTCACTGAGTTCCCAGTGCCTGCACAGGACCTGGCACAGACTAGGCTCTCAACACATGTTCGCTGAATGCACGTGAATATGTGGATTGAAAAGATCTAGAATGACATTGGTTCTGTGCATTAAGGATTGCTTTGAATGGAGATATACACACACACACACACACACACACACACACACACATACATATTAACCTCAAATATCAATGTACACTTAAAATGTTGATATAGCATTGTTATTGAATTAGATATATAGAGATATTAGGCTACAGTAGAAAATTAAAGTTAATTTTCTTTTTTTTTTTAATCCTCACCAAAGAATATTTTCCCACTGATTTTCAGATAGAGCCGAGAGAGGGAGGAAGGGAGAGAGAGAGAGAGAGAGAGAGAGAAAGAGAGAGAGACCTTGACTGGCTGCCTCCTGAACCACCCTGACCAGGGCTTGGATCAAACCACAACCAAGACACGTGCCCTTGACTAGAATCAAACTCGAGACTCTTTGGTCCGAGGGCCAGCGCTCTCACCACTGAGCCAAACCAACCAGGGCTAACGATAATTTTCAGTAATCTTGAGAAGCTCCATTTCTCTCAGGATCGGTCGCCACTGGAAGAGAGGTAGGTTTAGAAGGTTGTGTGAAACCATGCTTATGCGATGACATACCCTAGAAACTGCCTCTTCATTCTTTCACTCATGGTTAAGAGATCCTTGATGAAAACATTTTCTTCCTCAGATTTTATTTTTTAAGCACAAGCAGTGTAAATCTTCTCTCTTCAAAATTTCTAGCAAATCCAGACAGTTCATTGGTTCTAATTAATTGAGGTTTTCTTGCACATAACAACCACTGAGGTCCAACCTCTGCTTTCCTGTGATGTCACTTTCTTCTGCACATGCCTTCTTTACTGATCTAACTTCTGTTGAACTACTAGCTGCTGTGGAGACCAAGATAAGCTCCCTTTAGCAATCCATGCCCCAGCGGAAACAGGCATAAACAATTAGGTATAATCCAGGGTAGTCCAGTGAGGGGGCTACGCCCAGGCACTGCCTCACCCAGTGTGAGGGCATCAGCGATGGTTTCCCACAGGAAGTGGCACCTGGACTCGAAGGTTGTGCAGAACTCAGGTGGGAGAGTGGAGGGTTAGGGCTCGATGTGCACAGAGACGTCAGAACAAGAAGTGTTCCACTCTGTTCCAGGAATTACACGCTGTTCAGTGTCCCTGGAGCTGAAACTTTGGAGGACTGTAAACTGTTGGAGCTTGAGAGGCAGGCAGGGCTGCAGGCAGGAAAGGGAGCTTGTACCTCATTAGAGCCCTTGGACTTTATACTCCAGGTCATGGGGATCCACCAAAGGGTTTTGTGGGAATTGTTGTTAATAGTTAATCTCCAAGAACATGTGAATTGAAGAATTTTATGGAAATTACTTTCCATTTTTACACTATTAGCAGTTGGAAGAGACCTATCATAAACAAAAGCTTCAAAGGACTTACAATCTGGCACCCTTTTAATTGTGTTTATTCCAAACACTTTCCACATCAAAATGATGTTTAAGATGAATACATCTGATAGTGTGGAGCGGTCCATCTTTACTCCTGATGTTTATTAAATAGAAAGACTCAAAAACCATCCAATTATTCTTGGAAAATGTTTCATGAATGTGCGGTATTTGGAACTCTATTTTAGAACCCAAATGTCATAGACATCTGGACACAAAAATTATGCAAGAGAGACCTTCAGAAATGTGTTACTAATTATTGACTCTTCCCTGCAACAGCACAACCGCGCCTTTGTTCCAGGCCCTGTGTGCAGCGCGGCTCTGGACTGTGGCTTTTTTCACATGTGATGGTTTATTTTCATAAGATGTTCTTCATAACTCACACCACAAAGCCCTTCATAGAGTTAATAATAAAGCCAGTAAGCCCCAGAAATAAATGAATTATGTTAGCGCCAATGAATCAACAAAACAATGGCTTCGAAAAAATGCACAAGGAAGGAAGAGAAGAAATACGAACAAGCTAGCTGAAGAATGAGAGGAAATTGAGGGCAACTAGCTACAATGGGGAATTGGATTCTAATGCTGGTCTTAGAACTGACCAAAGATGTGTCTTAATCTCTAATGCGCTCTTATTTCTATTATCTAAGACATGAAAAGGTTATACTTTATAGTATTTAAGGCCTCCTTCTATTCTAAAATATAGTTTATAAGAGTTAAAATATCATGAATTCATCCTGGTGGTGTGGCTCAGTCAGCTGGAGTGACGTCCAGTACACCAATAGTAGCAGGTTCGATCCCCAGTCAGGGCAGCTGCAGGAGGCAACCAATCGATGTCTCTCTCTCTCTTCATCTCTCTTTCTCTCTCTCCCTTCCTCTCTCTAAAAAAAAAAAAAAAAATCAATTAAAAAAATATGCTATTAACTGCTGAGTGCACCAGTAACAGTTCTCAGGGATGGTGTCTAAGAACAAGGCAAGATCCCTGTTGAGTTGAACTTCTAGTGGGCAGGGAAGACAAACAGAGAGACAGCTATAAATAAAATAATTGTAGTGAGGAACAAGCACTTTGAAGGAAGCAAGACAGGATCACATTTCAGAGAGGGCCTGATGGTCCGGTGGCAACATCACAGAGATGAGCAGGGAATGGCTGAGACCGAAGAAAGAGAAGAGAGCAGATTTGTGGAACCCAGGAGTCAGGCGAGCATTCCTGATGGAACTCACAGTGCTGGCAGGGGACACACTAGGCTTCCCGGAGAAACAGAGAAGCCGGGGGTTGGCATATAGAAGTGAGTGAAGAAGGACAAGAAAAGAGCTAACCTAGGTTGTGTAGGTTCCCATAGGCCTTGGGGTGGGGTGGGGGTGGGGTTGAATTTTATTTTCAGTGCAATGGTCAGCGCTTAGAGGAATTTAAGCTGGAATGTGATGCTATCTAATTTATTTTTTAAACGTCACTTTGAGCATTGTGTGGAGACTTGATTGCAGATAGCAAAGTTACAGCAAAGAAACCAATTTCGGAAGCTATCGTAAGAGATCACGGTAACTCGGTCTACGACGGAGAGGGAGAGGTCTGAGGCGTGTCAGTGGTGATGGGCTGGTCAAAATCCTTGTACTCAGAGGTCTTCAGTGGTCATTTGATACTTTAGAAGCTGACTCAGATTCTGTCATAAATTTGCTAACCTTGATTTAAATTCAATGAAAAATGAAGGAGGTCAGATAGGATAAGAGTCATGCTGAATAAATGTCATTTTCTTGGAAAGTTTTTGTACTGAATTTGGGGCCAGGCATATTTGGGGATTTTCACTCAGGGTTACAAATAAGTAAAGGAAAAATAGTGGTGTATTTAGAAGAAAGGAATCACGTATTTTTAGGATAGCTTGATGACGGGCAAAGATTCCCAATAGATGTTGCTGTCCAGTTCTATAAAATAAAACGCATGAATATATTCAACAGTCTATTTTGTGAGGCATTGCATTAGACCTTTTCAGAGGCTGGTCTGCCTACTCTGAACAATTCCCTAAACCTTTCCCTAAACAACTGGAGCTATCCTTGAAAAATACAAAACATATCAATTTATACTGCTTTTTCATTACATTTAAAAAGTAATACAGAAAAATAGTCTGGCCAATAACAGTAGAAAATCATGACGTCTCTATTTGGAGAGAATTCAGGAATAAAGGGTGTTATAACTGCCTGTTTCTTACTTAAAGATATTAGCATGCACATCAATATCTATAACAGAAGCATAGGCATATCCCAAGTTCACAAAATGTCATTTGTAAGCTGCTTACTTAAAACTCAGGAATCATTTTCCTGTAGAAACTCTATAGCCTCCCAGACGAGCCCACAAATATCTGTTTAACCATTATACAGTCAAATAATAATGAGTGGTACCAGGAGTCAAGGTTCCAGGAAACATAGGGGCCCCCTTATGCAAGAGGAATATTAAGAAGAAAAATATTTCCATACTTTCCCTGGATATAGGCATAGCTCTGGAAAATTATTTTTCCATACAGCACTTTAAGGGTTCTACCACAAGCCTCTGCCCTGAAGTCCTATGCGCTTGGGTCACTTAGGCACCCACTAGTTGATTGGACCCAATACTACATCCTCCCTAAATTGCTCTTTACCCTCAAATGACCTGCCTCCTTTTCTGGCCGAAATTCTTCTGTCTTCCTCAGTGTCATTTCAAAGGCAGGGAAGCGATCTGATTCACCTGTCGAGGGCTGGCAGGAAGTAAACTTCAGAACTATATGCACCTTAAACATGGTTGCCAAGGACCAAGCAACCCCTAATTAATGTAAATTCAGGCACTCTAGCCAAGTGGAAGTATTTTATGCAATTTGGGGTAGGATACAGAGAAGGGAGAAAGAATAGAGGTGCATATTTTCCCCTCTATTTTCTTTCATTCAAGAGCCTCAGGTTCCATAACAGCTCCATGTAGAAATTCTTTTACGCATTTTATTCAAGGAAATATTTTTTCAAAATATAGTTGACATATGATATTATATTACTTTCAGGTGTACAATATAGTAATCCAACACAATCCAACATTTATATACGTTTTTATGTGATCGCCACACCAAGTCTAGTAATCATGTGTCACCGTGCAGAGTTATCACAATGTTATTGACTATATTCCCCTCACTCTTTCACACATACCCCAACCAAATGAATTTTTATTACAGTCATGCGTAATAAAGATCCTCAATTTGCAGGATAAATGAATAAATCTCTACTCTACTCTTCTCAGGTATATTTGATAAAAATTCCTTAGACTTAGGACCCACCCACTTAGAATACACCTCTGGTGAGCTTTTCCCCCAAGCAGAGCTAAGTACCAATTCTTCATTTCATCTCAGAGTCACCTGTTCACCCTGGCCATGTGGCTCAGTTGGCTGAGCATTGTCCTGTACCCCTAAAGATGGCCCGTGTGATTCCTGGTCAAAGCACATGCCCAGGTTTTGGCTTCCATCCCAGGTCAGGGTATGTAGAGGAGGCAACTGATGAATGTTTCTCTCTCACATAGAGGTTTCTCTCTCTCTCCCTCTTCCTTCCTCTCTCTCTAAAAATAAAATAAAATACGTTTTTTTAAAAAGATAATGCCCATTTCCTTTAGTGTTCTGTGTATGGTCCCTAGCACAGATGTATAAACAGTCTTCCTAAGTATTTCATGAGGATGAGGACGAAGAATCAGGAATCAAGGCTGAATAATTGTGGCAAACCTTGGGAAGAAGTCAGGCATCTCAGACGTGGGATTAAAAAAATAGATGCAGTCAGCTCGTGAGCCACAGAGAGAATACCTGCCACACACTCTGCTCTGAGCCCTGTGACCACAGAAAACACGGAGGACGACGATGTGGACAGAGAGCCTCTCTTCCCAGCTGCTGGCCGTGAGTAATTCTACCCAATATAACTTTGTGAAGGTCACCTCCCACCTTCTGCTTCTGAGTGGTGGTGGAAAGGGAAGTGTTTCAGAGGGTCAGTATGAGAAAAATTCAGCTTTTTGTGTTTAAGCTTACCTCTTCCTCTTCAGAAACGTATCTTGGGGCAGCGGTTGTCGAGACCGCACTGTGGCAAGCACAGTCAGTACCAGGGAACTACTGGTAGGTGCCTCCAGAAGGCTCTTCTCTAAGAACCAAATCAGAAGGTATGCAGATGTGGAGGACGAGACCTGGCTTCTACAGATGAGACAGATAGCAAGTTCATGCCTGACGAACTGTGACCATCCAGATCTTATCTGGGCGACTGCCTTATTCACCGATCTACCTGTAAGGTGACAAAGAGGAAGTGACTAGGATAACAAGGCCAGACCAGGACAAAAGGGCACGTAGTGAAGGTGGTTGGGAAAGTCAAGAGCAAGAGGGGGTAAGTTCTGAGGCCACTGTCTGCTAAAACAAACTGTAAACAAAACAAAACAGAATGACCCACCCAAGGCAACAACCTAGGTAGAGGGAGTGAGCAAGCCCATTCCCCTAAAAAGGAAATTGGTGATGTTTCTCCTGGTTGTCGGAGGAAGTCATTCACTCCGCCAGACATAGGGTGTCCCAGTCCTAAAGAGGAAGTGTACTGTTACAGTGAGGACAGGGGCAGGCCATCAGGCTGTATTCTGGTCTGGAAGAAATGTCACATAGGACCAGCACTTTCCCTGGGCTCCGAGTCCACGCGCAACAAGTAGCCCCTCATTTCTCTTTTTACCTCCTATTTAGGCAGGATCGGATAGGTATACAAGGTCTTTGAGCCCTGGCTGGTTTGGCTCAGCGGTTAGAGCATTGGCCTGCAGACCAGAGAGACCCGGGTTCGGTTCCCGCTAAGGGCACGTACCTCGGTTGCAGTTTGTCCCAGGCCCTGGTTGGGATTGTGTGGATGGCAACCACTTGGTGTTTCTCTCTCTCTTCCTCCCTCTGTTCATCCCAGCCTCGGGTGAGAATAAAAAAAAAAAACAAAAAAAAAACAAGGTCTTTGAATATGTCTGTCTCCTATTGTTAATGAATATATTTGCATTTTGTTTTATATCTCAAGCTTTTATAATAGAAGCCTGCTGAGGTTAATAGGCTTTATAATCAAATCCATTTAAGTTTATTTTCAAAATCAAACTTCTTGGACACACCTAGACATATCTAGACTAGAAAATCTCAAACGTGACTAGAGCAGAATAAAGCAAGTAAATTGGTCAGCTGGCTTTCCTCTAGGACTCCTCTATGCCATACAGATACAACTTCAACAACAGGAAGAAGGTTGCGTTGCAGACGAAACCGTTTTTGCACGTAAGATAAAGAGTGAGTGACAGAGCAGCTCCCAGTGATGAAGCTCTTCCGACTCCAAGCATCTGGCTTTCAGAAACATTTGTATGAAAGATAAAAAATGTTCAAGAGTTATCCATGTCTAATATCGTGTAACATAGCTAAATCCTATTTACACAATGTTGATGAATGCCATCATTTCTTAAATTATGTGTGCCCATTTTGTGCCAGGCCTTGTGGGCAATGTCTGGGAATCAAACTGAGCAAGGCATACACATAAAAACCACAAAGATCAGTGATGGATTGCGAGATCACAGCCATTGCACAGTGACGGCAAAGGACAGAGACATCCCTGTGCTGTGCTCCTGGGTCCAGGAAGGCAGTCTTTGAACTAGTTTTGAAAGAAATACAATGTATTATTTCCCTCTTGGCCCAGGAGGTGAAAGGGAATTCCAGGTAGCGGGGATTGCTGGAAGCAAAGCCCAGAGGGTATGAACAGATAGAAATTGCAGGAATATTGTTGCAGCAATGGGAAGGGGGGGGGGGAGCACCTGCTAAGCACTTCATGGGGGCGGGGGGGTGATATTTAAAATAGGGAAACAAAATGATATTAAGAAAAGTACAGTTGTCATGACAATGAGGCAAAAGTGAGCGGGAGGAAGGAAGACCAATAACGAGCCTGGGTCCTAAATTGAGGTCATTGAAATGGGTTAGGAAAGGAAAAGACAGGTTGAGGATGGTTTGGCAGCCAGAGTCAGCAGAGCTTGGTGACAGATTGTGTTTGGGGGCGAGAGAGGGAGGAATAGCATAAATCCCAAATTACTGGCTTTGCAACACAGGGAGCTTTTATTATATCTCTCTAAACCACTATACATTATTCATTGTGAAAGTAAAGATGAGCCCGCCTTGGGAAACATCTCAGTTTCCAACTAAGGGAGTCGCTAGATTGGAAATCAACCCCTCCCACCCCATCCCGGCTTTTCCTCTCCATTTTGGGCTCTGCTCTGGAAGCTGTGAGATATGGCTCCAGGCAACTCATTCTTTTCATTTATCAAAGAAACTGGCTTTCAATAGCAAACATGTAAAAACTTATTTACAGCACAACTAGGGACTTGCAATTGAAAATCGAGATTTGTATTAGCAAAATTACATCTTGATTTTTTTTGTACCAGATAAAATTAGTGAAGGGAGTGCGTGTTATCCTAAATAGACACTGCATTCTCGTATTAGGGATGTTTGAGTCTTAACGAGTTTATGCGAATATCATTTCTCAAATTCTGCTATGTAGGATTTCCTGTTACTTTCGGGTCTTGCCTCCGCCTGGCTATTAGGGAGGTGTTCTAGCATAGAGGTCAGGAGGCTAAGCTCTGTCCACGTTTGCACACCGGCTATATGTCACTTCTGTCTTTGGGCATTTCCTGTTGTCTTGTCCCTATTGTCTGGTCAAGGACACACACATGAAACGAATAATATCGGCATGATCTTTGAGTATAAAACCCAACCCCAACAGGGCTTGTAAAACCCCAGATTGTTGGGCCCATACCCAGAATTTCCAATTTAATAGATCTAGGTGTGGAACAGAAAAAAATGTCATTTCTGAAAATTTTCAGGGGATGAGCTTGGCCAATACTTTGAGAAATTCTCATCCAAGTAAAAAGGGAATTCACTTAGGAAAAAAGAGAGCGCGCCGTAAGTCAGGATTTTAAGAAGCTAAACAGTATACACTGGGAAATCTGTGGCTGATGCGCCGTCCGTGTTAGTGAGAATCACTAATTTTGTTTTATTACTAGGATGACCTTGAGCTTCTACCATTCTGGGAATGTATCCCCATAATTAGAGCGTGCGGAATGGTTACTCCAACTCACCTTTTCCAGTTTTCAAATCCCAAATACCCTTTCCCTGAAGTGTGAATCAAATGAAAGAGACTATTTTTATATGTTAAAAAAAAGACAGAGTGAACTAGTTCAAATTAGAAACACGCCTTTTGGTTTTTTAAAACGATTGAAATGCAAGAGTATATTTCCTACCATATTAATTTATTAAAAAAATAAACAAAATAAAACTCTAAGATACCGTTATACTCAGTAACAAGCAGTTGACTGAAAGATTAAAGTCGTAAATCCCTGTAAGACTCTAGGTCCCAGCAAGAAAGAGCCTTCTACTCAGGGTTCAAATCAAGACACTTTAGTGCAGGGACTTCTTAGTGCAGAGATGTGTGTGTGTGCGTGTGCATGTGGGTGTGCGTGTGTTGAGGGGCTGGGGGGGGGGGGTTAAGAGAATAAGAGAGAGGTGTTGGTATCCAAAAACCATCGACAGCACTCTCACCCCCAGGCCTGGGGAGGCTGAGCGAAAACATGGGGTTGTGAACCAGGTGAGAAGAGGAGCTCTGGACAAGAGGCAGGAGTGAGTCTGGGGAACCGTCCCCAACACACACAAATTAGGACAGGCTTGCTCAATCAAAAAGGAAGTGGGGAAGGCGTGTCCAGCCTCTCTCTCCTCCCAGCTTCTGTGTCTCTTGCTGATGCCTCCCCAGTCTGAACTGAAAATCAGGTGTCAAGGTCACCCGGAATGACCTGCAGGGTCAGCCTCCAGGCAGAGCCGGGCAAGTGGTGCAGGGTGGAGGGAGCCCTGAGCCACCCCCACCCCCACCCCCAGCTCACTGCCCCTTTTGCTAAATGAATGCTAGATGTTGATGAAGTGATAGTGACGTTGAGTTCCTGGGTACAAACTTCCTAGAAAAGTCCCTGTCACGTAGAAAGTACTACCCTCTAAACCTTAGCTATTCTTGTTGCTACAGGCTCAGCCCTATTTTACAGAGACAGACACTAAGGGTCGTGGACTTGGAGCAACTTCCTGGTTAACATTAGTGACAGAGCCCACACTCACATCCAGGTTTTCAGATTCCGACTTGTACCAGTTCTGCTGGGTGTGTCGAGGGAGTGTGTAGGCACGCCTCATCAATTTTACAATTTATTGCAGGAAAAAAACCTCTTTATTCTCACAACCTGATGAAGAAACTTGTAACCCAATCAACATTTTATACGTAAAAATAACAAACATATATCAAAGACAATTCTGCATGTTCAGTAACAATAGTAATGACGATGTTAGTGATGGTTAAAATTGTTCAATGTTTATGAGAGGTTCAGCACTGTATTTTTTTTCTTGTATTGTATTAACATAACCAGTAATCCATGTCACCTGTTTTTAATTTCTTGTTCATTCTTTCAGGTCTTTTTTTAAACTCGAAAATAATCCACTTTGGAGGATTTTGTCACGGGTGAGTTAAATCAGTTTTACCTGACTCTTCTGGTGAGTTTAATCAGTTTTACCTGATCTTCGAGATCATTTAAGGTTTTATAAAATCACTTAAGCCCTGGCCGGTTTGGCTCAGCGGTTAGAGCGTCGGCCTGCGGTCCAGAGAGACCCGGGTTCGGTTCCCGCTAAGGGCACGTCCCTCGGTTGCAGTTTGTCCCCGGCCCTGGTTGGTCGTGCGGGTGGCAGCCACTCGATGGTGCTCCTTTCACGTCGATGTTTCTCTCTCTCTCTCTGTTCCTCTCTCTCCCTCCCACTCTACCTGAACAAAAAAATGGAAAAATGTCCTCGGGTGAGGATAAAAAATAAATAAATAAATAAATAAATAAATAAATAAAATCACTTAAAATGTACTTATTACACCCTAGATAACACTATGTTTTCCTATAACTGTTGGAGAATGTATTCATCCTATTATCCTACCCTGATAGAAAATTAGCCCCAAGGTCGGAGGCATGAGTTGGCTACACATTCGAAGTTTGATTGCATAAAATGAGACATCTTGAAAATAAACATAGTTAGCATCTTATTTGTAGCAGGTCAGCTTGTTTGGCGGCAGATTTTAAACAACAAGATAGGCTCTGTCCAGTTTGGCTCAGCGGTTACAGCATCGGTCCGCGGACCAGAGAGTCCCGGGTTCGGTGTCCGCTAAGGGCACGTACCTCGGTTGCAGTTTGCCTTGTGTGGGTGGCAACCACTCAATGTGTCTTTCTCACATCGATGTTTCTCTCTCTCTCCCCCTTCCTCTTTCTCTCCCTCCTGTTCTATCTGAAGATAAATGCAAAGATGTCCTTGAGTGAGGATAAAATAAATAAATAAAAATAAGCAACGAGGTAGCATTTTCCCCTACGCCTTTGCATCTCAGTTTTTCAGCATTTCCGTTCACAAAAGGTATAATCAGTGAGCTGAAGCTTCGCACGTACATTTCCATCAGCTAAAGACACAAACCAGAAAGGCGGTGCCTGGGGGGTGGGTTTCCACCCTGTCACCCCACCTGCTAGCTCTCATGTGAGGACGGAGCAAGTCTCAGGCAAGGGCACTCTAACCAGTGGCTCGTCAGGAGACAGGTTCTCTCTGGGCAGTCAGGTTCAGCGTAGCCATCTGCGTAACCACAGCCTGAGCCAAGAGGCTCTATCTGTGAACCAGTCACATGGCAGGAAAGGTCTATGCACACCCTGCGCTCTGCCGTCCACTTTGTTGGCCAATCAGAGCACAGGTTGGCCCGATTACCATGTACAGTTGCCAGTATCTGGCCAATAGTTGGCCGTCAGATGCCGGTTTGACAGAGGACAGCCGTTGTAGCTGGTGTGTCCTGCTAGCCCTGGTCTAGTTGGAGCCGTCCATGCAGCAGTGAGGTTTCATTTACAGTCTCTTTCACACTCACACCCTTGGGACACACGGCTTTTCCACATTCCACAAATGAAGGTCACTGCGGACTGTTTTCACCCTCTTGTTGAGGATCTCAGTTAATTATGAATATCCAAGAAATCTGTGAAACTGAGATTTTAAGGTGTTTAGATGTGTGAACTTCCTGGCACGTAGTGGGTACTCAGAAGAATTGAGTGGTGAGATCCCTCCACAGAAGTCACCAGTGTGAGACTGATTACACAGTAGCACGTTATGACATGGGCTTTATGGGTTACACTGTCTGTTAAGTACATCATCTCACTTAGTTTGGACTCAAATGACCTAAAACCCATTCCCAACACATTCAGTTGACATGTCAAATGATATTGCAAGTATTTATAAGGTAGTATTACATGATGATTTAAATACGTCTTCTAACAGTGACCAGAGAAGCCGAGAATAAGGAAAGGATTTTCTATGCATCTGTATGAAATAGATATTAGAAAATGTCATTGTTACAATTATTTCTTCGAGTGAGATTAGGAAATGGTTCGTACACACGGATGTCTGTCTTGTGGAGAAGAACAAGGACACATCTGTATTTACAAACTTGGAGTTTTGAAGAACGAGATAGTGGTTTTACAACTATAGTGCTATACTCAAATTCTCACCCATTGTCAATACCCCGGTTCTTACAATTCGGCAAGTTCATCGAGACCCCTGTAAGTTACTTTCTCTTTGATGTTATTATTGCTGCTCTGAAATACAGAGGAAAATATGTGAAGGAACCGAGGACAGCAGATGAGTCAGTGACCACGACAGCTGGTGCACATGGGCCGCAGGTGTGCATCTGGCCTCGGCGTGCTTTATAAGAGGATGTTTTTATTTTATTATTATTTTTTTGTTAATCCTCACCCGAGGATATTTTTCCACTGATTTTAAATAGAGTGGAAGGGAGGGAGGGAGAGAGAGAGAGACATTGATGTGAGAGAGACACATTGATTGGTTGCCCCCCACCGGACCCCAACCAGGGCCAGGGATCAAACCTGCAACCCAGGTACATGCCCTTGACTAGCAACTGAACCCGAGATTCCTGGGTCCACAGGCTGATGCTCTAACCACTGTGCCGAACCAGCCAGGGCTATAGGAGGTTGTTTTTAAAGGGTCCGCACAGCTTCACAAATGTATTTCTCCCGTAGCCCCTTTGCAGGAACTACATCCACAGAACAGGCCAGGCTCCTAGAATTTTGACCTCCTGAGTGGAGGAAGTTGGGTGATTTCCTCTGCAGTTTGGAGCCAGGTCAGGGTCAGACTTTACAGGTGCAGGTGGACAGTACAGGAGGTCCAGCAGGTCTGCGCTCTGAGCGCTACATTTTCAGGAATTTCCAAGGTGGTCCCAGTGTGGCAGGTCCATGCACCACTCCTCCTGAGGAGCAAAGAACTGGGCATTTCCACCTTTTTGACCTACTGGAATCTCAGGGCATGAAACCAGCTCAAACGTATCATCCTCCTCCCAAAGCAGAGAGTCATCCACGAGAGTTCTTACTAATTTTTGCCAGTGTTAATTCTTTTTTTTTTTTATCCTCACCCGAGGACATTTTTCGATATTTTGTTCAGATAGAGTGAGAGGGAGAGAGAGAGAAAGAAACATCGACATGAAAGCGACACATCGAGTGGTTGCCACCCACACGACCCAACCAGGGCCGGGGACAAACTGCAACCGAGGTACGTGCCCTTAGTGGGAACCGAACCCGGGTCTCTCCGGGCCGCAGGCCGACACTCTAACCGCTGAGCCAAACCGGCCAGGACTGC
This sequence comes from Molossus molossus, assembly GCF_014108415.1. Classification (NCBI taxonomy): domain Eukaryota; kingdom Metazoa; phylum Chordata; class Mammalia; order Chiroptera; family Molossidae; genus Molossus; species Molossus molossus. The sequence continues at coordinate 34,193,161 of NW_023425351.1, read as the reverse complement.
CAGTGTTAATTCTTCACCTACCACACAGGATGTGAGGCTCCTTCTGACCCCTCCTGCCATCACGTCCAAATTGGTTTTGAACCTCTTCTGCTCCTTCCCTGTGTCTCCCATGCCCATCCCTTCTCATCGTATGGCTACTGTCCAGACCCAGGACCCCGGCCTCTAGGATCCCTTCTTCCTAGACCTTCCAGTCTCCACTCCACCAACTCGAACTCCACACATACACGCTGTTCTAAAACAGAGTTATTTATATGAACTCTGCTGAAAATCCAGTGGCAATAGAGTCCAGAGTCCCTGACCTGGAAGTCTGGGTCCCAAGATCCTGGCCCAACTTTTCCATTCTTACCTCCAGAGTTCTTACCTCCAGAACCTATGAATCACCGGCCATGCCTTGATGCTTTCAGGTCCCCTGACAGGTCCCAAGTTCCTCTGTTACCTTAAGTGTCACACAAGTGCTACTAAGTGTCAGGAGCATCTAAAAAATCCTAGGGCTTCATGATGTGTGTTGTTTCATTGGGCCTGAAGGCTAATAAGGATTTCTACAGAGGTGATGCTACATTTCTGTATCGTTGGACTTGTTTAATGGGCCGTTCGTCATGTAGTAAAAGAAATCCACTAAGTTAAAAAGTATAATGAGTAGATTAATAACAACCACAAAGCATCCGCTGGGCCTCTGTTCCCACCGCACAGTACACAGCCAAGCAGGAACCTGGGTCATTATTTTGGTCCGTTCTCTTCTGCACCATGTTTCTCTTCAGGGGTTCTTCCTCTCTGTGTCTCCCGATTAGGTATAGTGTGTGGTGCAGGGTAGGCCTTCAATCAGGAGGACCCAGGATTTGGAGCCTGAAGTTGAATCAGTGTTGGAGACCCTCTTTAGGAAAGAGAATCCAGAGTCCTCTAAGTTTTCAAACACCTATGACCTTGAGAATACATTGCTAGGGCCTCTCACAGGACCTTGCAAAGGGGCCGTGTGAATGTGGGGGTAGTGTTGGGGTGGTTCCTGAGGCGGAAGCTGCCTTAGCCACATGGGGTAGTCACTTCAGCATCCATTTGTGTTTGTCTGTGGTTGTGGATTAGTATTATTATTTTAATGAAAGAAAGAAAGAAAGAGTGCGTCCTGCTGATTACTCAGGACCGTCAGAGCTGAGACCGCCACTCGGCGCTCTGGGAGCTGAGCCTGGAGCTGAGCCGGCCCTGAGCACTATGCCTGTGCTTTTAGGAAGACGGTTTCCTTCCGCTCACGCTGGAGGGACACGAGTTTCCTGGCATTTGTAGGAATTTGAGCTGCCCCTGGGATCATTTTTTGATGGCAAAACTTTCACTAACTACTCTGCTGGGGAAGCCAGCAGTTTTCAGCCTGTATGTTTGTGTTTTGAAACGAAAACATCGCCTCACACCACCACCATCTCGAAGTCTTTCAAATGTGTTCTGAATATTTCCTTCTAATTGGAAACTTCCCCACAAAACCACGGACTTTGAATTCAGTCTGTGTTCCTTTCGATACTCTTCACAGGAACTTTCCTTAGAGCTAGTTTCACGAGAGGAAGCACCTCCTATGAAAGTATGAGACAGCTTCGTAGTTTCACGTAATTTTGAAATATGTATATTTCACTCTATCTGTGCACCTCATCAGAAAAGATTACTGAGATTCAACAGTGTTTGCTGTGGTGTGAATCAGGGTGACTGAGTGGGGTGTTCTCTCCTGGTCTAAAGCTGGTCCCCCACCCCAGTCACCCCGTTGTTGTTCTGTGTGTTGCATTCCTGGCACTTATACCAAACTGTTACTCTCTGCCCGGATCTTTGTTTACTGTTTGTCCAGGCACCTCCTAGATGATGGGTAAATACTCATCAATGCAAACTCCCCTCAGTGCCACTTGTAGCAAAGACTCTTGCATTTCCCACCAGTTCGTTAGATCCTAGCAAACACCGCATCACAGCCAAACCACTTCCCCTGGTTGACTCTTGCAGGGTTATCACACCAAAGGGCTGACTTTAGGGGATCCCTCGGCCCTTCTCGTCTCAGCACCAGCTGGCCCGGCTCTTTCCTCGCCGGCTCCACATCAGCTCTGCCTCCAGCTGAATCGGCCTGGGGTCCAGCTCCTTCGTTCTCCTCATTCCCTCTCGATCGTGTTTCCCCAGGCCTCACCCAGCCCCTGCACAGCGACGCTCTGACTCATCACTTTCCTTTCCACTAGCCATAGGCCTCGCTGAGCCTCGATGTCCTGTCTGTGAACTGTAGACATTAAGAGTAGCACTCTCGGGGTGTTCTCATAGCAGTCCTTTGCTGAATGGCAGCGAGTGTCATCACAGTTGTTGTTATGGTTGATTTCTTCCAAGCTTCCCCTCCTTGGCTTATCTTCCATCACTGTTTATAATTCTTGACAATTTAAAAATCACTGTCCAAAATCGTGTTGCCTTTGTGTGTGTTACTTCTTGACTGAGAGCTCGGCTCTTTGAAGGCTTCTTCCGTCACTTCCCGCCTTGCGTGCCTTGGATCTGAGTCCGTGGTCGGCGGCAATCGCTTGAAGCTGCACGTAAAGACAGTCTGAGACGTTTCTCCTGCTGATTTGTGGATATTCTGTGTTTGCTGCCTGTATAATATAACATGAGGGCCTCTTCTAGAGGAGACTTTCTAGAAGCGTTCCCCAGGGAAGATCATAAAGGGAGAAGCCTTTTATGTGTTTGCTTTCCATAAGATTTTTTTTAATCCTCACCCGAGGACATTTTTGCCTTTTATCTTGAGATATAGAGTGGGAGGGAGAGAAGGAGGAAGAGAGAGAGAGAAACATCAAGGTGAGAGAGACACATCGAGTGGCTGCCACCCCTACGACCCAACCAGGGCCGGGGACAAACTGCAACCGGGGTATATGCCTTTAGCGGGAACCAAACCGGGGCCTCTCTGGTCCCCAGGCTGACACTCTAATCACTGAGCCAAATCGGCCAGGGTTACTTTCTATAAGATTTTTAAATCATATAACTATCATTGATTTCAAACTGTGCTAAGTTTTAAGGCTTAATCAGCTGCTGCCACTGACCAGGGCAGTCAATGCCCGGGGATACCAGTAACCTGGAGGCAAGATGACCTTCTGAGAACTTAACTGGGGTAGAATTAACCCACCCTAAGAGACAGTTTGTGAATACAAAGTTGAGGGGATTAGGGAACAAGCAGGGTGCAGGAGTCTTAAAAGCCATTACTGAATCAATTGTATTACACCCTAACCAAGACAGAATATGTTAATTAAGAACTGGCAGGAGGTGGTACATATGGAATCTTAAAGAAAGAAAAGCCAGTAAGTAGAATTTGAGGCACAGTTAATTAAATATTCTCTTGGAAAGAGGTAGTCATGTGTAGGGACTGGCCACACAGGAATTACAGACATGCTGTGTAAGTTTGTTTACGTATTTCATAGCTCTTGTGTGTTTCCTGTTAATAATACCTATGTTTGGCCGAGGCAGACTTTAGAGCAACTGTTAGCTGTAAGCAGTGACCTTGGGATAGGTGGTTGATTTTGCTGTAATGAGGAGAGCTATTTTTTCTTCTAAAAAAAATGTTTTTAATATCAATATATGAACTGTTCAAGAAGCTTGATGGGATTAATGTCTTTGATAGTCACCATCCCCGCATCAGGCAGAGGCTCAGCACTGCCACCCTTGCTGAAGGTGAGTCCGCAGTGTTTTCTAGAGACAGGCATGCACACAACGAAAGAGAGGCCCACGCCGGTGCTGCTTCTGGAGTTTTGTCAGAGGCTTTCAAATCGTTAGACTAGAAGAACTCACGATGTTCATGACGCCCTATCAATCCCATTGCGTACTTTTTTGTTTAGTTTCTCTTTTCTTCAACAGACTTTTTTTTTTACCCTCACCCGAGGACATTTTTCCATTTTTTTGTTCAGATAGAGTGGGAGGGGGAGAGAGAGAGAGAGAGAGAGAAACATCGACATGAAAAGGACACATTGAGTGGCTGCCACCCGCACGACCAACCAGGGCCGGGGACAAACTGCAACAGGGGCAAGTGCCCCCAGCGGGAATCAAACCCGGGTCTCTCTGGACCACAGGCCGACGCTCTAACCGCTGAGCTAAACTGGCCAGGGCTCTTCAACAGACTTTTATTGAGCCTTGGTATGTTCTAGGTCCTGCACTAATCTTAGAAATATAAAGGTGAAATAAAGCACCCCCTCCCTTGCCCAGTTCCCAACAGCGAGCAAAAGAAGTAGTCAGATGAGGAAGCCAATCTCTGCTGTCTAGTGAAGAAATAGGACACAGAGGGGGATGCATTGGCTGTCTCTTAGGAAGTCTTTGCCAAGGAATTTTTATTTAAGTATAGATTCACATGCAGTTGTAATAAATATTACCAAGAGATCCTATGTAGGCTTCACCCAGATTCACCCAGTGGTAGCACCTTAAAAAAGCATTATACAATATCACAACCAGAATATTGACATTGATGTACCAGCCTTATTCAGACTTCCCAGTTTTGTTTTGTGTTTTTGTTGTTGTTGTTAATCCTCACCTGAGGATATTTTTAAATAGATTTTTAGAGAGAGTGGAAGGAGGTAGGAGGGGGGGAGAGAGAGAGAAACATTGATATAAGAGAGACACATCGAATGGGTGCCTCCTGTTTATGCCCCAAGTGTGGCCAGGAATCAAACCTGCAACCCAGGGTCATGCCCTTGACTGGGAATTGAACGTGCAACCCTCCAGTGCACAGGCCAACACTTATACCACTAAGCCATGCCGACCAGAGCCAGACTCCCCAGTTTTACTTGTATGCATGCATGTGTATATTTAGTTCTATATAATTTTATCCCACATGTCCCCACCTTCACAGTCAAGATGCTGAAGAATTCCATCACAAGGATCCCTCTTACTGCCTTTTTATAACCACTCCCACCTCCCTCCCTCCCTCCATGCTCCTTTCCTAACTCCAGGCAACCACTACAATTGTTTCATGAATATTACCTAGGTGCAATCATATAATTCCGTGGAGATTCATTTAAGTTTCTGCATGTGTCAATACTTCATCCCTCTTCACCAGTGAGTAGTATGTGCCCCAGTTTTCTTTAACCATTCACCCATTGAAAAATATCTGAGCTGTTCCCAGTTTGGGGCTATTACAGATCAAGCTGCTGTGAACATTCACATACAGGTGTTTGTGTGAGGGTACATTTTCATTTTTGAGATAGATGCCCACAAGTAAAATTGCTGAGTCATGTGGTAGTTACAGGGTTAGCCAAAGAATTTTCCAGAGTGTCTGCACCATTTTACATGCCCATGAACAGTGTATGAGTGATCCAGTTTCTCCACAGCCTCACTAGCATTTGGTGTTGTGATCTTTTTTGTTTTGGGGTCTGTTTTTGTTTTTTTTTTTTGGTTAAATCTTACCTGATGATATTTTTTCATGGATTTTTGGAGAGAGTAGAATGGAGAGAGGGAGAGAGAGAGACGGAGAGAGAGAGAAACATTGATGTGAGAGAGACACATCAATTGGTTGCCTTCCACATGCACCCTGACTGGGGCCAGGGATCAAACCTGCAACCCAGGTATGTGCCCTTGACTGGGAATTGAACCTACAGCCCTTTGGTTTATGGGCCAATGCTCTATCCACTGAGCCACACCAGCCAGAGCATGACTATTTTTTAATTTAAGCCATTACAATAGGTGCCTAGTGATACCCCATTGTGGTTCTAAAGTGAATTTTCTGATGGTTGATGATTTTGAACATCTTCTCATTTGTCTTCTTTATACCCTCCCTCTTCAGCAAAATGTCTGCTCATGTCTTTTGCTCATTTTCTAGTTAGATTATTTGGTTGTATTTTTTTTTTTTTTTTTAATCCTCACCCGAGGACATTTTTCCATTTTTTGTACAGATAGAGTGGGAGGGAGAGAGAGGAAGAGAGAGAGAAACATCGATGTGAAAGGGACACATCGAGTGGCTGCCACCCGCACAACCAACCAGGGCCGGGGACAAACTGCAACCGAAGTACGTGCCCTTAGCGGGAACCGAACCCGGGTCTCTCCGGACCGCAGGCTGACTCTCTATACGCTGAGCCAAACCGGTCAGGGCGGTTGTGTTTTTATTGTTTTGTTTTATTCTACTGTTGAGTTTTGAGAATTCCTTATATGTTCCAGATTCCAGTTCTCTGTCTGATCCATCATTTCCAAATATTTTCTCTGTCTGTAGCTTGTCTTTTCATCCTCTTCACAGGACTTCACAGAAGAAAAAATTTTTAACTTTGATGAAGCTCAATTTATCCATTTTTCTTTTTATGGATTATGATTTGTGTGTCCCATCTAAGAACTCTTCATTTAGCCCAAAACACCAAAGATTTTGCCCCTATTCTTTACACATCTTTATACATTTAAATTTGATCATGTCAGTCCCTGAAGGAAGCCTTTAGCGGGCTTCACATTGCCTTTTGAATGAACCCTAACTTCAGCCTCGTGCACCCCAGCCTCCCCTCCCACAGTCCACCTGCACTGTCTATGTGGCAGCCAAGTTTTTCATCCTTGACACCCCTGCACCCTCTGCTCCACCCCTGTGCTCTGTGCGTGCCCGTAGGGCTCAGCTCGGCTGTCGCCCTGTCTGTGAGCTCACCTCAGACCACAGCATTATGCTGCTCCCACACCCAGCTTTACCAGCGAGCTGGTGCTTCATGTGTTGGCATTTTGTCATTGTTTGTTTGTTTAGCATCAGTTGCTCACCAGACTGAATCCCATGAGGACAAGGACTGGGATTCACCCTCACCCTGGCACCTGGTACAGTGCTCATTTCAGGGCTCAGCAAACAGTGCGCCCTCAGTAAATATTTGCTGAGGGAAATAGTGAGGACATTTAAAGGAAACTTTCCCTCAGCGTACAGTATTTTCTGAGGAATTTTAAGAAGATTACAGTTGCATTTGGGATCATACCTGCTTTGGGAAGATCATAACTACTTTTCGGATGAGCCCTTACTGTCCAGACTTTTTGGGTTATATGTTTTGTCTCAAGAATTTAAAGCGGAAAGGAGACCTTGATAGAATTGTGCTACAGAAAACCAATTGAGGTCGCAACACCGTGTCTATGTGTCCCGACCACATGGGTCCCTGCTGAGCTGGCATCGGAGGTCCTGGTCCTGCCCTCGAGAGCCTTCTAGCCCGGTGAGGATGGGTGTGTGCGGGTGGACAGCTAACTCCGCAGTCGGGACACCCTGCGGTAAGGCCCACGTTGTGTCTGGAGCGCTCGAAGGTGCCCCTGGCTCCCAGTGAAGACGGGCCATGGGCCCTGCAGAGGGTGTTCTGAGGGGACCACGCTGGGCTGAGTGCTGAGGCACACCGTGCAGTTAGCCGGGTGGAGACGCAGGAAAGCGGGAGCACTGGGCAGCCAGGGAGCACAGCTGGGCAGGCTCTGCCCACGTGGGCCCGGTGCACCAAGTGCCGGGCAGCTTGGAAGGGGCAGAGGAGCCCGTGACCAGGTGGCTGATACGCGTGATCCATCATGGCAGCAGAGGAGGACGGTGAGCCTGCACTAGGCAGAGGCTGTCGCAGAGAAAGGCCTGAACTCGGAGGGGCGGTGGTGACTGACGTAGGGTCACTCGAGTCAGCAGTGCTTGTTGACCAAATGGCAGAGGTACAGAGAGCAGGATGCGCAGGGGGCTGGAGCGCAGGAAGGGGAGGAAGGACACCTGGTTCGGCCCCCTGGACTCTGGTGCTGCGCACCTGGGCAGAAATTTCAGGAAGACGCGTCATTTCGGTGTGAGGCTCCTAGGGTGCAGCCGCTGTCCGATGAGGAGACACCCACCTAAGCGCGGAATGCAGCCTGCACAGCCCTTCCCGACGCAAATCCGCCGGCAGGCCGCTCTGGCCCGGAAGAGGAGCGCGGAGGCACCCAGGCAGTGCTCCTGTCCAGGGAGTTGGAAGTTAAGGTCGCCTCACGGAACTTAGCATCCTTGACCCAATGCTCTGGGTGAGCGGCCAGGCCGGACCAGTGTGCTGCTGTGACCCCAGAGGATCTGGAGCGCCCCGAACACAAGTCTGGTTTTCAGTGGAGACAGAGAACTGAAATGAACCACAGAGTTCTGCTTCTTGGGTAACTGGGGCAATCTCAACCAATGCCCTCCTTTTACCATGGCCAGAAAAGTTCACTGGTTTGCCCAAGGTAACTCAGAGAGAAATTTAAACCTATAAGCATTTTGTGTTCCCCAAAGGGAGAAAGCAAATGTATGTTTAGAAAGTCTGAGTTTAATGCTGGGGGTTGGGGGTGGCAGGACCTCTTAGGTACCCTCTCAAACAGTCCCATCCCCCTGTCCTGTGAGCCCCACGCACAGGATGTGGCGACCTTGAGCACGAGAGCTCACTGGCACTGACAAACCCACAGTTTTACGGTGCAAACTCGATCTGCAGAGCGGCCGCCACCGATCACCGTCAGCTGCTGTTTGGCATCCAGGGGAAAGGGGACAACGCACAGATTCACGCAGCCTCGGGCACCGTGGCAAGCCTGCGGCTCCCCGAGGAACTGGCAGCTGCTCCCAGGCCAGCTGGGCATGGAGCTGTGAGGAATGAAGCTGTTCTTTTTGGCAAAGAACAGACTGGATCTTGCAAAGTCTCGAGGCAGGGATGCAAACAGCAACTGGGCTTTTCGATCGTCCTGTGCAGCCGGGAGGCATGGGCAACGCAGAATCCCAAACGGGCTCTGTGAGCTGGGGTGATCTGCGGCCCCTGTATGTATGAATTCTCTGAGGACAAATAATAAAAACACACCAAGGAAACCAACAGCTAACCAAACAAAAAAACTGCACAGGTACAGATGAAAAGATGTGGTCAACTAGAAGTTTATGTAAAAAGCCCGAGGAGCTTTGATTATCTCAGTATGAGTCAGCCGTGTATGACGAGGGTGCTGAAAAAGTTAGTAGGGTTTGAGCTGCGTTGGCTGTGTTCCTGTATTCAGGGTTAGGGAGGTGACAGTTCTTCCACCCTATGTTGATAAAACTGGGATTCTATGTTTGAATTACATACGTGGTCAAGGTCTACTAAGTGCTTCATATATTCTAGGCTCGAAGGGGTAGGGAACATCTGGCCCGCAGGCTGCGTAAGGGCCGCAAAATCAATGGTAGCCAACACCACACGCCTCACCAAATTAGCCTGACCAAACATAGCAGGCTAATTTTTAAGTTGATAATTTTGTATGGCCCATGAACGATGTTATAACTAGCCAAATGGCCTTGGGCAGAAAAAAGGTCCCGCATCCTTAGATGGTTCCACTGATCCACACAACACACCTTTGGTGGTGTCCTGTCTGTGCTCCCATCTGTAGATGAGGACACTATCCCGCAGGGGGACTGGGCCAGGAAGTGGGCCAGGCCCGGGCATCTGACCCAACCCTTAGCGGGGAACGCTGTCCCTGAAATTCACTCTTGAGAAACAGGGGCTGGAGAACAAGGAAGCTGGGTGGGGAGGATCCGGGAAATCGAACATGTGAGAAAGAGCGACCAGCGTTGAAGGAGGGAAAGAGCATGCTCGAAGCACGTGGATGGAGGCCCCACAACACAGCTCCGAGGGCAGACAGGAGCCATCATTAAAGGAACACGGAGGGAGATGGGAGTCTGTTTACAGATGACTTTTCTCTATAAAATAATTTTATGTGTCCCCAGATGAACCTGGCTGCCTTCTGAGGCCAAACACCCAGCTCCGCAGGGATTCCCGGAGGGAGTACATGATCGCCGACCGGGCAGAGCAGAGCGGAGCAGATCATTTGTTAAACTGTGAAAAGAGCCACAGGACCATGTTCTGAGATGTGGCACCTGACTGAGGAGGAGCGCTCAGGTCAGGTCTGGAACATAGAAAGCACTGAGGTACTGGAGCGTAAGAAGATGCGGGGATGGCAAAGAAAATGTAGGACCCCCAAAATCTTGGTAATTTCTTTTCTGAAGAACCCAGGAAGGTGACTCTGTCTGGATTTACAGCCTCTGCATGAAGCTCTTGTGTCTCCATTGCTGCCTCGATAAAAAAATATAATAAATTTCTTTTATGGCATTGTAAAATCGCTTCTTAAGAGCAAAGTTAGTCACGGGACTCCTATCTGCTTCTTTTGAAAAGATGGAGCAGAGCCTTCATCTCACAATAACTTAGGATAACACGACGATTCCACGCTGGCCTTTGACTCTCTTTGCCTTGCTAATCCCAGAGCAAACAAGAACCTCACGACAGCAGCCTATTCCCACTTCTCAGCACACTTTCTGGAAAGAACAGATATTGATAAGAACAGCAATGAACCATTTTACTGCCCATTGTAAATTAACAAAAGTAATTTAGCATTAAAACTCAGAATTATTCATTGTTAGGTTGGCAAGCATTCTTTCTCTGGTGGCAATTTTCCCCCTTGTCCTATAAATCTGGGGCCAGAAAGGTAGTGTTATATTCAGGGTAACTGATAACAAAATTAGTTAATCAATCAAGGGTTCTTTCATGACTGTTCATTTAGAAGCAAGAACATAGCTTGTCATTAATAGAGCCAACAGTACAACCTAATGTCTGGACTATTGGTACCTTTTAACGTAAATATCATAGAAAACCACGTGCTAGACAACCTGCCTGTGACTGACAGGCAGGGAAAGGCTGACAGCTAGATGTCCCAACGTAAAGAGAGGCCACCTCGCTCCTCCATGGGTGGGGGACATCGGGGAAGTTTTGAGGCAGACAGGAGTTTTAAAAAATTGTCCCAGTATTCTCTTCTATTATATTCAAGTAGAAATAAGTTTAACTTTCCTTTTGTTTTGTTTTGTTTTTTTGTCCTCACCTGAGGACATTTTTTTCCCCATTTTTTGTTCAGATAGAGTGGGAGGGAGAGAGAGAGAGAAACATCGATGTGAAAGGGACACATCAACTGGCTGCCACCTGCACGACCAACCAGGGCCGGGGACAAACTGCAGCCGAGGTACGCGCCCTTAGCGGGAACCGAACCCGGGTCTCTCTGGACCGCAGGCCAACGCTCTAACCACTGAGCAAATCGGCCAGGGCTAAAGTTTAACTTTCTTAAATAAACTATATGTTTGCCATTTGACACTTTAGGCTGGCCTCCTGGGAGTCAGGACTCCTACCTGCCCTCCTTTGGTGCAATGGCAACAGGATCCCTCACAACCTCTTGCCCCCACACAGCTCAGCTGGAATGAGAGGACGAAGGTGGCATGTCACCTGGGCCCCACAGAGGCAGCACGCGAAGGCCCCCCTCTGGGCACATTCTACAGAGGTCGTGTGCACCAAGCACAGTCATGGAGCAGGGGAGAGTTGCCTTTGGGTGCCCACTTGCTTTCTTTTTGGGTGGCCAGCGTTCCCTGGCCCAGGGCAGGGATACAGAAGTGAATAGAGACTGTCACTGGTCTCCTGGTGCTGGCTCATTGTTCAGTGGAGGACACGTGCTGGGCGTGGGGGTCTCAGGAAGTTCAGGGGGCAGTGCCCTATGCCAGTCAGACCGGAAGTTGGGAAAAGTTTTCATGTGTGCACACATCCCCACTCTCAAGTCATGACCCAGACCCGACCTCTGATTCCAAGCCTGAACCAGCCACTTCCTTGGCAATCCCCCTTAGATGTCTCGTGAGCATCTCCAACTGCTACAGCATGTCCAAGAGTCTTCTGATTCTGAGCCCGCTCTTCTCCCAGGCCTCCCTTTCAGAAAACGGCCCACTTAGGACTTTTGCCTAGGAACCTGGACTCGGCCTTTATTCCTTTGTTCCCAGAACATCTGTATCCAAATTATGGACAGGTCATGCTGGTCCCCGCAGTCAGCTGCGGCCCTGGTCCAAGCAGCAGTCTCCCTTCCTCCGCCACCACACTAGCGTGGGCGTCTCACATCGCTGCACGGTCTTGCCTGCTGGCTTCCTTGCCTCCATTCTCAATGCCCTGCCCTCCGTGGAGCACACAGAGATATCAGTTGAAATGACAAAGTGTTGTCCTTTCTCTAGCCATAGAATCCAAACTCCATCCCAGGGTCTGGAGCTGTTCATCTTGCCCCAGCCACATGGACTTTTTTCTAGTCCTCCATCCTGCCCTCCCCTCCCCCACTTAGAGCCTTTAAATGATTCTTAACCTAGTTTTCCGTCACCCAAAGGAGCCCCAGCTGACAACACCCACAAACACTGCTTCTCTCTAACTCAGTTCCCTGTTTATTTCCTTCACACCATTTGGAGCAACTTGTAATCACCTGTGTTTGTTTGTTGGTCTGGTTTTCATCTGTCTGTCTTACTAGAGGGGTAAGCAGGACCCAGACCGCGTGAAGGTCATATTGAGAAGGGACTTGACCCCGAGAGAAAAGCAAAGACAGTGAAGAGGCTGAAGGAGGGGAGAGGGGGGAATGAAATTATACTTGCAGCAGCTCAGTGGCAGAACAGTGTGCAGAGTGAAGAGCAGTTTGGACAGCAGCAAGAGGGAGACCCTCAGGTGACCATCGAGGTAGCAGGAGCTGGGAGTGGTGGGGTGACCTCAGCAGTCAGCCTTGGATGGAAAGACCTGATGGACTTAAGGGGTGTTTAGGAGGTCGCATCAACACACAGAGTGATTTTATGCAGGGAGAGAGCGAGAAGGAGAAATGTAGGTGGCTCCAGTTCTCTGGCTTGAGCAACGATGGATAGCATTGCCTTTGCTGCATGGGGACGCAGGGTGAGCAGCACTCTCGAGGGTCAGTGCAAGGTCTGCTTGGGATAGGCTGAGTTTGAGGACTGAGAGCAGAGTAGCTCATTGACAGAATCCTTCAAAATACACCTGGCTTGGAGATATAGATGCTTAGTCTATGTATGTCTTTTAAAATCTATAAACTGCCCTGGATGGTTTGGCTCAGCGGTTGGAGCGTCGGCCTGTGGTACAGAGAGACCCAGGATCGGTTCCCGCTAAGGGCACGTACCTCGGTTGCAGTTTGTCCCGGCCCTGGTTGGTCGTATGGGTGGCAGCCACTCGATGTGTCCCTTCACGTCGATGTTTCTCTCTCTCTCTCTTCCTCTCTCTCCCTCCCGCTCTATCTGAACAAAAAATGGAAAAATGTCCTCGGGTGAGGATTAAAATCTATAAACTACTAATATTTTTATTAATTGCAGCATCAACAAATGGTAGCCAGAGTTTCCTTGCATATGCTAAGAATATTAATACTTACCAGGGTTCATTGGGGATACAGGGGGAACAGTGGTTAAGAGCTGTGCATTCTTGTCAAAGTCACTAAGAGTCCCGGCTGTGTGCCCTGTGACAAGTTGCTCTGCCTTTTGGAGTATCAGTTTCTTTATCCGTCAACTGGGACACTTCACCCTACTCGTGGTGTTAGGCAGAGTGAATACAATGATACATGCAAGGTGCTCAGCACGTGTGAAGTGCTCCGTAGTGTTCATTACTGTTACCGTCACTATCATTCCTCATCTTCAAAAGCACCTGCTTGGACTTGATATGGGAGAAAGAAACTGCTGGCCTACGCCTCTCTGTGTGAGTATTAATTGCCTTTAAAGCTCATTCCAGCTCAGACATATAAGAGGAATGTCAGATAGGGCTAATTTAATCCAATTTTTTCTGACACTATAAGACTTTATTTGGGATTGGAACCACAGGCATTCTGACTAAATTTATACAGATGTCCACAAAAGGCTGCAATGATTTCACAAGCCAAGCACCCCCACGTGAAGGGGATATTTGGATGAGCTGATGTCGCAGCTTTAAGTACGCAAACTTCAGTAACAGCTGGAGCACAATCAAGGGCAAAAAAAAATGCAGTAGAGGAGGATTAGACACCTGTTTGACTAGAACCGGGTTCAAAGGCTTCTTTCTTTCTCTCTTTCTTTTTTTACTTTTTCATTGAATTTATTCGAGTGACATTGGTTAATAAAATTATATAGGTTTCAGGTGTACAGTCTTATGATACGTCATCTGTGTATTGTATTGTGTGTTCACAACCCCAAATCAAGCCTCCTTCCATCACCATTTATCGCCCCCTACCCTTCTCTACCTTCCCCAACCCCCTTTCCCTCTGATAATCACCATGCTGTTGTTTGTGTCCAAAGGATTCTTTCCAGTGGGTCTGGGATGCTACGTGAAGGGGGGCATTATTGGTGGTCCCTATACCCAACTGGAATATTCTGCACCAAAGCAATTCAACTAGACAAGCATTTATGGAGATTACAGATGCCACTCATTCTGAGAAAAACTCCCCAGTTTGCAGTTTAAGCTACTGGACCACTCTGTGGATTAAAATTAACTACTGATGTTTTTCTCAGTCCCTGACTCACTTTCTGTGATATTCTACACTCCTCTCCCCGATTCTGTTTTAGATATAAACTATACTTTTTCTGGGAACATTATAAAGATAGAAGAACAAGAGGGAGTGTATATTTTATCAAGAAGACATGCAACAGATTTGGGAAGTAATTTCCTCATTAATTTTGTCCCTAGCCATTTTCTAACATTTGTAGAAATTTGAAGGTTCGTGTGTATGACTGCCAGGAAGCCATTAAAAATTCTTCTCCACTTGTTTAGGCAAGAAGATTGGTTATCTAGTAAGTAGCAGCAGACAGCCTATCACTTCATCTTTTCTGGTTCTCTGACTGTCAGATTCTTGTGAATGAAGCACAATCAGTGAGTGGAATGAACTTGACCGTGGAGGACGCCCGCGATGACTCTGCCAAGGAGCAAGTGTGAAACTGTCACTTCCTCTTCTCCAATAAGTTTTTCAGGGCAGTGGGTGAACTGAGCATTGGGAAGACACCGCGAGGCATTTTCTGCATGACTTAATTCTGTTTCAGACACAAAGAACAGATTCTGATGATTTGCTGTGATCAGTTTGAATCCATAGCATTGCATTGCTAGCAGCACACAATGGCAGAGCGTTTGTTTAAAGGGGAACAGAAAGGGGGAAGTGCTAGATGATTGTCATGGTCACCGCATGCCCCAGATTTTCTGGGACAGTCCCAATTCAAAGATTCTATCTTCTTATTCCTTTCATTATTCTCCTTGTTATCAGACCACGCAATCATGTTTGGAAAATACGTTCCGTAGAGGTTTTCCATGTTGTTCTAAGGCACATGTTAATTAATATTTCCAGAATCAAAGCATCTTTAAAATAGTATGTGAATTAGAAGAAAAATGCCAGGAAAAGTAAACTCCTTTCTTACAAAGTGTGGGAAAGCAGCCTGAGCAACCAGCTCTTGGCATAGATCGATGCCGAGGCAGCAAATTCTGTCACTGCAGCGGGGCTGGTACGCTGGAAATTTGTGACCGTCAGACACACTGAAGTATTTTTTAAGGACATCTAAGAAGTAGCATTTTAGTTGAACTCATTTCCTGCTGCTACTTCCTAAAATCTGAAAGAAACTATGAAAGAAGTTCTAGAGTGTATGTGACAGAACGTTGCTAATCAGGAACGATAGGATTTTTTTTTTTTTTTTTTGGTCTGTTTGCTGTTGTTTTATGTGGCTGTTGTTGTTGCTGGGAATAATAAGATATTTAGACTACATTTTATTTAAATGGCCCCAGAGGACCTGGAAAATTGCATTTAAACCAAAAAAGGGTCAACATCTTTATGACAATTTTAATGTGAAGTTTTTAGACTGCTGGAATTTGATTTGGATTAAAAGCGAACCTTCAAATAGCCTCTGAAGTAATGGAAGTATGGGAAAATTTGAAAAATTTCACCGAATTTCTAAGTGCTTTTGAATTACTTTTGAAAAGAGGCAGTTTAGCCTATAGAAATGCTACTTCCTTATTCACATTAAACTGGCTGAAGAATTCAGAGCTTGTTAGGTACAGTCTGGTAGATGGGTAATATTATATGTTTTGCAAGTAGTGTTGTTCATGGTATCATTTGAGGGTGTTCTTCAATGACTGTCCAACAGTAACATTGTTACTACTTTGAATGCTCATGTGTGTAGCACCTGGCAACTTACCTCACTTTTCTACTAATTCTATGTAAGCGAGGTGCCCAGAATTTCTCCATGTATCCTTTCCCAACCCTACGTGCTGAGGTCTTATTTCTCTGACATGGTTTGTACATTGAAGAGGTCAAAGGTGTCAGCTGGACTGGAATGTTTCCCCCCTTCCAGAACCTTTCCTTCCCTTCCAAGACCGGAGGCGAGATCCAGAGACATTTTGTGTGTACTCTCTGAACTTTAATCCTTATTTAACCCAATAAAAATACCATGGTAAAGTGGAAAAAACAGGGGTTTATAGTCAGACAAACCAAGGTTTGAATTCCTGTTCTATTCCTTACTGCTTGCAAATAACATTCCAAGACACTCTAAGACTCAGTTTTGACATCTATAATATGAGGACAGCCCTAAGCTCATGCAATATTTATTTTTAAACCTACTTAAGTCCGTGCCATTGGATGATTGGAATTTGACTATTTCTCCGCATCTGACTCAGAATACCCACCTGAAGGTGTTCTTCTAAAGTTAACATCCTGGCCTCCTCTACTTCACTCTTTTTCATCCCTCTATTTCAAAATCAGAGTCTCAAAGTTAGCAATTCCAACCACCCCTATCAGAAACATGGTCCTTTCCACACTGGCCATGATAAGAGGCACCTAATTTATGCTAGGACACTCCCAGGGAAGTCATGCAATATTTTTTAAGACAGTTGTAGCTAAAGCACCCAGCTTTAGTACCTGGCTGACAGAGGGCTCTCAATAAATGTTAGCTGATTTTTTAAAATAACAAATAATAATTATAAGTGTAAGAAGTACAACACAGAAGAGAGTTTAATGGTAATAACAAGGCATCTTGGGTGCCAATATAGTATGATCTACCATGGGAAGAGTTGGGGATTTAGTGGCCAATATGTCGTCTTCAGATTTCCCATCGGTTGAGCATTATTTTTCTAATCTGTGAAAATGAGCATAATCACAGGGCCTCATGGAATTATTGTGGTGGATTTGTGCTCATTGTGTGAGTATAATAGTTCCTAGTTCCCCTTTTCTTGCTTCTCCTTTAAATATTCTTTTTTTTTTTTTTTGATAGCATATTCTCTGCCCAGAGACTAACCTATAATTTACTATCACTCTCCTAATGTTTGAAGCATAAGAGAAAGAAAATCAAACTGCAAGCAATTTAGGTTCTTGCTTATATTTCTGGGGAGAGGAATATATGTATAGGGACCATAGCATATCTATATTGCCCGTGGGTCTTGGCTCTGAAGCAGATGACTGAGGACAGTAAAGTGAATGAGGCAAAGATGCTCACAGCAACTCAGTGAAAAGACCTGGCTGCTCTGATTTACTGCTTGCTGCTCATTCATCCAACTTCTATATATTACCTGCCTGCTATGTACAGGCAATGTACATAGCAGGCAATTATGAATAGAACAGTTCTTGTCAAGAGAGACAAATTATTACAGCAATGTGATAATAGTATAATTCATCTATTTACTTAAGCAGGATTTATTGAGGTCCTGTTAGATACCAGGCACACTGCTAGTGCCTTGGATACAGGAGGAAAGAAGAGAAATCTGTCCTTGACCTGATTAAATCTATTGAGGAAGACAGACAATTCCTCAAGTGGTAACAATAAAGAGTTGTGATAAGGGAAGAAGGAGGAGCCATGAGTGATCTTAAAGAAAGGGGACTCAAGCCCGTGTAGGATCAAGCAGGCCTCCTAAAGGAAGTGATGTTTAGGCTGACACTGAACGACAGAGGGATGGGGAAAGAAAGTCCCAGGTAGAGAAAGCATGTGTGGAAAACCAGACACCATACAGAGTTTGGCCAAGGAGCTGACAAAAGTTAGATGTGGCTGGACAGAGCCTGGGAAGAGGGTTGGATACAGGTATTATGGGAGCTCAGAAGAAGGTGCACTTAACTATTCCCATGGAGACAGGGAAGGATCCCCAGGAAGGAGGACGTTAGAAGCTAACAATGAGCGTGCAGAACAAAGGTGAGGCTTGTTGGACAGAGGGAAGGAATGCTTGTGTTGCCAAAAATGAGAATGTGACTGTCCTGGCCCTGGCCAGTTTGGCTCAGCGGTTAGAGCGTCGGCCTGCGGTCCGGAGAGACCCGGGTTCAGTTCCCGCTAAGGGCACGTACTTCGGTTGCAGTTTGTCCCCAGCCCTGGTTGGTCGTGCGGGTGGCAGCCACTCGATGTGTCCCTTCACGTCGATGTTTCTCTCTCTCTCTCCCTTCTTCTCTCTCCCTCCCACTCTATCTGTACAAAAAATGGAAAAATATCCTCGGGTGAGGATAAAAAAAAAAAAAAAGAATGTGACTGTCCTGGAACTGAAGCTTGATCACAGTTTGAGTGAAGGGATGGATGGTGGGCACAGTGGTGGGAACAGATAGGCAGAGATCAAAGCAGTAGGGACTTTGTTTTAAGGAATTTGGACATGACGCTGTGTACCAGGATGGGAATCCAGAGGAGAACTTTGAGTGAGTCGGATGAGAACATAATTGTGTGTCTGGGAGAGTAATAATGGAGGGTGGACTGCAGGGTGGACCAGACTGGATGCCAGAAGGCCAGCTGGGATATAGTGCCATTGTCCAGGTGGGATATAATGATGTTGTAAGGAGATAGGGTTATTTATGTAAAACTGGCAGATCCAGATCATTGATTAGATGAAGACACGACAAGCAGGACGGATCAGGAACGACTCTGATCATGACCCCAGTGAAGACATAGCTATGGAAGGAAGAACAGATTTTGGAGAAAAGATAGACATTGCAGTAAAGAAAGTGACGAATGAAGGTGTCTGTGGACAGCAAGTGTGGACAGTCTGCACCCAGGAGGACATGCTGGTGGCACTCAGGAGAGAAGTCTGGCTGCAGGTGTGGATTAGGGAGTCAACAACAATAAGTGATCAGTAATAAGTGGGAGAGTCAGAGTAGGGTGAGAAGGTAGAAGTCCTTTCTTGAGTATGTATGATGTCTCGTTTTCTCATTTTACTACATTGAGTGTGTAATATCGGTGTGTAAACCTTTAAAGACATTCCAATGCTCTTAAACAGTAGGAGGAATACCTATTGTTCTGAGAACAAATGAAAGGACACTGGGTTGTCCATTAGTTTGTAGGCAAGTGGAGGAAAAGGAGACAAGAAGTTCTTTTTAAATGGTCTCCTTATGTCCTCGCCCAGGAAATAGTTGAGGATAGCTGTTGCCCAAAGAGGGCAGGGACTGGGGAGAGTGCAGACATGTGGCAGATCCCACACAGGGGGGTGATGGACAGGGAATTGTCCAAAGATATGTTTCAAAAGACTGAAATGGGACCTACACTCTTTTTTATTTTTTTTAAGGTGCTATCAGCAGCCAACGTTCTTAGCAGACAATGGGACAATTGGGACGATTGAAATTGGGCCTGCATGTGGTTTATCTGGGCAACAGTATGAATTGGGCCACATAGCATTATTTACAGAACACAGTGCATTCCACAAGTTCATAGTTGTTACACCGCCAAGACTATGCAGGGCTCACTGAGCTCCGTAGGCAATAGTTATATAAACTCTACATTTGTCAAAATGCATTTGGATCTCAGGAAGACTCACACTTTTGCAGATTTAATAAGGTTAGGCCCCTCCAGAGAGCCATCACACAGAAACTTGTGAGCACACATGTCTTCAGAATTAATTCTTAGGTCAGAGGGAGAGATCATGGGCATGGTCTACAGTGCTGATAAGGCAAGAATTCTCTGCCTCTTTGGAGGACATCAGCTCAGACCACAAGTCCCAATGCATGTGTATGGCTACTTCCAGCGGAGGGAGGTTGACTCACTTAGTGAGGATTGATTGGATTTTAAAATGCTTTCCTTTTTGTGAGTTTTCTGACCCAGAAATATGCTTCCTATTTCAGCGGCTCTCTCCAAACAGCTGCATAGATGAGAACTTCCAAACAATCACCGTTAACTATAAATCAAAATGTTATGTTTCCCCAGTTGTGCTAGGATTCTTCTGTTTGTTTTCCTTCTATCACCAGTGAAGTATAATCCACCAGCAGAATGATGATTAAAGGCCTCCTACCAAAAATATTTACCCCATTCTGAGGCAAGCACGTGTCATCTCTAACTCAACTTGAACAGCCCCTGCCCAGGTGTCCTGTGCGGCTGTGTGATACACAGTCATCTGGAATTTATTCTCTGATTCTCCTTCTAATTATAGCATCATTTATCAACCACACATTTTAAAGATGGTTATTCCTAGTAGTCTTCTCCATCACAAAACATACTAGAAGTATTCCTCTAAAATAATATTGTTTTCACTCTTCCCAGGGGTAAATAAATATCACACTTAGGTCTGTGTAATTTTTTTCTCTGTGTACTCAGTTGTATAACTTCTAAAGTTCTCTGTTTTTCAAAATTGTCTCCCTACCCTAACATCCCCCAACCTCAGACAAACATCTCGTCCACTCACTGTGACTCTGCTCCATGCAGTCTGGCCAGGACCTTTAGAACCGCAGGGCCTTGGGCATCCTTAGTTCAATGGCTGTCAACTTCACAGCACATAAGACTCTCCTTGAGTCTTTTTTTAAAAAATTATTATTATTGATTTTAGAAAGAGGAAGGAAGAGAGAGAGAGAAACATCAAACGGTTGTCCTCTGAATGCACCCTGACTGGGGATAAAACCCACAACCTGGGTATTTGCCCTGACCAGGAATCAAACCCACCACCTTTTGGTGTATGAGAGGATGCTCCAACCAACTGAGTCACACTGGCCAGGGCTCTCCTTGAGTCTTTTTTTTTTTTTTTTTTTTTAATCCTCATTCGAGGACATTTTTCCATTTTTTGTACAGACAGAGTGGGAGGGAGAGAGAGGAAGAGAGAGAGAGGGAAACATCGATGTGAAAGGGACACATCGAGTGGCTGCCACCCGCACGACCAACCAGGGCCGGGGACAAACTGCAACCGAGGTACATGCCCTTAGCGGGAACCGAACCCGGGTCTCTCCGGACCGCAGGTGGACACTCTAACCGCTGAACCAAACCGGCCAGGGCTCTCCTTGAGTCTTAAAAGCAGATTTAGAAACTTCGGTCCCAGAGATGATGATTCAGTATCTCTGGGGCAGAGCCCCAGAATGTAAATTTTTTTTTTTTTTTTTTTAAAAGCACCTCGAGTAATTCTGAGCTCAAATACCACACATTGCCAAACCCTAAGTTACTCAAAATTCTTCCTTCAATAGGTGAGGATGCTGAGGGAAGAAAGTATGACTTCCCCATGATCTTTGGTGATCTAATTAATGTAATTGTCATCAAAGTGTTTCCATGGCTATTCTTGACATCTCTCTACTTATGTTCTAAAAAAACAGGGATACAGCATTGTTACCTTCTTAGAAAAAGCTGCTACCTCTGCCCACAGTGGGGAGGCAGGGCTGGAAATCTAGGAAAGAATCACACACCATTGCTCTACAAAATAGGTTCATTAAATGTTGGCATCATCAAAAAGCAACAATGTATACTAATATACATTAGTGTATTAATGTTTTTATGTGTTCCTCTAACAATATTTGTGGACAAAGTGTAGACAATGAATGAATGAGTTACATGGTGAATAAATGAATGAGTGAGCCAATGAGTCCTGCTCAAAGACAGGAGAAGGTTCAGACAGTGGGAGGACTGTCCCCGGGTCCCCCCAAATTCCCATCCTGGCCTCTCCCTAGTCAAGGCCTTTAGGGAGCAGGAGGGTCAATTCATCCTTAGAAAAGGAAATGTTTCCATGGTACATGAGTACAATCCTATGATTTTTAGTAGTTTCTCTTCTATCCCTTGTCAATAGCTGGAAGGTAGTTACAGATGTCAATAGTTTAGGTCCAGTGTTATGTTATAATTGGATTGTCCAGAAAAGAGTTTCTCTTCCGTTTTTTTTCTTACCCTGTTGAGGAGGGGGAAGGGTGTTGGCGTGGGCAGTTTCACTCTCTTTAAGGAGCTGACTTTTGCTGATGAAGAGATTACTTCAGTTTGTTTGGCTTCTCCATCCACTCCTTGCTCATCTGTAGTTTTGCTTCTAGTCAAAATGCAAGGCAGCTCTAAGCTCATTGCCCCTCAGTGCTGGGAGATGACAGGAAGCTGGTATTTGTTTTCCTCTTTGAAGTGACACAGCTGAGTGAGCAGACGTCAGAGTTTTCATTTTAACCAGAAAGTGTGCTTTGCCTCATAGAAACAGCTATTCGTCGAGGACCGGTGGCCCAGTGGGCTTGGCTTCTGCAGAATTATCAGAGAAGGTGTCTAGGTGATGGGTGGTTTCAGGAAATTCTGGAAGAAGCACACCAGTGAATCCAGAAACACAGTTTGATTCCACATTTGTACAACAAAGCAGGCCTAGCTGAAACGTGCCCTGTGAGCCATATGGGCCCGTGGCCTCCTCGTCTCTTTAATCCTAATTTAGACTCTCCGCAATTATGAATGAAAGCACAGACATGAACAAAAAATAAGGCACTCCTCCAAGACTTTGTGAAGACAGCCGGCCACAGGCAGCGTCGTGAAAGGCCCGAACTCAGGTCCAGGGAGCGCCAAGCCGGGCGTGCAGAGTGAGGCCGGGTCCGAGAGAGCGCGGCCAGAGCTTACCACACACCTGTGCCTTCAAGTCAGGCCTTCACGTTGGTAACATGTCTGATTAACATGTCCCCCTAATTTCCTAGACTGTAACTAAATCTCCTCTCTGAAGCCAAAGGCATCGAGTTCTGAAGTCTAGAGTCGACTTCGTTCTGTAAACAGAGGAATGCGGGGTCTCTTGTCAGATTTCTGTATCAGCCTGTGGGACGTTTGTGAAAATAATTCTGAGCTAGGTACCCGGCCGGTGTGGCTCACTGGTTGAGCGTCCACCCATGCACCAAGAGGTCACCGGTTCGATTCTCAGTCAGGGCACATGCCCAGGTTGTGGGCCCCATCCCCAGTGGGGGGCGTGCAGGATGCAGCCAATCAATGTTCTCTCTCATCAATGTTTCTATCTCTCTTTCTCCCTTCCTCTCTCTCTAAAATCAATAAAGAAATAAAAATAATAGTTCTGAGCTGGGATTACCACGTTGAATGTTCTAGAAAGCAACATTACAAGACGGGTGACGTGGAGAGAGGGAAAGCAGCCTCAACAGCACGCTCTGCTGCGCTTCACCACAGCAGACGCTGATGTTTCCGCTGGTGATATTGACGGAAAAATGAATGTTAGAAAAGATAAAGTGTTTCTTCACACGTGGCATCTCAGTGACCTTCTCAAAACTGTCCTGCTTGCTACTGAAAATAGTTGCCAGTCAAGAACTCCCTATTGCTTAAATCTGACCCCCTTGGTGACCCTGTCTCCTCTTTCCTACTCTTCCTTGATGCTTTTATTTTTTTTGCACGAATCTAATGGAGCTAATGCTTATACACAATGAAATGCACAAAAGTTAAGTGTACAATCAGTGAGTTTTGAAAATGTATATACCCGTGTAACTACTCTCCTTGTCAAGATCTGGACAGTCCATCACCCTCTGAATTTCCCGCGTGTCCCCTCCTCCCTGATGCCCACCCATGGGCCCTGGTTTCCGTCTCCACAGGTGAGCGTGCCTGTTCCTGGACTTCCTGTGAGTGGAACCATACAGGGCGCACTCCTCTGTGCCTGGCATCCACGCTCTCCTGTGAATCAGGTGTTCGCTTTTCATCATGGCTGGGGAGTATCCTATGGCATAAGTATATCACAATTTGTTTATTCTTTCAGGGACATTTGAGTTGTTTCCATGTTTTGGCTATTACAGATAAAGCTACCGGGAATGGTCTTAGGCAAATCTGTGAGTGAGTGGACATTTGTTTTTATTCCCTTGGATAAACAAACACCTAGGAGTAGAATTGCTGTTTGTTTGTTTGCTTGTTTGTAAGGAATTGCCAAATGGTTTTCAAAGTGTCTGTACCATTGTCCATGCCCGTCAGCAATGTGTGAGCTCCCGTTTATTCCACGTGGTCACCAGCACTTGGTATTGTTGGTTTTTTAAAAAAATTTTTAAATCTTTATTGTTAAATGCGTTACAGATGTTCCTCATTTTTCCCCCATTGACCCCCTCCTCCCCACTCCCGTCCCCCTCGTGCCATTTCCCACACTGTTGTCTGTGTCCATTGGTTATGCATATAAGTTCTTTGGTTTATTTCTTCCCACCCATCCCCTTCCCTTTGAAGTTTGTCAGTCTAGCAACCAATTTGTACTTCTTAATCCCTTCACCTTTTTCACCCATTCCCCCAACCCCCTCCCATCTGGCAACCAACAAAATGTTCTATCTATGAGATTGTTTCTGTTCTGCCTATTCATTTTGTTTGTAGATTCCATTGTCAATAGATATGTATTCATTGCCATTTTGTTTGTTCATATATTTTATCTTTTTCTTCAAAAAGACCCTTCAACATTTCATATAATAATGGTTTGGGCCCTGGCTGATTTGGCTCAGCAGTTAGAGCATCAGCCTGCGGTCCAGAGAGACCCGGGTTCGGTTCCTGCTAAGGGCATGTATCTCAGTTGCAGTTTGTCCCGGGCCCTGGTTGGGTCGTGTGGGTGGCAGCCACTCGATGTGTCCCTTTCAAGTCGATATTTCTCTCTCTCTCTCTTCCTCTCTCTCCCTCCTAGTCAATCTGAACAAAAATTGAATAGGTGTCCTCAGTTGAGGATAAAAAATAATAATAATGGTTTGGTGGTGATGAAGTTTAACTTTTTCTTGTCTGGGAAACTCTTTATATGGCCATCAATTCTAAATGACAACTTTGCAGAATAAAGTAATCTTGGTTGTAGGTTCTTGCTTTTCATCACTCTGAATATGGCCTGCAAAGTTTCTTTTGAGAAATCAGCTGACAGTCTTATGGGAACTCCCTTGTAGGTAACTAGCTGCCTTTCTCTTGCTGCTTTTAAGATTCTCTCTTTGTCTTAAACCTTTTGCATTTTGATGATGATATATCTTGGTGTGGGCCACTTGGGGTTCATCTTGTTTGGGACTCCCTGTGCTTCCTGGACGTGTATGTCTGTTTCCTTCACCAAGTTAGGGAAGTTTTCTGCCATTATTGTTTCAAATAGGTTTTCTATTTCTTGTTCTCTCTCTTCTCCTTCTGGCACCCCCAAGATGCGAAAGTTGGCACGCTTGAAGTTGTCCCAGAGGCTCCTCACACTATTCTCATTGTTTTGGATTTTTTTTTTCTGTTCTGATTGGGTGTTTTTTGCTTCCTTATATTCCAAATCAATGGTTTGCTTCTTGGCTTTACCTATTCTACTATTGAATCTGTGTAAATTATTCTTTATCTCAGTGCCTCCTTCATTTCTGACTGGTCCTTTTTTATGCTCTTGAGGCCCTCACTAAGTTCACTGAGGTTCTCACTAAGTTCATTGAGCATCCTTATAAGCAGTATTTTGAACTCAGCATCTGTTAGGTTGCTTATTTCCATTTCACTTAGTTCTTCTCCTGGGGTTTTGTTTTGTTCTTTCATTTGGGACCTGTTTCTTTGTCTCCTCTTTTTGGCTGCCTCCCTGTGTTTGTTTCTATGTATTACTTAATGAGAGGTATGGGGCTAACTGAGACCAGATGCTGCTTGTTTGAAAGAATTTAGGAAAACCTGAAGCAGGATCCAAGACAGGCCAATCCTATGGTTAAGCAACTGGGAACAGCTTGAGTGGGCCTGAAAGTTGGGTGGGGCAGGGCCTCAGGGAGTCACCAAGGTGGGGCAACCAGTGTGAGCCAGGTTGCTGGAGTCCCAGATATGGAGACTGTCTGCTGCCCCAGGGAAGGGCTCACCAAAGGAACAAAGGCCTCTGACAGCACGTCTGTCCCAGAGAAAGCCCCCTCTCCAGCCCTCGCTCCAGTGCCAAACAGCTCAGTTCTTCCCTGTATGTCTCTGGTGCCCCTCAAGCTGCCTCCCCTCCAAGCTTAGGGGGAGTGAGTCTGATAAGTCCGTGCGCGGGCCCTTTAGGGAGCTGCCTGGGGCTCCAGCCGCTTCAGCTTCCCTGAGCCTCAGTTCCCGCTGGTTTTTCCAGCCAGAAGTTATGGGGATTCTCTTTCTGGCACTGGAACCCTGAGCGGGGCGTCTCAGTCCTCAGGGAGAACCCTCAGTCCTCAGGGAGAACCTTCCCAGCCGAGGTAGCCTCCTGATTTTTATTCATCACACGTGGGTGTGGGACCAGCCTGTCAGCCTC
The DNA here is from genome assembly GCF_014108415.1 of Molossus molossus. Lineage (NCBI taxonomy): Eukaryota > Metazoa > Chordata > Mammalia > Chiroptera > Molossidae > Molossus > Molossus molossus. The sequence continues at coordinate 34,167,122 of NW_023425351.1, read as the reverse complement.
CGCCCCTCCTACCAGTCTCGATGTGGCTGCTTCTTTAATTCCATAGTTGTAGGACTTCCATTCAGCTTCATTTCAGCAGTTTTTAAAATTTTAGTGACTCCATTAGTGGGAAATGGAATCTCACTGTGGTCTTTTTTATCTTACATTTATTTCTGTGATGCTTGATAATGATCTTCTGTGAAGTGCCTGTTCAGGTTGTGCTTATATTTACTGGGTTGTCTCTTTATTATTGATTTTGTAGCTCCTAATACATTCTGGATATATTGTTAGTCTTTGGTTGGATTAAATAGGAGAGCGAATAAACATTCTAAGCGCAGAGAAGGCTGGTAATAAATGGAATCTCTCCTCTCTTTTCTCCTCTGAAGATGTTTTGATTTCAAGAGCAAACTGGTAAAAGGATCCATGCGCTACCCTACACAAAGTTCAGCTGCTGTTCATTAAATCCACACACTTTCTTATGCCCTTATCATCCCTATTGTCCACTAGGTTCCCCTGTGATCTCCTTTCTATTTCTGTGACTAGTATCTAACTTCCAGAATTATTTAATTGTATTTAGAAAAAAAGGAGCATTTCCATTGAGAACCTATTTATGTTATAAACTAGTTTTGTGACAGGTTTGTGGCAGGTTGTAAAATGCAATTACCTTGTTGAGGTATATGAAGAGCCATTTGTAAAGCTTTTGCTGTTTTGGAAGAAGCTGGTACTTGGACCTTTGACTGCTCTTACCTCTCATACAATATAAAGAAGAGGAAATTAGGAAGACTGAGAGCACTGTTATGCCAACGAGAGCAGAAAGGATCTCAGAATCCATGGGAGAAGCAGGATTCTCTCAGCCAAAAAAAAAAAAAAGTTAAAAGAAAACAAAACAGAAAAACGTACATCCTCCAGAAAGGAGACTAGACTGAGCTCAAGGTACAGTACTGAGGTTAGGTTAGGTCAAGCGGTACTTCCCTTCCGAAGCCTTCCCCGACATCACCCCATCCAGATGTTGCTGACTTTGGCCTCGGCGCCTCCACCCTTGTCACCTGTGTGTCCTGGGCAAACTGCTTTTCCCACCTTCGTATTCCCTTTCGACATTTCTGCCTCCCACACTGGAGGAAGCCAGTGCTGGGTTCAAACTGTGCCTCTACCACTTGCCTCTTCAATAAGTGGAGCCTTGTCTCACTGATAAATACTTTTGTGTACCCAGCAACTAGCCCCGATCTAACAAATATTTAGGGAAGAGAGACATGGAGGACGGCTTCCAGAGCACGTCTCACCCCCACAGCCACCACCCACACACCCAGGTTCCAGATAATGGGTGCTGCCAAACTCTGACTCGAGAAAGGAAAAAAATCAAAGTTTAATTATGGCAATTGACAATGAATGATTGATAAATTGTATTGTGAGAGAAGCCATTGGTCTATATAAGGTGTGTGTGTTTTCACAGCATGTTCTCCCCTGGTTTTATAAACAAAGCAAGAAAGATCAAGAGTAGTAGGAGGAATAAATTGGAATCGCAGGGGGAAAAAAGTGATTATGAATAGTGTTAAACATTGTATTAAAAGGATCAAATATCCAATAAGCCTCAATTTCCAAAGATGCAGTCACCTCAAATAGTGCCTGCTTGGCTAGGCAGCCATAGAAATTCTTTTCTCTGTTGTTACATAGCTTAGGATTTCTTCTTCCTCCCCTTTCAGATACCTGGGGCTTCCTGCAACTAGTCAGAATTACTTACCTTGTCCTGATGCGTAGATAGGCAGAGCAGTCTATGACAGCAAGATAAAGCGACCAAAGGGAGAGCGGACGAAAAGGGTAGTTGGAAGAATAACTTTTTGGGACACCCTCTTTCCCCTTCCGTTACTTCTTGATCTTTAATTTGGCCTCTGGGTAGGTCTCTCACTTTACACCCATGCTTCTCAAAGTGTGGTCCTCATCAGAGGGGTCACCAAGGGGAGCTTATAAAAATGTAGTTCTCTGAGCTACGGCCACTGAATCAGAATCTCCAGAGTTGGGGCCCTGACATCTGTGAAAGTTTTTAGGTGTAGGTTGTTTGTATGGTATGTTCATTATTTTATTTTGTTCCAATAAAGAATATAGTCACGTGGTTTAAAACAAAAAAGTTTTACAAAGGTCTATAGTAAAAATTCTTTCTTCCACCTGTTTCCTCTCTTCCCAGTTCCTTAATTCCTCATTGCAAATGACTATTGCCTCTACTTTCTTATTTATCTTTTCAGAGCCCCCTCTTGCTCTCATCTATCATGTGTCTGTCTATCTGTCTGTCTACCTTATCCTCCCCACTCATTTTACACAAAGGAAGCACACAAACATGCCAGGCTGTGCACATTGCCCTCTACTATGCTTTATTCCTATATTTCAATTATTAATATCTCTTGGAAATCTTTTTATGTTAGTACAAAGGAATTTCTACATTCTTTTTAACAACAACCATCTTTTTCACTGAATGGACATACCAATTATGTATGGTTTTTACTGTATTGTACCAAAATTTATCCTTTCTTTTCTTTTATTTTTGGTTATATTGTTTTTATGCCATGCAGGCTTTAAAAATTCTTTTATGAAGCCAACATGATCCATCTTTTCTCGTATGCCTCTGGAGTATGAGTTATATTTAGGGAAATGTCAGGCATTTTCCTAAGCTCTTTCAAATATTACATTATCTAAAAAGTGTTTTGCTGTATAATTTCATCTAGAAAGAATTCCATGGGGTAAAATTACTACCATCCCATCCAGTGTTTTAAATGTACCCAGTGTGGCCAACTCAATTTAAGGCTGTATAGGAATAGAAGTTCACCCATGTATAGTAGTTTTACGGTTCTTTATTTTTATTTTTAACACTTACATCTTTGCTCTTATGTTTTCGCAAGTCCCCTGGAAGATTCTTGTATACATCAAAAAGTTTGAAGGCCACTTCTTCACCAGATCTCGTATCTTTCTCATCTCACCTCAGACAGTCTCATTCATCCTCAAAGACCCACTGTTAACACCACCATGGTCTCTGTAATTTCCTGTAAGAAGACTTGGTGCGGCATCAGGAGAAGCCCATTTCTATGGTTTTATGGGCAGTGTCGCTTAGGCAAGGGGTGCTGCTTTTCTGAGGAGCTGAACTGAGGTATCTGAGTGCGTTCAAACACATCTTCTCTACTTATGGTCTTGGTAGTTATTTTGAGCTCTAAGAACTTCCGTTCCTAGGTAGGAGACAACACCACCATTCTCCAGATTGTAGTAAAAGTTAAACAATATTATGATATGAAGGGTGCGGGGGAGTGCCCGAAACCTGGGGAGCAGTCCATAACCACCAGCTGGTGTGAACAAGGTGAGCCAGTTGTGAGCTGTCTTCTGTCCCTCCCTGTACCAAGGGAGGGGATGAACGCAGTTGGAAGTAACAGGTGCTACCAGTGGGACGGAAAGAGCCTGGCCAGTCCCTGGGGCTCAGAGAAGAAAGGGAAGAGGGCTTTTGGGAACTGGCTGAAGACCCGGAATGTCCTTTGGGTTTTCTGTTGGCAAGAGGCCTTGGCCTCCCACAGCTGCTCACCTACCAACCCCCTGGCATTTTGGACTTCAGGCACGAGATGATTTCTAGGGTTGATTGAGAGAGGGGAGAATAGTGGAGAAGCAAAATATCCATAAAAAGACCAATGTAACAAAACTTCTTGTTTTTCTCTCTTGGCAAGTGGTGCTCCATCTGGACTTGGCTGGCAGCTCCTCTGCTCTGTGACCCAGAGCTCCCTGTGCAGTTACAAGCTGGTCGCTGTCCCCTAGCCGCACCGCCCGCCGGGCCTCGCCCTCGTCTCCTGCCGTGGGGCTGCGTGGGGCTCTCTGCTGTGCAGTGGACACAAGTAGCCACAGAAATGGTCTCCTGGCGACTTGATCCAAACCAATCAGGGAAACCTGCTTTACAAGTTTCCACTGAAACTTCTGGTCGAATACGCTACCGATAACTCTCCACCAAATGTCTGGCTTTCAGCCAGGACCGACAACTGTTCCCATTTTGCAAGCCCTATTCCAGTGACCGTACAGAGTCAAAAGAGATATTTTAATTCTAGAGCATTTTTTAAGGAAGGTGAAAATCACAGTGCCATTATGCAAATTAACCATAGATTTAGGGTGAGGAAAAAAATGAGTTTAAAAACTTAAAAGAAACGGGTTGACTGCCAATGAAACATTCTTTAAAAAAAAAAAAGCCTCACCCGTTATTACTGTTTTTCGAATTACTAGTATTCAGGGCTGTTAGTTTGGGTGACAGATTTAGCAGATAAAAATATGAGTCACCAAAGATTACATGGGACATCATTATGCTAGAAAATGATTTGTTTTTTCTCTAAAATTCAAATTTAACTAGAAGTTGTGTGTTTTATCTGCCAGCCTTAATTTAGATGAATTCTCAGTATGATGCCAAGAAATATGAGAAGGGCAGGGTAACATTTTAAAATTCTAATGAGACAGTTAAACCTCTTTGCTAGGTCAAAAGATAACACTGACCTTTGCTTTTTGCTGTTCGTCCTCTCCTAAAATTAATTTTATATTTTCCAATAAGCTTTAGAGTTAGGGTTTACATTATCCTTTTCAAATATGTGTGAGGGAAACAATTAATATATACTGAGGACGTAACTAGATGCCAAGCATCTTTCTAAGGACTTCAGATATTACATCGCTTACAAATTATTTTCCTGTATAATTTCAGTTTGAGAGGACTCAGCAGGATCAAGTTATTATCATCTGAATGGATCTTTGTACTATGTAGAGTGGCTAAGTCCATAAAAATGCACTGAACCCATGATGGGTCAGGTACTGTGCTAAACAATAGCGTTAAAGGGGGGTAATATTAATTCATTTATCTTTAGGAAAAAAATAGCCTTCGCCTCAAGGCTTTATTAGCAGCAGACCATACTAATTCAAGCTTGAGGGCAAAACAATAAATGAACTTTAACAAATTTGCTAATTACGCTTACTTGTGGATGTAATTATTAATCAGCTAGCATTTATTGAGTGGATGTAGGTACCAAGCAAAGAGGCTGAGGTTACAGTCCCTGGACCCACGTTGCTCTCAGTCGGGGTGGGGGGTGACTTTGGTGGCAAAGGACCCCTAGGGTATGAACACAAATGTGCCTTCCAAAAAGCCTCCCCATAGGCAGACAGTCAGCAGCATGAGGGCACCTCAAAGACGGAACAGTCTGCGCATGGACTCAGAGGACCCCCTTGCACAGCCTGGGAATCTCCAGGACTATAATGGGAAGCAGAAAAATGGAATTCTCCGTGAGAGTAGATGTGATTTACAGGAACTGCCCTGGTGACCGGCGCCGGACTACGTAATGCAGGTACACTAATTGGACTGATAATATCACTTTGGTGGATGAGTCTACTTGAGTCTAATTTCACTTCCGTTTTTCAAGTAGTCTGTCATGGGCAGACAGAATGCTCCGTGGCGAGAGGTAGAGCGTGTGCTTGGTTTTTCTCTGTGCGGGAGGTTCACAGGCATCCTTGCGGCTTCTGCACTGGTTTGTTTGCTGTGGCATGCTGGACCACAAAGACGGGAGAGGCACCCTTCCCAGAGCTGCGACACTCACACATATATGCCACGCACAGAGCACCACGCATCTTTCTTTTTTTTTTTTTTTTATCCTCACCCAAGGACATTTTTCCATTTTTTGTTCAGATAGAATAGGAGGGAGAGAGAGGGAGAGAGAGAGAGAGAAACATCGACGTGAAAGGGACACATCCATCACGTGGCTGCCACCTGCACGACCCAATCGGGGCCAGGGACAAACCACAACCAAGGTACATGCCCTTAGCGGGACCCAAACCCCGGTCTCTCTGGACCACAGGTCGATGCTCTAACCGCTGAGCAACTTGGCCAAGGCTGCATCTTTCGGAGGTAATGCACCGGGGCTACTGCACACCTGTCATCGCTGGATAAGAGGCGATGTGTCTTAAACTCAGAGCTGACCTGAGAACAGTGGTTGCATTTGCGTTCTTTTTTTAAAAATATTTTTTCTTTATTGATTTTAGAGAGGAAGGAAGGGAGAGGGAGAGAGATAGAAATATCGATGAGAGATAACATCCATTGGCCGCCTCCTGCATGTCCCTCACTGGGGATACGGCTCACAACCTGGGCATGTGCCCTGAGCGGGAATTGAACTGGTGACCTCTTTGTGCATGGGTCGATGCCTAACCAGTGAGCCACACTGGCCGGCACACGTGTGTTCTTAAAATCACGGGTCCTGTGGGTGTTGGAGATACTGTGTCGGATAGGCTGAAACCAGGCACGCAGGGGAAAGCGCAGCCTTGAGGCGATCCTACAATTTCACTGAAATTTTTTTTTTAAATTTAACTTCAGCTAATCGAGTTAAAGTGTTTAGTGACATCAATTTCTTCCCTGACTTGATTCCACAGCTACTTGATTTTTCCCCTTGCCACGCTTTCCCTTCGATACAAGACTCTGAAACACATCGTTGAAGACACTGACATTTAAACCAGCCTGGGTGTCCATGTGGCTGAGCCTCCTGTGGGTTCCCTCGTGATATTCAGCACCAGGGCCTTCAGTGCTCTTCCGTGTCAGCTGAGGTGTGGGTGACCCAGGACAGATTCCATGGTGTGTCTGGGTTGTCCCGGGACCACCTCCACTGTTCACAGAGAGGGGAAGCCTGACTGAGCGCGCAGTCTTGAGGACAAGGGGTCCCCGAAGGCAGGGTGCAGAACAAGATGCTGGCATGAGGGAGGAAGCAGGAGCATCCCTGGGAGCTCGGATGACAAAGCCAGTGAGACGAGGGTGGACACCGGCCGTTCCTCTCTCCACATGTTGCCTTCCACCTTTCTTGAATATCTGCAGCTATTCTTCCTTGACTTGCCTACTTTAACTCAGTGTCCAGTGAGAGTGAACCCACACTGTACCATTTACTTCCTCAAGCTGGTTATATTCTATCTGAGGCTCTAATTCTACTGCCACCCAACATTTTGGCAATCATCAACTTAAGACTAATTAAGAGCAAAATGATTACCAGACACCGTGCCACAGTGGAATTTGATTTTTTTCAGTCATCTCTAGAGTTTGAATTTCATTTTTTACCACGTAATTCATCTCAACTAAAGTCTTTTCTGTCCCTGTTTAATTTAATGCAACAAATGTTCTGCACTGGGCACCGAGGGACGGAGTCCTTCAGGATGGTGAGGAGCAGGTGTAGAACTTGTAACCGTAGCTGGGAAGAGCTTTATAAATCATCACTTCCTCACTTCACAGAGGATAAAACTTCTCGACAAACTGAAAAATTCATACACAGAAAGTCAGCTAAGATCAGGCCACCTATCCCAAATGACAACTTGTCACGTACTGTCTTTCAAAGTGCTGTGTGCTCTTTAAAAGGAAGCTTGAGTTCATTTCAGATCATCTTTCTGAGGGGATAAGAAGGTAAAATGTAGGGTTACCGATCGCGGCATTGCCCTTTTCCCTCCTGCCCAGGACACTCCCTCCTCCCCAGAGAAACTCTCCTAACCCAACGCATGTTCACCGTCGCCTGAGCCGCACGGCTCGTGGGACCACGAGCATTTCCATCACTGAGAGACAGTTGAATTCAAAGGGTTTTAAAGGAACAGATAAAGCAACATTCACAGCTGCACCTACAGTTCTAAGACATTCAGCTCCGGGTATCTGTTCCAAGGCAAAGCTTTTTGTTTTTGTTTTAATGAGAGCTCATAATCACACCATTGGATGCGATGAGAACAAAGGAATTTGGGGCCATGTGGTCCCGTGGGGAAACACATCAATTTGCAGGTATCCTTTGAAGTCAGGTAAACAGAGAATTTGGAAGGATAAGGACCCCTCTGTTATGAGTGGGGTGTCTCTGAATGTTGAGTTTGTGTGTGTGGTTTTTCTTTGAGAGTTTGCTTATTTCTGTGATTTTTGTCCATGAATACCTAACCAGAAAAAGAATTTAAATCCTGTTTCTTAATCTGTCAACAGTACGCAGATGTAGGAACAAGGATAAATATCTTCTTTGAATGGTGTTCATACGAACACAAAGACAAAACACAAAAAACCCAGTGGTTAAAAGGGTTCAAGACAACAGAACATTGTGACACAAACTAGTGTCTCTGGATAGGGACTGGTAGAAGCCAATGGAATACTATGAACCTATAAAAAAGGGTGTTGTATATTTGCATGAAATGCATGGGAAATGTCCATGAGAAATGTCATGTAACCTGATGTATACTATGAACCCATTTATACTAGGAAGGATATACTAAGCTCTTTAAAGTTGTTTTTTTTTTAATCTGAGGGTAGGATATAAGGAAAATACAACTTGCCTGTTTTAGGCACTATATCAGTCTGCTAGGGCTGCTATAAACACCAGACTGGGTGGCTTAAACAACAGAAACGTTTTCTCACAATTTTGGGGCCAGAAGTGCAAGATCAAGGTGTCAGCAGGTTTGGTTTCTTCTGGGTCCTCTCTCCTTGCTTTGCAGATGGCCACCTTCTCCCTGCGTCTTTGCACGGGGTCCCGTAGTCTGTTCTGTGTGTGTCTGTGTCCTAACCTCCTCCCCTTAGAGAGGCACCAGTCAGACTGCATTAAGGCCAATCCTAAAGGCCTTATTTTAACATAATCATCTCTTTGAAGACTTTGTCTTCAAATACGGTCACGTCTTGACAGACTGGGGTTAGGACTTCAACATATGAATTTGATGGGGGGAAGGGGGGTATATATAATTCAGTCCATTACATATACTATAGATTGTATTTTCAATGAACTCTCAATGAAGCTGAGGACAAACAGATAAAAAAAAAAAGTAAAACAGTGACCAATACAAGGCAGTAAGGAAGGAATGGTAAATTACTGCCTGTGTGACAGGTCTAAGAAAACATAAATCAGTGTGGATTTAGATAATCGGGGACTTTCGGGAAGGAGCTGCGAGTAGACTGAGGTCTTGAAGGATCGGCAGTGAATGGACAGAGGGAAGAAGGCAGGACCTTTCAGACCAGGGGGTGATATGAGGATGAGGATAGGGACAAGGGTGATGACGATGGAGCACTTCCAGAACTCTCAGCACATCACTCACGAGTGGGGTGAGAGAGAAGAGAATAGGACATGAAAACAAAGTGGAATCAATCGATCAGCGCTGAGTTACAGAGAGCTGTGCAGGCCAGGGAGAGAAGTTTGGAAAGGGCCCGGTTAGATCCTTGGAGCCATTTTCTGTTTCCAGGGAGGGGAACGAGAATGTTAAACGGCAGTTTAAGGAGACTCCCCTGCCAGCAGTGTGGAGGCTCCCCTGGAGGAAGGCAGAGTCTCGGGCAGAGAGACACAGGCTGGGTGTGCTTGAGGTCAGTGGAAAGGAGGGATGGTCTTGAGATATTTCAAGGGGAAAAAATGCCTGTGATGTCATGACCCTGCTTATTCCCTGACCTCTGTAACCTTCCTCTTCCCCAAAGACCAGAGCGTTCAAATCCCCACCTGATCCCTGTTTCCAGACCTCCCTGACTCAGAGAAATCAAACACCTCCCGCCTCCAGACCAGCACCCAGTGCTTCAGCGTCGGAAACCGTCCCTTATGGTGTCCAAGCCTGATAACTGGATTCTTACTTTTTATAATTGAGCGTTTGACTTGATCTTTCATTGATTTCCCTTTTTAGAATCTTTTAACTACTCTAGTTCCCTATTAGCACTGGGTCCTGCCTTCTTCTTGTCAGATCTCCTCCCAAGGATGAATGTGTTTTTCCTGAAATTAAAAACAAAACAAACAGAAATCTGAAAAGTCATAAAGCCAAAATGGTAACGTGATTATCTGCGTAGTAGGATTACCTTTCTTTTTCATTTTATTTTATCTATTTTTTCTATTATGAAACTTTTGTTAGCATTTTAATTAAGGTCATTTTATGTATTTTTCATCACCATTTATCCCCCTATACCCTCTTCCACTTCTCCTCCCTCTTTTCCTTTTTTCTTTTTCTTTTTTGTTTCTGAGTCAGGTGAGCTTTCTTGATGGTGCATGTAGTACTTTTTTTGTTGTTGTTCAAATAGAGTGAGAGGGAGAGAGAGAGAGAGAGAAACATCGACGTGAAAGGGACACATCGAGTGGCTGCCACCCGCACGACCCAACCAGGGCCGGGGACAAACTGCAACCGAGGTACATGCCCTTAGCGGGAACCGAACCCGGGTCTCTCTGGACCACAGGCCGACGCTCTAACCGCTGAGCCAAACCAGCCAGGGCATGTAGTACTTTTTTTTAATGCAAAAATACACAAGGAAAAGAAAAGATGTTTAAACCCATGTATTAAAGAGAAAAAGAATTGGCTACATAAGTTGCTGCCCACAGTACCAAGTTGATGTCATTGTAATAAGAAATACATCTTGTCATAGAAAAATTTAAAAAACCTCACTTCCTGCCTATGGGTGAAAAGGGCGAGGACATTGCTTCATGCTCACAGGTTCGGGGAAGTGATGCGCATTCCCGGTTCTCGTCCGAAGCAGAGATAGTGTTTTCCGTTGGCATCCAGCCTGGAGGAGCCCTGGGACCAGGCTGTGCGCCCTGGGGAGACAGGCTTGTTGCAGTGACCTGCTGACCCGTAACACTCAGTTCTGCTCAGGCCGCACAAAACTGCTTTGACCTGATCTGACAACTGCTGCCTGAGGGTGACATCTCGGCCGGACACGGAATAGAAACCCGACCTGAGAAGTCTTCTGTTATGTTCTGACCTAACAATATTTTTCTCCTCTAATTTCAGAATATGTCCAGGTCTCTGACAATGAGAAGAACGTCTTCACGGTTGAGTTTTGACCACCCCCGAGGGGAGTCACTGAGTGAGATGACATGGAGACCACCCTAGCCCCCTGACCCTGGCGCTGTCCCGGGGAGAATGGCCCCACCCTTAGGCAGGGATGCGGTGACTCCTGGCTCTCCCTCAGACTTGCTTGTCCTAGTGCCATAACTCTTGCTGCTGGTCCTACCATGAGGGACGTTGGCCTGTGTGCCCTGAGTCCCTGGTTCTACAGCCATAACTTATGGGTTCCACAGAAAACTGTGGATTAAGTACTATTGGGTTGTTTCTTTTGCCCAAACACAAACTTTTCCATTCTACAGCCTAATTGTTTGGATCTGATGTGTTCTGTATGTACAGTAATTCTATTTTGTCATGTTTGGCCCCAAACCGTCACTTCATGGAGATCCTTGTTCTCTACTGGCTCCAAAGTGAATGTCACCTATCAGGACATTTGGCAATTATCATCATTTTCTCACCTTGAAAATCACCAACATTAGTGTCACTGTGACACAATATTGAGAAAATATAAAATAAATCTTTGTAGAACTCTTAAATTCTCAACTCTTATAAAGCAAATTCTTAATTCCTTTAGCCATTGAGGTGGTTTGCCTCATGCCTGCAAAATGTCAACAAATGAATTCTTTATAAAACTCCAGGCTTTTCTGTATTAAGAAAGAAAAAAATCTCTTCAACTCTGTGGTCCTCAATGTCTTTGTCTTTAAAATGAAGGGGTCGAAGTGCTGGCTGGTGTGCCTCAGTCCCATGCACCGAGAGCTCGCTCTCCTCCCTTTCTCTCTCTCTCTCTACAATCAATTAAAAAATTGATAAATCCTCAGGTGAGGATTAAAAAAATAATAAAATAAAATAAAGGAGTCAAAAAAGTAATCAAGTCTCATGTGGTTCTTTGCCTTTCTGACTCATTCACAATTTATTTACTGCCTAAACTGTGAGAACCAACCCCAAACAATACATATTTGGTACTGTTTTCAAGAAAACATATTTACCCATGAGACATGAGACATGTTTTAATGAGCCAAGAAGAAGAAGAATAGGAAGAAGAAGAATAGGAAGAAGAAGAAGAATAGGAAGAAGAAGAAGAAGAAGAAGAAGAAGAAGAAGAAGAAGAAGAAGAAGAAGAAGGAGGAGGAGGAGAAGGAGAAGGAGAAGGAGAAGGAGAAGGAGAAGGAGAAGGAGAAGGAGAAGGAGAAGGAGAAGGAGAAGGAGAAGGAGAAGGAGAAGGAGAAGGAGAAGGAGAAGGAGAAGGAGAAGGAGAAGAAGGAGAAGAAGGAGAAGAAGGAGAAGAAGAAGAAAGGTTGCTTCTTTGTAATAAAATCTAAAGATCTCATTTCAAATCCTGGTTCTACTGGTAAGTCTGTGACCTTGGTGTGACCTTGGACAAGGGGCCCAGGTGTCTCAGCTTCCACAAAACCACAACCACTTAGCTCAAAAAGTGTTTTAAATAGTGAAACATGAATGAAACGGTTAAAAAGAAAAGAAAGAAAAGTGTGGGATCTGTTTAAAAATATCCCAGGTCTGTTATAATGAAACTACCTGATGTGTTGAAAATTGCTTAAGTTTGGGGTTTATTTCTGTTAAGTTGGTGTAAGGATAAAATTAGATAAAATAAACAAAATTTCTGAAAAGTCTTAAAAAACTTTAAAATCTTTACCAATGGAAGATTTTTGTAGCGAATCTTGCTTGACATATGTGTGAGCTAATATAGGCATTTTTATCTTCCATGCCTTTCATTTTTCTTAATTCTCACCCAAGGATATGTTTTTATTAATTTGAGAGAAAAAGAGAGAAATCGATTGGTTGCCTCTTATAGGCACCCTGACCAGTAATCAAATCTGCAACCTAGGTATGTGCCCTGACCTGGAATCGAACCTGCAACCTTTAGTGTACTGGATGACACTCCAAACAACGGAGCCACCCAACCAGGGCTCTTCCATGCCTTTCTGACCTTAGACGCTGACTAAATAAGGGGACTTTTTTCAATACAATAAATTCTAAATTTAAAAATATATGTCTCCTGGACTAGTATGTATACCAGTATTCCACCTCTGAAGAGTAGTGTATATTTTCTGATGTATACTCACCTAAATGATCAAATATAATCTTTGACAGGAAAGGCAGGTATTTGCAATCCAGTTTTCAGATGAGGAAACTGAGACCAAGTATGATTTTTTTATTAGGTCAGATCAGTTTCTTAATTGTTCTGTGTGTCTCCTGCTTACCAGGATCTCGATCGAGATGCATTTGGTTTTCCTCAGCTTTAATCTAGAAGCTCAGGTCACCAGTCCGACCGCAGCCGGGGCTGCACTCCTCCACATCTTGTCCACACTGGTTGTGCTTTAGAAACATGCCCTGGAGCCCAGAGGTTCTTCTTGCTGCTGGGGAAGTAGGTCTCAATCCAGGCCAAACTGGAAAATCATGTTATGACCATACCGACTTGTCTGAAATCTAACTTGAGAAAAGGTTAATTGTAAATATTTCCAAAGGAATTTGGTCCTGAAGGAATGTGAAACGGTGGGTGTAAACAGCCATGCCCCTTTGGGAGAGCGTTCTGTGGCCAGTGTCCATGTGCAGAGAAGGGCAGCATCCAGACCCCAGGGAGTTTCCAGGGGTGGTGACAGTCCATCCTCCTCCTCTTGCCATGAGACACGTGGGGATTTCTCCCATTTCGGAATAGTCCTTAGGACTTCCCCAGGCTCCTTAGGAGGCGATACCAAGATGGGGATCCCCAAGCTTGGGGACTCCTGAAGGTCCCTTTAGGCTGTGGTTCTTGGCCCAGGCTGCATCTTAGAGCCTCCGGCAGAGTTCATAAAATACTGATTCCTGCACCCCATCAGGGCCAACTAGATCAGCCTGGCAGGAGATGCATGGGGGGCCCAGGCTCAGGAAGTTTTAGAACCTCCAGGAGACGTCAGTCATAGAGGTTAAAAACCACTGCCCCAGCCCTGGCCAGTTTTGCTCAGCGGTTAGAGCGTCGGCCTGCGGTCCGGAGAGACCGGGGTTCGGTTCCCGCTAAGGGCACGTACTTTGGTTGCAGTTTGTCCCCGGCCCTGGTTGGTCGTGCGGGTGGCAGCCACTCGATGTGTCCCTTTCACGTCGATGTTTCTCTCTCTCTCTCCCTTCCTCTCTCTCCCTCCCTCTATCTGTACAAAAAATGGAAAAATATCCTCGGGTGAGGATAAAAAAAAAACAAGAAAACTACTGCCCCAGGTTGCCTGCTCGGTCACCACAAAAGCCCGTGCATACTGCTGCCACAATCAAGCGGAAAAACGGGGGAGTATGACGATTTAGGGTCTGGCACTATTTTTCTTCCGATCCTCCAGTAGCCCTCCTCTGTGTTCTGCTTGGTTCCGCCTCCCTCCCATGCCCCCTCTCCTGTGGGCATCAGTTCACGGGCAATAATCAGGAGCCCATTTACGTGACCATGTATGAAACTGATTACCTAAAGTGATCACTCTCTCCAGGGCGTCGCTGTGTCACTGACATTTACCATGGCATAAAGCCAAGGGAATTGAGCTTAAACTCACCTAGGACACCGGGCTCTGGTGGGCCCCAGTGCCACCTCCTTCACTATGCTTGTGCTCAGGACACAAGACATCCGTCCCCAGAAGACACCTGCTTCCTCTGTGCTGCTGGTCATTATGCCAAGAGCTCTACTTGCCATGGCTGTGTCCTGGTGGGGCCCACCCCGGAGCACTGAAACAGAGGAAAAGCACACGGTGACACCCAGAGACAGTCTGGGCGCCTTGACAAGGGGCCAGAAGTCAGAATAATTCTGCGATGCCAGGAACCAGCTTTCTTTCCCTGGAAAAGGATTATATGCCCTGAGCAAGCACGGGGAGATGGACTGCGATTCAGGAGTAAGGGAGCAAGTAGACATTTAGCTAAATCCTGCTTACCAGTATGACGAGGAGTCAAAACCAAACACAGTTCTTGTGTGGTTGGAACCTAAGCCGTGGATGAGTGAGAGTGCAAAGACTGAGTCATTTCCTGCTCTCGGGACGGTCACAGAACAGGCGCTGGGCAGCGTGGCCCCGCTGGGCGGGCAGGCTTCACACACTCCAAACAGCCTGTTGACATCAGACTAGTCCTACTGCGTTTGCGTCCTCCAGAAAAGTCACCACGGAACCAATAATAAGGCTGGTGCACGTGGTGAGCCATCCTCAGAGGGAACCAAAACGTCGTTCTTTTAGAATGGCTGGTTCAAAATGTATATTAATGAAATGCAACTAGTGTTTGAGGCCCGATAGCTTATTAAATATTTAGCCCAGGATTCTAGATGTGACAAGCTTAACTTAATTGTAAGTGACATAAACAATGCAGGACAGTTAGCTATGTTGCTAACTTGCCCCAAAGTTCTTCAAACTCAATTTCTGTTTGTAATGTGTCATCAGAGAAGGTGAGTAGAAAAGCAATACAACTGTAAATCTGTGTTCTGTCCTAAGAGCTGGCACGTGGCTGATGAATAGTGGCCACCGTCAAGCAGGAGAACAAACAAGGAATTGCTACATATACGTTAACTTACAAAAACCCTTCCAGACCTGATTTGATGAAGCAGAAGCAGCACCAGCCAGGACATTTTTAGATGGTCCTCTTGCGGTAAAAATAACTTGAGGTTATTCTATGCTTAGACGCTGACAAAGGGTTCTAACAAAATTACAAACGCCCCCAAATTTTTGTTAGGAAAACATACTATCCACTGAAATGGGTGGCTCGTGACAACTGGGCAATTTCATTAATCTCCTGCAGCGGTGTTACAATAACCGGGCGATACGGCTGGCCTCTGACTACTGTGGAAATGCTGTTCCCCGTACCCTGTGGGCTAAGTCTGCATGGAGCCCTCAGGTTCGCCTGAATGATGACGATAGCGACATCTGAACTTCACGAAACCCTATCCATGTGCGGAGGCCTGGGTCTGCGGCTGGGTGTGTTATCTCATAAGATCGTCATTATGTTCATTTTGCCTGTGAGGAAAGTGGCTCTGAGAAGGGACTTGCCCAGTCAAGGCCACTGTGTGGAGCCTGCAGGTCTCACGTCCAGGTCCATCTATTTTGCATATCTTTACCCTTAACCACTAGGCTATCTCATCTCCCTGTGAAGACTCATTGGCCAACGAAGACAAGACGGTCTAGCCCTGGCCAGTTTGGCTCAGCGGTTAGAGCGTCGGCCTGCGGTCCGGAGAGACCCGGGTTCGGTTCCCGCTAAGGGCACGTACTTCGGTTGCAGTTTGTCCCCGGCCCTGGTTGGTCGTGCGGGTGGCAGCCACTCGATGTGTCCCTTCACGTCGATGTTTCTCTCTCTCTCTCCCGTCCTCTCTCTCCCTCCCACTCTATCTGTACAAAAAATGGAAAAATATCCTCGGGTGAGGATAAAAAAAAAAAAAAGACGGTCTAGTGGAGCTATAAATCGAAAGCGTAGACATATCCAGTTAGGTTGTGTTCAAATATTTCTGTAGCACTTTGTACCACTTGGTGGCATTTTATTTTATTTTATTTTATTTTATTTTATTTTATTTTAGACAGAATATGATCATCAAAATATATATTTTGATACAGGAGAAAAGCTTTACAACTTCGAGGCAAGCAAAGATTCTTTAGGACACAAAAAGCTCAAATAATAAAAGAAAAAGTTGATAAGTTGAACTTCATTAAAAGTTTTTTAAATGTCTTCTCTTCAAAATACACCATTAAGCCCTGGCCAGTTTGGCTCAGCGGTTAGAGCGTCGGCCTGCAGTCCGGAGAGACCCGGGTTCGGTTCCCGCTAAGGGCACGTACTTCGGTTGCAGTTTGTCCCCGGCCCTGGTTGGTCGTGCGGGTGGCAGCCACTTGATGTGTCCCTTCACGTCGATGTTTCTCTCTCTCTCTCTCCCTCCCTCTCTCTCCCTCCCTCTCTCTCCCTCCCACTCTATCTGTACAAAAAAAAGGGAAAAATATCCTCGGGTGAGGATAAAAAACAAACAAACAAACAAAAAACACTATTAAGAAAAGAAAAAGCAATCTGCGTACTGAGAGAGAACTCTAACAACTCTGTAGGAAAGCAGTAACTCAATTAAAAACATGGACAAGTACTTTGGACCAACACTGTACCAAAGAAGATATATGTGGATGGCCGATAAGCAAATGAGAAGACACTTAACAGCATTAGTTGCAGAGCAATGCAAATTAAAAGCACAGGGAGATACCACTGTATGCCTACCACAGAAGCTCCAATTAAAAAGACTAGAAAGAGCGAGTGTGACCAGGGACGAAGAACAACTAGAAGTCTCTCATGTTGCTCCTGGGAAGAGAAAATGGTACAATCACTTTGGAAAACAGGTTGGCAGTTTCTTATACAATTAATTATATACTTACCGTGTGACCCAGCCAGTCTGCTAGGTATTGATTCAAGAGCAATGAAACCACAGCCACGTGAAATTTTGTCTCCCGATGTTCTATTAGTGCTCACTCCACTTGACTCTTAGGAGTCCCAACTTGGAAACAACCCAAATGAACATCAGCTTGTGAATTTAGAAACAAGCTGTGACTCCTCCTTAAAATGGAATACTACTCAGAAATAAAAAGGCATGAACTACTGACGTGCAACACCGTGGATGAATCTCTAAAAAGTGATGCCAAATGAAAGACACCAGACACAAGGAGTGCATAGTCTAACAATCCCATTTCTATGACATTCTAGAAAAGGCAAACAATCTCCAGTGATCTGCACCATCTGTTTTTCTTCTCCAAAGGATCCTTCCCACTAGAATAAAACATGTTGTTCTCGCTCACTCCCACCCTCATCGTTAAAAAGCACATCGGTTGTTGCCTCGTTGCCTAGAGCCGGGGTGGAAAAGATAAATGTACTGCAAAGAAAGGGGAATGTGGAAACTTTTTAACATGATAGAAACATTCTAAATCTTCATTGTGGTAGTAGTTACAAGCGTATAAATTTGTCAGACTCATCAAAATACACAAAATGGCTGTTTTGAATTGTATATAAATTGTATATATATAAAAAGTTCTATACATGAGTCAGGCTTCATCAAAAAAGTTGTAATGTCTTCTCTTCAAAAGATACCATTTAATCCTGGCCAGGTGGCTCAGCTAGTTAGAGCATCATCTCGAGATGCCTAGGTTGTGGGTCCGATCCCTGGTTAGGGCATATACAAGAAGCAACCATGAGTGCTTGAAATAGTGGAACAACAAATTGATGTTTCTCTCTTCCCTCCTCTCTCTCTCTCTAAAATAAAAAAGTAAAAAATAAAAAGATTTACAAAGATGCTATTTATATACAGGGCCAGGCAAAAGGAAGTTTACAGTTGTGAGAACTCGAAACAGAGAGTTCATTCTTGTATTATTATTTATTAATTATTGTATTATTTTTCATATGAACAACCGTAGACCCACTTTTGCCCCATCCTGTATATATAGTTATATATAGTAAATGGTGCAGAGAAAAACAGAGCCAGGAAGAAGGATGAGGGTGCGTGGGGTGTGGCTTGGACGTCATTTTTGAGCAGCAGAGGCAAGGAGACCAATCGCGGGTATTGCAATAACCCACGAGAGAGGGGGCAACCTCAGCACGGCGGCAGCGGTGGGAAGGTGAGGAGTGGTTAGCTCAAGAACCATATTTGGGTGTGAGTAAAAGAGGGGAGTCGAGCATGAGTCCAAGATGTGACGTCTGAGCAGCTGTGAGAACAGCACTGAGATGGGGAAATCTTCCCTGGAGAGGCTGTCAGGGAAAGACCAGGGGACACTCGGTGTGAGTTGTACCTTACATGCCGGAGTAGAGAGGTTGCATAGGCGGATCGGCGTCTGGAGTTAGTGGAGAAGTCTACCCTGGAAATATAAGCTTGGAAGTTATTGGCATGTCAGTGGTTTTTAAAGCACAAGATTGATGAGCTCACCAACAGGGTAGAGAGAGAAAGAAAAGACTTCCAAGTTCTGAGCCCGTAGCTCAGGATCAAGAAGCCAAGAGGGTGAGAAAGAATCAGCTTAGAGGCCGAGAAGGAGTGATCGGTGGGCTGAGAAAAGCCGGGATCTGTGTTCTCTCTCTTTTTTTTTTAATCCTCACCCGAGGATATTTTTTCCATTTTTTTGTACAGATAGAGTGGGAGGGAGAGAGAGGAAGGGAGAGAGAGAGAGAAACATCGACGTGAAGGGACACATCGAGTGGCTGCCACCCACACGACCAACCAGGGCCGGGGACAAATTGCAACCGAAGTACGTGCCCTTAGCGGGAACCGAACCCGGGTCTCTCCGGACCGCAGGCCGACGCTCTAACCGCTGAGCCAAACTGGCCAGGGCGGGATCTGTGTTTTCTAGAGCCCTTGGGGAGGGGGGGTTCTAAAGGACTGAACAGTAGTGCTAAAGGCTGCTGACAGGGCCGAGAGCTGACCATTGGGCTCAGCGAGTGGTGGTCAGTGGTAGCCCTGACAACAGCAGTTTGGGTGGACCAGGGGGCAGAAGGCTCATCGCAGAGGGTTAAGCTGAGAATGTAAGGGAAGTACATAGAAACAGTGGACTAAAAAACTTCTCAAAGGTCTTTTGTTATAACGATTGATGCTCATGGGGATGATTCCATAGAGAGAAGAAATGGATGGTGGAGGGAGAGAAGGGAACAGTGGCTTTGACGAGGCGAGGGGGTGAGACCACCTGGTATATGAGGAGCAGGTACACCATAATCGGAGCAACATGAGACAGCGAAGGACCCTCCAGTGACACGGATGTTGTGGTTGCCCGGGTGCTCCCGGTGCAGCTCTGGATCGATACCTTCCAGAGGTGGACCATTTGTAGATAAAGAAAAAACTCCCACCCTGGCCGGTTTGGCTCAGCGGTTAGAGCATCAGCCTGCGGTCCCGGGAGACCTGGGTTCGGTTCCCGCTAAGGGCACGTACCTCGGTTGCAGTTTGTCCCCGGCCCTGGTTGGGTCGTGCAGGTGACAGCCACTCAATGTGTCCCTTTCACGTCGATGTTTCTCTCTCTCTCTCTCTTCCTCTCTCTCCCTCTCACTCTAGCTGAACAAAAAAAAATGGAAAAATGTCCTCGGGTGAGGAAGGAAGGAAGAAAGAAAGAAAGAAAGAAAGAAGGAAGGAAGGAAGGAAGGAAGGAAGGAAGGAAGGAAGGAAGGAAGGAAGGAAGGAAGGAAGGAAGGAAGGGAAAAAACTTCCTCTGAGTCCATGGACCATGTCTGCCCTGACCTCTCCCCTCACTATGTCCCTGGCTCCCCAGCCACAAATCCTACCACCAAACTTCTGAATGTTGCAAACGCTCTCCTCCAACATATGAAATGTGACCTTTCTTTAAAAGTAGCAGATACGCCCTGGCTGGTTTGGCTCCATGATTAGAGCATCGGTCCTCGGATCAATGAGTTGCAGGTTTGATTCTGGTCAAGGGCACATACCTCAGTTGCGGTTTGTCCCTGGCCCTGGTCAGGGTCATTCGGGTGGCAACCTACTGATGTGGCCCTCTCATGTTGGTGTTTCTCTCTGTCTCCCTCCCTCCCACTTCTTCTAAAGATAAATAGGAAAAGATCCTCAGGTGAGGATTAAAAATATATATATATATATATATTATTTATATATATATATAAAAAACAGTAACAGAGACATTTCTTTCTCTCCTAATTCTGGCATCTTCACATGTGACGAGTTCTCCTCCCGAATTCCGTCTGGCAGGATGCAGCCACGTGAGCTTATTTTAGCTTCCCTGTTGTTTTTCCGGGGTGTTCTCACCAGACGACCCGCTAAGGAGTGAGGCTGGCGGTGAGCAGCGGCGGTGCCCGGAGGCCGGATTCTGAATCAGGACGTGGGTCAGGGAGCAGCCTGTGGAGTCCACCGAAACCACGAAGTTAAAAAAAAAACTGTAAACAAAGCCACTAAAAAAACAACAAGGGTGACACAAAGGCTCTAAACTGCCAGTTATATCATCCGAGACAGAGTGAAAGAATGTTGAGCCAAAAAGCCCAAGGTGTCTAGTACTGTAGGATAAAGCCCTACCCTATGCCTGATCTGTGTAACCACTGTGGGGTGCCATGACTACCAGCATAAATAATTTTTAAATCTTGGCAATTTTTATTATTCTGAGAGTGTGTTTCTAGTTTCCATGTGGCAAGATGGCAAGGAGATGCATGGGGACCAAACCGGAGAGAGGAAATTGGGGTGAGACGTGAAGCGGGAGACGTGGGCACAGGCCACGGGCGGCCAGGCTCGAAGGCCGCAGGGAGGCACGGAGCACCTGCTGAAAGTCACAGGGAGGGACACGCTGCATCTTGGTCCCTGATGAGTTTCCGGTGCAGGAACTGTGGGGCGAGTGTAAGTCGGCTTCTCCCAGAAGCAGACCCTGAAACAAGGACTTGAGTTCAAGTTAAGAAGATGATTGCAGAAGACACCTGTAAGGAGTGGGAAGGACAGGCTACAGGAAGTAAGAAGCCAGGCACAGGAGAGGTTTCGCGTGAAGAGGACTCTCAGCCGGATCCGGAGTATCCATGACACATCCGAATTTGTCCCACCGGGGGGCAAGCAGCTGGTCCGTGCTCTCCCCCCGCCCCCCGGGGAAATGAAGCCTCTTGGGCAGGTCCTGTTCTCCCTGTGGGCCAGGTGGCTCCTGACAGGGTTGTCCTCTTGCCCCTCAGGGACAGCAAAGCGCGCAGGAGCCGGGGTGCACACACTGCTGGCGAAGGGACGCAGTTTGTGCAGGACACCAACTGCACCCACGGGGGCCTAAACCAGAGTAGAGAGGGACTTAAAAAAACCCTCTTAAAATCAGTAACATGTTTGATAGGTAACTCTAACCCCTATTCCCAAATCTTACCCCATCCCTGACTGCCATTTCACTTCTAAATGAGTGGTGAGATTATTGACATCCTTGGGCGAAATAAGGGGTAAAAGATGAGGTGATCATCAGGGATGAGGTGAGGACAGCCGAGTACCTGTCAACTGGCAATGAAAAACAATGATTCTTTTAAAACGGAGTCGAACATCTCCAACCGCAATATTCTAAGCGAAAGAATAGGCAGGATACTTAGGATATTTGGGGGGTGCAGTTATGGGTGGGTCTTTCAATGTGGGGTCCTAACTGGAATTAGGCAAAATTCTGGCTTGCGATGGGAGACCACTCAGGAGCTATTACAGTATCCAGGTGAGGGAGGATGAGGGCGGGACTGGACCAAGGAGGATTCGGGCATCATTTAGTACCTTACAGAGGCAGAATTGATTAAATGTTGGTGATGACCCAGGGAAGATACTCTGGTTTCTAGCCTGGGTGTCTGGGCAGACGGAAATATCATTATGTGGGACCAAAAGATATAAGAACAGGAATGAACTGGGGAGTGGGGAGAGGAAGGGGATATCATAGTGTCTTATACATTTTAGTACTTTGGCACTGAGACCCAAATCATCTGTATCCACCGAGTTAACATGACTTGATTATTCAACTGTCTGCATTCATAGAGCTTGACAATCCCAAGAATCTCTTGCCCATGAACATGAAGTTGCCCCCAATAGCTTTATTGTTCCCGGGAACTTCCCCACATCCGTCTATCTGAACCATAGGCTACTCAGCCAACCCTCAGTATAGTAAATACCCCTTTCTTGGGCAATAGATATTTCATCAATGACTATTTATCCTTCAAGAGTCACTTTAAAACCCCTTCCTTGCTGTGTCCTCCAATCTTAAACTATTATGTCATGAATTCTGCCTAGTCCCAGTTAGGCCCCCACATTGAAAGACTCACCCATAACAGCACCCCCAAAACATTCTAAGTGTCCTGTCATTGCCCTCCACCCTCTGAAATACCATTATGACTCTGTTAGATCCCTGGCCAGTTTGGCTCAGCAGTTAGAGAGTCGGCCCGCGAACCAGAGAGACCCAAGTTCGGTTCCCACTATGGGCACGTACCTCGGTTGCAGTTTGTCCCCGGTCCTAGTTGGGGTCATGTGGGTGGCAACCAGTCGGTGTGTCTCTCTCACGTTGATGTTTCTCTCTCTCTCTCCCTCTCTCTCCCTCCCACTCTATCTGAACAAAAAATGGAAAAATGTCCTTGGGTGAGGATAAAAAAGCCACAAAACAAACAAAATAATAAAATAAATTTCTGTTTTATTTATTTATTTTTGGTACATGCTCCTAGCAGGAACCAAACCCGGGACTCTCTGGCCTGCAGGCCAACGCTCCAACCGCTGAGCCAAACTGGCCAGGGCTCCCTTAAACTTCTGTTTTATAAATGGGCTATTTCAGTGGTATTTCGGGGGAGCCAGAGTCTGACAGAATCCAAGATAATTTATGACAACCACTACCCCTTAGCAGCAGAAGCGTAGGCTGCTTTTACTCTTCACACAGTTCTGGAAGCTAGAAGCAAATGTTCATGTCCTGGGTCATGGTCCTACCCAAGCGCCCAGCACAGACTCGTGGCGGCAAAGGCTTCCGTTTCAGTTATTTGCCACTTTAAAGGTTTAGTAAAGGATCTGATGATATTTCCCAAACTTTCTCCCCGAAGATGAAAGTAAAGCAGAGAGGTTTTGGACTCAGTGTATGTTATCATTTGAAGTTATAAAACAGAACCTCCGTGAGAGTTGGGGAAGTGCGGAGACCTCCTTTTCTATTCGTACCCCGCTCTCCCTCAAACGCTCAGGGAGTACGTGTTTGAAGGGTCTTCCCTGTTATCCCTCCCAAGTCGGCCCTGGTGTGTGGGGTGTGTGTGTGTGTGTGTGTGTGTGTGTGTGAAGAGATTCCTCTGCAGTGACAGTTAAGGTCATTTTTCTAAATCATGTCGGGGTTTTGCAGTAATCTCTGACTTCTAGGAGCCTAAGAATATTAACTTATCTCCTTCATTTTATTACAACCAGGTTCTCAGAAGTGACAGGTTGTTTGGTTGACATGTCAGAATGAAGTGCTTTTCAAATAACCAGAACTCTTAAATGATCAGGAGCCTCTTAGTGTTACAGTGTTTACATGTGCTAGTACATCTTACGGGAAATATGAAACACCAGCTTTCAACTGAAACGGAGCAAGACCTGCACTAGTTTTATTTTTTAAAGTATATATTTTATGATGAGTCTAGGAGGAGTTAGAATTAGAATTTAGTATTTTAGGTATAAGAGCCTCTGGCCCCTTCTTACTCTGTAGTCAAAATGAAATGAGAAGACTGGGAATTGGTAAAATGTGTGCTATTTTGTTTTGTGGTGCTTGGATGGGTGAGAGCAAGGAGATGTATAAGAGACTTCATCCGTCAAAGAACCATTTTAACTTTTTTTTTTAATCCACACCCGAAGATATTTTTTCAAATATCTTCAGATAGAGTGGAAGAGAGAAATATCGACGTGAGAGAGACACATCAACTGGTTGCCTCCTACACGACCCTGACCAGGGCCGGGGACAAACCGCAACCAAGGTACGTGCCCTTGACTGGAATCGAACCCAGGACTCATTGGTCCTTGGGCCAATGCTCTAACTGAGCCAGACTGGCCCATTTTAACTTCTTTAAAGGACTGAAATGGCACAAAAGCAAAGCTCAACTTGAATTCTCAACAGAAAACATGTGCATTTCAGTTATATAAGACCAATCAACCGGGCTTGAAGATAGGCATTTAGATGTGGGTAAGAGGAACTGATAGAAATCTGAGCCCTCCTCCTGGTTCCTCGGAGAAAAATCAATTACGTCAGCCAGGTGAAGAAAGCCGGTGGGGAATAAAACAGTTCAAAGAATCCCTTTCCTTCCCACCAATGACCTTTGCAGGGGGTGTCTTGGGGGACAGGGAAGATGGACTTTAGTTTGCTAGAACCTCCCCCTCCCCAAAGTAATTTACCAAACCAAACAAACCGACGGGTCAAACTGTGCTTATTTGGCCAACACAGCTTCAAACTGAAACAGTTTCTCGAGTCCGTAGGCAGACCACGGATGCCTGTCCCTACACCCTCCTTCCTAGAAATTCTGAATTCTTCCCAGCTCCTCACTGGGACACAGTAAGGGGGTGGGGGTGGGGGTGCTAGCAGGCAGGCCCAGGTTCTTCTGACACCTCATTAACACCTTGTTATAAAGAGTCAGTTCTTTGACCTTGGTATTTTTTCCAGAAAAGTGAATTATTTATTTCTTCTTATAGCCACATATGCTGCCCAGAAGCTGCCCGTTTATCTGACATGTTTTATTAAGGAGACCAGATGTCCCTGCAGTGAGTTTTGGGTATCACACTCTTTGACAACCGAGAGTCCAGAGGAAAAACAGACCTTCAAGTAACTGTGTACAAAGACTTCCTCTGTCTCCATGAATTGCATTTATTTTCTGATATTAGCATACAGAGGCTAAGAATGACCCCGTTCTACCTCCTCAAATGTAAATAACTAATTTATTCATATACCTTTCCTCCCCTCTCCCCCATTCTCCTCTCTCTTCCTTCTCCCCCAACCTAGGAGTTATTATTGAAAGCTATTAAAACATGGAGTTTTACTGTTTATATCTCCATGGACAATAGTTTACTTTGATTCTCCTGATGTCTACATAAGCCAAGGTAATTAGTCATTAGCATTTATATGCTGCTAATTACCACCAGGGAGAGATGCCTGGGAGCTGCCAATTTGCTCTGTGGGCTGCAGAGGTGTGACTAGTCTCTGATATTCCCAGTGCACCCCAGTCTAAGCGGCGCTGCAGTCGGAAGTGGGGAAGCGGCATGTCACTTCCAGCAGGGGCTCCTCTCTCTCCCTCGTGGGCTCTTCCACTTGTCAAAACTCTTAGTAACCGTGGTGACAGATGTTACGTGACACATAGCTGGGTGGACGGCTACATCTGACATCCTTTGGCTGCCCGGGCACACAGGTCATGCCCGCAAAGCGCAGACACTCCCCGCAGGACCCGGACAAGCGCTTCTCGCCCGGCCTGTGCGGGAGCAATCTGGACCAGGTGGGCGCTGTTTTTCTGATGCGCTGTGACAAGCTGCAGTTACTAATGCCGGCTCCCAGAGCTGCCTGTGTCTACTGCTGTCACCCATGAGGCCACTGCTCCTGAGCAGAGTCGAAAAGAAAGAGGGAAGAGGACAGAGATGACTTGCTAGTCCTGAGGGAGCAGGAGAGAGCCTTTGGGCCGGGCTTTTCTACGCTTTCAGATCTGGATCGGCACACTGCCATCTATACTGAATGCTGGAAGTTTTCCTGAGCCCCAGACTTTAAAACCAGGTATCTGGGCAGAGTCCTTGGGAGGCAGCAGCGGGAGGGCTGGCATGGCTGTTGCCAAACACAACCTGAAGCTCCATGCAAACAGTCAGCCTTTAACTTCCCTCACTCTTCGCTCAGGAGCTATGGTTGGTCCCTTTCCTCCCTCCACCCGAAGGTCTGTGGGTTCATTTTAAGCTGATTTGTTGTATACAAAACCATCAGGGGGTAGACTGGCTGAGCTCTCCTGTGGGAGTACCCCCTGCGGCAGTCCTGGGCCACGCGTGCCCTCCAGGCGTCCCTGGCACCCTGAATCAAGCACATCACGTCGCAGGAGAGTTTCAACATCCGGTTGGGTAGCAGAGGGTGGTTTCAGGAACCTGGGCACCAGAAAAGGGGGTCAGAGTTAGAAGCGACACCGCCTCCCCTCTCACAAAGTCCACTTTCATAACGTGGGGGCCGCCTCCCTCCGGCCTCCGGCAGCTTCAGGGCGCTGGCCAGGTTTGTTTGTTTTTGAAAGAGAGTGTAAAATTATTCCGTTACTTTAGTGACAGTTGGTGCAAGCGGCTGATATGTAGGGAATTCACTGAGCGTGAAACGGGCCTCTGTGGGTCAAAGGGAGCCCAGGGAAACCACAGCGTGATGGATGGCCTGAGCTCTGTGCACAGAGGATGCAGGGAGCGGCCTCTGGCCGGGGACCAGGCAGCAGGAAACAAAGACAGCTCAGCCGGAACTCCATGACCTTGACGTCCCGGGTCACGTGGAGGATGCGGAAAATCCACCTGGATTTTAGAAATTGCGTCCCAGCAAAAGGTGCCCGATGTCAGTGCAGTGGTCAGTGGTGTGGAGTCTAGAGTCAGACGCCCCAGCTGGAGCTGGCTCTGTCACCTGCTGAGTGACCTCAGAAACATTGCTCGAATTGGGTTTCCTCGCCTATAAAAAGAGGGTAATGATAGTATCCATTTTACAGGGTCATTGTGAGGACCCAATGAAATACTGGATGCCAAATCTCAGAGCAGTGTCCGACACAGAAGAAATGCTGCAGAAATATAAATATTCCTATATTTAGATTGATAAAGCAGGGTGTGGGGAACAGCTGGTGGAGGTGCAAAGGCGTAGGATTTATATGTGATCATGGTTCCCGTCCAAGATTTTTCCCTAAGGTGAATATACTTACTGTCTTGAGGATTCAGTAAATTCAACCTATTTCAAAAGGGGATTGAGCCCTGGCTGGTTTGACTCAGCTGTTAGAGCATCAGCCTACAGATCAAAGAGTCACGGGTTCAATTCCGGTCAAGGGCACATACCTCGGTCATCCCTGGGGTTCTGTGGGAGGCAACCAGTTGATGTTTCTCTCTCTCCCTCCCTCCCTCCCACTTTATCTGAAGATAAATAGAAAAATATCCTCGAGCAAGGATTTAAAAAGGGGGGAGAGATGTTGAGAAGTCCTTTGTGCTCCTATCTGTAGGATAAAATCTGACAGGTACTATCACTTTATCCATTTGAGCTTGCGGGGACTTGACTCCTGTGAGTTTGACCTTGGTGCCCAAGATGCCTCTAGACAGATGGGCTAGTTCCCTCTCCCACTCAGGGTTCTTCTGTGTTTTCCCAGTAAATGATGTAACTATGCAGTAAAGCAGCCAGGTATAAATATTAAGTAATAATGGTAAAGCCAAGTGTTTAAATAAATAGAGAAGAACCCCATTCTCAATCTCTTCGATATCATAAAATTCAGTTTCATTTAACATGGGTTTCCCCTTCAGGTTTAAAGAGAACACTTCTTGCTTCTCACCGTAAATCTTGTCCTTTAGATATTAAAGGGCCAGCAGTTTTATTCTGCTAAGTATCCAGGAATACTAAGCAGCTCAGAAAACTGTCCCACAACAGCTTCCTTAAGTGAGGGAAAGAAAATTTAATCATCAGATCCTAGTATTTTATTTTAGGGTCAAAGATTCAAATTTTATCCCAAGTACAAACCTTTTCAGTGCCAAAGAAATAAAAAGGCTTCCAAAAATGAAATACATAAACTTCAGAGGCGACTTAGAAATCTGTTGGCTGTATTTACCATTCTCCTAAGACGTGGACCACTAGTTCTCAGTACCAGATGAGAGGTAGCCTTGACGGCGCGCTCTGCTCTTAGACCAAGCTGCTGTTGTCTTACTGGTGTCTGCTCTGCTCTTTGGTTGTCTAATTCCTCATTCTGTGTAAAAAGAGAAGGAGAGATGAAAAAAACAAACAAAAAAATACCAAGGTAGGGTCTCTTGATATAATGATAGCAGGTCATATTTTATTTTCTAATGAAATATTTTCCTACCTCACAGCAGGTAGGCTTCTACTTGTTCATACATTTTTTTTTTTTTTTTTTACCCTCACCCGAGGACATTTTTCCATTTTTTGTTCAGGTAGAGTGGGAGGGAGAAAGAGGAACAGAGAGAGAGAGAGAAACATCGATGTGAAAGGAACACATCGAGTGGCTGCCACCCGCACAGCCGACCAGGGCCGGGGACAAACTGCAACCGAGGTACGTGCCCTTAGCGGGAACCGAACCCGGGTCTCTCAGGACCGCAGGCCGACGCTCTAACTGCTGAGCCAAACCGGCCAGGGCTTGTTCATACATTTCTGTTCATTTCCGTAAAGGTGTTTGAAGGTAGATGTGTAAGTGGAAAATCATATTCCCATGTTGTGATTAGCTGAATAGTGGCACCCAAAGACGTTCGTGTCTTCATCCCAGAAGGGGAAACATGTTACCTTTCGTGGTGTAAAGAATTCTGCAGCTATGATGAGGTTAAGGATCTGGAGCTGGGGAGATTATTCCGGGTTATCCACGTGGGACCAATAGACTCACCAGCATCCTGGTGGGAAGGAGTCAGTACATCAGCAGGAGAGGAGATGCTGGGCTGCTGGCTTTGATGAGGGAAGAAGGAGCCTCTAGAAATTGGGAAGGGCAAAGGAACATCTCCCAGGAGCGTCCAGGAGGAACACAGCCCAGCAGAGTGGCTTTAGACTCTGACCTCCAGAACTGTGAGCTAATGTATTTGTCATGTTTTAGCTGTTACACGTGTGATAATTTGTTACAGCGGCAATAGGAAATTGATACACATGCTCTATGAAGGTTTTGGGTCCCAGAGAAATAAACTATATTATGAAAGTTCTTAGTTATAGTTCCCACTGTTGGTGCTGCTTTCAGGAGCTGAACAGGTAGGAATCGGCACTGGTACCCAGGTACCGGGGTGGGAGGTGGCAGCGTGTGTGTATAAAGGGGCCAGTTAAGCTGTCCCCTGTCACCCCAAGGCTTCAGGAAGTTAAGTTCGACATTGACAAATCCACCTCCAGGTCTCTCTCCTCTCTCTGCCTGGTCGTGCCCGCTGCCTCTCACCTGGCCATCTTTAGACCGCAGGCAGCCCTGATCTCTGACCTGCCACACGGCATGTGGGTGTAAAGGTGTCTCTCTTCCTCTGTTACCCCAGCCAAGTGGTGCTCTGGTCCACTGTTCCCCAAACCCACACAGCTGCGAGCTGAGCTGTACCTGGCTGAAGGGCCAGCTCATCTGCCTTTGCTCCATGCGCACCTCTGAGAACTGTAAGGAGGCAAGACAAGGGGATGATACCTGCCCTGGAAGGTTTTTAAACAAAGATACACACTTGTTTCTACACTCACTCCAAATTTCTGCTCATAAAGTTGTAAATGTGATCTAAAGAAGCAGAACAGAAAGTCTAAGGAACAAAGGCCTAATTCACTCAGTGTGGTTTGGAGTTGCCCCAACTTTCTTTCTATCTGACAAACTTAACAAACATGGCCTTCATTACTTGAAATATTGACATAAATTTGATAACATTTTGTAAAGATGGTTGTTGGGTTAGATTGGCCAAGAGTTCTCTACCACGAACCAGTTCAGACTGGATCAAACCCTTTTTACCCTAAATGCAGTTATCTAGAATGTCCATCTCCTAATCAAACTAATATTCTACTGGCTTTAAATCGTTGTTTGCTATGGTGTTGCTGACTTTGGTACTAAATAGTGAATCCCTTTATACTACACAGAGTGGTTTTAGCACAGATTTTAGACCTCTTAGATTGTATTCTAAAGAGCTCAGATTTTTGTTTCCAGTTGGGCAAGGAGAGGATTTCAAGTATCGAGATAACATTTGGTTTAATAAAAGACCAGACTGGAATGGAAAGAGCCCCGAATTTATCGTCAGAAGACCTCAGTTCTTCTCTCAGCTTTGCATCTTCTACAGAGACACTCGCCCAAACGTTCAACCTTTCTCAGACTCTGTCTGTATTCATAAACTGAAATATTCGTGGCACCTACCTCTTGGGGTTATTTTAAGGAGTAAATTAAATACTTCATGTGAAATATAGAGCAGAAATCCTGGCAAACAGAATGCACTCAGTCGACATTAGTAATTCTTGTTATTTTATTGTTTATTATTATTATCTTTATTTACTCTCTCACTAAATCACATGGAAGCCCAATGAGATGCCTGGCTCCATTTATTTTTATTTTATTTCTTTAAATTACATATCTTTAACTTCTTTTTCTTTATTGGTTTTACGGAGAGAGGAAAGGAGAGCAAGAGAGAGAGAGAAATATCAATGAGAGAGAACATTGATTGGCTGCCTCCTGCATGCCCCCCACGGGGATCGGGCCCACAACCTGGGCATGTGCCCTGACCGGGAATCGAACCAGTGACCTCTTGGTGCATGGGTCGATGCTCAACCACTGAGCCACACCGGCCAGGCCCTAGCTCCACTTATTTCTTGAGTTCCTGCTGTGTGCTGAGCATCCCAACAGATGCAGACTCTCAGTGTGAGTGCCTTCAAGGAACTGGCACAGGGAAGGCTGGTTTGATGAAACAAACTTCTGCAGCCCTAAATACAGGCATGGATATAAAATACAGTTCTATGGCTCTAGAGCAAGAAACTAATATTAACCTGCCCTCAGTTCATCAAGAATAACTTTCTGATTGATTAACCAATTGATTGATCGATTGATTTTAGAGAGGAGAGGACGGGAGAGTGCGAGAGAGAAACATCAATTTGTTGCTCCACTTATTTATGCATTCATTGGTTTATTGTTGTATGTGCCCTGGCTGGGGATTGAACCTGCAACCTCCGTGTGTCACGATGACACTCTAACCAACTGAGCTACCTGGCCAGGGCCATCAAGCATGACTTAACTAGAATAGGCATCTTCCCAGGCTGCCTTGTGAAGAAAATCTTATGAAAAATGAAAAACCTATAATATTTCTACATCTTCTATGTGAATTTGGTCTTTAAGAGTTATTACAGTCCCTCAATTTTTCTTAAAAATCACTGAGGATTCATTCACATCTTAGTACCAGCTGGAGAATCAGCAGAGAGACAAGACATGACAAGTTTGAATCCTCATTAACAAGTTAACATTCAAGCACAGCAGACAGCAACTCAAGAAAGTATATAATTGGTGTGATCTGTGTGGGCATTCGGAAGCAGGGAAGTATCGATGGGCAGAGATATGTTTGGTTCTAAAATGATGACAAAACCAGTAAAATGAGAACCATGATCGATAACCATGGCTGGAGCAGAGACACTGAAACCCTTAGGCTGAGATCCTTCTAGAAACCTCCAAGCAAGTGAATTTGAAAAGCTTGACTTGACCTTGCTTTACCACTCGTGCGTTTTTCCCACATCTTTCTTTTTTTCAGTGACAAACTATTTTTATAAAAATAATGTATGCTCATTATGGAAAATTCAGAAAAGTTAAAAAGTAAAAATCATTTGTAATTCAACACTACAGAGAGAAGCACTCATAATAGTTTGTCCTTTTCCTAGGAATTTCTGAAAAGGTTAAAATTTCACGTATGTAGTCGAGATGGCAACTGAGATGACCCTGAACTTTGAGATAGAGGATAGGCTGTCTCAAGCCCCTCCTGCGTCTCCCTGGAGTTGAATTAGTTCTCTAAGTTGGCTTCAAAATCCCAGGAGTTCACAGTCTCAGTGACTTCTGGTTCCACCTCTGATTTCACTGAATTTAGTCATGAATTCACTTTCTCACACTGTTCTTTTTTCTCTATTCCCCAAATCTAAAGGTTTGATCCCCCCCCCTCCCGAAACCACCACAAAGGGCATTTTTATATTTAGCAGGTTTTACCGAACATCTAGGGAAATGAAAGGAGTTTATATTATATGGGACCTAAAACTGAAAATTAATCCCTTTCCTGAAATCTTTTGATGACTCCAGCAGGAGGATTCCCCTCTGTCTGCAGGATCCAGCCGTCTGTCTTCAGTGTCGTTAGAACCATATTGCCGAGTGATCCCAAGAGTGTGCTGGGGTTTAGATTGAATGTGTGGGTAACTGGTACATATACAGTAGTGAACATCTTACATCCTTCTGCTGACTCGGTCCTGGCTCTTTCCTCGTGTGGATCAGCCTCCCCTGGCCCCTCTTTGCCTGGCTAATACCTACTCATGTTCAAGTGTCTGCCAATGTTTTGTTTCTCTTAGAAAACCGCTGGGGCCCCTGTTGCCTCCCCCAGACCACAGTGAATTGTTCTAGAACAGACTTCCTCATCCTCTGCACTACGGTTACGGCACTGCCCTATGTGCTCGAGGCTGTTGAGCAGCATTTTTTACTTTTACTCACTAGAAACCCATAGATACTCTCCACCCCCACCAGTCCTGACAACAGAAAACCTCTCCAGACTTTGCCAAATATCCCTTCAGGGGCAGAAGCACCCACAGTTGAGAATTGCGAGGCTAGAGACGGGCATGGGACCCAAACTGAGTTAATGTGAGCTATTCCCTGGGGTTTTTGGATTATAGTTGAAAAAAGAGGATCCCATCTTGTCTGAGCCAGGCCCTGAGTTGATACGAGGCTTAGAACTGATGGTGACCTTGCTTGTGGAGAGAGGGAGGGGACGGCAGAGGCCTGGGGACAGCCAAGTGTGTGGCTCCGGCTGGGACTGAGTTCTTGCTGTAGCCTTGACTGTCTCCAAATCCCCTGATTCCAACCTCCTTTCCCCAAGCTAGGAAATATTAATTCCTTCACCTAATCAATTTTTGAATTGGGGTTATGGCTCCTGTGCCCGTGAGAGTACTGACAACATGCTACAGCACTCCTCTTTCATGCTCCCTCACCTGTGTGTGCCGTATTCACTTACCTGTTTCTGCAACTAGACTATGAACTGCTTGAGGCTTACATCCCGGCACCTAATATGCTACTTGGCACATTGTAGAAAAGCAATAACAATTTTGGAGTAAATTTAATAAGTGGATGGATGGACAGATGGATGGATGGACGAGTGCATAGATAGCCCTGGCCTGTTTGGCTCAGCAGTTAGAGCGTCGGCCTGCGGTCCTGGGAGGCCCGGGTTCGGTTCCCGCTGGGGGTGCGTGCCTCGGTTGCAGTTTGTCCCCGGCCCTGGTCGGTTGTGCGGGTGGCAGCCACTCGATGTGTTCCTTCGCGTCGATGTTTCTCTCTCTCTCTCTGTTCCTCTCTCTCCCTCCCACTCTACCTGAACAAAGAATGGAGGAATGTCCTCGGGTGAGGATAAAAAAAAAATTAAAAAAAAAAATTTTTTTGGAGTAAATTTAATAAGTGGATGGATGGACAGATGGATGGATGGACGAGTGCATAGATAGATAAATGAGTGGATGGATGGATGGATGGATGGATGGATGGATGGATGGATGGATGGATGAAGCACAATGTTACTCTGCAGCTCCCCTTGCGCCCACACTGCTTCCCATCCTTGTGCCTCTAGAGGACTCTTTGGACAGGAGCCAGGTGTGGTCCCCTGCTGAATTCTCTCTCCTGAACACTATTTAGGAACCACAGTGTCCAAAAAACTCCCAAGGACTAGCCACTGTGGCCCCAAGGGCAACGCATGACTAGATGAATTCCTCTGGCAGTAAAGAAACAAGACGGAGCCAACTCCCCAGAGAAGAATCTGTGATGCAAGAGCAGCACATGACGGATGACAGTCCCCTGAGATCTCCGTGAGCTTGCCAGG
Organism: Molossus molossus; assembly: GCF_014108415.1. NCBI lineage: Eukaryota > Metazoa > Chordata > Mammalia > Chiroptera > Molossidae > Molossus > Molossus molossus. The sequence continues at coordinate 34,133,248 of NW_023425351.1, read as the reverse complement.
AAAGATTCCCTGCCACTGTCCACGTCCAGTGTCACTGTAAAACATGACCTAATTAAGAGGTGGGTTAGCGACAGGTGGACAGTGCTCTCCATGCTCAACCATCATACTGACGCCAGGGTAAAAATAGTAACCACCTCATGAGGTAGTTTTAAATTTATTAATACACTTTTGGCCCTAAGGACTATCCCTGGGAAAAGGAAAATGCCTAATAAATGGCAGCTTTTGGCATAATAAATGAACCAACCAATGAATCAATTTGATTAGGATGCCCAAAGTAAAAGATTTTCTGATTTTGAAAATACTTTTCTTCTTGGCTGGCGAAACCCTCTCTACTTAAAGACAGAAAGTCTTAAGGAGAAAAATGAATTTTTTACCTTAAACCTTCAATTAATTTACACTTTATTTTTCAAGTTAAAAATAAAATTTCCATACCTTCAGTTCATCTAATGAGTGAAATGAGCTATTCAAATGTATTACCATAAACAAATCTTAATAGCCAGATGTAAAATATTTATGAAAACTCAATTATTCCCTCATCAAGCATTTATGCTGCACCTACTGTGTGTCAGCCCCACTGTCCCATGGAGCACACAGCATAGCAGCTGGAGGCATGTTGAAAGCTCACACAAACATGATTATGATGATGCTGAGGAGTATACACTGTCATGTAAGCATCTGGGGTCTGTGGTGGGGGTTCACCGAGCCTTGTTTGAGGATAGGATACGAATGCATAGACCTAAAGAAGAAGGGAGCTGTGTTGAAGTTGGGGTGGGGGAATATGTGGAGAACTGGGGATGACCCAGGAGGGCTAGCAATACTGATATATTCCAGGCAAAGTCCCATGGTAAGAAGACATGTGGGTTTTTTTTTTTTTTATTCCTCACCTGAGGACATTTTTTGATAGTTTGTTCAGATAGAGTGGGAGGGGGAGAGAGAGAGAGAGAAACATTGACGTGAAAGGGACACATCGAGTGGCTGCCACCCACACGACCCAACCAGGGCCGGGGACAAACTGCAACCGAGGTACATGCCCTTAGCGGGAACCGAACCCGGGTCTCTCCAGACCGCAGGCCGAAGCTCTAACCACTGAGCCAAACTGGCCAGGGCGACATGTGGGTTTTCACTGCAAAGAACTGAGAGGCCAGTTTCTGGGACGGGAGGGGTGAGGAACTGAATGTCACATGATGAACCTCGAAGCTAGGCAGAAGGAAGGCCACACAAAGCCTGCAGGTCTTAAGGATTCAGGTTTTTATCCCGAAGGGAAAGGGGAAGCATCAAAGGTGCGAGGGCAAACATGTGACAATCAGATGTGCTATAGTGGGAGGGTGAGAGGTTACTGCAGAACCCACTTAGCAACCGGTGGTCCCTTGGACTTGGTGTGGTGACAGTAGCAACAGAGGGTGGCAAATGCACCGAGAAGCATTTTGGAAATAGAATGGAAAAGAACACAGGGTAAGGAAGAGGTAAGTAGAAGATAAGTCATCAATGACTCCTGGTTTCTGACTTAAGCCACTGAGGGGTGGTGGTGGCCTTGACTAAGAGAACACTCGAGAAGACGGATTTGAGAGCAGGAAGACGGGCAGTTCTGTCTTAGAGAGCAGTGGAGTCTGCCTGCCTATCTGAAACAGCCTGCAGACGTGTCCAGTCAACCCCTGGCTGGACAGACAGGAAGTTCTGGGCAAGGTCTTTGCTACAGAAATGAATTTGCGGCTCACTGGCAAGAAGACAGTAACGGAGCCTCAAGCGTGAGGTCACTGAAGGGTTTGAGAGTGACATGAACAGGGGAACTCCCGAGCCCTCAGGACGTCCGACATGGACTGACCTGTAGAGACGAAAGAGCTGTCTGCAGAAACTGAGAAGAACAGCCAAAGTTAGACGGTTGCCAGGGGAAGAGGGGACATAGCATCACAAAACCAGGGAACGAGAAGGTGTCACAAGGGGGTGGTCAGCTGTGTCAAACACGAGGAAGCTGATTTTTCAGTCTGGATGTAAGGGTTCATTAGATTCAGGAGCACTAAAGTCTCTGTGGATCTTAATAAGAATGTACGCAGATGCGCGGAGGCCGCAGTCTCTGGAAAGTGAGAGGCCTCTGATCCCAGAGCAGCTGTTCCCGGAGAGGCTGTGCTTCCTTCCCAGAGTGGACAGGAACGGCAGTGTGGGGGCTACAACGACAGGGCCCTACGCGCGGGCAGGGCTGTGCAAGGGGCGAAGGGGGCTTGTAGACAATTTATAGAGTGGCGCCACTGGCAAATTTTCTTTCTTTCTTTCTTTCTTTCATTATACTACTTGTCTAATGGTATATAAAACTTCTCGTGGATTATACTTTAGGGAAAAATTCTTAGAGTTAAAGGAAGTGTGGGGGCTAAATTGGGAGGTGAGGAATGCAGAGGGCAAAATAGACATTGGGAATAGAGTTCTTTGGACATGGTTGACCTTGACCATAAAGGACAGAGTCAAAGCAGTGCTACCTGGGAACCTGTGCTCAGGGCAAGGTGTGAAAGTGTTGAATGCTGATGGGCAAAGGCTGCAGTGAGGACAAGATGAGAGTCACAGGGACAGCACAAAATCCAGGGAGAAGGGGAAGGCAGTGTCACTGTGGAGGTTTGGGGACAGGAAGTTGACTGGGGTCCAGTTGGATCACTCTGTCTTCTCTGTGAAGTTAAAGGCAAGCTCACCGTGCAAATAGGAGGGGACAGTAGATAGGAGAGAAAATGAAGAGTGTGGAGAAGGGTTGGAATATGTTTCAAAGAGATTTCTACTAAAGTAAGCATGGTTCAAATCTGAAGAACTTACACTCTTGACTATTCCTTTATTTTGCCATTAAGTGGTGAATATTCAGGACCCTTGGCATGGCAAGCATTATACTCTAGAGATCAACGAAGAAAATTATATTAGTCTTAGAAGAAAATGAATGATTGTAATAGAATATATAAATATTAATTACTGTGAAGATAGCTTTTGATTCACTATATATGATTACGTTTAACACTTTAAAAATATACAAGTTATATTTTTTAAATGTTTTTATCTATTTTTTTAGAGAGGGGGAAAGGAGAGATAGAAACATCGATGTGAGAAAGAAACATTGATCAGCTGCCTCCTGCATGCCCCCTATTCGGGATCGAGGCTGCAACCCGGGCATGTGCCCTGACCAGAATTGAACTAGAACCTCTTAGTCCATGGGACAACGCTTGATCCACTGAGCCACACCAGTTATAAGTTACATTTTTAAAACATCTTATAAACTTTCCACTGTTTTATGTCAGGCCTGTACTAAAGAATGTTGTTGTTGTTGTTGTTGTTAATCCTCACCCAAGGATATTTTCCCATTGATTTTTAGATAGAATGGAAGGGAGGGAGGGGTGGAGAAACATCAGTGTGAGAGAGATACATCGATTGGCTGCCTCTCACAGGACTCTGACAGTGGCAGGGGATCGAACCTACAACCCAGTTAAATGCCTTTGACCAGGAATCATACCCAAGATCCTTTAGTCCTTGGGCCAACGCTCTAACCACTGAGTAAAACCGGTACTAAAGAACGTTCTTTCTATCAAAGTGTATTTAAGTAGATTTTGCCCCCTGCCGTTTTGCAGTATTTTGCCAACTTTTCTGTCATTTTTAACCCATTGAATAGTGTGTTATTGTACACCTATTCTGTAAAATATAGATGTTTTCCACACCCTCCCACCCTGCTGGATAAACTTCACTGCTAAGACAATGCCACATTCTTCTCCCATTACACGAATTAACTTTCTCTTTATTTAACAACCATAGCTAGTAATGCATACTGAGTCTTAAAGTTTTCAAAGTGCTGTCACATACACTGTCCTATTTATCACAGTAACACTACAAAGGATCAGTTATGATCATCATTTTACAAGGAAATGGAGACAAGTTACTCAAAATCACAAGACTAGCAAAGAACAAAACTAGAATTTGAATCCCTGTCTTACAGTCCTTCAACTCAAGTGCATTTCACTAAGACAGTGTTTCTTAGTGGTACATGAAAACCTTTGTTTTAATTTGGAGAGCTCTGTATTTTAACATAATTTTACATAAATTATTTAAATTAAAAGTCAATGCCCTGACCGGTTTGGCTTAGCGGTTAGAGTGTTGGCCTGCGGTCTGGAGAGACCCGGGTTTAGTTCCCGCTGGGGGCATGTACCTCGGTTGCAGTTTGTCCCCGGCCCTGGTTGGGTCATGCGGGCGGCAGCCACTCGATGTGTCCCTTTCACATCGATGTTTCTCTCCCCCGCCCCCCCATTCTATCTGAACAACAAAAAAAATATGGTAGAATGTCCTCAGGTAAGGATTAAAAAATATAAAATAAAATAAAATAAAATAAATTAAAAGTTAGTTGGTTTAAATAAAGGCAATAATAATAAGGATGGAATGCAGATTTGGCAGAATTCATGAAAATATGTATACATGAATGAAGTTTTCGTAATCACTGAAAGATGAGCAAAAATCCAGACTCCTTCTCCCCTGTCAAGATAAAGGGTTAGTCCGAGTGACTGTGACATTAGCTAGGGTAATAGCAGGCCCTCCTTTAACCAAACCTGAGATTAAAATCCAACTCCCTCCCATTAAAAAAAAATCCACTAAAGGGGAAATTATATTACAAAATGACCTTTTCCTGTGAAGATGTTTAAATAATAATTATAGGTAACATTTATGTATTCTGGTGCTTTGTTCTGGGCTCTTATAGGCTAAATTATATCATCCTTCTACCACCTTGTAAGGGAAGCTCATTTATTAATCTAATTTTTCAGATGAGAGAGTCAGATTCAAAACTGGTATCAAATTAATAAGCTAAATGCACAGAGTTTTATGAAGCAGTAAATTCCAATTAAGGGCAGAAGAGAATAAACAAACTGTAGAGGTTCTATTTCCCCTTTTCCCCTCTAGAACAATAGTCAGGAGACCCAGGTTCTAACCCTGGTTCTGCCTATCACTAGCTGAGTCAAAACCCTCAGGCAAATCTTTTAAATCTAGCCCTTAGTTTTCGACATCTATAATATCAACTGTATGAATTTTGTCACACACACCCCACCGTATCCCCATTATTTCTAATAATATATACTTCTACTCTTCAACTTGCTAATAACATTTATTTGTATCATGTCAGGAAAGCATAGATTACATAAGGCAGGTGTATTGTTGAGGGGCTCATGTGAAAACCAGAAACTGTTCCCCATTGTTCTGCTAGAGCACCCTCTGTGGTGATGCCTATGGCTTGTCCCGAGGGAAGAGAGAAGGGGGCTGCGCTGACTGACCTATTTCAAGCAACTATTCATGTCGAGCACTTTAAGTGATAACCCCAAAATCAACCTAGAGCAACCCTATGAGCTGTACATTCTGGGAAATACAGCTAACTAGATCATCTCGCACCCTTATTGAGTTCACTGGCAACCGAAGGAACTGACCCAACCCATTGAACTTTAAATTGCTGATCAAAGTGTAGGGTTGGAAAGGCCCTTTGACCCCATGTAGTCACAGATTCACAGACTGTGAGCCCACAGAGGACTTTAGAAGTGGGTCCACCCCCTTCCCCTCCCTACACCACCCCTAAATCTCAATGGGACAACCCTGGGCCACCAGGATGAGCCCAGTGGTCTGTAGCGAGTTGAGAAAAAGCAGGAGGGATTAGAACTCCACTCAAGAGCCACGGTGGGTGAGTTTAATTGAAGTGGAGAACTTGGGTTGGAGAACCGCTGCTGATGGATCAGGACATGGTTGTGGAGGCTTCTCCGTGTCACAGCCTAGCAATGAGAAGCTGTAGGTGGTCCCCAGGGTGGAGAGGGTCCCCAGGCAGGCAGGAACACAGCCATTAACAATGAAAGCAGGGCTGTCTCTCTGTGCCAAAGTGGAACAATCAGCATATGCTGTTAACAGAAGAAGAAAAGGGAGGTATACAATGGGTGTGTGTGTGTGTGTGTGTGTAAATGCGTAACATTTCTCTGGATGGATAAATAAAAACCTGGTTACTGTGTTTGCTTGCAGGGAGGGGAATTAAATGGTGAAGTGGGGGCACAGGAGTTTTTCATTGTATGTTCCTTTGAACATTTTGACTTTGGGAACTTTTTTTTTTTTTATCCTCACCTGAGGACATTTTTTCCCCATTTTTTGTTCAGATAGGGAGGGAGGGAGAGGAAGAGAGAGAGAGAGAAACATCGATGTGAAAGGGACACATCGAGTGGCTGCCACCCGCACAACCCAACCAGGGCTGGGGACAAACTGCAACCGAGGTACATGCCCCTAGCGGGAACCGAACCCGGGTCTCTCCGGACCGCAGGCGAACGCTCTAACCGCTGAGCCAAACCGGCCAGGGCGACTTTGGGAACTTTTGCACATATTGCTTAGTGGTGATAATATTTTTTTTCTAATTTTTCAATTTTAGTTGACATACAATATTGTATTACTCTCAGGTGTACAACAAAGTGATTAGACTTGTATATAACTTACTAAATAAATCATCCGTTTTAAAGAAGATATTTTTGTCTATCCTGGAAAGCTTTTTTTTTTAATTAAGTGAAATTTTTGTATGTTTTAAATAGTGCCTTTTGGGAAAGCAGTCATCGGCCTTCAGAGCAATAAGGTCAAGGTTAATTATACAGTTACTGCCTCATTCACATGCAGAAAAATGGTGGAGAGGGTGTGATACCCTGACATTCAACGGTCGATTTCCCTCTGTGGTTACTCTCCACGTAATGGCTACAGTTGTGGAAAGGCTGCCAGATACTGTCACACTCAACTCGGGTGTGTGTGTCTCACAAATAAAATCAGTTCTGCTTTCAAAATGCAGTTCGTGAGATATCTGCGGAAAAGGGGCTTGATGATACCCTGGGTCTCTCTATCATGGAATCCGGAGGCAACACCCACCCCGTCTGATCAGATGTTGCCTTTCCCAGTGGTGTAGTTTCTGGAACACAATGGGACTCACGGCACGTCCAAGGCCACTGGACAAGTTGTGTCACAGCGGGAGTCACCAGACCCTGCAAACACAAAGTGCTGTTTCTCCGGAGAAAGCGCGCCCACTGCATGCTGGTTATGTAGGAAGACAAGGCTCGGCTTTTGTGGGTGTGTCTGCAGCCTCAGAACTGCACACTTCAGCTAGCTGAGATTTTCTAGAAAGAGCCCTCTTAGTGGATTGCATGTAAGTCACTCTTTATGCCCTTTGGGTAGCACCAGTAGCACTATGACCGCCTGTTCTAGAAAGTCTGCCCAGTGACTTGCCATTTTGAGGGTTTTCCTGGCCTGTTTTGCAAACCTGAGTCAAACCCTGATGCTGACAGGTACAAACTTGTAGAAAGCCTAGGAGGCATGTTTCAAATGGGCTCCAGCACATTCTAGTGGCTTTCAACCATAGCAGTGGTTCAGAACCACCTAATGAGCTTTGGGGGACACCCAGGTACTGGGATCTTCCTTGTTCCCAAGTCCCCTGAGCTGTGAGGAGCCCCGAGGAGGTCAGTGCAGTGCAGAGAATGGGAAATACCGATGCAAGGTATGGAGGAGACCAGGTGAGCATGAGCCAGCTTGCTCTTGGCCTCCAGGCCACGGTGTAGATTCCGATCTTCAACCTAAGAGCCAAAGAGGAGCTACTGGAGTCTGTTAAGAAGGTGAAGCACTGCTCAGGTATGTGTGAGCTTTTCTCAGGCCACCTGGCCACAGTGTAGGGACTTGATTGCAGGGGCACAAAAGTGGGTGGATGTAACCCACTTGGAGAGATTCAGTACTAACGCAGCCAGTTTGGTCTGGGAAAGAGATGATCAATAAAAGGGCAGTGAACAGGTTGGAGGGGTATTTCAGAGGCAGAATCATGGGGGATGATTGAATATAAGAGGGAGAGAAAGGGGAAAGATTAAGAGTAATTCCCAGGTACTAGGACTCTGACAATGGCAGGAATTTGTACATCTGTTTAGTCCTCCCTGGTGATTCCCTGGTGCTGGCTGAACTTGTGCTGAGGTCTGGACAAAGGCCATCCCTGGCAGTGTTTTGTGAATCATTGATTCTCCAGACTGCAGTGTCCTAAGGGGCTGGGCGCCCGCAGTACCACAAAGAGTAACACGGTCATGGAATATTTGTGTGCCTCTTCTTAGCTGGAAAATATAGTTTGTAAGTGTTAGGAAGACATTTTATTTTATATTGAGAAATCTAATCACCAAGTGATATTTGGAGAAGTTTGTACTGTGTAGAAATAAAGTTGAAAAGGGCAACTAATGGAGTTACAGAAAATTTTTGCTGATGTTAAAAAAGTGATTTAGAGGTATACTGTAATTTAGTGATTTGCTTGTACATGTGTGCTAGGTGTGTGTATATAGCTGTGGCCGTTTTGAGAACCTGATGGACTTTTCATGTTTCTCCTTCTTATTAATCCCTTAAAAGCAACATAATATCATGGTGATGAGTATGGTTATGGAAATGACACCATCGTTACAAAATGAGTCTGGATGTCGATGCTGTAAATCCATGCTGAACCATGAGTTGAGTCTAGATAGACTGGGCTGGACCTCCAGTCTCTGACTCCATGGCTGGTAAAGAGGTTCTGAGAGGTGGAGCACCCCACTGGCCAGCTTTCCTAGCACGAGAGCTGGAGGTCCAAATTCCAGAGCCTCCCCTCTGCGCGGCTGCTTACTGTCGGGACTGCTGGCTGAATGCCCATTTCCTTCTCCACTGTGTCCAGACTCCTGCACAGCATGTGCCCTTAGCAGAGGAGGCCACTTGAAAGAACTTGACTGTCAGTGCTCTGAGTCCTCCATCTTACCTCTCTCCTTGTTGAAATGGCTTTACCAGTAAACTGCTGGTAATGAGGTGGTTTGTCTGGTTTTATTGCCCTAATTTTATTACCTGCCCAATATAATCTTGGCTCAACCTCCCCTGCTTAAAGGCATGGTAAAAGCTTCGTATCTAGGAAAGCCACACCCAAAAAGAGATTTTGCTTTCTGGGCTATGGGCTTGGAGCCAGACCTGTGGGCTGAGGCTCTGGTCCCTCTACCAGCCTAATGTAGAAGCTCGCAGCCATTCTAGAACCTTATTTATTTATTTTGGCCTAGGTGGAGGCAGAGACGATCCAGAGGATGGATATTTAATGAGTCAACAAATAGAAAAAGGTAGAGACCAAAGACGTATTTCTCCACCCCTGAGAGTATCAGGATCTCTGTTGAAGACTTGACTTGCTTCAGTGGGAACCACTCAGAAGTGTTTGTGGTCAAGGGGAAGACATTCATCATCCAGTGTCCACTGGAGGCTGAGCCCCAGCAAAGCTCCTCACAGAAGCCAAGTATAGTAACCGGGTGGGAACAGTGAGGTGGGAGGAGACAGCAGGTGGAAAATGGAGGAAGCGAAGTCTGTTTAGTGAAGAAGGGTGGAACCTTCCCTGTCCTCTGGCCCTGAGCCCAATCTGGCTATCTTGTTATTTCACTTCTCTGAGGGGCTCTGTCCCCCCCTCCACCCCACCCCGCAGTCCTCTCACCCTCTCTCACGCCCACTCCACAGATTATGCAACTGTTGCTACCACTTTAACAGCCTGGTGTTCCTGTCCCCACTGCCTTTTAAACCCTGCAGATAGAGCATTCTTCCTGATACCTTTTATTTAAATACATGTAATAAAATACTTTGGGGTGCTAGTGCCTATGTCAGTTTGATTTTACTCCTGCTGCTCTTTCTCAACGACTCATGGAAAATTGGTTTTCTCTTCCTCCTTTGCTACCCCCACCCACACCCACACCCTGTCTCTGCTGCTGGTTTGACCACATCACCGCAGGCCAAGAAAACGTGGGTGGGCAGGTGCCAGTCTCTGCTGAGGCTGTGGGGGCTGAGACTGGGTAGATCCGGGGGTGGATAGGGAGGGAGGGTGTAGCCTGCAGAACTTCTCAAAAAGCTGCAGAGAGCTTTAAAAAAAAATTATGCTGAGAGTACTAAGAAATACTCATTCGGAATAAGAACTATGTGTGATGCTCTTGGAAAACCCACCAGTATATACTAGTAAGTGAAAATGCTTGTTATAACCAACTAGTAGTGTCTGATTTTATTTGCTGTTTGTTTTCTAAGGACGTGCACACTTCTTATACTTTTATATGCGTGAGGTTTTTCTGGGAGGGGAAACAAGAATTGTTTAGAGCGATTACCTCTGAGGAAAGGGTGTGGGGGGGGCACTCAACTTTTTGTTTAATGTGCTCTGTACTGTTTGAATTTGTTTTTTACTCTAGTGCATATATTGCCTTAATAATAAGACTGAGTTTAAAGTTTTTTAAAAGAAATATTAATTTTCTATCCCTTTAGTGATTCTCTGAGAACCATTAATAAGATCTAAATGGAAACTGAGGCTGAATAATACAGCAAATTCTGTCTTAACTGATAGGTTGAGCAACTTATAACAATACCATTTTGAATACTTATTATATGATGTAACAGTTGTCTTTGCTTTATATAGCTGCTAATACTTATCATAAGATGTGTTTAGAGCCTAACCTCACACCATAAGCAAAAAATTCACATAAAGTGGATCAGAGACCAAAATGTAAAAGTGAAACCTATAAAATTTTTGGTACGTGCCCCTAGCAGGAAACGAACCCAGGACTCTTTGGTCCGCAGGCCGATGCTCCAATTGCTGAGCCAAACTGGTCCAAGCAAAACCTATAAAATTTTAGAGGACACTATAAAAAAAAATCTTTGTGAACTTGACTTAGGCAATGATTTATTAAATACAACACCAAATGCAAATACATTAATGAAAAAACTGTTAAATTTGACTTCATTAAAATGTAAAACTTTTGTGTTTTTAAATATACCATTAAGAAAATAAAAACTGCCCTGGCCAGTTTGCCTCAGCGGTTAGAGTGTTGGCCTGTGGTGAAGAGAGACCCGGGTTCAGTTCCCACTAAGGGCACATACCTTGGTTGCAGTTTGTCCCCAGCCCTGGTTGGGTCGTGCGGGTGGCAGCCACTCAATGTGTCCCTTTCACGTTGATGTTTCTCTCTCTCTCTCTCTCTCTCCCTCCCACTCTATCTGAACAAAAAATGGAAAAATGTCCTTGGGTGAGGATAAAAAAAAAAAAAGAATGGGGAAGATTTAAAAAAAAGAAAAGAAAAAAAAAACCTAAGTTTCCAACTATGAGAAAATACTTGCAAATCATATATTTCATTAAAAAACTTTTATCCAGAACATACAAGAAACTCTTACAGTTCTAATAGTAAGAAGAAAAACAATCCAATTTTTAAATGGCCAAAAGATTTGAACATATGTTTTACTAAAGAAGATATATGAATAGCTAACAAGCTCATTAAAAGCTACTTATCATCATTGATCATTAGGGATATGAAAATCACATGTACTACCACTTCACACCCACTAGAAAGTCTATAATTTAAAAGACAGATACCCACACTGAGACACATTATAATTAAATTGTCAAAGTTAAAGGCAAGGATAGAATCTTAAAAGCAGCAAGAGAAAAATAACATGCTATGTACAAGGGATCCCCCCTCATAAGATTATCAACAGATTTTTCAGCAGAAACTATTAAGCAGGAGGGAGTGGCATGATATACTCAAAGTGCTGAAAGAAAATACTGCCAACCAAAAATACTCTACCCAGCAAAGAAAGAGAGAAGGAATTTTCCAGACAAGCAAAAGCTGGGAATTCAGCACCACTAGATTGGCCAATTAGTAACAGAAAAGAATATGAAATTACAAATTTCACTAGTAAAGGTAAATATATAGTTAAATTTGGAACATGCTCATATTGTAGTGGTGGTGAGTAAAGCACTTACAAATTTAGTATGGAGGTTAAATAACAAAGCATTAAAAATAACTATAACTACATTAATTAATAAGGATACACAAAGTAAAAAGAGAAAAGTTGTGACATCAAAAACATAAAATGGGGGGAGAGTAAGAATGTAGAGCTTTAGTATGTAGTCAGAGTTATCAGCTTAAAATACACTGTTTCAAATATCAGATGTTTTATGTAAGCCTTATGTTAACCATAAAGCAAAAATCTGTAATAGGTACACAAAAGCAAAAGAGAGAGGGAACTAAGCATACCACCACAGAAAATTATTAAATCACAAAGCAATAGAGCAGGATAGAAACAAAGGAATTACAAAACAGCCAGAAAACAATGAACACAATAGCAATAGTAAGTCCAAACCAATCAATTATTATTTTAAGTGTAAGTGGACTAAATTCTCCAATCAAAAGACATAGAGTGACTGAATGGATAAATAAATAAATAAACAAAACTCAAGTATATGTGCCTATATGAAGAGCCTCACATCTGCTTCAAGGACATACACAGACTGAAAGTGAAAGGATGGAAAAGGTATTACATACAAATGGAAACCAAAAAAAGAGCTGGGGTAGCTGTACTTATGTCTAAATAGGCTCTAAGCACCTGGCCAGTGTGGCTCACTGGTTGAGCACTGACCCATGCACCAAGAGATCATCAGTTCGATTCCCCGTCAGGGCACATGCCCAGGTTGTGGGCCAAATCCCCAGTGGGGGCCATGCAGGAGGCAGCCAATTGATGTTCTCTCCCATCGAAGTTTCTATCTCTCTCTCCTTCTCCTTTTCTCTCTCTCTAAGATCAATAAAGAAAAAATATCTTTTTAAAAGTTGGCTTTAAGCCAAAGACTGTAATAAGAGATAAAGAAGGTCATTATATAATGATAAAGGGGTCAATCCAACAAGAGTGTATAACATTTGTAAATATTTATGTATCCAACATAGGCACACCAAAATATATCAAGCAAATATTATACAATATAAAATTTTGCAAAATATATCAAGCAAAAAGGGAGAAATAGACAGCAACATAAATAATAGTAGGAAACTTTCATATTCCACTCTCAACCATGAAAAGACCACTCAGACAAAATTAATAAGGAAGCTTTGGACTTAAACTACATGTTAGATCAGATAGACTTAACAGACATTTACAGAACATTTCATCCAATAGCAGCAGAATACACTTTCTTCTCAAACACACATGGAACATTCTCCATGGTAGATCCTATGTTAGCCACAAAATAATTCTCACTAAATTTTAGAATATTGAAATCATATCTTTTCTGACCACAATGATCAGCTACATTTATTTTTAGAACTCATTTGACAAGTAAATGACACATTCAGAAATGGTTCTACACCATAATTTTTTAAGGAGGGTGTTGTCTGATTATTTAATATAGTTTCCAGAAAGTACAGTGAGGCTACAGTATACAAACAAATGTAGTTGTTAATTTAGGGGTCATCTTACTCACTAAAACAAAAAACAAAAACACACACACACATTGATTTCACTGTAAAAAGTAACAAAGTGTAGGCAAAAATAATAGGACAAAAAACAACAGCATCCTATTTCTACTTTTTTAAAAATCTCCTTTAAAAAATAATTACTCATATCCTGAATAGTCAAAGCAATCTTGAGAAAAACAAAAACAAAGCTGGAGACATCATGCTCCCTGATTTCAAACTATACTACAAAGCTGTAGTAATCAAAACAGTATTGTATTGGCATAAAAACAGAGACATAGATCAATGGAACAGAAATAAAGGCACACACATATGGTTAATTAATTTATAAAAAGGGAACTAGGAATATACAATAGGAAAAGGACAGTCTCTTAAATAAATGGTGTTTGGAAAACTGGACAGCCACATGCAAAAGAATGAAACTGGACACTGTCTTACATCATACACTAAAATGAACTCAAAATGGATTTAACACTTGAATGTAAGACCTGAAACCATAAAAATCCTAGAAGGACATGTAGGCAGTAAGCTCTTTGACATCAGTGTTGGCAATTATTTTTTGGCTTTGACTCAAAGAGCAAAGGCAACAGAATTAAAAATAGACAAATGAGACTATATTAAACTAAAATGCTTCTATGCAACAAAGGAAACCATCAACAAAATGAAAAAGCAACCTATGGAATAGAAGAAAATATTAGCAAATCACATATATGATGAGGTGTTAATATCAAAATATATAAAGAATTCATATAGCTCAATGGCAAAAACAAAAAAATCCAATTTTAAAAATGAGCAAAGGATCAGAATAGATAGTTTTGCATAGAAGACATTGATATTGAAAAGGTGCTCAATATTGGTAATCATCAGAGAAATGCAAGTTTTAAGAAAATGGGCAGAAGACCTGAACACACATTTCTCCAAAGAGGATGGACAGATGGCCAATAGATATATGAAAAGATACTCAACATCACTAATCATTAGAGAGATGCAAATTAAAACCACAATGAAATATCACCTCACACCGGTCAGAATGGCTATCATCCATAAATCAACAAACAAGAGTTGGTGAGGATGTGGAGAAAAGGGAACCCTCGTGCACTGTTGGTGGGAATGCAGATTGGTGCAGCCACTGTGGAAAACAGAATGGAGTTATCTCAAAAAATTAAAAATGAGCCCTGGCTGGTTTGGCTCAGTGGTTGGAGTGTCGGCCTGCGGAGCAGAGTCCTGGGTTCAGTTCCCACTAGGCCCTAGCGGCTAGGGGCACATACCAAAAATAAATACATAAATAAAAATAAAAATTAAATTGCCTTATGACCCAGACATTCTACTTCTGGATATTATTCAAAGAAATCTAAAACAGTAATTCAAAAATATAGATGCACCCCTCTGTTTACTGCAGCATTATTTACAATAGCCAAAATCTGAAAACAACCTAAGTGTTTGTCAAAAGATGAGTGGGTAAAGAAAATGTGATATCACACACACACACACACACACACACACACACACACAGCACATAAAGACAGACAATGACATAAGCTGGCAAAGATATAAAGACAGGCACATATATTGTTGTACCTTCATATCTTATTGGTAAGAATGTAAAACAGTGCAGCCACTTTGAAAATTATGGCAGTTTCTTAAAATGTTAAACTTAACTTTACCATATAATCCAGTAATTCTGTTCCTAGGTATCTGACCCAGAGATATGAAAGCATATGACCCCACAAAGACTTGCACTTGGAATGTTCTCAGCAGCATTATTCATAATAACCAAAAAAGTGGAAACAGTCCAAATGACCATCAGTTGGTGATTTGATGAACAAAGTGTGGAATAAAATACTGTTGAGCAGTAAAAAAATGAAATAGTGACACTTGCTACAACGTGGATGAACCTCAAAAACATTGCAAAGTGAAAGATGCTAGTTACAAAAGACCATATATTGTATAATTCCATTTATGTGAAATGTCCAGAAGAGTCACATTTTTAGAAACAGGAAGTAGATCAATGGTTGTCTGGGGCTTGGGGTAGGAAATGGAAATTAACTGCAGATGCGCAGTGAGATTCTACTGCGGTGATGGCAAAATTCTAAAACTGGATTATGGTGATGGTTGTACAAATAAATCAAAGACAATTGCATTGCATATTTAAAACTGGCAAATGTTATGGTATGCTACTGTACCTCACTGAAGTTATTAAGAAAAGATTTGGGGGCTTTGGGGCAGGATATCACAGTGAGTTCATGCTCTCAAAACGAATCCCATCACTCAAGAGCAAATTAAAACATAAAAAATTTTTAAGTAAAAAGTTATTGGAAAAAAAATATTTTTCATTCATTATAAAACCCTGTCTTAGTTTTAAAGAGTTTACTAAGTAGACCTCAGTAAGAATTTTATGATTTTATTTTAAGCTTCCATTCAGTCATCCACTGGGTCAATGAAGAACTCTTCCCTTTGGATTTGCAACTCTATTTTCTTAGTGGTGAGAGGAGAGCCCTGGTGAAGGAACAGTGTTTAGTTTCTGAGTGTGTTCCTCTTCCCTCATTGTGAGTCCCAGCCTTTGGCCTGACTGATGGGTGTCTGGACTGCCTTTTCATCCTCCTTGATTTATTGTAATCCGCTTCTCCCTTGATTTGATTTTCTCCCATTTGTTTTCCTGTTTGCCCTTCATTTTCCTGTCCCATCTCCTTTTCTACTGTCCCTCCCAGCCCTTCGATCCTCCCTCCTTCAGCAGAAGGGTTCTCTGCAGTCCTGGGTAGGGGTGGGGGTGGGGGGTCCTCCTGGCCAGTGGAAAGTGCTGGAATGTAACCCCGCTGGGGGAGAGTGAGACCTTGCACAATTAGGGGGAGTGGTTTACGGCCTGTTATTGTTACTCTCACATTGTCAGACTTTTCAAAGAAACAGAGGATTAATTATTGACAAAGTTGCAATGAAACTTTCACTAAAATACTTTCATACCTGGTGGTGGGGGGGTGGTGAGGGGGGAAAGGAAGCCTGTAAACGAAGCATTTCAAGGAATTAAAAAGAAAAAACTGTCTCTGATTTTAATTTTTATTTCTCTTAAACATTCTAAAATTGGAGGCAAGCAAGGCTCTTTGTGAGACAGGGAAGTATTGGAACTTTTTAAAGGGTACTAAATTATTTTTATCATTTTTTTTCTAGCAACAAATAGAGATATATATTAATAATAAATTTATTTTAAAGTCAGATAATTTTCTTTACAGCCTATAGAGGAGCCTCCATGAATAATCATACATTTCCCCCACTTCCAGAGACCCGTGTGAAAAGGGCATTTCATAAAACAGAGATTCTAATTACGGGTGGTAATTACACAAAACCCTGAGTCATTAGACACTATTAATTGTGTGAAATATAACTAGAAGAAAAATAAATGCCAGGAAGGAAATCTAGCATGACTGCAATTGAGTTTAATTATGATTCCTCCAGTCTATAGGAAAAAAATCTCCATGTTGGTGTTTCCAAAGGGACTTTTGAGTAATGTGTTAAGTAGCTTTTTAGTTATTTAACCAGATGTAACTCTAAAGCTCTTTTTACCCAAAGTTTCTGATACCACTTTTTGAAAATAAAACCAGAACAACAACAACAAAAAACCCAATGGTGTTCATGCAGTTAAGATTTAATGGGGATCATTCGAGTAGAACAGTCTGTGCTCCAACTGTCGCCTCCCGGCAGATGGCTACTGAATCTGAACTGGAGGCTCGGATCCTCTCTGAGTTGTCATCAGCCTCAGGAGCCTCTTCACCTCCTCCCCTCACCTAGAGCTCCACACACCCAAAGCCAGGTCCTCTGCTCTTCCTGCCCCAAGTGAATACAGCTGTCCCCTATTTGGGGATCCTTCCCATATCTGACAGTCTCCATGCCCATCTTGGCCTTCCTTACCGGGCACAGATGTCAAGCATCTCTCTCCACTGGCTTTTACCTGCTTTGCATGCCCTTCCCCTGGAAGCTTCCTGGAAGGGCCTGCCTTGGGCAGGAAATGATTTTCAACCTCCCGTTTTTGCTTTTAGCAACATGCTAAACACCCTCTTAGACACTTCGCACGATCCTTAGTCTTCCTAGACAGACGCAAACTCCAAGATAGCAGGCAAAATGTGTTTGGTGTTTTTTCTTCCTCCTTTGATATGATAGACAACAAAATGTAGTGGAAAGAATATGGGTTTTAGAGCCAGCAGGTATGACTCGGAATCTTGACCGCTATTTACTTCCTAGCTGAGTTACCTTGAAGAAGTTACTCAACCTGCTCCGGGACGGTTTTCTCATCTGTAAAATGGGGGCGCTAATACTGGTGTCAGCGCTCAGTGAGAATAAACCAAGGCAATGGCGCGCATTCAAGATCGAGTCTTCGGAAAGCATTTGTTTGCTTTATGCTTTCCTTCTCGTTACCCGGCAGTACCTACAGCACTGTGTCTGTGTGACGGTGGAACTAGTTAGTGCTCGACAGTCACAGAGGCAGTGGGGCCGGCGGTGTCTGACCCGGGTTAATCGCCCACAGAGCCTCCTGCGCAGAGGCCTAGGCTCGCCGGCTGCAGGTTCGCCCTGGGTTCTTGTGGGTCCTCGTCCCAGCCCACTTTGGTGGTTTTCAAACTCAGAGTTTCTGACTCACATGGCCTGGGTGAGACCAATGACAAGCCGCGCGGATAATTCTCTTGGTCACTACATCGGGGCATTACTGGCCCCATGACTTGACTACACCTGCCGGCTTTGGTTTCGTTTCAGTGCCTCTGTATCTGTTGCCCTCATGACAGCCTCACACCCCTTCAGGCACTACCCAGGCCCTGCCTGAGCCTGAGCTGCTCCGTGCTCCGGGAGAGACGTAATCAATGGGAAACATACATAAAAAACGATAGCTATCATTGAACATGCAGGTGTTTCGTATTTATTAATGGTGCTTAATGAGCAGACTCCATAGCCACTGTCGTGCAGCCACTGAAGTCACTCCTGCCACTGAACTGACCGTGATGGATGATATACGTAGATACTTGTGTCCTCTGTTCCTTACTCAGTTTTCCTTTAGAATCAGTCAGGATTTGAGCAGAAAGAAGGCGGAAGGGGAACAACAACAAAAGTATCCTTAAGCTGCACTGAAACTTCAGAGTACAGAGGAATCACCTGGGGCTTTTGCTGACTGTGCACAGAGAAACCACCTGGGGCCTTTGCTGACCCAGAGGCGAAGATCAGAAACTTCTGAGTTCTAGACAGTAGTCAGAACAGTCTTACGTGATCGTTGAAAGTATGGGGGGGGGAAAGTCTCCAAAGACATTAAGAAAAAGCAGCCAATAAAAGATAGAGAATAAAAAATAAAAATTTTTAAAAAAGAAAACAGAGAGAGAGAGAGAGAGAGAGAATAGAAAGGATCTATCACCCAAGCACTAGCAGAAATAAATAGTGCTGTCCTTGAGGGCATGGAGAATGTCTGGGTGAAGGGTCTATCCTGCTGAAAATGCAGATCTCCGTGTCCCATCCCCCAGAAAATTAGATTCTGTTCATTTGAGGTAGGGCCCAAAAATCCACCCTTGTCACAGTGCACCCGAACTTAGTGTGGATTCACTTGGAGAAGCACTGACACCTATTGTTTTATAAATAAGTAACTCCCCCAACCTCCCCCCCGCCCCGAAAATGCTTAATGTAAGTTCATTTGTCACATGGCAGACAGGAAATTATCTTTTATTGCCCAAAGACTGAACTAGAAGAAACTAATTAAATTAATAAAATTCAATTCAAGCTAAGCCACATTGGTGCAAAATGAGTTCTGCTGCAGGGGAGTAAGGAAGAGTAATTTTGTTTGTGTACAAGATTCGGTTGGTCAGCAAACAAGAGCGCCAGTGTGACATATTTTTAGTGCCAACTACCTTCACGCTCCTAGAAATAAATCCATAAGAAAGGGGATCCAAGTGACGGTTTCATTCATTCATTCGTGCCTTTGTTCAACAAGTATTTATTCAATACTGATTATAGCAGATCCTATTAAATAAGAGATACTAAAGTAAATAAAACAAAGTTCCTATCGCTAAATATCACTACAATTGCAATCGTGTAACAATATATAGAAACACCATGTTAACATGTCCACCTTAGATTTATACAGTGTTACATGTCAAATATATTTCAGTTAAAAAACAAATGAAGTCCCTGTCCTCATAGAGTTTACATTCCATAATAAGTCAGTCATTCCCCCAACCTTTACTGAATACGTTCTGTGTGTTGGTTGCTGAGCCAGACATTGGATTAGGAGGATTTAGGGGAGATGTCCTCTTCGGAAGTGGTGATGGCCAATTATTCAGAAAACCCTTATTTCTCAGGCACTTTGCTTGGTACCTCAGATACAAGGTTCACAAGGGCTGGTCCTGAGGCGTGGAGTTGGGACTACAGAGAGGCAGATAGTTCAACACCGAGTTCCACTGCATTATAGACAGGGTTGGAGAGCTCCGGGCACAGCTGGGGAGAAACGAGGCGGGGGAGATGCTGGGGCCGGACTGTGGAGAACTGAACACTGTAGTCAGGGGCTTGGATTTCACTGAGCAGGCCGTGCAGCCTCTGAAGGTCTTCGAGTGGACAAGTGGCTTGTGTTTTAGAAAGTTACCTGGAGACAGACAGGCCCACTAAGAGGCTACTGTGATAGTGTAGGCAGCTGAAGATGAACGCTGGAGCTAGAAGAGTGGCAGTGAAAATGCAATGAGAAGTCAAATTCCAGAGTTCCAGGATCAGAAATGGCAAGATACGTAAGAGGAAGGATGTGGGGGAAGGGAGGGAGGAGAATTGAAACACTAGGACTTAGTTTGGAGATTGGGCACAGGGATCCAATTAACAAAGCTCAGTTTGGTTATGGGAGGGAGCTGGGTTTGAGGCGTGGGAAGGAGAGTGTAAATAATGGCCTGTTCCACTTGGCTCGCTGTGAAAGGTGTAGTTGGAGTATTTATGAGCAGCTGGAAATACAGGTCAGGAGTTCAGAAGCGAAGTTGAAGCTGGTTGTGGAGATTAATTAAGGGGGAAAATACACGTTCAAGGGGTGGCCCGGGTGAAAGAAAGTGAGAGAAGAGATCAGAGATGGTCTATCGCGCAAATAGCAGCACAAGTAGAACAGAATGGTGTACCTGGAGCCCTGGAGAACAGTTTCCAGAAAAATACACGAGATCAAAGGTGAGAGATTAAGAGTGAAGAAGGCTCGCGTTGATGATCTCATCTCTGTCATGATTTAAATATCACCCCTATGCTGATGACCCTATTCTGTATTTCCCATCCAGACCTCTCCTCCGAAGTCCACCTCATTCATTCATTCATTCATTCATTCATTCATTCATTCATCTAAACAGAGTGTGTAGACTCACCTTCTAGGGGTTGACACTGCTGGGGAGACTATGTTCCCCAGGCTAGCCATGGTCTTGCCCCCTAGGAGTTCCCAACACCCCACGATTTACAGATAGTGTCATAAAGACTATGAGAATACATAGGAGGGTCCCTCACCCAACCCAGGCTTCAGGAGTTAAGGAAAGTTTTCAAAAGGGAATGACATCTTAGCTGAGACATGAAGAAGGAATGTAGGTTAAGTACAAAAAGGGAAGGGTGGAGAGTTCTCAAGTCTGGAAGGAGCGAAGGCCAGTGTTCTCAGTGGACCGGAGCAACTTGAATGTAAGCAAGGGGAGTGGGGCTAGGTGAGTCTGGACATGGGCCCAGGGCAGACAGAGGGCTTTGAAAGTTATATTAGTTACTGACAGAATCATAATTAATTATGACAGCAAACATACAGTACTTACTGTGTGCACTTACTGGGCCTCAAGTGCTTTATTTTCATTAACTAATCTTCACACTAATCCTAGGAGGTAAGCAACACCAGAATCCCGTTTAACTAACAGCAGAGTGGCTCTTGGACAAGTTTTGAGCAGATGTCCCCATGTGAAACACGAGAGCCATTGTTATGCCTCCGCGCCCCCCCCCGCCCCCCCAAGCCAGCCTCTCCTACATTCTCCTTTTCAGTTCTGGCTCCACTACCCTCCCAGTCCCTAGTCTGGAAAATGGGGCGCCTACCTTCACTACCAACCTGCAGCTGCTCAGAACCCTTGCCAGCTATTCCTCCAATTCTTTCTGCTCCTCATTCTCAGCTCTTGGGGTCAGGACCTCCTGTCACTCATGCAGACTCTGCCACAACCTGCTCCCTGGCTCCTGGCCTCCTTAAGGCTTGTCCTCTCCTTTCGCTCCACCTCTCTCTAAAATGTAAGTGTGACCACACAGGCGTCTACCTCTCTCACACCACGCTTCCTGCAGCCCATGAGTGTGGTTGCAGCCGAGCCACCTCACTTCCTGGACAATGACACACTGTCCAGGTGACAGGTTAGCAGCTAGAGTGTAACCAGTACTTATTAAGTGCTGGGCTCTGCTCTCGGCCCTTCGCACGAATTAACTCAGCTCTCACAGTAATCATCCGTGTCACCGCTGGGGAAACTGAGGGACAGGAAGGTTAAATAATTTGTCAAAGTGATACCACTGTAATAATCTAGCCCGGTGCTTTCTCAGGCAACAGAAGGACAGAGTTAATGGGACTGGGGTGGGCACCCTGACTCCAGGGTGTGTGCCCCTAACCTCCGCTCTAACTTGGGGGGTAGGGTAAAGAAAAACAGGCCCAATGAGGTTTTGGAGGAAATGAAATAAAACCCAAAACAGCTTAGAGATGACCCTGCTGTGACAGCTGCTGTCTCCCGCGCGCACACACACACCTAGAGAATCCAGCTCCCCAGGGGGCCCTGGCCTGCCTTTTCCAGTCCTCTCCATCCTCAGCCTGACATGTGGACCTTCAGTTTGCAGGACCTCCTCTGGCTCACAGCCCCCCTCCCCCCCTCCCCAGGCTCTGAGACCCTTCCTAACTCCCCTCAGCTTGTTTTCCTCACCTGTTCAGTTTTACAATGTTACACCAACATTGTACGCTGACAGGGAAGAGGTCTAAATTAGTTCCCTTCATTCAACAAGTCTTTTTTCAGCTCCCACGTGGCAGGCACTGTGCTAGGTGTGGGACAAACAAACAGTCCAGAGGCAGCTCCTCTCACTGGCCACGGTAAGAGGAGACCCCAGGGAAAGCCAGCTGCCGCACCCCCAGCAGGTCCCACAGCTCGAAACACAGGCTTGTCATTATCTGTCCATACATCTGTCTTCACCTCAAGACCCAACGCCTCAAGGCTGGGGTGTTCTCTTCCTCCTAATGTGCTATCTGTGGAATGGAAATGATTGTGAGCACTGCTCGATAACCCAGCCCTCATGTTGCCCCAAAGCAATGTGCGCCCCCCCCCCCCCCATCGCATTTAATTCTCCCCAAGGAACAGATGAGGCAGGAACTAAGACTCTCCTTTTCCAAAAGAGGAAACTGGAGCGGAGAGCAGTGACCAGTGCTAAGACACTCCTCAATGTGGAAAATATGTTCCTTTCTGTCTTACTTTAGCCAGAACCCGAAACTCCCTTAATGCCATTAAACTGTCCAATCGCTGTATCTCTCTGGCATCCAGTTTGCATGTTTGAAAATTACTACTCCCAACAGAAGTCCGGAATGGAAGAGCATAATTCTCTTCTATACTCTCACACAGGGTTTTAAAAGAGCCCCATCTGATACCTGCTGTGTATGGGACAGGGGAACTAGTTTTCAAAGCAAAGTCAAACTTCTCTCTTCTTTGGAAGGTAGTTTATTTTTTGAAGCATTTAAATTCCAGCCAGGAGGAAAAAAGCTTTTGTTATGTGAGCTGTTGCTTTGTCCTCCCACTTCCCTGCCCCCCAACCCCACCCCCAAGACTGGATTTAGATAAGCCCAGAGCCAAAACCACCTTGTAGATTTGGGAACAATTGTCCTTCAGGTGGGGCTTCTTGAAAGACTTATGGATTCTTAGGGGTCACCTGAGCACTGGTTTCTTTGCAAAACCTCCCTCTGTTCTCCCTGGGGGTTTCTCTCTTTCCCTTTCTCCCCACCCTCATCTATCTATGTAAAGGCACTTCAGAGACAGCCTGCCCACTCCCCAGAAGATATCCCTGCAGTCCCCACCCCCACCCTCAGCACCCAGGACTTGTCCCCGAAGGGCCTGTTACCCAACACTCCGGGACTAAGGGGGGCAGGGCAAGTGCTGGGCTATCTCCTTCCTGGACATCCCAGGCGTCCCTCTGGGCAGACCTGCCTCTCTCTCCAGTCCTTTCCCAATAAGCAGCCCGCATACCTCCTCCCGCCTTGGCCTTTGCTCCCTGCTGTCCTGCCCCCAGTTCCTACCTGCCCTCTAAATGCTTTCAACTCTGGGCCACCAAGTTTCAAAGTTTACCTTACATTCCATCTCCAGACCCTACGTTATAGAGACTCCAAAGCTCATCCCCAAAGCAGCCAGAGGTGACCTCTGAAAATGATTTGCTATTCACTTGACCCAGAAAATCCCGCAAAATCATGCAAGTCGAGAGGTTCAAATTTTCTTATTCACTTTAAGAACACTCGTGAAACTGCCCAGGCCATCAAAGGTATGCATATTCGAAAAGCCACCAAGTATCTGAAGGTTGTCACTTTACAGAAGCAATGTGTGCCTTTGCTGTGTTACAATGGTGGAGTTGGTCGGTGTGCCCAGGCCAAACCTTGGGTCTGGACACCGGGTCGGTGGCCCAAAAAGAGTGCTGAGTTTTTGCTGCACATGCTTCAAAATGCAGAGAGCAATGCTGAGTTTAAGGGTTTAGATGTAGGTTCTCTGGTCGTTGAGCACATCCAGGTAGACAAAGCTCCCAAGATGTGGCGCAGCACTCGCAGAGCTCACGGGTGGATGAATCCACAGGAGTTCTCCCTGTCACACTGAGATGATCCTCACTGAGGAAGAGCAGATTGTTCCTACCCCAGAAGAGGAGGTTGCCCAGAAGAAAAAGTTATCCCAGAAGAAACCGAAGAAACAAAACTTAAGGTCTGGGAGTAAATTCAGCATAAAATAAAGACTAATAAAAGTGAAAAAAAAAGAAGAGAGACTCCAAAACACAATGTTAAGACAAGATTTTGTTAATTGAAAATCGGGTATTTTTCAAAGACAGGCCTCAGTAACTTTCTTAGCATTAACTTGAAATGTAATAGTATATATATAATATATATATAAATAGTATATAAACATATATATATGTTTACATCTGTTCATTCATCTAATGTTTTAATTGATCATCTACTATATGCTTGCCTGGTGTAGTTTCAGGCACTGATGAAAGTCACAAAAGGACAGGCTTTTCCCATAAGGAGCAGGAAGGCCCCTGGTGAACAAGTACCCACGTGGAAACCCCCAGTGTGTGCTAGAGGCACCAGGGGGTGAAGAGAGCCCAGGAAGGGGCCTCTCCAGGTTCCTACACTCCTCACGCCTCTCCTCTGCCCTCACCTAAGACAAGGCTACAAACGCTCCATCTCCCTGGGGCTTCAGACTTCAAGTGTTTCTTCCCAGGACATGTCTTATTCCATTGCTTCATTCATTCCCTCACTCATCCACTTAACAAGCGTTCTTTGAGCAAGGCCTGTGTCCAGGGTCTGTTCTAGGAGAAGATGGCAGGGACAAGAATGGACCCTCCTGGTGCCACCTTTGTCAGGGCAGGGCACTCAAAGGAAATGTGCGGGGCAAACACAGTGAGTTCAGAGGGTGGTAGGTGCTGAGAAGAAAACGTGAAAGGACAGAGGCCCTGCAGTTCCTAGAAGGAACCATGGGTCATTTCCTGGAACCGAGGGCCTCTCCAAGGAGGCATGTGAGGCTGGGATGAGAATATCTCCTGTGCGGAGACCAGGCTGAAAAAGGAGGCTGGGGCAAGGCCAGAAGGTGAGCATGACTTGGCCACACTTGAGGGCAGAAGGCAGGCTGGAGCCCGGGTGCCAGGGAGCTCAGGCACAGGAAGGGCAAGGTGGCAGAGAGGGGGCTCAGGTCCCACTGGGCCTGGTAGGGACAAGAGGCATGGAGTGGATCCTAAGGCAACCAGTTTGGGGACAGTGAGCAAAGCTGGACACTCAGATCATTGTTTTGTAAACAAAAAATCATAAAGTTTTCTCTGTACTGGGCTTCTGTCTAACTAACTACGGTGTACACGGTCATGCGTGTGATTTGAACAACCCTGTGAGGTGGGGATTGCTATTGTTAATTTGGGGCAGGAGAGACTCAGAGTGTCTGGCCTGGGTCCTCACCCTCATCCCCCCCTCCCCGCCGCGGAGGAGGCTGGGAACCCTGACATTAAATGCTGTCTTAAAAAATAAAAACTTTAAAACGTCCTCCCTATTTGGTCTCAAGACAAGAGTTTTATCAGATTCTCAGAAAGCACTTTATTGTCCCAAAATCCGGGAAACTCTTAGGAATCACTCCCACATTCTTTCAATAGGTTTCCCTCGGGCAGAGACGTTTCGAGGCCCCCTCGCCTGCGGCGGGGGCGCTGCGCTCCTTGAGTCGAGTTTTGTTTTGTTTTAAATACAGTCAATTACATGCTCTTAAGACCATAAACCCTCCTTTGTCCACTTGGGCGTTTTTGGAAATGAGAAATGGAACTTTGTGACCGGGATCTCTCTCCTTTGAAATTCTGATGCTCTCTGGAGCAGTTATCAGTATTCATGGTTGTGGGTTCTCCTTCCGCAGCGGGGGCCCCGGGCCCCCACCTTTATCGCTCAGAAATCCCCTGGGGTCTGGTTGGAAATGCACATTCTGCGCCCAGGCCCAGGGTGGGGCCGGGACGGCTGCCGTCCCCGCGGGCTGGGGTGGGGGGCACCTGGCCGCAGGTGGAGGACGACCCCAGGAAGGGCAAACCAAGGCAGGGCGGCTTTTCTGGGCTGGGCGCAAGCACACCAGAGGGCAGTGCGTGCGGTGGTCCGGAGGGCCTCGCTCCAGTGCTTTTCGCTGGGGGCCTGCACCAAACGTTAAACAATTGCTCCATAAACATTAAACAATTGCTCCATAAACTCTGTACACTGGGAAACTGGATAAGATCGCCATACGGGCAGGCCTGGTCCAAGCTGACACGTGCCTGGAGGGCCTGCTCCGAACCTGCAATCCCTCCGGCCAGGAGCAGGGCTGGGCCCACCGCCCCAGATTCCTTCACTGCAGCCCAGCCTGCGGTGCCCACACACTCAGTGACTGAGGGCTCTAAGGCGCCCCTTTGGGGTAGAGAGGCTGTTTGTCAGGTCCTGCAACACTGGGGTGGGAGGTAGGGAATGCGGGGTAGGGTGTTTAAGGGGGTCAGGCCCACTCCACCCCACACGCCTGAGGCCTAACTTTTTACCCTGGAGCGGCAACTGGCAGGCAGGGCTCCCATCCAATAAGCTCTCAAAAATCACCCATGACAGCTGGTGTAGGAAAGACACAGTTTAGGGGCTTCGCCAACTGAGCCAGCCTCGAGTTGAAGATAAAATAAAGACCTACTTGGAAACAAAGACTACCATTTATAAGACGTAGAAATTAATTATGCCTCCAATAATTGAATTAACCATGTCTTACAACAAGTTTAAAAAAAACCATGATCCTGGCCTGTTTTCTACTGGCCTGTGCTTTTAACCATATTTGACTTGAATTTTGTCTTTGCTAGTAGAATCGTAAACATTTTTATTTTATAAGCCATAAAATTTAGCTGCAAAATTAAGCCTCAGGGTGGATATATGTTCCTATGTTACCTTATTCTGTGCACTGGGAATGAAAAAAAATAAAAGGTGGGTTCTTGTGACCTCCTTCCTGCCCCTTCCCTCTCCCAAGCTCTTCCTCCGAGGCAGGTGGGTGTCCCTCACCCCTGGTCTACACTAGCAGGGTGGACCACTTCCTGGCTGATTTAGCCGGTCTTCCCTTTCCCACCTCCACCGACCCTCCTATCCCACACTTTCCACCAGGCCACACCCTGCTCCCCCGCCTTTCCAGCTCCCCAACTCTCAGCTAAATCAACCCAGATTCTGCAACCTGGCCCTGAGGGTTTTCCCTGGCTCTCCCTACCTTTCCAGGTTGATTCAAATCACTTAACCTCTCTGAGCCTCCGCTGTTCAGTGGAGCATCATGCCAACCTCTGCAGTGCGTTTGAAGGATTGTATGTGATTGACGTTAAGACATTCTCTTAGACAGCCTGACTCATGAACTCTCAGAAAATGCAATTTCTGCTTCTGTCCAATGAACATATGTTGGATATATATATTGGATTACTTATTCTTAAATTTACTGAGCACTTTCCTGGCTTGGCCCATTTGCTGAAGTCCATAGATGTGCTCAGCACCCCTCCTCCCAACCCCTCCCACCTCCAACCCCCTCTTCCCGCATTTCTTCCTGTGCTACCATTTTCTGGTTATTTGTGTGACTGTCAGATAAACTGCTGCCTCCCATGCTGTTGCCTATGCTTCCGTGAGGGCAGCAAGCATCAAGCAACGCCCCTTGGGGACCATGTTGTACCCCTGGCCTCCAGCACAGGACCTTACATGCATGATGGGCAATTAAAAGTACATTTCAGAGAAGACAAGCCCAGCTGACATATCCCCTTTTCCTTTTTTTTTTTTTTTTTTAACAGACCTCAGCTGCTGATCTTTTGACCACAACTCCACTGGTCTTGTTCAATGGTTATTTGTGAATAAATAGTACCCTCCTAACTGGCACCATGTACACGTGATGTGAATTTGTGTGGATTGTAAGAGTTAAATATGGAGAAAGAGAATGAAAAATATATGACAAGGCAATGAGCAGTGATGCTCCACGCAATGAAGCAAGCAAGTCACTGCCAGGATGCTCTGAATGGTGATAAGTGATCTCAGGGATCAGAGAGCCAGGAGACTGGGTAGTGGTGGCATCTGCAAGAAACTGAAGAATTAGTTGAGAACTTCAGAAAAGCCATTCAGCGTTAGCAGAATCTAATTGGCATACCCACATATACCATATTTTGAAGGTGATTTTTTAAGTATTTTTAGGGGTTATATTACTTAGTACAATTTTTGTTTTTAAATCCTAACCACTACTATACCATCCCCATAAAATTAAACTCCACTACATTATAAGCACTGTGAGGCAAAATCCGAGTCTTTCACACCTTGGTGTGGTTCTATGTCATAAAGTCAGGGAATAACTTAGAAAGCAGTATATCTTCTGGTGATCACCAGCCAACACTTTTAATTACTCCTTTTTGGCTATATATCAAAATTTATTGAATGAACATACATTTGTCGAAAATTGGTGCTATTTAGTCTTAGTAATGAGTTTGAAATCTCTGGCATGCACTTGTGGAAAATATTCCACTGTTCTGGCCCTGGCTGGTTTGGCTCAGTGGTTAGAGCGTCAGCCCGCTGACCAGAGAGTCACAGGTTTAACTCCAGTCAAGGGCACATACCTTGGTTGCGGTTTGTCCCCCGCCCTGGTAGGGGTCGTGCAGGAGGCAACCAGTCAATGTGTCTCTCTTACATTGATGTTTCTCTCTCTCTCCCTCCCTCCCAATCTGTCTGAAGATAAATAGAAAAATGTCCTTGGGTGAGAATTAAAAAAAAAAAATTCCATCCTGGCCAGTTTGGCTCAGCGGTTAGAGTGTCAACCTGTGGACCAGAGAGTCCTGGGTTTGATTCCCGTTAAGGGCATGTACCTCGTTACAGTTTGTCTCTGGCCCTGGTTGGGGTCATTTGGGTGGCAACCACTCAGTGTGTGTCTTTCTCACATTGACATTTCTCTCTCTCTCTCTCTCTCCCCCCTCCCTCCCACTCTATCTGAAGATAAATGCAAAAATGTCCTCAGGTGAGAATAAAAAAATATTTCACTGTTCTGTAAGTCTGCCATATTTTGCCAGATGCTGTCATTTTTGGCTGTTTAGTACTAAGTAGAATTATATGTTTATTACCTATATAAGCTCTCCATGCTTACAAGGAGAGGGGGAAAAGGTATATACTTAATAAAAAGAAGGCAAAAAAAAAAAAAATGATCCAACTACCCAAAGATAGCAATTATTAACATGAATTGTAATTGTCCATACTTCGTGTGTGTGTATCCCTCTTAATAAACCCAGGTTTCCCCTGCTGTTGGAAAGTTCCTATAAAACTTTTTGTGAACTGAAATGGCATAAAGCAGAGAAGGGATTACCTTAGACACCTGTAAGATACCTGTACTTTAACATTATATTAATTTGGTATAAAAATGAATCATAGAATGTCAGCACCCTGCAGCCTAAGCCCTTCATTCCACAGTTGCAGAAATTGTAAGATTCTTTCCTGAGGGTAGAATGTAACTGGACTATAATTACAGCCACTGAAACTATGAGGCCTCTGGGTCCCAGAACATAATTCATGTTCTTACTTGTTCAAATCACAGTGGCACAGGACTCCAAACCTTTACTATGTTCTAGAATGGAAAAATAGACCACAGGAAAGAGTGAAATTAGATAGAAGGAGGTTCAAAACTGTCAGATTGTGTTCTTATCAGATTGGTAATAAAGTCTGTATTGGAAAAATACCTTTAACTAAGAGTCAGAAAACTGCATTCTAATCCCCACTGTTATTTACAAGACATGTGACTTTGGTAATCTCTCTGCAGATTTCCTCATTTATATGGGAATTATATCATTTTCTATGAAATCAAATGGAACACAATGGGAAAGTACTTTTTAAAAAAATTCTAAGAGTAGCAGTATTTTGTTGAGCATCCCTTAATTTTTTCCCATACTCCCACCCTATCCCCTTTGTCAACCATTAGCTTATTTTCTGTATCCGTGGGTCTCTTTTTATGTTTATTTATTTATTTATTTATTTATTTTAGACTGCACACATAAGTGGGATCATATGACATTTGTCTTTCTCTGACTTATTTCACTCAGCATAATACTCTCCAGATCTATCCATAATGTTGCAAGTGACAAGATTTCATTCTTTTTTATAGCTAAGTAATATTCCACTGCATGTACATATCATTTTTTTATCCTAGAATGTGGAAGTACTTTTTAACTATGAAATGTCATGCAAAGTGAGGTGTTGTTGAGAGAGAGAGAGAGAGAGAGGGGGAGAGAGAGAGAAAGAGAGAGAGAGAGAAGGAGATCGATCCAGAGAAGCACTAAATGCATAGACTAATAGTCTAACAAACTGTCCAGTTCCTTGTCTCTTCCCTCCGGCTGCCATGCTCTTCCCTGCCTAGTACTTCTCTCAATTGGAATCGATGTTTTGTGCGTGTTCATATCACTCTGTACATTTATCCTTCACACAACTATCACATTTTCTTTTCATCCTTGGTTTCTATTTCTGTTTCCCCCACTAGGCAGTAAACTCTTTAATGATTAGAACTGAATCTTGCCCTGACCGGTTTGGCTCAGCGGTTAGAGCGTGGGCCTGTGGTCCGGAGAGACCCGGGTTCGGTTCCCGCTAAGGGCATGTACCTCGGTTGCAGTTTGTCCCCGGCCCTGGTTGGGTCGTGCAGGTGGCAACCACTCGATGTGTCCCTTTCACGTCCATGTTTCCCTCTCCCTCCTGCTCTATCTGAACAAAGAATGGGAAAATGTCCTCCAGTGAGGATAAAAAACAAAAAACAAAACTGAATCTGAGACTTAGGGGCCCTTTAGCCTGCTCTCCATCAGCCCTCCCAACACAGGTCTCCTCTACTCCCTCGCGCAGGCTTCGCCAACCAGATTATCTAGCCCCACTCCAACCCCTCCGAGAGTTTAAACAATTTTTTTATTTATTGATTTTTAGAGAGAGAGATTGATTTGTTGTTCCACTTATTTATTCATTCATAGGTTGGTTCTTGTATGTGCCCTGACCAGGGGTCAAACCTGCAACTTTGGCGAATCAGGACAATGCTGCCACCAACTGAGCTACCCAGCCAGGGCCCCTCCAAGAGTTTTAGAAGCACTGTAACCCTCTGCATTCTTATATCTCTAGCCTCTAAAATGCTGCCTAGCAGAGAACACTGTAAACAGCCAGGGAAAGTTGAGGAGGGAATGATTGAATGAGACAACTGATGTATTAATTATATCTGTCTTTAAGGATGCTTTCTCCCTGTCAACCAAAACCTCCTCTATGTGAATTTCTGAAATCTGATCATGGACCATTTTGAATTTGACTTTCAAGAAGGGCCACGATTTGTAAAAACTGGTGATCTTACTGAAGAAAGAACATGAATGAGGTACAGGTAAGGCTGAAGTCAGCCGTCAGGCCCTTAGCTTCGAGTCGGCTGACCCCCCGGTTCCTCAACCACCCAGCTCCTCAGCGGGACTTTGTTATCACACCACCCTTTTATGTTTTATGTGTTGGGTGAAGCTGGGAATCCACCTGTTTTGAGTCTTCAGCTCAAGTTCTTTTTTCTGTAGCTCTAAAAAATGAGACTTTTCAAAGTATTCTGTCATCTCTGTTGACTCCCACAGCAATCCAGTGAGAGGAGTCCTTTATCACCCCACTTCACAGATTAGGAAAAGGGCTCAGAGCAGTTTGGTAATTTGCCAAAGGTCACCCAGCTGATAGGACAAGGAGGACCCTAGAAATCAAGATTACAGACTCCAAATTAATGCTCTTTCCTTCAAGCCATAATACAATGACACTGGACAAAGAAACCACCTAATACATTTATTAATTACATGGAGGAAAAATGAACGTTAGTAGAAGGAGGGGCAAAGTGAGCACTGGAATCAGCTATGTGTGTAATATTTGTTCCGTACAGAAACCTTTTAGAGATTTAGTATTAGTGGATAATAGATATAAACCCTTGGAGGAGATGCTATTGTATCTTATATAAACGTTCTCAGAGTCTAACTGTGCCTCCCGTGTGGGGCTCAGTAAGTGTCCCCTGGAGTATGCTTAGAGGGGCCAGTGGATGAGTTCACCAGGTGACTTTCCTGCCATGAGAGGTAGTGAGAATAGGTCTTATTAGAAGAGGTATGGTCTGCTGAGTGGTGCAGAGACTCGGAATAAGATTCAACTTCCTGGAAGCAGAGTGTTACAGCCTGGGGTCCCCATGATCTGGAGATGCCAAAGGCTGGTGGAGATCAAACCAAGGAAGTTCCCAAGTCTAGCAGGACAGTGTGGCTGAGGCAGGAAAAGCCCTCAGGCCCCAAAGGCCAGGGCCCCAGCTTGCCCCTGGATTTTAGTTTCCTCGTCTGAAAAGTGCTTTCAAAGAGTCTCTTGATAGGTGATTGGCAGTGTAGCATTTTGACTGGTCAAGTATAAGGCTCTGGAGACAGATAGGATGTGTGTCCCAGCTCAGCACCTAGGCCTCAGAGTCCTCGTCAGTAAATCAGGGTAATAATTTCTACTTCATAAGGTGGTTGGGACAATGAAGTAACTTTGGAAGTGCTTTGGTCAGTGACAACACATGATGAAAGTGTTAGCTATTGTTACCAGGTTGGTGTCTGGGATTATCCATTCATTTTTCATTATCCATTGAAGATGAGAACCTCAGGTCCATCCATTTTTGGGGGGGCTGGGGGTACGTGCCCCTAGCGTGAACTGAACCCGAGTCTCTCTGGACCTCAGGCCAACGCTCAACCACTGAGCCAAACTGGCCAGGGCCATTTTTAATTAGTTTAAAGCCATGGAAGCTGATGTTGGTGCCTGTAGTGTTGGTAGAGAGCAGGCGAAAGGCAGAAAGCCTAGCAAAGTAGAGCAAATGCCCAACCCTTCCCATTGCCATAGATGGCGACCAGGGTAAATAGATGCTTATCAGAGATGCAAGAATAAACATGAACACAAAGCCCTTTACATTTTTTTTCCTTTATTGATTTTAGAGAGAGAAGAAGTGAGAGGGAGAGAGAGATAGAAACATCAATGAGAGAGAACATCAATTGGCCGCCTCCTGCATGCCCCCCACTGGGGATCAGGCCCACAACCTGGGCATGTGTCCTGACTGGGAATCGAACTGGCGACCTCCTGGTACGTGGTTCGACGCTCAACCCCTGAGCCACACCGGCTGAACACAAAACCCTTTAAATAGTGTAATTTCAAAACACTGGCAAGAAGAGGAAAAAGAAAATGACTTTTATTTGGAATGGAATACAGTTTCCAAAAATAGACACCCCCCCTCCAACTTATATGGTCAATTTCTTTTCCACAAAGGTGCCAAATTAGATAATTCAGTGGAGCAAAGATAATCTTTTCAACAACAGGTACTAGAACCACTGGATATTCTATATGGAAAAAATTAACCTTGACCCTCACGTCACACTATTCAAAGAGGAACTCAAAATGGATTCATAGACCTATATGTAAGAGCTAAAGCTAATTAAACTTTTACAAGAAAACAGAAAAATCATTGTGGTATTTGATTGGGAGAAGATAATGTAAGCAGGACATAAGAACACGAACTATTGCCCTGGCCGGTTTGGCTCAGCGGTTAGAGCGTCGACCTGCGGTCCAGAGAGACCCGGGTTCGGTTTCCACTAAGGGCACGTACTTCGGTTGCAGTTTGTCCCCGTCCCTGGTTGGTCGTGCGGGTGGCAGCCACTCGATGTGTCCCTTTCACATCAATGTTTCTCTCTCTCTCTCTTCCTCTCTCTCCCTCCCACTCTATCTGTACAGAAAATGGAAAAATGTCCTCAGGTGAAGATAAAAAAAAAGAACACGAACTATAAGAGAAAAAAAATGATAAATTGACTTCATCAAGGTTAAAAATTATTGTTCTTAAAGGCAAGCCACAAAACTAGATATATTTTTACAAAACATATATCTGACTCAGTTTATTTAAAAAACTTACCGTCCTGGCTGGTTTGGTTCAGCAGTTAGAGCGTAGGCCCGTGGACCAGAGAGGCCGGGGTTCAGTTCCTGCTAAGGACACGTACCTCGGTTGCAGTTTGTCCCTGGCCCCAGTTGGGGTTGTGTGGGTGGCAACCACTCGATGTATCTCTCTCATGTCAATGTTTCTCTCTCTCTTTCTCCTCCTTCCCGCTCTATCTGAAGATAAATGCAAAGATATCCTCAGGTGAGGATAAAAAACAAAACAAAACAAAAACTTACAATTCAGCAGTGTGTTCCTGCTGGGGGTTCAGAGGACAGTGCCATACAAATTCAGGGTCTGGCATCGCTGGTTTTCTTGGCTTTGTGCATGTTAAACCTGTCATTTTTATTGACACATTTAAAAAAAGTAACACAAATCAGTACTAATATGAACAGTCTAACAAAAAAATAGGCAAAGAACTAAAAAAGGGAGGCAAAAGATTAGAACAAATAGTTCATAAAAGAAGATATATGAATAACAAATAAAAACAAGAAAAGGTGTTCAATATCACTAGTCGTCAGAGGAAAGCAAATTAAACCACAATGAGATAGTTTGAAGCTATATTATTAGATACATAAAAGTTTAGAATTATTGCCCAGCTGGTGTGGCTCGGTGGTTGAGCATCGACCCATGCACAAAGAGGTCGCCGGTTCGATTCCCGGTCAGGGCACATGCCCAGGTTGTGGGCCCCATCCCCAGTGGGGGCATGCAGGAGGTGGCCAATTGATGTTCTCTTTATCGATGTTTCTATCTCTCTCTCCCTCTCTCTATAAAACCAATAAAGAAAAAAAAAAGTTTAGAATTATTATATATAATAGTGTCATTCTTTAAATTTGAATTATTGTACACAACGTTGTGAATATATTTCGAAAATAATATTTATTTGATTTTTAACCATCATTTATTTAAATAAATACAAATATATTTAGATTATAATTGCTATGTGTAATCTTGTTTATGACTTTTAAATTATTTTAAATATGTTTTTATTGATTTTTTTTAGAGAGAGGAAGGGAGAGAGAGATAGAAACATCCATGTGAGAGAGATATATTGATCAGCTGCCTCCTGCATGCCCCCTACTGAGGACTGAGGATCGAGCCCACTACCTGGGCATGTGCCCTGACCAGGAATCAAACCGGGACCTCTCAGTCCATGGGAGGACGCTCAATCCACTGAGCCACACTGGCAGGGCTTAAAATCAATTTTAACTAATAAAATATTTTAGTAAAAAAAAAAAAAATCAGTGAGAAACACACATGCCCACAAGAATGGCTAAAAATTAAAAAGACTGATGGTAGCAAATGCTGTGAAGGATGGCGAGCCCTTGGAACTCACGCGTTGCTGGCGAGTCTGGCAGTGCCCTATGAAGTTAAAGAGTTTAGCATGTGATCCGGCTGCCCTACTCCTAGGTAATACCCAGGGGAAATGAAAATGAAGGGGACCGAAGTTTTGCTATCCCAAAAGGTGCCTTTGGGACATTGATTGTAACCTGGTTATTAAAAAACAAAAGACTCATAAAACTTTTGGCCCACCCCTTTCCTGCCTCAGGTCATTGGAAAGGAAAGGCCTGCTTTAGGGAGGAGAATCTCGGTTTAATTTAAGGATTTTCTCCTTAGCCTATGTGAATAAGTATGGTAGAGAAGGAAGACCCAAGCAGGGGCCGTGAGCTGGGTCCCCACGGTGTCCCACTGTTTCTGGTCGTCCAGCAGGTATCTGTCTGCCAAGTGTGTTCTGCTGTTTCTCAGCCACCTGTGAATTGCCCATTTCCCCTTTGAAATTCCAGACCCCTGTCCGCCTTCTTTGTCCACAATGGCATATAAGCCTCAGCTGCTCAATGCGATTCGGACTCATTATTATGACGCCCGCCGCTCCTGTGTACGTCCATAATAATCGCTCTTGGACCTTTTCTCCTGTTAATATGTCTCTGTTCATTCGACTATTAGCCCAGCTAGAAGAACTGAGAAAGAGGAAAATGATTTTAAACCCCCGCAAAAACATATGTCCACATCAAAACACGGACATGAATGTTCATACAGCATGATACATAATAGCCAAAACCTAGCAATCACCCAGTGTCCGTAAATAGGAAAATGGATTAAAAAACCAAAACTGTGGTATATTCATAAAACAGAACGTTGTGCAACGTAAAACGGGAATGCACCGTAACCACCGTGTGGCACGGCTGTGTCTCAGAAACATGGTGCTGAGGCAGAACGCAGAACGTGGCTTGGTTTGCGGGTCAGCTAATTTCTTCAAGTAGCTCTTGTTCCTCGTCTTAGTATTGTACCTCCTGTCATGCCAGTTGGTCTCAGGAAATCGACAGTTGGATGAATGAGCTGAAGAATTCATCAGAGAGAGACATTCTGGAATAACATATGTCGCTACCCTTCCAAACATGTCCCAGGAGTCAGGAAGAGCTCTCTTAGGAAGAGTTCTAGGTGTATGACTAATAACATCAACAGATCTCAATGAGATCTTGAAAGATAGGATAGAACACAGGCTGTATAATACATTTATGCAAAGTTTAAAAGCATACATATGAGGCAATACAGCACAACCATACATGTTAATAGATATGTGGATGCATGGACGGGAAGTATATGCACTAACCTCAGGGTGAGGTTGCTTCTGGGGAAGGGGAAGAGGAGGACTGAGGAATAGTAAGGGGACATCATTTACACCTGAAACTCTCTACTGTCTATCCATATTAAATAGAGACCAAACAAATAAGGGAAACTGTTGAAATTTGTTAGGTTTGTGTTGGGATGGATAATATGTAACACTAGTCTCTCTCTACTTCTCTGTGTTTTAAATTTTTCATAGTCAACCACAGTCTAATTATTGAGACCAAGGTCCGCCTTTCAGGGCTGGCCAGCCCTGGTCCTCAGAGCATCTCTCCTAGCTCTGCCAGCTTTGAGGTGTTTAACAGAAGAAGATAAAAACCACATTTCACCAAGAGTTTTCTTAACAGCATCTTGAGGAAGGAACATCTCCTTTCCCTCTTAGCAACTGTTCTCAAGAAAATCTGTTGATAACCATCTCTTCCCTTTTCTGACTATCAACGTCTATGAGCCTGTAATTCCCAGGACACAGACTCCCATCCACCATGGTTCAAGTCAAACCAGTCACTTGGAACCATGTCACTCTTTGGAACTCAAGCATCACCTTGGAGGTCCCTTCCAACCTGGAGTTTGTAGGGTGCATTCTTTTTTTTCAAGAGGATTTTTTTTTTCAAGTAATGAGATGCTTTTCTCCTTAACCATTGGTAGAACCGATTCTGTCAGTGATACCTGTAACTTTGGGTTTTTGATTTTTTTTTTTTTTCCCTCACCCGAGGACATTTTTCCATTTTTTGTTCAGATGGAGCGGGAGGGAGAGAGAGGAACAGAGAGAGAGAGAGAAACATCGATGTGAAGGGACACATTGAGTGGCTGCCACCCGCACGACCAACCAGGGCCGGGGACAAACTGCAACCGAGGTACGTGCCCTTAGCGGGAACCGAACCCGGGTCTCTCGGGACCGCAGGCCGACGCTCTAACCGCTGAGCCAAACCGGCCAGGGCTGATTTTGTTTTTAATAATGCAGTCTGCAAATTGGCCACTGGGTGCTACGCATGTTGCAAACAAAACAACAATGGAAAATAAACCATTTATCTGGAAACAGCATCTAGATTTTCAAGGGAGCTTTGAACTGTCAGTGGGCGAGGAGTTGCTTTATCTGGGACACTGGGATGATTAGAGAGAATACAATGTACAATGTACTATAAGAAGAAAAAAAAGGCCAGACTCCAAGAGCAGCGTTTGTCTCCAAGCCTGTCCATGACCAGTGTCAACATCCATTTACCGTGGCCAGATCCGATGAGTGTCCACATTGGATAGTCACCTAAACCTCTATATTTTTCCAGGGACACATACCACACTTCAGTATAACATGTAATTCACTCATTGATTCTGCGTATTGTCCATGTCCACATTCCAGCTTACAGCTCAGAGAGAGCAGGATTTCAGTTTGTGCAATTCACTGATGTTCACCAAAGGGTGCCTATGGCACAGCTGGTTTTCGAAAACTGGTGGTGGAATAAGTGAATTTCTGCCTCTCATAATCCCTGTCTGCCCAGTGATGTCCCTGATGATAAAACAGACATAGCCTCGTTCCTGAGGGCTGGCAACATGCCAGGTCCTGGGCTCAGCAGTGACCTCTATCTCCTTTAATGTTTCAATAACCCCGATGACTGAGCTATTATTCCCATTTTGCAAATAAGAGGAACAAGAGACATAGAGACTTAGAGAGATCACACAGCTGCCAAGAAGCAG
Source organism: Molossus molossus (assembly GCF_014108415.1). Classification (NCBI taxonomy): domain Eukaryota; kingdom Metazoa; phylum Chordata; class Mammalia; order Chiroptera; family Molossidae; genus Molossus; species Molossus molossus. The sequence goes on along the minus strand of NW_023425351.1, from coordinate 34,095,018 downwards.
TGCAGGGATAGCATTCCAGGCTGCCACCCGTCATGTCGGTCACCACCACTGTCTCATGCCCCACTCTGTATGTGTGTGTGGGGGCTGATGTGTAAGGGACCAGGAGAAAGCAGACTCCTCTGCGCCCCAGTTAGAACTGGTAACTTCCAGCACTCATTACCACAGCCAACTCACGGGAGGGACCACTGGGCTGCCCATCCTGAGTCCAGCCTTGTCCTTGCTCCCACCAGCTGCCACAGGACCTTGTCACAGTGTCATGTTTGTTCATGGAGATATGGATTTGTCAGACACACTCACTTGTTGAGATGCAATTGTGATGTTCTCAAAAGTGTATTTGCTCAGGGGAAGAACTTGGGCTTTGTCCAGTGCTCCTTGTGGGATATTCGGAAGGGATGTGACCCTTCTGGGCTGGTTTTTTCCCACTGGTTCAATGGAACTACAGACGCCTGCCTTGCAAAGTTGCTGAGAAGTTAAAAAAGATTCCTGCAATAAATATTTCACTTGGTCACATAAAGGACAAACCAACATTCTTGTTTTTTTGTTTTTTTTTTTAAATATTTATTTATTTATTTATCCTCACCCCAGGACATTTTTTCATTCTTTGTTCAGATAGAATGGGAAGGAGAGAGAGGAAGAGAGAGAAAAAAGAAACATTGACGTGAAAGGGACACATCTAGTGGCTGCCTCCTGCATGACCCAACCAGGGCCAGGAACAAACTGCAACCAAGGTACATACATGCCCTTAGTGGGAACTGAACCCGGACCTCCCTGGACCGCAGGCCAATGCTCTGACCACTGAGTCAAACTGGCCAGGGCTTATTTATTTTTTTAAATGATTCTTATTTCTCAATGACAGTTGACGTGAAGCCAGCATTCTTTTCCCCTGTTAGAAAAAAGGTAGAAGAAAAGTCAAAAGAAAAGGCAGTTAAGATCTCCATAGCAATGTGTCTCATCTTGTTTGGGTCCTGCCACCAGGCAGGAGTGTGGGGCCAGGAGAAAAGAATTGGGTGGTTTCTCTTCAAGACCCCTGCCTGAGCCTGTGGGAGTTAGCAGGGCTGGGAGGCCAGGGAAGGGAGGCTTGAAGTTGCCACAAAGCAACCCGAATGGGTTCTCTTTTTTTCACTGATTTGTAGAGCTATTTATGCATCCCAGCTAGTTATAAACATGCAAATACTTCTTTATAGTTTGTGGATTGTCTTGTAATTTTTTTTTCTCCATGATATTTGTTGTTTGTATAATCACTTAGGGCTTTAAAACCTAAAAAAAAAAAAAAAAAGGCAAATGAGGCCCAATGTTAGCTTAAAGGAAAAAAAAGCAAATGAGGTAAATGGGCATTTGACTGGTAAATAGTTTGTTAGGCTTTTAGTTATAGTTATTCTTTTCTATATTTTGTGATATTTCATAAAACAAAAATAAAAAAACATGAAAGAAATGTTTGACCTTGAAGCCCTGAACGAGGCTCCACAGACCCCTTTCTTTCCAGATCTTAAACTGACTTTATTGAGGGCTACTGGACACAGGATAAGAAAACCGTATCTCAAAATGACTTGGAATTCTGGGGACATTCTTGGCTGAGACACCCAATCCCAGGGCCAGCCCCAGGCCAGATTGTGAAAGAGGCTACGTGTCTCTGGGCGCCTCCATCCCTGAACCCCCACCCTGGCCTTTCAACATCTCCTCCCCCAGGCACCTGGCGCTCTCCTTGGATTCCCAAAGTCACCTCTCCCAGCACCAGATACACAGCCCTGCACGCAAATGTCACTGAGCATTGACACAACCCCAGAAGTATTTACGTTGGTGAAGTCTGTAGGGAGTGTGCAGAGAGGCATTGGAACCAAGTCCCTCAGGGGGCCTCTCGCCAGCCAGCAGTAAGGCCCGGGGAGCTCTCAGAGGCCCCAGCAATGCACAGGGACACCGGTCCTGATCCCGACAGACCCTCTTGCCAACCAACACCACGCTTTGTAGGCAGCAAACAGACATGTGCAGATGGATGAAGCGCTTCTAGACCACCTTGACCTGTGCCAGGTGTGGGGGATGTGCCTGGGAAGGAAACACCCAAATTCCCCCTTCTGTGCAGAGGTGAGAGGACGGTGGTGAGGTTGCTGAGAACGTCTATAAGCACAAAATTCTTCGCTTACATTGTCTCCACAGGAAATACTCAGAGCTGCAAAGGTGGCCCGCAGTGCGGGGGAGGGGGCCTTGCACTTTGACACAGGAAGGTCAGGGGGTCATTTGAGCAAAGGCTGGAAGCAGGTGAAGGGTGAGCTGCGAGGCTATGTAGGGAAAAGGGAGCAGCACTGGATGCCCCCACCCCCACCCCCACCCCACCCCACCCTCCAACGTTCCCAGTCGCTCAAGACTCAACCTTTCAAGTCCAAGACATTACGCCAGGTTTTGCCTGAGTGGTTTGCAGACACAGCTCCTGCCTTCTCTGCCTGGTCCATTCCTCCTCGTCCTCCCAACCCGTATCAGGTGCTACCTTCCCGTGGGACCTAGCTCGGAGCCTCCGGGCGCAGTGACATCACTGCCCCGCACGTGCTCGCCCGTGTGCACCCGTAGCTGGGAGCTCTGGGTCCTGCCCGGCGCCCAGGTGTCCTGCGGGGCTCCCACAACGGGGGAGCTGTCACCGCCACCATCGCAGGGGAGGACAGATTCCAGCAGGCTGAGTCACTGGGGCTGGTCACCACTAGATCCGGAAGGCAAGACGATCAAGTCAACACCCCGGCTCCACGTGGACGCTCTGCCCTCCATTCCAGCGGCCTCAGTGCGGGGCTCAGTGCGGGGGGTGGCTTGGATCCGCGTCACAGTGTTCAGCGGCTTCTTGACCAGCTGGGGGGCAGACCCCATTTCTGTGGGGGTGGAGGGTTCATCTGGGGAGCAGGAGATATGTATTTGCTCGGGGAACAAAGGGAGGAATTCACCACCACCAATTCAGACGTTCAGGCAGAACTTACTTCTGAGCTGCGGCCTTTCCACGGCTCCCTGAGTCCTATTCCCCGGATCTCACCTGAGCCCACACATGCCAGGAGCCGCTTCTGGGCAGTGGTCTTTCCACTGCGGGCACTTTTATTATTTATTTATTTGTTTATTTATTTATTTATTTATTTTAATCCTCACCCGAGGACATTTTTCCATTTTTGGTTCAGATAGAGTGGGAGGGAGGGAGAGAGAGAATCATCGATGTGAAAGGGACACATCTAGTGGCTGCCACCCGCACAACCCAACCAGGGCCAGGGACAAACTGTAGCCGAGGTACATGCCCTTAGCGGGAACGAACCCGGGTCTCTCTGGACCACAGGCCAACGCTCTAACCGCTGAGCCAAACCGGCCAGGGCCACTGTGGGCACTTTTAACCAAGTTGGCTTGTGACAGCTAGGCGTGGGCACAGGTCAATGGTGGCACAACAAAGAGCAGGAGGCAGGCAGCAGCCCAGAGCCCGGTTCTCAGCCATTCCGCCCTCTGCATCTTCCTTGTCTGTGCTCCCTTTCAGACATACAGACACACCTGGCCCCTCAGGTCGGGCCGGGGGCCTGGGAAGGTACTGCAGTTCCCCTAGTCTTGCTGAGAATCCGGAGTGTCTAGTTCTCCATTGAGGTCATGGTCCCTGAGGTAATGAAGGAGTGTTGTGTTCACACTTCTACAAGGGAGGAGAGAAAGGGAAGGAGGTGGAAGGAGGGAAGGGGTGGTCTTGAACACGGTGACATTCTGGTGGAAGATGTAACCTTGAACTTGATGGGCAGCCCTGAAATATTTACTGAGTGGGTCTGCTGGATCTGTGGGAGGAAAACACTTCTGCTTCTCAGAGTTAGAGATGATGTTTTTCTTCCAAATTGGGTGAAGACATATCCATGTTGTATATTTTAGTTTCTAAAGGGCTTTCCACGTGGACCACCTCAGTATTAATTCAGGGTTGCTAATTCTCACCACCCCGCCTTACTCACTCACTCGACATTCAGAATCCAGGCTGTGCCAGGTATGAACCATGAGCCTGAGGTACCCCAAAGCCATGGCCTGTCTTCAAAGAGGCTGTAATCCAGAGGGGGAGACAGACAGGTAGGTTCAGGAGCCATGATGGTGCCAAGGAGGCTACCACAGCAGCACACGGGGGAGGCACCAAAGGTGGATCACAGTGAGCCAAGTCTTAGACATGTGTTCAGTTATGTTTCTCTGGGAGTGGTTGGGTATGGGAAGGCGAAGAAGAATGGTTTTTTAAACTGAATTATTTTATTGTTCAAACTTGAAAGCAATGCCTTATGTTTCTAAGGGTGATGGAAGGACTAGGGCAAAGCTGGTGAGTATGCTGTCCATTTCCACAGAGTTCGGGGTAGACAAGTTCTCAGCTCCCAGGGGAGCAGTGAGGACCCCCCGCTCCCTCCAGCCCAGAACGCAAAATTCCACAGCTTCTGCTCCTTCCTTAAACACTGATAGAGGGAAGCATGACCCCGAGGGGGCCTCTGCGTGTAACAGAAGTGTCACTGGGTGATCTCTCCAAGGTTGAATCTGTGCTGTTTAACAACCGTGGGCGTATCAGCCGTTTTCATCTCAGCGTGCCTCCCTGCATTATCTCTAGAGCTGAAGATTTGTGATCAGGGAGTTAGGGCAGGGAGGGGACAGCTCTGAGCCAGGTTGAGAATGAGGGAGCATCATGGGGTGAGGTGGGTGCGGCAGGAAAAACATCCTTATTCTTCCCTCCGTGGAGGGCATTTTCTTTCTCCACTGGTGGCCAGGATTGCTTCATGGAGAGAATGGCAAGGGACCACTGTAACCAGTGGGGGCCACGGCCTGCACTGGCCACGTCCTGCCATGGGCCGGGGCAGTGCCCTCGCACAGTGCTGGCACAGTCTGAAGCGGATGCCTTCAAACTACACCATCAAAGAATAAATAAGGAGTCAAGACAATTGACCTTTGTTTGAAACCTTGTGATTTACAAAGAGATACTTCATTCCCGTGGGCACCGCACTTTGAGTTGGGCCCAGGTCATCTCCACATCTTATGAAGCAGGGCCTGGTGGAGTTCATTCAGCCACTGACCCAAGAGGACATGTGTGTGGTTATTACGAGATGTGAGCAGCTGGACACCAGCATGATGAAAACAGAGTGCGGCCAGCAGACCAGCGAGGTAAATGTCACCCACTGATCCCACCTGAAAAAGGAGAAAGGGGCCCCCAGTTGTACGACACAGCAAGTCCACGTGGTCTCCTACTCAAGATTTCAAAAGTTAGTAAGATTTTCAGACCATGACCTGCCCCCAGGTCCCCTTCTGCCAGAAACCAGCTCCTAAGGGACACACATGCTCTGCGGGCATCTAGAACTGTGAGCACAACAAACAGTTTAAAGAGCAGCCTTCCCCACCCATCCCCGCGGGGGGTGGGCCATGACTCAGCAGACACCTGGGGGTGTGGAGGGCACCACAGTGTGGCCAGGCTTTGTTTGAAGTCCCAAGTCCCCTCCACCCCAGCAGTGGACAGAGGCCTCAGCTGTGTGGCCTTGTGCCTTTTCCTAGTTCCGAAGGGACTTCCACCCAGACCTCAGCCTTGGACAGAATCCTCACTATAAAAATATAACAATTAAAAATAGAAAAACAAATAGACACACTACTGCCTGTCTTTTAAAAACATGAGCACATTATATAGAGTCTCTGTGATAATTTCTTGCTCAAAGAATTTTTGGTATTAACACCCTCCCAACTCTGCCACAAGGTGAATTCCCAGAACCTAGCAGGGTGTTTGCTGCTCAGCAAGTATTTATTGATTGATGTACTGACCCTCCCAACCCCCCAATTCCCCCACCCGAGGCAAAAAAGAAGAGTCTGGAGATGAATTGAGCTCTGATTCTGCTGTAGGGGGCTGGGGTCTCTACTGGTATGTGCTTATGGGGATTTTAAACTCAGCCAAGGCTGCTACAGTTTAGGGTGGACCAGGATCATAACCCAGTGTAGACCGAAACGTGAGAGACTAGGGGCAGAGTGAGAAGGAGGTAGTGGAGAAGCTGAGGACAGGGTCCCTGAGAGTAGGCATCTCAGTCTAGTTTACTTCTCCATGGAGGACTATCCTGGCTTTGCCCTTGCCCTTGAGGATGTCACTCAATCCCCCTCCCCTCGGTTTCTTGTCTGCAAAATATTCACAGCAGATGATGCCATCTCAGTGGTTGATGAGAGGCTTAGATCAGGCAACGAGCATTAAGTCCATTGTGAACTGGAGACCATAACTGAACATTCCCTGGGTAAAAATGGTCATATTCGTACGTGTGTCCACATTGCCCAGGGGGCATAATGACCACTTCGTGAAGGAGTAGCCAAAGGAGGGTGAAGAGTGATGAGCAGATTCTCCGTGGGCAGGAATTTGGAGAAGACAAGAGGAGGGGGAGCTTAAGTGAAGGAGGGTATAGGCAGGATCAAACATGTGGGGTGTCCTTGGAGGCCTGGAGGCCAATGAGGGGTCATCAGGCCATCTTGACGCATCCCTTGAGTGTCTAACTCCACGTACAGTCTCCAAGTGAACAGGGTCTTCTCTCCAATCCATTGCAGGCTGTGCGCTGCAGATGCAAACGGGCTCGGAGAAGAGAGGTGGGGTCAGGGACTCTTGTCTCTCTTTTTCTTTTATAATTGGGAAAATTTGAGCACACATGCAACCCGAGAGGAAAGGACCAGCGGAAAGGGAGAGACGTTACTTATAACCACCATCTTTTACCAAACCCAATGTGCCATCAATTTTAAGGTGAATAACTATTTTGCACATCACTCCAAAGAAAAACAACTGACACTTTATGACATTTCATCCTGATTTCAGAGATGTTAACATGGGGGCAGAAATGCAACATTGTTAATATAGACAAGCCCATTGGAAAGTTCAGCAAGTCATCAGCCAAGTGTTAGATTGCCAGTGTTTATTTAACAAACCCCTATCCAGTGCTCCTGTGGGACCAACGCTGTTCTTAGTACTGTATAAATAATAATTTATGTAATCCTTGAAACCACCCTGTGAGATCAGAACTATTGCCACCCCATTTTATAGACCGAGGAATTGAGGCACTGAGAGGTTAAGAAAGCTTCACAAAGTTAGTAAGTGACAGAGGCAAGCTTCCAACCCTGGTCGTCTCCCCCGGAGTCTGTTCTTCTCAGCACCAGGGAATGTGTTGTTGGCCCACAGTCAACTTTTGATGAATGAACAAATGATTGAGTAAATGGATGGAAAAAATAATCAAAGCTGGGCTTCCAGCATAGACCTTAGTCTGAACGTCTCCTGTCTGTCCCTGTTCCTGTTAGGAAAAGGGACAGCATGTCCTCTGTAAGTTCAAGGTTATAGGGCACTGGTTAAATTCCCAAGGAACTGAGAAAACAACAGCAGGGAGTGGGGTGTGGCGTATGGGAGGGAAGAAAAGTTGCAAAATAATCAGCATGACTATCTTATAGTTGCTACTCTGCTGTTCATCTAACTCTAGTCTAATGATTAATCAAAATACCTTCTGGGTTGTGAGGAAGGACCGTGTTGTGGGAGAGAGCGCCACCTACCGAGTGACCATCACAACAGCCCAAGAAGTTCATTCAGGACGTGCTATGAAATGGACCTACCGAAGGCTAGAAGGCCAGTCCACCAACAAATGGTCTTGAACTGAAAAGCTAAATTCTTATCCAGGCCATGCAGATGGGAGTAGCTCAGGAAGCCTTTTTTGGAAGAGGTTAAAGGGTCTAGCTGAGCCCTGCTTGTCCCCAACACGAGGACTGCTGGCTTCTGAGGCCTGACTCGGGCAGGGCTTCCGTCCAGGTCATCGTCAGGCTGCGTGCTGCAGAGGGAACCTAAGCTCTCAAGGGGGAAGAAAACCCACCATTATCGAGTCTCTATTATGTGCTGAACAGATGCACTCATTTCACCTCCATTCATTCACTGATATTTACTGAGCAGTTACTATGTGCCAAGCACGCCCCAGACAATGAGAAAAGCAGTGCCCAGGTGTCTGCCTTCAGGAGCTTAGGTAGGGGAAGAGGGGCTCTGGACGGAAACTAAACAAGCACCCCAGTTATTTCAGACTGGATAACAAAATAAAACCGGAAAAATGGGGGAAGAGTGATCATGTCATTTAAAACTACCTGTGATCTTGTGAGATAATATTTTTCGCATTCTTTAGGCTCCATGGGGCAGAGATTTAGCCTGTGGTCGGTTGAATGGCACTGTGGGAGAGTGAGCGAGACATCCAGCTAGCTGGGATTTCATTCTCTGCCGTTCTGGATCCGCAGCTGGGCCCTCCCCTGGGGTGAGGCTGCCCAGGAAAGGAGGAGATGGAGGAGCACTCAGTACAGGAGGTCTCGATGCCCCTGGTGTCCATGATCACCTCTAGCTCATTGTCAAGGTTGTTTCCACTACCTAGTGTCTCCAGCAGGGCACATAGGTAAAAATGTTATGCTGTGTGGCTATTTACAAGGATTCTCAGCATCCAGTAACCCTTCCCTTGATCTTTAAGAGTGCAGCCTTCAGAGATAAAAAAAAAAACAAACCCAGATGCTGAGTTCTTGCCATACTGTTAATGTATTTGTCAAAGAGGCTTCTACCGGGCTTGTGCATTCGAGAAATTGGTATAATTTTTGTGTCACATAAATCTCATCATGTTAGAGGACACGTGGACTTCCTTGTACTTTCACAGTAAACTGTCATTTCCAAGAAGGTGGGAAGAGGAGCTCTGAGGAGCTCGGCCATGTGGTTTCCGCCCAGCCATCTGGGGGATGGGGACATGGGGTGAGCTCCCTGGAGGAAGGGCTCCTTTTGTGTTCGAGCTGGGAAGGATGTTGCCACCTCCTCTGGATGTCCAAGGCAGGGTCTCCACATTGTCCCAGCCCCTCTTGGACAGTTCGCTACTGTCACTCGCTCGGAAGCCGGAAAGGACATGTGTTTCCTCCCCTGCTCTGCTCCCTTTCAAGGTCAGGCCCAGGGTCACAGTGCCCGTGAGTAAAGTGGCAGAAACCCCTTCAATTCGGATGGAGCCTTGGAGAATTTATGGTGGTTTCCAAGCACCTGACTGCATATCCTAGAGCTGGGTTTACTCAAAAAGGAATCTCTGGGTTTCATGAGCACATGGCCTGCTGAGTTACAAAGCCGACTGTCCACAGATGACAGTGGGCCATGTGTCATTAACACCCAGTCCCTGAGCACACCACTGTGGACAACAGAGTGGCCATCACAGACCCATCCACCTCTGTCCCCTGGCCCTCGCTTGCGACCCTAGCGGCTGCGTTCCTTCCAAAAAGCAAGACCCCGTTTCATGTGCTCACTGAATTTGAAAACGTCTGTGAGCGTTTTAAAGAAATAACCCATCGGGAAACATAAAGGAGCCAGAGCGGACACTCAAGTATGATGGCAGGGGCTGGTAATGTCAACACTTCTTGCCGAGGCCCTCCTTGGGCGATTCGGGGTGGTCTGCATCCCACTCTTATCCTTGACAAAATGTTCATAAATGTTCCTGAACGCGGCCTCCCCTGAGGAGATCCTTCCTGGGCGGAGCTTGGTGGACATGCTTTTCACACTGTGCTCTCACCACGTGAGTCCTCAAGCCCAGGGCAGTGTCCCCACCTGTGTTTAAGTCATTTCTTATTCTCTGGTTTGCATTAGCTACAGTAAGCAGCCCAGAATGCCCTTGAAAAAACCTCTATAAAGTAGCATTTCCCCTTTCTGTAAGGTTTCCCCACTGTCTCGACACCCAGAGTGTTTCCACGTGACTCTAGCTTCTGCTGTGGTGTCATTTTATTATCATGGGTATTTCATGTGGACCGGAGTTACATGGCCTGTTATCTCAGCGTCCCGAGTGGCAGAGATGTGTTGACGATGACAATGACAACGTGTTTCCTCCGAGACATCCCATTTATTCAGTCATCGTGTGGTGGGGAGTTGGCTGTTCGGAACCAGCAGGGGTTAAAAACCGGTGCTAAGTGAGCAGGGGAGCAGGAGTAGGAGGGAGCAGTGGAGGCAGCCAGGTTTGGAGAAACCCACGCTGTGGTTGGGTGAGGCAGGAGTTCAGGACACCTGAGGGATGCAGGAAGTGACATGAGGGGACCTGGGACATAGGTTCACGTGCTTTAGTACATCCAGAGTGCCCATTCTTTGATTACCAACCAAAAGTCCTCTCAGACTGCTTCATTTACCTTGAAATTCTAGACACACACACACACACACACACACACACACACACATACACCCCTCTTTATCATTTTTGGAGAAGCAAAAAATGTTTTTAAAAAAATTTTTATAATTTTTACATTGAATTTTTTGACATATGAAAAATTGTATGTAATTAATGTAGACAACTCAATGGGCTTAGAGACAAGTGTATGCCTGTGAAGCCATCACCACAGTCTAGACTATAAATTTTCATCAACTCCCGAAGTTTCTTCCTGCCCTCTTATTATCAGTAGTTTTTACTTTTTACCCTTTCCTTTTTTTCACCATTGATTTTTAGATAGAGTGAAAGGGAGGGAGGCAGAGAGAGAGAGAGAGAAACACTGATGTGACAGAGACACATCAGTTGGTTGCCTCTTGACCGGGTCCGTGGATCGACCCTGCAACCCAGGCATGTGCCCTTGACTGGGAAGTACGCCTGTGACCCTCCTATCTGAGGGCTGATGCTCTAACCACTGAGCCAAAACAGCCAGGGCTTTACCCTTTACTTTTGTTTTGTTTTTTGTTTGTTTGTTTTTCATTTTTTTATCCTCACCCGAAGACATTTTTGCATTTATCTTCAGATAGAGTGGAAGGGAGAAAGAGAGAGAGAGAAACATCAATATGAGAGAGACACATCGAGTGGTTGCCACCCACACGACCCCAACTGGGGCTGGGGACAAACTGCAATCGAGGTACGTGCCCTTAGCGGGAACTGAACCTGGGACTCTGGTCTACAGGCCGATGCTCTAACCACTGAGCAAACTGGTCAGGGATACCCTTTACTTTTGATTAACAAATAATATGCCTGTCATCGCTGGGACTGTGATTATGGCATATGGGAAGATTTGTATTATACTTGGTGCCTCTTTGACAGACTCCGTATATTCATACATTTGTACACGATGTATGTTTTGGTTATACACTTTGGCTTGCAAGCTCCTTTTCAAAATCATCTTTCCATCCTAAGTAGTGGAATATGTAAAGCATAGGAATATGTACGTATATATATCTTTGTTGATGCTTAGGTTTGTTTGGTATACGTACCTATATGGATTTGGGGAAAGTCTGAGAAATTTGAAAAATCAGGTGTGCAATGAAGTAGGCATTTAATTAGCTGTCAATTAGAGAAACCAAACTACACTAGTCTGTGAGAGTTGTTCATTGGTCAAGCCCCCACGTGAAGGCTGTAGCTCTGTGATCCCAGCGCCGAGATAATTCTCAGTCGGCCGGACCGCAGCTCCCCATCTGCCACTGCTACCATCTGCATTTCTACAGAGAAGGCATATTTTTAAAACCCTGTCTTCCCTCTTGCATTCCACTGTGGTTTTCTACAGAAGTGATGTTAATTTCAGCTCAGGCAAACAATTGTTTCCAGCCTGTTAGGAATGGAAACACTTCTGCAGGTCCTTTTCTTTTTGATTATCGTAAATTATGAGGTGATACAGACAGAGGGAAGTCACGTTAGCATGACTCAAGACAGCCAGGGAGAGAACCAAATGGCTTTTAAATTGAATCAAAAGTAAGTTGGGCCCAGCCAGTGTGGCTCAGTGGTTGAGCGTCGACCCATGCACCAAGAGGTCACCAGTTCGGTCCCGGTCAGGGCACAGATCCTCAGTGGGGGGTATGCAGGCGGCCAATCGATATTCTCTTTCATCAATGTTTCTATCTCTCTCTCTCCCTCTCCTTTCCTCTCTCCTTTCCTCTCTCTCTAAAATCAATAAAGAAAAATAAATACATAAAGTCCGGCTGGTGTAGCTCAGTGGTTGAGTATCGACCCATGCACCAGGAGGTCACTGGTTCAATTCCCTGTCAGGGCACATGCCCAGGTTGTGGGCCGGATCCCCAGTGTGGGGCATGCAGGAGGCAGCCAATCGATGTTCTCTCTCATGGATGTTTCTATCTCTCTCTCCCTCTCACTTCCTCTCTCTGTAAAATCATTAAGGAAAAGCAATTTTTAAAAATAAAGTAAAATTCTATTAAAAATAATCTATCAATAAATAAGTTGGGCATCTTTGTTTCTAGCTATAAGAGTAAGGAACTAAAAACAAAAAACATCTGAAAATAATTTACAGCACGCACATCACTTTTCTTCAATGGGAGTGACTCATGATAACCAACATTTTGGCGAAAATTCAGATGAGTGAAGCTGGCAAAGTCATGGGTCAGAAAACTGTGCTTCAGAAAAAAGGGAAAACATGTATGCTGGTGGTCACGTATGGAATGTCAATAAAGGAAAGACCGGAGATTCTGAAGAGGTGAATAATATGCAGGAACAACCCTCTGGGTGAGACCTGGGCTTCTGCTCTTGAGAAATCAAGGCTGACTCATTTGTGTTAGAAACCTCCCGATCATCATTCTAGGAACATTCTACTTAGTCATCAGGATAACAGCGTTTGCTCCTTATTGTTCTTTCTTTCTTCTCAGGTGGGGGTGGATTCTGAAGTTCCACTTAAAGGTAAGGGGACGTGAATAGCCGCGGACCATCAACATGTTAAGCCTAAAGTTACTGTATGACCAGTAATTCCATTCCTAGGTATGTACCCAAGTGACGTGAAACCACACATCTGCACAAAAGCTTGTCTATTAATATCTATTTATTTAAAAAAAAATTAGCCCTGGCCGGTTTGGCTCAGCGGTTAGAGTGTCCGCCTGCGGTCCGGAGAGACCCGGGTTTGGTTCCCGCTAAGGGCATGTACCTCGGTTGCAGTTTGTCCCCGGCCCTGGTTGGTCGTGCAGGTGGCAGCCACTCAGTGTGTCCCTTTCACGTCGATGTTTCCCTCTCTCTCTCCCTCCCACTCTATCTGTACAGGGGATGGAAGGGTATCCTCGGGTGAGGATTAAAAAGGGAAAAAAAAAATTAAAAAAAAATTAAATTGACTTTTAGAGAGATAGAAAGGGAGAGGGATATGTTAAGCCTAAAGAGAGAGAGAGAGAGAAACATTAGAAGATGTGGATCGGCTGCCTCCTGCACGCCCCCTACCGGGTATTGAGCTGGACACCCAAGGCATGTGCCCTGACCAGGAATCAAACTGGCAACCCTTTGGTGCACAGGATGACACCCAACCAACTGAGCCACCCCGGCCAGGGCTTGTCTATAAATATTTATAATAGCCCAAAAGTGCAAACAACCCCAGTATCCACAAATTGGCAAATTGATAAGTAAATGTGGTATATCCGTACCATGGAATATTATTCAGCAATAAAAAGGAAGGAAGTACTGATATAGGTTACAAGTTGGAAACTTGTTAGCGAAACACATCATTTATAAGAAGCCCCGTATGGTATGATTCCATTTCTATGAAATGTCTAGAATAGTCAGGTTCATAGACAGTGAATCAATGGTTGCCTGAGGCCCAGGGAGTGGGGAACAGGGGAAATGAATGCTGATAGGTAAGGAATTTCTTTCTGAGATGATGACAATGTCCTAAAACTAGATTATGGAGATGGTTGCACAACTCTGAATATACTGAGAAGCATTGAGAAAAGTTAAGGGGCTGCACAAACGGGACCTAAGCTGCTCATGCTTAGTAGGCAGGGGGTTAAACTGAAGGGCTGGCTTGTTTCCCCGGGTTTCTCCAAAAGTGGAATAGGGGCAGGTAAGAAGAGCTGACCTAACTAACCTTACGGAGTAAGACGATGAAGGGTGAAGATCAGGTTAGTGTGGAAAGAAGGTTAAGAAAATCAGTGCTTGTGAGGGACAGAAAACTGCAACTAGCTTTCGTCTCTCTCTGGGGACCCTGGTCAGCTTCCCGTGGGAGCAGCCCAGCGGCTGACCTGGAGGCCAGCTCCTGTCAGCACGGTCAGCCACCCTCTCTCCTTTAAAGGCAGATGCTGCTTCCGTGGGGTCAGTGATCCAGTGTGAATTCCGATTGGCGGTTAAGGGATTTTGGAGCACAGACTTGGTTGCGAACAGCAGAGGGCGCCGTTAGCATGCAAAGTCAGGGCCGAGGAGCCCAGGAGGGAGTGGATGGATTAGAGGGCATTGCAGGAGTGCATCTAACGCAATCAGGCAAGAATAACGTGATGCAAATTTGGAACCCAACGTCACATTTTGAAATAATGATTTGGCACATCTTGAAATAGTGACTGGGCACACGGGTCATTGTATTAAAATAAAACCAAACTCCAGTAGTTCAATCTTCGAGGGATGTTTCATATAGACAGTCTAGATTTTTCTTCTGGTGTGTGTTTATTGAATGCCTACTTTGCACAGGTAGTGAATTATGTACTCTGATACAGTTTGTTTGTTTGTTGTTTGTTTTTGAGAGAGATAGTAACATCAATGAGAACATCAATTGGCTGCCTCCTATATGCCCCCCAACTGGGGATTGGCCCACAACCTGGCACGTGCCCTGACCGGAATTGAAACGGCAACCTCTTGGTGCATGGGTCCATGTTCAACCACTGAGCCACAGACCAGCGTTACTTTCAGTTAAAAACCTAAATACAAAGCTCATGCTGCTGATGATGGATCTTAACAATGAAAACCATATTATCTGCATGCACATCCATCTCTTGAACTCAGAATGCAGTAGAACGTGATTCCAGGATGCGGTATTGTCAGGAAATACCCAACAGAGAAGGGGGGAGAATTGTTGGCTTTTTATTCTAGCTTTCCTGCCAACTCAACTGTGTGCAAGCATAAGAATAGCTGACTTTATTAGTGCATACCACATACCCAGCACTGTTGTAAATGCTTTCTAACCTTGATGTAACAATGTCTGCTCCTGGGAAGTTCTGTTAAATGCAGAATCTCAGCGGCACCCCAGACCCACTGACTCAGAATCTGCATTTTAGAGAGATTTGGATGCACATGAAAGTTTCAGAGCTACTTCTCTGCTGTATATGACCTTATTAAATCCCCATAACCATCCCACAACAGAGGCACTATCGTGATCTCCATTTTAAAGTGGGAAACTGAGGCAAAGAGAAGTAATTTACCCAGTGCAAAGTTGGGATTTTTAACTCAGGCAAAATAGCTTCCATGCCCACAGTCTTGTTCATATTGTCTAAGTATTCCTGTTCTTTATCTTCTCCTTCTGTTTTCAGATGGATAAAATGAACATAATAAACATAATAAACATGTCTGTCTTACTATCATATTGGTTAAGTAGTCACCATTTATAAATGTAGTTGAGATCCATCCTTAACGTAAAAGTACTTCTTATGGGCTACTCACACAAAGTCAAGTCTAAGTGTTTCTTTCTTGGGAGTATTTTCTTTACCACAAGTGCTATTTACTACAAGAGTGTTTTTATGCTTGCTTCACCTACCTTTTTTTTCCTTTTAATAATTTTTCTTTATTGGTTTTAGAAAGAGGAAGAGAGAGAGAAACATCGATGAGCGAGAACATCGATTGACCACCTCCTGCATGCCCCATACTGGGGATCAGGCCCACAACCTGGGCATGTGCCCTGAATCGAACCAGCGACTTCATGGTGCATGGATTAACACTCAACCACTGAGCCACACCAGCTGGGCTGCTTCATCTACCTTTAACACACAAGGTAGACTCCTACCCCAGGGCCTTTGCACTTGCCCCACAGATCTTCCTTCCTACCTTTCTCACTTCCTTTACATCTTTGTTTAAATAGTACAGTCTCTGGAACCCTTCCTTGACTACTTTCTTTGAAATTACAACTGTCCTTTTCTAAAAAAATAATTCAGAAAACTAATAGAAATAATAAAATAGAATAAAAGGAAATAATAAAATAAAAAGGAAGGATTCTTTCCCAAAACTGAAGGAAAAGATAAGGCTTTAGCCCTGGCCGGTTTGGCTCAGTGGTTAGAGCGTCGACCTGCGGTCCTGAGAGACCCGGGTTCGGTTCCTGCTAAGGGTGCGTACCTGGGTTGCAGTTTGTCCCCGGCCCTGGTCGGTTGTGCGGGTGGCGGCCACTCGATGTGTCCCTTCACGTCAATGTTTCTCTCTCTCTCTCTCTGTTCCTCTCTCTCCCTCCCACTCTACCTGAACAAAAAAAATGGGAAAATGTCCTCGGGTGAGGATAAAAAAAAAAAAAAAGAAAAAGATAAGGCTTTAAAAGCCGAAAAGACCTTAAGAGCTGAGAAGGCCACACAGGAAGAAGTCAACAGCTAAAAGGAGAGAAAGATCTATCAATCTCTCACCTTCTGGTGGCTTGGGACACTGAATCTCTGAAGGCAGGCCATGTACCTTCAGAAGAGCCATCCCAGGAGGACCAAGCTTGACCACTGTGCTGCCCTCGGGTTGCCCTGCTTTCTGGGTGGGTCATGAACGAATGGAGAGCAACAGCCCATGTGCTCAGTGTGGTTGTCAAGGGAAGAGCGAGCTGTGAAGAAGCTCTGCAAACCCTGACGTGGCCAAGGTCAATGCCCCAAGGACAACAGAAGCCATACCTGATGCTAGACCTACCATGATGCTTTGAATGCTGCCGACAAAGCTGTGATCATCTAAATGGAGTCTAGCTCATCAGTTTTAGCATATAAGATTTTCTATGATCCAAGAAAGAATTACAACTGTGCCTCATAACACACATACACACACACACACACACACACACACACACCCCTCTACCTTATTCCTCTCTTTTATTTTTTTTAGTAGCATTTTCTATAACCTGATAAATCTATGTCATTTCTTTACTTGCTTGTTTTTCTTTCCCATTAGACTGTAAATTCCCACTAAGGATAAGGATTTTTGTTAGTTTTTCTGTTGACTATATGCTCCTCCCCAACCCCAGCTCTTAGAAAATCACCTGACACAACACAGGTGCTTTATAACATTTGTTCAGTAAATGAATGAACAAGTGAATGGTTCCTACCCGATTGCAAACTTCTCCAGATCTTGGGCCACATTTTACTCAGTTCTACATCTCGAAGTTCTAGCAGTGTAATTGCTAAAATGGGTGCTTATTGAAATGGAACCGTTGTTTTGAGAGAATCCTTATAGAAGTTTATGTCACCCGTATTCTTTTCTCTGTTGTTCAGAAAAGGTCAGGTCAAAAATCCGGACACTACCACAGTTTGTAAGAGAAGCCACTCAGCTGTAAGAAAGGACAATTCTATGTTGTGCATCTCGTGTCTTCAAGTTTGGCAATTTCATACGTACTAGGAAATTTTTATTTGATATATAAAATTTTTAGTAGCTTGCAAAAAAGGTATCACTTTTTACTTAATGCTATTGCGTTACTTTAAGAAGGTTCTCTGTATGTCAAAGTTGTAAAAACTATGATTTGATATAGCAGTTGCCAAGGTAACCATCTTAATGAGCAATCAAGTGTGTGAAATCAATGGAACTCATCCATGTGTAAAATTTCAACTCCAGTAGTTCAGAAATGGACACATAATCAATTTCATGTTTTAAAATGAAATTTAAATCTTAGTTCACGTGCAAGGGTCAAAGACATCATCTCCTTTTATACTAAGTCATCTGATTTGGATTTCAGTCATATTGGGGTTTGCATGGTGCTCTACCAAATACTCTTCTTTCCACCGAATGAATTTCCAACCAATACAGAGACATCACAGTCCAGCAGACAGAAATAAAGTTATGCCTCCTATGATTGCTAAAATTGAGTTGAGGACAACAGATTGAACCTTTGGTCGCAGTCTAGTCTGTGCCAAGTCTAGATCATGGGATGACTTACCTGGAGGAGATTTGAAATGAAAACACTTACTCAGAATCACTGCTTTGAGGGCATTGATCTGCCTTGAGCTGCAGTCATGGGCAGAGACCAATGGACCTTCTATAAAGCAAGCGAAGGCAGAAGTCTACTATGTTTACCGATGGAAGAGCGGGAAGCCTGGAGCAAAAACATAACCACTCTAGAAAAAGCCATCTGGAAAAAGTAAGAATGGAGCCATGCCAGGTCAGGTCTTCCCCCCAATTCACAGCTCCCCTCCTCTCCTCCCCCCTCCTTATCCTCTGGGAGGATCCGTGGAGGACAAACAGGATGTGGGGAGGTAGATGCTCTTTTCCCATTACATTTTTAAAGAAAACTTATTGCACATATTTATAAATCAGAAGATCCAATATTTTAAAGAGGCCCGTTACCCCAAAATGATCGATAGACTTAATACAATCTCCCAGAATAGCCAAAACAATTTCAATAAAAAAAGAAAAGAGCGAAGTTGGAGAATATACACAACTGCTTTCAAGATGTTCTTTAAAGCAGTGGCTCTCTCTCCAGGGTGACATCGCCCCCTAGAGGACATTTAATAATGTCTGGAGACATTTAAAAAATTTCATAACCCAGGAAAGGGGTGTTATTGGCATCTAGTGGGTAGAAGTCAGGGTGCTGGTAAATATCTTATAGTGCACAGGAGAGCTCCCCCTGCCACACACACACACACCAGAGAATTAACCTAAAAGGTCAATGGTGCTGCTGTTGAAAAACCCTGCTCTTTTTCAGTAATCAAGACAGTGACACCACATTTAGCAGAAATGAATAGAGAGTTCTGAAATACACTCTCTCAGTTCATTGTTGACAGCGGTGCCAAGGTGAGTCAATGTGGAAAATGATAGTTTTTTTCAATAAATGGTGTTGGGAAAAAATGAACCTCAACCTTCACTTTCCACCACATACTAAAAATTAACCTGAAAAGAACCATAGACCTCAATGTAAGAGGAAAAATTCTAAAACTTCTAGGAAAAAAGTATAGGAGAAAATCTGAGCAATAGTAGGTAAGGCAAGAGATTTTTAAAAATATATTTTTATTGATTTTTTGAGAGAGAGGGAGACATCAATGTGAGAGAGAAACATCAATTGGCTGCCTCCTGCATGCCCCCCCAGGAATCGGGCCCACAGCCTGGGCATATGCCCTGACTGGGAATCAAACTGGCAACCTTTCAGTGTATGAGACGATACTCAATCAACTAAGCCACACTGGCCAGGGAAAGAATTTTTTTTTAAAATAAAAAACACTAATACCTTATTTTCTTTAAAATTTTTAAATAATTGATTTTAGAGAGAGAGAAACATCTATTTGTTGTTCCACTTATTTATCCATTCATCGGTTGATCCTTGTATGTGTCCTGACCGGGGATCAAACGCACAACCTTAGCATAGCAAGACAATGCTCTAACCAGCTGAGCTACCAGGCCAGGGCCAAGAATTTCTTAAATAAGAGAAGCATGAAGCAGAATGATGGGAGTTGTGGGGCATCATCATTTTACATGTGGAGGGACCACCCTGCCTCTAGAGTGGACATGGAGAGCAGGGAGCAACACCAAGAAAGCAGAACCAGTTGGGGGGCTTTGGAGTGAGGGGTGATGTGACCCAGACTACAATGGTGGCGGGTGAAAAAGGTAATGGAGGGACTGTGAGGTTCTGCCCCGGCAGAGTCGGGGGCCTGGTGATTCCTGAGAAGGGAGGGATAAAGGAGAGACAGCAATCAAGGATGGCTCCTCATTTGTCATTATAGGGAACTCGTGTATATTTTGAGTAGGTTGTAGCTGTTCAATATAGGTGAGCCCCAATTTAAAAAAATAAAATGGGAAAGTAGAATGTTACATATTTTAAAAATCTCCCAACAAGCGAATTAAGTTGCCTGTAATTCATGTTGTCTCTTAGGATTGTTGTTGCTTTTTAAAATATGTTTTTATTGATATTTTTAGAGAGAGAGATAGAAACATCAGTTGGCTACAAGGAATTAAGCCAGCAACTTGGGCATGTGCCCTGACCGGGAATTGAACCAGGACCTCTCAGTCCATGGGAGGATGCTCAATCCATTGAGCCACACTGGCTGGGAAGGATTTTTTTAAAAAGATTTTTAATTGATTTTTAGAGAGAGAGGATGGGAGAAGGAGAAACAAACATCTATGTGAGAACGTAACACCAATCAGCTGCCTCCTGCAAGTCCCCTAATAAAGATCCAGCTCAAAACCCAGGCATGAGCCCTGACCGGGAATCAAACTGGCAACCTTTTGGTGCACAGGACGATGCTCCAACCGAGCCACGCCAGCCAGGGCTTATTTTATTTTTGGTAAGACCACTGTGAGGGATCCTCTTTTTTCTTTTTTTTTTTTTAAAGTTGGTACAATCAGGAAATGTGAAAACCAAAGGAGACGCTGTAACTGCAGGAGTTTCCCAGGCACCTCAGAGTGTGTGCCTGACATCACATAGGTGTTCTCTCCACTAGCTATTGTCTCCTACCTGCCTTACCAGGACCGCTTCCCAAGCCACCTTCCAGCTTCCAGGCCTGTCCTTTTCCGTTGTCCCCTCTATCACTGCACTGCAGCTGGAATGATTTTTCACAAAGGTACATCTCAGCTTGTCATCTCCTTTGCATAAAACTTTTTAGTGGCTGTTAGGCCAAAGTTCAGACCTTTCACCCAGTTTTCAAGTTCCTGCATAATTCGACTCCTGCCTGCCTCGTTGTCCTCCTGCTACTTCCTTCCTTGTATGCTGAGCTCCAGCCACACTGAGCTGTCTTGCTGCCTTCAACATTCGATCCCCCGCCCGCCTTGGCTCTCTGCACCATCGTCCTTTGCCTGCTATCGCCTACTCACCTTCCAGGCCCTGCCTTAGACATCACTTCTCTGGGAAGCCTCCCTGACATTGCACATCTGGGTGAGGGATCTCCTCCTGCCGTGGAAGCCCCATGCCGGGTGACCCTCTGGGGCTCAGCTCCCTTGTGCTCTAGCTTGGGCCAGGGGTACATTTTAGACTTTCACAGGAGTGAACAGACTGTTTCCTTCAAGTGGCCCCATAAGAACATCGATTCTCTCAACTGCTGGGTGGTAATGAGCTGGCACCTGCTGCAGCTCCTGGCTCTATAGGGACTCGGTTTTGCCAGGAGACAATGAGCCTGCAGATGGGGTTTTGTGAAGGCCAAGGAGATGAATGGGATCGGGACTTACTGGAAGGCCAGCCCACCTGCCCCGCGCAGAAGACGAGCAGCCGTGCCCGAGCTCCTCTCCATCTTCAGCCCGGGCAGCTTCAACAGCAGCTGTGTCCAGACCGCCTTCTCAACAGCAATGACAGATTGTCTTCAGTAAGCCATTCGCTCAACACCGCACGGAGGAATCCTGCATCCTGACATTTCCTTCGCTATAAACTCCTGCAGAACGGACTCCAAGACAGATAAATGAGGAAACCTGTTTTAGGAAATTGTTATTTATAAACAAGTTAAAAGTGAGGCAACTACTTATCAAAAGCAATAAAAATTGAGAAAGCTGGGAGCAAGAGCAATTGGACTCTAATGCTCCTGGCTGGTGATAATCACCCAGCAGGCCACGTGTCTTTTTCGGCTACTCCCACGTCAGGGTGCTGTTGGTGATGAGCACACCTGTCTTTCTGGTCTCTTTAGAGGACAGGCATGCACCCAGCTCATCCTGGACTCCTATCGGTCAAAACACAACTGGCTTTAAAAATAAGGTAGTAGCCCTGGCCAGTGTGGCTCCGTGGTTGAGCATAGTCCTGTGCACCTTTGTTTTGTTTTTTGTTTTTTTTAATCCTCACCTGAGGACATTTTTCCATTTTTTGTACAGATAGAGCGGGAGGGAGAGAGAGAGAAACATCGACGTGAAAGGAGTGGCTGCCACCGGCACGACCAACCAGGGCCGGGGACAAACTGCAACCGAGGTACATGCCCTTAGCGGGAACCGAACCCGGGTCTCTCCGGACCTCAGGCCGACGCTCTAACTGCTGAGCCAAACCAGCCAGGGCAGTCCTGTGCACCTTAAAGTTCACTGGTTTGATTCCCAGTCAGGACACATGCCCAGGTTTTGGGCTCAATCCCCAGCAGGGGGCAGGCAGGAGGCAGCCAATCAATGTTGATGTTTTTCTCTCATCCATGTTTCTATTTCTCTCTCCCTTCCTCTCTCTAAAATCAATTAAAATTTTATATATATATTTTAAAAATTATATATATATATATATATATATATTTAAAATCCACAGCTGAAAAGCCCTCCCCTCCCCCCCGGCCAAATGTTTTGGAAAGAAGTCTGGTGGACTGGGCTAGGCAGAGAGCGGGAAAGGGCGAGAGGGTAAGATCCTGGAGAGATAACTCAGCCTGCAGACAGGAGGACAAGACAGGTAGGCTGGCTTCTGGACTGTGGCCTGGAGGGGAAAGGGGATTATTATTGGTTCAGGGTCTGAGAGGAGCCACATCTGGAACAAACTTGGTTTGGAACAAACTGGTGGCAAGTTTGAGCCCTACAGAAAAGGCCGTTCAGTGCACCCGAGAGCTGATTTCAGTGCGGACACCCTTCAACACAGGTGGACGTGGAGGGGAGGGACCACTCTGATCTGCAAGGGAATGAACTGAAGTAGCATCAGCAGCAACCAGGGCCTCCACGAGGCTGCCTGGGACTCAGCGGCCAGCGACACTGAGCCTCTGGCCTACATGGTGGCAGCAACAGCACAGTGGTTCAAGAGCTTTGGGGACAGCCATTGTGATGGGCCTAGTTCCAGGGCAGGTGCCTGAGGTCCAGCTCCACTGGAGAGGTGAGCTGCCCCAGACACTTGTGGAACGAGTTAGAGTGAATTTGCTGGGTATCTCCATAGGCACCACAGAGCAGCAACCGGATGAAAAGCTAGCTGAACTCTTAAAGGCAGAACGTCCTACAATTTCCCACATGTTGGCACACATCAAGTAGCATGTTTACATAAACTGAAGATGCTGCTCACTGCCAGAGAGACCCATCTTGGGAACTCAATCTGATTCAAACTCCGCTCGACTACCCTGCGGGATGATAAATTCCATACTGAGGTAAACCCACTTGGGGCTTAATGATCCCAGTAAATTATTTGTGGAGAGACAACTATAAAAAATCAGAGATAGCCCTGGCTGGTTTGGCTCAGCGGTTAGAGTGTAGGCCTACAGTCCAGAGAGACCCAGGTTCTGTTCCCGCTAAGGGCATGTACCTCGGTTGCAGTTTGTCCCTGGCCCTAGTTGGTCGTGCATGTGGCAGCCACTCGATGTGTCCCTTTCACGTCGATGTTTCTCTCTCTCTCTCTCTTCCTCTCTCTCCCTCCCACTCTATGTGAGCAAAAAATGGGGGAAAAAATGTCCTCAGGTGAGGATTAAAAAAAAAAAATCAGAGACATTTGCTGAGGCCTAGATTTTAAAATTTTTTTAAACCTATTTTCAGAAGCTTTATTTACATTTCCTTAAAGGATGGCCAAGAAATTTTCACAGCCCAACTCCTGTTCTGTATCTTAAGAACTTTCTAGAGTACAACCATAGCTAAGGTTTAGAAAGTGAAGGGGTGGGGGTGGGGTCTCTCCTCTTCAACACCCCCCTCTAGACCATTCTTAGTAGCCAGATACAGAATCTATCAGCTGGAAAGACCCCCCCACCATGAGAACAATGGCCCCATGAAATATCTTGGAGAGAGAACTTCACTCTAGCCAGCTTCTCTTTGGTCCTCAAGATAAGAAAAGAGAGCTGGAAATACCTATCATTTAAGTCTCCTCCTGTGATTCTGAAAGGAGGGGAATCATTATGGTAATAAGAGGGCAGAAACAGTGGCATTAGAAGTGATGCCAATAACTTCAGTGACACCCCCTTTCAGAGTTTCTGGGAAGGGTTACCGCTCCTACTTCCTGACCAGGGTCAAAGTCCAGGCCATCACCTGAGCAGTCCCTCCCCCGTGCCAACACCTTCTGTCTCGTGGTTTAATATTGGTAGCTTGCCTAACCTCCAACTGTAGACGGGTTTGGGGACAAGCCATTTTATATAAATGCCCCATAGTGGAGCACGTCAAGAAGTAAGACTTTTTAAGCAAATGAAAAACCCTATTCTCACTGTGGAATTTATGGCCCTGGAGGACTTAACCCTTGAGTTTGCCAAGTTTCCTCAGAGGAAATTCTTCTGAGAGAGACTGGGTAAGCACACTGGGGGATTTGTTTTCACAGGAGGCCAAGGAGCAGGTGCCTGAGCAGCTGGGAGAAGGCTTCTTGTTTACAATGTAAACCCTCCAGGGTTCACACTCCCCCAGGCCCAGATTCTGGGCAAATAATATAAAGATGAGTCATCAAAAAGGAAAAACAAAGGGGGAAATGAAGGAATATAGAGGAGGAAAAAGAAATTAAACAGATAAAACCAGTAACATCTAAAATAGGGCCTATAAGAGACTAAAAGAACAATAAATTAGATGGTTAGAATTAATAGTTCCAAAGTCAACTTAAAGAATAAAAAAACAGAAATATTTTGAAAGGCAATTTTCCAATATCTAGTAATACTTAAACTATTCATATATTTTGACCAAGAAATATACTACTTAGAGTTTACCCTTCAATTAGAGTCATGTAAGTGTATAAAGATGTGTGTACAAGAATATCCAAAGCAGCATTATATTTAAAAATGAAAAATTAGACACAACCTAACTCCTTCAACCAAGATTTAGTGAGGTCCCTATTAAGTCCCTGGCTCAGCCTCATGTCTTCACCTCTGCCCCAGAGCCTGTCCCTTGTCACATTTTTAAGGACTTTGCTCCCGAGGTATCTCTTCATAAGTCACCACTTTTTCTCTCTCAACTGGAACATTCACAGTACTGTAAAACATGATGTCATCATTGTCATTTAAAGGACAAACAAAAAACCAAACTATACTCTTCTTTGACTTGATCCAATTGCTCTGTCATCCACTCAGCTTCGACAGAACCTTTATCAGTGTTCTCTTTCTCCCAGATGTTTCTATTTTCACACCTTCTGTTTTCCCTTTAACACCCACACAAGTTTCTGTCCCCACCACTCTCTGGGATGACCTTGTCAAGGTCCCCATTTGTGTTCATCTTGCCAACCCCTATAGCATCTCACTGTCTTGCCAAAGTGTTGGGCTGAGTAGATCTTTATGAGACACGTCCCTGTTACTTCTAACAATGGCCCCTTCTTGGAACTCTCCTGCCCATTCCCACCGCCAAGTGTTGACAGACCTGGGGATGGAGGCCCTCTCCTCGGTACTTGTATTCTCTTCCAAAATGACCTCATCCCCTCCCCGCGGCTGTGAATAACATTCATGTGTTGAAGACTACTAACTCTGTATGTCCAACGCTCGTATCACCCCTGTTAGAACTCAGCCATCTCAACATGTCTACTTTGATGTCTAATAGGTCATTCAACTGTAACATATCTAAATCAGATCTCTTCCTTTCCTCCAAGTCTTCTTTCATCCCTACTGATAACCTTTCAGGACTTTCCATTGCCCCTAGAATAAATCGAAAACATCTTACCATGGTGTCTAGAGATGTCTCATACCAACCACCACTCTCCCTTCCTGCCAGTTCCATTTTAAGCTCCTGGGTCTTCTCTGGATCCCTTAACAGGCCACGTTCACTCCCATCCCTGGCACTTAGCACCAGCTCATTCCCCTGGAATGCCCTTCTCAGATCATCCTGTGGTCCAAGCTTCTTCTTATTTACTTATTTGCTCTCGTTCATTTTCATGAGATTCGCTCACAACCAACCAAGAAAAAAACTTCTATCTCTACCCCCTTTCAGGGTTTATTTTGTTTTGTAGCACTTACCACTTATTTATTTACTTGTTTGCTTTATTCTTCTTTTTTTAAATCCTCACCCAAGAACAGACACTTTTGCATTTATCTTTAGATAGAGCAGGAGGGAGAGAGGGGGAAAGAGAGAGAGAAAACATCAATGCAAGAGAGACACATCGAGTGGTTACCACTCACACGACCCCAACTGGGCAGGGACAAACTGTAACCGAGGTACTTGCCCTCAGTGGGAACTGAACCTGGGACTCTCTGGTCCACAGGCCAATGCTCTAACCATGAGCAAAAACAGCCAGGGCACTTGATTGCTTTCTTTATTTCCCTTCTGCTTGTAAATGTTGATGCTGGGGACATCATCTTTTTCACTGCTGTCTCTCTAGCACCCAGAGCAAAGCCTGCTATGTAACAGGTGTTAGTATTTTTTGAATGAATGAATGAATGCTGGAAACATTTTCAAGACATATATTTAACAAAGAAAAAGCAAGCTTTGAAATGATTTGTACAGTCAAGTCCCATTAATATTCATACTAATAAGTATCTTAATATATATTTGTATTTTTTCTTTTATAAAAATTTTTTTCTTTACTTTTTTTTCTTTTTACTGATTGTAGAGAGAGAGGAAGAGAAAAGGAGAAAGAAATGAAAACATTGATGAAAGAGAACATCGATTGGCTGCCCCCTACAAGCTCCCCACTAGGGATTTGTCCCTCAACCTGGGCATGTGCCTTGACCAGGAATCCAACCAGTGACCTCTTGGTGCCTGGGTCAATGCTCAACCACTGAGTCACACTGGCTGGGCTAAGTATTTTATTTTTGTTACAGATGTTTCTCCCCCTGGATACCCTCTTCCCGATCCTGTCCACCCCCCCCCCAGCATTGTTGTCTATGTCCATTAGTTACCAATGTCCATTGGTTTATCTCATCTATCCCCGCCCCTCCACCCCCCTCCTCTGAGGTTTGTCAGTCTGAACCGTACTCCTTTCTATGTCTCTGGGTCTATTTTGTTCATCAGCTTATTTTGTTCATTATATTCCACAAATAAGTGAGATCATATGGTATTTGTCTTTATCTGATTGGCTTATTTCACTTAGCTCTTTAGGTCCCTCCATGTCATCCCAAAGGATAAGAAATTGTTCTTTCTTACAGCTGCATAGTACTCCATTGTGTACATGTACCACAGCTTTCTTTTATCCACTCATCTATTTATTGACACTTGGGCTGTTTCCAGATCTTAGCAATTGTAAATAGTGCTGTTGTAAACACAGGGGTATGCATATTCTTCCTGATGGGTGTTTTAGGCTTCTTAGGGTATATTTTTAAAGTGGGATCACTGGGTCAAATGGCAGTTCAATTTTTAATTTTTTTAGGAAACACTATATTGTTTTCCATAGTGGCTACTCCAGTCTGCATGCCCATCAGCAGTGTACTAGAGTCCCCTTTTCTCCACACCCTGGCCAGCACTTGTTGCTTGATGATTTGTTGATGGTGGCCATTCCGGCAGGTGTGAGATGATACCTCTTGTTTTAATTTGCATCTCTCTGATGATTGGTGATATTGAGCATTTTTTCATATGTCTCTTGGCCATTTGTATGTCCTGTTTGGAGAGGTGTCTCTTTAGGTCCTCTGCCCACTTTTTAATTGGGTTCTGTCTTCCTTTTGTTGAGTTGTATGAGTGCTCTATATATTTTAGAAATTAACCCCTTATCTGATGTATTGTTGTCAATTATGCTATCTCATATGTGTTAGTGGGTTCCCT
The DNA here is from genome assembly GCF_014108415.1 of Molossus molossus. Taxonomy (NCBI): domain Eukaryota; kingdom Metazoa; phylum Chordata; class Mammalia; order Chiroptera; family Molossidae; genus Molossus; species Molossus molossus. The sequence goes on along the minus strand of NW_023425351.1, from coordinate 34,067,686 downwards.
TTTCATTTTGTTTCTTTTGCTGTGCAGAAGCTTTTTCGTTTGATGTAGTCTCATGTATTCATTTTTTCTTTTGCTTCTCTTGTCTTAGGCACTGTATCAGTGAAAATTCTGCTGCATGTGATGTCTGAAATTTTGTTGCCTACATTTTCTTCTAGGATTTTTATAGATTCACGAGTCACATTTAAGTCTTTTCTCCATTTTGAGTTTATTCTTGTGTATGGTATAAGTTGGTGGTCTAGCTTAATTTTTTTGCATGTAGCTGTCCAATTTTCTCAACACCATTTATATGTACTCCACTCTATGCTCTTGCCACCTTTGTCAAATATTAATCGGATATAATGTCTTGAATCAATTTCCGGGTTCTCTGTTCTGTTCTATTGATCTATATGCCTGTTTTTGTGCCAGTACCAAGCTGTTTTGATTACAGTGTCTTTGTAGGATAACCTGATATCCAGTATTGTGATCCCTCCTACTTTGTTCTTCTTTTTCAAAATTGCTGTGGTATTCAGGGGTTTTTTTTGTTCCATATAAACTTTTGTGTTTTTGTTTTTATTTTTCCTTTATTGATTATGTTAGAAAGAGAAGAAGTGAGAGGGAGAGAGATAGAAACATTGATGAGAGAGAACATTGACTGGGTGCCACTTGCATGCCCCCCACTGAGGATCGTGCCCACAACTTGGGCATGTGTCCTGACGGGGAATCAAACCGGCAACCTCCTGGTACATGGGTCAATGCTCAATTGCTGAGCCACACCGGCTGGACCCATATAAAATTTTGAAGTATTTGTTCTACTACTGTGAAATATGTCTTTGGTATTTTATTGGGGATTGCATCGAATCTATAGATTGCTTTGGGTAGCATGGGCATTTTAACGATGTCAGTTCTTCCAATCCATGAACAAGGTATATGCTTTTACCTTTTTATATCTTCCTCTATTTCTTTTTTCAGTGTCCTATAGTTTTTTGCAAATAGGTTCTCTACTTCTTTGGTTAAGTTTATTCCTAGGTATTTTAATTTTTTTACCGCAATAGTAAATGGGATTTTTTTTTTTTTTTTTTAAGTTTCTCTTTCTGTGAGTTTATTATTGGTGTATAAGAATGCTGTCAAGCCCTGGCCGGTTTTGCTCAGTGGTTGGAGCACCGACCTGTGGTCCAGAGAGACCTGGGTTCGGTTCCCTCTAAGGGTGCGTGCCTTGGTTGCAGTTTGTCCCCGGCCCTGGTTGGTTGTGCAGGTGGCAGCCACTCGATGCGTCCCTTTCATGTCGATGTTTCTCTCTCTTTCTCTTCCTCTCTCTCACTCCCACTCTATCTGAGCAAAAAATTGAAAAATGTCCTCAGGTGAGGGGAAGAAAAAAAAAAAAGAACGCTGTCAAGCCCGGGCCGGTTTGGCTCAACGGTTGGAGCATTGGCCTGCGGACCAGAGAATCCCAGATTTGGTTCCCACTAGGGGCACGTACCAAAAAAAAAAAAAAAAAAGAATGCTGTTGATTTCTGATGTTAATTTTGTATTCTGCTACTTTGCCAAATTCGTTTATTAAATCTAATACTTTTTTTTTTTTAATCCTCACCGGAGGACACTTTTCCATATTTTGTTCAGACAGAGTGGGAGGGAGAGAGAGAGAAACATGGATGTGAAAGGAACACATCGAGTGTTGCCATGCGCATAACCCAAAAAGGGCCGGGGATAAATCGCAACTGAGGTATGAGCCCTTAGCGGGAATCGAACCCCGGTCTCTTTGGACTGCAGGCCGATGCTCTAACCACTGAGCCAAACCGGCCAGAGCAAATCTAGTAGATTTTTGATGGAGTCTTTAGGATTTTCTATGTACAATATCATGTCATCTGCAAATAATGACAGTTTTACGTCCTCCTTTCCAATTTGGATCCCTTTTATTTTTTCTTTATGTCTAATTGCTGTGGCTAAGACTTCCAGCACTAGGTAAAATAAGAGTGGCAAAAGTGGGCATCCCTGTCTTGTTTCTGTTCTTAAGGGAAATGCTTTTAGTTTTTGCCCATTGAATATGATGTTGGCTGTAGGTTTTTCATATGTCCTTTATTATGTTGAGATGTGATCCATTTATTCCCACATTGCTGAGTGTTTTTATCAGAAATGGGTGCTGGATTTTGTCAAATGTTTATTCAGTGTCTATTGATATGATCATATGGTTTTATCTTTCATTTTGTTTATGTGGTGTATCATATTTATCGATTTGCGAATATTGTACCACCAGCCTTGCATCACTAGGATGAATCCCACTTGGTCATGGTGAATAATTTTTTTAATGTATTGCTGGATCCAATTTGCTAGTATTTTGTTAAGGATTTTGACATCTATGTTCATCAGGGATATTGGCCTGTAGTTTTCCTTCTTTGTAGTATATTTATCTGGTTTTGGAATTAGAATTATGCTGGCCTCATAAAAAGAATTTGGAAGTCTTCCTTCTTCTTGAATTTTTTGGAATAGTTTGAGGAGAATGGGTGTTAGTTCTCCTTTGAATGTTCGGTAAAACTCCCAGGGAAGCTAACCGGGCCCGCGCTTCTGTTTGCTGGGAGATTCTTGATGACATCCTCAATTTCCTTAGTTGTTCCTTATTCTGTTCAAGTTTTCTGCCTCTTCCTGGTTCAATTTTGAGAGACTGTGCATTTCTAGAAATTTGTCCATTTCTCTTAGATTGTCAAATTTGTTGCCATATGATTGTTCGTAGTATTTGTATCATTGTGGTGTCAGTTGTTACTTCTCTTTCATTTCTGATTTTGTATATTTGGGTTCTCTCTCTTTGTTTCTTGGTGAGTCTAGCTAAGGGTCCATCAATCTTGTTTATCTTTTCAAAGAACCAGCTCTTTGTTTCATTGATCTTTTGAATTGTGTTTTTAGTCTTTATGTTGTTTATTTCTGCTCTGATCTTTACTATTTCTTTCCTTCTAATTGCTTTGGGTTTTTATTTTTATTTGCTTTCTAGTTCTTTAAATTGTAAGGTTAGATAGTCAATTAGAAATGTTTCTTGTTTCTTGAGGTAGGCCTGTAGTGCTATGAACTTCCCTCTTGGGACTGCTTTTGCTGTGTCCCATAGGTTTTGTGTTGTTGTGTGTTCATTTTCATTGGTTTCCAGGAAGTTTTTAATTTCTTCCTTGATCTCCTTGGTAACCCATTTATTGTTTAATAACATGCTATTTAGCCTCCATTTGTTTAAATGTTTTTGTTGTAATTGATTTCTAATTTCATGCCACTGTGATCTGAGAAGATGCTTGATATGATTTCAATCTTCTTGAACTTGTAGAGACTTAGTTTGTGTCCTAACATGTGGTCTATCTTTGAGAATGTTCCATGTGCACTTGAGAAGAATGTGAATTCTGCAGTTTTGGGGTGTAATTTTCTGTAGATCTATTCATCTATCAGTTCATCTATTAAATCCATTTGACCTAGTGCATCATTTAGAGTCTCTATTTTCTTGTCTAGAGGATCTATCCAGTGATGTCAGTGGGGTGTTGAAGTCTTCTGCAATGATTGTATTGCCTTCAATTTCTCCTTTGAAGTCCTCCAGAAGTTTTTAAATATATTTTGGTGCTCCTATGTTGGGTCCATATATGTTTACCAAGTTATAGCTTCCTGTTGGATAGGTTCGTTCAATATTATGTAGTGGCCTTCTTTGTCTCTAGTTATGGCCTTCATTTTGAAGTCTATTTGATCAGATATGAATATTGCTGCCCCAGCTCTTTTTTCCTTTCCATTTGCTTGGAAGATTTTTTTCCATCCCTTCACTTTCAACCTATGTGGGTCTTTTGTTGTGAGGTAGGTCTCTTGTAGACAACATATATATGAGTCAAGCTTTCTTATCCAATGAGCAACTCTGTGTCTTTTGATTGGAGTGTTTAATTCATTTACATTTAAGGTTATTATTGATATGTACTTACTGCCATTTTGTTTATTGTGGTTATATTTTTCTTCCTATTTCTTCTACTAATTACAGCACTCCTTTTAACATTTCTTGCAGTGCTGGTTTGGTGCTAATGTATTCCCTTAGCCTCTTTTTTTTTTTTTTGTCTGGGAAGCTCTTTATTTGACCTTCTACTTTGAATGATAGCCTTGCTGGAGAGAGTTGTCTTGGATTCAGATCCTTATTTTTCATGACCTTGATTACTTCATGCCATTTCCTTCTGGCCTGTAGTGTTTCTGTTGAGAAGTCAGCTGATAGCCTTATGGGGGTTCCTTTGTAGGTAACCTGTTGCTTATCTCTTGCTGCCTTTAGGATTTTCTCTTGTCTTTAACTTTTGGCATTTTAAATACTATGTGTCTTGGTGTGGGCCTGTTTGGGTTCTTCTTACTTGGGGCTCTCTTTGCTTCTTGTACTTATATGCCTTTCTTTTTCACCAAGTTAGAGAAGTTTTCTATCACTATTTCATTCATGTAGAAATACATTCTCTAACCCTTGCTCATTTTCTTTTTTTTCTGGAACTCCTTTAATGCGGATGTTGTTATGTTTTATTTTGTCCCACAGTTCTTTTAAGCTGTCTTCCTGTTTTTTAATTGGTTTTTCTTTTTGGTTCACTGATTGGGTGATTTTTTTCCATCCTGTCTTCTGATTCACTGATCTGGTCCTTGGCTTCCTCTACTCTGCTGGTTATTCTTTCTAATGTGTTCTTTATTTCTGCTATGTCATTCTTCATTTATGCTTGGTGGTTTTTCATTTCCAATTGGTTAATTTTTTATGTTTCTATATCTTTACTCATGCCGTTGAGCTCTTTACTCATGCTGTTGAGCTTCCTCATTATTGTACTGTGACCTCTACCTCTGATAACTTGCTTAGCTGCATTTCATTTATCTTGTCTTCGGTAGAGTTCTCTTGTACTTTCATTTGGGATTTGTTTCTTTGTTTCACAATTTTGGCTGTCTCTGTGGGTTTTGAAGCCTGCCAAATTTTCCTGGTGGGTGTTGGTGTTCCGCTGGTTGTAGCTCCCTCTACTGGGTTTGGATGAGTGTGGGAGGACACATGTTAAACACCACTGTCAAGTCTTACTTTCCTGGGTAGATTTGCAAGCAATTATCCTTAGGCTTTTGGCCTGGAGGCTATTAGTCTCAGTTACTTGATGAGTCTTGGGTTGTAGTTCTCAACTGAATGAAAAAAACCCTCAGGTGTTGAGGGTAAGAGGATTTCCAGAGGGTGGGGCAGATGCTTGGTGGCTGTTAATGAGCCTCAATTTGAATTTCTCTGGGCTGGCCAGGTGGTGTTAAATTCCTGAGAGAGGGGTTGTTGCTTCTCTCCTGAGCTCTGGAAAGGGGCTCTTTGAGTGAGATGGCTATTGTCCTCTGAGGGAGTGATTCAGCACAAAACTCCCATTAACCTCCCAGCTCTCCAAACTTCTGAGTCTCTCCACACTGTTCTAGTCTGATGTGCCCTCCCTCTGCTGGAGCCTAATTTAGTGCTCTGTCCCAGCCCTCTGCGCTCTGGAACCTAATTGGGATTTTAACCTTGAGGGAGCTCCTTATAGCTAAAACAGCTGCTATCCATGGGCTCCCAGCCCACCCTCTCGTACCTCCACAGTTCCTACCAGGCTAGATTTAGTGTCTTCTTTCTGTCCTTGGTTAAATGGGTCCTCTCCAGATGCTTTTCTGTTGTTTTTTCCTGACAATTTGTCTTTATTTTAGTTGTAATTCCAGTTTGGTTCTGGGAGATGGTCTTTGTAGTTTCTATTCACTCCATCACCATTTTAGAATCCATATATATATATATATATATATATATATATATATATATTTTTTATCCTCACCCGAGGACATTTTCCCATTTTTTTGTTCAGGTAGAGTGGGAGGGAGAGAGAGGAACAGAGAGAGAGAGAGAAATATCGACGTGAAAGGAACACATTGAGTGGCTGCCACCCGCACGACCGACCAGGGCCGGGGACAAACTGCAACTGAGGTACATGCCCTTAGCGGGAACGAACCCGGGTCTCTCAGGACCGCAGGCCGACGCTCTAACCGCTGAGCCAAACCGGCCAGGGCAGAATCCTTTTATATTTTTATTTGAATGAATGCATGGGAAAATCTTCAAGATTTATTTTTTGATTGAGATATAATTGACATATACTCTTGTATAAGTTTGTTGAGTTGATAATTTATATATTGTATTATGATTACCAACATAATGTTAGTCAATATGCCTATCACATCACATAGTAATAATTACTATTGTTATGTATATTTTTTACAGTTCCTCTGGGATGGCAGCTCTGGCTTCCTGTTAAAGTGGCTCTGTTTGTGGTGTGGAGTCACATTGGGTCATTGTGCTGTTGTCTGGGGTCCTTGTGGGATTGTTGTGGGATTGTTGTGGGATCCTGTGGGGTTGCATGGGGCCTTGTGGGATTGTATGGGGTGGGGCAAAGGGGTGGATGTGGGTTGTGTGGGGTTACATGAGGTTGCATGGGGTCATTGTGGGGTGGGGTCATATGGTGTGGGGTTTCATGTGGTCATTATAGAGTGGCTGTGGGATTGTGCTGGGCCTTGTGGGGTCACATTAATGTTAAAAAGAAACAATAGACTCAAGATGAAGTGCACATAATTATTTCTTTTTGGTGGTACCTGCCCTTGACTGGGAATTGAACCCACAACTCATTGGTCCGCCGGCTGATGTTCTAACCGCTGAGCCAAACCAGCCAGGGCACAAACCAAACGTTTTTAATGCTTTCTCTGGTCTCTGATGTTCCCCCTGCTCTGTTGGAATGCCTAAGTCAATAAATTCAGTGCGGATTTATTTCAAAGGCCCTAAGGCATGAAGGCTTGAGAGGGAATAAAAAGAAGGAAAGAAAGACTCCACAGAGTGTACTAAGCCTCCAGGCACAGACCACCACAGAGAAGAGCACATCACGTCATCTTTGTCCCTTGCACAAACATGTGGAAAAGAACTCTATGGCCAGAATAAGAAGGAATATGACTGATTAATAAATAGACTTACACTTTAACCAGGACCTTTTCATTCCACCAAAGTAAACTGGGCTGTAATATGGTGACCATATTGGTTTTTCATATTGTTCTCCTATGTTCAGGTCGCACACTGAGCTGGCTCTAGTCACACAGGTTCAAGGTTGCATGTAGCAGGTGTTCAGTATGTAGTTCACGACTGGCTGGCTAGCTGGCAGAGTTAATGGGAGACTGTCAAATTAGTTTAAGTACCATTTATTTTGTTAATCCTCACCCAAGGATATTATTTCCATTGATTTTTTTTTTTTTTTTTAGAGAGAGGAAGGGTAGTGGTATGGGGGAGAGAAACATTGATGGGAGACACATCAATTGGTTGCCTCCCGCACTCGCCCTGATCAACCAGGGCCTGGAATTGAATCTGCAACTCAGGTATGTGCCCTTGAAGAGAAATCAAACAGGAGACCCTTTGGTGTGTGGGCTGACACTCCCACCACTGAGCCACACTGACCAGGGTATCTTTTTTATGTAGTTTTTATTCTAACACTGCCCACTCAGGCATGTTAAATATTCTGATTCCCTGATTTCCATGACCAAAAGTGTATACTAGTAAAAAGATGAGTTTCAAAAGGGTTTGTGACTGCTATCATTTAACACTTTCGTGATATAATACATCAGTTCACCATAAAGACAAATTTTGGCAGTAGCTAATGTAAATAGTAACATTTATTTTCTTACTGTACACCAGGCAATGAGCTACCTTATTTTTTTAACAAATGTTTTTACTGATTTGTTTTAGAGAGAGAGAGGAAGGGAGAAAGAGACAGAAACATCAGTGTAAGAGAGAAACATCGATCAGCTGCCCCCTGGAAATCGAGCCAGCAACCCTGGGCATGTGCCCTGACCAGAAATTGAACCGGTGACCTCCTGATACACGGGACTATGCTCAATCCACACTGGCCAGGCAATCAGCTATATTCTTTACATGAAATTTAAAATGTCTTCCTCACAATGACTTCTACACAGGTAGTATTGTTTCTTGTTTTACAGATGAGAAAACCATGTAAACTGTGTTGCTTCTTGGGCTTTATAAAATATATACCTTTGCACAGAAGGAAAATAAGGACATGAATGATCTTTTTTTACAAAGAGATTCTTTATTAAGAGACAGGATTCCCTCTAGTCTTTTAATATAATAAATACCTTTAATTTGTTCAAAACCTTTCAATTATAATAGTTCAATTTGCATGCTTTTCAGTTACAAATGACTTTTGAAGAACACAATTTTGTATATGCAAAAAGATCCTAAGTTCTTGCCCTATTGAAAGAGATACAACTGCTTGAACTTAAAATAAATAGTCCATATTTGTTTAAACTGTAACTATAAAAACTCAGCTATAAATATATAAGATTTTTATTATGTAAATTAAATAAATCCCCATATATCAATCATCCACCTTCAAAATTATCAAAACTTTCCAATCTGCAAATATATTTTGGGAATACAGGTAATAAGAAGGACTCCTATATAATTTATTATCCAAACCAGGACACTTGAGAGTAAAAGAGGGTGTTATATTTCCACCCAGAACAAAGGGCATAATCCCAGACTGTAAAAGGGCATATGATCACCTCAGGACAAATTCACTTGTGTAATATCTAAGGTATTTAAAACCATATCTATGTAAACAAGATGATTCTGATGCGAAGGAAGACATACACATCTCTTGCTAAATAGTATTCTATCGCCCTGGCCGGTTTGGCTCAGCAGTTAGAGCATTGGCCTGCGGTCCTGAGAGACCTGGGTTCAGTTCCCACTAAGGGCACTTACCTCGGTTGCAGTTTGTCCCCGGCCCTGGTTGGTTGTGTGGGTGGCAGCCACTCGATGTGTCCCTTTCATGTCGATGTTTCTCTCTCTCTCTCCCTCTCTCTCCCTCCCACTCTACCTGAACAAAGAATGAAAAAATGTCCTTGAGTAAGGATAAAAAAAAAAAGAAAATAGTTTTCTGTAGTCATTGTTACTATGGGCTAAAGGCATTCTTTCAAAATGTGTATATTGAAGCTTAAATTCCCAATGTGATATTTTGAAGGGGGTCTTTGGGAAGTGATTAGGTCACAGGGTGAAGCCCTCATTATGGGACTGGTGTCCTTATACGAAGAGACACAGATCTCTGTCTCTCTCTCTTTTTCTTTCCCCATGAAGTCACGGTGACAAGATGGCCATCCGTGAAGCAGGAAGCAGGCCCTCACAAGGAACCGAATGGGTCAGCACCTGATCCTAGACTCCCCAGCCTCCAGAACTGTGAGAAATAGACGTCTGCCATTTAAGCCACCAGCCTTTGATACCCTGTACGACAGCTTGGGCAGACGAAGGCAACCGTGTTGAATAGGATGTGTGCAGGCCTTTATTATTCTGTGGCAGAATTAAGTAAAACACACATTTTTAAGAGCATGTATTTGGTAATAAATTCATACCAATAACCTGTCATTATACTGCACGAAGGAGGGGTACTTTCCCTTGCTCCAGGGTTTTACCTGCCCTCTCTCATCCCTGAGATATGGTTTTTCCCAGATCCCCCAGCAAAAACAGGGCAGCCCCCTGACGGTGACCGGAGCCCGGGGGCTTCTGGGTCTCAGTGTTTCTCCACAGCTTGAGGTTCACTTTCTTGTTTCCTTGAGTGACAGGTGGTTTCAGAGTCCGAGGTCAAAGGCACGTTTTCCTCCATCTGCCTACGTTTCGTGCACTTCAGAGTCCGTATGTGCAGTTGAAACTTTCCAGAAATAACCATGGCAGAAATGATTCAGGTTGTCCTCCCAAGGCCAGAGGTCAAAGGCCACTCAGCCAGCTCAGCACCTGACCAGAAACCCCAGCAAGGCAGTCCCTTCTTCCCTCTCTCCATCTCTTCCTCCTCCTCCTCTCTCTCTGCTTCCCTTCCCGTCCTCCTTCCAAAAATATTCTCACCCCAACTTTAGGAGCCAGAGCCCAGCCTGAAAGAAGTCAGTCACCTTCCTTCGCAATGACATAAGGTGTCGGGCATCTAGGACCTGATAACCTAAGTGTCTCATCCTAGCTCCTCCTAAATTAAAAAAAAAAAAAAAATCAAAAGTGCTCGAGAGAGGATGGAAATTGTGATCCCTTTGTTCTCACTAATAGAAACTGGGGGTTTTGCTGCCTCCTACTTCCCTCCAGGAGTAGGTCCCTCCGCCCTACTGCCTTCTGCCTGTTCTCTCTCCTTCCCTTGCTTTCTCCGAGCTTCCTTTCCTGAGGTCCACAGTTGCAAACCCCAAATTCCTGAGTTCCCTCTAGGTCCACCCCCCAACCACAGGATGTAAACAAACAGCCTCAACACTTTTACCAGGAAGAAAGCTGCTTTAAGACCTGGCAAAAGCAAGCAACGAACAGAGGGCGTGTTTAAAGCATGTAGCAAGCTCATTCCTGGGGGCTCGAGTTTACGTCCCTCTAACCGCCAAGCCTAGTGCAATGTTCTCACCAGGCGCACTGAGGAAATGCTGGCGTTGTGTGCTTGGCAGCAGCCACAGCCCCGAGGCCGTTACTGCTTGGATTCCTACAGGGAGGCTTAACCTCCGACCATGCAAATCTAAAGCCAGGCTTCAACATCAATCAGTACTCGCAGGAAGTAGTAGTAAATAAGATAAGCAAATTTACTCCAACAGTAAATAATGGAGTAAGTCAACTCCATTACAAAAGACCCACAAAACAATTCCAAATTGGTGAGGGTGCTAACTGTCCTTCCAGTGGGTGTAGCAGTCCCCACTGGTCCCTGGTCTGACACAGACTTTTGTACTTTCATACTGTTTATCTCGGAAATTCCCTCAGGGACAATGAATGGGGTCGTTGTTTAACTCGCTCTAACGACTGGTACATGGCAACTAGGTAGTAAATTCTTTTCGAAGTGATCAGTTGGATGGTAGAATAAACATGGATTTTGGAATCAAGACAGGGCACGAAGTGAATTCATGCCCGCTCTTTGTTTATCAAATGTCACCACGATTGGCAATAGCTGCACCCCAAATGAAACACCTCTGTTCCCCTCGAGCGGTATTGCTTCTGGGTACACAGCCGAGCGAGGAGGCTGTGCCCAGACTCAACACCCTCATTGTCAAATGGGCACGTGGGGTGGACAGAATCAAGACTCCTCACCGATGTCCATGTCCTAACCCCGAAACCTGCGGATAGATAAGGGAAGAAATAAGGATTTAAGGGCATAGGGAGAAAGACAGAATTTATTGAGCTGGCCAGTTTACATAATGGAATGCCCACAGCAAGCTTGGGAGGTGTGTTCCCTAAACTCAGGGAAGTTAAGTAAGCTGCTCACCATCACACAGCTAAATAGATATTAAATCCAGATTTAAATCCAGTCTGTCTGAATTAAAAGCCCATGATCTTTCCAGCATTCCTTTAGACTTCATCATAGAAAGTGAAGTGAAATTTCTATCTTGAGTCACCTGTTTGGTTTAAGAAGACATATATCTTTATTATTAAGTATCCATTCTGCGTGAAATCCTGTCCCAAGTTCATAGTACAAGGACACGGCGGCTGCCACTTTGCCAGCTCTGCAGCGTGAGTCACAGTGGCAGGGGTAAAAGTAATAATAGTTTGTTCTACTTGTAAAGCAGTTTTACAGTTTACAAAGCACTTTTTTTTTTAATTAAAAAAAAAAATTTTTTTTTTTTATCCTCACCCGAGGACATTTTTCCATTTTTTATTCAGACAGAGTGGGAAGGAGAGAAAGGAAGAGAGAGAGAAAGAGAAACATTGACGTGAAAGGGACACATCGAGTGGCTGCCACCCGCAGGACCCAACCAGGGCCGGGGACAAACTGCAACTGAGGTACGTGCCCTTAGCGGGAACCAAACCCGGGCCTCTCTGGACCACAGGCTGACGCTCTAACCGCTGAGCCAAACCGGCCAGGGCACAAAGCACTTTTAAACACTATTTCCTGATCCTTCTAGGAGTGTCCTGCAAGCCAAGGTTTGCTACTTCCATCCTCTGAGAAGCCCTCTGAGGCTCCCAGGCCAGGCTGCTGGAGGCACATGTCTCAATGCCACATGAGAAAGCAGCTCCTAGTTCAGCCTTTCACTCCAGGCCCTTTACATCAGTCTTTGGGAGTGGCCTTCCCATCATGGCCTGAAACCTGATTTGCAAAGTCTTCCGGTGCAGGAACTGGGCTGTGGTCAGCTGACAAGTATGCATTTAGGCAAATGAGCCCGGAAACCCTGTGCTGAACTCAGGAGTTATTTTGAGGTCAAAAGCCAGAGCTTCCTAAGCTGGGAAGGCTTCCCCAGAAGGCTTAGAGATTGCTTCCACCGGGTTTGGAGTGCAGTTTTGCCAAAGGTCGTTGTGTTCTGTGGCCTGCTGAAAACTCTGTACTCTGTGTGCTAGCAAACACACAGAATTATGGAAGGCGTTTACATTTTATTTTTAGTTGCAATGGCGTAAAAAGTAAAATAAACATTGCTCTTTGAAGTTCTTTTGTATAAACACAGCAGTTTCTCTTCTCTCTCCAAGTTGGTAACCTGTGCTCATTTGTTTCCAGGAATTTTTCTTGACACAATATAAATTCATTCCCACAGCCTGGAGAAAATTCCACAGCAGCCGTTACCCTTCCTTTGGAATTATTTACCAGCCTCCTGTCCTCCCCTGAGGACAGGCATAATTAGTCAAATAAATCCACTTAGCCTCCCTACCCCCACTTTTCATGTAAGTTTACATGCTTTTCTCAGATGTACATAAATTGTTCAGAGAACCCCGGGTTTTGTATTTACTTGTTTATGATTTTAAGTGTTACTTGAAGGCTCCATCGATGTTTCTTGTACATTTAAATCTTCATATTTGTTTGTTTTTAAACCCACTATTTTGAAATTCAAATCTCATTGAATTTTGGGCTTGGTTTTATTTGGGAAAAGTACTCCTATTTTTAGTCTCCTCCTCCCCTTCTACTTACTTGCTGTGCACTCATGAATACAAGGGATCTGATTTCTGAGCATTTTTATTGCTTGAAATTTTGAATGAATTGATGCTTCAAATGGTGGAACGAGAGAAGTGATTTTCTATTACACGTACACACACATTTGAGCCAGTCACAGTGAGAATATACTGTTAGTGGAGTGTTTTATAAGCAAGCCAGTGTACTTCATTCTTCCTAAGACAGACATTCTTTCACATTTTGCCATTTCTGAAATTGAGATGTCTTCCAGACCCTGTGGTTGGAAAGCCGTCATTACTGGCGCTTTTCTTCTCGGCATGTGATAAAAATAATGCTGCATCGTCACCGTGGCAGCATCTTAGATTCGAGTACATACAGTACATACCACGACTATTCTACATGTTGGATGGATGATCTCATGTTATCCTCTAAGCAACCCCATGACATGGGCATGATTATTCTCCACAGCTTACAGAAAAAGGAAATAGATAGAGGAACCTGTCCCACTGCCTATCAGCTACACCATGGTCTGTGGCATGCTGATAACAACACTCTGGCGGGGGGTGAGGGGTGTTTGGTCTGTAGCATTTGGTAATTTCCATGGTGTAAATACTCTCCTGTGGCCAGCGGCAAGGTACCAACATGAGGTCACTGAACATAGGACCAGGAAGATATGCATGAGCATGTGAAGCATCAATACCAGTTAGAGACCATCGGTGGAAAACACATAGCATAGGGACCCACTCGGAAGACCCCATTAGTTTCTTTCCCTACCTTGAACCCTGCCCAAACCTCATTACACTTGACTCCTACCTCACACTTGTAATTTCCAGTTACTTGAACCAGTAGTCCTCTTTTTTTCTTTATCTCAAATTGGGTTTCTATGACTTGCAATCAAGAGTACTGATGAATATAGCAGAAACTTACACGATGTACTAAGAAGTATTGTTTAAACCTTGAAAATCATGTGTAGTCACAAGGAAAAGATTTTAATCACATGAACATATGGGCAGCGTATTTGACTTTCTTTGGCTGGTCCTGAGTTGGAATCAGGGATGAAAAATAAGGAAGCTGGCTGTCACTGACCAAGTCCTGACTGTTTGTGGCTGTCTGCTGCAGAGGTTGTGGTCTGGCCTCTTGGATGGGCTGTGGTTCAGGGTGTATTGCCAAACATGATCTGGCCATCATCCATGTCTACATTCAGTCTCTCACGGCCTTCTTTTGGCCATTCTCTCAATTTTGAGAAGTTGACCAACTTGGGAAACACTCAAGATCTAGATCTTTGACTCTAGGGGATTGGTCAGCTCTCTCCATAGCCAAGTTATTGAGAGATCTTCTTGACTTTTTGCTGTGTCATCATGATGATCACCAGCAAAAGTGTGACCAAGCAGATGCACTAAACACTCCGGAGAAAACGTAGTGCACCAACATCATGACCATGAGGAACAATTGACATTACCTGTAAGGTGCTTCAAAACCAGGAACCCCAATTGTCCAACCCAGGACAAGAAAATAAACCCCATAGGCCTTGAGGATCAATCTTAGAAAGCCAAGCAGATTTTATTCATTCAGATGAGGCACACTCTGTTTATCTAGCTTTCTTTCTTGATCCAAGTTCAGTAAGAAGTGTTAACAATGATACAAATGCCCCCATGACCAGACAATAGGGAATCAAGAGCCATGCTATTATTTGTCTATTCTTACTCATGCCAAAGAGTCGTGACTGATTGGTATTCCATCATGGGCAGAGTGGTATTGTTAATAACTTCTACCAGAGTTGGTGGAAAGTTTCTCACGGTCTTTTTCATTTGTATAGTTTCCACCATTGAAAATACTGCTCTGGCTGTTCACCTAAGCAATGAGTTGGTAATTCCCCGAGAGACAGTGCCTGAATAACTGAGTGTGACCATGCTGCGGAGTTTAAGTCTGAGTTAGAATTTCCAGTCTTGCTGATTTATAGCATTAGGAGGTGTCTGCTCCAGAGAACACCATTCCTAAAGTGGGTCCTATACGTGCCCTGACTGGGGATAGGACCCAGTGGCTGCCTCCTGCACGACTCAACCAGGGCCAGGGACAAACTGCAACTGAGGTATGTGCCCTTAGTGGGAACCGAACCCGGGTCTCTCTGAACCGCAGGCTGATGCTCTAACCGCTGAACCAAACCAGCCAGGGCTTCATACAATTCACCCACAGGCCAGCAAGTGGGACTCAAGAGTCCCTTGACTAACGGGGAACCCTCAGACGGTTTATTAGTGGAGACTGAGGAGAGAAGGTTTTTCTCTCCTGTGTCAGAATTAGGAGGTGTCTGCTCCGGAGAACACCATTCCTAAAATGGGTGGCCTGCTGCTGTGCTACCATGACGCAAAGGGGATCAAGCATCCTTCCCAGAAGTAGTAGCTCTCTGGTAGGTGATTTCACATCCGCATCTAATGGGTTCACTTCAGAAACCTCTGCTTCTTGAATGTTCCCTGGGGAGGAAGCCAGAGAGAAGATAAGTGAGGGAAGGAGAGATTCTCTTCAATGATCCATCATTTTAATTTTAGTACATCTGTGGAGGAGGGGCACATATCCTATGGTGTATCTTGGGCTTTAGGACAAATTCATGAAATGCCTTCCTTCCTTTCTTTTCTCCTTCCTTCCCTGCATTCTCCTCCTCCTCTTCCTCTTTCTTCCTCTTCCTCCTCCTCCTCCTCTTCTTCTTCTTCTCCTCCTCCTCCTCCTCTTCATCCTCCTCCTCCTCCTCCCCCTTCTCCTCCTCCTCCTCTTCCTCCTCCTCCTCCTTCTTCTTCTTCTTCTTCTTCTTCTTCTTCTTCTTCTTCTTCTTCTTCTTCTTCTTCTTCTTCTTCTCTCTTCCTCCTCCTCCTCCTTCTCTCTCTCTCTCTTAAAACTAGGCTTAAAATACGGCATAAGTGACATTTTCTTTGGAGCTTCTTTGAAAAGATTTTAGTGGTAATGTCATAGCATATCATTACAGTTTCATCAGGAGTACATTTTTGGCCCTTTGAGGAAGATTTGGGGCCAAGGACCTATCATCTGGGCAGTAAAACATTTTTCTGAAACTCCAATTTCATTGGAAGTTAGGTTTGTTTTTGTTTCCCTGCTTGACACTTCTTAGTTCTACTCTGATTCATAGTAATACATTTATAATGTAGGTAGGAAAGCCCAAGAGGTTTAGAGAATGTGACTGTGAGGATGCTAAGTGGTACCACCCACTCAGTCCTGAAGACCTGAGACTGTTAGCAGCTGATGGCTGTCCACTGTGTTCCTCTTGGTGAATTGTCCCTCACTGGAGAAAGCCACCTTGCCCAAGATTAATTCCTGAAGGCAGCCTACTTCTTAGGGTGGGTCAGTGTAGGGTATAAAGGCAGAACCCTTGCTTCAATTTGGGACAACTCTGAAGGGACATTCCAGCCGGGGCTTCTGGAGGGATGGGGTGAGTCCTTTGTTGTGACTGCACTGAAGGTCAGTCTTCCCTGCTTAATGTTGCTGGCTTCCCTGCCACATGTTTGATCCCCAACAAGCTTCCTGCACACAAGCCTCCATCCAGCTCACAGTTCATTTCCCAGGGAATCTGACTGTAACAGTGATCAAAGTATTTTGCATAAGGGAACTATATTCTACTTTTCTCATTTCCTTCTTAAGAATTAAATGTTTCTTTTAAAAAAATTCTCACCTGAGGATAGTTTTATTTATTTATTTATTTATTTATTTATTTATTTATTTATGAGAGAGAGAGACATCAATTGGTTGCCTCCTGTACATACCCAGACCAGGGATTGAACCCGAAACCTAGACAAGCATGGGACAATACTTTGACCAACTGAGCTACCCTGCCAGGGCTAAACATTTCTTAAAATCATGTCCGCATTGGAACAAGAACACACTTATTTCATTAAATAAACTCTGAAGTTATGTCACATCAAGGGCTGCCTTCAGAAAACACGGCTTGTTAAGAGATTTTAAGCTTTTAGCATCTTCCTCAAACGTGTTCAGCTCCCACACTGTAATCTGGTAAACACAGAATTGAAAGTGGCTTTAAACAAACATAAGGAAGATGAAGTGGTCTACGGCTTTCCTAACAAAATCGACAATGTGAGGTTGCTTCCTGTGAATATTTGGGGATCTGCATGTCTAACTTCCATTAGTATGAAGTGCGCTTTCCTGCCAATACCCATTTTCACACATTTTCCAAGTTGTTTATTTCAAATTCACACTCTTCATAGCTGAGAGGATGCAGGCTGTAATACTTGCTTTAGCAATTGAATGTTAATTACCTGACATTAAATCAGTATATTTCCAAAACTTTCTTTTGGTTTCTTGGACCTCCTAACTCTGGATTATGATAACTTTTTCAAAATTGTGATATCTCATGCCCTCAGTTGTTTGACTACTCAGACAGCCAGAACTGACCATACAGACAGGGTTGCCAGGCAGCAAATAATACAGGGACCCATGAACAATTTCAGATAAGCAATGTGTTCTTTTTTAGTAGAAGTATGTTGCATATATTGCAGGGACTATACGTACACAAAGAAATTATTTGTTGTTCATCTAAAACTCAAATTGAACTGCGTATCCTGTATCTTATCTGGTAACCTCAGACCCAGGTTCCTGAGCACCCCTGGACTGGGCCCCCTGTTTTACATACTGCCCACCTGCGATTCTCATCTGTGTGAGCAGTCCCTGGGGCTAAATGGACATGCCCACCATTCCTACACCCTCTTTATACCATGCACACGACTAACTCCCAAATCGTCCCCCTAAACTGCCCTGGATGTGTTTTCTGGACCTTTGTTTTGGCCTTTTCCCCAGGACAGAGTTTTTGAGGCTGAGGTATGGCCAAGGGGTGGCTGATGGGAGAGAGTGGCTAAAGATGGGGTATGTGGCTGAGGTGCCCACACACGGGAGCATGCCAGGTGGACCGGATGCAGGGCCTGAGCTTGAACCCTTGCCTCAGGGCCCATAACATCTGGGATGGGCCTGCCCCGAGTCCCCACCATCTACACGTTCTCTGTGTGTGTGTGTGTGTTTAAATGAAGGGAGTTATTTTTATTTTTATCCTCTCTGAAGGATGTATTTAGAGACAGAAAAAGTAAGTTAATATTTACCCGAGGCACAGGACGGAGCTCAACCAACCAGGCCACCCCGGCAGGTACACTGTGCGTGTTTTCTGCTGGCTTTCAGAGGGGTGGGTACAGTGAGGGCGGAGAGCAGACGTCTCCACTTACAACGTAGAACTTCTATGTTTTTCTATCCTCTTGAATATTTTAATGTTTTTCAATTCATCTGCTGGGGGAAATTTCTATATTGACATTTCACCAATAAATGAATCTTTGAAAAAAGAAACCTAATAAAGAATCCATGTTGCCATGAACAGTAAGAACATAACAAAGTAAATCTAGTGGCCTGTGTTTCAGCCGGACACTCTGCTCCCCTAAACAATGTTTGGGCTCTCTTAGAAAGCACAATGGGAAAGCAGATATTGGGTAGGCTGCTAGCCTTCTCTACCACAGGTGTGAATAAGCATACACATTCTCTTTTTTTTTTTTTTAAACTTCACCTTGGGATATTTTTCCATTGATATTCAGATACAGTGGTTGGGAGGGAAAGAGACAAAGTGAGAGAGAGACACACATCGATGTGAGAGAGGAACACTGATTGGTTGCCTCCCGCATAATCCCAACCAAGGCCAGGGATTGAATCGCAACTGAAGTAGGTGCCCCTGACTGAATCAAACCCTCGACTCTGGTCTGAGGGCTGATGCTCTAACCGCTGAGCAAACTGGCCAGGGTGCATACGCATTCTTGAAAAAAAAAAACAAGGCGTTTTTCCTTTCAACATACATAACAGTCAAACCCATCACTACATAATACTTTAAATAGATATGAATAGAATAGTATTTCTAGCCACCAGTGCTATTTATTTGTCCACAAGTTAGTCCACAGGTTGAGAGAGAGTCTCTCCAGATGTTCTCTCTATATGGTAGTTGTGAGCAGCAGCTAGTCAAACATTCTCTACATAATGGAATTTCCTGCCAATGCCAAAAATTGCCTTGCCATTACACTTAAAAAAAAAAAAAAGTTTAAAAAAGCATGTTATTGCATATCTTTGTTACAAACACTGGATGGTTAGCAGATACAATGTGCCTCATTTTAAAATGCAAACCCGAGCTGGGCTGGTGTGGCTCAATGGACTGAACGTTGTCCCATGGACTAAGAGGTCTCAGTTTCATTCCCCATCAGTGCACATGCCTGGGTTTCAGGCTCAGTGCCCAGTAGGGAGTGTGCAGGAGGCAGCTGATTGATGTTTCTCTCTCTCAGTGATGTTTCTCTCTCTCTCACTAAAAAATCAATAAAAACATACTTAAGCCCTGGCCAGTTTGGCTCAGCGGTTAGAGCATTGGCCTGTGGACCAGAGAGTCCCGGGTTCAGTTCCCTCTAAGGGCACGAACCTCGGTTGCAGTTTGTCCCCACCCAGGTTGGGGTCCTATGGGTGGCAACCCTTCAATGTGTCTCTCTCACATCGATGTGCCCCCCCCCCCCCATCTGAAGATAAATGCAAAAATGTCCTCGGGTGAGGATAAAAAAAACATTTAAAAAATAAAATGCAAACCCAAAAGCTAAACTTACAACATTTTTCAATTCATGGTATAATAAAAGGAATAAAACCATTGCCAAAATGGTCCTTGACCCGCTGGAGTTTATACTCTCCTAGGCTATAAGCCAGTAGGGCATCTGGCTGTAGCTGGCTGGCCTGAGAGATGAGTGCCAAGTGTGAGTGGCACCAAGCAAGAGGCAGGTGCAGTAGGAGCAGCAGGAGTCCTGAGGGGAAGTCTCCTGTGTTGGCACAGAGTGCAGCAGCAGAGTCTTCAGCTGACTATGATAACTAATAAACACATAAGAAAGAGCCTAGTGTGCCTGGAGTACTATGCCACGCTGCCAGCTGAAGGGCAAGGCCAGGGCAGAGTCTCCAGGTAACAGTGGAAGAAATTGCATCACTCACAGACTCAGAAGGCTGATGAAATTGAGCCACCTTACAGTGACAGAACCGAAGTGACTTCGTGGAAGATGAGTAACCACAAAACACACTTTGAAAACAGGGCTAACGCTAATAATTGCAAGTCCTGTTCCCTGCACTTCAGCCTATCCACGGGGTCAATTGACACGAAGCCTCAAAGTACATTTTCAACAGATCTCCGCTGATAGTGCTGCCCTTTGGTTAATTTAATCCATTTCAGAGTGTTGTCCTTAGTCCTGCACGCGAAACAGTTCTTACTACAAGAAAATCTTCCTAATTTGTCGCCGAAAAATGCGCGATTTCTGTGAAAAGAGGGAATACATAAAATTTTGAGATTCTGTGTCATTTTCGCCTGGTGGGACCTGCTGAAAATGGCCCTGGGGATGATTTCAGTCGGAGGAGGATATGCAGACTATAAGGGGGAAAGGCATCTCTAAAGAGCCTTCCTAAACGCTCCACTCCGAAATACCTGAGGGCAGGTGCTCAGGGGACAGAGAAAGGGCGTCGCGGATACCTCGGAGGAAACTTGTAGAAATAACTTGAGGGCTTGACACAAAAGCCGCCCAGCCCCCCCCCCCCCCCCCCCCCGCAGCCCGCAGCCTGGCCCCACTGTCCGCGGGCCCCGCCCTCCCTCCCAGCTACGTGGCGGCGCACCGGTCGGCGGTCAGGTGGTTGGGTGGCGCCGGATGCCTCCGGGGGCGGGGACTCGGCGGGAGTGGAGGCGGAGGCGAGGAGGAGCGGGCGGCGCGATCCGAGCGGGGACGGGCGGCGGCGGCGCAGAGGACGCGAGGCAGCGGTGAGCGAGCCGGCGACATGGAGCGCGGCGAGCCAGGTGAGGGCGCGGGGCGCGCGGGCGGACGCGCGGCCCAGCAGGTGCACGGCGTCCTCTTCGGCGCCCGCAGCGCGGGTGGTCGCTCCGGGGGTCCGATCGCGCTTCCTGGTGTGGCCGGGCTGGAGGAGGGCGCTGGCGGGCGGAGGGACCGATGGCAGAGAAGGTTCTGGGAGGCGGCGACGGGCCGGGCTGCGATGGTGATGCGCTTTGGGTGGAAGGCAGCGCGGAGCGAGTGCGGCACAGCTGGCTCCTGTAACTGATGGAAACTGAAGCACTGGGGACCGGGTCGTTTCGCCTCTCAAGATAGGAACATGACCACTTTCTGCCCTCTCCTAGTTAACGTAGGATTTTGGTGACGTTTGATTTCATGGCGATGGTTTGGACGCAGATATTCTACATGCCAGGTGTCCCCAACTGTGGAGTGGTGTCTGTGGATTTACTTGGGCTGCGGGGGTCGGGGGGCAGCTTTTCCTAGGAAGGGCCTTCTTTTACCCATCAAGGTGCCGCCCCACCACACAAAACCAACCCTTAGTCTAATCACTACAGCTTAGGACGCACATGGTTTTGAAAACTGTATGCCAAGTGCCAGTGCCTTGAATGGAATCGTTGTTTAAGAGATGTGGCATTTTAGGTAGGGCTTTCAGATATCAGTATTGCTACATCCTAGAGATCTTTGCCCATAATAACCCAGCAACTGTGACAGATGCACAGCACACTTTTAAAGAGATATATAAATCCTCAAAAATACAAAAGGAAACAATCGGGTCAATTTAAAAAAGTTGGGGAAGGAAAGACTACTGTTTTGAGCCCCAACACAGTAGTTTTCATGTCTTGCTTATTACCCTACAGTATTTTCCCTCATGCTTCTGTGTTTTTATGTAAATAAAAGCATATTCCATTTATACAGTTTTGTATGTTACTTTTGGTAAGATAGATTCTCTGGAGCCTTCCAACCCTTATTTTCTCCCCACCCCTCAAATTAATCTCACACTGAACATATGAGAGCTGACAATATGTAATATATATTTTACATATATGCATATTTAATACGTTGTATATATATACATACACAGGCACCCATAATGTCCACATTTCAAACTTCTTGAGGTGAGAAGTGTGTACTTTATCTTTGTCCATGGTTGGGTAACATGGTGATTAGCACGTAGTAGACATTCAAATGTTTGAGTCAGAAAGCTCATCACAGGTCTACGTGTTGTTAGAAGGCCAGAGGCCACCATGTTCTGTCATATTTTTAATGGGGATAGTTGGGGTCTCAAACATGTGAACATGCAACTTTGTACATGTCTTCCATTGTCATAATTAACACAACGATGTTTTCAGAGTGACTATGTTTGGTACTTGTCAGTAGCTGTGCCTGACCTAGGTGAGTGGAATGACCAGTTTGATGAGATTTTGTATTCTCACTCGGCTGGTAAGAATTAGTCATTAGTACCGATCTAGTATTCCACCTGGCTGCTGAACTTGGTGTGGTTTTTGTAGGAATAGTGTGTGTGTGTGTGTGTGTGTGTGTGTGTAAGACATATTTTAGGAATTCTTTGGCTTGTAAGTGGATTCTTTTTCCCTCTCTAATTTTCAAATGTTTTATCTTGTCAGTCACATTAGTCCTTGTTTTTAATCGTATTGATCCAGGGCAAGGGAGATCCATCCTCTTTGAGGGGAGATATGGAGACAGACCTCAGAACGACAAGTGAGTCACGTGCCTTGGGAAGGTCAGGGGGCTCCCTGCGCAGCTATGCTGGGTAACAACCACGTGGCCTTACCTTACACTTCTGGTTCCATCTGCTGTCTCTTTTGCCTTCTCATCTTTATGTTTCCACGGCACACAGTAGGTGCTCATAGTATCTGTGGACTGCCTGTGATGGAAGGGGGAATGTCCAGGAGTCCTTTCCAGCTGTTGGAACCTCTGGTGACCCTCCAAGTTGGACTCTCGCTTCCTTCTTCCTCCAGCCTCCTGCTCTTTTTTCCCTCTGTAATTTTAAAGGAAGCAGAACTCTGTGGTTAGGCGGAGAAAGTTGCTGATGAGGCTGTGCTGGGCTTGGGGGGTAAGTAATATGAGGTTTTTGTACCAGTGGAGTGGATGGATGTCTTCAGTGACTCAGAGACGCCTGGTTTAACATAGAGGAGGAGCCTCGCATTGTAAATCTGCATGTTCACTAGCAAATGATGTTGGCTGAAATAAGGCTTATAAAACTGTGTTTAGCTCTTGAATTGTGATTTTTTTTTTGCATGGACTTTCTTGCATTTGTCTGTCCCTTTAAAAAAAAAACCTATAGATGCAAAATTAAATTCTCTACCTCTTGTCTTAAATGAATTTCTTTATTGAAAATGTCTTCTTATAACTCCCTTCTTATATGAAGCTGTCAAAATGTATCCTTTGCTACCAGTGTTATTGAGCAGAGCTACACAGTTTGGAAATGACAGTTTTCTTTGTGTTTTTAGTGGCATATTCTAATACTCTTCGGTATCAGGCTCAGATTCCAATAGTTTCTCACTATCCTCAGTACCAAGACTTCGTATAAAATACTCTGCTTATATTGAAAGCCCAGTCAACATCAAATGATTTAAAATATACCTTAACCTGCTGGTGCATGTCAAGAATTTCAGCGTGTTAAGCCCCACACAGCACGTCTAATGTGTGTGGTATTTCCTGCTCTGTGCTAACTAGAGCACCTATTGTGTAAAAAGAAACCTCCTGACTACCCTTTATGGGGCTGAATAAATATTTATAGTCAGTACTCTCTTATGTTACCAATAACCTCTAGTTTAGCACCATTATACGGAAGTATTAGTCAACTAGCCATTAAGCATTTTATCTGTTTGAATTAAACACACACACACTTTATTTTAAGTGGGAGAGCACGGGCCAAAAAAATGGGGAGGGGGAAGGCTGAAAGAAAACAGTGACACAGTGATATGTCATTGTGGTTTCAGCATTGTAATCTTGCCTTAGAGTTGACAAAAATGTGAGATGTCACTTGTTTAAAAGTAAAACAAATGTGGAGATGACTGGATAACAGTTTGGAGGTCTGCTCACAAATCTCCAGGTGTGACCCACCCAGGTTCTTGGTTTCTTTGGTCAGGTCTCGCTTTCCATATGGTGCTGATGTCTTTGTTAGCTCACATTCACTTCCTGCATTTATTTTTATGCCAAAGCCTGCCTGGTCTCCAGGGGAAAACTGAGTGGTAGGAGGGGTTGTGAGAGGTTAGCAAGATTTCAAAGCAGAGTAAGCCACGCATACAATCTAAAGAGATACCTCCCAGTTCAGAGCAAAAAAGAACACCCAATCCCCAGACCGTCTGTGCTTCAGATCCTTTTGTTGTAGGCTGATTGTTTTATTTTCCTTTCGGGGTTTATTATTTATGCTTTAATTGTTGACTGTTGTAGAATCTCCCTCTTTAGACTCTCCCAAATTTTACTTAAACTGGGTGGGTACCAGCTATACAGAAACCATAATCTTAGCAATGGTTTGTTTTTTAAAAAATTTTTCTTTATTGATTTTAAAGAGGAAGAGAGAGGGAGAAAGAGATAGAAACATCAATGAGAGAGACCATCGACTGGCCACCTCCTGCATACCCCCACTGGGGATTTGGTCCACAACCTGGGCATATGCCCCGACTGGGAATTGAACTGGTGACTTCTTGGTGCATGGGTTGACGCTCAGGCACTGAGCCATACCTACTGGGCTTAGCACTGTATTTTTATTAGCAATGTATTTTTATAGAAAAGTCCAAGAGATCAAGGAATTTAATGTTTGGTGGAAGTTAAAAAACTGTTTGAGTTAGCTCTGGCCTGTTTGGCTCAGTTGTTAAAGTGTCTGCCTTCAGACCGAAGGGTCTTGGGTTCGATTTCTGGTCAAGGGCATGTACCTGGATTGTAGGTTCAATCCCAAGCCCCAGTTGGACAAGTGTAGGAGGCAACCAATCTATGTGCCTCTCTCACATCGATGTTTTTCCCTCCCTCCTTCCCTCCCTTCCACCCTACCTAAAAATAAATGGAAAAATATCCTCAGGTGAGGATTAACAAAAACAAAAAATATTTGAGTTAAAAATAATTTTTTGGTAGCTGAGAATAGTTATGCCTTTTAGAGAAATCAGAAAATAAAGATGAAGAAAAAGAAAATAAAAATCACCTGTAATCCTACTCTGAAAAATCACTATTACCATATTGGTTTATAGCCATCCATATAGCTAAACTTTTCAACAAATCACAAATAATCCCTTTTGAATATTTTATTTTATTACTTGCCTTAAAAAAACTCACATTTTAAAAACACTTCTCCAATATCATTTTGACTAGTGTGACCACGTACGAGTGCACATGACACAACATTCAGAATGACTAAAAGGTTGAAAAATGTAAATCTCCCTGCTACCCAGAGAGAGTTTATGGAGTTATACATACACTCTTATTTAGATACATATTTCTCTCTGTATTGTGTGGCTGTGTTATATAAGCTAGCACAAATTGCTCGGCACCTAACTTCCTTCACTTAAATACAGTGTGTTTCAGAGGTCATTTGACATGCAGCGTGGCTACATGACATGTAGATGTACCATGTTATTGAGGGGAACCAGAGTTTGCCATCCCCAGATATGCTTTTTGGTCTATTGACTTTAAGCTGGTTATTAAGAAACAGAAGTCTCTGAGAGAAACTTGGACCTTCTGCCCCCTTACCTGCCTAGAGGAAATCAGGTAGAAACACCTGCTTAAAGGAACGGAGCATCACCTTCGCATCATAATATGAACTAAATGTGGCCAATGGGGAGAAATCTAGCGGAGCCTGTTGGTTGACCTTCCTTCTGTGTCCCATTGTTTCTGGGTGGCCTAGCCAAACTTTGCTTATCACGTTTGCTCGTTCTTATCTACCTGTAAGTCACCTGCTTTCCTTTTGAACGCGCAGCCCCCTGCCCCGTTCTCCCTTGTCCAGAATGGCACATAAGCCTCAACAGCCCGTGCAGCATCTGTGGGTCTTATGTTTTTATGGCACCCCCCACATGGACATCTGCAATAAACTTTGGACATTTTCTCCTGTTAATCTGTGTCATGTGAATTTGATTATCAGCCCAGCTAGAAGAACTTGGAAGTTGGGAGGGAAGTTATGTTTTGTGCCTCCACAGTATGTACCATAATGGGTGATATTTAACTTGTTCCCTATTGATGGACATTTAGGTTTCCCCTAATAATTTGGCTCTTAACACAAAGCTGCAGCAAATAACTTTGTATCCAAGCCATTCGGTAAATGTGCCAGTATGTCTGTGGGAAGAATTCTTAGAAGGATGTGACTGTTCAGTCTGACTGTTCAATTCTGCTCTGTGGAAGTGGCGCCAGCCGTGTACCAGTGTGGGAGCAGCTGCTCCCTCCGTCACCCAGCGAGGCTGTTGTCACACTTTGTCACCTTTGCTTAACTCATAGGGGAACAGGGGCTTCTCAGTATATGTTTAATTATGTATTTTTCTTAATATGAAGGTGGTTATATTTCATTCAATAGGGTTAGGATCTGTGTTTCATTTTCTGTGAAATATCCGTTCATATACTCTGCCAGTTCTACTATTGTGGTATTTAGTCTTTTTCTTCTTGATTTGTAGATGTGTCCCGCTGTCCATGGTGTGGATTACTAATATATTTGTTCCTAGTTTGTTGTTTCTGTTTTGATTTTATAGTACTTTTCGTTTCCTAGGCAGAAAGACTAATTGATGGGTTTTTATCTTTAGCTTCTAGCTTTTTTTTGTAGTACGTGCCCCTAGTGGGAACTGAACTCCGGACTCTCTGGTCTGCAGGCAGATGCCCAACCGCTGAGCCAAACTGGCCAGGGCAAGCTTCTGGCTTTTGACTCATTCCTAGAAATGCCTTCTTCACGTTGCGTGTATATATTTATGGTTTTATTTTTTTACTTTTAAATCTTTCATCCATCTGGAACGTATTTTGATAAAAAGCGTGAGGTGTCTGGAGGCGTTATATGCACCCTCCCTTTTCTTTTAACAAGCACTGTGCAGAAGAGCAGCGGGCTGTGGTAACGCCATGGGAAGGAAGCAGCAGGATGTGTGTCTGCACCAGCAGGTGGCTGTGTGTGTCCTCATGGATCAGAACGAGTAACACATGTTTAGGGCAAAGAATGCTGGACTTGAAGTTATGTCTGGGTTGAATTCAGCTTCATCATTTTCTGGTTATGAGATATCAGATAAGTCACTAAACCTCTTTGAGGTTGATGGTACCTCCCGTGTTCAGTAAAACTCTGTGAGTAGCACTGGTACTCGGTACATACTGATTGTGAAACTAAATATTAGCTATTTCTGTGAAATGCTATTTCAGTGGTTCCCATTTCAAATGAAACATTTCATTTCTTTAGAGACAAGTGCAAGCTTACAGTGAGGCCACGGCAGCGAAGTGGGCATCTCAGTGCTCTGCCCGGCCGTGACCGAGGAGGAAGTGAGCGGCTCAGGCTGGGTCCACAGCAAAGAATTCTGAAAGTGGGTGATCTTTAAACTTGGACTTCAAGGCTAAGTAGGAAATCTTTGTAAGAGAAAAAAGGTCAAGGAAGGGAATTGGGGATCAGATGTAGGGTGGGGATCCGAGGACAAAGGCCAGTAAAAGGAAGGGCTTTCAGGTTGGAACGGGGTTAGACTCTCGGGAAAGAAGAGCAGATGGAGGAGTGAGGTTCTGCATTTACTCTGAGGTCTGTCACACTTAAGCCCTGTTCTGGTTATCCCGAGCTGCATAGCATCCGCCCTGAAACCTACTGGTTTAAAATAGCAGCTTGGGTCAGGGTCACAGAAGTGGAACGTGACAGGGCTCGGTGGGCACAGCTTGTCTCTGCTTTACTCAGCCTCAGTTGGGACCACTTGATGCTTGAGGCTGGGATCATCCAAAGAACCACCTGAGGGCCGGTTGTGCTGGGAAGATGGGGACAGGCCCCTGTCTCTCCTTCGTGGTCTCCAGCCCAAACATCCTGGCTCTGTTTGTTGATGGCTCTCTGCTTGCCTGTACTGAGTGTTGTTTTTCCCTGGAGACCATGCTGTTGACCCAACAACATGCCACTCAGGATGTCAGCTCAGGACTCCCAGGGTGTGAGTCCTGAGAGAGAGGTAGGGGGAAGGTGTGTGGCTCTTGATGAGCTAGAATTGAGATCATGTGACATCACCTTTTTCTCATTTCATAGAAGTGTGTCACAGAGGATAGCCATGTGCAAGGAGAGGGGAATTAGACTCCATGTTGGTGGGAGGAGTGTACGCATGTTTTAAAGCCACCGCCAGGTCCTTATGGGATGTCCATGTGCATCGCAGTGAAATCTGGGTCTAAGGAAGGAGTAGGGCAAAATGTCATAGTTTGGGAGACCTTGGCACAGGTGATGTTTGAAGCTATTAAGTTGCTGAGATGGCTCAGGAAAAAAAAGTGGAGCAAACAGAGGACAGAGCATGAATGTGGACATTTCAGGGTAGGCAGGGGAGAGGCCAAGCAGAGTAAGGGCAATGTAGCTATTGACTTTGGTGGCAAGGAGAGTGACGGATAATGCCGAGAGGTTCGAGCCCCATGGATTGAGGTGGGGGTGCAGAGAAGGGGTGGGCAGGTCCGGTGGATTTGGAGCCTATGGTAAAGGGAGGCCACACAAAAGGCTGCTCTTTCCAGAAGCCAAGTGGTGTTTGGAAGGGACATTTGGGTTAAGTGATGGTGATTTGCTTGCCTGTGTTTGACATTTATGTTTGTTTATAACATAAGAAAAAGGAGGCGGGTGTGTGTGTGTGTGTGTGTGTGTGTGTGTGTGTGTGTGACGGGATTTGCTATTCCTATAGTATATGTCACTGATTTTTAGTGAAGATGCTTTTAATGCAAGATCTATTTGCATAGTCATATCTAGACTTTGACCTTCAAGGAGCTCAAGTCTCTAAGCAACAATTTACTTTACTGTGTAAGAGCCTTGCAGACAATAAGAACTTATTAAATATTAGCGGAATGGCAGTATTACACTTTCCCTGGGTGATGTGAGAAGCAATTTAGCCGAGAGGTGACATTTGAGCCAAATCATGGGAACGCTGTGATTTTTCTTCCCATGCTAGTGACTTCTCAGGGCTGACGTGAGGTCGTGGGGGCTCCCTTGGGCTGTGGGATTGTCTTGTGCCATGTCTGTATCTGTCCCGGCTTCTTGCTCAGGTTCTCTTGGGAGGTAATTTTCATTCCGAGTGGTAGTCCCCCAACTGGAGAGTTGGTCGTCTATTTCCTCTGTCCTTGTTGAAAGAGAAGCAGACGCCCAGCTGGTGTGGCTCAGTGATTGTCAACCCATGCACCAAGAGGTTGCTGGTTCGATTCCTGGTCAGGGTACATGCCCAGGTTGTGGGCCAAATCCCCAGTGGGGGTCATGCAAGAGGCAAGCAATCAATGTTCTCTCTTCTCTTTCTCTCTCTCTCCCCCCCCTTCCTCTCTCCCCCCCCCTCCCTCTCCCTCTCCTTTCCTCTCTCTCTAGAATCAATAAAGAAAAAAATTTTGAAAAAAAGAAAGAGAAGCAGACCTTCTGGGGCCTGTTCTGCTGATTTAGAAATGGTTGCTACTGCCCATTGCTCTGGAGTAAAGGAAGGTGACATGACAGACATGGTTTAGGAGCCTATTTTCCCAACATTATAGTCCCTTTCCCAGCTTACTTCCTCTTGTCAGTCCCTGTGAGGGACTCCAGGCCCGGGGTCCGCTGCCCTGCTGTCTGCCTCTGGCCCGGCTGGGGTCCCTGCGCAGATGACATTTCCTGGCCTGGTTAACCTGTTGATTGTGGCGAATGTAGATGCTGCTTTTGAAAAGCAATGAACACTGATGAAACAACCAACTTTTCCAAGTGCACTAGACAACCCTGAGCGTTCCCTGTGACTGGAGGGAAGCAGACCTCCAGCCACACAGCAGTCGGCCTCTCCCCATCGGCGTCTCTCCGTTTCTGTCAGTCTCTCCGCGTCTTCTTCCTCCTACCCCCTCTTTTCCTGTCACTTTTTCCCACCTAGTTCCATTTTCTTCTTTCTCTTTTTATCTGTCCCCACTTGGGTAATAAAGTGAAATGCAAGTGCTTTCATGTTCCTGTTGTTTTTGCTTTACTTTTACTTAAGGGATTTTACGGACTCATTCAGTGTACTGTATTTTATGTTTCTTATTAGTATTAAATTTCTTTCCAGTAAGAATTAAAGAAAACCCTGAAAATGGATTTCCTATTTTCTTCATTTATTATTAATTAATTGCATTGCTATTGCAAAGCTAATTTAGGCCTCTCTCTCTCTCTTTTGTGTGTGTGATGATTCAAAGCTCAGAAAAATATTTCAAATTATTAATTGGAAGTGTTCAAAAACCATGCTTTATTAGTTTAACTCTTTGGGTCTTTGTATGAATTCTGGGCAGAGTAGAAACACTTGGAGGCCATATCGTTTTAAAAACTTGCTGGAAGATGGAGAGAAACGGTCTTTGTGTCTAATCCCATCCTCGTGTTGTCAGTGGGATTCTGACACCTGCCCAGCAGGTGCTGGAGCTCCCTGAGGGGAGGGTGGGCGCCTTCCCTCTGGCCTCTGGGGACTCTCAGGACACTTGCCCACAGGTAAGAGCAGGGACCCCAGGCCGACTCCCTGGCCTCACCTGACCCCAGTGCCTGTCCACCAGCCCCCCTCGTGCTTTGGGGGGAATTCTTCAGGTGTGTTTATTTTCACATTAACATCACCACCTCGCATTCATGTTCTCCGTGCTGAACAAAAGAAAAATGTCACTGTGTCCTTCAAAGTGTGACAGTTCTGCTCATCTTTTTTGGAGGCTGGAGAAGGTGAAGGGAGGGAAGCAGAGGGTACGATGGGGGCTGGTGTGGGCCTTTCTGCTTTGGAGGAATGAGAAGTTCTTACTCTTTTCCACCAGCACTGTGCGAAAAAGAAGGAATCTGTCGCTGATGCCATGCTGCATGCCTCGTGGGTCCTGGCTCCAGCCACGAGGTTATGGGCAGTGGGCGCCTTGTGTGATCCTTGCACTCGGTAGCGCCCAGAGCAGCCCCCATACTTTTCTGTTTTGCTTTTTTTTGGAAGCGACTGTGGCTGTCACTGGGTCCCTTCAGTTACTGGGCTAGCGTAAAGCAGCTGCACGTACTGCGTTTAGTATTTTTCTATGATTTGCAAGAATTCTTTATCCTTTTTTTGTGCATAAGTTAAACATAATTTTAGGAGAGAAACATATAAACACTTTTTTTTTTCCTCACTTGAGGACATTTTTCCATTTTTTGTTCAGCTAGAGTGGGAGGGAGAGAGAGGAAGAGAGAGAGAGAGAGAGAGAAACATTGACGTGAAAGGGACACATCGAGTGGCTGCTACCCACACGACCCAACCAGGGCCAGGGACAAATTGCAACCAAGGTACGTGCCCTTAGCAGGAACCGAACCCCGGTCTCTCTGGACTGCAGGTCGATGCTCTAACAGCTGAGCCAAACTGGCCAGGGCTATAAACATTTCTTTAAAATAAAATAAAAAACATCCCTCAGAAGAGGGGGTGGGGGGGTGGGGGGGTGGGAAGAGGTAAACCACAGAACTTATATGCATGTATGCATGACCAATGGACATGGACAACTAAGCCAGGGACGAGGCAGAGGTGGGGTGGGGTGTGGGGTGCCAATGGGGTAAAAAGGTAAAATATCTGTAACAAAAAAATAAATATGCCCTGGCCAGTTTGGCTCAGCGGTTAGAGCGTCGGCCTGCGGTCCAGAGAGACCCGGGTTCGGTTCCCGCTAAGGGCATGTACTTCGGTTGCAGTTTGTCCCCGGCCCTGGTTGGTCGTGCGGGTGGCAGCCACTTGATGTGTCCCTTCACGTCGATGTTTCTGTCTCTCTCTCCCTTCCTCTCTCTCCCTCCCACTCTATGTGTACAAAAAATGGAAAAATATCCTCGGGTGAGGATAAAAAAAAAAAAAAAAAAAAAATTCATAAAAAAAAAAAAAGTTAATCTCAAAAATGAATGTCCCAAACTAGTTTTGTGCATTAAATAAATCCCTTATAGAGTAAATAAATAAATAAATAAAATAAAATAAAATAAAATAAAAAGCCTGGTGACTCAGTAATCTGAAGCACTCATTGGTGTCTAAGCATCAATCTTTCTTTGAATGTACCTGTAAATTAAGGGGCCAGCACACTGATGGAAACAGAACCTTGTTCTAATGAAAGTGCAAATCAAGGCACAGACTCATTGTCTTTGTTTGCTAATGTTTGTCCACCTCCCTCTCCTTCCCCTCCCCCCCAACACACGTACACACCCCATCAAGTCAATATTCAGGTTCTTAATCACGGCATTGACGTGAGAGGCAGGCCGCTGGTCTTGGCAGGCCTTCTGGAGATCAGGTTTCCTCTGTTCAAAGCCAACCCAAGACCCGCTTGTGCCTGACTTCTGTCACGTGCCTGACTTCTGTCACCGGGCAGGTCTCTGGAAAGCTTGTAGCCAGAGACAGCTGTGGATATTCATGCAGGGGCGTTGAGTGGGGGTGTGGAGGAGGAAGGGTATAGGCCCAGCAGCATCTTCGACCTGGTCTTGGTACAGAGCTACCTTAGGCTGCCCTGCCCTAGCCCATGTGACTGTGCCAATGACCTGGGAGGCTGGCCTGGCTCCTGCAGCCTCCCGGAGGACGTGGCGGCCCCTTCTCTCCAGATCAGCCCACTACCTCCGGGTGGGGAGTGGAACAAGAGATTCAGAGTTGACCTGCTCCTGAGATGGAGGCCCGTGGGGCAGGGGGAGCAGGTTCAGTCTGCTTCCTTTCCTGGGTTTTCAGAAACATCAGCTCTAGAAGGTGTCTCCAAGGACCATTGCCCAGGAAGGTGGCTTCCCAGAGCTGCTGGATCCAGTAACAAGACGGGTGTGGGGTGCGGGCTCTTGTTTATATTGAAAGCTGCTTATCAGTAAATGCTCAGACCTTCTCTGACAAATATTCATGTAAAGGCAGTTCCGTCCAGTATTTTGCTTTAAACTTGCTTCCTTCCTAACTCACTTTGGAATAGATGCAGTACAGCAGATAGAGTACGGAGTGATCTTGTAAAGTATCTCACTCATTCACGCATGCTCTGTTGCTCAGGTTTCAAGTCTGTTCTCTTTAGAGGTAAAGGATGGAGATCTCTATCTCTATCTCTATCTCTATCTCTATCTCTATCTCTATCTCTCTCTATTTTTTTACTACTCTCGATGCTGTGGCAAATCTTTTTTTCTTTTAATTGGATATTTCAGTTCTTTGAGGCTATAATAACACTTTTTGCTTCATCTTCTCTGAATATAGAGCCCAAGCTTCTTAAGTGGATCTGGCTAGAAGTTCGGGCTTGTTAAAGGAAGAAACAAGGTGGCTGAATGGTGGGAGATGAGAAGAACTGAGTGGTTTCAGGTTCAAAGGAGCAGTGATTTTTCTCTGCACTACAGAGACGTGTGGCCCACAGGTGGCACACAGCTGATTCCTTGTCATCTGCAGTCACTTCCAGCATGGGGCTTTGCTCAGATCAGAGACTAAGCAGGCTGTGATGACCTCGAAATATCCAGGACAAGAAAGCCTGAAACTGAAGTAGCTGATGTCCCCACACCCAGGCTTTTTGTATTCAGCCTTTTGTCTTCAGTGAAGCTGGAAGGGTTCTTTTATAGAGAGCGAAACTTGTGATTGTTAATCGCAGAGTTGAGGTAAGAATATCTAGGCTGTCTTAGATGTTGGCTTTTACATCTGTTGCCTGCTGTGTGTCCAGGGTGATACCATGCACGTTTGATGTGAAATCAGCTAAATTCTCACTTAAAATGTTACTTAGAAGTGAAAAATTGATAATTCTTTATAAAATGCCTCTTCTTTTTGTCCCTTGTTTTGGAACAGGACTTGTAACAATAGTATGGAGGTTAATAGGTTATCTCTTATTGCCATGTCTCTACTGAAAATTAAGTATAACTAATCTTATTGGGTACATAGATTTTTATAAACTTTATTTTAAAGCAGATTTCTATCTACATTGTGAGTCTATTTTATCTTCATAAATATTGTCAGTAATGGTCGAATTTGCTTCTGACTATGACGTTATTGGAAAATAAAGCTGTGTGTGTGTGTGTGTGTGTGTGTGTGTGTGTGTGTGTTTCTAGGCCCCTTTCCCATGAAGGGTGATGATCAAGCTTTAGCAGGAGAGTAACTAGATGTCCTCACTGTGATTTGTGGCTTAGATTTCAAAGCTCCCTTTCTTGTCCCCTGAGACACTGTCCCAGCGAACGTAAGCATGGCAGTGGGGGCTGGGAGCAGCGTTGGCCACTGCTGTGTATAGTGCCACAGAGTCCACAAAACAGGGGCACAAAAGACTCTATAAAGGTTTAGCATTTCCAGAACAATGTCTGCATTGTCCTGTCTTTTTGATCCTTTGGTGGTTAGTTGTCCTTCCTATGAGCTGATTATCTTGTACTCTCTCCAGGGGTGAAGACACCAGTAAGACCAGCTGAACTCTGTTGAGAATTCTTGTTACTTTTATTTTTATTCAATTACGGTTTACATTCAATATGATTTCGTATTAGTTTTAGGTATACAGGATAGTGGTTAGACAATCACATACTTGACAAAATGTTCCCCCTGATATTTCAGGTACCCATGGGCACCATACCTAGTAATTACAGTAGTATTAACTATATTCCCTATATTATACTTCACATCTCTGTGACTGTTTTGTAACTACAGGTCTATACTTCTTAATCCCTTCATCTCTTTCACCCAGTCCCCCAGCCTCCTCTCCTCTGGCAACCATCCATCTGTTCTCTGTGTCTATGAGCCTGTTTCAATTTTGTTTGTTTGTTTATTTTATGTTCTTTCAATTATACATATAAGTGAAATCATGTAGTATTTGTCTTTGGCTGACTTATTTCATTGAGGATAATACCTTCTAGGTCCATCCATGCTGCTGCAAATGGTAAGATTTCATTCTTTTTATGGCCAAGTAATATTCCATTGTATATATGTGCCACATCTTCTTTATCCAATCGTCTATTGAGGGACACTTGTGTTGCTTCTATATCTTGGCTATTGTAAATAATGCTGCCATGAACATAGGTGTGCATATATTCTTTCAAATTTGTGTTTTGCATTTATTTGGATATATTCCCAGAAGTGGAGTTTCTTGGTCATAAGGCAGTTCCATTTTTAATTTTTTGAAGAACTTCCATACTGTTTTCCACCGTGGCCGCACCAGTCTGTGTTCCCATCAACGAGGGTTCCCTTTTCTCCACATCCTTACCAACACTGCCATTTGTGGATTTATTGATGATTAGCCAGTCTGACAGATGTGAAGTGATATTTCATTGTGGTTTTAATTTGTATTTCTTTGATGATTACTGACATTGAGCATCTTTTTATATACTTACTGGCCATCTGTATGTTCTCTTTGGAGAAGTGTTTATTCAGGTCCTCTGCCCATTTTTTTAATTGGGTCGTTTGTTTTTTGTTGTTGTTGTTGAGTAGTATGAGTTGTTTATATATTTTGGATATTAACCCTTTGTTAATCCCTTTGTATAAATACCCTTTGTATTTATTACTGACAAATATGTTCTCCCATTCAGTAAGTTGTCTTTTTGTTCTGTTGATGGTTTCCTTTGCTGTGTAAAACTTTTTAGCTTGATGTAGTCCCAATTTGTTTATTTTTTCTTTTGTTTCCTTTGCCTGAGTAGATATATCAGAAAAAATATTCATGAGAGAAATGTCAGAGATTTTACTGCCGATGTTTTCTTCTAGGAGTTTTATGGTTTTGTGCCTTACATTTAAGTCTTTAATCCATTTTGAGTTTATTCTTGTATAAGGTGTAAGTTGGTGGTCTAGTTTTATTACTTTGCATATATTTGTCCAATTTTCCCAGCACCATTATTATTATTTTTTAAATCCTCACCCGAGGACATTTTTCCATTTTTTGTTCAGATAGAGTGGGAGGGAGAGAGAGAGAGAGAGAGAAACATCGATGTGAAAGGGATACATCGAGTGGTTGCCACCCTCATGACCCAACCAGGGCCAGGGACAACTGCAACCGAGGTACATGCCCTTAGTAGGAACTGAACCTGGGTCTCTCTGGACTGCAGGCCGATGCTCTAACCACTGAGCAAAACTTGCCAGGGCCCAACACCATTATTGAGTAGACTGTCTTTACTCCATTGTATGTTCTTGCCTCCTTTGTCAAATATTAATTGATCATATATGCATGCGTTTATTTCTGGGCTTTCTGTTCTGTTCCATTGATCTATATCTGTTTTTATTTGTTTGTTTGCTTGCCAATGCAACTCTCTTTACTAGTTTCATAAGGAATTGCCTGGGTCAGACCTAATTATTGAGTCAGTTTTGAATTACAGAACAAGTTGGTGTGAAAGTCAGTGTTCAACAAGCAGAAAAGATGAGATGCAGTGGGCTTGCAGCTGAGGGTATATGTCTGTACCATGCTGTTTTGATTACTATAGCCTTGTAGAATAATTTGATATCGGGTAGCCTGATTCCTCCAACTTTTTTCTTCTTTCTCAAGATTGGTTCCATAAATATTTTTGGATTTCTAGTGAAAATTCTGGATTAAAAAACCTCCTGGGTTTGTTTATCTTGATTTTTGTGACCTGCAACATTTCAGCAGCTCTTGGAGAGACTCCATTCCCCCATTCCATAAAAAAAGTTACTTTTAACTTACAGGAGTAATGCATGAATACACTCTCCTTGTTAAAAAGTGAGGGGGCAAAAGATTATAGATAAAGATAGTTGCTCAGAGACCTCGGTTGGTGCGAGTCCTGTCGGACCATCTTCTTAGGTGCCTGTATACAGACCCGAGGGGACATCAGAGGCATGTTCAGACACCTATGGCTAGACCCACAGTGTTGATTCAGTAGGTCTGGGGGAGGCCTGATGATTTGCATTTTTAGCAAGTTTCCAGATGATGCCGATGCTACTGGTTCAGGGACCACACTTTGGAAACACTCATAGAATTGATTGTGTGTATGTGTCTTTAAAAAAAAGCAGTGCTGTGATAGTCTATGTGCTTCTGCATTTTTCATCCTCTGTGAAGAGCTTTGTGTGCAAGTACATAGTGATTGTTTCATTCTTTTTAACTGCTGCATAGTGTTTCAGAGTGTAAATGTGCCTTCATTTAACTTCTATTAATGGGCACTTTGGTTCTTCACAGTATATTTTAACAATAATACACAAATGCTGCCCTGAACACCTTTGTGTCTTCTTTGTGCGAGCATGAGCGTCTAGGGTGGTATGGGAAGTGAAATTGCTGAGTGTGTGTTTTCTGTCTCATTTTTGTTCTGGATGATGTCACCCCGACACTTCATGATATCACTCCGACACTTTATGATGTTCACCACCTTAATGCCCAGTGCTGGGCCACTTGTTTTATTCTCCTTCTGATTTGGGGCTAAACCAGAGTTGCTAGGAAAACTAAAATGTGCTTACGGGGCCCCTCGCAAATCCCACCCGAAATGGGCTTTGTAGACTTCCTAAAACAGTTATAGTCAACTGTTTTCCCCCTCTTTGGACACTTGGTTGATAAAAATGGCCCTCAGTAACAATGGCTCACTCACCAAAGTTTCCAGAGGGTGAGGGTCAAAGGATATATTTCCATGGGAAGTCATTACTAGGCTTCTTCAATCTTCCTCATGTCAGACTCTACATTTATAACCAAATGCAGCCTTCCCAGTGCCCTCCACCTTCCAGACTGGTTATTCCTTTTTTCTGTTCTGTCTTGGCAATGATGGAGTTAGATGAGTCCGGCAGGTCTTAGGCAGGGCTGCAGTCACAGGTGAGTTGTACGCACAGGTAAGTGGGTGTGACATCCTAGTGCCACCATTCCTAGTGTCACAGATTGGCAACATTAAAATTACGGGGTTGTCATTTCCTTGTTTTGCTAAGTATTTAAAAACAACCAACAAAAAGCCAACATTTGAAAAATAAGTATGAGATTTTTAACACCTCTTTACTCCCTCCAAAGTCAGGAAGATACTACCTCAGAATAATGGGCATAGCTTCTAAGTTCAATTTTTGGGGGAAATTTTTTTCCTTTTGCCTCAGACAAGTGTGAATGTTGATTTAGTCTGGAGTTGTCCCAGTATGCCGAGGAACCTGTCATTTCTTGAACAGAAGATTTCATATCTGGATTTAGTCCTTCCTAGTTTGTCACGCCCTTTAAGATACTCCTAAGGGTGACAACTGGGGTAGCATGGTGCTGAATGTGCCCCCTCCTGAAGGAGGAAGAGTCTTAGGGTTCCTCCCATCACCTCTTTCCATTGAGTATCTGCTGTGTGCCAGCCACTGACCCAGGTCTTGGGGGAAAAGAAGCAGAGGGGTTTTTGTGTCTCAGCTCTCCCTGATCGCATTGCTCAAAAATCACTTGCCATCAAAAATCTTCGCATACGTTCATCACCGCTGGACATGAGCCCGGCTTAAACAAAGTCCCTGCTGTACCTTTGAGCTTCTTGAGAGCATCTGCTTTTATTTATTTATTGTTCAATGATTATTTTTTCTTAATGCTCACTTGAGGATATTTTTTCCATTGATTTTTTTTTTTTTTTGAAAGAGTGGAAGTGAAAGGGGGAGGGTGGGAGAGAGAGAGATAGAGAGAGAGAGAGACAGACAGACGTTGATGTGAGAGAGATACATAGATTGTTTGCCTCCCATATGTGCCCTGATGGGCTGGGGATCAGAATTGAACCCATGACCTTTTCGTGCCTGGGCCAATGTTCTCGCCACTGCGCCACACCGGTCAAGGCAGGAGCTTCAGCTTTTAAAGCAAAGAAATCCCTGTAGTAACAGGGAATCTGAATACCTGGTACTACTTCTGCTTCGGGATGTGAAAGTACTCTCATAAATGATAACGGCGTGTGCTCATTTTAACACCAGGGCTTCCCAGTTTTAGAGTGAACCCCTCCAGGAGTACTTCAGTCTGAGATATGCATTTTGAACCTCATGTGATGTGTGGAAACAAATTAAAAAATAACCCACAGAGTAACTCATTACAATGTGAATTCTCTCTAAACAACCAAGATCTAAGGGGCTTACTAGGATTTAAATAGATACAATGCTTTACTAGATTTTTGTTTTTGTCTAACGATTTTTTGGATGCAGTGCTGAGGGGGATTGAGATGACCTAAAAATTTGAGAAGCCTTGGGTTTGGTTAAAATGGCTCTGAATGCTGTGTGAAAAGGACAGTCACCGGCCTGCCCCAGGGGACCAGATGTGGGCACTCCCTTTCTGGGGTAATTCAGTGAATCTGATTGAAAGGGTGTTTTTTCAGGAAGAGCATTGGGTTCTGCATTGGGTGTGCATCTAATGAACTTCCCCAAGATGAGCACTGTTCTGAGACCTAATAAATATTTGATGTAAGGGGAGGTAGCTGCTGCCTCCTGGTGCTGGAGGGCTTGCTGCAGTTGCTATGGAGAGGCGGGACTGGTCTCAGCGGTGTGACCAGATGCTGCAGGCCCTTTGAGAAGGGGAAAGGTCTTTTGACCTCAGTCAGCTTGCAGAGCCCTGCTGGTTCTGATGAATATCGACCCTTTCCTTATGGTCTCCAGTATGGAAATATGCCCACCATTCAGTGTGCAAATCCCAAAATAACTTCAGTATTTTTTTAAGTACTGCATTAGTTTAGTCAGAAGTGGCTTTCTATTGCAAAATCCTAGCCTAGTATGTTGGTAAAATTAACATGCAGTGTATTTACTAATTGTTCTTCATATCATCATGAGATTCTTCATGATAAATGAGCAAAATATTACAATACTCATTTGCTTGACAAGGATTGCTTTCATTTGAAGTATGAACACCTTGGTTGAGTCGGACTATTATCCTGAACTTTAGTTTTTTAAAAAATTGATTTTAGAGAGAGAGGAAGGGAGTGGGAGAGATCGAAACAGCCATGAGAGAAAACATCAATCAGCTACCTCCTGCATGCCCTCCACTGGGGATTGGGCCCACAACCTGGGCATGTGCCCTGACTGGGAATCGAACCAGTGACCTCCTGGTGCATGGGTCGATGCTCAACCACTGAGCCACACCAGCCAGGCTATACCTTGAACTTTATAAAAAAAGCTGATTACAGCCCGGCTGGTGTGGCTTAGTGGACTGAGCATTGTCATCCCATGGGCTGAGAGGGCACATGCCGGGGTTTTGGGCTCAATTCCCAGTAGGAGGTGTGCAGGAGGCAACCAATTGATGTTTCTCTTTCACATCGACCTTTCTCTCTCTCCCCCCCTTCCTCTCTCTCCAAAATATCAATAAAGACATATTTTATAAAAAACTGATTACAGAATTTGTTATTTGTTATTTAAGTTTTGGAATCTCTTACATGGATCTCATTATACACATTAACCAGAAAAGTGAACTAATACGGTGTTTGCGATTGTTTAACAATTTAATCTGTGTATTTCATGAATGTTATGAGAGCATAAATAACATTTTTTTTTTTTTTGAGAAGTGTTTTGCTTCTTTTTGTCTGCTTTGGTGTCTAATACAGTGGAATGTACTAGCATCTTAAACATTTAGCACATTTGCTTCATGTTGAAAATGGATCTATCCAACCCCTAGTAAGGTTTTTTTTTTTTTCTTTTTTTTTTTTGTTCAGATAGAGTGGGGAGAGGGAGAGAGAGAGAGAAACATCAACGCGAAAGGGACACATCAAGTGGCTGCCACCCGCACAACCCAACCGGGGTGGGGACAAACCGCAACCGAGGTACGTGCCCTTAGTGGGAACCGAACCCAGGTTTCTCTGGACCGCAGGCCGACCCTCTACCCCTGAACCAAACTGGCCAGGGCCCCCTAGTAAGGTTTTTAATGTTTATACGTTCTTAGTCCCCAGAGTAGGGCCATATGATACCTGTACATTCCAGAAATGGTCATTTCTAGTTAACTGGTCAGTTGGTTGCTTTTAAAGTGATGGGCATTGTGCTAACTATCAAGCTTAAGAAAACAAAACAAGAAATGACTCCATGGCCCGACACCAGAGGAAGGTGTCGCCAGGTGAGGGATGCTGGCACATGCGTGAATTAGCTACAGTAAGTTTCTTGGGGTGATACTCCCTGCGATTAGCCTAGAACATGCTTATGGGTGGTCTCTTGCTAAGTTGTACTGAGTTTTAGTCAAAGAGCAAATGTATATTCCAAAGGATCCAAACTCTTCAGTTGGGGCTGGATGTAAGTCTAGAAGTGAATTTGAGGGTTTTCTTCCCCACCCTGGAGCCTGTTGTGAGATTTGTAGCAACAAAGACAAAGAAAGATGACTTAATTGAATCTTGTTAGGGGCTTGGACCTTCCGGTTTGGGGCACAACTTCTCCAGAAGGCTAGCTCTGTGAGAGGAAGGAAGTGGACGAGACGACCAGCACCTTTCTGGGTGTTTCACAAAAACGTGCAGATTGGTCTCATCTAGTTTGTATTCAACAGCTGCCTTAGTAAGTGGTCGGAATTTACAGGTGGGAGATCTGCAGTTCCAGGAAATGGAAGCTTTCTTCCTGGGTTGTGTGGTTCCTCAATGTGGAATCAAGGTGCAAACCCAGACCGGTCTCATTCTCAAGTTCGTGCTCTGTGACCACCACCATCAGCTGCTGGAGGCCGGAGCTGCTGCCTCGAGGGTGTCTTCTGTTTATGCCTGAAGTGTCTGCTTCACCTCACTGGCCCACTCTTTTCTGATGGGGTCACCAGGGGAAGTGGGGGAGAGGGCAGGGTCGAGTTCTGCCCATGAC
The DNA here is from genome assembly GCF_014108415.1 of Molossus molossus. Classification (NCBI taxonomy): domain Eukaryota; kingdom Metazoa; phylum Chordata; class Mammalia; order Chiroptera; family Molossidae; genus Molossus; species Molossus molossus. Next base: position 34,026,283 of record NW_023425351.1, on the reverse strand, counting down.
TGATCCGATTTTTCTGACTGTCCCCATTTTTCAAATGTGAATCTAAACTATAGTCGGCCTCTCCATGGTTAAACACATGTTTATTACTGGGAACCAGCCGGAACCTAACGTCCAGTGGTTTCACTTCCTAGTTTTGTCTGTGCACAGATGTGGATGGCTGAGAATGCCCACTTAGGCTCCGCCCCACCGCTCTCAGTGGGAAGATGGAGCCCTGATGGGCACCTGCTGGCTAGTGTGGGCTGCAGGCCTGGGGGCCTATCCAGCGTCAGACAGAATAACCCCCGTTTGTTAGAGTGACCCAGGCACTTGACCTCAGAGAAAGGAGTACGTGATCCTGTTGAGGGAGTGTCCCAAGCATTTTTTATAAAAGATAAGCCATATGTAACCAGTTCATGTAAAAATAGAGTACGTGCTGGCTGTGTGCGCATGTGTTTGTGTGTGTGTGCGTGTTTGTATTTGTGTTTGTGTGTGCGTGCGTGTTTGTGTTTGTATTTGTGTGTGCGTGTGCGCACGTGTGTTTATGTGTGTATGTGGGTGTGTTTGTGTTGGTGTGTGTGTGTGTGTTCTGGATTCAGATGGGCATTGGTATTTTTCACCACAGGGAAGCCTTAGCCATTGTTACTCACAATGGATTGCTTTTCAGAAAATCAGTAATCTCTTTCATGCCATTAAAGGCTTAGCAAGTAATGAGCACGCCCCCTAAATACTACCTTATGTCTGAAAGAGTCAGTGTTCCAGGAAAAAGCAGCTGTTTTCTCCAGTTAACAAGGTGGAGCAGGTGTTCCCAATGGGCAGGTTGTGTTAAGCACTGATGAGTAAGAAATGATGTTATTCTGGAGGAAATTGTATAATTAGAATTTGACCTCTTTTTAATTACAAGTTTCTAACTCTCACCTGTCTTTCCAGCTGTGTGAGAGAGGCGCAGGTACTTCTGCTGGTCCGTCAGGTCCCCCTGCCCTTTAAGGGTGACCTCAGGAGAACCCAGGCCAGGCAATAGAGAGGGCTCATGTCCTCTCCCCGAAACAAAGAGAAGAAAGCATTTGCATTGGCCATTGAACCAGTGTCTGTGTCACAGCGGGACCAGTGCTGAAAAAAATCTCCAGGGCCTTGGCGGAAAACAAAGACACATTTTGTTGTGTTGAGGGCACAAGTAGGCTTGTTTTCTTGTCCCCTTTCTGGTTAGATATGACATCGGAATTACTGAATGGTAACACAGAGTCTGCTTGTGGAGTTGGGCGAAAGTGTGGGCCCAGGAAAAAGACCAGGAGGCAGGAGAGCTGGGCTGAGGGACCCGCCTGGGTGTCTGTGGGAGATGTGTGGGAGGATAGGAGAAAGCCACTGTGTGTGTTTTTATAATTTGATTTTAATTTTTATTGTTGACATTATTACAGATGTCTCCCATCCCCACCCCTCCCTCACTTTGCCCACCTCCACTCAGCCTCTGCCCCCTCCCTCTGGCCATCACCACATTGTTGTGTGTACCCGTGGGCTGTACATATATATTCTTTGGCTATTCTCTTCACCTTTAATCCTATCTGTCCCACCCACCTCCCCTCTGACATCTGCCAGTCTGTACCATGTATCCCTGACTCTGGTTCTGTTTTGTGCATCAGTTCTGTTTGAGTGCATTTTGTGAGCCCCAAGGTGCTGTCCAAATCCACATAGCTCTTTACTGTTATTTTAACAGCTGTATTGAATTCCCCCCAAGGGAAAGCTTTAGGGATGACCTTTCAGTTCTAGCCCATGTACTGTCCATGAGCATTTTATAATGTTAAGTGTTCTAAAAGTTTGCAAGACTGAAACTGGAAAAATATTCTTTTCCATAAAAGCACTATCCTAGATTCTGATGGGTCGTGGTGATGGTTTCCCAACTCTATGGAGTACTGATAACTACAGAATTGTGCCCTTTAAACAGGTGCATTTTATGGTATGTGAGTTATGGGTCAGTAAAGCTGTTATTGTATTAAAAAACAAAACACTGTCCTGAATGTTCTCTAGAAAAATCCCATCTTTTTATCCTCCCCACCAGTCTCTCAGACGTGGCAGGTGTTCAGCACACACAGGTGGCTGAATGTCGAATAATGGCTTTGAAATAATCCAAGTAGCATAGGTAGAGGAGGCGGCAGTAGGGGCGCAGTGTGGGGGGTAACCTCCAGGGGGCAGTGCTGTAGCAGGGTGGGCAGGCTTGGTTGGAACGGGATCTTCTAACAAGAGGTGACAGTGATGGCAGATGTTGTTAGGGGGGTTCAGGAGGAGGATGTGCCACATGCAGGTGAAGATCTGGGTGGGAGGGGCCGCAGATGATCCTGGATGCAGATCAGATGCCACTTTCGTGTTTGAAAGTTGGGAACACTGCTGTTTTGTGGTCCAAATTCTGGTTATCTTGGCCTCTGGAATCAGGAAGCCATGTGATGACGGACTGGGTTGGACAGCTGCCGATGGCTGTGTTTGCGGGAATTCGAGGAGAGGGCGATGTGGAGAGCCACAGGTTCTTCTGTTTCACAGTGTCCGTGTCCTTGAGTAGCCAGATAAAGAGCCCAATCAGGTACCCAGACTACAAAGGCCAAGAGGTGGGGTGTGGCAAGAAGGCAGAGCCCAGGCCCAGATCTGAGCAGCAACTGAAGATCTGGTTACACTCTTTGGAGGACGGTATTGAGTTGATTTTTGGGTTTATTTTCAGTTTCTTCATTTGTGTATTCTTTTTATTTATGAATTTTTTTGCATCTTTATTTTTATTCTTCAGTTACAATATTGAATTTACATTCAATATTATTTTGTATTGGTTCCAGGTGTATGGCATTGTTTTTGATGTTCTTTTCGTTTTTGATCAGCGTGGATGAGGGAGGAGTGTATTTTGTTCCCCGGAGGCCCACGTCCTCTACTGAGTGCCTCTCCAGACCTTCAGTTGTGGAGCGGGAACCACTTGAGCTTGGTTCCTGCTGCAGCAGCACCAGCCCCTGCTGAAGCAGAAGTCTGAATCTTATGAAACCAGCTTTCCTCCCCAAAGGGCATTCATGTTCTCTTCCTGTGGATTTGTATGCAACAATGTTTCACACTGAGGATTGTGATATCTTATTGCCAAAGACAGTCACTTTGTTTTGTTTTGTTTTGTTTTGTTAATTCTCACCTGAGATATTCTCCCTTGATTTTTAGAGAGAGTGTAAGGGGAGTGGGGCGGGGGGAGAAAGAGATAAAAACATGCATGTGAGAGAAACACACACCCGACCAGGGCTAGGGATGGTACCTGCAGCAATCCAGGTATGTGCCCTTGACCTAGAATCAAAACGGGAACTCTTTGGTGCAAGGGCTGATGTTTTAACTACTGAGCCACACCCTCCAGGGCAAGATAGTCACCTTCTCACATAGTCCTCAACTGAGAACTATTTCTGTTTTGAAGGTTTGAACTAGCCCCCCCCCCCAAAGGACAATGTTAACTAGAACTGTAATGCACTTGGGCCCCTGTGAGGGGCCTGCTGCTGAGACTTCTGCCAATTGATTCTCCTACTTTTGTTTTCTTTATTGATTTTAGAGAGAGAGGAAAGGAGAGGTAGAGAGAGATAGAAACATCGATGAGAGAGAACATCGATTGGCCGCCTCCTGCATGCCCCCTACCGGGGATTTGTCCCACAACCTGGGCATGTACCCTGACCGGGAATCAAACTGGCCACCTCTTGGTGCATGGGTTGACGCTCAACCACTGAGCCATACTGGCTGGGCTTATTTTCGTACTTTTGAAAAATAATACAGGTCAAGGCAAAAGAATTGAAGCAATATGAAGGTGTATACTATTAAAATCAAACTCTCACCCTTGACCCATTTCCCAGACATAGCTGCCTCAGTCAAGCTCCCTGATGTCCTTCTAGAATCCTCAATGCACTTCAAAAAAATCCAGATGGGAACATATACACACTGTTATGCTTGCTGATTATTTTAACTGACACATACCTTCTTGGATGTTTTTCCTTCTCTAACATATGGATAGATCTTTTTTAGGAAAACAGCTTTATTGAGGTATAATTTGCAATCAATAATTACCATACAGTTTACCTCAAAATTCACTTGTTAAAAGTGTACGATTCAGTGATTTTTAGTAAACCTGCAGAGTCCTGCAGCTGCCCCCACCGTCCGATTCTAGAAGGTTTCCATTAGCGCTGTGAGTGTTCAGTCCTGCCACGCCCCCGCCCCCAGGCAGTCACTAATCGAATTTCTGTCTCTATGGATTGATTTTACTCTTTTTAACTGCAACCAGTGGTTCATTTTGTGGAAGTACAAAGATGTGTTTAACTGGTCTCTATTCAGGCAAACTTAGTTTTGCTGATGTTTTATTTTGCTGCCTTCCCACTTCCTTTAAAAACAATTGACAACATTAAAAATTTGCCTCTGGGCCAGACTTGGTAAGAGTGATAAGGGCGTTTTCGTACAGGCTGTTTGTGGACTTTCCAGTAGCTAGCTGTAGGAGTAGAAGAATTGTAGGGCCTGGGTAATTACCTACATTTGAATAGAAACTGTCTGAGGTCCTTCATGATTAGGTGGATACCCGGGCATTAATGCCTGTTTTACGGATGTGGGAAAGTGGAACCAAGTACTTACACATGATTGGCGCCGAGGGGAATTTATGCCGCCGGCTTTTACTTTTCCACTTTTGTCTTTGACCAGGAGGATTTCAGGAATTTCTGAATGTTCAGGAGCATGTCTTAGGATTTCTTTTTCAAATTGCATGTAGGGACCCATTATTGGGTTATGGATTCTGACCAGTTTTTTTTTTTTTTTTTTTTTTTAATGAAGTAGAACAGAATAATAGTCAACGTCTTTCATGTGGTCGTTAATCTAAAATTAGAAGGGCAAAAATGAGAGGCAATAAGTGTTTATTTGGGATTAAAGAATTGCAATTTGGGGAGCACAAATTCAAGCAGAAACCTAAATAGTGTCCTGGCTAGTGTGAGGACAAGGGGTTTTAATGAGAAAAGGTAAGGGATTAATTAAATGAAAAAAAAAAAAGAAAGGAATTCCTATTGGTGTTAACAAGCTGAATCAGTCTAGCTGTCCATGGCTGCTTACTCATTCTGTCTTCAAATGAAGAGTCTATATCATTAGTCCTCGTGGGCAGAATGTCTGCCTTCCTGACGGCTTTACACACAGTTGTTGGCAGACACTGTTGGCTTGGCCCAGTCCAAAGGTTCGGCCTGGTTCAACCAGTCCAGAGGTTCAAGGAGTGAGACGGGCAAGGCGGTTCCTCTGGTTTGGCTGCTCCATTGATGTCACCAGTCACGTTGTAATGCTGAACCTCGTTTCTGAAAATTCAGTTTTAATTGTACATTCTCTGTGTGTGTATGTGACGTAAACATCCGTAATGTTGAAAAGGCAATGCCATAGTGGTTTGAGTTGTTCAATTTCAGCCAAGGGAACAAACAGATGGCACAGCTGAGCGGCTCGAGAACTCTCCTCGGGGCTGGTAGGTGAGAAGACAGGTGCAGGCTTGTCCACTGAGTCGGGTATTCGCTGGGAAACTGAGCCAACTTGTCTAGGAGAGTGGAAGCTGAAAAGGAAATGTTCAGGTAGAATTCCTGTGTGAGCACATTTCTCTATCAAAATAGTTGAGCGATTTCCAAAGTTCCAAAGAGAAAGCTTTGGGTGGATGTTAGTTTATGAGCTATTTGAGAAGTCAATTTAAATAAGGTTTCTGTTTTTGTTTAAAGGTTAAAAAAAATGTGGCAGAGAAAAATCATTGGGGCCTGGATCAGTTTAAAGCCTCCGTCTTCCTATTAAGCTCGTCATGGTCACCATGGTTTCTGGCCCTACAGAGCTGGCTCCTGGGTCATTCTACCTTCTACAGTTCTTGTCCTTTGGTTTCCACATCGCAAAATTTGGAGGCCAGATTTGCCCAGAGGATTATCTTTCTAAATCAAATCCTCTTATGGAGAATCTGAATTTGGAATTGCTCTCTGTTTTGATCACCACGCTGGGCAAATGTTGAGAATGCTGCTTCTTGGAGATGCCGGGGCCGTGTCTTCCTCTTAGAAATCCGTGGAAAGAATGAGCACCGCCAACAGTGATTGTGTCGTTGGACAGGGATGGGCTTGCCATCTTGCGTGGCTGTTTTCACTGTATTTTTCCAAGGGGAAAAAAAAAGACTTGGAGGATCCAGTGTAGGCCTTGAACATGGTGTCCTACTTCTGTATTGGGGAGTTGTCTGTTTCTGTTTCATTTTAGAAAGATGTTAGACCCCTTGCTGGTGTTATGAGCTACCCTCGCCTGTGGGGGAACATTCTTTGAAGATGATAATACTCTTCCATAAATATAATGATACTCTTCCTTTAACTAGGAAGCAGACGTTCAAACCACTGTGATATTTAAAAAAATGCACCGGATGTCCCGTTCACCAGGTCTCAGGTTGGATTCCCAGTCCGGGGACATGCCCAGGTTGCAGGCTCGATCCCCAGTAGAGGGCGTGCAGGAGGCAGCCTGTCAACGTTTCTCTCTCACATCAGTGTTTCCATCTCTCTGTCTCCCTTCCTCTCTCTCCAAAAAATCAATAAAAATGTATTTTAAAAAGTAAAAAATGCACTGGAGGAATTGAACCAGGTCTGCCCAGGTGATTGTCTCCTTTGCATTAATAATGGAGCTTGGGAATTAAGTCATCTTTTCTTTTACCATGAGCTCAGACCTGTGCTTTCTGTGGTTCTTCAGGTACTTGTGAAGTGTTGGTAATTTCCCCCCAGGTAAGTGGTCGAGTAAATAAAATGTTTTTTTAAAAAATTAATAGATTTGTTTTAGAACAGTAGTAGGTTTACAGAAATTGAATAAGTGGTATTGAAAATTCCCATATCTACAACCCCTCCCCCACTTTCCCCTATTAGTTGGTTCATATGTTATAATTGATTAACAATATTGATACATTATTATTACCTGTAGTCCATAGTTTACATATAAGTTTCTAACCACTATGCTATATACCTAAAACTTATATAACATTAAATGTTAACTATAATTGAAAAAGAAGTAAAAAGTAAATCAGTTCAGTGATTGGTTAGTAAGTAGTCTTAGTCATCTGAAGTAAAATGATTCAAACCTACACCTGGTACTTGATTTTGAACTTTCTGGGACAACGTGACCATAAGTGCAGGATTTCAGAGTTTTAGGTACTTTCCAGGAATGCGTCGATCCTGTCCTTTTACCGCCACAGAGCTTACTGGAATAAATAACACTGTATGCTCTTTTGATAAATACTTGTTTGATAGTACTGTTTGATAAAACTGGGAAAAGTCAGTAAGGAGCATTCACAACAATAAATCCAGGTGTCATTACAGTCAGATGTTTAAAAGTGTCAGGTTCTCCTTCTTATGTCGGGAGACAGAGAGGCTGTTTGAAGCCTCCCAGCCACTGATTTGGTTTTGAGGTGACAGGTAGCATTGGTATTGTACCTTAAGAAGGAAACGTGGGAGATTTGTCTTTAAAAGGGAAAGTATGTGAAATATGTCATAGGCAACAGCATTTCATAACCAGAGTCGCAGGTTCATGAGGCTATTTGGCATGAGACTATTTCTTATAAAATTCAGGATAAAATGGGCAATATTCATGCTGTGTATTTTTTGAAGGGTTGCCTTTGGAGATGCTTAGTTAAGTTATTGGAGTTTAAAAGCCAGCTCAGCTGCTTAGATGTTTGAGTCAGTGGTGGAGTATGTTAGGACTCAGCTTGCTGATGATGGAAGTTCATAGCCAAAGATTAATTTTAAATCAGTGCCTACGGGTCTGGAGCAACTCCCCTGTTCCCTGAAGGAAATGTGTTTCATCTGAGCCTCTAGTTGCTGGGAATAGCTGTGTAAGCAGTGGGGAAGTTTTTCTAAATTAAAATCTAGTCCTCCAGCTCATTTATTCCTTCTAGGTTCTGACAGTTGGGTGTGTTTATGCTGCCTCCTGAGCTCTCCCTACAGCCAGTCAGCAAATTAGAAACATTTAGCTTGGAAGAAACGTCTATCTTCCAATAATCTCAGGTAGAGACTTTGTGCTTTTAAATACATTGTTAATACTTCTAGACAAGTAGCTTGCTTTCATTCCCTTTTCCCCAAGCTATTGTTCCAGACTGTTTATATGGCTTTAAGTCCAGACTCGAAGTAGTTCTAATACTGAAAAGGCCAGGCAGGTGTGTGCCTGTCCTGACACATCCAGTTCTGTCTCCTGTCTAAACGTGTAAACTTTGTGACCTGTTAGGATAGTGGGAAAACAGAAACACACACCCCAAAAAGCAAAAGCAAAAGCAAAAGCTCTTTGGCTACAAAATCTCTCTTGTTTTCAAAGAGAATGCCTATTTAGAAAGTGCTAAGACCATGGGAAATGACAAGTATTGAGAGTTCGCTCAAGCTTTATCCTAAGGCAGATTCAGCCTCAGCTGTGTAAGCTTCAGCAGCCACCAAGCTCATCCAAGGGCAGAATCTCGGCCCCACCCCAGACCTGTGCAGTTGGAAGGAAACTGGCCTTGAACATGGTCCCTAGGTGGTCTGTGAACATGCAAAAGTTAAAGAACTTCCTCCTGAGTCTGTTGTCATGGAAACCAGCAGGGCAAGGAGGGACGAGAAAACTTACAACTCAGACTGTTTATAAAATGAAAAAGGTGGATATTGCAGCAGGTGGATCTGGATACCTAAGGAATACTAAGCTGATGTCCTATCTCCAAACACAGTCACATTGTGGATTAGGACTTCAATATATGCATTTTGGGAGGGTGTTACTGGAGAGATGAATGGGCCAGATCTTCCCAACACTCTTGGGAGTTGGGTGGCTCTTGCAGTATATTCAGAAAAGGAATTTTCTAAAATTCGCACAGCAGAATGAATGATTTTTATTGGCGTGGAGTTACATTCCTTGGGTTCCAAATTGTCAGTTCCCTTAACCCAATCCTGGAAGACATGCAGCTATGGATTCAGTAGAGCTAGAAATAGGGCCAATGTCCAGAGTTTCCTTTCCATTGTAAAGCTGGGTCCGGTTCAGCATCAGGCATCAGGCTAGATTCAGTCCATCTGTCCATTGTATGGATCCCACAGTACCAGGGCATGGGAGCCCCACAAACCAGGAGTCCAGTGCAGGCAGCAAGGGAGAGAGGAAGAGAGACAGAGTCTTCTTCTGTTCAGAAGATTAAATATCCAGGTTTCGGGTGCTTGCAGTAGCCACGTGTATTCTGGTCACTGACTCCCTCCCAGGTGTAATAGACAGGTAAGCACCTTCCCACATCATTCGGACCTCACTGGGCATGCATCTAAACTGCCTTTGTCTAGTCCCTTCCCCTATCCCTCATTGATCAGTGGGGAACATACCTGGAGAGTGTTAAACTAGCTTTCTGACGAAAGCTGTATAAATAGCATGCCTGAATTACCTAGCCTTCCCTTCCCTCCTTTCCTGTTACATAATAACCAGGTTATTGCTGTGGCATCAAGAGGACACAGTTCAGTCCTTGGAAACAGTTTCACTGATTTCCCATCCCCACCTCCCTAATCTGTCTTCATTCAGAGGCAAAACGATTTTCCTAAAGCACAGCTCTGAGCATCTCCTGCCCACTGCTAATAAATGGATGGAGATGCAGGGTGAGGAGGATTACTGCCAGAATGTGTTTGGGCTCCGTCGTTCATTTCTCAGTTTCTCACGCTCACTCCTCTGGAAATTGGAGAGACCATCACTGACCCCATGTCACTGGAAGGATGAACTAAATGCTAACAAATATTGTTGCTAAAATCGCAGTCACACTCCTCAGCAGGGCCTCCATCACCAGGTCACTCCGAGTGTGGTTCCTACCAGCAGCCTCCCATCACCTGGAGCTTATCAGCGATGCAGGCTCTGCATTGTAATGAGAGTCAGGTGAATTGTACGGGAGGCGCTGGCTCCTCACTTGGTTCTTAACCACAGTCCGCTTTCTCCTGCTCCAGAAAGGACACAGGTCTTGGAGGCAGACCACCTGGTTTCACATCCCAGCTCTTCACCTACAGCTGTTGTGGGTATGGATGTTTGCAGGAACTGTCTTTGCTTTGTTTCCCATCTGAAAATTGGGGACAGTCCTAGCCCTTGACTCACAGAGGTTTTTGAGGTTTACTAGAGAGAGTATGTAAGTAGGGGAACATCTACCCTTGTGATTTTCAGTTGAATTTTGTATTTAAAACTAAGTTCGTGTGTGTGTGTGTGTGGTTCATGGCACTTTTTTTGTGTGTTACTGAGTCAAGGTTTGCTTATTGTGACACTGTGTGTGTTTGTGTGTGTGTGTGTGTGGGGGGGGGTGAAGGAGGTGTTCATTAACCTCTGGCCTCTGTACTGTCTTATCCTGACTATGGAACATCTTCCTGGTCATCCTCTGGGAAACTATGACCAGTAAAGGGTGTAGTGTCGAGACTCCTGTACCTTGGAGGGTCCATCAGCTGCTCCTACAGTGGAAGGTGGAGCAAATCCTTTCAGCTCTCAGAAGTGGCCGGGAACCAGGATGGGCCTGTATATCTAAGTCTCTAAAGAGATTTATTTGAGGGAATAAGTGCATATGATTATGGCGGCTGAGAAGTCCTGAGATCTGCAGTCGGCAGGGTGGAAATCCAGGAGAACCAATGGTGTAAATTCTAGTCCAAGGCAAGTCCAAATACAGAAGACTGATGTCCCAGTTCGAAGACAGTCAGGCAGAGAGAGTGAATTCTACCTTCTCAGCTTTTTTGTTCATGCATGTCTTCAACTGATTAGATGAGGCCCACCCCTGTTGGGGAGGACAATCTGTTTTGCTTAGTCCATAGACTCAAATGTTAATTCCATCCACAAATAACCTCACAGACACAACTGCAACGTTGCTTAACCTAATACCTGGGCATTTCATGGCCCAGTCAAATGGACGCAAACATTAACCTTTATATATAGATTCTTGGATACCGATTTTCAATGATTTATAATTTTGCTGTCCTTAATTAGGTTGCTGGTTAATAAGTCCTGTATTTGGCTAGCTGGAGCACCTTCCTGCTGGCTGCTGTGGTGACACATCCACAGTGTCTGATATCAGTGGCCTGCCTCTCCTATTGGGTAATGGCATTGTCTGTCTGTGTGTCCTTTGAGCGCCCACCCCAAGTGAATTTTTGTGTGTGTCTTAATAGCTTTTTCATCAGACCATCTCTTAAGTATCTTTCAGAATTAGGGAGAACTTACCCAGACCTATTTGAGTGATATGTTAATGGGAAGGTGGATACTTAATGTTTTTTTTATAGTTGTTTGTGCTTCCTCTATTTCCATTTGCAACAGCATGAGTCATCTAATGGGTTGTTGCTCAGTAGTGTGCACTTTGCTGGCCGCGCTGTTAACAGCTGAGCTGCCCAGGGGCGCCCTCTGCTGACACTGCTGTGCATGAGCACTTTCCTGGGGTTGTGTGCTGAATGTCTCCTGACTGGTTTCTTTCTTTTGGCTAGTTGTTCTCTCTCTTTCTCTCCAATTATTACACATTTATGGATTATACAATACAAAGAGTATTGGAACCTTCTGTTTACGGAATGTCTCAAGAATATCTTTCCCTGTAAAGTATACACATGTCCACATCATCATGTTAATGTTTGGGTAATTTTCTATGATATTGATGTTCTATTTAGCATTTAAATAATCCACTTTTAGTAGGCACATGTGCTGTTTTTCTTCCATTTAGGTAGCACTAGAATGAACATTGTTGTATGCGTATCATTCATATGTGACTTATAAGTTGAGCTTGATGAGTGGGTAGGAATTTGACAGGTCAAAATATAGGGAAGAGAGGCCCTAGTTTGAGAAAATCATCTTGGCCAAGTTTAAAATGTATCTGAGAAACAGGACTATCAAGTTTGGCTGAAATGTGATGGGGGTAATAGTGGGAAGTGGTTGGAAAGTAGGACTTTTTCTACTGAAACAACAGAATCCAACTGCAACCATACGTGGATTCGAGAAGCACAGAAATTTATTTGTTTATAACTGGGAAGCCAGGGTAGTTGGATCAAGGGGCTCAGATGCACTGCTCCATCCCTTACCTTTCTCTGTTTCTTCTTCTATCCCTTCCCAGTCTTAGCACTGGCTCTGCTGCCTGTCCTCCTAGGCAGAGAAGGTGCCCCCTGGCCCCTCCAAACTGGCATCCCACGGTTGAGTTTACAGGGAGTCACTTTCTCTCATTATTCCTCCAGTGAAGATCAGGGAAGGCCTGGAGGTGGTACTGTTTGGGTCAGGTGTCTACCCTTAGGCCAGACATGAGCCAGGGATGAGAAGCCTGCATGGGCCTGATCTGAATGAAGCACAGCCCACGTCTGGTGCCAGGGTATAGGTGGGAACTGTGGAGCAGATGAGGTGGAATTCCTCAGGAAAGGCGGGTACTGGACAGATAAACAGCAGGCATCTACCATATCACGGATGTGGGTGGGTCTCTACCAAAACACTCCAGGCAGGTCTGAAAGAGGGTGTAGCTAGTGACAGATGGAAAGAGGACATGACATAAAAGGCACAGAGTGCAACTTGGACAAACAGCCGTGGTGGTGCCGCCTTAGGGAGCGGGAAGACTTGGAAACGATTCCTGTGAAGCCAGACCTCTGTGACTCAGGATGGTGAACACCCACATGGCAGTGTCCATCAGGTCAGGACCAAGTCTTACCTGGTTTTTCCTCCTTTGGACCCACAGGAAGAAATAGAAAGAGCTGCGGCTAATCAGAGGCTTCCTCCCTCTTGTTTGCACTGTGGCGGTAGACTGTCTCCGAGTCCCTGTCTTTTAGCCTCTTTCTCCCTACAGTGCGTCCTGTACACCATTTCCAGTCTGATCTTCATGAAACTTTTTATCCTGTCTCTACCTGGCTCAAACACCTTCCGTGGCTTTTCTGTACATTGTATTAAGTAGAAAATGTTGTCACTTAGGATCTTTCATGCTCTGTCCCCAAGCTACATTTCCATTTTTGGTATCTTACAACTCCTTTCTCCCCAGTACCTGAATCTGGAGTCAGCTGGATTTCTGCCATCCCGTTGATATAGCCCGTGCTTTCCCCACCTCTGGACTCCGTCCCACTTTCCCCACGGCTAGAATGCCGTGACGAGGATCTGACTAGAGAACTACAGCAAAGAGGCAGGATGTTATATATCCTTCCGGAGATTGTACCTAGACAGATAGAGTAGTAATTTCAGATATCACTTAAATCCTAAATCCTCATATTTATATACAAGGCTTTCTTCATTCCACACTGATCAGAGCCAAACCTTCAGGGTGGGTATCACAATGGAGAATTAGTGTCCACCTGCCAGGGCCCATTCTGTGTGTTGCTGCTGTGGACACGACAGCTGGGAAACGGAGAGAGGGCTCCTGAGAAGAGGTGGTATTTTTGCCTGGGTCCTGAAAAATGAATGACTTCAGCAAGCAGAACAAAAGTGGCAGGTCAGGCAGAGGATGTAGTGCAGCCATCACAACTGCAAGTCAAGGGCAGGGGGTTTTGGAGGGACAGTGCCAAGTGTGGAGGTACTGTGGATCTCAAGACATCAGACAATTCATTCTTTCAAACAATATTAAAAATTATCCTATGTCTGAATATGGAATGAATGGCCTTTATTGTTGCCCAAATTTGGATGTCTTTTAGGAGAAAAATACAGATTGGGTTTTTGGTCATTGTTAGAAATCTACCCTTTAAAAACTTAACATAAAGACTTATAAAAAATACAGTACAAAGTGAGAGTAATGAACTGAGAACCCAAGGCTCTTCAAGTAACCGAGACTAATAGCCTCCAGGCAAAAAGCTAGAGGATAACTGAACCATTCCTGGGCTTGCAAATCTACACAGGAAAGTAAGACTTGACAGTGGTGTTTAACGTGGGTCCTCCCACACTCATCCAGACCCAGTAGAGGAAGCCAAAAACAAAAGAACACCATCGCCTACAGGGAAAATTTGGCAGGCTCCAAAACCCACTGAGATAGCCAAAATGGTGAAACAAAGAAACAAACCCCAGATGAAAGAACAAGAGACCTCTATTGAAGATGAGATAAACGAAATGCAGTTAAGCAAATTATCAGAGGTAGAGTACAGAGCCATGATCTTGAGGAAGCTTAACAGCATGAGTAAGGACCTCAACACCATGAGTAAAGATATAGAAGCACTGAAAACCAACCAAGTGGCAATGAAGAATGACATAGCAGAAATAAAGAACACATTGGAAGGACTAAACAGCAGAGTAGAGGAAGCTGAGGACCAGATCAGTGAATTAGAAGACAGGGTAGAAGAAATCAACCAATCAGAAAACCAAAAGGAAAAAACAATTAAAAAACAGGAAGACAGTTTAGGAGAACTGTGGGACAACTGGAAACATAATAACATTTGCATCACAGGAGTCCTCGAAAAAGAAGAAAATGAGCAAGGGTTAGAGAATATATTTGAAGAAATAGTGACAGAAAACTTCCCTAATTTGGTGAAGGAAGAAGGCATTCAAGTTCAAGAAGCACAAAAAGCCCCAAGTAAGAAGAACACAAATAGGCCCACACCAACACACATAGTAATTAAAATGCCAAAAGTTAAAGACAGAGAATCCTAAAGGCAGCAAGTGATAAGCAACAGGTTACCTACAAAGGAACCCACATAAGGCTCTCAGCCCACTTCTCAACAGAAACACTACAGGCCAGAAGGAAATGAAGTAATCAAGGTCATGAAAAACAAGGATCTGAATCCAAGACTACTGTCTCCAGCAAGGCTATGATTCAAAATAGAAGGTCAAATAAAGAGCTTCCCAGATAAAAATAAAAAGGCTAAGGGAATACATTAGCACCAAATCAGCACTGCAAAAAATTTTAAAAGGACTGCTGTAATTAGTAGAAGAAATAGGAAGTATAACCACACTAAAAAAAAAAAAATGGCAATAAATAAGTATATATCAATAATCACCTTAAATGTCAATGGATTGAATGCTCCTACAAAAAGACACGGAGTAGCTGATTGGATTAGAATGCATGACTCGTATATATGTTGTTTACAAGAGACCCTTTTCACAATGATAGACTTACATAGGTTGAAAGTGAAGGGATGGAAAAAAATCTTCCAAGCAAATGGAAAGGGAAAAAAAGCTGGGGTAGCAATACTCATATCTGATAAAGTAGATTTCAATGAAGGCCATAACAGGACACAAAGAAGGTCACTACATAATATTGAAAGGATCTATCCAACAGGAAGATATAACTTGGTAAACATATATGCACCCAATATAGGAGCACCAAAATATATTAAAAATCTTCTGGAGGACTTCAAAGGAGATATTGACAGCAATACAATTATAGCATGGGACTTCAGCACCCCGCTGACATCACTGGATAGATCCTCTAGACAAAAAATTAACAAGGAAACATAGACTCTAAATGAAGCACTAGACCAAATAGATTTAATAGATATCTACAGAAAATTACACCCCAAAACTGCAGAATTCACGTTATTTTCAAGTGCACATGGGACATTCTCAAAGATAGACTACATGTTAGGACACAAACTAAGTCTGTACAAGTTCAAGAAGATTGAAATCATCTTCTCAGATCACAATGGCATGAAACTAGAAATCAATTGCAACAAGAACATGCAAAGATATTTGAACACATGGAGGCTAAAAAGCATGCTATTAAACAATGAATGGGTTACCAAGGAGATCAAGGAAGAAATTAAAAACTTTCTGGAAACCAATGAAAATGAACACACAACAACACAAAATCTATGGGATGCAGCGAAAGCAGTTCTGAGAGGGAAGTTTATAGCAACTACAGGCCTACCTCAAGAAGCAAGAAACATTTCTAATAGACTGTCTAACCTCACAACTTAAAGAACTAGAAAGCGAACAAAGAGAAAATCCAGAGTAAGTAGAAAGAAGGAAATAGTAAAGATCAGAGCAGAAATACATGACATAAAGACTAAAAAACAATTCAAAGGATCATTGAAACAAAGAGCTGGTTTTGTGAAAATATAAACAAGATTGATGGATACTTTGCTAGACTCACCAAGAAACAAAGAGAACCCAAATACACAAAATCAGAAATGAAAGAGGAGAAGTAACAACTGACACCACTGAAGTACAAAGGATCCTTAACAAATACTATGAACAAGTATATGGCAACAAATTCGACAATGTAAGTGAAATGGACAAATTGCTAGAAACACATAGTCTCCCAAAACTGGACCGAGAATGGATAGAAAACTTGAACAGACCAATAAAAATAAGGAAATTGAAGATGTAATCAAGACTCTCCCAGCAAACAAAAGCCCAGGCCCGACCAGCTTCACAGGGGAGTTTTACCAAACATTCAGTGAAGAACTAACACCCATTCTCCTCAAACTATTTCAAAAAATTCAAGAACAAGGAAGACTTCCAAACTCGTTTTATGAGGCCAGCATAATTCTAATTCCAAAACCAGAAAAAGACACTACAAAGAAAGAAAACTACAGGCCAATATCTCTGATGAACATAGATGCCAAAATCCTTAACAAAATGCTAGCAAATTAGATCCAGCAATACATCAAAAAAATTATTCACCATGACCAAGTGGGATTCATCCCAGGGATGCAAGGCTGGTACAATAGTCGCAAATCAATAAGTGTGATACACCATATAAAAAAATTTAGAGAAAAACCACATGATCATATCAATCGAGGCTGAAAAAGCATTCGACAAAATCCAGCACCCATTTCTGATAAAAACACTCAACAATGTGGGAATAGAGGGATCATATCTAGACATAATAAAGGCCATATATGAAAGACCTATAGCCAACATCATACTCAATGGGCAAAAACTGAAAGCGTTTCCCTTAAGAACAGGAACAAGACAGGGATGCCCACTTTTGCCACTCTTATTTAATATAGTACTGGAAGTCTTAGCCGCAGCAATCAGACACGAAGAAAAAATAAAAGGGATCCAAATTGGTAAGGAGTAAGTGAAACTGTCATTATTTGCAGATGACATGATATTATACATAGAAAACCCTAAAGACTCAATCAGAAATCTACTAGACTTAATAAATGAATTTGGCAAAGTAGCAGGATACAAAATTAACGTCATGAAATCGATGGCATTCTTATACACCAGTGATGAACTCACGGAAAGAACAACTGAAAAAACAATCCCATTTATCATCGTGGAAAAAACATTAAGATACCTAGGAATAAACTTAACCAAAGAAGTAAAGGACCTATCTGCAGAAAACTACAGGATATTGAAAAAAGAAATAGAGGAAGATATTAAACCATGGAAATACATACCTTGTTCATGGATTGGAAGAATTAACATCATTAAAATGTCCATACTACCCAAAGCAATCTATAGATTCAATGCAATCTCCATCAAAGTACCAACGACATATTTCACAGAACTAGAACAAATACTTCAAAAGTTCATATGTAACCAAAAAAGACCCCAAATAGCCACAGTAATCTTGACAAAGAAGGATAAAGTAGGTCGGATCACAATACTGGACATCAGGTTATACTATAAAGCTACTGTAATCAAAGCAGCTTGGTACTGGCACAAGAACAGGCATATAGGTCAGTGGAACAGAACAGAGAACCTGGAAATGGACCCAAGACATTATGCTCAATTAATATTTGACAAAGGTGGCAAGAGCATACAGTGGAGTACAGAGGGCCTCTTTAATAAATGGTGTTGGGAAAATTGAACAGCTACATGCAAAAAAATGAAGCTAGACCACCAACTTTCACTATACACAAGAATAAACTCAAAATGGAGAAAAGACTTAAATGTGACTTGTGAATCCATAGTAATCCTAGAAGAAAATGAAGGTAACAAAATTTCAGACATCATACGCAGCAGAATTTTCACTGATACATCACCTAAGGCAACAGAAACAAAGGAGTAAATGAACACATGGGACTACATCAAACTAAAAAGCTCTGTGCAGCAAAATAAACAATCATCAAAATGGAAAGGGAACCCACTGTATGTGAGAGCATAATTGCCAATGATACATCAGATAAAGGGTTAATTTCCAAAATATATAGAGTGCTCATACAACTCAACAACAGGAAGGCAAAGAACCCAATTAAAAATGGGCAGAGGAGTTAAATAGACACCTCTCCAAACAGGACATACAAATGGCCAAGAGACATATGAAGAAATGCTCAACATCACTAATCATCAGAGAGATGCAAATTAAAACAACAATGAGGTATCATCTCACACCTGTCAGAATGGCCGCCATCAACAAATCAAATAACAAGTGTTGGTGAGGGTGTGGAGAAAGGGGACTCTAGTACACTGCTGGTGGGAATGCATACTGGTGCAGCCGCTATGGAAAACAATATGGTGTTACCTCAAAAAATTAAAAATGGAATTGCGATTTGACCCAGTGATCCCACTTCTAGGAATATACCCTAAGAAGCCTGAAACACCAATCAGAAAATATATGCACTCCCATGTTCATAGCAGCACTATTTATAATAGCTAAGATCTGGAAACAGCCTAAGTGTCCATCAGTAGACAAATGAATAAAAATGCTGTGGAACATATACACAATGGAGTACTATGCAGCTGTAAGAAAGAAAGATCTCTTATCCTTTGAGATGACATGGAGGGACCTGGAGAATGTTATCCTAAGTGAAACAAGCCAAGCAGAGAAAGACAAATATCATATGATCTCACTTATTTGTGGAATATAATGAACATAACAGTCTGAGGGACAGGGTAGACCCAGAGACGTGGAAGTAGGGTACAGATTGACCACCCTCAGAAGGGGTGGGAGGGGAGAGAAGAGATAAACCACAGAACTTATATGCATGTACGCATAACCGATGGACATGGACAACAAAGCTGGGGATGGAGTGGGGGGGATGGGGCGAAGGGTGTCAATGGGGAAAAAAGGAGAAACATATGTAACACAAATAAATTAATAAAAAAGAATATGAGAGTAACAATAAAATGGAATATAAATCATAAGTTGGGACAAATATAGACTGTCTTGGTGCATATATAGTTTATATACTAGACACACAGATTTTTAAAAAAATAAGTTTTTATGATTCTTTAGAGAGAGAGAAGGGGGGAGAGATAGAAACATCGATGTAAGCAAGAAACACTGGCTGCCTCCTGCACGCCCCCTATTGAGGATGGAGCCCACAACTCAGGCATGTGCCCTGACCAGGAATTGAACTGGGACCTCTCAGTTCATGAGGACACTCAATCCATGAGCCACTCTGGCCGGGCCAGATTTGTTTTTAATGCTTAAAATATTTTAGGTTTTCTGTTTGCTTCTAATTCAGGAAGAGTATATTGAGTTCCCTTTTTTATCAGGTAGATTGGCTTTTTTTGTTCTGCAGTGACACCATGCCCACCTAAGGGACGGTTCCTTTGTTTTTACCTCCTCAGCGGTAGAGGAACCATGCAGGCAGGTTCCTGGAGCAAAGGCCCGAGTTCCCGTGGGAAGGGTCTGTTAAGAGACTGGTGTGGAAATGAATCTGGTGACTTAGACGTTTTGTCTGGCAGGTGGACCGGAGCCCAGTCCTCTGCAGGGCCTGCTGAACAGAGGAAGTGTGATTTCCCTGCACGTTTGCAGAGGGGTTTATTGCACCTGCAGAGGTGCGGCCTGAGTTCAACAAAGAATGTGCAGGAAAACGGCGCTCTGCCTTCAGAGTTGATTCTTCTCTTTGCAGCACATGTGACCAAAACAGGGTCTTTCAAGAAAAGAAGGAGGATAAGGAGGGGGAGGGAAGGCAGGTCAGACTAAGATTTTGTTACACCAGGTCAGACGTTAGATAAAATGAGAGCGGAAATACAGCTTTAATTCTATACCAAGCTGTCCTTAGAAAGCTGATGGCAGATGCAAGAAGCTGGGCTTAGAACTGGGCTGTAATCCAGGTGGGGACAGGCATGGCCCAGATGGCCCTGGTGGGAGATTACTGGCTGGTAATCCTTCCTTGTCCTAGAGGATTACGTCTGCCCTGATGTCGTTTGGTCACCTGACTGGTTAAAAAAAAACAAACCTAGTAGTTTCTTGTGACTGTGCCAGTGTGTGGCATTGCTGGAACCGTCGGTACCTGTGGGTGGCACCGCAGGGCCCGGCCAGCCTTTGTTGACCCAAGAAAGTGCCGTTCCCACCTCTGGTTCCTTGTTGGCCCCAGGAAACGGCAGGTGGGGAGCTGAGCCTTGGCAGGTGGGGAGCAGAGCCTTCCTGAAGCTGTTCTGGAGAAGTCATTTATCAAACAAGCCTGCATGACCTGCCCTGCTGTGTGAGGCTCTGGGAAGGAAGCACCTAGGCCAGGAGGCGGGTCTCTGAACCTGGGGTGGACTCCTCAGCCAGGTGGGGGCGTGGTCCAAGGCTGAAGGCCACACGGTGGTGACCACGTCATGCACCTTGCATTCTGGAATGGACCTCGGGGTGATGGAGCCCGACGAGGACTACCAGTCCCCCTTTGATTTTGCTGCCGGGGTGAACAAAGAGTACCTGTACCTGTCCCCCAGTGGAAATCCATCGCCACCTGGATCACCTGTTCTGCAGAAACTTGGTAACTATGACTTTTCCCAAGTTCTCTTTGCTGGAATGAAACCTGGATCCCACATGGGGTTAGCCTGGCTTTGAAATGATCAGTGTACAGGTGGACTGGGGTGTTGCTCTGTTGAAACTGGTGAATAGAGCTGTTACAGATTTCAGGTGGAGACAGATGGCTCATCACATATGTAATGTATGTGTGTGTATGTAACTGTCGGTATATGTACACATAGTGTACACTCAGAATATGTGTATGGTTTTAGATTTTCAAGGCAATACTGTTTATTATGAGCATGAGAGTTCTGATCATTCTGAGTTCATTGAGCTAATAAATCATAAAAAGGGGGGGATCTGAAGGCCTTTGTTTCCAGTTACCTATATCATTTATGAAGACTCCTCCTCTTGGATCTTGTCTTTGCTAAAATGACAACATCCCAGGTCCTACTTATGGAGGTTGTCCTAGATTTTGTTCTAGAATACTAAGAGCAACATTCAGAAGTACCCAGGCAAGAGATTTTTAAATAGAAAAACTCAAAGCATCTGTTCCTTTGGTTATTCCTGAATCCACCTGCACGAGAGTGTTCTGAGGCCCAGGGCTGCCGTCAGGAGTCCGGGTTCAAGAACACCAGGCAGCACAGAGCTGGGCCAGTCCCCTCATGTCACAGCTGACGCTTGGTGACCAGGAAATGACCTCCTCTGTAACTTGCCAGAGAAATAAGGAGATTTTCCTAGAACTTAATTTTTTTCCTTATAACATTTTGCTCTTTGTAAGCTTAAAAACCGGGCACGTACCTCGGTTGCAGTTTGTCCCCGGCCCTGGTCGGTCGTGCGGGTGGCAGCCACTTGATGTGTCCCTTTCACGTCGATGTTTCTCTTTCTCTCTCTGTTCCTCTCTCTCCCTCCCACTCTACCTGAACAAAAAAAAATGGAAAAATGTCCTCGGGTGAGGATAAAAAAAACAAAAACAAACAAAAAAAAACTGGGTAAAATTAGAGAAAAAAACTGGTAAAGGATCCAGCGTGAAACCCAGTTATCAGTGTTCAGGTTGCAGGTTTGCAGCCTTCCTCTGACGGATGGGCTGCAACCCATAGCCACCCTTGGGGTGTCATTTGGGTTTCCAGGAAGGGAAAATGTAGAGAATACCAGTTAGAGCTGGTCTTTGGAAGTTGGGGGCTGGTAGGCAGCAGCTAGTTGGCCACTGGGGCCACCTCAGACCTGTCATAAAGGGCGTCCTTCTCTGTGCCTGGCCCCTAGAAGGAGAGGGCCACACATCCATTCTCGTGTGCAGGAAATGCTTCCGGAGAGCACACAGTGGGAGTGGGAAGCTCGAGCGCGGTGACAGAGTGAAGCCCCGGTGACAGGGGCCGTGGAAGCACGGTGTCCTGACTTGAAGCTGAGCCCAGGATCAGCGTGCAGAGGGAGTGAGGTCCCAGGAGGGTTCATGCTGCTGGTCTTAGTTCGAGTTGGCCCTGTGTCAGCTCCTTTCACTTTCCCAGTGGCCACAGTTGCTGCCTTCCAATGTTTTCTGCTGGAACAAAAGCAGTTGGTACGGTTGAGTATGTCCCCAGGCACATAACAATTTTATTCCAATTCCCAGGAGCGAACTGTCGGGGGCTGGGCTCATGGGGTTAAAAACAAAATTATGAAATAGCAAGTGACAGAAACCAAACTCAGGTACCCACTAGTGCTCAGATTTAGTGTTTTGCTTCAGTTGGAAAAAGGAGGGGAGAGAGCATTAGAACAAACAGAAACCATAGCAGTCCTCTAGTAGGAACACGGCGATTCTCAGATACGCAAATGGAGTGGGGACCTGGACTAGTCATCCCCAGTCTCTTCCCAGGGCTCCCCAGGGCCCCCCCAGGCACAGGTAGCCTGCCATCTGTTTGAACATCAACTGATGTCTGGGTCCTAGATGGAATCAATTCTGTGTCTTCAGTGTGCTGGTTCTCTTTGTTTCTATATAGGAGCTCTCAGGACAGATAACACCATCAATCCATTTAAAAGCTCATGTGGTTTTTGACCACTCTGCATTTTCTTAATCAGAGACAAATAGTGCTCAAAAAAGGACTGATGTTCAAAGAAATTCCACTCAGAAAGGCTGGGACACAGATATTCTTTGTTATTCTTTGTGGAAACACATATTCTTTGTTATTTATCCAAAATGCCATCATGGGGCCAATGAGAAAATGACAAGATTTAATCTATGGGCAGAGTGTTCTTAAGAAGCAGCCTGCATGCAGGATAGGATGAGGGCCAGCAGCTGGAGCAGAAAGAGGTCTTCCTTGGGTCAGTACAGCCAGCCCTCATTCAGAAGTGTCTTAGACTGCTTGACACCCAGTGCAGGTGTCAATGGCTGGAGCAGAACTTATTCTTCTCATGTGTAATGAACTCTGAGGTTTTAAACTATTCAATTGATTCTTTTGAAAATGCTCATTTGATCCTGCTAAATGGGTTTCACAACCCATAGTCTGAAAAACATTGATTTCTAGTAAGTTTCAGAATCTAGAATGCAAACTCCATTAGGGATGTCAGTCTTTGTTGTTCACTGTTTTCCCCAGCACCTGAAATAGTGCTTGACATCTGTGGCTCAATAAATATTTGATGTATGGATGAATGATTGAATGGTTGGATGAATGACTGGATGGATGGATGGATGATGGATGGATGGATGGATGATGGATGGATGGATGGATAGATGGGTGGGTGGGTGAATGGATGGATGGGTGAATGGATAGATGGATGAATGATTGAATAAAGGAATGGATGAATGAATTAATGATATGGCATGAAACTGGCAGAGGCTAGTTTACACTCCAGTCCAATTTACAGATGTGAACATTGAAGCCAAGAGAGGTATTGTGAAGTTCCCACATCACGAAGCTCAATTCTCAATCAGGTGGTTGGTTTGTTGGTTTTTTTAGTTCCTACTATTTTGGCCTCTGTGGTAAGGATATTATAGAACAGGTTACTCATGCAAAGTCGAACCTTTCCTTTGGTCAGGGTTCTTACTGGAGGATGGGGAACAGTGACCAATCAGCACAGCCGTGTTCAAGAATGGTAGCTGGGGTCCTTGTGCCTTTTTGTCTTTTGTTCTGTGATCACCTACAAGGACAATTTCTCAAATGATATCTATGTAGGATCTCTCTTCCTCTTAAGAATTTTCTGGCCCGGCTGTTGTGGCTCAGTTGAGTATTGTCCCATGCACCCCAAGGTTGCCGGTTTCATTCCCCATCAGGGCATATGCCTGGGCTGTGGGCTCAATCACCAGTTAGGGGCATGAAGCTGATCAATGTTTCATTCTCATCGGTGTTTCTGTTTCTCTCTCCAGCTCCCTTCCTCTCTCTGAAATCAGTTAAAAACATATTAAAATTACAAATAATTTTCTGGTGTACAGAACATGCAGCCCCTGTTTATTAAGAAACAAAAAACCACGACACACACAAAAAACCTTGAGTTATTTCTAGTGACTTCAGGAAATAGGGGCCATTTAAAAAATCTGATATAATTAGTTTTATGTAGTCATATTAAAACCCGAAAGCACAGAAAATAAACAAAACGGAAATTCCTTAGCTCAGAGTCCTCCTTGTTGCTGTTTTATTTCCCTATGTGATTTCTGCGCTGTGTCATTCTCTTCCTTTTAGGAAGTGATGATCACTTCTTGGAAGTTTTTCATGATTGCAAAGATCTTAAGTAGCAAACATGGCTGTGGTTTACTAAGTAAAAATCAGAGCAGAATTAAAGAAATGTAGACCCTCCTTTTTCCTAGAGGGGAAACTTAAGAATGGAAGTGACTTCTTCTGTGGGGACTCCCCAGTCTCTCCATGACTGACCTTTCTCCTCTCTTTTGTGGGGTGCCCCATTATGAGTTTTATACTGGATTAGGGTTGTGGGGAATGATAGATCTGAAGACATTGACTGGAGTTTTTTTTCCTCTTTTTATTTTATTTTTAAACCTCACCTGAGGATATTTTTGCACTTATCTTCAGATAAAGTGGGAGGGAGAGAGGGAGGAAGAGAGAGAGAGAAACATCGATGCAAGAGAGACACATCGAGTGGTTGCCACCCACATGACCCCAACCGGGACTGGGTTCAAACTGCAACCAAGGTACTTGCCCTTAGCGGGAACCGAACCCGGGCCTCTCTGGTCTGTGGGCCGATGCTCTAACTGCTGAGGCAAACCAGCCAGGGCTCTTTTTATTTTATTTTATTCTTTAAGATGAAGGTGATATAAGGGTCCATTTAGAAATACCTGGAGGAAGCGAGTTAAGTATTTGTAAATACTAATGTATTCTACCTTTTTGATCTTTTTTCCTCCCCCACTGTTTCTGTGAGGTGGTTTTGGGAGGTGAAGCTTTGGGAGGGTGACCGTTTTTGGGGTAGAGAGTTAGTGCTGTTCAGGGCCCGCTGTCAGAGCTGGTCTTGGGAGCAGGCCTGGGCCTCCAGGCCCTTTCCCCTTTGTGCTTTAGTGCCCTGGGCCCCCCTCAGCCCTGAGCCCACCCAGGGCATGTTGGGTTTTTGCTCTTCCTGAGATGGGTTGGGTCAGGGATCCTTGGCTTTCCTTTTCCGGCTGCCCACACTCCAGTGACCCATTTTTCTTTCCTGCGGTTTTACTGATTTCGCCGTGGGCAAATGTGGGAAAATTACAGCTTCAAGAACTGAAAAGTTTCCATGGCTTGTGCTACGGAATCTCTTTCTTCTGAAGAGAACTGGTGTCAAGCAGGAGGTATCTGTTGCTTCCTTGCCTTAAGTCCCTGGGTTTCACCTGGGCCCCCCCCCCCCCAGGAGCTGATGGTGAGATGACTTTGGTTGTCAGAGCTGGATGTCGGGAGGGACTGCTCCTGACACCGAGTGGCAGATGCCACAGGGGACGATGCACGGGACAGCCCTGCCTAGGAATTACCTGGCTCAGAGGGTCCGTCGTGCCGTGGCGGGGAAGGCCTGTCTTAGGTGGGTCCTTTGTATTTAGGGACTCTGAAGAGGAACCGCATTGGCATGGGGCCCTCCAAATGTTCCTCAGCCTCTCCTGGGGTTGTTACATCCGAAACAAAGACCAAGGCACAAGAGTGGGAGCCCCAGCACAGACATGATGGGACAATGTCTTGGCCTTGTGATCTTTTTGGATATTACCACCAAAGATATTTTGAACTATAAGTTTTACCTTTTTGTGTCTCTGGGTTTAAAAAAGGGGGTGCTTCTTTCCTCTTGTTTGTGCTTAAATAAAACAGTCCTTAGAAACTGAAGTTTCTGATTCCCACTCTGGTCTTAAAACCATTTTTTTTTTTTTTTTTCCTCTTTGAAGACTAAGAGAGGTGGGTACGGTTTTTTGCCAGAGGAAAGAAAACCTGGGGCTTAATTATAACTCTAACCGATTAGAGTCTTCCCTGTCAGGGGTGGCTGATGTCAGAGTGTCCGTCTCTGATGTCGTGTGTGCCCCACCCAGACCACACACCGTTTCTGCAACATGGTCTGCTCCAGATGTAACAATGTGTGGATAGGTTATGAGACAGAAGTTTTATTTATTTATTTTTTAGAAAAGTGACATGTTATGTGATTTAGATAGAAAAGCCTTGGTAGGGGAAGCAGTGGAGTGAGAATGAAATACATCACATAAAAATCTCAAGATGTGAGGTAGAGGACGAGAACGACTGAGTTCTTAGCTTTGCCCCTAACTCAGCTGTGGCCCCTCCTGTAATTCCTGTATCCAGGGAGTGTTGCTGAGCATCTGTGTGCTGCACGGCTGAAGATGCAGGATTGGAACTCAGTGCTGGGCTCCCATGCTGCCCAGCCTCATGGGCTATATCCCAAGAGTAGTAGACATTACACGTAGGGCGTTATATGCAGAGTAGGGCCTGGGTCACTGGCTCTGGGAAATCCTCCAAGGGCAGGAGACACCTCCAACCGATTTATTAAAATGAATGGAGATAAGGAGGGGGTGTCAGGAAGAGAAAATAACATGTGCAAAGATGTAAAAAAAAAGAAAAAAGGAAAAAGGGACCATGCTGTGGGAAGAGATGGTGGAGGTGGTTATTCAACACTGTGAATGTAACTAATCCCCCTGAATTGTATGCTTGAAGAATGGTGAAGATGGCCAATGTTATGTTACATATTTTACCACAACAAAAAAATAAAAGGGGCAAAAAAGTATGGTAGCTAGTTTATGTTATTTTACTCTTTGAGTTCATACATTCTTTAAAAAACCACAGCACGTCCCGGTGGGTGAGGGCAATGGCTCGAGGCAGAGCAGGTGGGCTCTAGACGTCAGGGGCACCGAGCTTTCCGAGGAGGTGGGGCCCTGGGAGGAATCAGGGCGAGGGAGTGCCGAGGTCAGAGTCATGCTCAGGAGCTCACTCTGGTGGCAGGGTGGTCAGTGGATTGGAGGGGACAGAGACCATCATGGAGCTTTGGGGGCCAGACCCAGTGAGAGCCTGAACTGAGGCAGGATGGTGGGTTAGGAAGACCCAGGGAGGTGGATGGGAGGTAGCAGAGGAGCGGAGGTGTCAGACTGAGGTTCAGGGCTGGAAGTCTTGGAGATATCACGGATGACCTTGACTGAGAGCTGCTCCTAGTTGAAGGGTTGGGGGAAGGACAAGTGCCAGGTTGCAGGGGGTTGAGGAGTGATGGGACGTGAGGAAGTGAGCCTGCGAGCCCAGCTTCATGGAAGAGGAGAGGGAGGAGAAAGGAAGTATCAGGGATGACTTGTGGATGTGGAGAAGTGGGAATGACAGATCCTTCTGAAACATTAACATGTGCCTACTCTTCATGTTCATTATCCTTTGGAATATTCTTATAAAAACCCAGAGAGTTGGTGGTATTGCCTGTTTGTTTTTCTTTCTTTCTTTTTAATCCTCACCTGAGGATACTTTTTTCCATTTTTATCTTCAGATAGAGTGGGGAGTGGGGGCAAAGAAAGAGAAACGTCGATGTGAGAGAGACACCAGGGCCAGGGACGAACTGCAACCGAGGTGTGTGCCCTTGACTGTAATCGAACCCGAGACTCTTTGGTCTGTAGGCTGACACTTTACCGGTCTCAGATGAGGGCCCACCCTAACCCGTTAAGATTGCATCTGAACTTGATTACATCTGCAAAGACCCTGTTTGCAGGTACTGGGAGTTAGGAAGTCGAACGTATCCTTTTTGGAAGATACAACTCAACCCACAACACCATCTGATTTCAAAGCTCATGCTTGTCTCTTTATTCTTTTTAAAAAAAATCTCTGTCCCCAGTTCCTTCTTTTTTTACTCCTCACCTGAGGATATTTTTTCCATTGATTTTTTTTCAGATAGAGTGGAAGGGAGTGAGGGGGAGAGAGAGAGAGACATCGATGTGAAAGAGACATATTGACTGGTTGTTTCCTGTATGACCCCCCACCAGTGCTGGGGATCAGACCTGAACCCAGGTGTGTGCCCTTGACTTAGAATCAAACCCGAGACTCTTGAGGGCTGATGCTCTAACTGCTGAACCAAACCGGCCAGGGCAGTTTCTTCTTTATTCGATAAATGATGCAACTTCTTTTCCGATCTAAAATTGGATGGCAGTGCTGAGAAGGTTTCAGTTGATCACAGAAAGAGGCAGTTGGTCTTCATTGGACGAAAAGTCAAGGATTGTTGGGGTGGCTGCACCAATGTCGGGGGGCATGGGCTGCACCCATAGCACCTGGGCAGGGAGGTGCTCACCAGATTCCCCATCACAGCTTCACTGTAATTGTAGGTTCAAAATTTGTATAAAAAGGCTTTGCTTCCTTCTCTCGTTGACATTTTTTTTGGAGCATATGGGGAGGAGGTGGCTGTTCGTGGGAACGTACAGAGAAACTGAATAAATCCATAGCAGTCAGTCAGTTCCCATGAAACATTTGCTCTGTTCCGGCCCCTGTGCCGAGATGAAAAGATAAGGGTGTGACATCAGGACTGCACAGTCTAAAAGTAGAGATGTGTTCATGACTGAAATATTCTCCCTTCCTGGTTCTTCCCAAACTTTCCTCCCTCCTCACATTCCCGCTGAAGCCGGGAACCCAAGAACTTCATTTTCCTCAAATTACTAACAAGTTCCTCGAAGTCTGAAGCATCCTGTTTCAGCACATCTGAGATACCCCAGAAGTGTTTTTATCCTTGCTTTTAATCTTAAAAAAACAAATTTATTATATTACAGTTCCCATGACTTGATAGTCTGGGAGACATCACAGATTTTAAGATGAACTATTATTTTATGTTTAATTAAGGGAAAAATTTTCTCCAAGTTAAACAAAAGAAGTGCATTTTTTTACTTAAAATTTTAATTTTATGCGCATGAACATTCTTTTAGGTTTATTTAGGCACATACATTGACCATAACACTCCTGTGCATCGTTTTTAAAGAAAAATAAATGGGAGGTTTCCGGAAACATCTCCACAAGCCCTAACTTCCCTGAATTGCTTGTCAACTAGGAATAACACGTGTCTGTTTTGTTTATTGAATGAATCACAAAACACGTTTCTTCTGCGATTGTCCAAGCCACTCACACCCATTTTGCAAATTTTAAGTCCTGGTTACAGGTGGTGGTAAAACAGCTCCGCCCCAAGGACTGCTTACCTGGCTGTTGTACAGAGTGTCTCAAGTTCACAGATACAAAAGGAAAAACTGTCTTAGGGTTTGATGGGGACAAAACTCTGGTCTCTGTCCACCTTCTGCATCGCCCCTGGGCAGTGGGCTCTTGTCTGGCCACCCAACCCAGCAGCCTGTCTCGGGGCCCCAGGCTTTCCTGCCCCAAACTCTCCAGGGGAACCTCTTGGGTGAAATTGAAGACAGGCAGACAGTCTCTTTGCACAACTAGAAGAAGAATTAAGGAAGTGGCTAAAATGTGAATAACCCAATAGAACAAATGATCACCAATATTCAGTCACTTGGGCTAGATCGGGGTACCTGTGGCTTTCAAGCAAGGGATCCCCCTGCGTTCTCACATCCTGGGGAGAAAGCCTGGCCCTCTGCCCTCAGCTTCCCTCTGGACTTGCCCTTTGACTTCCTTGCTCATTGGAATTTCTCTAAGAATAAGTGTATGTGAAGGAGGAAGAGTTTAGAGTCAAAAAGACCTGTGTTTGAAGCTCACTTCTGTGACTGGGCAGATTACCA
This sequence comes from Molossus molossus, assembly GCF_014108415.1. Lineage (NCBI taxonomy): Eukaryota > Metazoa > Chordata > Mammalia > Chiroptera > Molossidae > Molossus > Molossus molossus. The sequence goes on along the minus strand of NW_023425351.1, from coordinate 33,996,716 downwards.
ACCTCAGAGGACCTCAGTTTCCCGATGGAAATAAAAACCACTCTGGGTGTGGGTGGTAAGGTTCGTTTTTTTTTTTACTTTTTATGAGATAACATGGAAATCTCCCTGGCTGGCTGGTGTAATTGACCTCAAAAAAGTATTTGTCATATTTCGACCTCCTTCTCTGCGTTTTAAAAACAGCTTTCCATCAGATTCTGAGGAGGAACATCAAATAAGAATTTTATCAATTACGGACAGGTTTGAGTAATGTATCTATTAAAATGTTCCCATTTCCCAACTTTCATGTTGTGAGAAATTAATATCTTTCCTTTCAAAAGCCAGACTTCCTCTCTGCAATAGATACTGCACTCTTATTGAATGTAGAGGAAATGGGGTAATATCTAGAAAAACTTCCAAGGCACAATTGGGATTTGCAGGTTTGGGGAAACTGCGTATTGGACATGATGAAGCAATTGCTTTTGATCTAATGTACAAGGTTCTGCTCCTCTATACAGGGTCTTATTTATTGTTGCTTCTAGATGGCTTCCCAAGTCTGACCTTTTAGCCTTGATTCTTGTCTTTATTTGTACTTTGGAAATCAGTGATTGAAGCGTGTACTTTCAAATCAAACCATCTAGGTTTCAAACCCTAACCGCACCATGTTTTCAGATGTGATCATGGGCAGGTGAACTAAGCGTCAGGTGCCTTATCTGCAAATGGTAAGGGTGATCCCACCTTCTGTGTGTGTTGCCCGTGAATGATGTCACACATTCAGACTGCTCAGCTCAGATGCTGGTGTGGATAGCATGCACTCTGTGGTGGCTGTGGTTGTTAATAATTTTCCCAAGTCGCAACTGTGATCTCAATGTTTATCATTCTGTTCTCCTTAATGTCCTTTATTTTCCATTATTTCCCTCCAGTAGAAACCTCACTTTTAAATTATAATGTTATAATGTTGATAATTTGCTGCCATCTGCAGGCTAATGTGGAAAAAGCAGAACATGAAGTTACGTGCTAACTTGCAAAGATTCTCAATATAAAATCTCAAGGTCATCTTGGAGGTCCTGAAGACAACTGTGGGCAACCCCATGACCCCATTTTCTGAGACATTGTTTTCCCCTGGTACTCTGGATACTTGTGTAGTATTAGAATTCCCTTAGATTCTTTTTGGAGTTGGGTGGCTATGCATAAAATATTGTTAGTAATCAGATACTGCAGTTCCCTTCTTAGGTAGATTTGTAAAATGCTATTTATTAAAATGTACGAAGGAGTCTGTTATTTAAGGCATGGTTTAGCATCTGAGTTTAGGGCTTTGAGAGGGGTCTTGTTCTAGTTGGAGAACTTGAAAGGTCCCAGCAAAACATTAAAAACAAATAATGTTTATAAGGAACGTTCTATGGTTCTTCCTATATTGCCTGTGTGATTGCTACCTGTATGCTTGTCTCCCATTTCAATCTCATGCTCCTTTGTAACATAGCCTGGCATCGGGATAAGTTTGCGAGCACGCACGGACCCCCTTAATGGTTTCCCACAGTACATCGCACAGCTCCTTCCCAAAGTTTGAATCATCTGGAGGGGGAGTCCGAGGTGCCGCTGCCATATAGCAGGGGATGGGCCCACTACAGCCTGTGTGCTGAACTACAGGGTTGAATTTTGTCCTGAAAACCACAGGATTTTAAGCTGGGGAGTGACATGATCAGACTTCTATCATAGAAATATTACTCAGGCCGCCTGTTCGAAGCTATTTCAGAGGGAACCTACAGAAGCCATTGTTCTTTGGGCCTTACCAGCACTGATTGTACTTGCCCTATGTTGGTTCTGCGGGGGAGGGCTCAATTCTGGTCTGTTTGCTGCCTCAGTGTGTGGTTTCAAATGGCTTTATTCGTATCACTTTGATGCCTTTAACAATTCTGTAAACACCCTTCAGGTGGGCACTGTTTTGATACTGTTATACTAGTGATTAATGTTATTTTAATTACTACCATTATGCAGTTAATATACAATAGGCTATGTAGCAAGTGTCTTTGTACTTTTTACAGGATGTGCGTACATGTTATGTCATTGATCCGGCTACTCCTCTTAGGTGGGCCACGGCGCTGGCTCCTGTTGAACAGGCATGGCATTCTTCCTTCCTCCTGCCTGCCTGGCTGCTAGTCCGTCATCTGCGCTGGCGTCGTGCTCCGGGCGGTGCCACAGAACTGCTGTGGCTGAGCGGGCATTTCTCAGAACAGGATGTGGGGGACAGTCCTGGTGTCTGTAATGCTCACTGGCATGAAGAGGGGCACCTTCCCCTGGTCCCCTACATAAAAACATCTGCAGCTGTGGGGGACTACAAGAACACAAACCTGTGAGATGGGAACGGATGGGCCCGACTGTGACACGGGTGTCGAATTTAAGGGGATACCCAGACACTCAGAAATCAAATAATATATTAACAAGGTAGTTGAAAAATTTAAAAGTAGTGTATCCCGGCGCGTATGGCTCAGTGGTTGAGCATCGACCCATGCACCAAGAGGTCGCTGGTTCGATTCCCGGTCAGGGCACATGCCCAGGTTGTGGGCCTGATCCCCAGTGGGGAGCATGCAGGAGGCAGCCAGTCGATGTTCTCTCTCATCGATGTTTCTGTCTCTCCCTCTCATTTCCTCTCTCTAAAATCAATAAAGGAAAAATAAATAAAAGTAGTGTAAAGAAACCCATGTTGAAGAAAATATTAAAAATTTGAAGAGCAGACCAGGAACAGCAAAGCTATTTTGGAGCCTGTGGGAAAAGAAAAATCAGCACAATTGAGCCTGTTGATTTAAAATGTGGGTATTTTTTTTTTTCTTTATTGATTTGAGAGAGAGAAAGGAAGGGAGAGGGAGAGAGAGGCAGAAACATAGATGAGAGAGCATTGATTGGCCGCTTCCTGCATGCCCTCTACTGGGGATTGGACCCACAACCTGGGCATGAGCCCTGACCAGGAATTGAACTGGCAACCTCTTGGTTCATGGGTTGACCCTCAACTAATGAGCCATACCAGCTGAGCTAAAATTTGGGTATTTTGTTCATCTTGGATTCTTTGAATTAACTTTGATTTTTTTCACAAATGATTACATTAAAATATTTAAATTATTCATATTGAATGTTTTGGTGTCCCCTTATATTTTACACCCAGGGTGTGGGGGCCTTACCCTAATCCTAGACATGGTTGGGTGGGCAGAGGAGAGGATAGAGGTACTGGGAGGCAGCTGCCTCCCTGGGTTCTCTAGAAATATTGGAAATACTGAGTTCTTTCTGATGGATGGGCAGACACTGGCTGTGTTCCAGGGGAATGGGCATCATTGGGGTTGCTTTTAAATAATGTGGAGAGTCTTTACATGGGTGTTGGTCTTTTCTCTGAATATACACATCAGGAATTTTCTAAGGGTATCTGGATTTTATACACACACACACACACACGTATATATGTGTGTGTATATATATATGTATGTATGTACAGGGTGGGGCAAAAGTAGGTTTACAGTTCTTTTGGAAAATAATACAGTAATTAATAAGTAATACAAGAATAAAGTCTGTTTTTCATACAATTGTAAACCCACTTTTGCATATATATATCTCTACACAATAGATTGTGTAGCAAGTATATATTTTTAAAAAGCTATAAACCGGTGTTTTCTACTACTTAGTAGAAAGAAACAGAATAAAGCTTCTTCAGGCACTGAGTCTGCTCAGCATTTCTCCCTCCCTGAGGTTGTTCAGTGTTGGGTCTGACAACCAGAGGAAGCTAAAGCTACCTAGGGCTCCCCCCTTGCTTCCTGTGACTTACTGGCCGTGCTGAATCACTGGTTTAGCATTTCAAGCCTTGCCAAGGTCCCATTCCTGGCCTCGTGACGACTCTGCTTTGCAGGGACTGTATTGTGACTGTGGACATGAACAGAAGCTGGGAGAATGCTGTTTTCTAAATTCGTATTTTGGCGAAGTCTAAGCTGGTGGCTTTTAGTGGTCAGCACCGAGTCTCCTGTGGTCCTTTCTCGGGGAGCTAGGTCGGATGGAGGTGCAGACAGATGATACGTGGATCTAACCTCATTGGCTTGATTCTGGCTGGGACAGTGGAGATTGAACTTAGCTTCCATGTCTTACAGACTTTTTTTGTAACTCCCAACAAGGTCTGCTGAGAACAGACCCAGTGCCCGAGGCTGGAGAAGATGCTGCTGCCACGATCGATACCACGGAGACCCTGTCCCAGGAGGAGCAAGAGGAGCTAAGGAGAGAGCTTGCAAAGGTGAAAGAGCATTCCTCCCAGAACTTCCTGCGTTGCACTTAAAATATAGCGTCATTTGTTTTTCCAACACGTGGTTATACCTGATAGTTGCAGGGGAGAGAAAGCAATGTGCATTCACTCGTCCTAGAGTAGGGGAGAGCAGATAGAAGAGAGAGGTGTCACTTTGTTTTTACATGAGCGAAGCTATATGTGGGTAAAGCGGTCTGGAAAGTAGAGTGAGAAGGAGGAAATGGATGAGAGGGGTGCTAGTGGATGTCTTTTAAGGGATCTTCCCACATCTTATACACTTGGGTTTTTGTCTTCGTCAGTGACTTTGCTCTACCCTTGGCTATGAGTTTCTATGGGCATTCAAGTAGAGATGTCCAGCAGGAAATGTGGCCCAGAGGTCAGGAGAGAGGATGTTAGAATACTTTGAATATTATCTGTGTAGAGATTTGAGTCCAAAGCCTCCATGAGACAGCTGAGTGAGGACGTATAGGGACAGGGCAGAGGGTTAAGGACAACTCCACATGGAAATATGTAGCAGAGAAAAGAGAAGCCCTTCAGGAGAGATGAGCATGTAACCAGTTTACGTAACAACACGTTCTGTATCATTTTTTTAAGGAAACAGATAAATGAATAAAAAATGTTTCAGGATGCCTTGATAATTTTGAGTATGGTTTTGCACTAATAATCTGAATTTACCAAGTGGCCTTGCTGTGTTCTTACCCCAACCGCTTCCTTGCAGGTAGAAGAGGAGATCCAGACTCTCTCTCAGGTGTTAGCAGCCAAAGAGAAGCACGTGGCGGAGATCAAGCGGAAACTTGGGATCAGTTCACTCCAGGAGTTCAAACAAAACATTGCCAAAGGGTGGCAAGATGTGACCGAAACGCCTGCGTAGGTCCCCCTGACCACACACTTGTCTAGAGACTCTAAAGGATGCCTTTGCTCCTTTCGTCCGGAGAAGGGAGTAGAAAGAAAGGCAGTGAGGATGACTCTGCAACTTTTCTTTGTACTAAACAGGGCACTTTACCCCTGATTCTCAAGTGTACCGGACTCTCCTCTAACATTGGCCTTCCACACTGTTCTAGGGACTAGAAAGAAAACCAGAAATAAATAAAGAAATAAAGTTTAAACCACAAAAGGGTCAGATATTGACTAGCCAGATAGGCACATGCCATTTAGTTCTCAGAATAATGGGGTAGAGTGGGTGGGAGATAACCCTGGATAAGGAGACAGGACTGGGTAAGTTCTGGGGTCACATGCCTATCGAAAGTGGAGGCAGGATTTGACTGGTCTCCTTTTCCTGCTCTCTACTTAGCATGAGATTTTTGGGGGACCATTTCTGACATGTGCTGGTGACAGAGGCTCACCCCTTAATCTTTAGTCTTTTTGATCGCGTAATGCATTGTTTCCCTGCACGAGGAGGAGCATGCATCAGTAGCAGATTCCGAGCTGTGTGTTCTGTCGTCTGTATTCAGTCCATCTGCTGAGCTGGTGACAGCAGTGCATTTGATATGACCACACTAGGGTGCCCACCCCTGTGGTCCACTTTCTACCTGTACATGGAGGTAGTGAGAGGACACACGGGAAACTGTTAAACTGCGTTTGTTTTCATAGTGATCTCGAAAGGGTCATTCCTTTCTTTTCTTTTCTTTTCTTTTCTTTTCTTTTCTTTTCTTTTCTTTTCTTTTCTTTTCTTTTCTTTTCTTTTCTTTTCTTTTCTTTTCTTTTCTTTTCTTTTCTTTCCCTTCCCTTTTCCTTTTCCTTTTTCTTATCCTTTTCCTTTTCCTTTTCCTTTTCCTCACCCAAGGATATTTTTCCATTGATTTTTAGAGAGAGTAGAAGGGAGGGAAGCAGGGGGGGAGAGAGAGAGAGAAACATTGACATGAGAGAGACACATTGATTGGTTGCCTCCTGCACGACCCTGACCAGGGCCAGGATTGAACCTGCAACCCAGGTACGTGCCCTTGACTGGAATTGAACCCTCGACCCTTCAGTCCATGGGCTGATGCTTTAACTACTGAGCCAAACTGGCCAGGGCGAGGGGTCATTCTTTTCTATAATGTGGGTTCTGGACCCCTTTGCTGTAGGTACCATATCCCCCCACCCCCCGTTTTGCTAATCCCTGGGGAGATGAGAAGAGGGAGGTGGTGAATCATACCTCTGTGTCCCAGCAAACATTACACTCAAGTGTCAGTTATTTTAAATATCGTACCTTTAGGTCCTCGTTGGGAGTCCACAAGCCCTTGTTTGGTAGCTCTGCAGCCATGCAACATTGCAAAAGTTCTTATGCTCATTCAGTTCACTCGGGTAATGAAGTGCATGTATGCCTGACCTTGCTTCTGGCCCATTTTTAGGAGATAAACTTGTAAAAGACTTGCACGGAATTGATTTCATTTTTGTTTTGTTTGGCTTACCTGGCAAAAGCAAGGAAAAAGAGGTGCCATTTCTTTCAGCCTCTGGTTCATTTTCATTGTTTCTTTGGGACTGTTTCTAGCCCTTACCCTAACTGCCTTGGCCCTTCCCAGACCTCTCTCTGTCCAGCTGTCCTGGGAAAACGCAGAAGGCTGTGCCTAAAGTGATGGTAAAGGATTTAAATGCTGTGATGATGCCAACCTGGTGGTTGGGAAGGATTTTAGATCTTCTAGAAAAAATGGTTAGCTTACTTTTCTGTGCTCTGTTTTGTATAATTTGATATAGATACAAAAAGACTTCTGAAACCTTGTCTCAAGCTGGACAGAAGGCGTCAGCTGCTTTTGCATCTGTGGGCTCAGTCATCACCAAGAAGCTGGAAGACGTCAAGTATGTCCTGTTTTTCTCTTGCTTATTCTGTGGCTGAGGCTGTGGTTGCCTCAGTGTCCCGGCTCTGCTTCTGGGTGAAACTGGATTCTGTCCAGGGTGGGCAGGTACACTTTCAAACCAGGGCCTGAAACATTGTCTCAGGTCCCTCAGGCCTAGCTGTCTAACATTTAGGCATCGGGTTCAAAATGATCACCTTATGAATTTATTTAAAGTTTTGAGCAATTCTGGTTGTGAACTTTTGTCCTTTGAGTCCGTCCTGGTCATACGGGGTAAGTAGGCCTCTTGTGGTTGCAAACTGTGGTCGTGGGCCGAGCCTGGCGTGTCCCTGGGGGTGAGTCCAGGACCCACCTTGTCTTCTCCATGGTACGTTTTCACACCTCCGTGGCACCCTCCCACACTCACCTGTGCGCTGTTTGCAGTCATTTGAAAGCCACGTCCACGCTTCTGCTTAGCCCGAATCTTGATTTTGCGTTGTTACTTTTTATTTTGCATTCCTGTTTCAGTTGAGTCTGCAGAATTTTCCTGGCTATTTTGATAAACCTGCTTCCCGTGTGTGCCCCACGTGGGTTGGGACAGAGACAGACGTGATTTCAACTGGCTGCGCTTCAGCTGGCATGAACGATGTGTGTTCAAAACAAAACCCTCAGATTGCATGACTTTGTGCTTTTCATTTGTGGGGAAAGGAGATTTTACAACCAGAATTTTGTTGGCTGAACAAGTTAGGCAACTTGTATTAGACTTTGTGCCCCAAACACCAGACAACTTGCTCTTGGTGTTTGTTCTGCCGTCGTTCGAAGCACAATGTCATGAACGCGACATTCTTGAGCCCTGGGGACAAGGACATAGACATTTCTCTTGCTCTCCTGTCACTGTGTGCCGACTCAGCGGTGCAGCATTTCAGAACCCAGTTCAAACCTTACGCGACGGTAAAAAAGTGGGTGACTTCATTCTTAGATTTACCCGAACTTCCTTTCTTTTTAATGCTTACTCTGGCTTCTTGCAGATTGCAGGCCTTTTCACACTCCTTTAGGTAAGGGGCATCTGAGCCCTCGCTGCAGCTCACAGGTGGTTTGCCACAGTGTGCTTCCTTAGATGATGATGCCGCCGTGGATGGTCGTGTTTGTCCACTACCTGATTTTCTTGCATTTGGAATCTTTTTCTCTCTGGTGCTGTTCCTGTTTTTGTTTTTTTAAAGGGAGGGTTTCTTGTGTACCATGGGTCATGGATAAATTAAAAGAAAAATTTGACACTGTGGTTCAAGGCCTGTGAAAATGATTTTGACATTTCTTTTTTACTGTTTAAACAAAAGAAGCATCTCTACCATGGCATGCAGAATTCCTCCCTTGTAATGTCTGGCTTTGTTTGTTTTTGACACTTTCGTTTCTTCAGTGCTCTTGTAACAATGGGTCCTTCACCTGGTCCCATTGTGCATTTGTAATGGACTGGCTCACGCCGGTAGTCCTCTGTCTCATACAGCTTACTCTGAATGTGTTTTATATGTATGGTGATGTGTATATATATATATATATATATAAGATAAAGTATGTCTATGGTAAAATGTATATGAGAAAAAATACACTATTACTCAGTACTTTTTAGTACCTGTTTTACTAGCGTATAATTTTTACTATTTATTATTTCTTCACTGTCGTTTTATTCTTTAACTGTGCACACAAGGACATTTCACAGTTGTAAAAGGGAAAGTAAAGTCTATTAGGCCGAAAAGGAAAGCCCATCAAAAAGATGTCAGGCCAAACCATGCCTTCTAGAAGGAACCTTAGGGATGCTGAGCAGACCTCCCCGTCTCTCCCATACAGACTGTTGATACAGTTAGTAGTCAGAGAAAACCAGGGTGGAGGAGGGTGTTCAGAGTGTAGGCTGGAGGACCGTGAGTAGTCGCCACCTCTGTGCTATTCAAAAGAACTGTCTCCTCAGTCACTCGCTCTCTAGCTGTTTGTCTTCTCAGGCAAACAGGTACTTATGGCTGAGGCCTTTCTGTCCTAGGGGCACTTAACCCTGGAGGTCAGAGTAAATCATAGGGATAAATCAACTCTAAATACTGAACTGCTCAAATTGTGCTTAAACAAAGAAGTCAGTAATAGGAGGGGATTCTGTGTCTTTGATGTTCAATCAAGAATGGCCTAAGAGCTCCAGGCCGATGTTAAGAGAGTTTTATCTGAAGTCATGTGAGTTGTGTGAAGACGTATTCTGTCCCATCATCCATCCTGCTAACATCAGAGAGGCTGCAGGGGCAGGTCCAAAGCATAACCATCAACGACGTGGTTCTTGTTTGGAAAGACCTTCAAATCCTGGAGTGGATGGAGCTGGGGAAGCAAGAGGGGTCTGGCAAGGAGTTGGGAATGGGAGAGCCCTGTTACCACCTGGTTACAAAACAATGTGAGATGTGATATGGACACACATATAAAAATGTGAAAGTGCTGGTGCGAAGTGACGTTTCATGACTGTGAGCACTGTTTTTTCACTGTCCCTTTAAAAAGGTGGACCAAGGGCCCACCAGGTGGAGCCCCGTGTGTCCTCTCATTGATCCTCTGGAAAGTCGCCCAGGGTCGCTGCTTCTCTCCAGCTCCTCATTTACAAAACACATAATTGAGATTATATTCTCTACCATTTTCAGTCCTGTTTTCAGTGAATACTCTATTGCATAGCAATTCGTGGACGTTAAAGTAAGGCTTTTGATGAAAACTTGGAAATGAGAGAAATGAGATTATTTTTTGAAAGCTAAATTTTATAATTAACTCTTACAGATTAAAACCTGGGGAAAGTCTCTTAAAAAATAATTTCTAGGCCAAGAAGTCCTGATTGTAACTTGACTTAATGTGTTCATATATAATAGAAAATATTTTTTTATCCTCACCCGAGGACACTTTTGCATTTATCTTCAGATAGAGCGGGAAGGAGAGAGGGAGGAAGAGAGAGAGGGAAACATCGATGTGAGAGAGACACATCGAGTGGCGGCCACCCACACGACCCCAAACGGGGCTGGGGACAAACTGCATTCGAGGGACATGCCCTTAGTGGGAACCGAACCCAGGTCCCTCTGGTTTGCAGGCTGACACTCTAACCACTGAGCCAAACCGGCCAGGGCAGAAAACCACATCTTTTAAACCCGTGAGTCACAGAGGCACAGCCTGCCACGTGCCCCTGAGAACCATGGGAGGAGAGGGCGCTGGGGTAGATTCGAGTGTTTCACTGGCAGCAGCAAGGCATTTTCTGGGTGCAGGAGGCCCTGGAAGTGGTTGGTTCATCCTGTTAACTCCCCTTTGTTCTGGCCCATGCTTCCCCAGCAGATGGGTGGCCATGATCTCTCTCTCCGAAGGAGTTGTGGATATTTTGCTGAATGGAATTGTTAGACTCAGCAACAGTTTTTATTTTATGCTGTCAATCAATTAGCACTTGGGGTTTGGATATGTGTCTTAAGCCCTGGGTGGGTGTGTAAGGAGAAGAAGGGGGTGTTTGAGGGGGAGGAGGAAGAGAAGGAGGAGGAGTAGAGATCTGGTCCTGATGCCATAAGAATTAGGTGCAGCAAGGTTGGGGGCAGACGTGGGAAATGGGACAGGGGACGTGGTGATGAGTGGTATCTGGGAGGCCCTCTGGGGCAGCCAGCTTTCCCCCAGGTGGTGTGTTTGTGTCCACCCCTCTCCTGTTTGCTTTGTTCCTACACAGGCATGGTCAGCACTGACTCAGCTTCCTAATGTTTTGAGAGAAACTGCAGCCTTCTTATTCCCCTTGGTTCTGGTGTTGAACATTGAGTTTAGTGTTATTAATAGCACACTATAATAATTCAGTAGCTGCATTCATCAAGTATTTTTTATATATTTAAGGGGACGTGTTAATTAACTTTGTCTTTATTTCCAAAGGACATTTCTTTTTCTTTTTCTTTTTTTTTTTTACATGTATGCTTCTTCATAGAAACACGTAGACAGCTTCTTTAGGGTCCAAGGAAGGGCTGGCGACATCTGGAGTGTTGTAAACTAAGAAGGATGATTTTGATTCATCTCGGTCCTTGAAATATGGAACCAGTATTAAGCAGGAAAAGAAGGAGCAAATCCCTCCCTGAATAGATTCCCACCATTACAGGATAGAGAGGGTGCTGAGCTGTGTGGCTCTTTTCCTGTGTTATGGAAACATTAAATAGGATTCTCTTGACTCCACCACTGCTAGTATGCCTTGATTTGTCTCAGGATCATGCTGCATGTTATTACATAATCATGCAAAACTAGATTTGGGGAGCTACACTTGAAACACATTGTCACTTGTAACAACCAAGTCTTTGAGAAAATTAAATCATAAACACACACAAGATTGAAAAAGAATAGAGAATACTTTGGACCATCGACTTACCCAAAGGAAGTTATTGACCATAAATGCCGTGTCTGTGATCAGAGTATTCTAAGTATAGTAGCAGTATCAGCAAGATACAGTGGCTTTGTGCACCCAGGAATGAAGGGACTTCATCTTGTGAGGTGGCCTCTATGGCAGATGGCTGAGAGCGGTCAGTGAACTGCATTGCCCTTAAGTAAGAAGTTGGTCCTAATCCAACAGGGCCCATTAAGAACATTTAGTTTAATTGGGATGAAGTACAAGTGTCTCTTATTAGAAAACTGATAGGACTACTACCAAGGAGGCATATGAAAGTCACTTAACGTCATCAAATAGGTAACTCTTTTTTTTTCTTTTTTTTTTAATCTTCACCCGAGGACAATTTTCCATTTTTGTTCAGATAGAGTGGGAGGGAGAGAGAGGAGGAGGAGGAGAGAGAGAGAGAGAGAGAGAGAGAGAGAGAGAGAGAGAGAAACATCTACGTGAAAGGGACACATCGAGTGGCTGCCTCCCGCACGACCCCAACCAGGGCTGGAGACAAACTGCAACTGAAGTACGTGCCCTTAGCAGGAACTGAACCTGGGTCTCTGGACCGCGGGCCGATGCTCTAACCTCTGAGCCAAACCGGCCAGGGCGGCAAGTCATTTTTAACTTCCTTTTCTGGTAACAAACATGTAGAAGAAAGACGGCTGAAGAGCCCTCCCCAGGCCTGGCGTGTGTGTGTGTGTGTGTGTGTGTGTGTGTGTGTGTGTGTGTGTGTACCTATTTGTGTGTGCACCATTTTTTGAGGGGAGGTGGTGAACATTAAATTGGGATTCCAAACGACCCGAGTTTCATTTTTGATTCTGCTGTGACCTTGGGTAAATCATTTAACTTCTGAGCCTGACACTCGATGCCCAACGGACACAGGTGAAAGGACTTTACAGTTTCCAATGTGCTGTAAAAAGGCAAGATTGAATTGTTAGCTCTGCTAACTCCCGGGGTTAAATGGGCTCAGGAATAAAATTAAATTATGTTGGAATAACTTTGACCCCCTCCACCTCAAAAAGCAGGTAATTCTTCATGGTGCCAAAAGAACAAGCTTCTAGGAAGCACATTTGTTTATTTTATCAGGTCTAATCACCACTGTACTAACTTCATTTCTGTCTCTTTTTAATGCTGCCTTAGTATACGCTCCATTCAACATTCAATTAGCATGCCTGCTATGAGGTAAAGTATGTCTTTACAGAATGTTGTTGGTCTTCTGCCTTGTCATTCTTTATTGAGACCATTTCCTTGAACTTCCTGAAATGGGAACTAGTTCTACCCTAACAAGCTGCCGGTTTAGACCCTGCATCCGTTCTCAGCTGCTCCTCCTAGCGCGATAGGTTGGGTTCGAGAGCTCCATTAAATGTTGTGATTTAAAAAAGTGATTTACTGTATTAATTCTGTTTTATGTTGTAAATTGGTTGTTTCTTATATGAAGTCTGTTATATTGAAAACATGACCACGACTCGTTGAATAAGCCCTCCCTTTCCACGGACGGTGGTGCCCCAGACTTCTCTCCACAGCAGCTGAGTCACACTCCCCCTTCTCCATCCTCCCATTTCTGAGTCCCTCATCTTACCATGACCTTTGGAGCCACCTTGATTTAATTCTTCTGTCCTCTTTCATCAGGGCGCACTTGTAGTTGTACATGTTATGATGTTGTCTACCTCCCTCAGGAGGCAGGCAGAGCATCTCCAACAGTCTGTTTGGACAACAGAACCACCTGGAGGGCATGTTGAAAGCACCTGGTTATCAACCCCCCCCCCCCCACCTAGAGTTTCTGATTTTGTCTGCCCAGGGTGGGACCTGAGAACCAGCATTGCGAATAGATTGCACAGAGCTACTGATACAGCTGGTCTGGGGACCACACTTTGGGAATGGCTGCCCATCACCACTGGGGGCGGGGGGAAGCCCTGTTTCCATCCTCACCTTCTTCATGTTGGTAGCAGGAAGGATAGTCGAGGTCGGGTGGATAGTATAAACGCTTCAGACACTCCTATGGGAGCGACCTAGGCACTGGGACCCTCCTCGATCAATGAGGACGGACGTGAAAGTGAGGGGGAGGCTCTCCCTGGGCTCAGAGCTTCTGCCTGTGGGGCAGCTTTGTGAAGAGGCCGAGCCAGGCTTCTAGGCTCCTTCCTTCCTTCCTTCCTTCTGGTCTCTCCTTTCCCATCTAGTACGAAGCTCCCTGAGAAGCCGATCACTGTTATGGAACCTCCTCTGGTCTGTTTGTCCTGTTTGGTGATGTGGGTTCACATAGAAAGTGTGCCCGGCAACATGAGAACGTAAACATGAGTTCTAGAGCATGGTACCTTAACCAAAATTAGACGGACCTAACAGTGACACGTTGGTTGGGGAAGTGACAGAATGGATGTGTTGCCTGACTTGCTTCCTCGTCACATAGGCACTTGACTGTATATTTATATGTCTAAGACTGGCTCTGTTCATGGGATCAGAAGCATCATTGTAGAAATCTTTGTATGCCGGCACACCTGTGGGATAAAGCTGTCTGTCCTTTTGCTGAGAGTAATGGCTAAGGGAAGTGCAGTCAACTAATGATGTTTTCAAATGTTCAGTGTTCATGATTTTACTATTTATTTTTATTTTCTCTCCATAGAAACTCCCCAACTTTCAAATCATTTGAAGAGAAGGTTGAAAACTTAAAGGCAAGTAGAGAGGTGAACATAGTCTTTGTGTTATCTTGTTTGCTGCCTGAACTCTCTGTGGTGTGGGCAAATCATTCAAATTACTGTTTCTTTCTAAAATATTTAAAGAACATGAATAACTCTATTCTTTACATTTTTTTCTTTATTGATTTTAGAGAGAGAGGGAGGGAGAGAGAGAAGGAAACATCGGTGAGAGAGAACATCAATTGGCTGCCTCCTGCATGCCCCCCACCAAGGATCTGGCCCACAACCGGGCATGTGCCCTGACCAGGAATCAAACCGGTGACCTCTTGGTGCATGGGTCAGCGCTCAGCCACTGTGCCACACTGGCAGAGCTATTCTTTACATTATTAATGGATAGTTAAGTTGATCAATCTTAATCAATTTTTCGAGTGTATGTTGTAGCATGGTAGCATTCTAAATGCTGAAAAGAAATGTATAATTTAAAAAATTAATACTTTAGCCCTGGCCGGTTTTGCTCAGTGGTTAGAGCCTCGGCCCACGGGCCAGAGAGTCCTGGGTTCGGTTACTGCTAAGGGCGTGTACCTCGGTTGCAGTTTGTCCCTGGCCTCAGTTGGGGTTGTGTGGGTGGCAACCAGTCGATGTGTCTCTCTCTCTCTCTCTCTCTTCCTCCCTCTCTCTATCCTGCTCTATCTGAAGATAAATGCAAAAATGTCCTCAGTAAGGATTCATAATTTAAAAAAAAGACTTTAGAAATTTCTAATGCTTTTTTTTGCATTATTCACTTCAAATACTTTTGTAATTGGAAGACATTTAGTATAAATTTTATTGTATAAAATTAAAAACAATATAGAAAAGCACAAAAACAAAAAAATTGGTCCTGCAACCCAGAGACAGTGCTATGTCTGCAAGATGACTGCTCATATGATTTTTAAAAAGAATTAACCATACATCATACACATCTTCCTATATCATTTAGTATTCTTTCACAATAGTAGGTGTAATGAATGCCTACATATGCTTTATAATGGATGATGATAATTGGTTCAGTATTCAATTATTGGGCATTCTTATGATGATGATACTATGATGATCATCGTTGATGATTCACTGTTTATTTTTTTATTGCTTTAATTTCAGCAGAGGTGGACATTTTTCCATAATGATTAGCTTTATTAACTTGTAAATTGTATTAGCTTCAGGATTATATTCCAAACGATTAAGTCATCCACTCTGAGGATCATGTCATCAGGAACGTGGTTTGGTTCCCATCCACGGCCCAGCCTTCTCTACAGAGTTCGTGCAAAGCCCAGATGTTCATTTCTTCCTAACTAATTCTGATAATGATGGTGGCTATTTTTTAAGGATTAAGATGAATATCTTAAATATTTTCTATAAATTGACTTAAAAACACATATTCAGATTTAGTTGTACAGAATTGAGTCCCTCATTTTTAAATGCATCATTTTAAAATTACATTTTGGTTTACCTATGAAGGGAAAACCAAACACCGTTAGGAGTTGTAATCCTGGCCAAAAGTTGATGGAGAATTAAGGTAGTGTCAGTGGGACAAAGTCGAGAGATGTTTAGAATTTAGAAGCGACGGACAAAAAGGTAGTGATGGATTGATATGGAACGAGATGGGGACAGGTCAGGGCTTACTCCCAGGTGCCAGAGAATTCAGTTTTAGATACATTGAACTGTTAAGGACTCTTAACATTTTCTTATGACCAAGGAATGTGTCTTAATAAATTTAATAAATACACAGTGGATACAAGTTATGCTCATTTTTCAAAGATTTTGGATGGGAGACCAAAAAGAATGAGAAAGCAAGTTTCAACTAGATTCCAGTTGTTAATGAGTCTCTGGGCAGTCAGTTAAGAGTGAGCTGAGAGCAAAGTCAAGTTAAACCCACTGTGAGTTGTATCCTTGGTCACTGACTGGTTTCTCAATGTTAGTTGCTGTCCTGTTGGTCAATAATGAGATGTATCAGGCAAACATCAGTGTTGTTGAGGATGAAGTGATATGTGTAAGGGCTTTGAAAACATAGAATACCATATAGAATACTATACAATTGTAAAGCAGATCTATTCACTGAAACGTGTTTTTTGACAGTTTCAGGCCAGATAAGTTGGAGTAGTGCTTCACACGATCAGGTGTGTCGGAAGCACCTGGAGATCTTGTCGAAGTGCAGATTTCAGTTCTGTAGATGGAGGTGGGCAGGTGGGGCTAGAGTCTGCATTTCTAACAAGCCCCCAGGAGACGTCTAGTCCGCAGGTCCTTGGGCCACACTCTATAAGTAGCAATAGGTTAGAAATCTGACAGTGTAACTGGGGAAAATACACGTTCCTTTCCTTTGTTGGAGTCCATCATATATGTGAATGAGTGTGGCTAAATGCACAATTTGGTGGACTACAAAGATTGCCCTGTGAAGAACAATGAGCACATAGGCAAGAGAGGAGGAGGGTCAGAATTTACCGACCTGAGTATTCCAGCAGGGAAGACTGCGTGACTTTCTATTGAACTGTACTGAACACAGCAACAGTACTCAACTCCCTGCATGTAGTTAACCGCTGGGCTACTGGGGTCCTGATTTTTCTCCAAAGTAAAATGTGTGTTACTTTATGCAGAGTCAGCTAAAGTGTATGTCTCATGATGTCTTTCCCTTTCTGAACTCTTTAAAAAGTCCAAAGTAGGGGGGACCAAGCCTGCCGGTGGTGATTTCGGAGACGTCTTGAATTCTACTGCCAATGCTAGTGCTACGGCCACGGAGCCTCATCTAGAACAGACGCAGGAGGGCCCATGAGGCCCTGCCGCTGTTCTGCCACCACTGCCAGATGCTGCCAGCCGGAGCAAGCACATCTTGTCAACGTTCATTGCTGTGAATTACCACCCCACGTGCTTTTATTTAGCCTTACATGTTCCTTTGACCAAATAGTCTGTGGGTTGAACAAAATAAAAATATCTTCACCTCTGTTCCTGGGAAACACCTTTGATGTGCATTTCAGGCCATTGTTTAGGGGGCACCATTACCAAAACACGTGTAGCACCTGGGGACCCTCACTAGAATGATTGGAGAAGCAGCAGGTTGTCATCATGGTTTTCCTACTTTCCAAAATTGCTCTGGATCTGGGATGTCAGTTTGATCTTTGTCTTCTATATGGTTTTCTTTTTCTTCTTGTTTTTGAACCTCTGTATATTTGATTCCTAACTAAAATCATTCCTTTCAGTTTTCTGAATCTTGGTTATATAAAGTCTTGGCACAGTTTTCTTTACCTCCAAAAGAAGAACTACTAGCTACAAAAATTGTTTTTGCATAGCCATTGTTTTGGTGTAAGGTTGTCTTATATCTTGGATGTCTGAAGACACCAGACTAAGTAGCTGTGCATCCACTTGTTATAGTTTAGTAAGTGACAATATGTACAGTAATTCAAACTCCTTAGGGAGTAGAGTGGAACCCTCACATCCTTTCACCATTTGTGACAGTAATCATTTCAGTGCACTGTCTTATGCCACTTACATCAACCTGTTTTTCACCAAATTAAGTCTGAGTTTCAGAGTTAACTACAGAATGACATTCTGAATCAAGCAGATTGTATGATCAGTAGGCGGATATAGGAACACTCATCAAATACTCAGTTCAAAAGCCGGAAAGTTTTTTAGATTTAGTTAGAGGCAAAAATGCTAAAATCAATCACATTAGGGGAAACATTCCTGTCTTCATTTAATTCATTTAGCACCATTTAAAAATAAAAAGCACACAGAGGTTTCTAACAAATATAATTTGAAAAAATTTTTATACTAAGGGGTTGGTGATAACTCCAGAGGATTTAATGCATTAATAAAAATCAGCTCATTTTCTACTTACATGTTTTCAGTGTGTTAGAAATTATTAAATAATTCTGTAGACACTGCCTCCTGCTTCCAACACTGTGTCAGGGCTGAATGCACCAGAGCCTCTGGAAGGATGTGCGTGGAGGCCACGGTGCTCTGTTCATTCTAACAGCTCCTTATACATCACCACTACCTTTCCTTCTGCTGTGTATGGTTATGGCCTACAATGTTGTATTTGTTATTTATCAAGTTGTGATTATTTTGTTATTGTTTATGCCAAATGTTAATTGCCAAGCTTGGAGTAACTTAAAGCTTTTTTTGAAAAGCATGGCTAGATTTACTTCGGCAGAAATTAGCTTATGAAAACCACACTTGAAAATACACAAGTGTTGACTGTTATAAAAGAACATGCTACCCATCTTGATGATTAGAGCTTGTTAGCACTTTAGATGCAATTGAAACTCTGCTCTACTATGTGTGAAAAGCTTAATAAATTCTGTATACCAGTAGTGTAGGTCTCAGTATTTATTATGAGACCAATGGTCTGCAAACAGCTTGTTGTATTAAATAATCAACAGGTGTCTATGCTAAAAAGGGGGGGGGGGATTTCTTTTACCATCTGCTTTAAATCATTGTTTAATGGTATCAGAGTAACATATTATAAATTATTTCCTTACAGAGGATTTAAGGTGAAGGTCTTTGAAGCATTGTCCCAGGGGAGTGCATCTTTAGAAATCTGTTTTCGTTTTTTTTTTAAAAAACAGAAATATTGTGGTTACTCAGCATAACTGTTAAGTTATATTTTTCTACCAACTATGTTGTCTTTCAATTTTTTATCACAGTATCCTCTCATCATCTTCTTTCTCAAGCATCCTGCCATTACTATCTTTTTAATGAGACAAAATGAAGTAACATGGTAATTTTTTTAGTTAGGTGAAATATCCTCAAATCTCTTTAGTTTATGGGAAGATATGATGGAAATGGAGGGGGGGAGATGAGATGGGTGTATGTGGGTTTTGGCAATGGCTGTTAATAGAAGAAATCAGAGAATCACTACACTTAGTCTAAAAATGACTTAATCTACTGCACAGTAAGTTGCCTCTTAAAAGAAGTAGTCAAAGGTAGGGGGAGGGGGAGTTTAGAAAAATATACATGGATTTAGAAATACTATTCAAAGTGGTCTTTGTGGAAGATTCCATGTTATGAACGCGCACAATTCCACTCTATTGTGTTTTGTGTTTGACACTTTAAGAAAACTGCGCCTTGAGAGCAAACTCTTAGATATTGAAGAAGCTTCAGAGAAGAAAATAACCCCTGAAATTGTCCCCTTCTTACAAAGAAACGTCATTGGTTTATGGAATTTGTGGGAAAGAAAGCAAGAATTCTTATGCTGATGAGGCCAAAGTAATCAATGGAAGAGAGCAGGGCTCACTGGATTATCATTTTAGTAACTCAAATTATTAAAATAGAGAAAAAGCGTGTTTAATATGGAAGCACTATTTCTGGATCTGTTAATCAAGAAATGCACACTATTTTTCTTTTGTATAGTATTTGAAAACAATAAAAAAATCTATTATTTGGGTATGGGTCTTTTTGTATGTATGACGTCTGTTGAGGAAAGGCATGACAACTTCTCTCCAGACCCTCCATGTCCCAGACATGGTAAAACCATACACACCTATCAAACAAAACTGAATCCATGTATCAGACCAGACTGAGATGGCTACGTGCTGAGTACCCACAGGCATTTCAGTGACTGTGCTGTGTGTGCCAGGAGGTGCTGCAGAAGGCCGTGACAGGATCTCATATACATATAATTTCTTTTTAAAAACCATTTTATTGAGGTTTGACATACAAAAATGGCTCAGATTTAAAGTGTACAATTCGATGTTGCAACATATTTATATACCCTTGAAACCATCACCACAATCAGATAATGAACATACCCATTGTCCCCCTCACCAAAGTTTTCTTATGCCCTTTTGTAACCAGTCCCGCCCACCCCTCTTCTCCTTACCCCATATCCAGGCAACCCCGATCTTTTATTGTTGTTGTTGTTGTCCTTACCCGAGGATATTTTTATTTTTCTTTTTAATCCTCACCCAAGAATATTTTTACATTTATCTCCAGATAGAGCAGGAGGGAGAGAGGGAGGAAGGAAAGAGGAAGAGAGAGCAAGCGAAACATCAATGTGAGAGAGACACATCGATTGGTTGCCACCAGCATGACCCCAACCGCGGCCGGATACGAACCGCAACTGAGATATGTGCCCTTGGCCGGATCGAACCCGGGACTCTTTGGTCCATGGACCGACACTCTAACTGCTGAGCCAAACTGGTCAGGGTGGATATTTTTTTCGTTGATTTTTAACATAGAGTGGAAGGGAGGGAGAGAGAAACATCGATGTGAGAGAGACACATCTATTGGTTGCCCCCTGAACAACTGTGACTGGAGTCAGGGATCAAACCTGCAACCCAGGTAAGTGCCCTTGACCAGAATTGAACCCATGACCCTTTGGTCCTCAGGTTGATGCTCTAACTGCTGAACCAAACTGTCCAGGGCCCAATCTGCTTTTTGTCACTATGGATTAGTTTGTGTTTTCTAGAATTCTTTATAAATTGAATCATATTCTATACATTTCTTTATAGCTCTGAAAACCCAGATGAAAAATCAGATTCTTGCCCTTAGGAGACATTTGGCCATTAATTAGTGACTGTCCCATTGTGATTGTATTAATTATAGAGACCATGTTGGATTACATACAGTTAATATAAAGCAGTATCACTTTAAAAAAAAATGTTTTTGATTTTTTAGAGAAGAAGGGAGAGAGAGATAGAAACATCGATTGGCTGCCTCCTGCATGCCCCCCCAAAGGGGATCGAGCCCACAACCCCGGCAGGTGCCCTGACCTGGAATCCAACCAGGACCTCTGTCCATGGGATGATGCTCAGTCCACTGAGCCACACCAGCTGGGCGGCAGTATCACTTTTAAGTAAACCTGCAAACCTTAGATTTCACAATTTTCATAGTTCTGATTCTGAAATCCAAATGAACCAAAATAAGTCAAAATAACTCACTTAATTGGTAAGGCACCGGAGGACAGGGCCTGCAAATACCTGTCACTTGCCAGGATTTCATATTCAGATAAATGTTCCGAAGCAACTAAAATTCTTGCCAATGCTCATGTAATTTTGATGTCATTTAGTGAGGTTGGCTGGTAGTGATTATTTTAGTAGGGTGATTTTCCTAGAACACAGCAAAACACAAACACGATTTTGTTGTTTGAATATTTTTAAGTGGGTAACTCCCTTTAACACTCCATTTCAACGTGCTTTAGTCTCCCCTTCAGTTTCTTGGCCTGAGTCTCTTTTTATTCTTCCACAACTCCTTGAATGTTACTGCCTACCCTCACACATCTACACGATCTCCTTAATGATCTTACTCATCTCTGTGGCTGAAAAGACTATCTTGAGAGTGATACCAATATCTCCCCAATGTATGGCTAGCACTATCCTTTTTTCCAGGTTTTCATAAAAGCTCAAGAGGCATGCCTTTCTAATCTAGTCACCTCCATCTAGCCACTAGTAGCCACTATTTATTGAGCTTCAGTCAATGCTGGGCATTTTACACTTGTTTCCTTTAATATTTTACTCGAGGATGTGACAGTGTCACTTTTCTTTGTAGATGAGATCACAACCAGGTGATGTGGAACTTCCTGTTCATTTTCCTTGCCACCAGCCATTACTAATGTTTTTACAAAGTATACTAACAACTTGCCAGCTATAGGGGGAAAAAAGAGGCCTCCTTTATAAAGAAGGCCTGGTCCAACGGGTAGAACAGGATCAGAGAATCCCTAAGTGCCATGAAGATGTTAAAACTGCATCAGAGCTGATGTTTCTGTTGGTGATTGAACAGGCAAGGACAGTGTGGGGATATCTCCTTGCTGATTTGCCCAGTCCTTTACAGTTCCTCTCATTTGGTGCTCTGATGCTCTATCAAAGGCAGAGAACTTAGTATATCATGAAATCAATTAATACAAACTCACTCATACATTAAAAACTTGAGGATTTGTCCCCAAAATGTCTGTTGTCACAACCCTCAAGGAATTCATCGTCTGGCTGACGCAGGACAGGAACATAATACATTTATTGAATTTAAGAGCTGGGATATGACTAATCCCATTTGTCCTGTAGATATGATGTAGTTAAGTTTACACACACTTCCTTAAATTTAACACAGGGTCTAATAACTTGGTTTTACAAGTAAGGAAAGCAAATTAACATTAAATTGGCTTGCCTGGGATCAGGATTAGGGTCCGGACTAGAATTAAGGGTTCTTAAGGTCACAGGCCAATGCTCATTATAATTTATCACACTTTTCCCCGAAGGGAAGTAGAAGGAAGTAGCAACAGCCATACACAATAATGCAAAAATATCTGAAGCAAGATTTCAATGGCCAAGGGAAGTAAATGGTTTAGGTGCCCAGAGGGGAGAACTCACCTGGAGTGGAATTTATCTTAAACCCCTTACTGAATTTGTAAGGATTGTCTTACAGTAGGCTAATTATTCTTTAAGTATGCAATTCATACAATTATGTATCATCCCAAGGTTAGTTTACTTCTGGTGTTCTGTAGTTTGACCATGCAATTGACTAGAACATAAAAGCATTATTAAAATAGGGCTGTGGGCACATATATAAAACCCCTTCTGTCAAAGTACTTGAAATAAATCAGAAAGGATGCTCCTCACTTCCCCCCCAAATAACTAATTATATATAAATAACTGCATAACTAATGAATATAAAATTGCTGGACAGAAGATGGGTGGATAGCTTAATCCATAAACACTTCAAGTGCGGTGTTTGGTTCGGTTTTGAAGAGTGTGGGCAAATTATGAATTAACATTGGGGGGAGGGAGAAAAAGCACGAGTGAGGGTGGGGGGCTCTGGTGGTGCATATTTAGGCAGATTCTGAAATGTCTCAATTCCCTATAGGGGACTGCAGATATGTAGAGGTGACAATCAGGTCTCGGAAATATTAGTATCCTTGTAACGTGGGCGGACTGACCGCAGAAAAGACAAAGACAAACTGGGTCCAGGATTTCACAAATGTCTGAGCCCGGTGTCAGCCATCCAACAGCTAAACGAGGGAGCAACGAGGAACAAAATTGCTATAGATCAACTCTATGGCATATTGAGAAGTGCTAAATGGAAGAGCGGAAACCGGGGAGTCCCACAGTGCGTGTTTGCGGTTCCTACAAAGACCTGGAAAACCGTGGCTGGTGGGACTCAGTGTTTGACCATCAACCCATGCGCCATGAGGTCGCCTTCCCCGTCAGGGAACATGCCCAGGCTGTGGGCCCCAATCCCCAGTGGGGGGCATTCAGGAGGCAGCCAATTGATGGTGTGTCTGTCTCCCTCTCCCTTCCTCTTTCTCTAATTCCTCTCCCTCTAACATCAGTAAAGGAAAAAAGACCTGAAAAGCGGTGGGGACAAACCTTGCGGACACCTGGCGCACCCGCGCAGGCGGCGGGACCAGCAAGTGTCGCATTACAGAATTTACAGGAGAGCGAAACCTGCAGCAAACGACTGAATCCACCCCACGTCCCGTCCCGCCCCCGACTCCGCGCCTGCGCCTTCTATACCGCAACCACACGCTATTAAAGCTTTGCGGCCAGTGGGCGGTGCTTCCGTTGCCCCACCCGTGACCTGCGCGCTGGCGGAGAGGTTAAAGGTCAGAGGTTCCGTCTGGAGCAGTCATGGCGGCGCTGTGTCGGACCCGTGCCGTGACTGCCAAGAGTCATTTCTTGCGCATATTCCTCTTTTCCCGGCCCTGCCGAGGCGCGGGCACCGAGAATGGCTCCGGGAGCGAGAGTCCCGAGTCCACGGAGTCTAGAGCGCGTCCAGGCGGCCTGGCGAGCGCTCTGGAGCGGCACTCAGAGCTGCAGCGTAAGGCGGAGCTCGGCGGGACGCGGGTGAGTCGCAGGAGCTGTGCCAGTGACGCGGGAGGCGGGGCTGGGGCTGGGGCGGGGCTGGGGCTGGGGCGGGGCTGGGGTCGGGGGCGGGCCCGGGAGTCGGGGGCGGGCCCGGGAGTCGGGGGCGGGCCCGGGAGTCGGGGGCGGGCCCGGGAGTCGGAGCTGCGGCCGAGTGTTGAGGTCTGGCTCCCTTAGGCGGTGGAACCTGGAGTCGTGGCGGAGCCCAACTTGAGGGTTGGGGCTGAGATTCTGGGGCGAGGCCGCCGTTGTTCTGGCCCACTGGCCACGTGAACTATGCGGACGCGTTGCCTGTTTGTCTTGCTTTTGTTGAGCTTGTGTGCGGCATTAACCTGCTGGACCTGCTGTGCCCACACCCCTTTGCTCGTGTTGTCCTGAGGTGGTTCAGGGCGACTCCTGGAGTCGGAGGCGAATCGGACTCACTTGGAGAGGCTGGGCCCTCTGCTTGTCTGGTTCTAAATCTAGGCTGTAGGTCCAGTGCGGTGCTTGGTACCTGGCTTGCAAGGTTCTTTATATTTGTTAATTCAGTGGGTAGGTAGGTGAATGAAAGAATAACTGTCTCTAGAACTCGAGCAAGCAATTTAATCTGTCAGTGCCCAACTTTTCTGTAAATGATAAAAAATTCCTATCTGACTCAGGCAACACTTGTTCAATACAATAGAATTACTAGATAAATGAAATGAAAGAACTAGACATAAATGCAAGCCATATTCTTTTTAATTATTAGATTCAGCAGACGTGAAATTGGATATCTGGAAATATTAATTTATATAAAAACAAACTTAGTCTCTGTACCTAACTCCTTGGGGACCAGTAGCAAACAGTTCTTGGATTGGTAGTGTCCTGAATTATAGGAAAAACTGCCTGGCATCCAGCACAGTGCTTGATTCTCAGTCAAGTGGGCTCTCAGTGTTTTCCAAATGAGTGAATGAATGAATTGTACACGTAGTGCATATTTGAACTGAAATTGAGATATGTGTGTGACTGCTCAAAAACAGTTGTAAAAGTGAGAATAGTACAGGTGTGAATATATTGGGTATGAACACATCCAGAATAGTAATTGATCAAAAACAACTGTTAAGAGTAATAAGATAGCTGAAAATGCATTTGTTTTTATTTTAATGTTAATTGGAAGTTTTCAGCGCTATTCTGACTTATGTTTATGATGAGGATTATGAGCAGTTAATTAAGTGTCCATAGAGAGTAAACTTTGTGAAAACACTTTACTTTTTGAAGTTTCTAGATTTATTTGATTGAAGAGTGTCCCCAGATTACAAGATGAATAGTTCATCTTTATTGTGTGGCCAGGATTTTTGAAAAAACTTAATTTTACCAAGTAATATTTGCCTACTTTAAAAAGAATTTAAATATTTGAATGTTTCTCTCTCTCTCTCTCCCCCTAACCCTCTCTCCCTCCCTCCCTGCTCCCACATGATCTATCTCAAGATAAATGGAGAGATGTCCTCGGGTGAGGATTTAAAAAAAAAAATTAAAAAGAATTTAAATACCACTGAAGGTTATTGTGGGAAATGTAAAAGCTCGCTTTTCTCTTTTTCTCATTTTCTCAAGGCTGGAGGGTGTTTTTTTTTTTTTTTTAAGTGGCAACTTTCAGAGATTTTATATATACATTTGTAAATACAGGCTACGTAGTTAAGTACAAGTGTAATTATACTTAAAAACGCACAAATTGGTTGGTACAGTTTTGAAGTACATTATTCCTGTTTCAGAGTGTAAGCTCTGGATTCAGACAGTGTTGTTGGTGTGAATTATGGTTCTATCATTTACTAGTGTTTCCTTGGAAAATTACTTAATATCTGTGTATCTTTTCCTTTTTTATAAAAGGAAGCCCTATGTCATGAGATTGTTATGAGATTAAATGAATTCAACAGTACAAATACTTAATAAGAAGTGTATTTAGTTGCTGCTACTGAAAATTGTTATTTTTACTTAAGTACATATAACTTTAAATATTTTCTCTTCTCATTACATATGTTTGTGTATATATACCTCACTGAAAAAATGGTTGCTTGGTATTCCCTGGTATGGATATAGCATAATTTATTTAACCAGGCTTTCATTAATGAGCTTCTAGTTTTTTTTCTGTTTTTTTTTTTTTTTCTTTCTTTCTCTTTAATACAGACAATGCTGCTGTGAGTATTTACTTTTTTTCATATTTATGGAATATATGCTGGGTTAAAGTGTACACACAATTTGAGTTTTGATAGATAGAGCCTGTTTGTGCCACATTCCCACTTACAGTGTGTGATGGTGTCTGATGGTATTGTAAGTGGATTTTCTTGATATACAGCAGTCAAAACAAAATACAGAGATTGGGAACTTGGGGTTATTATCCCTCACTCCTGATAATCAGTTTGTGATTTTTATAAAAATAGTGGCATGTTCACATTTTTTGACTTAATAATACATAAATGCTATTAATTTGAACTCACAAAATGTACTGTTAACAAAATGCTACATTTATGTTATATCTATATTGGGGCTCTCTGTACGATTTCATTTGTTTTTGTTTTTTATAGTCTTTTTATTATTTATTTACTTATTTATTTATTTAAAAATTTTTTTTTTTATCCTCACCCGAGGACATTTTCTCATTTTTTTGTTCAGGTAGAGTGGGAGGGAGAGAGAGGAACAGAGAGAGAGAGAGAGAGACATCGATGTGAAAGGAACACATCGAGTGGTTGCCACCCGCACCGACCGACCAGGGCCGGGGACAAACTGCAACCGAGTTATGTGCCCTTAGCGGGAACCGAACCCGGGTCTCTCCAGACCGCAGGCCGACGCTCTAACCGCTGAGCCAAACCGGCCAGGGCTGTACGATTTAATTTGTAACATGGCTTCTGCTTAAAACATTTTTTTGGAAGATACAGTTTGCTGTACCCTAAACAAACCTGTATTTCTTTACCTTTTCTCCTTTCCCTGGAATTAGTGTCCCTGCTTACAGGTTCCATTGTAAAAGCCACCATTTTTATTAGGCCTTTGTCATCTCCCCAACCAGATAAAACTCCTTTTGAGTCCAGGGTTTTGTTTTATACTATCTTTATGGTACACACACAACTCTTAAGTTATGTTAAAGTCATTTGTGAATTTGTTTTTTCCTGTTTTCTGGATTGTAGTTCCTGGAGGTTAGGATCATTTCTTATTCACCCTTTTCATTCCTTGCATAATGCCTTACACATAAGTAGGGATTTAATATATATTTGAACCCTGGCTGGTTTGGCTTAGCGGTTAGAGCGTGGACCTGCAGTCCAGAGAGACCCCGGTTTAGTTCCCGCTAAGGGCATGTACCTCGGTTGCAGTTTGTCCCCGGCCCTGGTTGGGTCGTGCGGGTGGCAGCCACTCGATGTGTCCCTTTCACATCGATAGTTCTCTCTCTCTCCCTCCCTCCCACTCTATATGAACAACAGAAAAAAAAAAAATATATATATATATATATTTGATTATTTGAATTGGAATTAAATTTACACAGTTTGATGGTTGAATAATTAATTATACGTGAGAAATAACATCTCTGGTAGCCTATTATGCTATTGTTGGATTTAAATATATATTTATGAAAGTTGAAATTGTACCCATTGATTTAATTCTTATACTTCAAGTACAGACGTAATACATCTGTATATGCACCTCAGAAATAAGTGATCTTCAGTAGGAGCCAAACAAATTATCCTTAAAAGGAACTTTTCCCTGCAGGTAGGAATTTAACCAAGGGCGATTCATCATGAACTCCTGATCCTCAAATTTCTATGAGGTTACTAGGGACCTCAGTTTAAATGACATGAAACGCTATTGTTTTGTGTGGAGGTTTGTAGGTGCCCTCTTCCCATGCTCACTTATCTACTTCTCTTTTCCTTTGCTTTGTTACCTTTAATATTGGTTTATGCATCTGTCTCTTCAACTAGTTTGTTTTTTTCAGGGTAAGGACCAATATTTTTTCATTTTTGTAACTAACATAACATGTATAGACAACCTAGTAAAACATATTTTTAAATCAGATACCTCTTTCTCGTTTCTTTTCTTTTTGCATTTTATTTATTTAAACTTAGTTTACATTTTATTTTTTCCATCACCATTTATCCCCTCTATGCCCTTTCCACCTCCACCCATACCCCCGTAATCACCACGCTGTTGTCCCAGTTCATGAGTTCTCTCTTTTTATTTCTTTTTTGCATAATCCTGCCACCCTGCTTCGTTTTATTTATTTATTTATATTGATGTTAAGGGAGAGGGAGAGAGATAGAAACATCGATGAGAGAGAACATCAATTGGCTGCCTCCTGTATGCCCCCCACTGGGGATTGGGCCCACAACCTGGGCATGTGCCCTGATCAGGAATCGAACCCGTGACCTCTTGATGCATGGGTCGATGCTCAACCACTGAGCCACACTGGCCAGGCCGTTTCCTTTATTTAAAAAATATATTTTAAAACCTTTAACACTCTTATGTTGGTAGAGATTTGTAGAACCTGTTAAGCCAATTGGGAGCTGTACTATAGCTGATCACCCATTTTATAGCCACAAGGTGGCAATAGTTGTGCAAAGAATTGATTTTCTGTTTTATGAGTATTAACTGTTTCTTAAGGGTAGAGGGTGGCATATTACTCCTCAGCACATTGAAAAATGGTTTGCAAGAGTTTTTAAGGTCACACAATAGAACATTTTATTATATTAAGATGGAGAATAACATTTTACTATTTTAGCTTATTTATGTGGAACACTAATGTTGCAAGACAGTTTATAGTTTCATTTTAGTGATATATTAAATAGATTTTGTGTAAATATTTTAAAATGTTACTTTTTACTTTTTCATAAATATTTTTATTGGTATTTTTTTTATTTCAAAATGGTGAAATATTCCAGACCATAGACTATTTAAATCAGATATTTTGTTTTTTCAGAATACTGGGAAAATACAAAATATAGCTTACTTAACGGATTTGTTTCAATATAAGGGGGAAATTCTCATATTTTTAATATAAGTTTGAAGTCTGATAAATTCATATAGTAGCAATATCGTATAGTTTTATTTAACCCTTTGTTTTCTCACTAGTTTTATGTTGACAACTTAAAAAATTATACCAACATTTAAGTAACTAATATGTAAAGGAATGTTGAAGAATATTTCTGGCTTTAATGATGGTGCCCCTGGTTTTACATTAGAGAATTCTAGTAGTATTATTTCTGACTTAGTAATAAAAATCTCCTGAAATCTTTAGTTTCACAGTGGAATCTACCATTTCAAAGCATGCTTAGAGGAAATGACCAGTTAATATAAAAACAATGAAAGAGTGTGTTGAAGTAGATATAAATCTCTAGGGGAAGTAAGTTTTT
Source organism: Molossus molossus (assembly GCF_014108415.1). Taxonomy (NCBI): domain Eukaryota; kingdom Metazoa; phylum Chordata; class Mammalia; order Chiroptera; family Molossidae; genus Molossus; species Molossus molossus. The sequence goes on along the minus strand of NW_023425351.1, from coordinate 33,967,525 downwards.
ATCAATACCAATAAAATGCTTATAAATAATACTATACATTTTCTAAAAAGATGAGTATATTCTGCATGTATTTGTTTTGTGGGTATCATATTATTTGATTATGTATAATCAGACTCTCTTTTATGACTTCTCAAGTCAGCATTAACTTCATTATTTGTATATTTTTCTTAAGTTTCATTTTTGCTCAGAAGTCTAGTTCCCTTCTTTTCATGTTTTTGGGTCTTGTTTTAGTTTGTTTTTTCTTTTAAAGGTTATTATTAATTATGTTACATTTTGTAATACTGTTACAACTCTTAGGTTTGTTTTGAGCTGCATCAAATAGCAGGAAATAAAGGAAACTCACATTTGAGTGGAGCCTGGTTTGTAGGGATTTGGGAATAAAATTCAATAGTGTTGATTTAGTTTAAAGCTTTGGACACTCTTCTGTTGGAAACTGGCAGAGGACGAATGGTCCAGGAGTAGGTGACTCAATAAGTCCCTTGGCCTAGTTGCGGTGTTGGGTTCTCCAACAGGACATAAGTGCACACTGAGGCAGAGAGTATTGATCCCAGATAAATGAAAACTTATGTTTATATAAAAATCTGCACACAGCCTCAGTGGTTGAATGTTGAACTGTGCACCAATCAAATGTTGCCAGTTTGATTCCTGGCCAGGGCACATGCCCAGGTTGGGAGGCCAAACCCCAGTGGGGAGCATGCAGGAGGCGGCCTATTGATGTTCTCTTTCATCGATGTTTCCATCTCTCCCTACTTCTCCCTTCCTCTCTCTCTAAAATCAATAAAGAAAAATTTTTTTTTTTTAATCTCACACAAATGTTCATAGCAGCTTTACTTGTAATAACCCAAACTGGAAACAGCCTAGATGTCCTTCAGCAGATCAGTGGTTAGACAAACTTTGGTCCATCTGTACTATGGAATACTACTTAGCAATAAAAAGAATAAGCAATTGATCACATATCAACTTGAATAACTCTCAAGGGAATTATGCTGAGTGAAAAAAAACCAGTCCCAAAGGGTTATATACCATGTTATTCCATTTGAGTGACATTCTTGAAATAACAAAATTATAGAGATGGGGAGCAGAGTAGTATTTGCCAAAAGTTAGGGATGGGGTTGGGCAGATAAGAGATGGAGAGCTATAAAAGGATAGCACAAGGGATCCTTGTGCTGGAACTGTCCTGCAGCTGGACTGTGGTGGTGAATACATTAACCTTCCCATGTGATAAAATTGTATAAAAAATGGTGAAATCTGAATACTGTAGGCGTCAGTTTCCTGATTGTAATATTATACTGTGTTTTATAAGATGTTACCATTGAGAGTACTGGGTAAAAGGTACAGGGGATCTCCATGTATTATTTCTTACAATTGCATGTGTATTTACAATGGTATCAAAATAGAAAGTTTTATTTTTAAAAATCATTTCACTAGTCTGTCAGGCCCAGCACTGGAAAGACCAATGAATTGTATAAGCACGAACCCATTATCCCATATCATTTCCTCTAAAATGATTCCTTTGGTTAGAAGCAGTGCTCTGTGGAATACCATGACAGTGAATATGAAATTCTCTAAGTTTATGGATGGTGGTTTTGGTAGAAGCTTTGTGGACAGGGAAAGCAAATCCACATTCAGAGTGTCTATTCCAGTGATAATATATTCATCTAGAATGGTCCTATGTAATCACCCTGCCACCAGGTGGCTGCAGATCTTCCAGAGAGTGGTGCTGTATTGGAAGCTGAGTACTGGTCTCTGCTTTTGGTGGTTGGTCACTTAGCAGTATTGGGTGAGTAGAAAGCAGTGTTCCTCAATCCATACATAACCTCCATTACACAAAAATTCGGGGTCCTGCTGCCTTGGTTAAATTTATAGTTGGCCAGTAGTCTGGGCCATGTTCAGATACCCCTTCGGCTCCATGACAGAAGCACATCCCCATTGCCATGGCCACTTTATTCTTGAACCCATTTGTGAGGGGCAGCAGTGGCTGGGGAAAGTGGTTGACTGACATCCACAGGATTGATTATCTTGTCCCCTGATTATTAAGATTCCTCTCTGCTGAAGAAATCATTCACATGTGACTCATTTATTATCTCACTCTGTTTCCATTCAGAGAGCTCTGTCTACAGGTCTTTCTCAGACCTCTTGACATCTATTTTCCAGTCATGTTCCTTTTAAATCCCTGACCATCCAGCAAAATCATTGGTCACCTCACACAAATCAACATAGATCCGTACCGTAGCCATGTCTTTGTCCAGGTAAATAATCATCCAGGTGCACTGCTTACGGTTCTGCCCACTGGGAGGCTATTCCTTCACCGCTGTCCTTCATTCACCTGGAGAGTCACCTGGAGAGGTCTGAGTCTCCATTCTGCATCTGCATGTGGCACAGGTACTCCCAAGTACCATCACAGCTGCTGAGTTGTGAAGCCAAGCAGTAGAATAGCTTGCCTGGTGGACTGGATCTGTTACAGAACCTTGTCTTCTGGCCTCACCCTGAACTGGCAGCTTTTTGTATTACTTGGCATAGAGGTTGGAGAAACATGTTCAAAATAAAGTATTTGTTGTCTTGTTGTCTCCAAAATTGAAAGAGACCTGCTAGGCATTGGGCTTCTGTCTCGTGGTAAGAACCGGTATCCTGACATAACCCAGACCACTGGCCCCCAGGAATTTCACCAAGGCCCAGCATATTCCAGTGGGGTTTATTTCCCATTCTTTGGCATACACATCTTACCATGTGTTTAGAATAGTTGCAACGTTCTGATTCCAGGTTCAATCAGCATGTGTAACGGACTGGCATCATGTTCAGTGTAATGGAGTGACCATCAAAGTCTTTTGTGAGGTAGAGCTGGAAAATTCATGTAACCCGGAGGTAGATAGTCTTTACTAGCAGGTCTAGAAAAATAAAGCATTTGTCCATGGATGCAGACAACAGTGTGGTGATGGCCAGAGTGGGTGGAGGGGCTGGGTAGAGGTTGACAAAGGGGGAAGAAAATGAGGGGCATCTGTAATAGTGTCAGCAATAAAATAAAAAAAGAGAGAGAAAGCATTTTTTAGATCAGTTATTGCCTACCAGGTGCTGGGGGATATTTGATTTGCTTTAGCCATGAAATTACATCTGGAATAACAGCTGCAATTGGAGTTGTCACTTGATTAAGTTTATGATAGTAAATTGTCCTTCTCTAAGAACATCTGTTTTCTGTAGGGCTACACAGGCAAGTGAATGGGGATCCCCACTCTACATTTTTGATGGTGGCACTAATTGCTGCGGTGCCTGTGGGATGCAGCATTGCCTTTGATTTACCTGTTGGGCAAGCAGCGGGCTCTAGTGCCTTCCACTTGGCCTTTCCTACCGCAACAGCCCTCACTCTGTAGATAGGAGAAGAAATATTTAAGAAAAGATTTTTTGGTAGAAATCTTCTCAGATCTTTCAGTGTTTTCCTCAGCATTGGCTCACAGCTTTTTTCTCTTCCTCCTCATACCTGTCCCTTCTTTGACTTCAGCATGACACTGATGACTTGACCAGCACTGTGGCAGCACAGTTTTTGTTTCACATTCTAAGCCCTTCATTTCCAGTTTCCTTCACTTGCAGATATACCATAATTTCTGTATCATTATCATTTGGAATGATCTGATCTTCAGGTTCTCAAAGACTCAGGCCCCAGAGCCATTCACTTCAACTTGTAGTAATAAACTCAGAACAAAGCACCAGCAAGTGTCAGCAAAAGGCGAACTAAGAAAAACTATATAGAAGAGGGGCTAATCCCCCCTAAGTACAGGGTTCTAAGAAATTAATAGGAAAAAGTCTGAACAAGCCAATGTGAAGTATGGGGAAAAGAAAAGGATTTTAGCTAAATATTAATCAACTCTTTAAATGTTCAGTGTTCATTAATACGCCCCATGGGGAAAACTCGGGCTCCACGAGGAAGGAGCTTGGACCACAGTTTACACCTGTCATGTTCTCCAGTTCCCTAATCACACCCTATCTACCAGTCAGTTCACCTTTTTCTGGATCTCCCTCCCTTCATACTCAGTCCAGACCACTTGGCAGCCATTCTGAAATCCTGGAATCTCACTCCCTTACTTTTTTTTTTTTTAATCCTCACCTGAGGACATTTTTCCATTTTTTGTTCAGATAGAGTGGGAGGGAGAGAGAGAGAGAGAAACATCGACATGAAAGGGACACATTGAGTGGTTGCCACCGCACGACCAACCAGGGCCGGGGACAAACTGCAACCGAGGTACGTGCCCTTAGTGGGAACCGAACCCCGGTCTCTCTGGACCGCAGGCCGACGCTCTAACTGCTGAGCCAAACCGGCCAGGGCGTTCCCTTACTCTTTTGCCTGGCCTTCCATCTCAGACCCCCTCATGCATTTGCACTGCTCTTGACACCTGGCCCCACTGGGTGCTGCTGCTGGGTCTGGTCAGTTGGGTTTTCAGCCTTGCCACAAGTGACAGTTGGGTCAGATAATTCTGTTTTGTGGAGGCTTTCCTGTGCATTGCAGGATGTTGAAAAGCTTCCTTGGCCTCTATCAGTAGTTTCCAGTAGCAGCCCAATCATCACAACCAAACATGCTTCCAGACGTTGTGTTTTCAACTCCTAGGTTAGTCAATAAAACTGGTGGTGACTGGATCTACACGAAATGGATTAAATTTATTTTTTCTATTTTAATTTTTTTATCCTCATCCAAGGACACTTTTGCATTTATCTTCAGATAGAGTGGGAGGGAGAAAGGGAGAAAGAGAGAGAGAGAGACATCAACGTGAGAGAGACACATTAAGTGGTCGCCACCCACATGACCCCAACCAAGGCCAGGAATAAATTGCAACCGGGGTAAGTGCCCTTAGCAGGATCTGAACCTGGGACCCTCTGGTCCATGGGCTGATGCTCTAACCACTGATCCAAACCGGCCAGGGCAAAATTGATTAATTTTTTACAGCTACATTTTTTAGGCAGTTGAGGGCTATGTCCTTATTTTATCCTCACAGCAACCCTCTAAATATATATACTTTTTCACCCATTTTATAGACACGTGGACAGCAGCACAGAGAGTCAGAGGGCACGGCCCCAGCCTCAGAGCCTAAATTAGACTCCTGTGGTCACCCTGCAGAGCCCTCCAGTGGGGGCCCTCCTGCTCTAGGCCTTAACTGACTACTCAGACCTTGCCAATGACTGTCACTTTGATTCTTTTCTTTACTGCCTGGATAAGGGACCTATTGCTCCATAACCAACAATCTCAAACTTCATTCTTTTCTAGACAATTTATTCAATTATTTTATTTTATTATTATTATTTTTTATCCTCACCCGAGGACATTTTTTCCATTTTTTGTTCAGGTAGAGTGGGAGGGAGAGAGAGGAACAGAGAGAGAGAGAAACATCGACGTGAAGGGACACATCGAGTGGCTGCCACCCGCACAACCGACCAGGGCCGGGGACAAACTGCAACCAAGGTACGTGCCCTTAGCGGGAACCGAACCTGGGTCTCGCAGGACCGCAGGCCGACACTCTAACCGCTGAGCCAAACCGGCCAGGGCAATTTATTCAATTTTTTTAGAGCAGAGGAAAAAAAATATTGTATGATATTAATTTGCCAGGGTACTAACTGCCTTATTACTAGGTATGGTGCACTTGGCCTCACTGCCAGGTACTTTGTGCTTGACAGGAAATTGACTGCCCTGCCTGCATTCTTTTAATTATGCCCCTTGTTTTCGGCTTTTCTTCTCATCCCAGCTCTGTAATTCCTGCAGGATTGAGTCTCCACCTTTCTTCAGAACAGATTGACTTCTTTTCACAGCGTCATCCTTCTGCATGTATTTCAGGGGCAGTTTCCTCCCTCTGCTTCATTAATTGCCACTCTTCCACGTGCTTTCTGTCCACCAGAACATTAAGCAATCTCTCGTATGCTTTTTGTCTCCATTCTGTTCTCTTCAGTATTGAGGGCTTCTAATTTTTTCATTCATTCTTTACCACCAATTAATGGGACTTCAGGAGAAAGAGGTAAATATAATTACTCACTCTGCCATCTTGAGCCACTAATCCATTTATTTTAATAACAGAACATTGTGATGAGCATCACATATGGGTTAGGGTGGAGGAAACAAAAGATGTTGCTGCACTGTTAATAGAAGGAAATAATTTTAAAATTACTTGTTGAAGATACACGTTAAATCTTGCTAACATGGGAGTAAAATGCACACATCATCCCATTATTTTTGTTGTTATTGTTTGTATTAAGAGAGCAGACTGGGTAGTATTTGTCTTCTATTTTTTTTTTTTTTATCCTCACCCGAGGACATTTTTCCATTTTTTGTTCAGGTAGAGTGGGAGGGAGAGAGAGGAACAGAGAGAGAGAGAGAAACATCGATGTGAAAGGAACACATCGAGTGGCTGCCACCCGCACAACCGACCAGGGCCAGGGACAAACTGCAACCGAGGTACGCGCCCTTAGCGGGAACCGAACCCGGGTCTCTCAGGACCGCAGGCCGACGCTCTAACAGCTGAGCCAAACCGGCCAGGGCTGTCTTCTATTTTTAATGTTTATTACTTTATAAAATCTTTTTTTATATTTTAGAATGTTTAAGAATCTCTACTATTAAAATTATAAGTATCCAGTTCTTTTATTTACAAATGGAAAGACAGAGCTCAAGAGAGGTTAAATGACTTATTCTAGAATTGTTAGCTATTTAATGGCTGAGTTGGTCACAGAACTTAGGTTTCCTAAGTGTGTCTGTTACTCTGCTGTACTGTTTTCTTCTTTTTAAGTTTTTAAATAATGCTTCTATTTTTTATCCTCTGAGGCAACTTTTATTTAAGAGTTACTGTTGAGTATATCATGTAGCTTTGAATATTAGGTATGGTACTCCTGTGTAAAATGAGGTAGTTGGGCTAGTTGATATCTCATATTTCCTTTAGCACAAATAGTCTCTGATCCCACGCTATAAATTAAATGCCCTCATATGCATGATAGTGATAATATATATGTGCTTAATATGTATTAAAACTTTAAATGTAGTATACATTTTTTGTGTTCTAGATTTTCTATAATAAAGAATATAAAGAAAAAATATTTTTTCCCTGGCTGTGTAGCTCAGTTGGTTAGACTGTTGTCCCAATATACCAAGGTTGTAGGTATGATTCCCAGTCAGGGAACATATAAGAAGCAATCCATGAATGCATCAATAAATGGAACTACATATTTCTCTCTCTCTCTCTCTCTCTCTCTCTCTCTCTCTCTCTCCCTCCCTCCCTCCCTCCCTTCCTCCCTCCCTCCTTCCCCCTCCTTCTTCCTCCTTCCCTTGTTTTCTCAAGTCAATAAAAAAGAGAAAGAAAAAATAGTTCTAGACAGAAACTATTACAGTTTGCATTGATGATACTTTTCTTTTGAGGAATTATATCTCTATAATGTCACTGTAAACCTGTGTGTAGATTTATGTAAGTATGTATGTGAATATGTGCACTGCTGTTTTTAGCTGCCTACCAGGAAGCCAGGGTTCCCTGAAATTTATGGGTTTCACAACCCAGTACGTGAAAGCTAACTTACCCACTTACTTCTCCAGCACTGCACTTGGCCTCCTCTTTGGCTCCCCTTCTCCTTACTCTCTCCAGTCAATTGGGTAGCAAGACCTTGCTGTACTATGTGGTAAATAGCTCTGTATCCTTTATTTTGTATTTCTATGGCCACTGCTTCAGTACTGGCCTTTTATCATCTCCTTCCTAGCTAATTGCAATAGCTTCTCAACAGGTTACCTTCTTTCTATTACTTCCTTCTCTGGTCCATCTTGTAAACTGCTCCTGAAGTCTCCTTTTTAAAATAAGGAATAAGCCCAGCTGATGTGGCTCAGTGGATTGAGCATTGTCTCATAGACTGAGAGGTCCCAGTTCCATTCCCAGTCAGGGCACATGCCTGGGTTGTGGGCTCAATCCCCAGAAGAGGGCATGAAGGAGGCAGCCAATCGGCGTTTCTCACATCAATGTTTCTATCCCTTCCTCTCCTAAAAAAATCAATAAAAACATATTAAAAAATAAATAAAACAAGGTACAAGTACTGTCACCCCATTAAAGCAAAACCTTTTTTTAATCACCACTACTTATAGGTTAATGTTTAACCCTCTTAGCCTGTGGTACAACACTCTTTATAGCCTAAATGAGGGTAGCAATTGTTTTCAACAACTTTTTGGACCCTAATCTCTATTGTCATGTTGTTTAACTGTGTATTCCCCTACCATTTCACAGATTTTCATATCAAGGCTAGAGTGGAGCTTGGTGCAAGACAGGCACTTAACACATCAAATATTCAACACATATTTGATGAATGAATGAATTAAAGTGGTGCTGTTTCCTACAGTTGTTATCCCTTTACCTTTCCCCATTCCACCTGGAGAGTCCTGTTCAATTTTTAGCCTTCAAAAGGGAAATAGTGCAGCAGATTAACAGGAATACTTAGGAAATCTGAGGTCTATGATCAGTTCTTAAAGGAGGCAGTCAACTCTAAGGTACCTGCTTTACCTATGATAGCTCTATAAATGAGATTTATAGCAGCGTTTTTCCATAACCGGGGTTAGACATTGCGCTCCATGATCCATCCTGCAGGTTACAGTGTGCCTACAGTCTGTGTCAGCATCATCAGGAGAGGAGCTAATAATGCTGGTTGTCAGCATGGATTGAGGGAGTTGCTACATTTATTATTTGTATTTAAAAATTTTTTTTTTCTTTATTGATTTTTAGAGAGAGAGTAAGGGAGAGGGAGAGAGAGATAGAAACATTGAAGAGAAAGAACATTGGTAGGCTGCCTCCTGCATGCCCCCCACTGGGGATTGGCCCACAACTTGGGCATGCGCCCTGACTGGGAATCGAACTAGTGACCTCCAGGTGCATGGGTTGACACTCAACCATTGAGCCACATAGGCCAGGCTACATTTATTATTTTTAGAAGCCATTTAACAAAGTAAATGAGGAATTCAAAGATAGTTCTAGACTGATTTTTGAAGGAGTGCTTTGTCTGATTATTTGATATAGTTTCCAAAAAAGGTAGAGTGAGTGTACAATTGAAAAGCAAATTCAGGTATTAATCCATGGGTCAACAGAATAGAGAGGCCAGAAATAAACCCACAATATAATGTCAATTAATTTATGACAAAGGAGCCAAGACTATATAATGGGGAAAGAACAGTCTCTTCAATAACTGATGTTTGGAAAACCTTACAGCCATGTGCAAAAGAATGAAACTGGACCACTCTCTTACACCATACACAAAACCTAACCCAAATGGAATAAAGACTTCAACATAAGACCTAACACCATAACACTCCTAAAAGAAAATAGGTGATAAGCTCCTTGACGTTAGTCTTGATGATCATTTTTTGAATCTGACAACAAAAGCAAATATAAACAAGTGGCACTCATCAAATTCAAATGCTTCTCATAGCAAAGGAAACCATCAACATAATAAATAGGCAACCTATTGAATGGCAGAAAATATTTGCAAATCATATACCTGGTAAGGGGTTAATGTCCAAAATATATGAAGAACTCAATAGCAAAAAACAAACAACTTGATTAAAAAATGAGCAGAAGGTCTGAATAGACATTTTTCCAAAGAAGACATATGGATGCCAACAAATATTTAAAAAGATGCTCAACATTACTAATTATCAGGGAAGTGTATATCAAAACCATAGTGAAATAACACCTCATACTTCACTTGTTAGAATGGCTGTTATCAAAAAGACAAGCAATAACAAGTGTTGGCGAGAATGTGGAGAAGAGGGAACCCTTGTGCTCTGTTGGTGGGATTGTAAATGGGAACAGCCACTATGGAAAACAGTGTGGAAGTTCCTCAAAAAATTAAAAATAGATCTATATGATCCAGCAATTCCACTTGTGTGTATTTGTCCAAAGAAAATGTAAACACTAACTTGTAAAGGTATATCACCCCAGTGTTCATTGCAGCATTTACAATAGCCAGGATGTGGAAGCAATCTAAGTATCCATTAGTAGATAAATGGATAAAGAAAATGTGGTATATTATTTGGCCATAAAAAAAGAAGGACATCTTATTTTTTGCTACAACACGGATGGACCTAGAGGGTATTAAGCTCAGTGAAATAAGTCAGAGAAAGACAAATAACAGTTGATCTCACTTACGTGTGAAATCTAAACAAACAAAACCCCTAAATTAAACAACCCTTCCCCTCAAGCTCATAGATACAGAGAACAGATTGGTGCTTACCAGAAGTAGACGGTGAGGCGAGGTGGGAAAATGGGTGAAGGGGTTAAAAGGTACAGACTTCCAGTTACAAAAAAATAAGTAAATCATGGGATGTAATATACAGCATGGTTACTTGTTAAAAACTGTATTGTATATTTGAAAGTTGTTAAGAGATTAGATCTTAAAAGTTCTCATCACAGGAAAAATTGGTAACTGTGGTGATGGATGTTAACTAGACTTACTGTGGTAATCATTTCTCAATATGTACAGATTTTGAATCATTCTGTTGTACACCTGAAACTAATATAATATGTCAATTACATCTCAATAAAAGTAATTATTCATAATTTTATAAAGTTTATAATGTGATATATGTTCACAACAGATTTACTAAGAATCTCAAGAGATATTTTTATTTTATTGTTATAATTTTTTTAACATTGACATTTTTTTTTTCTTTATTGATTTTTAGAGAGAGAGGAAGGAAGAGGGAGAGAGAGACAGGAACATCGAAGAGATAGAACATCGATTGGCCGCCTCCTGCATGCCCCCCACTGGGAATTGGGCCCACAACCTGGACATGTGCCCTGACTGGGAATCGAACCAGTGACTCTTGGTGCATGGATTGACGTCCAACCATTGAACGACACTGGCCGGGCTGGCATTGAAAGTTTTTAAATTTGTTTTTATTTTAAAGAGGTTTACAAAACCTTATTAAGTATCCACAAAACATTATTCTGCAATGTTTGTGGATACTTAATGTTAGAACTGTTACTTATACTCTAACATTCATCCTTGCTGTTTTGGGGAATTTTTTTCAAACGTACTGATTTGACAACTTTGAAAAGTGATTAATATAGTTCAAATATATACCCACCTCAGAAAGATGTGTAACTTGGGAAAATATTCATTAAATGACAGGTGGTACTACTTTAATGGAAGATAATGAATAACTAAATGTTGACTTCATGCTTTTTTTTTTTTTTTAGCAATAATGGGCCTTTTCTTGCCCATGTTTCTTCCCCTCCCCCCTTTTTAATTGAATTTATTGGGATGACACTGGCTAACAAAATGATACAGGTTTCAGATGCACAATTCCACAACATATTATCTATGCACTGTACTGTGTGTTCACCACCCCAACAAGAGATCTTTTAAATCATTGAGAACACTGAATATTTTTATTTTCTGAGACTTCAGGGGAAATACCATTTACTGTCATACTAATCTTAGCTCAAACATCTCTTTACAGTAATAAAGGAGATTGTTGTTTTAGGAGCAGGCCCTAGTGATGGCTGAATTATTTTGAATAAATGTTTAACTATTGGATTTACTGCTGTATCTTCCTGTCATCTAAGGCTGTTTTATTTAGACCATGGCTTCAATTGAAAGTCTTCCAAAGAAAAACAGAGGGAAGGGCAGGGATAGGGAGGGGGAGGAAGGGGAGCAGAGGGAGAAGCTATTAACCACAGGGGAGGGGTCATGTGAAAGTAAGTCTTCAGGAAAAGTGGGAAGGACCATGTCTGACAGAGTAGGATGAGACCCTCCAGCTGATGCTCTGTCTGCTCTTCCCGTGACCAGTGCTCTTCTCAGCTGCTCCAGTGGCAGCTGCTGTGGCTGACTTCATGGCTTCCACCAGAGGATCAGAGTAGTTGCTCTTGTCACTGGTGACTTACTTTGCATTACCTGTAGAGGACAACTCATAGCTACATCTGTGTTGAGCCTGTAAAATTTGTTTTATCATTGGCTCTCTGCAAAAAAGAACTATTTTCCTCAAGATGCTTGATTATGGACTATTAATATTATACTGTGTAGAGTTATAAATCTAGTATTATGGCTCAAAGCATTAATATTTCTGGCTACCTTTAGCTCTTTTAGGCATCTAGGTCTACTAACTTGTCTTTGGTTTGGATCGACCTCTGTGTGCTGAGGATTCCTTCCCAGTGTTTCAGCCCACTGAGACAAACCCATCACCACAAGCACTCCAGCCTTTGAGGGACTTGGCATCAGCCAAAAACATGTTGACTTTTTTTTTTTTTTAAATCCTCACCTGAGGATATTTTTCCATTGATTTTCAGATAGAGAGGGAGGGAGAGAGGGAGGGAGGGAGGGAGAGAGGGAGGGAGGGAGGGAGGGAGGGAGCGAGAGAAACATTGATGTGAGAGAGACACACTGATTAGTTGACTCCTGCATGACCCAGACTAGGGTTGGGGATTGAACCGCAACTGAGGTGCGTGCCCTGGACTGGAATCAAACCTGCGACTCTTTGGTCTGAGGGATGGTACTCTAACTGCTGAGCCAAACTGACCAGGGCTGTTGGACTTTCTTTTTTTTGAAGCATAGGTCATAAACTGTTGGTCCATGGGCCATAATGTGTTTTTCCAGACTTAGAAAATGAAAAATTTCTTTACAACATGTAAACATTTAAAAATTGGAAGTTTTACATTAATATATGTATTTATGGCTTTTTGTGGAAAATCAAAAGATGTGGCAGCACTGGACTAGTGACAGCTGGAGCTGAGTAGCGGCTGTCCCTTAGACCTGCACACACTCTTTTGCTCACCAAGTCCCCCCCCCCCCCCCAGCCTGCATTCAGGTTTGTCCTCCGGGAGTACTGCACACTATCCCATACCAAGTGCAGATGCCTAATTTTCTCTGGCTCCTCTTCATGAAGAAAAGGGAGAAAAAATTGATGAGTATACCTGGCTTTTGAAAGCAAAATCCCATGTAAATATCTTTTATTATTGTTACAAAATGTAAATATACAACAAACTGACTTTAAGCATTTTTTCCTGTTAGACTTTATTATACCCACTACAGTATACCTTTATATTTGAATTATATGCATATAAATATCTCTTATTATATTTAGGGCTCTCTGAAAAGTGTGGAATCCTTTGCGTCTATGCTGAGACATTCTCCTCTTACCCAGATGGGACCTGCCAAAGATAAAGTGGTCATTGGACGAATCTTTCATATTGTGGAGAAGGATCTTTATATAGATTTTGGCGGCAAGTTTCATTGTGTGTGTAAAAGACCAGAAGTGGATGGAGAGTAAGTAGAATCATTTCCAAGTGCTTTAATGGTGTTCATAAAAATTGAGATACCTCAAAAGTATTATTGGACTTTAGTTGGTGGTTTTTGAAAAGACAGGAAATATGGTTGTTTCTCTTCATAATGTTGGTTAGCCAAGTTGGGCCAGATTCATGTCTTCTCAAAGCAGTGAGAATAGTTTTAGGGAAGTGTTGAATGTTCATCCTTTGTTTTCCCAAATGATAAACAACAGTCAAGGCTTAAGCCCTACTGCTCTCTGGATCTACAATCAAGTGGTTATTTCTAACAGTATACTAAAGGGAGTGGTTCACTGCAGCCAGGATTGAACCCGACTGGCTAGTTACTTTCTTCCTTACCTACCTTTGTGTGCACATACACTGATGCCTATAGATACAACTACAGCTTTATTTCTACAGACAGTTTTCTTCTGAGAAAAACTTTCTAACTTAGCCAATTCCTTGTTGTCCATTTTCAATTTATCATGGAAGGAAGGGTTATACTCTTCACAGAATGTTTATCAGATCTCTTGATTTCTTCATGTAGAAATGCTTAGGCACTTTCTAAAACCCTTCTCTGGGTCTCTTACATCTCTTGTCACTTAGCTTTGAAGTATGCTGATTTGATACTTTCTATAATACTTTTAATTACTGTTTCAGTTACTTTGCTCCTCCACCTGTATCCAAAACAAAATTTGTGGGTGGGAAATATTTTATTCAGATCTTACCTGTAATCTTTATCATTGGTGGAAGGATGATAACACCAAATGGAAGGTAATGAGATCTAGCTGGGACTCTGCTCTCCTTTGCATACCTTACATGTTTAGATTATGTGACCAGATTCAACAGTTTACTGGGCTGGACACATGTTTGCTCTCTGCCTTCACGATGTCAGGTTTCTGACTGCACAGATTCTGAGTCTCAAAATGGCAGATTCTACTTTGGTACATTTATTTAAATGATTCTACATAAGATGTACATATTTATATAATTTGTTTATTATTCATCAGCCTCACCTTTTTTACCCCTTTTGAGAACCATTTTTTCTCTTTATTTAGACTTGTGTGTAGTTGAATCTATTCTACTCTAGGATAACTTAAAGATTAAATGCAATGAAAACTCAAATTTAATAAAATACGCAGCTTAGCAAAATGATTAAATTTTTTTTATTATTTCTTTCAATAAATTCAATGGCATTTCAAACTTAGAGTAACGATAAGAATCAGAAATCATTTTGGTTGACTCAATATCCTAATTAGCAAGGTAAAACCTTTTAATAAGTTCCATAACTTTTTTGGTTTAATATTAGCTGCTGATTGTAGTTTAAAGAAACAGTGTTTAGCCTTTGTCCCGAGAAGCTCTGGAGTTGTGCAGAAAAGCTTCCGCAATTGCTCTGTAGTAGAGGGGAAGTTGGACCCTAATCAGAGCAGCTCTGCATTCATTGTTAAAGTGTGTTTGGGGAGTGGTGGTGGGTATTTCTACTACAAAAAAGTAAAATGTTTGAAAAACATTTTTAAAAGAAAAATTAGCTCTAGAAACACACTATATTAATAACAACGCTCAGAATGTAAACTGTAGTATTTAAGCATGCTCAGTAGTATGATCTAGTTATTGTGAATTGCAAAATAGAAATATAAGTAAATTTAGAGATTTTAGAGGTATGAATGGGGTGTAATTCTTATGGTACCAACCTCAAAAGTTGTAACCATTGTATATATATTTTTTTCATATCAGCTTGTGACTTGAAATCAGAAATAAGATTGTAACAAGTCAGAATGCCTCTGGCACTAAGTTCTGGTAATTCAATAAATTAACCAACTTGCTGAATTAATTAGCATTCTCTTCTAGCTACTTGTTAAAACCCATTGCTGATATCAGCACGACCTGGACAATTAGAAAGTAGTCATCCTCTGCTAGACCTGGGCACTTTTGCTTCTTCCATTTGAGGTATATGTTTAGCAGAAGCTAGTTGTGTTTGTTCCAAAACGTGTTTATATTCTTGTTAACTAGTTTATTTGATTATTGCCTAAACTAATAAAATATGAGTACAGAAAGGGTTTTTGTTTTTATGAAAGATAATTTTTGGAAAGATTCCATTAAGGAGAGATTTTGTTTTTAAACAAAAATTATTGAATTAGTTTCAGCAAGTAAACCATAAAGATTGGGGGGGGGGGGTAGGGAGGAGGTGGTGTCAGACAAATCTGGAAGGAATTGCTTTCCCAATGTCCTTCTGTTCCTGTTTTGCATTAAAGTGACTGCCCCTGGCCATGGCAGACATTGTAGTGGGGGATTGCTTGTGTAAGGAGGTCAGTGCCCAGCCCCAGTGAATGGACCTCTACTCAGCAAGAGGGCCTGGCCCTATATCAGAACACTTGCATTAATTGCTAAGTTGATGTCTTTACAGTATATGGGTGAGCTTTTTTTAAATCCTCACCTGAGGATATTTTTCCATTTTTGTTCAGATGGAGTGGGAGAGACGGAGAGAGAGAAACATTGATGTGAGAGAGACATATTGACTGGTTGCCTCCCACATGACCCTGACCAGGGCCCAGGACAAACTGCAACTGAGGTACGTGCCCTTGACTGGAATCAAACTCGAGACTCATTGGTCCACAGGCCAACGCTCTAACTGCTGAGCCAAACCGGCTAGGGCTGGGTGTACTTTTTAATGCGTCCTCATTTAAACTTACTTTTCCATGAACCAACCTATGAGTCAGAGAGTGTCTCCTATGACTTAAAAATATAAAGCTCTTTGCCCATCACGTGAAGCTTTCTGCGTCTTTCTTTAGACATTGTTTCTTTTGTCAGTAATACTGCATACAATTTCCCAAAATTTGTCCTAGACCCTTTTCCATCTAATAATCATGATAGCTAGGTTTTTGAAAATCTACATTGACACTTTATGTATATTATCTGATTTATTCCTCCTAAGAAGCTTAGAAAGTAGAAACTATTACCACCACTTACCAAATGAAGAAAACGAGTCTCTGAGCGTAAAGTATTCCAGGCTCACAACGGCTCTTTACCAAGGTAGGGACTCAGACCTAGAGCTGTGTGTAACCATTGCTGTGAATTGTCTCTTCACTCTGAAGTGCTGCTCTCTAAATCCTACCATACAGAGTGCTTAATGTCTCAAAAACCTCCTTAAGTACTCTCACATATGGATCAATTTTATACCAGGGACGCTGAAGGTATGTGCTAGCGAAGCTCTATGGAGGTCTGATAAAGAATGGTAGGTCACCTACTATAACGTCTTTAGTTATTGGTGTCCATGGTTATGATACACCATGGCCCTTGGTATGGTATTCATAGTGTGTTTGGATAGTGTTACCACCAATTAGCTAATGGCAGGTCCAGGTTTTGTTTCAGAATGGATGTGTTATCATGATGACAGTGATACCTGTGGTTACAAGAACTGGTTATTGTCTGACTGTGATTGGTAGCTTAGAGTCAGCATCCCTGCTGTTATTTGGGAATGATATATTTCAAAAAAGTTTATTCTGCAAAGAGTAGAAAGTTGACTCTTTATAGATGTAATATTTAATTTTTAATTCTTTGATTGATTCCTTTTATAAAATTGGTCATCTACTATCCTTGAACCTTATTAGACCTAAAATAGTTTAACCTGGATTTTTTTGTCTTTATTTTTGATGACGAAAGTCATAATTATAAACATTAATTTTTATATTGTATCATAGTTAAAATATATAGAATTATTGCTCCTTAACCACATAACCCCCACTTATGTAGTTTTGTATTTCACCTTTGTGTGTCATCTTTCTGCTGTTGCACCTGTGTTTGCATTTTTAGCTTAGACCTCTCATTTCTTCTTCTAATATTCTGAATTCTGAATATTTGTTGTGCTTAAAATAAGAACAAATAGTGTTTGAGTAAGAAATTCAGTCTCTTTTCTAGGTAAGTGTATATACTTCAGTACCTGAACTTCAGTATGTGTTTTGTTAGCTCCAACAGTCCTCAGAACACATATCAGAACAGTGTGTGTTAAACAATCAGGTGCTGAGTGTCTTGGACATGAGCAGTTCTTGTGGTTGAGACCTTAATACCTCCAGCAGGAACAGTAGTGAAAATGAGATGGGATTATTGAATCTCAAGTACTACCTGAGGTGGTACCAGTTCTTACAATGAATTTGTAAATAAATCAGTAAATTTCTAATGCCACCTGTGTGTTTAATGCTAGCATGTATAGATTAAAGACAGTATCTGCTCTTGGGGAGGTAATGATTTAGTCGTGGAGATAGAGGAGTGAACATACATAACACTGTACAGGTTCTGTATCCTGGGTTCCATAGGAGTTTGGAGAAGAGGGAATTGATGAATCTCTCAGTCAGAAAGTTTCCCAGAGTAACTAATAGGGGATGGATGATGGTAGGAGATAGAAGTGTGGGAAATGGGAGGGAGCCGCAGTTGCAGAATACTTAGTGAGAGAGAGCCTGGCTCTGCTGGGAACTCAGGTGCTTCTTAGTTTAAGTTTAGGAGGAACAATGGGAGAATGGAGAGATGGCGGGAGCTAGGGTCTTCGGGATTTATATGACATTCTAAAAAAAATGGAGCTTGACCCAGTGATCCCACTTCTAGGAATATACCCTAAGAAGCATAAAACACCAATAAGAAAGAATATATGTACCCCCATCTTTGTAGCAGCACTATTTACAATCGGTAAGATCTGAAAACAGCCCAAGTGTCCATCAGTAGACGAATGGATCAAAAAGCTGTGGTACATATACACAATGGAGTACTACGCAGCGGTAAGAAAGAAAGATCTCTTATCCTTTGAGACTACGTGGAGGGACCTGGAAAGTATCATCCTAAGTGAAACAAGCCAAACAGAGAAAGACAAATTTCATATGATCTCACTGATTTGTGGAATATAATGAACATAACAGTTTGAGGAATGGGGTAGTCCCAGAGACGTGGAAGTGGGGTACAGACTGACAATCCCCTAAGGAGTGGGAAGGTGGGGGAGGGATGAACCACAGAACTTATACGCATGTATGCATGAACAGTGGACATGGACAACAATCTGGGGAAGGGGCAGGGAGGGGAGGGGGAGGGGGGAATCAGTGGGGGAAAAAAGGAGAATCATCTGTAACAAAAATTAATCAATAAAAAATAAATAAATAAATAAATAAATAAAATAAAATAAATGGAGCTTTATTTTGAAAGCAGGAAAGAGCCATTCAAATACTGTAACAGGTGACATGGACCAGGTTTGTGTTTCAGGCAGTGAATTCTGGCAGTGGAACATACATTGAAAGAATGAAACTGGAGTTAGGGAGGCCAGTAAAGAAGCTTCTGGAAAGAAATGATGAGAACATGAATTATGCCTGAGAGTCAGGAAAGGAGACTTTCATTAGCAGTTTAGGGGACAGAGGACCAGGTCTTGGTGACTGAGTAATTGTGGGTCATGAGGTGGATGGAATGATGTTTGGTTTCAGACGTGAATGACTGTGGATGGTAAGTTGGGTTGTATTCATATTTTTGCCAGCTTTGAAAATAAAAAGTTAAAATGCCCAGAGTTAGATTGTTTTGATTCTCTCTTTCCCACTCATGGTCATTATACTTATGATTACTATCAGTTAGAAACATTTCTCTTTTTACTGCAATACAAAATCCTTGTGGTTAAACCATGCTTATCTTTTTGACTAAAGAGCCAAATTCTCTAAATCTTTTAAATTGTATTTTAATTTTGATTTTTCATGAAGGGTATACATTTCTGTAAAGTCCTGAAGTCCAGTTTTATAAGTAAAGTCCATTCATTTATTAATGTGTTCATAAAGGTTACATCTTTTAAAGCATTATTTCTACACTGGCATCTCTGTCACAACACATGTGATTGACAGCTCTGAAAAATCTAAGAGTTTCAAAACAAGCATGATTGGCAGTTATAAGATAACTAGCACAGGCACTGAATGTTATTTGTACTTTTGTTTGACACCAAGGTGGAATAAACAAGCTGATTTCCCAGTCTTTGTTTCTATTTCAGGTTGTGTGATATGTAGGGTCAAATGAAGAGTGGATGGGTACTGAATGTTTCAAAAACTAGTTTTCAAGGTGTATTGGTGGGGGAAAAGAGAAAATAAGAATTTATATGAAGTGGTTCTTTTTATTCCAGCGAATATGGTGCATAATTAAAAAGTGTGCTTGCTTTTCTACCCTGGCCAGTTTTGCTCAGCGGTTAGAATGTTGGCCCATGGATCAAAGAGTTGTGGGTTCAATTCTGGTCAAGGGCACGTACCTCGGTTGTGGTTCGTCCCTGGCCCTGGTCAAGGTCATGCAGGAGGCAACCAGTCCATGTGTCCCTCTCATGTCGATGTTTCTCTCTCCCTCCTCCCTCCTCCTCTATCTGATGATAAATGGAAAATATCCTTGGGTGAGGATTAAAAAAAAAAAAAAGTGTGCTTGTTTTTCAGTAAATTACTGATTGAAGATCGTTCTGTTAGATTTTTTAACAGATCTCTGATTAAGAATATGTATAGCCCTGGCCGGTTTGGCTCAACAGTTAGAGTGTCGGCCTGCGGTCCAGAGAGACCCAAGTTCGGTTCCCGCTAAGGGCACGTACCTCGGTTGCTGTTTGTCCCCGGCCCTGGTTGGGTCGTGCGGGTGGCAGCCACTCGATGTGTCCCTTTCACGTCGATGTTTCTTTCTCTCCCTCCCGCTCTATCTGAACAAAAAATGAAAAAATGTCCTCAGGTGAGGATAAAAAAAAAAAAAAGAATATGTATAAATATAAAATATGATCTCAGGAGTATTCTGAGTTATGAAACATTTATATTTCAGTCTCTGAATAGCATTAGACTAAAAAAGATAAACAAATAAACAAATAATAAAACCTGAGCTCATAGATACAGGGAACAGATTACTGGTTGCCAGAGGGGGTGGGGGGCAAAATGAGTGAAGGGGGGCAAAATGAGTGAAGGAGGTCAAAAGATACAAATTTCTAGTTATAAAATAAATACTATATTTTATATTTGACAGTAGCTAAGAGAGTAGATATTAAAAGTTCTCATTACAAGAGAAAATTTCTTGTGTAACTATGATGACAGATGGTAACTAGACTTATTATGGTGGTCATTTTGCAATATGTATAAACATGGAATCATTACATTGTATACCTGAGACTAATATAATGTTATATGTCAATTATACCTCTATACATAAGTTTTAAAAAATAATAGCATTAGAGGTTCCTCCTCTAGGATATATGGCATAGCAATGTTTTATTGGATTGATTTGTTCTACTGGATTCTGTTTGACATGCAAAGTTGATTTTCTTCATGTAGCATGTTCACATATGTACAGCTGTATTATCCCAGAGATTGTGTAATTTTATATGTCTAGTAAGTTTGCCTTATATGCCTTCCCAGGACTGTAAAGGTTAAAAGTGAATCTGGAAACTACTATGGTGGCTGCTTGTTAAGGAATGCAAGCAATTAAGTGTTCCCACAAAAGCTTTGAAGTTAATATCTTAATAGGACAAAGAGGAGAAAAAGTCAAGGCTGCACTCCTACAATTGGTTCAGGCTGTAGTTCTATTGACTTAAGAATAGATTTTTTTTTTTTTTAATTAAAAGCTATCTTAATAGAAAGTGTGAGTTCTGTTTTAGTTTATAGAATTTTGTATTAATTTAGATTGCCACTTGATAACATTTAGAGACTTTCAGGGACCCAGAATTACAGCAAGTATTTTGTAATTTGTGATTAATAATAATAAGAATAATAGCTAACATTTGTTGAGCACTCTCTATGCTAGGCACTTTGCTAAGAAATTTGCAAGCATTATTTTCTTTAATCTTTACTACTCTAAGGTATATACTGTTAGAATCCTTATTGAAAAACACTAAGGAGAGAATGGCTTACAGCCTTTTAAGAAACTTACCTAAGGACAGCGGCTAGTAAGTTAGCAAACCTGAGACAGTGTAGCTTTAAGTCCATATTGTTAACCACTACTTTATGGGAATCAAGTACACTTCCAGGGTGTGTGTATGTATGATTTGTTAATTTTCTCAGCAAATATTTATTAAGTATCTTAATTACAGTGTCCTGAATGCAGTGTAGAAGGATTGCATACCATCTTTAGGAGGAAAGCTACATGGTGCACCGTAACACAGAGGAATACATGAGTAAATACCTAAATGAATGATATGGTCAGGCATACAGGTGTTCAAAGGATAAAGAAGCTAGAGAAATGACAGTTGAAATATTTTATAAACCCACCAAAAAAGGGCCTTCTCAAATAAATGGAACTTCAGCTAGATTCTGAAGGCAAGGGAAGAGGTGTTGGGAGATAGAGAATGACAGGACAGGTGTGAGCAAGCCTGAGATTTGAGAGAGAGCGTGGCGGGCTTGTATGAGTCATCTACATCTGTGTAACTTATTATCTAAAACCTAGGAGCTTACAACAGTAAGCATTATCTCTCATAAAGGCCATCAGAAGTCCAAGAGTGTTTTAGCTGGACAGTTCTGCCTCAGGGTTTTGCCTAAGCTTCAGGCAAGATATTGGCCAGGGCTATAGTCATCTGAAGGCTCTGTGGGGTTAGAGGATTTGTTTCCAAGGTGGCTCCCAACATGCTGGCTGCGGCAGGAGGCCTCAGTTCCTTGTCACATGGGCCTCCTCAGTGGGCTTCTTGAGTGTCCTCAGGACATAGCAGTTAGCTTTTCCCAGACTGAGTCATCTAAGAGAGAGAGAGTGAGCTTGGGGCATTTGTGATGTCTTTTATTACCTAGTCACACATTGTCACTTCTGCCATATTGTATTCATTAGGAGCAAGTCACTGAACCCAGCCACACTGGGGGTGTGTGTGGAATTAGTCTGCACCTTTTAGAGGGAGGTGTGTACATATTTTTAAACCACACAGTGGTCAAGAACCCGTAGCTTGGCTAAAGTTTTAGGGGGTAATGAAATATTTGCTTGCTAGACAGGCAAGCAGCCTTATGGGAAATTTTGAATTTTAGCCTAAAGAGTCGTGACAGTGGAGAGAGAGAAGAGTGGCACTGGGGATTGGTCTTTTGGACGATGACCTAGCTGTGCTATGTGAGAGGCATGGGCACAGTGATCAGCTCTGAGACTGCCTTAGTAATCCAGGAGGTGCTAGCTGGGGGCTGGACTAGAGTGAGAAGAGGTGGGAAGGAAGCTAGGAGAGACTGCTCAGAGAAATGATTGAGGTCTCCAGCCCACGTGACTAAAAAATAGAGATCCCAGCAGTAGGGAAGTTGGGTAGAATTGTTGTTCATCGAGCTGTAGAATAATAGACCTGGATTAGCAACTTCATATTGGGCTCTGTTTCTGTATCATCTGCCTTCACCAACAACAAAGCAAAACCCAAAACCAAAGACAACAGCATTAGTGCAGGTGTGGGTTTGGGCTACAATGAAGTGAGAGTGACCAATTTGAAGAAATCGAAGTGTTCAGGTGGAGGTATCCTGATAGAGCTGAGTAGCTTCATTTCTCAAAGTGAAGTGCAGGTGTAAAAATAGCAGATGGGAGTAGTGTGACCTTGCCAGGTGATTCAGTATAGGTTCTCATTATTCAGCCTCAGCCAGAGCTCTCAAGACTCTTTCATTGATTTCTGGGCTTCTCATTACTTTACCTTTTTCACTCCTAGGTCTCTTGTTCCTTTCTTGCACTTCCTAAGCAACCTTATCTCCTTCTTTATTGAAATCAAGTTCCTCCATTTGTTTTACTCTACATGAAATTGCTGAGTTTTTAAGTAAAAAATAGTTGAATATCTGAAAGTTCATACAATTCAGCCTAAGACTCCCTGGATTTCCTGTTCTCTACCATAAATTTTCTCTGAACATCTTTTCTAAAGAATTTGATAAGATTTGAAACATTTTGTCTGTTTCTCCTTCAAACTGTTGTTGTATTCCTCTGTCCCCCAAATTGCCCTTGTTTCTAAATTTCTAACTATTCTTCATTTCATCCCTTGCCATTGACTCAAAAGCATCTCTTACATTTGTCAATACCTCTGATCACTTTCCTTTGCAGCATCTTTGCTCTAGCTCTCTATAGTAATCAGCACTGTTCCTTGCCTGTACCCTTTTCTGAAATTGTCACAGACCTTCATTTTCTTGGTTCTCCTTCTATCTTCCTGTTCTTTTTTTTTTTTTTTAACATTCCTCTAAAAGTGCTTTACAAAATTTTAGAAGATAAAAATGGTAGTGAGAAGTTTATGCATGTGCCATTTTTGAAGTTGAGCAGAGCAAATATCAGGAAGAACATAGGAGTGGACTGCAAGAGGCTTGGTTCTAACTTTACTTCTGTATGAACAGGAAAACTTTCTTTACTCAAGAGTCTAACCCCTAGACTAGTTGAACCAAGACAGTTGTTCAAAAAGCAGTGTTTTGGAGTGCTTCTATTTAAAAACCACACTATTATCATAATTGAAAAACACTTTGTATGCCTGTAAGTGACACTTATAAATGTCTTCATTCATACATATCCCCCTTTTTAAAAAAACTAGGAGTCATACAGGCTCAGTGTAGCCTTATATTTGAAAATATGATTCCTTGTTTTAATTTTTAAGGAAATATTTTTCCAAAAGTATATTACAGTTAGATTTCTTTTAGAGTTTGAATTCAGAACCTTAATTTGGACCTAAAATAGAATACTTTGTGTTCCTTTTTAAAGTGCATATTAGCTATTAAATAGGTATACTTGGATCCTTAATTAGTACTAATTGAGCATATTATAACTGTTCATGTGGATTTTATACTGTTGCTTGCCCATGGCTTTTTTAATGTATTAAGCAAATCAGTCTTTTCTTAATGCAATTTCCTTGAAAGCATTTTCTTTTATACATAGTACTTTTTCAAAATGGGGTTACCAGCTATTTGCTGTGATATATAATAGAGAGAGCTATACTTCTGTTGGTATGGAATATGTGATTTGAAATTATTTGGCTTTCAAAATATATCGCTATGAATCTATATATTTTGAGACTTCGCATTTTACTAGGGTTAACCTTACCTCAGAAGTTTTATTTTACTCACCACCCATTTTGGGGAGGGGTTGTATCAATTCATTCTGTATTTATTAGAAAGATATTTGCCAAATTATTTTTGAAAATTAACAGCTAAACATAACCTCTTTAATCTCAATATCTATTCCAGAAATGAAATATCTTTTTCTAATTTCAATTGTAAATATTTTAGCCTGCCTTTTTTCTGAATGTGATTTATTTAGAAACTTTAATTCTGAATTTAGCTTGTTTTTCAAATACGATGCCTTCAGCATGAATTTTTAAGTTTTTTATTTCGTTTATTCACTGAAGGAAACATAAGACGTTTGAAGGAACACGTTCCAAAAGTAAAGCTCAAAATATGCTAGTTTGTGATAAAAGTTCTCTTTGTTAGTAATGGTGATGCTGTTCATGACTGATCATAACAGCAGCCACTTCCTAAATTTTAGGACTGTTAAGAAATTCTCTTTCCAAGGAATCTTAAGTCACTTTAAGAAAGTAAACATATGCTATATCTTTTGGCAAAAATAATTTAAAATGTGTGGCATAGTGCCTCGCAGGTTACCAGTTCATCATAAATAGTCATTGCTTACTTTTTTGATACACAGGAGTCACAAAAGCATTTGGCTAACAACAGTAGGGTGTTCCAATTATTGGTTGAGATACAGTCTTAGTTTTCCATTGGTGTTATAAAGGAATAAAATTACCTTCATTGAAGAGGATTGAGTATTCCTGTTTTAATAGACTTGCGAGCCATCTCAGTTTTAAGAAGAAAAATAAAATTAATGTTGAATTCAACAAAAATTTATCATTTTCCAGAATTGAAAATTAGGAGATATATGTTATCTTTATATTTGTCTAATATAATCATTATGTGTGTTATATGCTGTTGAGTTGGCTCAGACTCCTGGTGACCCTATGAGTGAGTGATGTCCACAGTGTCCTGTCCTCAATAGCCCTGCTCAGCTCCTGTAGACTCGGCCTATGGCTTCTTGGGTGGAGTCAGTCCATCTCATATTTGGTTGTCTTTTCCTGCTGCCTTCTCTTTTTTCCCACCATCATTGTCTTTTCCAAAGAACCCTGCCTTCTCATGATGTGCCTGAAGTAGGACAGCTCCGGTTTTGTCATTTTTGCCTTCTGTGATGTTTCAGGCTTTATTTGCTCTGAGATCACTTGTTCATCCATAGGGCCCTCCTTCAATACTATATTTCAGGAATTAATTTTTGTGAATTTTTTTCCTGTCAACTCTCTTTACTGTCTAACTTTCACAGCCATACATTGTAACTGGGAATATGAGGGTGTGGATGATGATCTTAGCTTGTTCTCTAATGACACATCTTTGCTCTTGGTGATCTTTCCTAGTTCTTCCATGGCTGCCCTTCTGAGTCTTAGACTTCTCGTGACTTCTTGGCCACAGTTTCCATTTGAATTTAAGAGTGAACCAAGATAAGCAATCTTTAACAAGTGTCTTGTTAAAGTTGTGTATTTCTTTCGTAGTCAGATTTTGTCTTTTTTAGTCCTTACTCGAGGATATGTTTTTCACTGATTCTAGAGAAAGGAAGGGAGAGGGAGAAGGAAGGAGAAGGAAGGGGAGAGAGAGAGGGGAACATTGATGTGAGAGATACATCGGTTGCCCCCCACATGCATGTGCAACCCATCCCTGACTGGGGATCAAACCTGCAACCTGGGTATGTGCCCTGAGGGAATTGAACCACAACCCTTTGGTGCACAGGACGATGCTCTAACTGAGCCACACCAGCCAGAGCAGATTTTATGTTCTTGATGCTCAAATGCAGTCCAGCTTTGGCACTTTCTTCTTTCACTTTCATCAGAAGTCATTTCATATCATTGCTATGTTTTGCCAGTAAGATGTGGGCATCTGCATCTATTAAGTTATTGATAGTTCTTCCATCCGTTTCCACTCCTCCTTCTTCTGAGTTTAGCCCAGTTTTTGTATATGTTCTGCCTACAGATTGAACAAATAGGTGGATAAATGCATCCTTGTCTAACACTTTGCCTATTGGAAAACATTCTGTCTTCATATTCTGTCCCTTATAGTAGCTTCCTGTCCACAATACAGGCTGCACAACAGAACAATCAAGTGCCAAGGTATGCCCAGTTCTTTCAGACCAACCCATAGCTTTCCATGATGGACGCAGTCAAAGGCTTACTGTAGTCTGTAAAACAGACTAACCTTCTGAAATTCTCTGTAGCACTCCAGTGTCCAACGAATGTTTGCAATCTGATCTTGAGTACTTCTTCTTTGTCTGAATCCAGCTGGAACAACGGCATTTCTGTCAGCTCTTAACTATTCTGAGTCACTTTTCTAAGCATCATTGGCCCTGAAATGAGAATTTCTGAATTTGAATCCTGGTTCTGCTACATATTAATTGTGTGATCTTGGGCAAGTTGCTTAACGGGAGCCTCCATTATCTTGTCTTTAAAATGATGAATGAAATAATAGTATTTTTTCCAAATGATTGGTATGAGAATTAAATGAGGTCGTCATCATCATCATCATCATCATCATCATCATCATCATGAACAGCTGACATGATTGACCCTATTCTGTGTGTCAAGCAGATACTGTACATCCGTACCTTACTATCATTATACCTACTTCACAGATGAGGAAAGTGAGCCTCAGAGAATTTGTGACTTTCCAGATCACTTAGACTTGTTGCACATGGCAGAAAGTGTGATGACTTGTAGCTTAAACATATAGAGATGTACTTTTCTTGCATAAAAATTCTGGACGTTGATGGCTTCTGGGGTTTCTTCAGCAACTTGGCAAAGTCCCCGCTGGTTTCCTGCTTTTTGTACTCTGGGTGCAGTGGGGTCGCTGATTCTCTGGGGCAGTTTGTCTGTATTCCAGAAAGGAAGAGAATGGGGAAGAACAGTCAGCTGCTCTGTCCTTTTATCTGGAAAACAGATGACTTTTAGAAACCTCTTCCAGACTTCAACCTACCTTTCCTTCATTAGCCCTGTATAAGACACTCCTCCCAGGCTCTGGGGAAGGCATTGCAAACATTAGCACCTACTTATCCAGCACCTACACAGCACACTTTTACTTTGTGTAATTTTGCATTTTTCAGATTAAACATTATTTACCTTTTTAGAGTGGCAGAATTTTGAAGGTAAAGGTTATGTGCCCCTTCCTATCTTCAAATAAAAATAAAAACAAAACAAAAATTAGTAACTGGATGCTTTTCATATTAGAAATAACTACTAAGATATGTTTGTTTCAGATAATTTCTGATAACATTTTCAACTGCCAATAGTGAAGAAAACATAATACATAATTAAAGTAATGAGTTTTTGCCTCTTTCCGTTCTAATTATTATGTTTTAACTCCTGGGTAAATGAGTTTGTTCTTTGCTCATTTCCTAAGGGGTGGCTATCAACTGATTTCATTTTCTGGAAAATAAGATTATGTCACAATTCTTGGAAACTGCTTATTTATTTATTGTTTTATTTTTTTCAGAGATGGGGGTGGGGTGAAGAATGGGTAAAATTAGGTCATAATCCAAATTCTCTATTCAGTTCTCAAATACATAACCATAGCTTATTCTTTTATTCTGTCTTTTCTATATTTGATGTAAATTACATTGACTTTTATAGAGAAAGGATCTGCTCCAGTAAGATTTTGAGCCAGGAACGTTATCTACTTTTGTAAACAAGGAGATTGAGGAGCTGGGGAGGTTCTGTAGAGTCGGTGTCCCAGTGCACCAGGAAGCTGGGGTTGCAGCCAGCCTGCTCCATGGAGCGTTGTGAGGGTGCGGTCTGAGCAGTTTGTCCACTAAGCACAGAGCTTTCTGTTTCTCTTAAAATATAAATGACATGTTTACCAAATAAAGCATTCCTTTACTATCACTTTTTTCATTTCAACAACTTTTTTTTGCAACAATCTTTTGTAAACTAATTAAGAAATATTAAGTATAAGCCATAGTTTATCTGAGGCCACACTCTGATTTCTGTTTTACCAAATAACTTTACCAGAGCTGTTATCAAGTAAGTTTATCTGAGTTAAGCTAAATTCAGCCATTGAGTAATAAAGACTGTTTCCACGTTGACCTTTCTGGTCTGAATTTCAAAGTATGCTTTTTAACTAAGGACATTGCAATGTGGTCTTTCTACATTTCTGTGTGTATAGCTCTATTTTCAGATTCATTTATTAAACTGGATAATTAACCAAGCAAAATATTTCTAGTTGCATGTTTATAATGAAAAGGGAAGTAGAAAAAAGTATATATGCATCTGTCATTGTGATATCATCAAATTCTGTGCTCTGTTTAAGTTTATGGCTTACTTAAAATGCATAAATTTGAGTTTATCTAAGTATTCTTTCACATTTTTATATATACTTTTGCTTATTATAAAAATAAAATATTGACCAAAACAAACCTAATGAATTCTCTTGATTTCTTCTTTTTAGGTTAAGACTTTAATTCATTTACTCTATGTATTAATAATCACTGCCACATCAAAGTTAATATTCTTCAGTGATCAAGCCAAATTACTAAAATTATGTTGGTATTTCTGTTATTAATTTTTTTCTTTCAACTTGTAAAAGTAATGCATTCCCATTTTTTAAAAAAGCTATGGGAAAGTCCCTACGTAGGAAAACTTTAAAGCTTCATAGGTCTAATTTGGTGACTGTGGGGATGAATGTGAACTTGACTTACCGTGGTGGTCATTTCACAGTATATACATATCTTAGGTCATTATGGTATATACTTGAAATTAATGTTTTATGTCAATTATATCTCAATTAAAAATATACTGCTAAAACTAAAAAAAAAAAAAAAAAGATGACTTTCAAACATCTATCAATCATTTTGGTAAATGTCCTTCTAGGTTTTTTATCTAGGCTCAGACTTTTGTTTGTATATGGTTTTAGTCAATCCCTTTCCTACCCAGGAAGCACACCGATAAATGGAAGCAATACCCCTTGTTGTCCAGAATATCTAGTTTTCTGCATGATTTATAAAGTCATTGTTCCCAGATTGCTTACCAAAGCATTGGACAATAACCCTTTAATATCTTTATATGGTGTAGATGCTAGCTTTTATTTTATTTTCCAAATCAGCATACTGCATTTACTTTGCCCTGTTGAATATCCTACCCATCAGTTTTCTATCTTAAAGGTTGTTTTTTCCCTAGGTATATTCCCAAAAGAAATGAAACTTGTCCACTCAGAAACTTGTACACAACTCTGGCCGGTGTGGTTCATTTAGTTGGAGCATCATCCTGTACACCAAAAGGTGGCAGGTTCAATTCCCAGTTAGGGCAGGTACCTCGGTTTTGGGTTTGATCTTCAGTCAGGGCATGTACAGGAGACAACCAATTGATATTTCTCTTTTACATCAGTTTTCTTTCTCTCTCTCCTTCCTCTCTCCAAAATCAATAAAAAAAAAAAGGCCTGACAGGTGTGGCTCAGTGGACTGAGCATCGTCCCATGGACTGAGAGGTCCCAGTTCAATTCCTGGTCGGGGTATATGCCCGGGTTACAGGCTTGATCCCCCGTTGGGGGCGTGCAGGAGGCAACCAATAATCGATGTTTCTCTCTCACATTGGTGTTTCTATCTCTCTCTCCCTTCCTCTTTCTCTAAAAAGCAACAAAAAATCAATAAAACATATTTAAAATTAATAAAAAAGTAAAAATTTAAAGAAAAAGAAACTTGTACACAAATATTCATAGCTGTATTACTCATAATAGTCAAAAGGTAGAAACAATTCAAATGTCTACTAACTAATGAATTGATAAATAAAATGGGTGTATTTGTATCTATAGTCCATACAAAGGAATAGTATTCAGCCATAAATGGTAGTGAAAAGCTGATACATGATAAAACATGACTGAACCTGGAAAACATTATGCCAAGTGAGCGAAGCCAGTCACAAAGGGCCACATACTGTATGATTTCATGTATATGAAGTGTCCAGAATAGGCAAATATTTAGAAGTAGAAAGTAGATTACTGGTTGCCATGGGATGGGAGGTTGAGGGGTAGAGCCTTGAGTGGATGATGCTGATTAAGGGGCACAGAGTTTCTTTTTGGAGTAAAAGTCTTTTGGATAAAAGTCTTAAAAAATTGTTTGTGGTAATAGGTGAGCCTTTAAATGAGTGAATCATGTGGTATGTGAGTTATATATTAATTTTTTTAAAAGAACTTTTCTGTGTAATAATGGCAACTAAGGGAGTCAAGAGACTCAATTTCTTTCTGTTCTGTTTTGTCAGCTTGAGAGCAAGTCACACATTCTCCTTGATCCTCAGTCCCATTGTCTTGTTGATTTTTTAGAGCCTTCCCAGTCCTAAACTCTCTGACTTTAATTTTGGGGAAATGATCTGATTACAGCTGTCAACAAATATGCATTTAGACATACTGATTGCTCAATGGTTTCCCAAATTGCAGTCATGCTGATTTAGCAGGACTAAGCCTGATGCCCTCTTCTTCCTTATCATGGCTTCTAAAGGAAAGTTCATTGTTTGTTTGTATTAAAGGCAGCATTTTCCCAAAGTCACTATTCAGTGCACTTCACCTCATTTCTTAGCCCAAACAATGCACGTGGTGCCATGGAGTCTGCTGTCCAATAGCTTCAGTGACTCCATTATAAACATGCTGAGAGCAGCCCTTGTCACTGCGATGCTAGTCAGAGGACCTCAGCAAATAACCACAGACTTTATTTATAGCAGTGTATGTTTTGGATTTACAACATTTTATCTGTTATAGACATACTGTGTTATTTGCTTGGTTACTTTATAATTGTGATAGTTTCATGCCACCCACTGTAGGTTGTTGTGCAGTGCTCTTTCTAACCACAAATTAAGGAGTTATTTTCTGTGGTTCAGTCATACACAAGGATTATATTGCAAGAGTTGCTGGAGCCCGGGTTCTATAAACAGTTTTTTTGGAAGAAGTCTTTGTGTAGCAGACCAACTAGATTGTCAGAACTGAAAACATTAGAGGACATAATTTAGATGAACACAACATAACTTGCCAGTCATAAAATTGTTGAACATCATGCTATGGAACGTCAGATGAGGAAATTCCCAAGTGCTCTTCATGTTGAAATACGGCAGGCAGCAGTCTTTTCAATAGGACAGAGTTGTAGGAATTTTTCTGCTCCTAGAGCAAGGAATATTTAGACTTTTGGGGGTCATGGGCCCACTTGAGGATAGATACCTTGTCTATCTAGGCAAATTTATGCATGTATGTTTATGCACACATTTGCATGTAATATTAGGGTGTTCACAGACTCCCCCAACACACCCATGAACCTAGTTAAAGACCCATGATCTGGAAGTGTGGGGGCAAAATAGTTTTTATCTTCTGGTGGCAATTTGGAGGTGGAGCTCTGTGGTCCTGATGGCAGTGTATAAGGTAGGCTGCCCTTGGGGGAAGATAAAGGTTTTCCCCATGATAAGCACCATAGGGATGTATTACATGAGCCTGGTTTTTCTGTTCACTGCTGTATCCATGCATGTGCAGTAGTAGGTGCTCTGTCAGTGTTTGCTGAGTAAATGAGGAGGTTCAAGGAGAAGTGTGTTCTATGGAGGAGCTGACTCTTGTTTTCAGATTTCACTGTATCTTGTTTCTGCCCTATCTAAATAGCTGATATTTGAGAAGCAAAATAAGAAAAAATGAGAGTGCATCTAGTGATACCCCAGATGTTCACTTTATATATGAGTAAAAATTTAGTTTTCCTATTTACTACTCAGCTTGCCTAATCTTACATAATTTGTTTTCCTTTTGTTGCAGATGATCAAGTGTTTCTATCACTCTATCTTTTCCATTTCAGATATTACTTCAGAAATTAGAGAAAAGGCAGGGTTCATAAAAAGTTTCTGTACTGTTTCTGGTTATTTGGAAAATCTGCAGGATTTTTTAAAATAGATTTTTGGCTAAAATTTTGGTTTTATAAATAATAGAAATTTTGTTCTGTGAGATTTTATTCCAGATTTTTTCAGTTCTTTCTCTATATATTTATAAAATAATAACCCAGAGCAGGCCCACTACTTTCTTATTTTTTTTGAAAAACAAATAGCTCAGATTTCTAAATTGGTTCTGCCTGCCTACTGAATGACTTCAAAGGGCAGTCTAAGTTTTTTCCATATAAATGATGTTTTTTATTAAATAGATTTAATACATCATCCTTAGTCACCTTTTGAGAAGTAAATGAAAATAAGTTATAATGTTAAATTATTTTTTTATTTTTGTACCACATCTAATAAAGGGAATTCTTAAATTGATTGGAAGCTAATATATAATGACTAATTGCTATAACCCAGGTAAATGCTTTAGTGCATTAGCTTACTAACCCTCATAACAATTATATTGGGCACACACTATTATTATTCCTATTTTACAATGCACGCAACCAGGGACACAGAGAGGTTAAGTAACTTGTTCAAGGCCACTTCTTCCTCCCTCATTAGTAATTTGCATAACCTGGATTCTAGCATTGATAGCCTGGTTGCAGAGCCAGTACTGTAAACCACCACACTAGATTGCCTCTTAAACTCTAAGTCGTGAATAAATGCTAGAGGCAGTCAAGGAAGCTTCACAGAGGAAGTAACATTTGAGCCAATTCCTAAAGAATGAGTAGAGAAGAGCAGAAGGCAGATGCATGGATGCCCAGCAGTATTAAAGGAAGAGCTGGGCAGGGAGAGTAGGAGGGTATGGGACTAGGAGGTAGGTTACAGTCAGACTGAGTTGACTTGGCATTCCATTCAGGGGGTCAGCACTGACTTTTTGTTATAGAGCAGTCCCATGACATAGATCCAAATACTGATGCTGGACTGGTTCCCCCAGCACCAGGCAGGGAGTTCACTTAAAAGGAAGATTCCTAAGCCCCACTCTAGGAGAGTCTGTGTGTGTGTGTGTGTGTGTGTGTGTGTGTGTGTGTATGAGAGAGCCAGAGAGAGAGAGAGAGAGAGAGAGAGTGTGTGTGTGTGTGTGTGTGTCAGTGTGACAGGGACAAAATTTTTCTGTTGTATTTATTTTTTTAATTTTATTTTTGTTACAGATGTTTCTCCTTTAAAACCCCATTGGCAACCTCCTCCCCATCCCCCCGGCCCCATCCCCGGCTTTGTTGTCCATGTCCATTGGTTATGCATACATGCATATAAGTTCTCTGGTTTATCTCTTCCCACGCCCCATGACCCCCTCTTCTAAGGGTTGTCAGTCTGTACCCTACTTCCATGTTTCTGGGTCTACCCTATTCCTCAGACTGTTGTGTTCATTATATTCTGTATATAAGTGAGATCATGTGGTATTTGTCTTTTTCTGCTTGGCTTGTTTCACTTAGGATAATACTCTCCAGATCTCCCCATGTCGTCTCAAAGGATAAGAGATCTTTCTTTCTTACAGCTGCATAGTACTCCATTGTGTATATGTACCACTGCTTTTTTATCCATTCGTCTACTGATGGACACTTGGGCTGTTTCCAGATCTTAGCTATTGTAAATAGTGCTGCTATGAACATGGGGGTACATATATTCTTTCTGATTGGTGTTGCAGGCTTCTTAGGGTATATTCCTAGAAGTGGGATCAGTGGGTCAAATAGAAGTTCAATTTTTAATTTTTTGAGGTAACACCATATTGTTTTCCATAGTAGCTGCACTAGTCCACATTCCCACCAGCAGTGTACTAGAGTCCCCTTTACTCCACACCCTCATCAACACTTGTTGTTTGATGATTTGTTGATGACGGCCATTCTGACAGGTGTGAGGTGATACCTCATTGTTTTAATTTGCATCTCTCTGATCATTAGTGATGATGAGCATTTCTTCATATGTCTCTTAGCCATTTGTATGTCCTGTTTGGAGAGGTGTCTATTTAGTTCCTCTGCCCATTTTTTAATTGGGTTCTTTGTCTTCCTTTTGTTGAGTTGTATGAGCACTCTATATATATTGGAAATTAACCCCTTATCTGATGTATCATTGGCAACGATGTTCTCCCATACAGTGGGTAGCCTTTCTGTTTTGACGATTGTTTCTTTTGCTGTGCAGAAGCTTTTTAGTTTGATGTAGTCCCATGTGTTCATTTTCTCCTTTGTTTCTATTGCCTTAGGTGATGTATCAGTGAAAATTCTGCTGCATATAATGTCTGAAATTTTGTTGCCTACAGTTTCTTCTAGGATTTTTATAGATTCATGAGTCACATTTAAGTCTTTTATCCATTTTGAGTTTATTCTTGTGTTTGGTGTAAGTTGATGGTCTAGTTTCATTTTTCTGCATGTAGCTGTTCAATTTTCCCAACAGCATTTATTAAAGAGGCTGTCCTTACTCCACTGTATGCTCTTGCCACCTTTGTCAAATATTAATTGAGCATATTGCCTGGGGTCCATTTCTGGGTTCTCTATTCTGTTCTACTGATCTATATATGCCTGTTCTTGTGCCAGTACCAGGCTGTTTTGATTACAGTGGCTTTGTGGTATAACCTGAAATCTGGTAATGTGATCCCTCCTACTTTGTTCTTCTTTCTCAAGATTGCTGTGGCTCTTCGAGGTCATTTTTGGTTCCAAATGAACTTCTGAAGTACCTGTTCTAATTCTGTGAAGTATGCCGTTGGTATTTTGATGGGGATTGCATTGAATCTATAGATTGCTTTGGGTAGTATGGACATTTTAATGATGTTAATTCTTCCAATCCATGAACAGGGTATGTATTTCCACTTTTTTATATCTTCCTCTATTTCTTTTTTCAATGAACTGTAGTTTTCTGCGAATAGGTCCTTTATTTCTTTGGTTAAGTTTATTCCTAGGTATCTTAATGTTTTTGCTGCAATGGTAGATGGGATTATTTTTTCAGTTTCTCTTTCTGTGAGTTCATCATTGGTGTGTAAGAATACCATCGATTTCTTGACGTTAATTTTGTATCCTGCTACTTTTCCAAATTCATTTATTAAGTCTAGTAAATTTTTGATGGAATCTTTGGGGTTTTCTACGTATAGTATCATGTCATCTGCAAATAATGACAGTTTCACTTCCTCCTTTCCAATTTGAATCCCTTTTATTTTTTCTTCCTGTCTGATTGCTGTGGTTAAGACTTACAGTAAGTACTATGTAAAATAAGAGTGGCGAAAGTGGGCATCCTTGCCTTGTTCCTGTTCTTAAGGAAAATGCTTTTAGTTTTTGCCCATTGAGTATGATGTTGGCTGTAGGTCTTTCATATATGGCCTTTATTATGTCTAGATATGATCCCTCTAATCCCACATTGCTGAGTGTTTTTATCAGAAATGGATGCTGGATTTTGTCGAATGCTTTTTCAGCCTCGATTGATATGATCATGTGGTTTTTATTCTTCATTTTATTTATGTGGTGTATAACGTTTATTGAATGTGAGTATTGTACCAGCCTTGCATCCCTGGGATGAATCCCACTTGGTCATGGTGAATAATTTTATTGATGTATTGCTGGATCCGATTTGCTAGTATTTTGTTCAGGATGTTGGCGTCCATGTTCATCAGGGATATTGGCCTGTAGTTTTCTTTCTTCGTAGTGTCTTTTTCTGGTTTTGGAATTAGAATTATGCTGGCCTCATAAAATGAGTTTGGAAGTCTTCCTTCTTCTTGAATTTTTTGAAATAGTTTGAGGAGAATGGGTGTTAGTTCTTCACTGAATGTTCGGTAAAACTCCCCCGTGAAGCTATCTGGGCCTGGGCTTTTGTTTGCTGGGAGAGTCTTGATTACGTCTTCAGTTTCCTTAGTTGTTATTGGTCTGTTCAAGTTTTCTATCTCTTCCTGGTCCAGTTTTGGGAGTCTGTGTGTTTCTAGAAATTTGTCCATTTTGCTTAGATTGTTGAATTTGTTGCCATATAATTGTTCATAGTAGCTGTTAACAATCTTTTGTATTTCTGTGGTGTCAGTTGTTACTTCTCCTCTTTCATTTCTGATTTTGTGTATTTGGGTTCTCTCTATTTGTTTTTTGGTGGGTCTAGCTAAGGGTCCATCAACTTGTTTATCTTTTCAAAAAACCAGCTCTTTGTTTCATTGATCCTTTGAATTGTTTTTTTTTTGGTCTCTATGTCATTTATTTCTGCTCTGATCTTTACTATTTCCTTCCTTCTACTTCCTCTGGTGTTTTCTTTTTTTTTTTCTTATCCTTACCCGAGGACATTTTTCCATTTTTTGTACAGATAGAGTGGGAGGGAGAGAGAGGAAGAGAGAGAGAGGGAAACATCGATGTGAAAGGGACACATCGAGTGGCCGCCACCCGCACGACCAACCAGGGCCGGGGACAAACTGCAACCGAGGTACATGCCCTTAGCGGGAACCGAACCCGGGTCTCTCTGGACCGCAGGCAGACGCTCTAACTGCTGAGCCAAACTGGCCAGGGCGAGGGGGTTTTCTTTTTATTTGCTTTCTAATTCTTTAAATTGTGAGGTTAGACAGTCAATTAGAAATTTTTCTTGTTTCTTGAGGTAGGCCTGTAGTGCTATGAACTTCCCTCTCAGAACTGCTTTCACTGCATCCCATAGATTTTGTGTTGTTGTGTGTTCATTTTCATTGGTTTCCAGGAAGGTTTTAATTTCTTCCTTGATTTCCTTGGTAACCCATTCATTGTGTAATAACATGCTATTTAGCCTCCATGTGTTCAAATGTCTTTGCATGTTTTTGTTGCAGTTGATTTCTAGTTTCATGCCATTGTGATCTGAGAAGATGCTTGATATGATTTCAATCTTCTCGAACTTGTAGAGATTTAGTCCGTGTCCTATTATGTGGTCTATCTTTGAGAATGTCCCATGTGCACTTGAGAAGAATGTGAATTCTGCAGTTTTGGGGTGTAATTCTCTGTAGATATCTATTAAATCCATTTGGTCTAGTGCTTCATTTAGAGTCTCTGTTTCCTTGCTAATTTTTTGTTTAGAGGATCTATTCAGTGGTGTCAACGGGGTGTTGAAATCCCCTGCTATGATTGTATTGCTGTCGATTTCTCATTTGTAGTCCTCCGGAAAATTTTTGATATATTTTGGTGCACCAATATTGGGTGCATATATGTTTATCAAGGTTATATCTTCCTTTTGGATAGATCCTTTCAATATTATGTAGTGGCCTTCTTTGTCTGTAGTTATGGTCAGTTTGAAATCTATTTTATCAGATGTGAGTATTGCTACCCTAGCTGTTTTTTTGCTTTCCGTTGCTTGGAAAATTTTTTTCTATCCCTTTACTTTCAACCTATGTGAGTGTTTTGTTGTGAGGTGGGTGCCTTGTAAATAACATATAGATGAGTCATACTTTCTTATCCAATTAGCTGCTCTGTGTCTTTTTATCAGAGCAGTCAGTCAATTTACATTTAAGGTGATTATTGATATGTACTTATTTATTGCCATTTTTGTTTAGGTTGGTTATTTTTTTCTTCCTATTTCTTTTACTAATTACAGCAATCCTTTTAGCATATCTTGCAGTACTGGTTTGGTGCTAATGTATTCCCTTAGCCTTTTTATTTTTATCTGGGAAGCTCTTTATTTGACCTTCTATTTTGAATGATAGCCTTGCTGGGTAGAGTAGTCTTGGATTCAGTTTTTCATGACCTTGATTACTTCATGCCATTCCCTTCTGGCCTGTAGTGTTTCTTGTGAGAAGTCAGCTTATAGCCTTATGGGGTTTCCTTTGTAGGTAACCTTTTGCTTATTGCTTGCTGCTTTTAGGATTCTCTCTTTGTCTTTCATTTTTGGCATTTTGATTACTATGTGTTTTGGTGTGGGCCTGTTTGGGTTCTTCTTACTTGGGGCTCTCTGTGCTTCTTGAACTTGAATGCCTTCTTCCTTTACCAAATTAGCGAAGTTTTCTGTCATTATTTCTTTGAATATATTCTCTAACCCTTGCTCATTTTGTTCTTCTTCAGGGACTCCTATGATGCGAATATTATTACGTTTTCAGTTGTCCCACACTTCTCTTAAGCTGTCTTCCTGTTTTTTAATTGTTTTTTCCATTTGGTTTTCTGATTGGTTGATATTTTTTCTACCCTGTCTTCTAATTCACTGATCCAGTCCTTAGCTTCCTCTACTCTGCTGTTTAGACCTTCCAATATGTTCTTCATTTCTGATATGCCATTCTTGATCTCTTCTTGGTGGTTTTTAATTTCTAATTGGTTGATTTTCAGCATCTTTATGTCCTTACTCATGCTGTTGAGCTTCCTCAAGATCATGGCTCTGAATTCTATCTCTGTTAACTTGCCTAATTGCTCCACATTGTTCTCATCTTTGGTGGAGGTCTCTTGTTCTTTTATTTGGCTTTTGTTTCTGTGTTTCACCATTTTGGCTATCACAGTGGGCTTTGGATCCTGCCAAGTTTTCCCTGTGGGTGTTGGTGTTCTGCTGTTTGTGGCTCTCGCTCCTGGGTTTAGATGAGCGAGGGAGGACCCACATTAAACACCACTGTCAAGTCTTACTTTTCTTTTTTTTTTTATCCTCACCTGAGGACATTTTTTTCTATTTTTTTGTTCAGATAGAGTGGGAGGAAGAAAGAGGAAGAGAGAGAGAGAAACATCGACATGAAAGGGAAACATCGATTGGCTGCCACCCGCACGACCAACCAGGGCCAGGGACAAACTGCAACCGAGGTACATGCTCTTAGCGGGAACTGAACTCGGGTCTCTCTGGACCGCAGGCCGATGCTCTAACCGCTGAACCAAACCGGCCAGGGCAAGTCTTACTTTTCTGGTTAGAATTGCTAGCCTAGGAATGGTACTGTTATCCTCTAACTTTTTGCCTGCTGGCCAGCAATCGAGGTTACTTGAAGAGTTTGGGTTGTCAGTTGATTAAAAAACTTTCTCAGGTGCTCAGCATAAGGGGATTCCCAGAGTGTGGGGCAGATGCTGGTTATTAATGAGCCTCAATTTGCATTTCAATGGCCCACTGGGTGGGGTTGAATCTCCGAGGGAGGGGCTGCTGCGTCTCCCCACAGCCCTGGTAAGGAGCAAGATGGCCACCATCCTGCGTGGCCGCAACTCGGCAAAAGCTCTGAGCGCCCTCCAAATCCCTAGTGTCCCCATGCAGTTCCAGTCCAGTCTGCCCTCCCTCTGCCAGAGCCCAAGGTGAGTGGCCGTGGCTGTTTTAGCCTCTGTCCCGGCTCTGCGCTGTGGAGCCGCCTGGGAGTATAACCCGAGGGCGCTGCTCACAGCTAAGGCCTCTGTTGTCTGTGGGCTCCCAGCCCCCCTCTCGCGCCTTCACAATTCTACCAGGATTGAGTCAGTGTCCCTGGTTATATGGTCCTTGCAAGCTGCTTTTCTGTTTTCTGTTGCTTTTTTCCCATCGATTTGTCTGTGTTATAGTTGTAATTCCCATTTGGTCCTGGGAGACGGTCTGTGTAGCTTCCGTTCACTCCGCCGCCATTTTGGAATTTCCAGAATTTTTCTTTTAAGATGGAAATTATTGAAGCTAGTACAAAATATGTTGGAGATTTGGAGGCAGGAGGATCAATTAGGAAGCTATTCTAAAAATTCAAAAAAAGAGATTAATAAGATCTTGAATTCAGACCATAGTGTTGTTGCTGGAATAGAGGGGACTGATTAATAAGATATTTTAGAATAAGTCCAATAGGTAAATAAGCAGGAAGGATATAGAGATAAAGGGTTGGGTTAGGATTACAGGCTGAGTAAACAGGTGGATGGTCATGCTTCATCTGAGTGATGAGCAAAATAATTTTGCCACACTAACTAACTTAGTTAAATCTGTGTGGTCAGGATAATATAAATAGTATGTATCAGCTATATTACTTGAGGCCGGGTAAAAGGTTTACTATAGAAAACAAAAACTCAAGAGTTTTAGTACGGGCTCCAGGGAGAAAGAACTGAGCAGTCTCAGAAGAGTCTTTCTGTGCTGGCCAAGTGCAGAGGAAGTGCAGGCCAGTCAGCTGTGACCTGGCAGCTTCCTGGGCAGTGCTGGCACACGGCTCTCTGCTGCACACTGTTCTGCAACTCCGTCTTTGCCTGAGGCCAAATGGCATCCTATTCCCTCCCCAACCAACTTGACACCTGCTACAGTGCACAGGTCGTTGTGAAGATCCATCAGAAAGCAGTCGCTCAAGCATCGCGCTTGTTTCCTGTTTATGCTGAATGCCTTTTCAACTTTCCAGCACATACAGCACCTTCAGCCACCCTGACCACCCAAGCAGTGGTCTGTGTGCAGCTGTGTGGAAACCATGTGTCGTTTTCCACCTAAAAGACCAGAGCAGGTACCTGAATCAAACTGGAACCAATTCCATTCCTTGGGTTTTGGAATTAGGAACAAGAGAAAGCGAATTATTAGTCTCTTCACATGTCTGGGCTTTAACTTGTAAACTCAAGGGCCTTGAGCAGCCATATATGCCATGCAGACTGGAGAACAGAGAAGGCTGGTTCAAAGGAAACAGGAAGGATTATGCTGACCTGTGGAGTGAGGCAGGGTAGGGGGTAGGGATAGACATCACTGCCCGAGTCTCATGGCTCTCAATGCCTAGGCGCAGCCTTCTCGAATCTGCTCTGGGGTTTCCTAAGGCTCCTGTATCCTCATAACAAATTCATGTTTCCTCTTTCTTCCTAAGCTAGTTTAAGTTAGTCTCTATTTCTGGGAGCCAACAGCCTGTACCCACACACCAGTGCTTCCTGCTCTAATTCTTTCTTGGTTGTGGTCAAAGGATATGTTACCAGGATGTGCTATCAGGCTCACCAGGCCTACCAGTATTGAAAAGTATTTGGCCTTCAGACAACATACTAGGAGTCAGTGACTCGAAATACAGGTTGAACCTTTGTATTTTTCTTTCAGTTTAGACATTTGGATTGAGTGTTACGAGAATGAGCACTTGAAGGTGGGAAACACAGATGTATGTGTTCCAACACAAGTTTTTTAATCCAAGTACATATCCAGTATATCACTAAACACTTAATTCAGGATTCTGGTTTTTATGTTCTTTTCCTTCCTTTTTTCAAATGATTATTTGATCCTTGCCAAGTTTTGCAGTCAGTTTATGAATATAGAGAAAATGGAACTTATTCAGTGTCTTGGTCCGTTGGGCTGTTATAACAAAGTACATACATGAGATGGCGTAAACAACAAAGATTGATTTCTTACAGTTCTGGAGGCAGGGAAGTCCCAAGATCTAAGCACTGGCTAATTCTGTGTCTGGTGAGGATCCACTTCCTGGTTCATGGACTGCAGTCTTCACACTAGGTTCTCACATGGCAGAAGGGAGGAGGGAGCTCTCTGGGTCCTCTTTTATAAGGTCACTAACCCATTCATGAGGGCTTCACCCTTGCGATCTAATCATCTCCTAAAGGCCCACCTCCTAATACCATCACCTTGGGTGTTAAGATTTAAGATATGAATTTGTGTGTGTGTGTGTGTGTGTGTGTGTATGGAGGTGGAGAGACACAAAAGTTCAGTCCATAGCATTCAGGAATCAAGATTATGCTTACATGTAATTGCTCAGAAATTTTTAGAAAAGGTGAAATTGGAGTCAAGGCATCAAAATGTATATCTTCCAAGATGCAAAATTATACTTTGGGGTAGCCTAGTGAAAGTAAGCACTTTACTTCTTATAACCTAATTTATTTAATAGCCTGTAGTTTATCTGGCTTTAGTTCTCATATCATTCATAAAAAGAACACTTGATTAGCACAGTATAATAATGTATGCTATGTATACAAATATAACCAATATTTTTTCATTATAATAAACTGTTCTTACTTTGTATAGTTTCATGTAGTTTTTATGCTGCTTTCTAAATTCTATTATTTCTTGTTTTACTCATGAGCTATATAGAAGTGTATTTTAAATTTCCAAAACAAGTAAGAATTTTCATTATTAATTTCTAGCATAATTGTATCATGATAAGGGAAAGCAACACCAATTTTTAAAATGTATTGAAACATTCTTTTTAGATCAGGATTTGGGCAAGTTTTTAAATGTTCTGTTTGTAAAACAGTTCTGATGGTGGATTTGTCTTTTCTGCTAGCAGTTCTTTTAATTCTTACTTTATATAACTTGAGGCTGTTTTACCATTTTCTGCAAGTTTAGAATCTTCCTATCAGTAAATCTCTCATTTTCCTATCATGTGGTGACCCTTTGTGTATATAGAAATGTTAAAGGAAGCTCAGGTTTTGCAAAACACAGCTGTTTATTCTTTAATTCCAGCTCTCTTTTCCTTTTGTGTCTTTCTATAATCAGTTCTAAATTGCTGACTCAGTGATACCATTTAAGAAAATGTTATTGGTATTTTAACCGCTGTGTTTATTTCTTTCTAGCAGCAGCTTTGGTCGGATTCTAACCTACTACTAGATATGGAAGTCTCTACCTTTATCTTGAGTTCAGTTATTAAGATCATTCATGAATATTTGTATATGTTTACAAGTTAAGATTTTGAAGAATAAATAAAATCAGGGCCTTTTGGAATGAACTTTTAAGTAAGTGCACATTTCTACTTAAACTTCTGATATGGTTCTTGCTTGGTATTGATGTCCTATTGACCAACAAATACGGTAGGTTTAGACATGGAGAGACATTCTAAAAGCTATTGAAATGGGAGATTTTTTTTCTCTTTTAAGTAATCACTTATATGGTTAAAGCCTCTATTCTCAGGCAGTTATTTTCATTAACTTTGCATTCTCAGAATCATTGCAGATATATTAACATGTAAGAAAGATTGAATTCATAAGCATGAAACTGATTAAGGTTGTGTAATGATGAAAATTTGTGAAAGCAATTAAAAAAACATTTTACTTGTTGACTCCTGCTGTACTCGATGTGGTCAGCAACTGCCTGTTCTTCAAAAAGGATAAAAGGTTATATATACCTTACGTGTGTTTTACTTCTTAGTATGTCATTGTATCTGAGGCTACTGTGGATATATGGTTTTATTCTATGTCAGAACCTTCTAAGAAAGTGACTTTTTTCCTTTGCTAAGTGTAAGAATAAGATAGTTCTACTTAGCAAGTTGTTATAGATGCTTTCATGGAAATATTAATGAGACAGTATAGTGTAGTGCTTCTGAGCCCACGATTGATCAGAAGTCAAATTGCCTGAGTTTGCTTGTTTAACAGTGTAATCTTAAGCAAGTAACTTAATGCTGTTTTTCATTTTCTTCACTGTAAAAATAGTAATACTTTAGATAAATCACTTAGGATCTCTGGCCCCTAGAATAGCAAGCACTTAATTAATGTTTGCTATTGTTTTCTTCCCTAGGAATAATTAGGTGTACATCAGTGTAGATTTAAGGGAAAATTCAAATCATATACAATTTTTAAAGTTTTAGTATTACTAGACTGTGTGTCCTATATATAACAGTGTCGTATATATAGGATCCATAAAGCTTGACTTCATCTATTTACTAGACACCACTAAAACCAGCCTCTGGGTTAATGAGACATCTTCAAGGACTAAAGGATGCTGGCAGTCATTATAGGCAATATTTATTGAATGTTTACATGGTACCAGGTCCTCTTTTAGGTACCCCACATATATTAATTTATCTTCATGGCAACCAGTGAAGTAGGTACTAGTATTGTCTCAGTAGTTTTTATTTTATTTTATCCTCACTCAAGGATGTGTTTTCATTGATTTTAAAAAGAGAGAGACAGACAGAGAGAGAGAG
This sequence comes from Molossus molossus, assembly GCF_014108415.1. Lineage (NCBI taxonomy): Eukaryota > Metazoa > Chordata > Mammalia > Chiroptera > Molossidae > Molossus > Molossus molossus. The sequence goes on along the minus strand of NW_023425351.1, from coordinate 33,923,724 downwards.
ATTGCCTCCTGCACACACCCCAATGGGGATCGAACCCGAAACCTAGGTATGTGCCCTGACCAGGAATCAAACCCAAAACCTTATTGGTATACAGGATGACACTTCAGCCAACAGCCAGGGCACAATAGTTATTTTTTGAAAAAAGAAATGGATGGACATGCCATTTTACAGATGCAGAAATCAAGATATGGAGGACTTATACATAGCTAGTAGTTAGCAGAACCAGAATTTAAACACAGTCTAATTTAGAAACATATGTACTTGCCCTAGCCAGTTTTTCTCAGCGGTTAGAGCATTGGCCTGCGGACCAGGGAGACCTGGGTTCGGTTCCCGCTAAGGGCATGTACCTTGGTTGCAGTTTGTCCCCGGCCCCAGTTGGGGTTGTGTGGGTGGCAACCAGTCACTGTGGTTCTATCACGTTGCTGTTTCTCTCTCTCTCTTTCTCCCTCTCTCCCTCTCACTCTATCTGAAGATATATGCAAAAATGTCCTCGGGTAAGGATAAAAAAAAAAAGAAAAAGAAACATATGTACACTTAAAAAGCAGATGCAGTACTGCCAAGATGTCTTTGGCTTAGGGTGGTGACTTTTCATTCAGCACTGGCCCTTGTTTCTTGCTCTAGCTCAGTTTTCTTTGCCAGTATGAAGCAAACCTATCTTCAGCTATGGAAGTAGTCTGTTTATAGTCTCCACTGAATTGGGATTGTGTTTTACCCTGGGTTGGGTTCTTTACCTTGGAAGTAGGCATAAAGAGAGGTGTGCATATACCTGGGACAACACAGTATTAATATACACAGAATGAAATGCACTGCCAGCCTGGCTGATGCCTTGGTCCCTACCTGGATCTCACTTCCTCACCTGCTTCTGGGCCCCAGTAGCAGTGTCCCTGCTGAGTCCTACCCTGTAGTACTTTGGTTCCTGCTTTGAGTCAGTCCCGATTTCTCTTTGTACATAACACGAGCTTTAGAAAAAGAAATAGGAGATATATGACAGAAAAGAAGAAGCCAAATGAACAATAATTCAATCAATAACTATATTAATATCAAACTGATGGTGACTTCTAGGCCCTCCAGATAATGCATCCTTTGTATTTTAACTCAAAAACCACTCTACTCGTGTGAGCCGGGAGGGGAGTTTTATCTGGTGACTTTCCAGTTCTCAGTTGACCTGTCATGTGCATATGGACCCAACTGTTGGCCACAGGGAAGAGGTGGAGCCTTCTTCCGCCTCCACTTCCTTGGCTGCTTTGCCCCATTGATCTGTGAACAGTGGCTGAGGACAAAAGCTGTATACACTGTACAAACAGAGCACCAAAGCAGCAGTACACTGACTCATTCTTCGCTCTGTGTGAGAACTGAGGGGGACTCCATTCATTTCCTTTGTGCTGGTGTCTGTCAACAGCGCTGTTTGAGGCAGGGCCTATTGTGTTAGCCAGTGTTTCTTATTGACCTAAGTCTGTGCCTGCTATGTTCCCAGGGTCGAAGTTGCGAGTGAGAGAATGTTTGAAAAGGGGTAATCATAGGCTAAGTGCATTTTGTGCATTGTCATCTGACCTATTAAATCTAAACTGTGGTCTACGTTAATGCAAACAGGTAATTATACAGTCACAGCTGCAGCTATTGACATCTGGTTACCGCCCCCCAGGAAAAAAATGTGTGTTTTTTGTCCCGTGTCTAGGGTTTTCTCTTATATGCTGCACATGAATGATTTTTAACTGAAAATGACAGTGGGTTAGGAGGACTGAAAGGTCAACAAGGTGGATACTTTAAAAGAGCCTCTTCCACAGCTGCTGGCACGCTTTTCCCTTTGATAACTCTGTGCTTTCTCATGATTCAGAGGGAGTCAGCTTGGTTCAGTTTTAGTTTTTAAGGAGTATAAGGTAGAGGTGGTATTCATGTTTCCAAGTGACCATTGTCACTTTGAAAGGTCTGCCTTTTGCAACTTCATTTGCTTGTTGCCTGTGGTTTTGTCCACTGCCTCACGGCCCTGCTCCTCCAGGGAGGATGGTGTTTGCAAGAGGTCCACGCTCCCTCACCATGACAGTACCCTGGAGTGAGTTGGGGCTGATGGCTATTAATTATGTTAATAAAGTCTATCCTTTCTAGTTTCTCTCAGTTTTCTAAAGAGCAAAAGTTATGAATAAATCTATCTTATGTTCATAGAAGATAAGGTGTTAAGAAATGTGTTCCCGCCCAGCCAGTGTGGCTCACTGGTTGAATGTCGACCCCATGCACCAAGAGGTCACCAGTTTGATTCCTGGTCAGGGCACAGGCCCAGGTAATGGGCCCAATCCCCAGTGGGGGCCATGCAGGAGGCAGCCAGTCAGTGTTCTCTCTCATCGATGTTTCTCTCTCTCTCAAACAAAAAAATCAATAAAGAAAAAAATATATATATTAAAAAAAGAAATGTATTCCTAGCAACCATGAAACTAGAGCACTCTACATGTATTTTCATTCACCTCCACAATTCATCCTTTCATAGTATTGGTTAAAAGCTCAATAGGTGATAGAGTCTGTGCTAGATATTGGGGTATAGTTTATTTATTTTAATGTTTTTATTGATTTTTTTTTTTAGAGAGGAAGGGAGAGAGAAATAGAAACATTAATATGAGAGAGAAATATCAATTGGCTGTCTCCTGCACAGCCCCACTGGGGATTAAGCCCATAACCTGGGCATGTGCTCTGACCAGGAATTGAACCAGGACCTCTCAGTCCGTGGGCTGTTGCTCAGTCTACCGAGTCACACTGGCCAGGCTTGGGGTATAGCCTGGCTCATGTGGCTTGGTGGACTGAGTGTAGTCCTATGGACTGAGAGGTCCCAGTTTGATTCCTAGTCAGGGCGCATGCCCAGGTTGTGGGCTCGATCCCCAGTGGGAAGCATGCAGGAAGCAGCCAGAAGACGTTTCTCTCTGACATTGATATTTCTATCTGTGTCTCCTTTCCTCTCTCTCTTTCTAAAAAAAATCAATAAAAAAATATTTCAAGAAAGAAAAGTACATGTCTGTTAGTTTTTTGTTTTTTTTTTAAATCCTCATCCGAGGACATTTTTCCATTTTTTTTTGTACAGACAGAGTGGGAGTGAGAGAGTGGAAGAGAGAGAGAGGGAAACATCGATGTGAAAGGGACACATCGAGTGGCTGCCACCCGCACGACCAACCAGGGCCGGGGACAAACTGCAACCGAGGTACATGCCCTTAGCGGGAACCGAACCCGGGCCTCTCTGGACCACAGGCGGACGCTCTAACTGCTGAGCCAAACTGGCCAGGGTGGTTTTTGATTCACACTGTCACAGGGAGTGCTGTGAAGTATGTCCAGACTACAATGACGCAGGAGGTGGAGGAAGATTTTAAGACTTGTAACTTCAGGGTTTTTCTAAGTTTTTTCCTAAAGTTTTGACACTTGGACACTGCATGAAAACATGCAGGAGATGCTCTAAGTGGGCCGGTGCAGATCCCATTGGACCTCAGTGAGAAGGCACTCGGTGTGCCTGAGCGCCCTTCTGAGCCACAGTCTTGTAAACCCCGTTCTGCTCATGCCTTCCTCCCTTGTGCACCTCACAGCAGCGGGCTGGCTGCATGGGGCTCTTTGAGCTCATAGTGGCATTTCGTCATTACCTTAGCCTCCCAGGTACTGGAGATGCAATGATGAGTAATACATAACTCTTACTCTCAGGGAACTCAGAGTAAATGACTTCCTTTATAATAACCACAAGCAGAGTTTTGGGAAAAATGGCATAGTGATTGAATATAAGTAGAATAAATACAGAAAAACCAAAGACTAAATATGCTCTGCCTTTTAAAATATGGGCCAATAATGAAGAAAGATTCCTTCCATTTAGAAAGAATACATTTCCTGTTACTGTTCCTTAGTCAAGTTGGCCTCTTCTACGTGGAACACTGTGTGGAATTAAAATAGTTACCAAAATGCACATTGTATACTGTCTTAACCTGCAGAAATGAAAACTATTTTCAAATTCTTATAATGAAATCCTTTTAGAAATATTTTTTTCATTTTCTGTAGAACTGCTGTTTCACATAGAGTTATTTTGACAGACATCAAGTGGAATCACTTCCAAAGGCTTTTCATGTTTGTAAGATATGACAAACCATATGCTGACTGTGGAAGCCTTGATCTGGGAAGAACATGGCTCTTGGCCAGCAGTTAGTTAAACCATTCTTTTGCTTTGGCCACATCGTGGTGTTGTGAGGTGTGAAATGTTCTGTCTTCCCCCAGACAGGAATACTTCCGTGGACCCACCATCGTCATTAGGGAAGGCCGTCATCTTGTGCTCCTTTCCTCCGAAGTAACAGGATTGCAACTGCAAGCAGTCCAAGAGCAAGAACGGGGAGGTGGATGCAGTGGGACTTTGGTTTGGCGCTGGATAGCCGCAGTGACTCCTGTCACCTTGGTCCATTTACAAAGGCCTGGTGTTGACAAGAACATCTGTAGCAGATGTGGGTTGCTAGAAAATGTGGAATGAGGGAAGGTTTGTTAATTCCTTGTCATGTAAAGAGGGATACTCTGTTGTCAAAAAGAGAAAATAATTAGCCTGACGAATCAGTTCCCTGCATTTCTCCTGAATCCAATTGAGATATTCTTAAATTATCTTCCAGCACAGATCTTCTTCGATAGCAGATGTCTCGGCTCAATTAGGCCACTCAGTGTTCCTCTCGTTATGCAGCTTCACTTCTCATTAGAGCAGAATTAACTTTTTACTCAGGATATGTGGTTAAACAGAGTTATGGGCCCCAGGTCTACAGATTGCAATCAGGGAAGGCTGCCTCAACAGAGAGCTTCCTTTCACCCGTTTTGACCATTGTCACTGCTTCCCCTCATTCATCCTCATTGCTGTTGATCTTAGGGAGACCCAGAAACACTATTGCTTTGCTTACAAATGGGTTTCATGTTTGATCTTTTCATTTTGGTAAAGAGAAAGCACTCACCTCTGAACAGGGTGCTTTCTTTCTCAATGGACAGCTCAGGGAGTTTCAAAGCTCTGTCATGTTTTGTTCATATGGTTAAAGGATTCACACAGACTTTGTGATCCAAATACTTGTTTTTTTCTTTTCTTAGTGGAAAGGTTTTCCCTGTGATTAAACATGGTTAAAATGTGGGATTCTCTCGTTCTTTTCTCCAAACCCTAATAAAACCTAACTCCATGTGTATTTGGGAGTGGTTTCCTGAACCCCCAGCCTGAGCTGCTGAATCCCTTCTTCCTCACAGCAAGTACTGGTTACCACTGTGGGTCCCTGCACACACTCACCCTGCAGTGTACTGGACCGTCTGCTCATACCTGTATCTGGGAAAAGTGAAAGTATTTCCAAGTGCTTTGCAAGTACTTGTGGGTGGGTGCAGTGCCGAGGGGGTTAACCATCTGCATTCCCAGTGGCTTAATTAGGCTCTGGCAAAGAGCCAGTATCAGCAGAAAATGGGACAACTGCAGAACCAGTGGGTTTCAGCATCTTGGCAAGGTCTGGAATATTCAGCAGCAGACTGTGCTTGTGCCTACCTGTTGTGGGAAAGTGAGGGGCTGCCCAGACAAGGGACAAAGCAGCTAGGATTTTCCCATCCGGCTTTCCTATTGTATTTGTCTCTTTAAAAGCAGACCAGAGTACCTGTTATCCACCACAACGTCTGTAGTGAGTCACTGCAGTGCTCTGCTCAATTCAGGGAAGGGGTTAAGGCCACTGAGGACAGCCTGCACCGTGTGGACAGCGGTGTCCCTGTAAAACAGGGTGTTATCAGGATTGGAGGTTTGGAAGGATCGTGGAGAGATTTGCAGTGCTGAGAGAAGTTTGACAGTCAGTATGTAGCCTCAGTGCTTTTTCAAGAAAGGAAAGTACTATAGTTGTATTGTTGTTGTTATTGATACTATTAGTATTGATCGTAAGACTATGAACCTTTGAAGTAAAATATTATAAGTGTATTATTTTGTAAAACATACACTAGTTTTGTGAAGTGTACAAATCTAAAAGATCAAGGATTGTAATTCAATATTCTCTGCTTGTCTTATTAGCTAAAATGAATTGAGTTGCTATTTGGATGATTCATAGCTCAAGATTTTAGGACTGAAGCTTCTGTAGTAATCTTTATTTTATACCAAAACCCATGGGAATGTGCTTGAATTTCTATCTGCTGAAAATCTCTTCTAGGTAAAATTATTTTACACAGTGGAAACCATTTCCATTTCAGATGGAAGGAAACCTCCTTTTGTCCCATTTATTTAGAGTTGTATTATTTAATCTTTCAGGATGAAATCCAACTTAAAAGAAAAAGGATGTATAGATACACAACAGAAATATAACTTAAAATCGTGTGGTTCTTAGAAAAAGTTTCATTGTATCTTTTTATTTAGAAAAGCCAATTGTCCTGTAACTCTTAAAAATAGGTAGCATACCTCTCTGGAAATGATAATTCTATTTTTTTTTCATGTTTTATAACCTTTGTGTAACAGATCTTCAGCTCTCCTCCTGTGACCTGCTCTTTGAAGCATTACTTAATGTGTGCTCTTCACTACCATGAGAACATTAATAACAGTACTTTGGAGCTGATTTATTGCTACAGTTAAAGTCAGATTAACAATAGAATGTTATTTGTTCAGTAACCTGTGCTGCAGTTAAAATAACATATTCCTGTACACTTTAATGTTTTATAAGCTCACTTGTGAAAACAGGAAAGAAGTCGTTTTAAAGTCTGTTGTGGCTCCAGCTGTGAAAGGGCAGATGCCGGTGTCTGCACCACACACACGGATTCTGGGGCTCACTCACATACATGCTCATGTTATCCCTTAACTCTCCAATACTGACTTGCAACTCCACATCTGTGCTCACAACAGTGTCGTGAATATCTGAGGCTGTATTATTAGGTTCCTAAAAATTTGTAAAGACTGTCTTCCTGGTGGAATTCCATTTGTTATTATGAAATGTTTCTTTTTCTCTCTGCTAATGCTTCGTGCCTTGATGTCTGCTTTGTCTCTTATAAATAAGGCTGTACCAGCTTTAATTTAGTGTTTACATGGTGTATCTTTACCCATCCTGTTACTTTCAACCTCTCTGTGTCTCACATTTGTTAAAAGTATGACTCTTGTCAGCAGCATTTAGTTGGGTTTTCTTTATTTATCCAGTCTACTACCAGTCCTTGACTTTCAATGGGAATAGTTAGACCTTTTTTATTTCATGTAATTCTGATATTTTTCTGTTTAAATTAACACCTTACTATTTGCTTCCCCTCTTTTCTGTTTTTAAATATGCGTAACAAAGAAAGCAGACACATTTCCAGCAACCCAAGAAATGCAGTTAACCAGAGAGTGCCCCATCTCCAAGGTTTTGTTATAATCAAGAACAAAACCACACAGACCATATATATATACACACATATATACACATACACATAGTTAAAATATAAATATAAAATATATATAACTATATAGTTAATATATATTTAAAAATTATAATTTTGATATAAATTGTAGCTGTAAATGTTCATTTGTAACTTGTTTATAACTTGTATTTATGTATATTATATTTATTTATAATCTATAAAATTATAGTTAATGTAAATTAAAGTATAATAAATTACAAATTATATATTTATATATAAGTATATATAGGCTGGAGCAAAAGTGGGTTTACGGTTGTAGTACAAGTAAATAATACCATAATTAATAAATAATAATAATACAAGAATAAACTGTTTCGCATACTCACAAGTATATAAACCTACTTTTGCTCCACCCTGTATTTTTATGTAATTATATTTTATATATAAATATATTTTTATATGTATTTAATATGAAAAATTAGAAGTATATATGTATCTAAATACATATATATTTTTTATGCATTATATATTAGAATCAAATGTAGCAAAGGAGATGTAGTAAATCTCTAGCCGGTGAAATTCAGCTGCCAATCTCACGTTGATCTGAGTTTAGGGGAGTGAACTTAGTCCCCCGAGACCAGAGAGTCTGTGCCCCTGAGTCAATCATAGCACCTGGAATCAGTGTTCCAGCCCTGACAGGATACGCAGTGTAGATGGATGAGTTAGGGTTTCTACTCACAAAATAGAAAGGTCAATGTTACCATCTGTATCAGTCAGGGTTCCCCAGAGAAATGGAACCAAGAGGAAGTTGAGATATAGTAGATGACTTATTTTGAGAAATTGGTGCACACAGTTGTGGGGACTGGCGAGTCTGAAACATGCAGAGCAGGCAGGAATTCATGCTTTAGTCTTGAGGCAGAATTTCTTCTTTTCCAGGAAGCCTCAGTTGTTGCTCATAAGATCTTCAACTGATTAGATGAGGCCCACTCACACTGAGGGTAGCTGCAGATTGTAGGCGTTGACCCAGTCTACAAAATGCTTTCCCAGCAACACCTAGATTCATCTTTGATTAAATAACTTGGTCCCGTAGCCTGGCCAAATTGACACATAAAACCAACGATCAGAACATGCGTAACATCAATCAGTGTAGAAGAAGCGAAGCCACAGAGAGATGTTTTTATTGGCAATGCTGCCTACGAGATAAGAGAGATGACCACCTGTGGGAGACGGTGGCCAAATCTGGGCTAGAGGCCCATGGAGCAGTCACTGCAGGTCAAGCATTGTTGGGGGTTTGTATAGTTGCATCAGGAAGAATTCATGAGCACACTGATTCCATTATTCTTCACCATGACTTTTCCATCTCTGTCCCCCAAGTACAGATGTGAAGAATCAGAGTGAAACTATTAGAAATGTTGCCCCTGGGGAGCTCTCACCCAGGCTGGTGCTGTCCCACAAATCACCATTACCACAGTAAGAGGAAGTGTTAGCATGTTTCTATTATGCTTCTCTACATTGATGACCTATATCTGTGTCAATTGATCCATCTATCTAGCTTTCTTTCTATATGATTTACCTTCTCTCCCTCAGCCTTCTTTTATGTGTCATTTATTTCTTTTCTCAATTGTTCTCAAAGAAGTTTTAGAAGTCATTTTTACTTCATAAATGAAATTGATGATGACTGATTTTTAACTTCCTAGAAGGATAGTTATGTTATAACTGTAATATGCATAGTTCTAGAACTACAACTGTTACTAGATGCAGCCATACACACAGGTGCAGCTGCGATTGGTGAAGAGACTGTGGTAGAGCCCTGCCTTCAACAGCAGTGTGCTGATGGAACAGGAGACTCATTGTGCACCCCCGCCCCCGTGCATCATGAAACATGCAGCCAGAATGGCACTGGGGGCTTTGAAAGCCAAAATGACGGCCGCAGCCCGCGAAGCACAGCAGCTGCTGCTCGATGTCTTCCACTGTGAGAGCACCTTTCTGACAGGTTCTCAGGCTCAAGTCTGAGGTCAGAGAGGATTAGGACAGGAACCCACTCGCACTGACAGCTGCTCTGTGAGCAGTGCACTGACTTCAGCCCCCTGGCTTCTGAAGAATGCGTAATTAGTGTTCTCACTCCCAGAAGTCATCTCTAAGAACGTTGGTTTTGGAGTTTAAGCTGGTTTTTGCAAGAGATTATGATTTTTCCCAAATCAGATAAAACTTTTTTCCCTGGCCTGTTTTTGGATGCTGTACCTAACACAGATTTGTCAAATTTATCTGACTGTAAATGTTACTATCCAGTCTTCTCTTTGTAACTATCCAGGAATAGATCATCTGCTTCACAGACCTAGGCAGCTTTTGAGAGTGGCCCAGGGAAACCACCCACGGGAAGTAAGGGACTCTGTTGAGGACGTAGGACCCTTCCCTGTGCTCAGGACCTTGCTGTAGGAAGGCAGTGAACTCAGCTGGGCAGACCAGGATGCAGCTGCTGCTGCACTTTCTGCTCTGGGTGTTTTGGCATGTTGGGCTGAGGTTCCATCCCACTTGGATCTTGATACCAGAATGTTCCATAGGAAGAACATGTCTACCTGTACATAAAAACTACTTCATGTCACTCTCTTGCCAAGTAGAATGTACTGAAATTTTTATTCCTAGTGGGAATGTTTGTCCTATTCTGTGTAGTGTATGGAATGCAGCTCATTGATGATGAGCTTGATTTTGGAGGGTGTGGTAGGGAGAGAAAGAAAGTGGGCTTACTAGAAACTTAGTTTTCTTTCTAGTATCCCCTGTTAAGTTCATCATAATACATCTTGATCTATATGAATAAAATTGTATGTGTTTGTGATCATAGAAACCACTGAAAATATTTTAACAAGTTTTGGAAGAGGGTGTTTTAGAATGGTTTGATTTAAAATATGGACTTGAGAAAAGGAGGGTTGGGAACATCTCAGAGGAATGGGCAGTTGATTTTCAAAGTTGATAAAATAGGTTCCATAAGATTTGTGTTACTGCCCAAGGTGTGGTATTATATGTGTCAAGATCTGTCAGCTTTCACCTGCAAGTGACAGAAAACCCAACCTTAAGGTCCTAAACGATGGACATAACAAGAAATCCAGAGGTTGGGCAGTTGTCATTCAGTTGTGTAAGAGCCTGGCACCTACTCTTTGAAATTCTCTCCTTCAGACTGGCCCTGCTGTCCACACAGGTTTGTATTCAGGCCTGATCCCTTTATGGTAATCCATGTATCACGTCCAGAATTGACAACTTACAGAAGCAGAAGAGGGGCATTGCTTTCTGTGTCTCTTTTAAGAGTAAGAAAACCTTTGCTGGACTTTACATGCAGACATTCCTCTGTGTGTCATTGGCCAGAGTTTCATCACATGCTGAGCTGCGAAGCAGCCATTGCCAGGGAGAGACCACGGTGACCGATTCAGACTTGTCAGGATCTGTTAGGGCTGGAGCCAGACAAACCTGGTTCCAGCCTGGTTCAGCCTCTTACCAAGGTATTTCAGTTAAATGATTTAACTTCTCTGGGACTGCTGAGCTCTTCTGTAAAACAGGGTTGATAAATCTTGCTTTTCAAAGGCATTACTAACATTTGTTAAGTTTCTACAATGTGCCAAGCACTGTGCTGTATTCTGTAGTAGATTTAATCCTCAAAGCAAGCCAGAGAAGTCAAGGGATATGATATGATTGGATCCCATGGGAGTCATTTTCTATAGTCTACTCAAGCAGCACATGGATTCAACAGTCTTCAGGGGAAGAGAAGAGGGAGGTTGCCCAGAAGAGTGGTCACAGGTTATTCATAGTCAAGGTGTGACATTTTGATGACTTAACTTTGGGCAGTGACATTGGGATGTAAAGCAAAGAATGGCTTCATATTTAGAAAATAGTAAGTAATGGAATTGGTGTTTAAAATGGAGCATTAGGATCGAGAAGAGTTTTAGATTTTCTTATTAAGAACCTTGAATAAGCAAAATTTGGTCTTGGAATTGTTAGACCATTTTTTATTGTTCCCTAACACAAATTAGCTTTTTCAGTTTTAGGAATATTTTTCAGCATTCTTTACTCTTTTTGTAAGATGGGGCTTACAGTATGTACCTTAATAAGGTTGTTTTAAGGGCTTCATGAGTTAATATTTAGAATATTGACTCATGACTCATGAGTCATACATGCTCAGTGTTAGCTATTTCTCTTGTAATTCACACAGAATTATTTGCTTTTTCCTTTATTCTCTCACACCATTTTAGGCCATACAGATAATTTCTTCCTCTATAGTTTTGAAATGTTTGAAGTCACTTTAACACTTAATGAGGTTTTACACCTCTTCAGGTAAGGGAGGAAAGTCTGGAACTGTATGTGTGCCTGAGCTAGATCTGTGACTTGAAAGCAGTCATTGCACTGGAGAAAGCGGGAGTGGTCACAGTTGGGGAGAAGGAAACCTTTAGGAGCATGCCACAATGGAAATGTGAGCTGTAGTGAAATACAGCATTCCTGTAAAATGGCAGAGGAGTGGTCAACTCTGTTAAATCTTTAAAATAGTAAAACCTCTTTTTAACCATAAAAACTATAGGAAATAGTATAGCAGCTGCCTGCATGTCCATCCCTAGAATTAATAAATGCTGACATTGCCATGGTGGGGGTGGTTTTACCAAAGACTTCTTTTTAATCCAAGAAACAAATCAATAGGTTTTAAAAATCGAAGCCCCTTTTGTGCAGTTGGGTGAAGATAGTTGGAAAAAAACTGCAGAATTCTAATGGCTGACCTATTTCTTATTCCTGTTACACTGCCATGTGACCATTTTTCTGGTTGGTGACTGGCATTCTATTTACTGATATAAAGACCCAAACACCAAGGTTAATAAACTTACCGTGGCGATCACATCATAAGGTACATAGATGTAGAATTGCTGTGTTGCACACCTGAAACTAATACAATATTGTATGTCAACTATACTTTAATAAAAAGAAAAAACCCAGACTGGCCCTGGCTGGTTTTGTTCAGTGGTTAGAGCATCAGCCCATGGAGCAATGAGTCACGGGTTCGATTCCGGTCAAGGACATGTACCTCGGTTGCAGTTCATCCCTGGCCCTGGTTGGGTCGTGCGGGAGGCAACCATTCAATGTGTCTGTATCACGTGGATGTTTCTGTCTCTCTCTGTCTCCCTCCCTTCCACTCTATGTAATGATAAATAGAAAAATATCCTTGGGTGAAGAATTAAAAAAAATGGAAAGAAATAAAACAACAAAAAACCCCAGACTGCTCCATTTTATGGTTCTTCCATCTTCAGCACAGAACACTGTTTTCGAGGTCACACTCTCATGTGCATCAAGCTGTTGGAAAGGAAAGAGACTGTGGAAGGCACTCCCACTACTTAAGTTCCTTGGTTTTCATGTGACCTTGGTTTTCATTTCTGCTTATATTCCTTGGTGAGAAAAGTCACGTGACCCCACCTCGATCAGTTGCTGGGAAATATAATCCTTTGTCCTCCAGCAACAATTATGAAGAGGACGCACAAATCTTTGGTAAACAGCCAGTTTTCTCTGGTATAATAATTCTTAAACTTGCCTGCACCATTTACCTTTCTCTCCAGAGGCAACTACCATCTTGAACATGTAGCATATACTTCAGGTTTTTATATTTTTACAATATGTATACATAACCATAAAGAATATCTGATATTGTTTTGCATGTTTAAAATTTAAAAAGTTAGTTTTAAATGTTTTACTTTACATCATTTTGTAACATTTGACTCAACATTGTGTTTTTAAATCTGTCCCCAACAATCTACGTTGAGCTCTAGTTCATTCACTTTAACTGCTGTGTAGATTTCACTCTATGAATACACCCAATTATTGTTTATACTTTTCCCTCTGATGAAACTATGTGCCTTCTAGTTTGATTATTTTTAACATTATGAGCATTGGCATCTTACACACGTCTCCAGGTGTGAGACTGCATATACATTTTCTTTTCCCTGACATTGCCAAATTGCTCTCCAATATTATTTCATTTTACACTCAGAGTTTATGGTGTTCCCACTTTCTCACATATTCACCAACATTGGGGATTTTTTTAGACTTTATTTTGACAATCTAGTAGATGACATTTTGGTTTGCTTTTTCCTAATTCCTATAAGAACCTCTTTTTCATATATCTACTGGCCAGTTAGGTTTTCTCTCCCAGGAATTGACTGTTCATATTTTTCATTTATGTTTCTGGTAGTTTATCTTTTTCTTACTGATATATAATTCTTTATATATTCTAGATATTCTTTCGTATGTCTGTTACATATTACTTTTTCTCAAACTGTCATGTTTTACCATTTTCATGGTAACTTTTGTTGTGCAAAGTTAAATTTTTTTTTTATTAACCCTCACCTGAGGATATTTTTCCATTGATTTTTAGAGCGAGTGGAAGGGAGGGACAGAGAGAGAAATAGAGAGAGAGATATCAATGTGAGAGAGACACACGCCTCCTGCATGTGCCCTGGGGGGCCAGGGATCAAGCCTGCAACCCAGGTGTGTGGCCTTGACCAGAAATTGAACCCAAGACCCTTTGGTGTGCAGGTTGACACTCTAACCACTGAGCCATACCAGCCAAGGCTTTAAATTTTGATATTGTCAACTGTGCCCATCTTTTTCCTTTATTAGTTGCTATCGTAGTCATAAAATATAGCTCCCAAATCCTTTGACCTTCCTCCCATCAAGGGGTCTATATTCCCTCGAATCTAGGCTATATGATCCCTTGAATAGTAGACTATAGCCGAATTGACATTATGCCAGATTTGGGGACCCAGGCTTTAAGAAACTGGCAGCTTCTTCCACTTTTTGTCTCTTGGAAAGTTTTTGGAATGGAACCACCATCCTGTGGGGAAGCCCAAGCCTGTAGAAGGGAAACGGATGGCAATGTCAGCCAGTGCTGACTTGCCATCCATGTGAGTGAGCCATCTCGGGTGTGGATCCTCAGTCCTCAGTCCTCAGTCCAGTGCCCAACAGACAGGTGATAGCAGTGATGGGCTATCCCTGCTGGGCACTGCCCAGATTTCAGACTCTTGTTGAAACCACCACTGAGTGTTAGGATAATTTTGTTAAGCAGCTGAAATAGTATTCTGTGTCTTATCTGAAAAAGCCTTTCCCACCCTGAGGTCAGAAAGATACTTCCCTACTTTTGTATAATGTATTCAAAGCTTGATTTTTCACACTTAGTTTCTGTAATGTATTTACAAATTATCTTGTTAATTGTGATAAAATACAAATAATATATTTGATATTTTAAAGTATAAAATCTAGTGGCATTTAGTACATTCACAATATTATGCAACCGTCACTAATTACAGAACATTTTTATCAGCCCAGAAGGAAACCCTGTACCAGGATGTCACCTGTAGCTTATATCAATGTATGGCTTGATATGGAGATCTAATTTTTTTCCAGATATAAAACCAGTTTTCCAGTGCATTTTATTGAATAGCCCATCTTTTTCCACAAATTTAAAATGATTTTTTCTATCGTGTACCAAGTTCTGTATATCTACACACACACACACACACACACACACACACACTTAGGGTTGTTTCAGGGCTATTTATTCTTCTCAGTTCTCTTGCCCAGGATTGTAGAAAAGTAAATTTATGTTTATAAATATCCTGTCGTGTGGTCAGGCTTCTTTCAACATCCATGTAGTTGTTCTCTGTATGAATGTATTTTTCTCTAATAAACTATCACAGATTTCTGAAAGGCCTTCCATGTGACCAGTATGCTAGGACTTTGCAAATTTACATACTGGCTTCATTAAAGCTTATTATGTTTTATAGTAAAGTCAGGTGTTCCTGGGCAGATCAGTCTAACTGTATTAATAAATGCCCCTTGATAGTCATGTATCGAGTTGAAATCTGACAAGATTGTGGCTTTAAATGGACTTATTCTTAAGCATTCGTATCTTTTTGCTGTTCCACCCTGACCTGAGCCAGTGTGGTCATGCCCTACTTTAGGCCCCTTTTGGTAGATAATGGTAGCCTCCAAGGAAATTTGTAGTAGGCAAGGACTGGCTAGTTTTTACAGCCTCATTCTCAAAATTATATTGGTAGTAAATTTCAGACCCGATTCAGGTGCACATACAGACACACAGACAGAGATTAACTGAATATTCACAGGGAGGCACAAGGCAGTTCTTGGAACTTGAGGAAAGTCCACATCTCAGTCCTTAGAGAGGCTCTGACCAACACCTTGCAAAAAGGGGTCCCTTAAGGGAGAATTGTGCCTCCTACATTGCCAGCAACAGACAAACAGACGCCTCCACCACTGGCTAGAGCAGTGTTTAATTTAAAGGAGGGAGACTCCTTATGTAAGAAGGGAAAAGCATCCATGCCCCAGTGAGCTCCTAGGCTCTGTTTATGAAAGCATGGGCTAAGTCGTTAAAATACTATTTAGTCAGCTCATTAACATTCATCATGCTAGTTATAGCTCACTGTTTTCACCAAAGAAACTTTTCTGACATTCAATATGGTGATTAGCAAAAGGTCAGTTGTCGAAAGAAATGCAGGTAATGGAGACATTTATAGTGGCCACCTCTAAAATACGGATTTTTATTATGACTGCAGTTGACC
Source organism: Molossus molossus (assembly GCF_014108415.1). Classification (NCBI taxonomy): domain Eukaryota; kingdom Metazoa; phylum Chordata; class Mammalia; order Chiroptera; family Molossidae; genus Molossus; species Molossus molossus. The sequence continues at coordinate 33,907,810 of NW_023425351.1, read as the reverse complement.
ACCTTGAAAGGTATAAAATTGTACTTTAAATACTTCAAAGTAAATTGCAGACATTGTGATCAAGAATAGTCAATATTTTTTAATAAAGTAAAAATGTTTCCTAAAAGAGAAATATAAATATCAATTCTGCTTATAAACTATAGACTTTTAATTCATATTGGATGCATGTAAAGAGGGCCATTTCAATGGAAAGACTCTTTCTTGTAAATGTTAGTTCTTATCAAATTCTTGTCGCCTCAGATTCAGTTGTATCATGGTATGAGTCTCAGGTTATTTTGAAGCTTTATAACAATGTTAATGTTAGAAAAAAATCAGTTGTTTGTAACTCTTAAATTTTTGAACACAAATCTTTAAGATTGTTTATTGCTTTGTTTCTTAAAATTAAAGTAGAAGTCAAGACCGTTTATATAATCATAAGGTTTTGCTTCTGTGCATAGAATGCTGAGGAATTGAAAATTAAAATGATCAAACACAATGTAATATCCCGTGAAGAAAATGATTTGGAGGTAGAATGTGTTATGGGTAGAAGTTGGTCGTGTTCATTCTTTCCTTCGTCTCTGCCGCTGCTGTCACCGAGCACACTGTGCAGCAGCATGACAGGCAAGCAGCTGCTCTCACCGCTACTGCCGGCACCCAGGATTCTCAGGGCCTTCACACACTTTTTTCATCTGTCAGGACAGGCGAGCAGCTGTCTGTCTGTGCTGGTGCAGCGCTGGCGTGGTTTGCTGAGGCAGCTGCTAGCCTGGCTCCACAGCTGGGGGAATAGCACTTGTATTAACAATAAAATTTAACACACGTATGAACAAGATAATTGGTCAGGCTGGGGGTGGTCTATTAATCTAATATCTTCCCCAGATTGAATGAGATGGGCTAAAACTGCAGGTAATTAATAGAAAGATATTGAAGTTTTAGTTGAATTTCCTGCTAAACCCTTCTTCCCCCCTTTCCCCCTTCCCCCCCTTCCCCCCTTCCCTCCCCTTCCCCGAATCACTCCTTCCTGAATAATTTAGGACAGGAACGTACTACTGTGGGTTTTGTTTTATTAAAAAGTGGGCCACATATTAAAACTTCCTTTTCTCTATAGCCAGCATAGAGGATGTTTTCTAATATTAGTCATAGTTATAACAGTTATAAAAGCAATCTCAACAACAGTTTAATTAGATGATAAAAGTGAATGGATACTGGTCTAGTGTTGCTCAGAGATTGGGTCTGGTAAGTGACTGAAAACACTGGTATTCTGGAGAACTGACCCCATGACAACTCTGACACCAGGCTTCTAGTGCTGGTTCTCTCAGCTTTGTTTTCAGAAATTTATGAAAGAAACTAGTGTGTAGAAACCAGAGGATACACACATTGCCTGGAATTGGTCATTTAGCCAGAAATTTGGGGATAATTCTGGGGTTTGGTACATCTTCAAAATCCCAGAGGTCTCCTGCCTCCACTGTGAGCAGTCAGTTCTCGAGACTGAGCCATCCCGAGGTGGGTATAAAGCATTGTTTGTGCTGGTGACAATTTGTGAATCTTTTGAAATTGTTACTTCATTTTCCCCTTCTTCCAAAAGCATCACTTCCTGAGTGCAGCCTGGACCAGGCGGGGCTCAGTACAGTCTCTGTTGCCATCGCTTTACCCGCTTCCCTGAACCTCCTGAAGCAAATCAGACATTTCCCCTGCAGTTTAAGTTCACTGTGTTCTGTATCTCGTCACTTCCGTAGGAAGCTGTTTGCATTAGGGGCTCTAAGTTGAGTCTCAGGTCTGTCTGACTTATTTATTATTTAATCTCTTTAACACATGGGGTGGGCAAAAGTTTATTTATAGTTCATATGGAAAATAATATAATAACTAATAATAATACAGGAATAAATTCTGTTTCAAGTACTCACAACTGTAAAGCTACTTTTGCCCCACACATATTTCTCCAAATGATTAAATTTATAAAGTGACTCCCAAAGACTGTATGTCTCACTTTTTCTTAAAGACATATCTTTTTCTAGGATTGGAGCTAGCATTCCACTAATCTGATTTAAAGTTTTAATTTTATTTTTAAGCATAGGTTTATATAACTGATTTGTCTATTAGTGGGAAAAGGGGATAATAGATATTTACAACTGATGAGTTGTTTTCGGGTATTCCAATACCTACATCCAAAAAATAATGAAATATAATCACTGTTGTGCTCTTCATTGCTTTTACATGTGTGAGAAACTCTTTCAGCATTTCTTTCTACCCCAAGGGTACTGTGGATTGCTTGTACTGTCAATACTTTTCTCCATTTCCTTTGTCCAGTATAATACCTCCTTGTCCCTTTTTTTGAGAGTGGTGGTAGAATTTCACCTAGCATTTCAAATGTAGATGATGCATTGTTTGGAAAAGTTGGCTTTGAAAAAAGTAGTTTAAATCTAAGTGAATTATCACCTAGGTTGTGTGTGTGCCTAGACTAGCAACCCGATACTGTGGGAAAGCTCCTCGCCACCTTTGGAGGTGGTGGAAAAAGAAAGACCCTGCTCTGCAGTTTCTTTGCTGTGAAATAAAGGCAGAGCTTCTTCATCATTTGTCTGATCTTCTTTCCAAATTTGTAGTATATACACCATCCTGCAAGACTGATGTCAACAGCAAAATTTAGAAGAGAAACTTTAAATGTCATTTGTCTAGGGTAAGATTCCTGTAATGGTGGCCTCTAGAGCAGAGCAGAGAACCTGCAGATAATGAATGTGGAGCGCGAAAAACAGTGGCCACAAACCTCTGTGTAAACCTGGTGTCTTCTTACCAGACATTTCTGCTCAGTGTGTCACCCATTAATCTCACCTGCGTGTCAAGTCAGAGTATCTGGGGATGAGGCACAGAAATCAGCCTTCAGCACATGCCCCAATCTCAGGTTGCTTACTAAAACTGAAAAACAGTGCTTCTAGCCCCAGAAGGAGCTTCATCAACCTTCATTAACATATACTTCTGAGTAAGATGATTTGGTTTCCTGGGTAAGATGTGGTTTACTTTTAAAAACCTTCTAGGAAATTGAGGCCAGGCCAGGGGGCAGCAGGAGGGGTAATTATAACACTGTTGACAGAGACCGGAAGAATAAAACTCCTTCAAAGTAACATCTGCAATGGAGTATTTACTAACAATTTTTTTTTCTTTCTTTTACTTTTTTTTTTTTTAATCTGTGCCCGAGGACATTTTTCTATATTTTGTTCAGATAGAGTGGGAAGGGGAGAGAGAGAGAGAGAGAGAGAGAGAGAGAGAGAGAAACATCGACGTGAAAGGGACACATCGAGTGGTTGCCACTCGCACAACCCAACCTGGGCTGGGGACAAACTGCAACCGAGTACGTGCCCCTAGCAGGAACCGAACCCGGGTCTCTCTGGACCGCAGGCCGACGCTCTGACTACTGAGCCAAACTGGCCAGGGCTCTTTCTTTTACTTTTATTTTTATTAAATTATTGGGGTGACCTTTGGTTAATAAGATTATGTAGGTTTCAAGTGTGCGATTCTATGATACATGATCTGTGTATTGCATTGCATGTCCACCACCCAGAATCAAATCATCTTCTGTCACCATATATTTGGCCCTCTTTGCCCTTTATTCCCCCATCCCACCCCCTTCCCTTTGGTAAAAACCATACTGTTATCTGTGTCCATGAGTTTTTGTTTGTTTTTCTTGTTTGTTCATTTGTTACTTTCAGTTTTATATCCCATGTATGAGTGAAATCATATGGTTCTTAGCTTTTTCTGTATGACTTAATTTCACTTAGTATGATATTCTCAAGATCCATCCATGTTGTCTCAATTGGCAGTATTTCATTTTAAGGCTGAGTAGTATTCCATTGTCTATATGTACCCTTCTTTATCCAGTCATCTATCACAGAGCATTCTGATTGTTTCCATGTCTTGGCCACTGCGAATAGTTCTGCAATGAACATAGGAGTACGTATTTCTTTGCCAATAAATGTTTTTAAGTTTTTCCAGTAGATACCCAGGAGAGGGATTGCTGGGTCATATGGTATTTTGAGAAATTGCCATACTGTTTTCCATAGTGACTGTACCAATTTATATTCTTACCAGCAGTGAATGAGTGTCCTCTTTTCTCACATCCTCTCCAACACGTGCTATTAGGACTTGTCTTGTTGATAATAGCCATTCTAACAGATACCACCATATGGTGGTATCTCATTGTAGTTTTGATTTGCATTTTCATAATAGTTAGTGAAATTGAGCATCTTTTCATATATCTGTTGGCCATTTGTATGTCTTCTTGGGAGAAGTGTCTGTCCAGGTTCTCTGCCCATTTTTTTTTTTTTTTTATGTCCTCACCCGAGGACATTTTTTGTTCAGGTAGAGCGGGAGGGAGAGAGAGGGAGAGAGAGAGAGAGAAACATCTATGTGAAAGGGACACATCGAGTGGCTGCCACCCGCATGACCAACCAGGGCCGGGGACAAACTGCAACCGAGATACATGCCCTTAGCGGGAACCGAACCCGGGTCTCTCGGGACCGCAGGCCGACGCTCCAACCGCTGAGCCAAACCGGCCAGGGCTCTCTGCCCATTTTTAATTGGATTCTTTGTTTGTTTAGTGTTGAGTTGTATAAATTTTTTATATATTTTGGGTATTAACCCCTTTGTGGAAGTTGTTGTTTGCAGGTACCTCCCATTCGGTTGGTTGCCCTTTTGTTTGGTGCAGAAGCTTTTTAATTTGGTATGGTCCCATTCATTTATTTTTGCCTTTACTTTCCTTGTTTTTGGGGTCAAATTCATAAAATATTTTCCAAGACAAGGTCCATAAGTTTAGTACCTGTGTTTTCTTCTATGTAATTTGTTGTTTCAGGTCTTACATTTAGGTCTTTGATTCGTTTTGAATTAATTTTTGTACATTGGGATGGATTATAATCTAGTTTCATTCTTTTGCATGTGATTTTCCAATTTTTCCACCATCATTTATTGAAAGGCTTTCTTTTCTCCATTGTGTGTTTTTGGCTTCTTTGTGAAAAATTATTTGCCTATATACATGTGGTCTTATTCCTGAGCTCTCAGTTCTGTTCCATTGTTCTGTATGTTTGTGTTTCTGCCAGTACCATGCTGTTTTGATTATCATTGCTCTGTAGTATAATTTAAAGTCAGGTAGTGTCATACCTTTGGCTTTGTTCCTTTTTCTCAGGATTGCTTTGGCTTTTAGGGGTCTTGTGTGGTTCTACACATCTGATGATTTTTTGTTTTATTTCTTTTAAAAAGAAGATTTTGACAGGGATTACATTAAATCTGTATATTGTAATATGGCCATTTTAACTATGTTGATTTTTCTAATCCATGAACACAGAATCTCTTTCCATTTCACTGTGTCTTTTTCGATCTCTTTTCATAGGGCTTTGTAGTTTTCTGTATTTGTAAGTCCTTATATCCTTTGTTAGTTGTAGGTATTTTATTCTTTTTGTTGCAATTGCAAAGGAATTGTATTTTTTCATTTCCTTTTCTGAAATTTCATTGTTAGTATATAGGAATGCAGTGGATTTTTGTACATTAATTTTGTATCCTGCAACTTTATTTGTTTCTGTTTCTAATAGTTTTTTGGTGGAGTCTTTAGGGTTTTCCATATATAGAGTCATGTCATCTGCAAAAAGCGACACTTTCACTTCTTTATTCCCAATTTAGATGCCTTTTGTTTGCCTCTTTTGCCTGATTGTTCTAAGACTTTCAGTACTATGTTGAATAAGAGTAGTGAGGGTAGGCATCCCTGTCTTGTTTCTGATTTTAGAGGAAAAACTTTCAGTTTTTTACCATTGAGTGTGATATTAGCTAAGGGTACAGATTTTCTTAATAATGACTGAGACCAAGTAATTTATTGCTTATGCAATACATTTTTAAATGCAGTTATATTCACAATTACCTAAAAAAGTCAAGGAAGTATGTGTAAGATAGGCACTCTGCCTGTGATTGCTTTCTGCCTTAAAATTACTGTGCAGACACCAAATTACCATGGTGTTATTAACCAGTGTCACCCCAATAAATTCAATTAAAAAACAAAAAAACTGCCATGCAGGCAAAGTGTTTAAAAAGTAATAATGGGCTGATTGATCATATAGAAAATGTTTGATTGCACAACTGCACCAGGATGACACTGGTGGAATCACTGTGTACCTGAGCAAGCAGCTTTATAGAGGAGTGATGTCCTGCCCTCAAGTGGGTGAGATGGAGGTCGACCACAGAGGGTATTTTTTTCTGTGGTAGTAAAATTATTGTGAAGGGAAGGATTAAAATCCTAAGTGAAAGCAGGTTAACTATGAATTCTGTTATGTCACATTTTTAGTTTGGAGCTAACTCAGGCAAACACACAGACTCTGTCAGATCTCTGAGGATGGGAAACTGGCAGCGAGCAAGGAGATTTTGATCTGGTGGCGTTTGGTGCTGAAATTCAACCATAAGTGCCTGTGATTTCAGCATTCATTCGGTTTACTGCTCTTAACCCAGTAAGAGTGAAAAGAGCACCGCCTGGAGTGAGAGAGCATGGTTTGAGTCCCCGCTCTACTGTTTACTACCTGTGTGACTCTGGGAAAGTGTTTTCACTTGGAAAATGGTGCTGGGAATATCTACTTCTAAAGTGTTAGTGTGAGAGTCAGCGAAATAACACGTGAAGTGCAAAGCACCACGCACGGCGAATAGTAGGAGTGAAATCAACTCCGCTAAAAACAAGCCCAGTGCTCAGGCAAGGCATGTGTATTTCTGTGGCAACCCCACCAGTGTTGGTGACAAGGTGTTCACGTTCCCTGGATGGACAGATCCCTCTGCAATTCAGTCACTGAATTAGAGCAGTCTGCACCTCCTTTCCAAGTTGTATTATTTATTGACAGGTCTTCACATATCTATCTAGTTTGCTATTTGCTCTTTAATTTAGTTTATGAATATGATTTGTCTGTATACTAGTAAATACAACAGTTGAATTCATTAGTTTCTAGAATAAGAATACTTTAAAAATATATATAGCACGAACTGCTTGTAGACAGAGAAATCCAGATCACAAACCAGGAGACTTGATTGCTTTTCCAGTGGTAGATTTAAAATACCATGTAATAAACTGGTATCATTTGATAGAGTACAGCTCTGTCTCATTTATTTAACAGCTGCTGGGCAAACATCTTTTTTTTTTTTGCCATTCTAAGCAAATAATTTTATTAATTTATTTTCCCAAATAAATTAATGTAGACAGGTTACTGTATCAGAATCACAAACAAGCTATGTGATGTAAGACTAGTTTATAAAGTGTGTCATGGAAACGAAATGCTATAACTCCAAGGCTCAGGCCTACACTTCACATGCTTTCAGAACGCGCAGAGCCTCTGCTGGTAGCTTCCGGGCTCCTATGCACATGTCAGAGGAGAGTAAACATGGTCAATGTGAGGTATTAGAGAAATACCTTCATCCTTTTAACATAAAATCAGAAAGTGATTTTTTTTGTAATCCAGTTTTGTAGTGTAAGGTAATATCCAATTATGGAAGGTAAAAATATACTTCGTATTGTCTTTGATTTTTAAAAAAATCTTCATTATTTTCCATTTCTTCCACTTCTACCAGTAATTGCACGTGCGCACACATGCACACAGAGATTTTAGTTATGTGTTGTTTATGCTGTTTCAGTCTAGTAAAAATTAGAGATACATTTCACATGGACAAGTCTTTCAGGAATGAAAATCAGTGCCAGTTCATTCTTCATTAAACTTTGTGAGTTACGATTTTGTGATTGCCTGTTACTACTTAAAATGATAAATCTAAGAGATTATTCTGCTCCCAGTCCCTTAAATCATTGTGCTGACTCCCTTTCCTATGTATCTCTTGCTGCAGCTTTCATGTGAAATTTTACTGATTCCAGGGGAACAGTTTGAAAAAACTCAGGAAAATGTGATGTATCTTTGAGAAGCAATGAGTTACCCTTTATTTCTTTAATGATAATAAGTTAAAACTTGCCATCAATTCTAAGAGGAAATAATTCAGAGACCTTTTTCTGGTTCTAAAACTAATGGTATGTTTGTTATAGAATAATGGATTACCATACCACCATGAGATAATACTATCACTAACATTTTTATTTTTTCTAAGCAAGCGTGCATTTTTTAAAAGGTTGGTTGCCATCATATATCATATTTTAGAACCCATTTTTATTTATTAACTATATATATAGTGAACATTTTCTTTTTACCACATAGTCTCTTAAACCTAGTTTTTTTTTTTTAGTTGTATAGTACTCCTTATAGAGATGTATCATCATTTATTTAACAAATCTTCTGTAGTTGAATATTTGGCTATATTTTGATTGTTTCTATTTTAAATAAAACTGCAGTAAGCATCCTTGTGTTCATCTCTCCTCACTTATGTGGGCTACAATCCTGAAAGTAAAATTGCTGTGTCTGTTGGCATAAACACTCATGTTGCCGAATTGGTCTCTAGAAAGATAGTACTAATTTAAAATCCCAACTAGTCTCTTCCTTTGCAAACATGGGCACTCTATTTAAAATATGAATCATATTGATAACAAAAGTATCTGGATTTGATTTGCATCTCTTTGATTATTAATCAAGTTGAGTGGTTTTTCTTTTTCTTTTTTTTTATTTTTATTTTTTTTATCCTCACCCGAGGATATTTTTCCATTTTTTGTACAGATAGAATGGGAGGGAGAGAGAGGAAGGGAGAGAGAGAGAGAAACATCAACGTGAAGGGACACATCGAGTGGCTGCCACCCGCACGACCAACCAGGGCCGGGGACAAACCGCAACCGAGGTACGTGCCCTTAGCGGGAACCGAACCCGGGTCTCTCCAGACCACAGGCCGACGCTCTAACCGCTGAGCCAAACTGGCCAGGGCTGGTTTTTCTTTTGTTTGGGGAGCAGATAAAAGTTGTGGGCCTGTAACTTGTAATTTGTCTCTGGAGAACTCTTAGTCGTAGTCTTGATCCATTTGTCTCTTGGTGTGCCTTAATTTCTTTCACTTCTTTAAGCCCAAGTATTGATTTGAGGTGAAGGTAGGCATAACAGAAGTCTTTCTTGGTATAAAATACCAAAATGTAATATTCTTAATGGAAATAGTAGCTTATATTGTAAATTTTCTACAGGAAATATGTAGTTTACAAGGTTTTTTCTATTATTATTATTATTGTTCTTAAGGGCATATTACCATTTTTTAGTATTTTATTTGGCTTTATCACTTGATACATATAAATGAAATTTTAGAATCTCAGAATTTGATAGCTTCTTTTTATTAATATATTGTTAGGGATCTTCATCTTTAAAGTCAGCATTCTTTCGATGATCACAGTCTAAGCTCAGATGAAATCAGAAAGTAAACTTCACTGTGTTTTCAGGATTTGAACTTGATAGTAGATGGCAGATGTGGTTGTTTGACTGTCATGTGAAACAAACAAACAAATAAAAGGGAAGAGGAAGGGAATGAAAGACCATTTCCTCACCAAGCAATCATCCAGTTTATTGTCTGGGAAATAAAAAAGAAGAAAACAGAAAGGACAGGAAAGAAAGGAACAAGAAGAGAGCCAGTTTTGTGTCCTGTCGAGCACACAGATGTTCCTCTTGGCAGCCCTGCAGTCTCAGGCAGGACTGGGGTTTCTGCAGACGTAGAATGTGAGGCTTCTTTGTTGGGGACAGAGTGCTGGCTGTGGTAGGAATTGAGCAGTGATGTATTGTTGGGTTGCTGTGATTTTCAGTGGAGACAGTACACTCAAGTAGCTTTGTGGGCAGTGGATTGTCTCAGCCAGGCCTGGCTAATACCACACTCCTCTCCGCAAAGTCTATCCAAAAGGTGGAGCTGGCAGAGTTTTGTGGTCATGGAGCCTGTCCTGTACTTGGCATTGGAACGACTTTGCAAGCACTAGTTTTTAACAACCAATTTATTTAATGTCATCCAACAAAAGACTTTGTGACTGACTGTAAAGTTCAAACTGTAACTACTTTTCAAATGGAATTTTCTTTTTTCTGGTAATCACTAAACTAGTCTAATTCAGAATTTTTAAAGAAAATATCATTTCAGTTGAGTTCTTTCTTCTTAACCCACTTGTTCATTTAGGATAAGGTTTTGTTGCAAAATAGAAGGTGCAAAAAAAACATGTTTTACATTTTAGCAATCTCTGTGTATACCTGGAATGTTTTTGTTTAAATATACATACTATATTGTTTAAACCAAATGTTTCCATTTACTCACTAGAGAGCAGAGGTGAGTATTCTGTTATTTGCTTGCCAGTATTATCTGTCTTGGTCTTCCGTGTAGTTGACTTGAAGTACAACAATTAGCTATGCTGTACTAGATGTTAACAGAGATGTTAACTCAATAATAAAGTTAAAATTTACACTTTTAAGAATTGATTGAATTTTTTTTTTTTTTTATCCTCACTCGAGGATATTTTTCCATTTTTTGTACAGATAGAGTGGGAGGGAGAGAGAAGAAGGGAGAGAGAGAGAGAAACATCGACGTGAAGGGACACATCGAGTGGCTGCCACCCGCACGACCAACCAGGGCCGGGGACAAACTGCAACCAAAGTACGTGCCCTTAGCGGGAACCGAACCCGGGTCTCTCCAGACCGCAGGCCGACGCTTTAACCGCTGAGCCAAACTGGCCAGGGCGAATTGATTGAATTTTTTTAGTTGTTCCCCCTTTTATGTTAAATATAATATAGAATGGCTTTTTTTCACATACCTCACATATTTTTTGAGAGAATGTATAAGTTCTACTCTTAGCAAATTTTAGTTACACAATGTAGTGTTATCAACTATAGTTACCATGTTATACATTAGATCCTCAGACCTATTCTTCTTATAGCTGAAAGTTTGTATACTTTTAACAGTGTCTCCCTGTTTCCTCCACCCATTAGCTGCTAGCAGGCATTTTTCTGCCCTGTTTCTATGAGTTTGACTTTTTTAAAATTTCACATATAAGTGATACCAGGCATATTTGTCTTTCTATGTCTGACTTATTTCACCCAGCATATTGCCCTAAAGGTCCATCCATGTTGTCCCAAATGGCAGGAGTTTCTTCTTTCTCGAGGTTGAATGACGTTTCATTGTATGTAGACAGCACATACTCTTTACCAACTCATCTGCTGATGAACACTTAGGTTGTTTCCATGGCTTGGCTGTTATGAGTAATGCCACAGTGAACATGTATGAATGTAGATATCTCTTAGATATTCTATGTCTTTTTTGTTTGTTTGTTTTAATATATACCCAGAAGTGATAGTTTTATTTTTTAATTTTTGAGGACCCACCATACTGTTTTCCATAGTGGCTGTACCAGTGACCATTTTCATCAACAGTGCACGAGGGTTCTTTTTTCTCCACATCCTACCCAACGTTCAGGTATCTCTGAAACCCCTGGGATTGTCCAAGCCGCCTTCTTTGTTCTTAGTGGCTCCCAGTAGTCGAGGGTCTGGAATGAATTTTAATGGTCTTTTAATTGCTTACATAAAATCTGAACAAGAAGGGAAAGGAGACTATAAAAAGAAGTAGAGCCTGGAACCTGTAAGATCACCCCTAATTAGATGGGTTGTTGAATGCGAGCTTGAACTAGTACGTTCATGGAGGTTTAGAGCTTGTGAGAACCATTGATATCTAGTCAACTCTAAAAAAATGTGAGGCTCAGAGCAATTAACTAGTAATATTCTCTTCGTTAATGAGGAGTCAGAACCTAATTATAAAGCTCTTGATTTCCATATCTAACCTCTCTCTTCTATATTCTTGAGTCTTGACATCAAATCAAAGCAACGTGTATTTCCTGAGCTCCTGCTCCATTGAAGGATTCATCAGATCTGATTCTTACCTTGAAGAAACCTACATTCTAGTTAGAAAACAAGGCAGGCTTTCATTAAAAGTTATTGGTAACGAGAGACTTAAATAGTAGTTCAAGACAGTAGTAGAAGCCAGATCTCAGAGCACTGCTTTTAATGGCCAAATGAACTCGCAAACCAACTGTTCTTGAAACTGAGTAAAAGGATATATACCTTCAGGCTGGGGTAGTCAGAGGAAGACCTTTTTCACAGAGGTTGAGTTTTAAGGTTGGATTTTTCTTTTTGGCCTCACTACTGAATTCCCACTCCTTCTATAAAATTAACATAAATGTCAGCTTTTCTCCCATGGGTTCCCTGATCTTTTTTTTCTAATAGAATTATTTGCATTTACCTATGCCTCTAGTATTAGTATTCCACATTTCATTATAGTTGTTTATCCTCTCCCAATAGACTCTGAACTCTTTAAGACCCAGACTTATCTTCATGTACTGAGTATCTGCTTGGTACAAAGTGGGAACAAGTATGTTTCAAATAAATTGAACATTTGCACGTATTTTCACAAACAGGAATTTATATGACAATAACATTATTATGGACAGAATTGTATACCACCAAAGTTTGTATATTGAATGAAACCCTGTCCCCCAGTGTGACTGTATTGGAGGTAAGGCCTATGAGTTGCTATTAAAGGTTATGTGAGGTCGTAAGTGTGGGGCCCTAATCTGATGGGCTTGGTGTCCTAATAAAAGGAGGAGGAGACATGAGAGCACCCTCTGGCTGTGTGCATACTGAGGGAAGAGTGGGTGAGTACATGGTGAGAGGGCGGTAGTCTACAAGCCACGGAGGAGAGGCCCCACCAGAAGCTGAATCAGGCAGAACCTTGGTGGGGACTTCTCCCCTACAGCACTGTGAGAAAATAAAATTCTGATATTTAAGAACTCAGGCTCTGGTGCTTTGCTATATAGCAGCCTGAGCAGACTAATGCACATGTATATACACTTGATCTTAGGCAAATGCTGAGAGGTGATAATACACATGTATGTAAATAAGCAAATGCAGCAGTAGACATTGCTTTAGAAAATGAAGTCCTTGCCCTGGCTGGTTTTGCTCAGTGGTTAGAGCATTGGCCTGTGCACCAAAGAGTCGCAGGTTCAATTCCAGTCAGAGGCATGTCCTCAGTTGTGGTTCAGTCCTGGCCCTGGTCAGGGTCATGTGGGAGGCAGCCAGTTAATATTTCTCTCTCTCTCTCTCTCTCTCTCTCTCTCTCTCTCTCTCTCTCCCCCCCTCCCACTCAATCTGAAGATAAAAGGAAAAAATATCCTCGGGTGAGGATTAAAAAAAAAGAAAATGAAAGTCCTGCCTCCCCAGATCCTATCACATACCTTTGAAAACTTTGTCAACTACTATCTACCTTCATAAGGATCCAACTCTATTGCCAAGTCACCCTGCCACCCCAGAGAACCTCACAGGCAGGTCGGTACCAGCTATGACAGGAAGTAGATGGTTGTACACCTGCATAAATTCTTTGTTAAACCAATGAGAATGCAAGCTGTGTGTTAAAGGAATCAGCTTAGCTCAACTGTGATCCTGAGTTAGAGCCAAGACCGGAGTGTTGGCCGCAGGGATAGATGTGGCAGCTGCAGGCCTGGTATTGGTGCACCCACGCAGCCTGCGTCACTGCCATGCTCGTGCCCACCTGTTCGCTTCCTGTTAGCACCTCCATCCTCCACTCAGAGTCATCTCATCCCTGCCCCTACAGTTCATTTTCCACAGAGCTGCCAGATTGGTGTTTGTGTTCAAAACAGAAATTTGATCACTCTCTTCCCTTCTGTTGGCTTTCCATGAGCACCTATAGTAAACTTTGCTGTATGGAGCACTCTGGCCTGCTTCCTGCCTTCCTCACTGCCCTCTGACTCCCTGTCTCCCTGACCTGTGCTCTCTGTCACCCAGTACTCTCCAGCTACACTGGCCTTCTCGTTGTTTAAACACGCCCCCTTTCTCCTGCCTTTGAAATGACTGCCTCTGTCTGAACTGCCGTGAACCCATCTTTACCCAGCTGGGTCCTTTCTGTCATTCAGAGCACCACTTAAATGTTACTTCTCCAGAGGTTCCTGCCTTCACCACCATCTAATGTCGCCCCTGTATCCTGTCACCTCATTTTAACTTTCTGCACAGACCTGCTCCTCTGGGACTTGTTGGTTTGTTTGTTGATTGTCTTTTTGTTACTTCACAGTGTAAGCACTGAGTCCTGGAACCCTGTCTTTTTGTGCACTGGTCACTCCCGCACCTAAAGCAGTACCTGCCACAGACGGGACTTTAATGTCTTTTGAATGAATGAAAGAGCCAGTGATCGCGTTGACAGATTGGAGCCCAGGCCCAGGGCAAGTACCCCTGCCGGCCCTTCTCCCTTGGGGTTCATGCTCTGTTCACCTGTCCCTAGTCACAAAGACCCTACTCTCAATAGAAAGGCCCTCCAGGGCCTAGAGATGCACTTCCTCAGAAGTCTAGTTGCTGTTGCTCGTCCAGCAGACCAGCTAATTGACATCCATCAAAAGTTAACCCAATTTCTTTGAACAAGACATCTTTGAAAACTGTTTTCAGTGGCTGTTCACCCCTAACAGGAGTCAACCCCCCTGCCACGTCAGTTTGCCAGCCCCAGGAAGGCCAACAGTCAGACCTGTGTCAGCTGTGACAGAAAGTAGTGGTTATATGCCTGGACTGTTCTGTGTTCAATCAAGGCCTGTCCTGACTAGACTTCTTTTGAACATTTACTAAGCCCTCTGTGCATTCTCTCATATAATTTTTCCAGCAACCCTAGCAGGTAGATACTGTGGTGATTCCATTACACAGAAAAGATAACCTTGCCCAAGGTGACATAATGCTTATAGAGTTGTTCACATGCAATGAGTGAATTAGGAAATAGAATTGTTCTTAAACACTTGTTAGCCAAGGTTTTAGTTCTCTCTGACCTGTAAGCCAATCAACTATGCCTCTCTTTAGCTGGATGACATGACATATGCTCTCTGAACAGAATTCTGTTCATTCACCTTTTTTGGCAAGTTAAAAAAACTCTGGGATCTTGAGTCCTTCCCTCAGCTCCCCTATTTTGTATTCACTGACTTCCGAAGTCCATTTACATGGGCCAGGAAAACTGGATTCAGATAACCTCTACAATATTTGGGGGGAGGGGAGTGAATGCTCATCAGAGTTAAGAGTTTCTTATTAGGGATCACTAATCCCTTTGAGTAGTGGAGGGAAATTTTAATTCACTATTCTACCCTGTTTTGTCTTGCTTTAAAAGCATAAGAGTTTGTTCAGAGATAATTATATTAGTCATATACTAACCTAATGTTGTTTTGGAATTTTAGTATTTTTAAATGTTTGTTTTGGTTAGTAAATCTTTAAGATAATATCATTATCTTATCCCAAGGAAGCAGGCAGAATCATTACCAAATAAAAAGAAAAGCAAATAAAAAAGCTTTTGTTTACTATTTTAAATCATAAATACAGGGTGGGACAAAAGTAGGCCTACAGTTGTTTATATGGAAAATAATATAATAATTAATAAATAATACAAGAATAAACTCTGTTTCATGGACTCACAACTGTAAAGCTACTTTTGCCCACCTTGTAGATGCTTTGATTTTTATTAGAGACTGGTGTGTGTGACATTTCTCTTTTTACAGAATTTTATTCCAGAGATATTTGACTCTTGACAATATTTTACTCTATTAGCATTTAGAACAAAGTCACCCTAGAGATGCCAGTCCGCTCAGAAATAGTTTATTTTCTCAGATGAGAAGCAGAAAGATCATCAGCCTGCTGGGCATAAGCCCCCTGGTCATTGTGTAGTCACACTCTTGTTCTGATAGGAGTGACCCAGAGAGCAGGGAATACCCAGGGCCTTCTGAGTCACACATTGTCAACGGCTTAGGCTGCCACTCAGGATGTAGAGTCCATGACTGCAGCTGTGAGGTTGGAAGCCAGATTCAGGAGCAGGTGTGACAACCAGTGGTGGGATGGTTGGTGTCCAGTGCAGATCCCAGCTTACAGAGCCAGTTGCTGGAGTTTGGTAGCGTTGAGAATCTATATTTAGTCTAATTTTTCAAGCAGTCTGTCCAGTGCCTGATATGTATCGTTCAGTGCAGCACTGCAAAGTGGACACAGACCAGATTTCTTTTTTTTTTTTTTTTTCTTTTTTTTTTTTTGAAATTTTTATTTATTTATTTTTTTGTTACAGATATTTTACCGTTTTACCCCATTGGCACCCCCCACCCCACCCCCCCTCCACCCTGTCCCCGGCTTAGTTGTCCATGTCCATTGGTCATGCATACATGCATATAAGTTCTGTGGTTTATCCCTTCCCGCCCCCCCACCCCCCATCCCCTCTTCTGAGGGATGTCAGTCTGTGCCCCACTTCCATGTGTCTGGGTCTACTGTATTCCTCAGACTGTTATGTTCATTATATTCCGTATATAAGTGAGATCATGTGGTATTTGTCCTTCTCTGCTTGGCTTCTTTCACTTAGGATAATACTTTCCAGGTCCCTCCATGTCGTCTCAAAGGATAAGAGATCTTTCTTTCTTACCGCTGCATAGTATTCCATTGTGTATATGTACCACAGCTTTTTGATCCATTCGTCTACTGGTGGACACTTGGGCTGTTTCCAGATCTTAGCTATTGTAAATAGTGCTGCTATGAACATGGGGGTACATATATTCTTCCTGATTGGTGTTTCAGGCTTCCTAGGGTATATTCCCAGCAGTGGGATCACTGGGTCAAATGGAAGTTCAATATTTAATTTTTTGAGGTAGCACCATATTGTTTTCCATAGCGGCTGCACCAGTCTGCATTCCCACCAGCAGTGTATTAGAGTCCCCTTTTCTCCACACCCTCGCCAACACTTGTTGTTTGATGATTTGTTGATGGCGGCCATTCTGACAGGTGTGAGGTGATACCTCATTGTTGTTTTAATTTGCATCTCTCTGATGATTAGTGATGTTGAGCATTTCTTCATATGTCTCTTGGCCATTTGTATGTCCTGTTTGGAGAGGTGTCTATTCAGCTCCTCTGCCCATTTTTTAATTGGGTTCTTTGTCTTCCTTTTGTGGAGTTGTATGAGCACTCTGTATATATTGGAAATTAACCCCTTATCTGATACATCATTGGCAATGATGTTCTCCCATACAGTGGGTTGTCTTTCCATTTTGATGATTGTTTCTTTTGCTGTGCAGAAGCTTTTGAGTTTGATGTAGTCCCATGTGTTCATTTTCTCCTTTATTTCTGTTGCCTTAGGTGATGTATCAGTGAAAATTCTGCTCCGTATGATGTCCGAAATTTTGTTGCCTACATTTTCTTCTAGAATTTTTATGGATTCACGGGTCACATTTAAGTCTTTTATCCATTTTGAGTTTATTTTTGTGTATGGTGTAAGTTGATGGTCTAGTTTCATTTTTTTGCATGTAGCTGTCCAATTTTCCCAACACCATTTATTAAAGAGGCTGTCTTTACTCCACTGTATGCTCTTGCCACCTTTGTCAAATATTAATTGAGCGTATTGCCTTGGGTCCATTTCTGGGCTTTCAGTTCTGTTCCACTGGTCTATATGCCTGTTCTTGTGCCAGTACCAGGCTGTTTTGGTTACAGTCGCTTTGTAGTATAACCTGATATCTGGTATTGTGATCCCTCCAACTTTGTTCTTCTTTTTCAAGATTGCTGTGGCTATTCGGGGTCTTTTTTGGTTCCATATGAACTTTTGAAGTATTTGTTCTAGTTCTATGAAATATGTCGTTGGTATTTTGATGGGTATTGCATTGAATCTATAGATTGCTTTGGGTAGTATGGACATTTTAATGATGTTAATTCTTCCAATCCATGAACAGGGTATGTGCTTCCACTTTTTTATATCTTCCTCTATTTCTTTTTTCAATGACCTGTAGTTTTCTGCAAATAGGTCCTTTACTTCTTTGGTTAAGTTTATTCCTAGGTATCGTAATTTTTTTGGAGCGATGGTAAATGGGATTGTTTTTTCAGTTTCTCTTTCTGTGAGCTCATCATTGATGTACAAGAATGCCGTAGATTTCTTGACGTTAATTTTGTATCCTGCTACTTTGCCAAATTCATTTATTAAGTCTAGTAGATTTTTGATGGATTCTTTAGGGTTTTCTATGTATAATATCATGTCATCTGCAAATAATGACAGTTTCACTTCCTCCTTTCCAATTTGGATCCCTTTTATTTTTTCTTCACGTCTGATTGCTGTGGCTAAGACTTCCAGTACAATGTTAAATAAGAGTGGTGAAAGTGGACATCCCTGTCTTGTTCCTGTTCTTAATGGAAATGTTCTTAGTTTCTGTCCATTGAGTATGATGTTGGCTGTAGGCCTTTCATATATGGCCTTTATTATGTTGAGCTATGATCCCTCTATTCCTACATTGCTGAGCGTTTTTATCAGAAATGGATGCTGGATTTTGTCGAATGCTTTTTCAGCATCTATTGATATGATCATGTGGTTTTTATTCTTCATTTTGTTTATGTGGTGTATCACGTTTATTGATTTGCGAATATTGTACCAGCCTTGCATCCCTGGAATGAATCCCACTTGGTCGTGGTGAATAATTTTTTTGATGTATTTCTGGATCCGATTTGCTAGTATTTTGTTCAGGATTTTGGCGTCTATGTTCATCAGGGATATTGGCCTGTAGTTTTCTTTCTTCGTAGTGTCTTTTTCTGGTTTTGGAGTTAGAATTATGCTGGCCTCATAGAATGTGGTTGGAAGTCTTCCTTCTTCTTGAATTTTTTGAAATAGTTTGAGGAGAATGGGTGTTAGTTCTTTTTTGAATGTTCGGTAAAACTCCCCTGTGAAACCATCTGGGCCTGGGCTTTTGTTTGCTGGGAGAGTCTTGATTACCTCTTCAATTTCCTTAGTTGTTATTGGTCTGTTCAAGTTTTCTATCTCTTCCGGGAATAGTTTTGGGAGACTGTGTGTTTCTAGAAATTTGTCCATTTCGCTGAGATTGTTGAATTTGTTGCCATATAGTTGTTCATAGTAGTTGTTAACGATCTTTTGTATTTCCGTGGTGTTGGTTGTTACTTCTCCTCTTTCATTTCTGATTTTGTGTATTTGGGTTCTCTCTCTTTGTTTCTTGGTGAGTCTAGCTAAGGGTCCATCTATCTTGTTTATCTTTTCGAAAAACCAGCTCTTTGTTTCATTGATCCTTTGAATTGTTTTTTTGGTCTCTATGTCATTTATTTCTGCTCTGATCTTTACTATTTCCTTCCTTCTACTTGCTCTGGGGTCAGACCAGATTTCTTAACGACAGTAACATAAGTAATAGAAAAAAATAGCTGTATTTGGCCTTTTATTTATTTATTTTGTTAATCCTCACCTGAGGATACTTTCTCATTGATTTTTAGATACAGTGGAAGGAAGGGAAGGAGAGAGAGAAAGAGAGAAGGAGAAACATTGACATTGATTTGTTGCCTCCCACAAGACCCTGACTGGGGCCTGGGATCGAACCTGCAACCCAGGTATGTGCCGTTGACCTAGAATCAAACCCGTGACCCTTGGGTCCTTGGGCTGAGGTGAGGCTCTAACCACTGAGAAACCGGCCAGGGCTGTATTTGGCCCTTTAAAGTCTCTTCTCATTTGCATACTAGAGAGTATGATTTAGAAATTGCCTGCCTAGGGAGGGGTCAGATAACCTTTTTTTTTTTAATCCTCATGCGAGGACATTTTTGCATTTTTCTTCAGATAGAGAGGGAGGAAGAGAGAGAAACATCGATGTGTCTAGAGAAACACATCAAGTGGTTGCCACCCACACGACCTCAACCGGGGCTGGGGACAAACTGCAACCGAGGTACCTGCCCTTAGCGGGAACCAAACCCTGGTCTCTCTGGTCCCGGGCCAACATTCTAACCGCTGAGTCAAACTGGCCAGGGCTCCGGTAACTTTTTCCTGGTCAGTTTAAGTGTGCATTCTCTCTGGAACAAAATTTAGCTGGCCACCTAGCCAGCCTTCATGTCAAGGGTCATCTTTGACTTCAGGTTTGAGCCCGATTACTTCAGGTTTGAGTCATGTGTACCAGATGCTGCTCTCTGGAAATAAGGTCAGGCCTGTGTGCGCAGTGGGGCATTAACAAGCACCTGCTTCCTAGTCTGCAAGAGGTAAGTGATGGAAGGTGCCTGATTTAAAGTCTTAGCTGCACACCTGCCCCCCCCCCCCCCCCTTCCAACTGTTTGGCTTCTCTTTCCTAATCTGCTGTCCAGCTCTCGTGCTCTGCTCTCTGAGGTTGGAAGATCTCATCGGCACTCTGAGTCAGAGTCATAAAGCTTAGAAATGGAGAGAATTGGATGCCATCTAATTCAGCCCTTGCTAAATTGAAACTCCATCATTGCCACAGCGGTCATCCATCTAGACCATTCCCTGTGATTTCCTCCATTAACACACAAACAACCAGTTCTCTTTCCAGGCAGCCTGTTTGACGTCCTTCCTCAGATTAAACTGAAATCTGCTAAGTCAGCTGTCCTAGAACCTCTACCCATTTTTTTTATTTCTGCTTTTTTTGATGCGTAGAAAACAGATACAGGCAATAAATATCATTAGACCTCTTTACTATTAAGCCTTTCAGAGTCTTCAGACAATTATAGGGTCTTCTTTCCCTCCCTCCCTCCCTCCCTCCCTCCCTCCCTCCCTCCCTCCCTCCCTCCCTTCCTTCCTTCCTTCCTTCCTTCCTTCCTTCCTTCCTTTTTGTGCTGAATGCCTTTCCTCCCTTAAGTTCTTCATGCAACATAATACAAAATTATCCCACCTTCCCCTTTGGGATGGACACGGTTATCAGTGACCCTCCGATCATGTTGCCCAGAGGGGATCACAGTACTCTACATATGGTCAGGAAAATGGAGGGAGATTAGGATTATTATGCAGAGTATTATGTAGAATATATACTTGTACTACTTCAGCCTAACCCTGCATTAACTTTTTTGGGAGCAAAGCCACATTTTGACCATCACTGAGGTTGTAGTGATCTAAAACCACCTTATCTCCTGAAGTGCATTTAAATGACATACTTTCTGTACTTAGTCGGTTTTCTTTTTTCTTTTTAACTTCACAGAACTTCTTAGGCTTTCGTGCCCTCCATTTTTAATAACGGGCATGGACTGGAGTGTTTAATAAATGCACCCAGTTTGGGGGTGCAAAGGGCAAATATTAACCAGGGCCTGTACATGTCCATCAAGTCACAAGCTCTATTTCAAGTCCTAAGGGTCTTTCTAAAACTAACCCGACTTCAGCCCTGTCAGCATGTGGTAGGTGTCTTCGCTCTCTCCCCACCCCCTCCCTGCCATGACTCTGGGTTTTGTATTGCAGAGGAGGCTGTTCAAACCTCTGGATGGCAGCCTGGGTCTGATTGCTTTCAGGAAAGATTTTTCACTACTGCAGTAACAGTCTCTTAAGCATTTGGCTTTCCAAAAGGCCCCTGAGAAAGTCTCATCGAAAGGGCACAGACATCAGGACTGACCTGCTGAAGTACTTCTGCCTCCCACCAAGGAAATTGTTGGAAGCTGGCTTCTCCCTCCAGGTTGCCTCCATGGGTTGGGGGAATGAGAGTTTCTCTATTCCTTGTTGGTATCTCCTTACTTCGTATCGATGTCGAGTAGGTGTTTGTTGCAAATTCAACAATACTTATTTGACACGTAATTCAGAGAGACAGAAACAAGATTAAAAGGAAAACTCAATCACAATCAAACCTTGATCTTTCTCTTACTCTTCCTCTGTTCTATACTGACAAAACTTGTCTCTGGCAATAAATGTATATATTTTCTTCTCTCATAAAATAAAAATTATATACCACAAAATATAAGCCTTTTTGCTTTGATGCCATGATACTGGCTCCAACCTGGGTCCTGGTTTTAGTCCTCAGCATATCTCAGGTACCTGAAGTATTTACTTCTCTGTTCCCATTGGACCTTTTGGGATTATTTTGTTATAGGTCTTTAGTTCCCTAACAAGTGTGCAGAACAGATGTTATGTAGATGGCAAAGTTAGGATTGTATGTTTCAGATATCAAGTATGAGATAAGCAAAGTTGTTCTCCAGTATGAATATATATATTCATATTCTTATCAGCAACACATTTAAAAAAATAAAAGTAGACTAACTATGGTTGTTAGCTGATAAGATTGTCCTTTCCCAAATTCATTAACACACTTTTTTTTTTTTATTAATTAATTTTTGTTACAGATGTTTCTCCTTTTTCCCCCACTGATTCCCGCCTCCCTCTCCCTCCCTGCCCTGTCCCCAGTTTGTTGTCCATGTCCACTGTTCATGCATACATGCATATAAGTTCTGTGGTTTATCTCTCCCCCACCACCCCCTCTTCTGGGGATTGTCAGTCTGTACCCCACTTCCACATCTCTGGGATTACCCCCTTCCTCAGACTGTTATGTTCATTATATTCCACAAATAAGTGAGATCATATGATACTTGTCTTTCTCTGTTTGGCTTGTTTCACTTAGGATGATACTTTCCAGGTCCCTCCATGTCGTCTCAAAGGATAAGAGATCTTTCTTTCTTACAGCTGCGTAGTACTCCATTGTGTATTTGTACCACCGCTTTTTTATCCATTCGTCTACTGATGGACACTTGGGCTGTTTCCAGATCTTAGCTATTGTAAATAGTGCTGCTACAAACATGGGGGTACATATATTCTTTCTGATTGGTGTTGCACGCTTCTTAGGGTATAGTCCTAGAAGTGGGATCACTGGGTCAAATGGAAGTTCAATTTTTAATTTTTTGAGGTAACACCATATTGTTTTCCATAGTGGCTGCACCAGTCTGCATTCCCACCAGCAGTGTATTAGAGTCCCCTTTTCTCCACACCCTCGCCAACACTTGTTGTTTGATGATTTGTTGATGGTGGCCATTCTGACAGGTGTGAGGTGATACCTTGTTGTTTTAATTTGCATCTCTCTGATGATTAGTGATGATGAGCATTTCTTCATATGTCTCTTAGCCATTTATATGTCCTGTTTGGACAGGTATCTATTTAGTTCCTCTGCCCATTTTTTAATTGGGTTCTTTGTCTTCCTTTTGTTGAGTTGTATGAGCACTCTATATATATTGGAAATTAACCCCTAATCTGATATATCATTGGCAATTATGCTCTCCCATACAGTGGGTAGCCTTTCCGAACACACCTTATTTTGTAACTGAGAAAAGATTATAATGTCAATATTGATGTCATATGTAGTATATATTACATTATATGCATATCCCACATTATTAAAAAATACACTTACTGGACATTTTAAAATGTTTCATTTTTACAGTCCATAAAATAAATCATTGCTTAAACAAGAAAAAATTCTTTGTTGTGGCACAAAATACCATTTAGCAGGGTGAGGTTAAAAGGAAGAGGTAAACCAAAAAAATTTATATGCATAACCAATGGACATAGACAACAATACTGTGGGGGGTGGGGTTGAGAGGAGGATGCCAATGGGGGAAAAAGGAGAAACATCTGTAACAAAAATAAATTAATAAAAGTAAATAAATAAACATAACATTAATCTTCCAGCCTAAAAAAAAAGAAAGAAAAAAGGAACTTGGTTTAAGAGAAAAAGGAAATAATACATTTATATTAGAATTACTGAAGAAGATTAAAATCCTTATCTAGGATGCTTGCAGTTAAGGAAATAGGGTTTGATATTATGAACAGTATCTTTTGCTTGTTACCTAAGGGCATGTAGGTTTCTATTTGCCAGTTGCTATGTGATGTTTATTTTCACCTCATTGCTAGTCACACCCTATATAGTGTTTTTAAAGGGATAACGATTAGCTTTTTCAAGGGGCTTTTGGTAGTAATTCAGGTACCAGAAGTTAAAATTAATAGTAATTTTTGTTTCCTATTTACATCTTCTAATGACTTAAATAATAAATGAGGACTTAAGATATGTGCTATATTTTAAATTTTAGTGAGTAGAAATATGAAGAGCTATAGAATTATTTGAACACTCTCCACCTTTACTTTGTTCCCCATGGCTGCTTTGCTTGATGGTGCAGTGCAGAGAGTACGGGGGAGAAAAGATCTTGACAGGCTTCTTACAGATCGAACAGAAGCAGCAATAGGCTGGACAGTCAGGAAAACATGGCAGGCAGTGCTCTGAAAAAGTGCGACAAATCCACACACCAAGTAGTCGCATAAAAGGTTCATTGTTAATTGAGTGTTTAAGGCTATAACAATATTTGATGTAGCCAATTAAAAAGTCTTAAATGTTTGCATTTTGTATATATATTTAATTTTGCATATAATATCACTCTACACTATCAGTTTCAAACACTTAAAATTGTTTTAAAATAGAATAAAGTTGTAGAACTGCAAAAAAACGTAGGTCTATTTTAACACTGCTTTTTAATGATAAGGAATGTTTAGACCGTTCATTTAAACAAGAACAAAGTACACACAAGATACACATATATTCTCTCTCTCTCTCTCTCTCTCTCACACACACACACACACACGGTCAAGTTGCTGGCTTCACATATAGATCAACAGTGCAGTGAACGTTTGTACAAATCGGAAAAAACAAATTGGTGTTAATTAAACCATTATTAATATTTTAATTTTTTTCTCTTCAAAAAAGAAAAGAAGAGTTTACTTCTTAAGGCTTAAAACTTTAAATAGGAATTATAAGAAAATCAGAAAAAGTTCTAAACTATTTTAACTTGGATGAAAACATAGATGGTTAATGATTTCAAAATAACTATTTTTAAAGCCTCTGAGAATTATGATTATAGCAAGACAGCTAAATTGACTAGCAAAGTCAGAATTCTTCACAATATTCTCTTAGGATGCTGAAGTTCAGTCCAAGCATTGTAATTCTCAGCCTTGTATTATTTAATGTATTTGTATCAAAGAACTAGTCAGAGAGAACCTCTCTGTTTTCAGTCTGTGAGAGCCATCACCAGCACGCACTGACAGATGTTAAAGAAGGTCTGTGGAAAGAATGTCAAAAACCTCTCCAAAGGAAAGTCTTTAAACCATGTTCTTAATACAGAAATGCAAAACCAGATTTAATTGCCCTTTTCCTAAACAACTCAGACATGCAAGCTCATTTACGGCAGCACATGGTCTGAAAGTGCACAGTGGAAGAGAGCAGTCACGGCGAAGGCCAGGCTTGAATCCACTTAGGCCGGAGTTCACCAAGATCAGTCCACGGCAAGCACCTGAAGGGCAAAGGAAGAGACATACTGCGCAGTAAAGACAAGGCCATCTTCATTTTGAATGTGCTCATCCGAGACTCCTATTTGCCTTTCAAGACAGCAGCATTCGATGGTTTTAATATGAGATATAAGATTTCTGGAAAATGAATTCTAGGTTTTTTTCTAATTAAAAAACGATATAAAAAGATAGACAACATTGCATGAAGCCATGGAGATTTTTTCTGATAACTTTTAATCCATTATTTGCTACCACTGAAAGGAATCATTTTTCTAATGGGGAACAATGAAAATAATGAGTTGGATGGCAGCAGCACTGCTTACATTTTATTTCAAAGGGAGGACATTATAAGGCTATATGAAGTGGTAAATTGTTACCACCCCTAAAGGGATTAAGTTTACAATTCTTGCAAGAAGTCACAGGTAATTGAGAACTTAAGAAAAGGAAGAGGAAAGAGTCTGTGAACCCTCTCAGACCACTGTGTGGCATTAGGCGAGGGGCTTTACTTCCATGTATCTGAATTTTATGTCTGTACCATGGGGGAAGCTGTCTTTCTGGGGAATTTAATTTAACCTCTAAATAGCTAATAAGACAGTTCTGTTGCTGTGTGTCTAGTACAATGTCACACACATTTTTGAGGAAGAATACAACAAGCAACAGAAAGGAAAGAAATGTTTGAGGGGTTAGTAACGCAAACATGGATCTGATTGTTTATTATTGCTGGTTCTAATTAGTAGTTACTTATTATAACAAGATATTTCAGAGTGCTATTTTTCCTGTAAAACTAGCCTTTGTGCCACAATGTACATTGATATGTTATAGGACAAGTATGCTTACTATTTTTATTGTCACTTTGAAACTGTCTAGAACTGCACTGCCACATGGCTACTTAAATAAAAATTAATTAAAATTGTAATTTAAAATTTTAATTCCTCAGTCACGCTAGCCCTATTTTACTGCCCAATGGTCACGTTATATAGAGTGTTCCCGTTATCACAGGAAGCTATGTTGGGGAGCAGTGTTCTGGTATTGATACTGTCATTAAGTTTCTGTGCATTCCATGGAAGGTAGGAACATCCATCATGTATTTTTAGATGGCAGGTATAGAGGATACTGGTCTCCTACCAGTGCAAAGACTAAGCCAAAGTTAAACTGTAAAGAAGGTACATCTAACACACATAGCAAAACACAAAAATGAAATGGTGGTGTTGCTTCTGGTGACGGGTTTTCTGAAATAGCAGCATTTGCAAGATTCTGAGCAAAATCAGCCTTTCATCAATTTACAACTTTTATGGCTTTTTATACTTAGGCAAAAATCTTCTAATGAAGTGACCGTTTAAAGACTTCGCAAACAATCTGGGAAAAGTTTACTGGCATTATTTGTTTTAAATCTGGTCTGTGGAACAGTGGAAGCCCACATGGGAGGACTGAGTGGTATATACGTGATTATTAAAGAATGCAATATTGAAGGTTCACCTCAAATACATTGGCAGAGTCCCTGGCCGGTGGCTCAGCTGGTTAGAGCGTCATCCCGATACACAAGGTTGCGAGTTCGAGTCTCAGTCAGGGCTCATACAAGAAGCCGCTAGTGAATGCATAAATAAGTGGAACAACAAATTGATGTCTGTCTGTTTGTCTCTCTCAAAATAAAAAAATAATAATAATAATTTAGCCCTGGCTGGTTTGGCTCAACGGTTAGTGTGTTGGCCTGCGGTCCTGAGAGATCCGGGTTCGGTTCCTGCTAAGGGCATGTACCTCGGTTGCAGTTTGTCCCCGGCCCTGGTTGGGTCGTGTGGGTGGCAGCCACTTGATGTGTCCCTTTCACGTTGATGTTTCTCTCTCTCTCTCTCTCTCCCTCCCACTCTATCTGAACAAAAAAATGGGAAAATGTCCTCGGGTGAAGATTAAAAAAAAATTTAATTACATTGGCAGAAATGGAGTTTTCAGAAATACATTACTTCTTTCTTTCCCTTTAATAGAGTTTCAAAGTTGAAGCGAAGATAAGCTGTACATTATCTGACTTTTTTTATGTCTGTCTAAATTACTCACCCTAAAACACTGTCATCACATAAACAAAACATCTGTTACTCTTAAAGGTGGTTAATAGGCCACAGAGTTCTGTCTGAGGTCCTCGTCTTGCTGGCCCTTTGTGTGAGCTGCCCTTCCCTCTTGCAGTGACTATTATAGTGACAATCGTTCTAAGCAAGTCTTCTTAAGTGGTGGTCCAAGCAGACAGCATCAGAATCACTGCGGGAGCCTGTTAAGAAGGCAGATTCCCAAGTCCCACTGCAGCTTGCCAGATCACTCTCTGGGGTTGCCTCCCTTCGTTTACATTTTTTTTTTTTTATCCTCACCTGAGAACATTTTTCCACTTTTTGTTCAGATAGAGCGAGAGTGAGAGAGACAGAGAGAAACATCAACGTGAAAGGGACACATCGAGTGGCTGCTTCCTGCACGGCCCTGGTTGGGCCAGGGCCGGGGACAAACTGCAACCAAGATACGTGCCCTTAGCAGGAACCGAACCAGCGTCTCTCTGGACCGCAGGCCAACGCTCTAACTGCTGAGCCAAGCCGGCCAGGGCAACTCTGTTTACATTTTAAACAAGCACCCCAGGTGCTTCTGAGGTAATGGAAAGTGTGGACACCACTATTCAGAAGGCTCCATGAATTGAACTGTATTCATCGCCCCCTGTAGGAGACACAGATGTGATTAAACCCATCTTAACCAGCTCACAAGCTGATAGGGAGGATAACACATACATAGAAATTACTATGACACAAAGTAAAAATTTCAGTGCCATAATAGTAGAGACAGCTACAGTAATTCCCCCTCACTCATGGTTTTGCTTTCTACTATTTCAGTTAGCTGTGCTCAACCTCAATCCAAATATATTAAACAAAAAATTCTAGAAATAACAGAAGTTTTCAATTGCATGCTGTTCTGAGTAGCGTGATGAATCTCCTGCAGTCCCCCTCCATCCCTTCTGGCACATGAATCATCCCTTTGTCCTCCTCGCTGTAGATACTCTCCACTAAGTCGACAGTGATCAGATCTGCTGTCCAGGTATCACAGTCCCTGTGTTCAGGTAACCCTTACTTACTTCATAATGGCCCCAAAGCTACTCACATAATCTTTATTACAGTGTGTATTGTTATAATTATTTTATTATTAGTTATCTCTTACTATGTCTAATTTATAAATTCAGCCATATCATAGGTATGGGTGTGTAGCAAAACAAATAGTATGTGTCAGGTTCAGTATTATCTGTGGTTTCAGGCATCCACTGGGGATCTTGGAACATATTCCCTGAGGAGAAAGGGGGACTACTGTACTTACAGTAGCAAAGTCAGAGAATCTTTTAGACCTTTTTGTTTTGTTTCATGTACATTTGGGTGATCATTCAGCATATATAAAGGCCTGCAGTTTGCTTCTCTTCTTGACTGGTTCACTGAACAGGTTGCAGAATTCCATAATTTTTACAGAAGAAGGCAAAGCTATCATTATTAGCGCTGTTGCATCTAAAAATGGGGACAGTTTTGCTTCTTGTAATTACCAAGCACACTGAGCCCTCGTTTTTATTTTTGAATTGGAGATGACTAGCATTTATGTGACACAGAGCCATGTATATTAAGGGCTTCCTCTTCATTGTGGCTGTGCTCAGAACTTGTGTCCCAAGTGTTTGTGACATGTTCACTTCTGTTTACAGAAACTCACTGTTCCCCTCATCATGGTTGGTTTCTAGACCACCTATGATTATTAATCCTAAAAATAAGTAAGAAAAGAAATAGGCCAATAGCAAACAATAGAAGAAGAAGAGAACCAACATTGACTAACCACTAGTGCCCAGCACTGTGCCAGGCAGACTTAGAGAGAGTAAGTAAATGCACCAGTCCACACAACTGCTGAGCCAGGAAAACAGATTGTAGACCATCGGCGAGCTGGTGGCTCTTATCAGCAAGTATCTTGTTAACTAACTGGCAGACATCTGAGTACCTGCTGCTTTGGCACTGCAGGGACACAGATGAACACAGTGCCAGGTTTTGGGGAGTGTACAGTCTAATGGGAGACCAGAGATTTCCACAGGCCACCAGTACAGGAGGTGAAGGGCACTGACGTTGGCACTGACCGTGCTGTACCTTTTCAGTCTGTTATCTCATTTAACCTTCACACCAAGTCTGCACAATGGCTGGAATCTCTGTAATACAGACGAGGAAATTGTGGTTGAGAGAAAGCAAATGACCCGGGGTTTCCAACCAGGACGTAGCAGGGTTTGGATTTGCGTCCAAGTCTAGGACTACCACACCTCTGTCTTCCTTGGGAATTCCAGGGCCAGACCTCATTCTGACAAGGCATGTCGCAGCTCTCAGGAGGAGTATTTGATGCATTCTACCTGGATATTTAAGAACCTGTAGGGTTCTGGCCAATTTGGCTCAGTGGTTGGAGCCTCAGCCCTCAGACCAAAGGGTTGCGGGTTTGATTACAGGTCAAGGGCATGTGCCTGCACATTTGAGCCCTGGCCCCCATCAGGGTTGTACAGGAGGCAACCAGTCGATATGTATCTCTCACATTGATGTTTCTCTCCCCTTCCTCCCTTCCATGCTATCTTAAAAAAAAAAACAAAAAATCAATGGAAAAATATCCCCAGGTGAGGACTAACCAAAAACAAGTAGGATGTCGATAGAAAATTCTAGCAGTGCCCATTACTGGTGACAGGATCCAAGGCACAGAGGAAGACAAGGCAAGTGTATGGACTTGGCCATTTCCAGGTAGCATTCCAGATGTGGAACCCATCGTGAGAGTGACTGGGCAGGAGGGCCCCAGGGAGGTCTTGTCGTACCTCAAGCTTTAGCCAAGGATGATGAGACTCGCAGGGCGAAGTTACAGAAATATCTGTGCAAAAATGAATAAAGCGCTAACTCATTGGATGTTGCAGGGGAGGAGAGAAAGGGGGGAAGTCCACATTAATCAAAGCCAATTAAAAGAGTCACTGGGTTGTGCTGTGAATACAAATGAAAGAATCCATTAGAGCACAGGTAATGCGGAAAATAGTATTCAGCTTTACCTTGCCTGTGAACTCACCTTGTTTTCCCAGTGGTTACTTTCTGTGGAATATGTTCGATAACTTCAGTTTTCTAACATAAAGTTATGCCTCAGTTTTCTAGGATCTCTCTTTAACTGTTTAAAACAAGTACAGAAAATGTGATCTCTGTTGGCAAACACACGAACATGTACCTATGAAAGGACTAGAAAATGTGATTAACTTTGTTATTCTTCAAATTTTACACAAGGATGTTTACTTCTGTAATCAGGAAAAAATATAACTTAAAAAGACAAATAACCTAAGTGTTTATTTCATGGACCATTTACAAATTCCTTCAGAATACCTAACTAGACATTGTGTTCACTATACTGTCTACCAAAATTGTTTTCCAGTAACTTTTTGGGAGAAGTTCATTGCTTCATTTTCTGCTTACATAGAATTATTTTAATTTTAAAATTAACTTAGAGAGAGAGAGAGAGAGTAATCCTCACTGGAGGGTATTTTTCTATTGATTTTTAGATAGAGTGGAAGGTAGGGATGGAGGGAGAGAGAGAGAGAAACATCCATATGAGAGAGACACACTGATTGGTTGCCTCCCATATGACCCTGACTGGGGCCGGGGATCAAACCTGTAATCCAGGTACTTGGCCTTGACCAGGAATCAAACCCATAATCCTTCTGTCCAAAGGCCGACGATCTAACTGCTGAGCCAAACCAGCCAGGGCTGAAGTATATATTTTTATTTTTAAAAATTTGTGGTTTTTAATTGGTAGGGACATTTTCACTCTTCTATACTTTTTTATAATGTTGATGTTCAAATGCTTAAAATAATTGATCAAGGAAGAAGGGTAAAGTAGTATCTGTTTTTATTTGGTAATATACTTGAATATTTTATTGACCTAATTGAGCCATTGTACATGTTATGGCTGGTATTACTCTTTAATTATAGTGCAGTCAGTCCCCATGCTAAGTACTTTGCAGTTAGATTTTGTTTTCCATTTTACTTTTATAAAGTTTTCTTTAAAATATTTTAGTTTTAGAAGGAAAAAAATATCTGAAAACCTTTGTGTCCCCTTGATACTCTCCAACTTTAAAAATGAATGATGACAGCCCGACCGGTGTGGCTCAGTGGATTGAGCTTTGTCCCATGGACTGAGAGTCCCGGTTCGGTTCCCAGTGAGGGCATGTGCCCGGGTTTTGGACTCGATCCCCAGCAGGATGTGTGTAGGAGGCAGCCAATCGATGTTTCTCCTATTTATGTTTCTGTCTTTCCCTTCCTCTCTCTAAAAAATTAATAAAAGCATATTTTAAAAAAATGAATGATAACATATTAAAATAAATGTCGGTCTTAAGAACCAAGTTGTTTGAATTTCAGTTTGTAATACATTTTCACTTTGGTTATAAGAATCTTTAAAGGCAACTTCAAGATGAAAATTCTGATATAACTAAGTTATTTTTATGTTAAAAACTATTTGTCAGATACTAGTGTTAATTTCTTTATCTTGAACTAACACAAATTAAAATTAGAATTTGGATTGTACTTTAGTTGTTCATGTTACCATATGCAGAATTAATGGATTTTCTTTTCTTTACTGTTTAGGAAATACCAACTAGGAACCAGAGTCCGGCTGCGGCTATTAGATCTTGAACTCACGTCTAGGTTCCTGGGAGCAACAACAGACACAACTATACTAGAGGCTGATGCAGTTCTCTTAGGACTCCAGGAGAGTAGAGACCACAAATCCAAAGAGGAGCATCATGAGAAATGAATGAACTCTGCTTAGTGTATTTGCTTCTTCTTTGTATCACCCAGATGGTCATCAAGGATACAATGAGAAAACTGTGATAAAATGATTGAAAGAAGACATAATGAAAGTTATAATTATAGCTCTTTATTTGTTAGACTTTTCCTTAGCTGTGTCTCTCTTCCCTTTTTTTGTACCATTTTCCCCATGTTTGGGATAGTGTAACCCGTGCTGAGAAAGTCTGTGATTGAATAAATAGTTTTGAGTACTCACTGTGTGCACGGCACTGTTCTTAACACCCAGAAACAGCAGTAAGCACATTAGACAGAATCACCTGTCCTGGAACTTACCTTCCACTAGGGGGAAATAGACAATAAATAAGTGAAAAATATAGTATATTAGTTAGTGACATGTGCTAAGGGCAAAAATAAAGAAGGGAGGGTTGAGGATCTGAATAGACATTTTTCCAAAGAGGACATACAGATGGCCAGGAGGTCCATGGGAAGGTGCTTAACATCCTAGAAATGCAAATCAAAACCACAATGATATATCACCTCACACCTGTTGGAATGGCTGTTATCAAAAAGACAAGAAATAACAAGTGTCTGTGAGGATGTGGAGACAAGGGACCCCTGTGCACTACTGGTGGGAATGTTGGTTGGTACAGCCACTATGGAAAACAGTATGGAGATTCCTCAAAAAATTAAAATAGAGCTATCAGCATTCCACTACGGGTATTTTGCTGAGGTAAATGAAAATCCTAACTCAAAAACATGTATGCACCCCCATGTTCATTGCAGAATTATTTACAATAGCCAAGATATGGAAACAACCTGAGTTGCTAGATGAATAAAGAAGATGTGCCAAACATAAATTGGAATATTGGCCATAAAAAGAAAATCTTGCTACTTGTGACAACATGGATGGACCTTGAGGACATTATGCTAAGTGAAATAAGTTGGACAGAGAAAGATATGTACTGTATGATCTCACTTATATGTGGGATCTAACAAAAAGAAAAGAAAAACGAGCAAATGGATATAGAGAATAGATTGATGGAGGGGTAAGGAGGATGAAATGGGTGAAGGGGGTTAAAAAGCATATGTTTTCAGCTATAAAATAAGTCAGTCATGTGATGTGATGTACAGCATGGTGACCAGTTAATGATACTATATTGTGTATTTGCAAATTGCTCAGAGAATAGATCCTGAAAGTTCTTATTACAAGAAAAATTTGTTACTAAGTATGGTGACCGATATTAACTACACTTATTGTGGTCATGTTGCAATATATAAAAATATGCACTCATGTTGTATATCTGACACTAATATAATGTTGTATGTCAATTATATTTAAAAAATTAAAGCAGGGACTGGGGATATGTGAGTCAGATTGACAGATTGAAATATAGGTGTGTCAATGGAAGGCCTCACAGAATTCACTTCTTTTATGTTAAAGATTTTGTTTATTTTTCCACTGGTATAGTATTTAGAAAAAATAAGATCTTATTATTATTATTGAAGTATAATTATGACATTCTACTAGTTTCAGGTCCACACCATAAGGACTTGATATTTGTGAAATGATCACAGTAAGCTGAGGTAACATTCGTCACCATATGTAGTTACCAGCAATTCACTTTAGAATAATATCTGAAGGAAACGAGGGAGCCAGCCACATGAGTCTCTGGGGAAAGCGTATTCTAACAGAGGAATGGCTAGTGCAAAAGCCCTGAGGCAGGACTGTGCCTGTCCCGTTAAGGGAACAGGGTGGAAGCTCACATAGCTGAGTGGAAGAGGAGTAGTATATGAGCCCGAAGAAGCGGGGAGACCGTGCAGATCCATATGGACTTAGGCCTTTATATACTCTGAGATGGAGCATCATTGGTGGATTCTGAGCAGAGGAGGGATGTGAGCTGACTGGCAGTTTGGCAGGATCCCTTGAGCAGACCAGCTGAGTAGACCGAACATGAACTTGGGCAGCAGCAAGAACTGTAGAAGACTTGTGATCCAGGGGAGAGATGATGGCAGGTGGGACCAGTCATAGCAGTCGGGGGTAGGAAGTGGTTGCTATCTGGATATATTTTGAAGGTAGCGACAGAGGTATTTCCTAAAACTGGATAAGGAGTATGTGATCAAGAGAAGAGTGAGGGGTGACACCAAGGTTTTTGGCTCACAGAACTGAGCATTGACTTTCCCTTAACAGGATAGGAAAGGACAGGTTTGAGGGCCTATGACGAGTCCGTTTTGGACATGTTAAATTTGAGATGGCTTTTAGCCATCTAAGTGGAGATGTTCTAAAGGCAGTTGGATGTATAGGTCTGGAGTTCATGGGAGAGGTCTGGGTAAAAGATAAAACCTTACAAGTCACAAACATTTTATCATACTCCACCAATTATGTAGGTCAAGAGCCCCAGAGCAAAGACTGCTATTAGAAGAGTCCCATTAGGCAGGAATGGCCCATTGCTGGTTGTCCCGCCAAGCTCCGTCACTGGAGCCGCCCGGGAAGTACCCCTAAGCTTAGCACACACAGTGGTGGCTACTGCAGATACAGCCACCAGAGGCTGTCTACGAGCAATCTCCTGGAATCACACTGTCTCCTGTTAAACCGCATTATTGAGGTATGATTGACATGTAAATGCTTTACATATTTAATGTGCACAACTCAAGGAGTTTGAAGATAAGTTTACAGCCATGAAACCACCACCATGTCAAGGTCATAGACATATCCATCACTTCCCAATGTCTCCTCCCTAACCTTTTTATTAAGGAGATTTTTTTTTTTTTGAGACAGAGATTGCTACAAAAGTGACATTCCCTCAACATGGCTATATTCTGTTGGTTAGTGGCATGTTAAGGAGAGAGGACTAACACAAGGCCATGAATATCAAGAGGTGGGGACTATTGGGGTCATCATTTGTAGGGTGTCTGCTGGACGTGTGTAGAAGGCAGATAATTTTCTGTTCAGTTTCTAGGTCTCTGGGTCAGAAGTAGCAGGATTAGGACCTGATAGAAATCCCAAGATCTGGACTTCAGGCAAATGCCATGATTGGATGAGGCTTGGGGGTGGGGCTTATAGGATGTGAGTCAGTTTTGCATTCAGGAGGGATGTGAACAGTTGTAACCAAGAGGACATCTGTGATAGATTGAATTTTCATCCCAGTCCTTTACTCCCCTGTAGTGGAACCCTTGCTGTAGTCTCATTACGATGGACGGGGCGAGAACCCTTGCCGTTGAGGAACGTATTGTTTCTGTAATTCGTATAAGCCAAAGATACAAGTTCAGGAAACATTTAGATGACTCTGGGAATGGTAGATCCAGATTTGGGTATTAAAGGAAACCAGGGGGTTTGAAACCAATCCCAAAACTTCTGAGGCCAGCATGAATGGACTACTATGAGACTCTGAAACCACAGGCTGGCTAGACCATTGGGCTGACCCAGTATTGCATTACTTATATTCATATCATTTGGTTTTTAAAAATAAATACACATTTTAGTATAAATTCCTTACAGAAGCATGTAGTTTGTTTGAAAAGACCCCTTTCCCCATGTTTCTTTTAAACTAATTACAAAGAACTCGCATGTTCTGAGCCAAAGGATATAGGAAACGGGATGAGCAAATGTGTCCTATTCTACATTCCCACACCTGCATTCTACGTGTGGGAAATAGAAATGGGATTTTGAATGTAGCCTCCAGGTAAGAAATTGTACGGGCCCTAAAATCATCCTGTGGACAGATGAAATCTTTAGAAACCAAAAAAATGGCTCAGATTACTACCATTTGCTTCACAAAATTGCCTACTTGAAAAACAGCCCCCACTCTTTTGCCATACTCTATAAGTCTCAAATCATTATGGTTTGGGGGAAATGCACATGAGACTGTGATAGCAATAATTATTTCAAATGAATGAATAAAAGAAAGCAAGATACTGTGTTTTTTCCAGGCAACATTTAAACGCAGAATCTTTCATTTCAGATGCAGTAAATACCACAGAAGCCAGTAGATCAAGATGATGTCCCAACTCCCCAAACCATACTAAAAGGAGTGGGAATTCCACTCAGGCGGGCAACTGAGACCAGGATTGTGGGTAAATGTTGCGAGCTTATTGGTCAGAAATAATGGTATGTCTCAGTTATGTAGCTGCATAACTATCTCTTAGACATATTTAGTGATGCCCAGTATACTAGTAAATTTCCAAAATAGAACCACAAAATGGATGACAATTTAGGTAATCCCATGCCTGTAATTTTGTTTAAAAAAAAAAAAATTTCTGGTGCATTAGTCATTTCTATCTTTGATAACACCTTTCCCTTTCCCACTCACCCTCTGGTGCAGGAGTTAACACAATTTGAATTGACTAATGGACCAGAAAAAGTCCTGGAGAACCTACCAAGTGGCTATTATAATCAGCCGCCACGTAATCCAGCTTGAATGTACCTGATAGGTGTGGAGCAAGAACTAGAAAAGCCAGAAAAGACCTTATTCCACAAAGGACAAGAAAGAGTGATTATAAAGTTGGATCCTCGCCCAGTCATTGTGGCTCAGTGGATTGAGCATCGTCCCATGGACTAAGAGGCCCGGGTTCAATTCCTGGACAAGGCACATGCCGGGGTTTCGGGCTTGATCCCCAGTGGGAAGCACTCGAGAGGCAGCTGATCTATGTTTCTCACATTGATGATCCTATCTCTTCTTACCTCTCTCTCTAAAAAATCAATAAAAACATAGTATAAAATAAAATAAAAAAAAGTTGGATCCTCTGGCAAACCAGAAATTAAAGTCTCAGTCACGTGAGGTAAGTTAACTTCTCAATAGTTCTCCAAGCCTGCCTGTCGTGAATGTTTCTGTGTGAACTGCATGGCCACTTGAGAAACCATAATGTGCAAGGAAGCCTGCAAAGCTCCCATGGTTATTAAGGGAAACAGACACAGAACTCACCTATTGTGAAGAACTTGAGCGAATTAGATAAGGCTTGCGCATCCTTAGAGGACCCTGGGGTGTGTTTTGGCTTTGTTCCTGCCCTCCTGTCCTGCCCCGAGACAGAAACCAGCCCCTGCTGTCTCCAGATGCACCCTCACGCTATCTAGACAGCTCCAAGTCAAGGCCCAGGAAGTGAGGCCCCAGCCAAGTTGGCTGTTTCCTCTCCCCTGTGCCTGCTTGTCAGGTTTATTTCCTACTCCAATGCCTTCTTCCTCCAGGGGAAAGGTGGGCTGTCCACAGAAGGGGGCCCTTCCCTAGGGCCCAGATGGGCTTTGCATATCGGGACAAAACACTATAATCATCGCCTCTATTGCAGAGACATCTAGAGGCTCGGGGTCATGCTGTCCAAACCCCTGGCCTCACCGTGGTGTCCCAGGTCTTCGTGCAGTCAGACCCTGTGAGCAGACGGGCCAAGTCACCACACATCCTTAACACTGTGTCTCTGCTACCAGCTTTTCCCGTCTCTCCATCCAGACAAAGTTTACACCAAATGCATTTCCCACCGGAGGCCAGGTTTAGTATTTACAATAATTGCAGGGGCATATGGAAACTAGAATCTGTTATTCTGACTAACCGTTTCTAATGATACATGAACATGGTTGATATTTAGTAGAGAAGATCCTTTTACATTTTATTGAACAAAAAAAACACATTATAAACTCTTGATTAATCAGATTTCAGTTGCTAAGGGATATGTAAATGTGTACATGAGCAAATCTTGCCTATAAAACTTGAAAATGAATTACTCAGTCTCCTGACCCCAAAACATTTCCTGCTTTTTAAAATAGAGAATAGTGAACAGGGTTTAAAGTTTTCCTTGATGACTCAGGGCCACCGTTATGGAAAACAACTTCCTAATGATGTGGTTTCCCAGGGAGGAAGGTGGGTAGAGCCGCCCGCCCCTACCGAATGGCCCAGCACGGCACCTGGCGACCGCCCTCGCTGTCAGCTGCCACTTACTGCTGCTGTGGCTGTCGCTGCTCCGGTAACCCCCACACTGCTCTTTCCCTGCAGGGATGTTTTGGTTATCAGGCTGACTCTCAGGAAGGACCCTTTGGTTCTTCTGTTTGCTTTCAACATTTTTGCCACCTCCTTTCTCTGCTATCAGCTGTCACTTTTATTGGTGTCAGCGTCCTGTTCGGACCTGTGAGCTGGTTTCGCAGAAGCCTAGAAGAGGATTGAGAGCAATTTTACAGAACCGGAGAAATGTGCATCAGTTTTGTGATACCTTTTTTTTTTTTTTTTGCTTTCAAAGCTTTGTGTCTGTTCTTTCCAGAAGCACAGCTCTGTTCCAGATTTTAAAAGTTGTGATTAGTATATCACTGAAGTGAAAGGTTTTAGGAATAAAAAGGGAAAACAAGAAAATAATTGATTATTTTAAAAATCATTTTCAAGAGTGCCCCGATATAATTTCCTAGGCCCGAAGTGTCTAAACATATACGTGGGAGGAAGAATGGTTGGATTAATTATTTTTGCTTTGAGGCCAATTAGTACTTTGTAGATTTATGTCTTAGAGAGGTATTGATACTTTTGTAATAAATAGTAAATCTCTCCAAGATAGGAATTGCATTCTACTCATTTTTGTATCTGTGTCCAGCACAGTGTCATACACATAAAGAATATTCATCTCTACTTGTTGACTGTAATTTAACTGATTCATTGGCCATCAGTGCATGAGTCTCTACCACCAGAGAAAGAGTAGATGTTCTGAAAACTCTGCTTCCCAAGATAGGAAGCAGGCATTGAGCACCGAGGTCGGTGCAAATACTCTCCTGGGTTACCCTCGCTTCTCTCCTGTCTTGCAGCCTTCTCCACCCCCACCCCCCGTCACCTGGCTTTCCCAGTCAGTGGAGTTTCACCACTCAGACCTACGGGCTTTGGACAGCAATGAAAAGGTCATGCTACAGGAGCAGATTTCATGCACACAGGTTTCAAGTCCCCCTCCGAGGCTGGTTCGTACCTCCTGGCGATTTTATAGCCAGAAGCTAGTTGTCGGGCCGTGTCTCCATGTGTAGCGTTTTCCTGGCGTACAGGGCACAGACAGAGGCACGACTGTGTGAGTGATGTAAAAGAATGTCTCATTCTTTCCTGTTACCTCTACTCTTTTACTTCTCTGTGGGCACAAACATTAGAGTTTTCACTGTCTTCATTGCAGCCAGGAAGAATTTCTTGAGTCTAAAGGTGGTGGGATGCTTGAAGAAACCGAAGAGGGAAGGCACAGATTGCATTTTCTCTCTCTCTCTTAAATGTTTTGTTTTTTAATTTTATTTTTGAGAGAGAGGAAGGGAGATAGAAACATTGATGTGAGGGAGAAACATCAATTGGCTGCCTCCTGCACACCCCGCACTGGGGATCGAGCCTGCAACCTGGGCATGTGCCCTGACCGGGAATTGAACTGGGACCTCTCAGTCCATGCAGTGATGCTCCATCCCCTGAGCCATACCAGCAGGGCACATTCTCTTTTTGAACGTTCTGGTTCTTTCATGAGTTGCAAGCAGGTCTTGTGGGCTCTCAATGGCCTAGGAGTACTTTTCCTGCCATCAGTCATCGCTCATGTTTACCCAAGTGTTGACAGGCAGCTCTTTCCTCAAGGATTCTGGCAAGATGGGCAGTTTGTTCAATCCCACAGAAAGTGGACCAGGGTGCCTCTTAATCAAATTTGCCC
Source organism: Molossus molossus (assembly GCF_014108415.1). NCBI lineage: Eukaryota > Metazoa > Chordata > Mammalia > Chiroptera > Molossidae > Molossus > Molossus molossus. The sequence continues at coordinate 33,868,397 of NW_023425351.1, read as the reverse complement.
TCACAAAGAGATCATCTCGGCTCTTTGGTTTGAGAACCCCTCGCACGCCCTCATTCTCATAGTAAATGACGGCTTGTTCAACTCCTCACTCAACAGAGTGAAGGATCGCATTGTCCTCACAGCACAACTCTCCTTGGTTCCATCTGTGTTTCTTCCAGCCCAAGCCCCACTGGTTCAGCTATGACACAGCAGGGAAAACATTTCGACTCTTGACTGAAAGGTAAAAATACAAGCAGTGGAGCTGTGCAGGAGGCCCTGCGAGGTTCAACCGCATGGCACTGGACAGCTTTGTACATGCACTTCTGTGGGTGCGTTCTGGGGCCTGCTTCAGTGTGTTTTTTTAATCCTAACCCGAGGACATTTTTACATTTATCTTCAGACAGAGTCAGAGGGGGAGAAAGAGAGAGAAACATCGATGTGAGAGAGACACATTGACTGGTTGCCATCCACACAACCCCAACCGGGCCGGGGATGAACCGCAACTGAGGTACATGCCCTTGGCCAGAATTGAACCCAGGACTCTTTGGTCCGCAGGCTGATGCTCTAACCACTGAGTGAAACTGGTCAGGGCTGCTTCACTGTTTACTAGTGGGACTTCAGAACAGATAAGTAGAGCTGCCCTTCGCTGCGTCCCTTCCAAGTTGTAGTTTAAACTAAACAAAACAGCAACCACGATGAATAAGCATTTTGCAGTAATCATGTACCCTTGTCCCAGCTCTATGCCGGGAGCTACTCATCTTTGTGACCTAGGTTTCAGCTTCCAGGTCTGATTCCTGGGGAGTAGAAGAGAGAGGACACCAGTCCCCCGTTTTTGTGGACTTAAAGGCAACTTTAAATATAAGGTTATCACTTACTGATGGATATTCTGGCCCCATTGGATTTGATAACGTTTTTTTCCAGAGGAATAATTTTCAAAGACAGTGTTCCTGTCTCTGGCAAAAGCAACACCTCCTGTCTGGATCTACCCCGTTGCCCTTGTTGACGTGAGACTGGAGTACACAAGTGTGCAGTGCTCGCCTCAGGCTCACTAACTCCACAGTCCTCGTATTGTCTGGTCAGCTCGTCATGACAGTTCCTCTGTGGGCGTCACTTACCAGCAACCTTCCAAAACTTCCTGTCTCAAGGCACTGAAAAGTATTATCAGTACAAAAACTGTTATTTTCTCACCCTGGACAGTCTTCCTCAGTGGTTAGAGCATTGGCCCACGGACCAGAGAGTCCCGGGTTCGGTTCCCACTAAGGGCATGTACCTTGGTTGCAGTTTGTTCCTGGCCCTGGTCAGGGTCGTGTGGGTGGCAGCCAGACGGTGTGTCTCTCTCACATTGATGTTTTTCTCTCTCTTTTCCTCCCTCGCTCCCTCCAGCTCGATCTGAAGATAAATGCAAAAATGTCCTTAGGAGAGGATAAAAAAATAATAATAATAAATTAAAAAAAAATAAAAACTGTTATTTTCTCACCTTACTTTTGATGTATTGAGGTTACCTTACAACCATATGTATATATATACATGATGATGGAAGATGATTTGACTTTGAGCAGTGGGCACACAGTGCAGTACGTAGATGATGTATCATAGAATTGTACACTTGAAACCTATATGATCCTATTCACCCATGTCACCCCAATAAATTTAATTAAAAAAATAATTTTAGTCAAACAAACCAAAAAAGAACCCACATGTATATAAAATATTTGGCCTCTTCAAGTAGATATCTCCCAAACAATGACTAAAGGATTGGTAGGTTGATTCCTATTCTTTCTCATATAGTCTACTTTTAAATTACTTTTATTTAATAGTAATTTAAGATATTAACTTTTATGCTGAGTCATACATTTAGTGATTCAGTAGAAATCTTTCTACCTGGCCCCTTAGGGACCCAGGTAATCTGGATACAAGTGCACCCAGTATTCTGGAAGCCTGGTCTCCAGCAGTTACTGTGACTGCTCAGTCCCGCAGTGTGTGCAGCTTTTACCTGAGATGCGCTTCCAGGCCACCCCCACCGCCACTCCTCATCCCACGGCCTGTGTCCGTGTCACTCGAGCCCGGACGGTCTGGCTCAGCCCGCGCTCCGGGGGCGGCAGAGCCCACATGGGCATTTCCATAGTAGTAGGCGCTTAAAGGAAACAGAATGAGCAGCAAGCAGTAATGTATTTTTCAAGCAGGTATTGTATTTGCACATTTGCTTAGGACTTTTTGGATTCCTTTCCAGTTTTTTTTCCTGGTCTTTTCATTTGGGTTTGCACATGTTTTAATATTCTCAAAATAGCTTATCTTGAGATCTTGCCTTTCGTTCTGTACAGAACCCAGAAGGAGAACGGCGCCTTTTTGAAAAGCCAAATAACTTTGTGTCATATTGTAACAAACAGAGCCTTTCCTCGGGAGCAAAGTATCACCACAGTTCGATGCTGTCCAGACGCCTGCTCTGCCACCAGAGTGTAAACAGAAAATTTCCAGTCTGTATTTACTCTTCAGAATGCAGCCTTAAAGAAAAAAGAAACACGACAAAGCACTAGAAGGTTCTCGCCTCTAGCTGTGGACAATTAGTATTTTCCCTCGGTTTAGGGCCACTAAGAGAGATTAGCAACTGGCCTGTCACCGTGGCCTGTCATCTGTGGCTTGACAAGCAGGGAAGCTCCCCTGGACTGTGTGGAGGGGAGGTCACCCATTCCTGGGCACATTCCTGCTCCCTAGGGGTTTTCAGTAGGGAATAATAAAAAATGAGGAGGAAGAATAGAAAAGCTTAAACACATCAATGAGCAGAGTGTACTCTAGGGATCATGTCTGGTGGTGTTTAAATTCTGTAAGTCCTGGGAACAAGAGCACCCACCTGGGCTTCCCAGGGGCTCTGTGAAAGGCAGTGTGGACATGAAACGTTCCACCTGGCACTCTCCTGGGGACCAGGGGTACAGGCGTGAACACAGCCGCTGCAGCCCTGGCCTTGCCAAGCTTACACTGCAGTGTGTACAACACACATGCTCTCAACAAATTCGTAAGTATAAACTTGGTAAGCTCCAGAATGAACAAGTTCAGTTTGCGTGGGAATGGAACTGGGTACCTTGGCTGAGATGGGAGGAGTCAGGAGAAACCTCTGCAAAGAAATGTGGGGGAACTGGGAGTGGGGTAGGGAAGAGGCAGGCATCTCATGGGAAGACTGGCATATATGAAGACCCAAACGTATGTGAGAGCTTAGCCATTTGCTGGGGCAGAACGATAGGCCAGTGTGCAGAAGTGTCAGGATCACCATAGAGCAAATATTTTTTCAGAAGAAAACATGGTGTCACCCAATGGTTGGCGCTAATTCGACAACAATAGGAATCCCCAGTGTGATGAAGAAGAAAACTTTAGTAAGGGAGATGGTGGGCAGGACCGGAGGGTGAGTGAATGTGTGAGAGAGTGAGCTACTGTGTGAGAGAGGGTGAGTGGACGTGAAGGTGGACGACCAAACGCGAGTAGTGCAGAGATGCAGAGTAGAAGGTTCCTATGCTGTGGAGGGGAGCAGCCGGCTACTGCTGTGAGCAGCCCTTCAGGGCTTCTCTCCCTGCATCGCAGGGAGGTCCCACCATTTTGGAAGATCCTAGTTCTTCCCTGGGAGGAGGCAGTGGGAGCGGCTAGGGCCCAGCAGCCTGAGCCCACCAGCACACCTGGCACCATCGGACCAGTGGACACTCTGTGTCAACACAGACCAGTGCACAGTAGTGGAGCTCCCAAGGTGCTGGTCGCGGAAGCCGAGGACAGCCTGGAGCCCAGCACCATCCCCCACAGTAGCAGCCCAATCAGAGTTGAGATATACCCCCAGCAACAGAGGCTGGGGAGCAGACATCCATCTCCAGGCAACAGAAGCACAGAACAGCAGCTGAGACCCATCCCCAAAAACTACAGTAAAAGCTGAGCAGGAGTTGAGCCCCATGGGGAGCAGCACTCCACAGTCGCCAGCGGTGGGACCTGGGGCTCCACAGAGGCCTGTGTGGTCCAGCAGCCCACAAGTGTAGTGGGAAGCCAGAGCACTAGAGGGGCTGGTGCGATCCAGCTGCCCGCCCGTGGGACCTGCAGCATGCAAGGGCACCAGAGAGGCCTGTGCGACCCAACAGGGACTATGCGATCAAGTTACCTGTGGGACCTGAGGGGTGCTGAAGCACCAGAGAAGCCTGTGCGGCCCAGCAGCCCATAACATAGGCATAGAGCCAGGCCCCCAAAGGGACTGTGCAATCCAGTTACCCGCAGGACCTGCAGGGTACAGGGGGACCAGAGAGGCCTGTGCAACCCAGCTGCGCACAAGATAGGCATAGAGATTGTGAAAACGGCAGCGGAGTGAATGGAAGCTACACAGACGACATCCCAGGACCAAATGGGAATTACAACTAAAATAAAGACAAATCCTTGGAAAAAGCAACAGAAAAGCAGCAAGACAGGACCATATAACCAGGGACACTGGTAGGATCTGCGGAGGTGCGAGAGGGTGTCGGTCGGGGAGCCCACGGACAGCAGCAGTCTTAGCTGTGAGCAGCACCCTTGGGAAATAAAGACCAAGCCCGCTCCACAGCACAGAAAGCCAGGACAGAGTGCTAAAATAGCCACAGCCACTCATCTGGGGCTCCAGCAGAGGAGGAGCAGACTGGGCTGGAACTCTGTGGGGACACCAGGGATTTGGAGGGCACTCAGAGTTTTTGCTGAGTTGTGGCCACAAGGACTTTGGCCAGTGTGCTCCTTCTCAGAGCTGTGGGGAAAAGCAGTAGCTGCCCCCCCCCCCCCCCCCCCCGGAGATTCAGCCTTTTCCAGGTGAGGCAAAGAAATGCAAATTGAGACTCATTAACAAACAGCATCTATCCACCCTCTGGAAATCCTCTTATGCAAAACACCAGGGCTACATTCTAAGGCACTGAGTAACTGAGACTACTGGCCTCTGGGCAAAGAGCTAGAGGATAACTGAACCTTTCCTGGGATTGCAAATCTACCCAGAAAAGTAAGACTTGACAGTGGTGTTTAACATGGGCCCACCCAGGCCCATCCAAACCCAGTAGAGGGAGCTACAAACAGCAGAACACCAACACCCACAGGGAAAATTTGGCAGGCTCTAAAACCCACTGAGATAGCCAAAATAGTGAAACAAAGAAACAAATCCCAAATGAAAAAATAAGAGAACTCTATTGGAGATGAGATAAATGAAATACAGTTAAGCAAATTATCAGTGATAGAGTTTAGAACCATGATCCTGAGGAAGCTCAGCAGCATGAGTAAGGACATCAGTACCATGAGTAAAGATATAGAAACATTGAAAACCAACCAAGTGGGAATGAAGAATGACATAGCAGAAATTAAGAACACATTGGAAGGTCTAAACAGCAGAGTAGAGAAGGCTGAGGACCGGATCAGTGAATTAGAAGACAGGGTAGAAAAAACCAATCAGAAAACCAAAAGGAAAAAACAATTAAAAAACAGGAAGACAGCTTAAGAGAACTGTGGGACAACTGGAAAGGTAATAACATTCGCATCATAGGAGTCCCCAAAGAGGAAGAAAATGGGCAAGGGTTAGAGAATATATTTGAAGAAATAGTGACAGAAAACTTTCCTAACTTTGTGAAGGAAGAAGGCATTCAAGTTTAAGAAGCACAGAGAGCCCCAAGTAAGAAAAACATAATAGGCCCACACCAAAACACATAATAATTAAAATGCCAAAAATTAAAGACAGAGAGAATCCTAAAGGCAGCAAGAGATAAGCAACAGGTTACCTACAAAGGAAACCCCATAAGGCTATAAGCTGACTTCTCAACAGAAACACTACAGGCCAGAAGGGAATGGAATGAAGTAATCAAGGTCATAAAAAACAAGGATCTGAATCCAAAACTATTCTATCCAGTAAGACTATCATTCAAAATAAAAGGTCAAATAAAGATCTTCCCAGACAAAAAAAGGCTAAGGGAATATATTAACACCAAACCAGCACTGCAAGATATGCTAAAAGGACTGCTGTAATTAGTAGAAGAAACAGGAAGAAAAATAGAACCACACTAAACAAAAATGGCAATAAATAAGTACATACAAAATATCACCTTAAATGAGAATGGTTTGAATGCTCTGATAAAAAGACACAGAGTAGCTGACTAGAAACCATGTGAGTCAAGAAACCATGACTCACATATATGTTGTTTACAAGAGACCCATCTCACAACAAAAGACTCATATAGGATGAAACTGAAGGGATCGAAAAATATTTTTCAAGCAAATGGAAAGGAAAAAAAAGCTGGGGTAGCAATACTCATATCTGATAAAGTAGATTTCAAAATGAAGGCCATAACTAGAGACAAAGAAGGCCACTACATAATATTGAGAGGATCTATCCAACAGGAAGATATAACCTTGATAAACATATATGCATCCAATATAGGAGCACCAATATATATTAAAAATCTTTTGGAGGACTTCAAAGGAGAAATCAGGACTTCAACAGCCAGCTGACATCACTGGATAGATCTTCTAAACAAAAAATTAACAAGGAAACACAGACTCTAAATGAAGTGCTAGATCAAATGAATTTAATAGATATCTACAGAGAATTACATCCCAAAACTGCAGAATTCACATTGTTCTCAAGTGCACATGGGACATTCTCAAAGACAGACCACATGTTAGGGCACAAACTAGGTCTCTACAAGTTCAATAAGATTGAAATCATATCAAACATCTACTCAGATCACAGTGGCATAAAACTAGAAATCAATTGCAATAAGAACATGCAAAGACATTTGAACACATGGAGGCTAAATAGCATGTTATTGAACAATAAATAGGTTATCATGGAGATCAAGGAAAAAATTAAAAACTTCCTGGAAACCAATGAAAATGAACACACAACAACACAAAATTTATGGGATGCAGCGAAAGCAGTTCTGAGAAGGAAGTTTATAGCACTACAGGCCTACCTCAAGAAGCAAGAAAAATTTCTAATAGACTATTTGAGCTCACAACTTAAAGAACTAGAAAGAAAACAAAAAGAAAACCCAGAGCAAGTAGAGGAAGGAAATAGTAAAGATCAGAGCAGAAATAAATGACTTGGAGACAAAAAAAAAAAAAAAAAAACAAACCAATTCAAAGGATCAATGAAACAAAGAGCTGGTTCTTTGAAAAGATAAACAAGATTGATGGACCCTTAACTAGACTCACCAAGAGAGAGAACTCAAATACACAAAATCAGAAATGAAAGAGGAGAAATAATAACTGACACCACAGAAATACAAAGGATTGTTAACAAATATTATGAACAATTATACGACAACAAATTTGACAATCTAAGCAAAATGGAAAAATTTATAAGAACACATAGTCTCCCAAAACTGGACTGGGAAGAGATAGAAAACTTGAACAGAACAATAACAACAAAAGAAATCGAAGATGTAATCAAGACTCTCCCAGCAAACAAAAGCCCAGGCCCTGGCGGCTTCACGGGGGAATTTTACATTCAAAGAAGAACTAATATCCATTCTCCTCACACTATTTCAAAATATTCAAGAAGAAGGAAGACTTCAAAACTTATTTTATGAGGCCAGCATAATTCTAATTCCAAAGCCAGAAAAAGACACTACAAAGAAAGAAAACTACAGACCAATATCCCTGATGAACATAGTCGCCAAAATCCTGAACAAAATACTAGCAAATCGAATCCAGCAATACATCAGAAAAATTATTCACCATGACCAAGTGGGATTCATCTCAGGGATGCAAGGTTGGTACAATATTTGCAAATCAATAAATGTGATACACCACATAAACAAAATGAAAGATAAAAATCATATGATCATATCAATAGACGCTGAAGAAGCATTGGCAACATTCAGCACCCATTTCTGATAAAAATGCTCAGCAATCTGGGAATAGAGGGATTATATTTGACATAATAAAGGCCATATATGAAAGACCTATAGCCAACATCATACTGATTGGGCAAAAACTAAAAGCATTTCTCTTAAGAACAGGAACAAGACAGGGATGTCCACTTTTGCCACTCTTATTTAACATAGTACTGGAAATCTTAGCCCAGCAATCAGACAGAAAAAATAATAAAAGGGATCAAACTGGAAAGGAGGAAGTAAAACTGTCATTATTTGCAGATGACATGATACTATACATAGAAAACCCCAAAGTCTCCATCAAAAATTTACTTGACTTAATAAATGAATTTGGAAAAGTAGCAGGATACAAAATTAACGTCAAGAAATTGATGGCACTCTTATACACCAATGATGAACTCACAGAAAGAGAAACTGAAAAAACAATCCCATTTACCATCACAGCAAAAAAATTAAGATACCTAAGTATAAACTTAACCAAAGAAGTAAAGGACCTATCTGCAGAAAACTAAAGGATATTTAAAAAAGAAATAGAGGAAGATTTTAAAAAGTGGAAATACATACCTTGTTCATGGATTAGAAGAATTAACATCATTAAAATGTCCATACTACCCAAAGCAATCTATAAATTCAATGCAATCCCCATCAAAATGCCAATGACATACTTCACAGAACTAGAACAAATACTTCAAAAGTTCATATGGAACCAAAAAAGACCTCAAATAGCCACAGCAATCTTGAAAAAGAAGAACAAAATAGGAGGGATCACATTACCAGATTTCAGGTTATACTACAAAGCCACTGTAATCAAAACATCCTGGTACTGGCACAAGAACAGGCAGATAGATCAATGGAACAGAATAGAGAACCCAGAAATGGACCCAAGACAATATGCTCAATTAATATTTGACAAAGGTGGCAAGAGCATACAGTGGAGTAAAGACAGCCTCTTTAATAAATGGTGTTGGGAAAATTCAACAGCTACATGCAAAAAATTGAAACTAGACCATCAACTTACACCATACACAAGAATAAACTCAAAATGGATAAAAGACTTAAATGTGACTCATGAATCCATAAAAACACTAGAAGAAAATGTAGGCAACAAAATTTCAGACATCATATGCAGCAGAATTTTCACTGATACATCTCCTAAGGCAATAGAAAAACAAAGGAGAAAATGAACACATGGGACTATATCAAACTCAAAAGCTTCTGCACAGCAAAAGATACAATCATCAAAATGGAAAAGCAACTCACTGTATGGGAGAGCATAATTGCCAATGATGTATCAGATAAGGGGTTAATTTCCAATATATATAGAGTGCTCATGCAACTCAACAAAAGGAAGACAAAGAACCAAGGAAGACAAAAATGGGCGGAGGAACTAAACAGATACCTTTCCAAACAGGACATACAAATGGCTAAGAGACATATGAAGAAATGCTCAACACCACTAATCATCAGAGATATAAATTAAAACAACAATGAGGTATCACCTCATACCTGTCAGAATGGCTGCCATCAACAAATCATCAAACAACAAGTGTTGGCGAGGGTGTGGAGAAAAGGGGACTCTAGTACACTGCTGGTGGGAATGCAGACTGGTGCAGCCACTATGGAAAACAATATGGTGTTACCTCAAAAAATTAAAAATTGAACTGCCATTTGACCCAGTGATCCGCTTCTAGGAATATACCTTAAGAAGCCTGAAACACCAATCAGAAAGAATATATGTGCCCCCATGTTCATAGTAGCACTATTTACAATAGCTAACTAAGATCTGGAAACAATCCAAGTGTCCATCAGTAGATGAATGGATAAAAAAGCAGTGGTACATATACACAATGGAGTACTATGCAGCTGTAAGTAAGAAAGATCTGTTATCCTTTGAGATGACATGGAGGGACCTGGAAAGTATTATCCTAAGTGAAACAAGCCAAATAGAGAAAGACAAGTATCATGTGATCTCACTTATTTGTGGAATATAATAAACATAACAGTCTGAGTAATGGGGCAGTCCCAGAGACGTGGAAGTGGGTACAATCCCCAGAAGAGGGAGTGGTGGGGGAGAGATAAACCACAAAACTTATATGCATATATGCATGACCAATGGACAGGGACAACAAAGCTGGCAACAGGGTGGGGATGGAGGGGGAAGGAGGAATCAGTGGGGGAAAAAGGAGAAACATCTGTAACAATAATAAATAAATTAATTTAAGAAAGAAAGACAGAGAGAGGAAGGAAGGAAGGAAGGAAGGAAGGAAGGAAGGAAGGAAGGAAGGAAGGAAGGAAGGAAGGAAACTTTAGTAAGTGCAAACAGCTCAATAGTATTACAGCAGCTTGTATTATGAAGCAGCTTGGGTGTGGAACAGCATGGCTGTGATGTGGCCCTTGAGTGAGGCCCCTCTGGCTAGACGGCGCTGCTGTGCTCCAGTCCACTTCACTCTGTGCTGGTCAGTGTTTCAGCTCCAGCCAGGGAGACACACTCAGTCTCCTCTAGACAGGGAATGTATGCTCTCTGAGCCACAGGGGAGCTAACTTACATAGAGAGAAGTTTCCACACCTAGTTCCTGATTGGTCTGTTTTCATGCAGATGAGGACTCTAAATCCTTGCAGTTTGATTGGTCCATAAAGCACTGTTCTGATTGCTCAGTGAATATGCTAAAGGAAATGTAGCTGCCCAGCTCCAATTGGACAGGAAAAATCTCAGTCCTTTTGTTTGAGATGAGAATCCTAGAACTCCTTCATAAGGGCTGGCTCAGATGGCAGAAACACAGTACAGGCAGGCAGTTCAGTGCAAAAGCCCCTGTTTGAAAACAGTTGCATAATTGCCAATGATATATCAGATAATTGAGCTTCACATTTGAGCCCAATTATCCACAGGAGCCCTTATTGGTAGATACCATCTTTTTCAAGGTCAACAATGGTCTTACAAATCTGACAACTTTGAAACTGCTTCTTTGAAGATAGTGAAAAGTTTAAAAATTGAACATTCACTTGATTAAGGATGATCTTTTCCTAGTTTTTTGGGGTGTAGAGTGAGATCGTTTATTTGAGATTTTTCTTGTTTTTTTGAGGTAGGCCTGCAGTTCTATGAACTTGCCTCTTAGGACTGCTTTTGCTGTGTCCCATAGATTTGGGGTTGTTGTGTGTTCATTTTTATTTGTTTCCAGGTAATTTTTTATTTCTTCCTTGATCACTTTGTTTACCCATTCATTGTTTAATAACATGCTGTTTGGTGATCTAAAAATTTTCATTAGGGGTTGAGTTCAACTGTATGTAAGAGAAAAATAGACAACAGTAGATAAAGCCATAGCGAGATTCTTATTCTCACACAAGTATAGAGCTAACCTGGCTGGTTGTTTAGTGGCTTTAGGTCTCTGTGATTCTCTTGGCCTCTCCCTCATGACTGCAAGGTTGCTGCTTGGGCTCCAGCCCCAGTCACTGTCTCAACTTTTCATGCAGGGACAGGAGTAATGTATGTATCAGGAAAGCAAAACCTCGAAACTTGTCAGCAACTTCACATAAATTTCATTGGTCAGAATAGTGTCATATGCTCATTCCAAGTTGCCAGACAAGATGGAAGTATTTTTAAGCCAGGCATGAAAATTAAGTTCTGTTAACAAGGAAAAAGAGAAGGATGGTTGCTGAATGGGCAATTAGTCTTTGCAACCTGGGGTTTTTCAGCCAACTGTATGGGTGGAAATGCCTTTTTCTACACCTATCCAAGTGGTTTTTGTTACATGCTTTTAATAAATTATGACTTTGGGGGCATGTGTTCATCATCCTCTATGATCCCAAAAGTCTGAAGGAGTCTGTTGCAATATTAATTGGAGTGAACCAAAAGAAATCTCCTTCTGATGAGTCATTGAATGACTATTTGTGTTTACCTAGGTTTGTTTCATTTGGGGGTGTGTCTTGTCCTGTTCATAAAACCAGGGCATCTGGTCTTTTCTGCTCCCCTGTGACTTCTGTAACTTGTCTGCTGTAGTTTGGGAGTGAAAGAAAACCAACAAAAAACTTTCTAATTGATTTAATTAGTCCAAGATGAATGCCATTTCAGATCATTTGTTGTATTTTAGAACTCAAGATTACCTTTTCCCATCAGTGTTTTCTGAGATCTTTGTTTAGTGGAACATTCTCCTTGAGCCAAAGAAATGATGGTTTTGAGGGTAGAAGGCATGAAGGAGGCACGGCTCAAACAGCCACGTGGACTACCACGGTTTATATCCTCATGGCCTCAGGTGTTTTTCAGACATGATTGGGGTAGACAGTTCTGTGTGGATTTAGGCATATTTTGTGCTGACAGTGCCCCTAAAGCATATGCCCACATGTGGTAGCCCCTCTATACAGACACCGTATCAGGGTTGGTCTGTGTGACCAACAGCAGTCATAAGAGACGCCGATCACGTGTTCTGGGAGAAGCTAGCTGCCATGTTGCAAGCGCTCGCAGGCAACCTCTGGAGAGGCTCATGGGACGAGTCAATAGTCTACTGCCAACAGCCAGCGAGAAACTGAGATCTGCCGCCAGCCATGTGAGCGAGCCTTCTCAGAAACAGACCTTCCAACCTTGGTTAAGCCTTTAGATGACAGAGCCTGGTTGACATCTTGACTGCAACCCCATGCGAGGCCCTGAGCTAGAATTACCCAGCTGCTTCTGTGTTCCTGACTCACAGAAACTGTGAGGCAATAATTCTTTCTGGTTTTAAGCCACTGTCTATTATGCAGCAATCGATAATATATCACACATTTTTGCTTTCTACCCCAGGCACCATGATATTGAGGAGTGTTGGCGTGGCCCAAGTGCATGCGTAGATCAGTAAGTTAACACTCTGAGGATGACCTTTGACCAATGGGGTGTTAGCTGAGAGATGGATGAACCTGCTTCCTGTGTTTTAGGACAGTTCTGGAAGGCATTAAGAGGACTTCTCAGGTTGTCCCTGAAAAGAATCAGCCTTGTCTCCCAAAGTAGTGTGTTTCCCTCCTTTGCTGTCTTACTCTCCTCTATGTGTCTCTTCTCCTCCCTTGGATCAACCCCCAAATGACCCCTCTTCACAGGAGCCTGAAGTCAGGCTCTTCCTTCAGGGACACCCACGCTGAGACAAGGCCCTCAGGACTGTTCCCAATGAGAATGTGCACATTTGACTTCACAGAGGAGAGCAACAGGCTTAGCCCCGCCTGGGCGGGATGTACAAATATGCTCATTTTATTGGAGGGCTTCTTTAGCAGTGTTTCTTTTCCTTCTCCTAGAAAAAAAAGTGAGCACTTTTTAGGTGTCAGCTTTGAACGTTTTCCTAATTAAACATTTACATATCAAGGACCCTTATACACCCTTTCTCTTGGCATTAATGAGGAATAAAATAGCTCCTGAAGAAAAATGGTATATTGTGTGTATTGCATTCCTTGGTCCTCCAATAAGAAAGCTCTTTCTCAATAAGCATGATTGCCAAGTTCAGGCACAGTTAAGAAGTTCCTCAGGGCATTGGGGTCCTCTCCCCACCCCCACCTTCTCCTACCAGCCTGCACGGTGGTCCGCTGGACGTGTAGGCACGTTGGAAGAGTATTTTTCTAAGGATAAGGAATTCAAACTTCTTTCATGGTGTGGGGGTGTTCACTGATCTCTGTTCACACACAGTCAATTTGGATGTGGCGTGTTTTACGGTACATTGTCATTGTGGAGTAGGATGTCTTTTTCTTCACTAAAGGAGGTCTCTTGAATTAACCTCGTTGTACTAACCATCTGAAGTCTGGCACCTTAAAGCCACGTGGATTAAAAAATTAAAGCTGTTTTCTTTCATGTGCCTGAGAGATGGTCAGCAAGAGGAGGGTGGAGCGTCAGTCCAAGTCCACGTCCAGCTGACTCAGACCCAAGCTTACATAGCCTCATTTACTCTCCCTAGCCCCCACTGACCTTCCAAGTTCAACACAGGGCGTCGATGACGCTACGAGCTATTCTTTCCATGGGCAAAATTTTATTATACATTTGGATTTGAACATGAGGATGACAGAATGAGGGAAAATCAAGTAGGTATGAGACAGAAATGAGGACCAGAGCAGAGGACAGTGGACACTGGAATTACAGGAACTGAAAACCTAGTGCAGGGCTCTGGGTCATTCACTCACCATTTATAGGGTGCCACCAGGTGCCCGGCACATTGCTGACTATGGGAAGATGATGAAGGCACCGACCCCATCCCCAAGGAGCTCAGCTCTGTGAGAAATAGGACTTTGTTTTTGAGAAACATAATAAGGTTTTTTAGTTGGTGTCATTTCTGAAAATTTTCCAGTGGGTCTACATACAGACAAAGATGCTCATTAAAGCCGGACATCGATGTGATAATGATGCTTATGCATGCTTCCTCTTCCAAACTCCCCTTTCCTGGTAAAACAACTTTACAAGACAATGTAATTGGAAGCTTTTAGGAAAGGACCCAACAAATGCTGTCACCACCAAGCTAAGTGCATGTAATGGCTCAAAGTCCCCAATTCCAAGTCAGTTCTTATCCCTGGAGACACAAAGCCTAGCGTCCTAGGACCGGCCCTCTTCTCCATCTCATTTGGTGTTTCCACCTTTACTCGTTCCTCCTGAGGGCGGGGGACAGAGGCTGCCCTGGAGCTCCTCTCAGCTGAGCCCCATGAGAGCTGATTTTTTTTTAACAAAGTATCCAAGCCTCCCAGCTGGGGATGAAGGCCCCAGGAGGATCGGAAGCTTTGGGTTAAGAATCAGGTCATGGAACCCTTTGAAAAGCTGGAACTTCTGGAGAAAAAAAAAAAGTATGAGGCCAGTTCCAAATGCGCACACATTATATTTAGATGGACGAGGCAGGAATGTAAAGTAAAGCGACGATTCTTCAGCAAATACAACAGAGCACATATCTCAGTGAGTGTTCTGTCCTCCAACAAGTTACCATGGTACACAGAGTACTCACTTCAACTCCATCGCTGTTGCTCACAGCAGTTTCCTGTTGGAATTGTCCTCAAAGTTGGCAGACTATTCTTTTTTACAGTAGAAGGTATTTTATCCTTTAAGAGAGGATTTAATTTTTTGTGAAAGAGTCAGACGCCTGTAGTCGATAACGTTGTAACCACTATGTGTGGTGCCAGGTGGGTACTGGGAACATCAAGGGGACACTTAGTAGATGATATGATCGTCTAACCACGATGCTATACACATGATACAAAATAATATTGAATGTAAACTGTAATTGAAAAAATAATTTTTAAAGTTAAAAGCCATTTAAAAGACAAAAAGTAAAATGCCTCCTCAGGCCTCCCGGCCACCCACCTCCTTTCTGCAGCTTCGCCCCACTCAATAGTGATCTTCCTCTTTCTATTCCAAGACTAGGGAGCATGGAGGCAGACAGACCTGACACCTGCTAACTGGGCCTGTGGGCAGCTTTCTGAACCTCCAGAAGCTTGTTTTACCCTCATAAATCGATTATTGTGAGGGGGAAATAAGATCTCAGTAAATGCACGCGGCAGGTGCCAAGTAGGCGGTGCTGCTCGGTACCTGTGAGGTGGTGCAGAGTCGGGGCCTCGCTCAGGCCCACCAGCTGTGCCCTGTCCCCGAGGACAGCCTCCACACAGGTCAGGAAGTCTAGGTATCACAACGCAGTTAGTGGTGACCCCTTTAGCCGGAAGAGAAAAGGATGCTGAGAAGGGCTCAGTTCTCTTGTGTATCCCAGGAGCCCAAGCTCCCTCTCCGCGAAGCAGAATACAGGCGACGCTGAGGGGATAAACTGAAGTGTTTGGGAACTGGGGATCCCTGAACTGGGAGAAGTGTAGTCCAGGCCAGGGCTGACCAGGGCTGACCAGCTATGCTCCGGGTCAGTTTCAGATGAAATGACTTTAGAGGAAGGGATTGGTGTCTAATTGAGTTGGGTGAAAGTTCCCCTTTGCGGTACCCATTACATGAAGGGGAGACTGATGCTGAACCAAAATGAATGCAGCTGTCTTTCCAGGTCTGACCTGCACGGCTTCGCTAGGCTGGATTTTCCTTCATGGTTCTCCCTCCAGGGTTTCATCTTGGCCTCTGGGTTTCAGAGCCTCTGGTGTGGGCAGGAAGAAGACACGAGGCCGCGGGGGCGCACCGGGAGGGGACCCCAGGGGGCCAGGTGCACGCGGGCCTGGGGCCGTGGAAGGGCAGCGCTGCGGCTCCGCGACCCCACGTGGGATCCCAGGGCGCTGACGGTCCATTTACCGACTGAGCGACTCTGAAAAGCCCCTGAGCCGGGCGCGCGCCCGCGGAAGGAAGGGACCGTGCCAGGGAGCAGCTGGAAGCCTGCTCTTGTGTGAAAACAGCCTCCACTAAGCCGAAGTCGTCTCCTGGTCACCCACCCCTGCCGGCATGGGAACCGCGGAGCCCCGGGGCCGCCTCCAGGCCCGGCCGCCAAAGGACACTTGTTGACTTTCGGTCCCCGCAGTTGGGGCACCGATAACGTCTCAGGACCTTTTTTCTTTTCCTTTTCTTTCTCTTTCAAAAAGAAATGTGCCCGTGGTATTTGAGAGTACAAAAAATATTAACCAGCGCGGCTTGCTTTTCTCTCTCGCTGGCCGCTGGGTCCCAGTGCTTGTCGCTAAGCGTCCCCAGAGGCGGTGGCTCCCGCCTCGGGCCCCACGGGCGCCGCGCGGTGCATGTGCGCACAGGACGCTTTCTTCAGTGAAAGGCAGCATTTGAACCCCAGCTCCATTGATTTGTGCTTAAACACTTGCTATGGGTAAGGACGGGCTACCTTCCACCTACCCCTTTGCACGTAGGCAAGAGGCATCCTGATGGCGTATCAGTGAACCTGTTTCCAGACACCTGGCAGGAAGGTGGCGCGGTGGAGAGCGGAGGACAATGGTCTGTGCGTCAGGAGCCTGGGGTCCGGTTTCCAGCCTCACCGCCGACTGAGCCGCCTCCCTGGCTGCACCGAGCGCCACTGAGGATTAGAGATCCTATCTGCACCCTGCGCCAGGCGCTGGGAGGAAATGCTGTGTCAGTACAACTCACCGAGCTTGTTATAATCCTCGTGGTTCTCCTTGTCCTTAATCTTGGCTTCCTGGTCTATGGGCTTCATTACATAACCCGATGTGTGCACGCATGTGTCTGGCGGCATGTGTGTGTGCTCGGGGACCTGGGGTGGCATTTGGGTTCAGAATAAAGGCCAGCCCCTTAAAAACTGCTAAAGCTAGATAGATATTTCCAGACCGCCTCCAGCTTGGCAGGTGAAAGGAAGGTCTTGGTTTCAAGAAACTCCTCTGGCCATAATTCTCGTTTCCATGTCTTCCTCTGCTACTCCCATTCTCAGACTTCTCTGAATGATCAAGGGCATCAACATAACATTTAAATGTGTTTTTTTTTTTTTCTTTTTGCTTCCTTGCTCTTGTACAAAGTGGATAGGTTTATCTTTCAAAAATGGTAAAGAACTCGAGCAAAGTTTGATGTCAAAGATGAGTCCTTGCCCTGAGTGAAGCCAGCAGTTCCCTGGGCCCTGCCCCGTTGCCCTGGACAACAAGCTCACCAGTTCTGTTCTGTTAGTGCTCCCTCTGGGGTGGTGGACATCAGGTGGTGGACATGTCACCCTTATCCAGACATCTTCCACTCCACCTGGGGGGGCGGCTCTCTGGCAGAGTGGTGAGTAGTGACCTGCTTTCAGCAACCTGGTGTCCCCTCCCACCCACACCCACATGGTGGGGAGGGGGCTCTGGGCTGATAATTCAGAGTGTGTATTCCGGCCATGGCCTGTGAGGCTGCTGCTGGCATCTGTGAATGATACATACTGCTTCACTTCTGATTAAAAAACCAAAAACTTTGTGTTCTAGGCTAAGATTTAGGCTAATGTGTTGTTGATGTGTGTTCAGGACTTACCTTCCTAAGAACCAGATAAGTCAGCTTATGCCTTCTGTCTCAGGCAGAACTGTAGATGCCTGACAAGAAACATCCGTCTCCTTTCACTTCATTACATATTCTTAAAGGACCATGTGATTGGCAGTAACTTTCATTTTTAAAAATGTCTAAATCAGGTTCAGATCCCTGAGTCCCAAATGGCAGAGACAGGCACCACGAGGCATCACATCCATTAACTCGACTGATCAAGCTCTTTTCTCTTCGGTAAGGCCTCCCTCTGCCCTCCCGCTTATGAAAATGAATCACGAAGGAAAATCACTGAATGTATTGTCATGAGCAGGTACCACTCTGTCCATGTATTTGATCTACAACAAAATATTCAAAGTTATTATGAGTTTACGGAATTGATCAGAAAAGGTAAAAGGTACAATTTCTGGCTCTGGCTCTGCCCTCCTGTTGCTGGCTGGCCTTACATACATCACTTCACCGCTCTAGTCCCATCAATCAATGCAGGAGAGCAGGACATGTCCAGAGACTGTCTGGGGGTGATGAGGATTTAATGCTTTATGTTCTTTTATAAGGAAATCTCTGGTGCAGTCGCATGTCATGCAGACCAGCCCTCCAGCCTTAACTCACACACACGTAGCAAATTAGAAAGCATTTTAAAAGAAGCCCAAGAAATCTATGCATTAAAGGTTATATGTATATCTTATTATTAGGAGATTCCCACCGGCTTCCGCTCAGAGCCCCTTTGCTCTTTCCCGAGGTGTGATTCTGCCGGTACTGGTTTTTGATTACCCACCCACAGTGGACAGTTAAACTGGGGAAGATAAGGCATTGTAACTGAAACCTGAACGTCTAAGACCCCAACGAGAAGCGACAAGTCATGCAAAAAGCAAGCAGTCCTCTGGAACCTTTGTGAGTATGAGTAGGCAAAATGTCCTTTGGCACAAAAGACCCGCAGTCATGGATAGAGATCAGAAAAATGACAGCAGTTATGAACTTGAATCGTAAAGACAAGGTGGAATGATGCTTACTGTGCTCTGTTTAAAAAGGGAAGTAGAGAGAAATTTTCATGAACATTTTTATTTGAAGTAGAAAGTTTTAGCACTTAAGGGAATAGGCTTCATTTGGTTGTGAAATAATACGTAGAGTTCTTCATTCCCCGAGAATGGGAGACAAATGTTTTCCCTACCTTGAGGTTGGAAAAACAAATGGCACCTTAGCTGCAGGTTACCTCCATAGTTGCCCTCCGGCCACACTGCAGACCAGGGGTGGTTGGCTCACTGCTGACCCAGGGAAGAGCGTCATCTGCTAAACAATTCAGCTCACATCCTCTTCAGTGGTTTTCCAGCCAAGAGGAGTCATGGCCTGGTTTTGCTTAGTTTGCGAGGTCCCAGTCCAGACTCTGTGGATTTGGGTCACCAAGTTGTCTGTGAAAGTCATTAAGGGTTGGGAGGCCGTTCGATAAAATTACAGAAAATATCTGGGAACACAAATTAAGAACTGACCACAAGAATTACATGGAAAGTTACATCAGAGGGGCCCAGAGCACTTGGACCACTACTGGTCATGATCCAACAAATATGAGAAAAGAACATCTCGATTTCTCTGGAGAACATGAAAATAAGCAAACGGGATCAGAAGAACTTGGTTATTCCTGAGCCATACAAAGAGGAAAAGAACTATGGTTTCAGAAACAAAAGTCCGACATTAGGATTTCATTTGGCTTAGCTCACTTGCGAGGATAACTGACGGAAGTTGCCAACATTGAGTCGAATATTTGCATTTGGAAAATGTTTCATCTGATATCAATTTAAAAAGGGGGAAAGGCTCATGCCTGCCCCGGGGCAGTGATCACAAAGCTACATTAATGGATTTGGTGATGCCTACGGCTTCCTTGCTTTAAGAAAAGAAGATTCAAAACATAATACATAAGCACTTGAAAAAAATTTTTGTGCTTTCCCCCTAGTAGATCATGTCTATTCCAAAAACCACTCAAAATTATCTCCTTTCTCCAGTAACTAGTTGAGTGTATTTCTCGGCATTGCTAATGGGGGGGAGGGAGTATCACATTTTTTGAGCACCAACCCTGTTATAGGTATTTACTTAAGTAATCTCGGTTAGTTCTCAGAATAATCCAACAAGAAAGGTGTTTATTATCTTCTCTTTTAGTAAAGCTTAAAGACGTAAGGTACTTGTCTTCATACACATGAGCAGCAAGAGCGATGGAGCGAGTCTTCAAAGCCAGGTCTATTTTCTAAAGCCTGTGCTCCCCTATCTGCTTCCCAAATGAATGAGACTCCAGCTGCTTGTACCGGCTTGTTCATACCAAGGTCTGGGTGCACACAAGTCTCCGGGCACCTACAAATGCATGGGGTATGTTTGAAACTCTGAGTATCAGCTAGGCATCAGAAATTTGCAATTCTCTCTTTCCCTTTAAAAAAAAATTCTTAATTACTTTTTTTTTTTTATTGTTGAAGGTATTATAGATGTCCCTCCTTTTTCTCCATTGACCCCCTCCTCCCTGCTCCCATCCTCTTTCCTCTTTCTTCAACAAAGATGCAAACTTCTCCAAGTAAATGTCAATGTGCAATTGAGTCAGGGTCTGTATCACATTTATTGCTGCCAAGTTGCTGAAAATGCAGTTGGAGTTGCCTGGTATATTTAAGTGCAAGTGAAGAGCATGACTGTGTTCCTTCTGCAACTCGAAGAGAAGAGGACAATGCATGAAGAGGGACCAGGGCTGGCCCTGTGTCTGACACAGAAAGGGGACTTGGAGTCTTTTGTGGTTGTGTGGTTTCTACTCCTTTGTTTAAACATTTGAGAGATTCTCCGAGGTATAATAAGGTAATAACACAAAGTTTAGGTCTTTGAATAGGAAACACTTAACCCATGGTATTAAATTTCCTTTTTTAAATCTACTTTCCCTATGATTTCTTTTCAGATAATAGTGTTTGCCCCTCCGTGAGCTAACATTTTAACTCTTCATACTTCAAAAATAGAGAAGACGCCAATTCTTGCCCCAACTTCCCTTCCTCCAGCGTGCAGTGGGAAGAGAGAGAGAGGGATCAGAAAGTTGCTGAAAAGTTTTATTTAATATAATTTTATATTTAAAAAAATGTCACGATGTTGAAATCTCAGCAGTCAGGCATAAAACATGCATGAAAAAATAAGTTTTAAAAGGCATCCTTTGAAATAAGAGAATTTCTGGATGGGTTGAGTTCGGGGCTCACGGTCTCAAAGTATTTTGCAAAGACCCAGCCAAGGGCATCGGTCCTTTACCATCTTTTTAATTTTTTATTTAAAAAATTTTTTTCAATTATAGTTTACATTCAATATTATGTTGTATTAGTTTCAGGTGTACAGCATAGTGGTTAGACCATCATATACTTTACAAAGTGTTCTCCCTGATATTTTCAGTACCCACCTGGCACCATATACAGTCATTACAGTATTATTGACTCTGTTCCTTATGCTGTACTTCACATCCCCAAGACTGTTTTGTAACTACCGATCTGTACTTCTCAATCCCTTCCCCTTTTTCAACCCATCTCCCAAAGCCCTCCTCTTTGGTACCCAGCAGTCTGTTCTCTGTATTTATGAGTCTGTTTCTGTTTTGTTTGTTCATTTATATTGTTCTTTAGATTCAACATGTAAGTGAAATCATGTGGTATTTGTCTTTCTCTGGCTTATTTCACTTAGCATAATACCCTTTAGGTCTATCCATGCTGTTGCAAATGGTAAGATTTCCTTATTTTTAATGTCTGAGTAGTATTGCACTGTGTACATGTACCACAGCTTTTTAATCCACTCATCTACTGATGGCCACTTGGGCTGCTTCCAGATCTTGGCTATTGTAAATAGCACTGCAATGAACATAGGGGTGCATCTATTCTTATGAATTAATGTTTTGGGTTTCTTTGGATATATACCCAGAAGTGGAATTGGTAGGTCATAAAGCAGTTCCATTTTCTATTTTTTGAGAAAACTCCATATTGCTTTCCAGAGTGGCTGTGCCAATCTGCATTCCTACCAGCAGTGTACTAGAGTCCCCTTTTCTCCACACCCTCGCCAACACCTGTCGTTTGTTGATTTGTTGATGGCAGCCATTCTGACAGGTGTGAGGTGATACCTCATTGTTTTAATTTATATCTCTCTGATGATTAGTGATGGTGAACATCTTTTCATGTGTCTATTGGCCATCTGTATGTCCTCTGTTTCCATCTTTTTAAATGACAGTAAGTCGTCATTAGCAGGATAACTTTCAGGTCTCGGTGTCCAAATATATATGCATCTTGTAGTTGAGCATTCTAGAACGGCTTCCCCAGAGAGATGCTATGGAAGGAATCCAGTAGTGTCTCTCTCCATTCCCTCCACTTTCCCTTTGAAAGCAGAGTGAGAAGATGGGCTTAGACCATCGGGCCTATGAGCTCAACAGTTAATTTTTGGTAGCCAGGTCTGAGGTGGTTTTTTCAGGAAACGGTAGCTAAGGAGCTGCCAGTCACAGAAGCTATTGGCTTGGTGCAGAAGGAAGGACCCCACCAGGTTTATACTAGAGGAGCCTTTGAATGTTGGGAGTTGGAGAATACAATTTAGAAACAGCTTCAAAACACCCCTCAAGCTTTCACTCTCGTTTCCCCTGCCTCTTACAGCCAGAGGGCCCAGGCCTCAGACCTCCAACCTGTTGTCTTCTTATATACACTCACTGCCCAGGTGGTCTCTCAGGGTCTCATGGCTGTCACCCCAAGTTTGGATTTGTAGTTGAACCATTCCAGAGCACCAGGCTTCTATGTGTCAGCATTTTCTCAGCAACTATTCCATGCCGGGTCAGCACTGTAAAACTTAGTGTCTCCCAAGAGGAACTTCTGGTCCCTCTCACCTGCAATCTTCCACAATCTCTGTTGCCTCTTTTTTTGGCCACTTGCTCGGGTCAAAGGTCTGGGGGTTACCCTTGACCTTTCTCTCTCATGTGCATCCCATTTCTGATTTCATAATGAATCCTTTGGCTCCACCTTCCAAACATTTCTAGAATCCAACCCCTTCTTACCACCTCCGCTTCCATTTCCTGGGCCTGGCCCACCCTCACGTCCCGCCCAAAGATTCCTGTGTGGTTTTCCTGCCTCTACCTTTGTTCCTTTACAGATGTTTCTCACCACAGAAGCCAGAGTGATGGTTCAAAAACCAGTGACATCATGGCATTCCTTGCGGAAAGTGCACCACCTCATTCAGAGTAAATGTCGAGTCCCTAGAAGGAATTAGGAGGCCCTGCACACTTCGCCCTGTGCACCTGCGGCTCAGCCCCAACCTCGCTCCTATTGTTTTCTCTGTCACACTGACCTTGAGGTTCCTTAAACTCTCCAAGGCCACTGCCCTCAGGGCCTTTGCACTCACAGGTTCCTCTGCCTGGAGTGATTTCCCAACCCCCTCCATCCCCACCAACGTAGACATCCATAAACCTTGCTCCCGCCACTCTGCTCCTCATGTGCTCACTTCTCAAAAAGCCCTACTGTGGTCACCTTAACTCAAAATTGTACCCCCCTCCCCTCCCCATCCCCTTCCCAGGTTAGTCCTGCCATTGCTCAGATGGGTGAGAATCTGAGCCACCCCTTTTGAATGCTGAATCCCTGCCTTTTCCTTTTCTTTTGTTCCCTTTATTGCTTTTAGAGAGAAAGTGAGAGGGAGGAAGAGAGAGAGACATCAATGAGAGAGAACATTGATTGGTTGCCTCCTGCATGCCCCCCCACTGGGGATTTGGCCCACAACCTGGGCACGTGCCCTGACCGGAACGAACCGGCGACCTCCTGGTGCATGGGGTGGACGCTCAACCACTGAGCCACACCAGCCGGGCCCTGCCTTTTTCTATTAAAGAAGAGAACAGAAGCCACGCAGGGTGCCTGCTTTGGCTGTGTTAGGTGTCATGTCAAACCATCACCAGGTAAGTGAGGAGGGAGTGAGCCACCCAGGTAGATCTGGGCACCTTCAACGGCTGAAGGAAAAGCTGAAAGGAGACACGTTGCACAGTGCTCTATCTGTAGACGGAAGCAACACTTATCTCTTCATCTCAGTGTGGCAGATAAGAGTCTCCCCGTCTAGGGAACAGCTTGTGCAGGACAAAGGCCGGTTATTGTTGAAGATTATGTAAAAAGGCTGTTGGAAATTTTAAATAAGTCATACCACTGCGCTCTGTTTGTTCCTGTTGTCAGACTGAGAGTGAGCCAGGGAAAGAAGGAAGGAAGGAAAGGCGGGCACCTGTCAGGGAGCACAGGTGTGCACGCGTCAGCCAGCGCGCTTGGTCCTCGCTGCTGCCGCTGTGCCCGCCAAGGAGCCGGTCCTGGCTGTGCTGCCAGCGCAGGCCTGGGCGCTGCCGTGAGATACCACGCCCCTGCCTCAGCCCCTGCCTGCAGAAGGCGGTCTTCCCCCTCCCCCGGGGTCTGTCCTCGCTCCTGCCACCTTCCATTCCCTTGCCTACCGGTGACTCTGCGTCTCCCTTCTCTCCCAGATCCTGTTTATTTTCTGGTCCTGAGGCTTCTCTCTGTTTCTCTCCATCTCTGATACCACATCCTGGTCCTAGCCACACTCACCACTCATGCTGAACCTCCTTGCTCCGCTCCGACTGGTCTCCCAGCACCCAGTCCTGACACCCTCCCCGTCCCTTCTCCACCCTGCAGGCTGTTACCTTGCACAGGAGAAGCATAGGCCACCAGTGGCTCTTCCCTGCTCTTCGATTTAATGCAGCCTCTTCAAGGTGACTTTCAGAGCTCTCCATCAGGGCAGTCCCACCTTCCTCCCATGCTCTTCTGTCCTCCGCTGTGTGTCCCCTTGAGGTCGGTGTCAGCGACCCGACATCCTCCCCTTTGCTCAAATGCCCCATTTTCTTCCTTGGAGCCTGCAGCCTACACTTCTCTCCATCTACTTTTAACTACTCTTTATATCCTTTAACTCCTGAGAAAGAATGTCTCCAGCCCCCTGGCTAGGTCTGTAATATGCTCACTTAGTACTCAGACTTTTTATTCATGTGATTATGAGCCATTTAAGCAGCATTATGAAGTTTATAATTAAATAATTGACTGGTATTTGCTTCACATCTGTCTCTTCTAAGAGCGATATGTACTCATGGTGGGGACAGATACTGTCTCAGTCTGCGGCATCAAGGGCTTGGCATACCGTAGCATGCAGCCTTGGCTGAATGAACAGAAAGACGTCTTCCACTGTCTACCACTCATCTATGCTTCTTAAGTTCAGAGAGCCATCCCTCTTAGGCCTTGCAGATGACCCAGTATTCCAGAGGATACTGATTTGGAAGTACAACTTCTAAAGCTTTCTCCATGAGAGCTGCCTATATTTTAGGAAATCCAACTTAATAAGTGGAACCTCCTGGTGACTTTTTCTTAAACTGGTTCAACCTGAGTCTATTGGTTCCAGCTCTTAAATTTGCTGTTTGGCTAGTTTAGCTCTTGGTTTGTGTTTGCGTAGTTCATGTGGACTGGGGAGCATTTTCAGTGAGCATAACTGAGGGGGGCCACAGGAAGAACCCTGCAAGAACTGAGTTGTCCAGACTCTGTTCCTACCTGGCTCCTCCAGCCCTTCCCCTCACCCTGCTCCAGCCTTGACTTTCTCACTCCCAGTAGAACCTGCTTATTAGGACAGTGTGTCAAGATGAAGCTCTAATGTACTTATTTCCACTTGATTGTTTTCATTAGCATTGTCTCCTTCCTTCTTCCTCATGTCATCCTCTCCTTCATCCTAGTGTTCCAGAATAGGTGACATTTTATTCTTTTCCAAAATTTGCCCTCTGTCTGTCCTTCAACACCACTCCTCCTGTTGTTCTTGAGCCTCTGGCCTCTTTGTTGTGACCTCTCTCTCTTTTTCCTCAGTTTCCCTCTCTCTGTGAGTCCCTTTCACTGCCTACACACATGCTGTTCTCAAACTCTCAAGCCTTCACTAGTACCACGATTCCTTTCCACCTCCACTTACTTTTCCACCTCTATTTCTGTTTTTATAATAAAACTCTCAAAAGAGCTGCCCACTCTTACCATTGCTTTCTCTGAACCTGCCGCTCTTATAGTCATCCCTATATTGTTTCTGATGTCTTTACTGAAAACAGCGAAACCAAAGGCATAGTGACCTTTGGATAGTCAATGAGCATGTGAGTGTGTGCTATGTATTGTGTATAAATAGAGCATGTGAGCATGTGATATGTATTGTATATGATGTGTATGGATCATATTGGGTGTACAGTGAGACAGAGACTGCATTCCTGCCCTCATGAAGCCCAGAAACAGAAGAGCTAATAAACTTGATGGAAGTACTGAAAGTGTGATGAGGTCATGAATGGTCTACCTATGGGAAATGATAAGTGCTTCTCTAAGGAGTCAGTCCAACAGCTGAGAATGTGGGGAGAAAAGGAGATGCATAAGGTTGAAGAGTCTAAGTGCTGCAAGAGAGTCGAGCACAGATACAATGATGGAAGAAAACTGGAGAACGTCCACAGAGTGGAGACAAAACTTGGTCAAGGAATTCTTCAAAGAGTTGATACTTGATTTGGAATCCTGAAACGTGGATCAGATGTGGATGTTTTGGAAGTAGGAAGGCTAAAAAGCTTGAAGTAGTCCATCTCTAAAAGACTGGACTGTGGAAGGCAAGAAGAGAATGTCATCTCCAGTGGGAAGGCCCCATTGGCTTGTAGGACGTAAGGGCAGACTGGCAGCAGCACCTGGACCAATGGTGTTTCTGGGGGATGGTCAATCAGGTTATTTTCTACCTTTAATCCCATGTATGAAGTTATTTTACTGAACGGGGAGCACACAGCAGAAGGTTAGAGGGGGAGCTCTGGTGTTGGCTCTTCCCTTGTAAACTATCTCCATCTGCTTGGTGGGATTTCATCTGCCCTAAATAAGGAGGGACAATGTCCCCGCACAGGTCTTCTCCCTTCTCTCATCCATGCATTTTACTCATACATGCACCATTTATATACCCCATTCCCTGCTGTGTTTCTTAAGCTCTCCCTCACCTCTCCTCTGGGTCCGCTGGCTGAGACAAAGGGAACGATATTCCCTCTGAGAGTGAAGAGAGGACACGCGGTGGAATGGTGTAGAACTGGAACCAGTGTCCCATTGCAGGACTGCTCTTTGCTCCCTCTCTGCCCCACAGCATCCTTCTGAACTGTGTCAGGACACCTCTCTTTGTGCGCCGACCCAGGGAGCCAGGATGCTATCTGTCCAGTGGTTTTCAGCCAACGTCACTATCAGTTGGAACATCACAAATGAAAAAGCAGGAAAGCTTACCTGTAAAGAAAACTGAGGGGCAAAATGATTCGGACTTCTGCTTCCTGGCCCCAGGGTGAGCGCTGGGGAGGGTTGCTGGTTCATGGTCATAGTGTGACCCCTGTAAGAGCAGCAGTGAAAATGTGACTACGTTGAGTCAGGCCTGATCCTGAGAGGAGCACACAGAGGACAAGGGCCAGCCTTGGGCAGCAGCCACACCTAAACAAGACAAAACAATAAACAGTGCAGGTGAGCCGGCCAGCTGAGGAAGATTTAATAACCTAGGGCTCCTTTGCCAAAGGAGCCAGCTGCCAGCTCCTTTTTGGTCACCCACCAGACACAGTGGAGCAGGGGAGCCCAAGAGGCTCCTTACGCATCAAATGCTTTGTCCACATCATTCGGGTCACTGGCTTCACCGGGAACATTTGTGTGCCATGCACCATGTTGTTTTAATGAAAGAGACGCCACAAATACTTTATACGTGTAATTTAATTTCTCTAATAATCCAAATGGGACCTTAGCATTTGTCCTCAACCCAGTTGCAAACTTTTCTAGGGCAGGGGCTGAGTCACCTGGCCATGTGTGTGCACACTGCATTGACATATAATGAACATATATCAACACAGACAGATCTGAAGTGCTCATTTGATGAGTTTTGACTATTGTGGACACTCTTGTAACCACCACCCAAAACAGGAGATAGAACATTTGCATTATGCCAGAAAGTTCCCCTCCGCCCTGTCCATCCTTTCCCGTGCCCCACCCCCAACGAAACAACCCCTTTCTGACTTCTCTCACCATAGCTTGGTTTAGTCTGTTTTTGGATTACATGGAAATGGAATCAGATGGTGTGTAGCCTTTTTTGTCATCCACATTGCATACACTGGTTGTTCTTTTGTGATGAGTATCCCACTGTATGCACGTGTCAAAGTTTAGACATTCTCCTGTTGAGGAATATCTGGGTTGACCTATTATGACTACAGCTTTTTCTGTGGACTATTTTTTCATTTCTCTTGGGTAAATACCTAAGACTGAAATGGCTCATTCATCGGGTAGATGTATGTTTAACGTCATGACACACTCTAAACACTTCTTCAAAGCAATTGTAATATTTTAGCTTCTCCACTAGCAACCCATAAGAGTTTCAAGTGTCTTACATTCTCAACACGTATATTGTCAGTCTCCTTGTTTAACAATCTAGCCTTGTAAAATGGCATCTTGTTGTGGTTTTAAGTTGCATTTCCCTGATGAGTGTTGACGTGAGTTTTTACATGTACTTACTGGATGGTCCTATTTCTTGTTTTTGAAGTGTCTTTCACGACTTTAGCCCCTTTTCATTAGATAATTTGTAGGCACTCATTATATATTCCAGACATGTCTTTTATCAGATATGTATGCAATTACTTTTGCTATTCTGTGGCTTGCCTGTTCAGTTTCTTAATGGTGCATAAACTTTTAATTTTAATGTGGTTTGATTTATAATTTCCTTTATGGTTAGAGCTCTTCATATGCAGTCTAAGAAATCTTTGCCTACCTCAAAGTTGTAAAAATATTCTGTTTTCTTCTAGATGTTTTATGGTTCTAGGTTTTATGTTTAGGTCTATGATCCTTCTCAAATTAATTTTTGTGTATTGAATGGAATAGAGATCAAAGTTGTTGTTTTTTCATGTGGATATTCAGTTGTTCCAACAACATTTATTAAAAAGACTTTCCTTTTCCCATTAGATTAATGTGGCATTTGGACACTGGAAACCAACTGACCACATATAAGTGGATTATTTCTGGGCTCACTATTGTTTCATTGATCTCTTTACCTATCCCAATGTGTTTTTGTTTTTAAATTCAGAATGGCAACCCCACATGATACCCACCCTCAAACACAAGCAGAGAGTTGTTATATTATATATGCCTTATATTTGTATAGGGAGTGATACGTTTCAAAGCCTTTAGTATATTTACCATAGTATTAACAGTACTTAGTACTAATAGTATTAAGAGTAGTATTAATAGCTATTAAATGCCTATTAGATGCTAGTATTGCTCTCTGCTCCTCCTACCCATTTTTAAATTTGATTCTTAGGAACCATTTTGTATAGATATTATCTCCAGTTGTTAGTGAAGAAACAGGCATATTGCAGTTAGACTAGTCTAACTGCCTAATATCACATAGCCAGAGAGGCCTGGAGCTGAACTCCAACCAGCTCTGATGTTCTTAACAATTGTTCCCATCGCCCTCTATTAGGGGTACAGTGAGGTGCTGTGATCCACTTTTAGTTAAAAGGTGCTCCTTGTAGAAAGTTTAGAAAGAGTATTGTTTTAGGTAAAACCTTAACACGCGTTTGTGGTGGTGTTATTCTCATCTGCACCCTGACAGGAAACTTTGGCAGGCGAGAATTCTACCACTGAACCACCAATGCCCACAACAGGAAACTTTGAATGAGTAGGCCACACAGTTAGATGTGAAATCTAATTGCTTCTTACGTAGCATGGAACACTCAGAGCAGTAGATGGGCACTGGTGCGGAGTGGGAACCATCTGACCGGGGGTGGAGAGCTGGAATGGTTTCTGTGGGCATCCTCACTCAGCCTGGGTCAGAAACTCCTCCCACAGCCCCACCCTGGCCAGTGGTGGTCCAGTGTGTCCCGTACCAGAGTTAAGTGCTCTGAGCTCCCCTGACTTTCTGGGGTTCATGCATGACTCTAGTGAGGTGGGAGGTGGGAATCTTTATTGTCTCTACTTGGAGTCTCTGACTATCAAGTTTTGTTTTTTTAATCCTCACTTGATATCTTTTTCATTTATCTTCAGGTAGAGTGAGAGGGGGAGGGAAGGAGAGAGAGAGAAAGAGAAACATTGATGTGAGAGAGACACATCGACTGGTTGCCTCCCGCACGACCCTGACCAGGGCCGGGGATCAAACCGCAACCGAGGTACGTGCCCTTGATCGGAATTGAACCCACAACCCTTCGGTCCACGGGCCCACACTCTAAGCGAAACCAGCCAGGGCCTGACCATTGGGTTTTAATACAAACAAAGAAACAGACAAACAGGGCACCAAAGACATTACAAGAGGAGCCTTCTGTAGTTACTGGAAGTACTGTATTTGGCCGTGTTGAGGTTCACTCTGTGAACAACAGCAGTGTGGATGCGAAGGCTCCCACTCCTTAATCAGCACCAGCACCAGGAGGGCAGGATTTCAATGCACAGGAGAAAAACCAACCTGGGCCCTGGCCAGTTTGGCTCAGCAGTTGGAGTGTCAATCCACAGACCAAAGAGCTTCGGGTTCGATTCTGGTCAAGGGCATGTACCTTGGTTGCCGTTTGGTCCCTGCCCTGGTTGGGGTTGTGAGGGAGGCACCCAATAGATATGTCTCTCTCTCACATTGATGTTTTTCTCTCTCTCTCCCACCTACTCTATCTGAAGATAAATGGAAAGATATCCTCTATCCTCAGGTGAGAATTAAAAAGAAATAAACAACCTGGTTAAACTACTTTGACTTCTTAAAGGGACCAGAATCATGTGTTTCTTTTCACTTTGAAAATATTTCTCGACTGTTATTTAAATACCACCTTAGGCTGAGGAAAGACTTCTGAGCTACCACATTTGAAAAAAATAGACCAGATACCGGCTTAGAATTTCTCCAGCAGCAATCACAACAGCTGGGTTTTCCTTCCTTCCTTCCTTCCTTCCTTCCTTCCTTCCTTCCTTCCTTCATTCCTTCATTCCTTCATTCCTTCATTCCTTCCTTCCTTCCTTCCTTCATTTTCATTCATATTTCAGTGGCCATTAAATAAACAGGCTAGAGCTAGATGTTGCCTGGGAACATGTGTAATCTCGTATTATTGCCTGAGTTATTTTCCTCTATTCTGGGAGAAACCACATGTAGAAATAACATTACCACCTTGAATGGAATTCAGTTGGGATGGAGGAAGGACCAATTAGTCAGGCTGCTTTAACTGTAAACTAGATCTAGAAAGCAGAATATTCTTATGGTTCTATTTCAACATTAAGTTACCTTAGAATAGCATCCCATAGATTTTGATGATATATCTGCTTTTATAACTCACTAATTTTTTTTTTCAATAGGAGATTGTCACAGTACCTCTTGGATAGATTTGGGTACATTATAATCATTTACTTCTTGTGATATGGTGAGTATTTGAGGGAATTGCAAGATGAGTATTTGCAGATACTTCATTTTTTAAGTTTAAATATTAACAGTATTCTCAGTTTCATAAGCAGGTCAGCTGGGTATATATATGAACGTGAGCCTGACAGACAAACCTGACATTTTGGGGGAGGAGGGAGGCAGGGGAGGTGTTTGGACTTTCTGCCACGTGTCTCCTAAGTTTCCTCAAACGACAGCGTCTGGGTCTGATGGTCAGCATTTCTGTTTCTGGAAGTGGCTCTGCCTTCTCCTATCAGCTCACAGTCATTTTCCAAAATCCTTGTAGGTTTCTAGTTGAAGAACCGTTGCCATGCCAGGCCCCTGGATTGTGGCAGATATCTGTTGCCAGGACCAAGGACTGCCAAGGCGAGGCTGGGAAAGGAGCAAAGGAGAGCCAGACCGGGAGCTGGCAGGAGGACCTGGGGTGCTTGGAAACTAGCAGTTAGAGGTGGACGCTGGGAAGAGTGGAGACTCGGGGACACGCAGATGTCAGAGGCGCCCTTGGCCGTGCAAGAGGTCAGGAGCACAGTACTGGCTGCAAGGAGCCCTGGACATGGGGCCATTTGTTCTGCCAGAAAGCCTTGCCTACAATTCTAAAGTGTCTGATCAGGGGAGCCAAGGGGACGATGGCAGAGAACTGACATCCACAGAAGGGACATGTGTGGACTGGTTGGGGTCACGGGGCAGAGCTGGAGCGGAAGCAGCTTGAGTTTTCTCGCTTCTGGTCCTGGGCTCCTTCCAATCTGCCACACTGCTGCTTCGGATCTGGAAAGCCCCTCTGGGACCGCGGTGGCCCTCACCCTTCCCTGCTCTAAGCAGGTGGGTTAGTTACAGGGCAGGAAAGTTGCATAGCCTCGGGCTCTAATCTCCTGGTAATTCTGAGGCTGTTTGATGGAGCTCTCCCTTCAGACCAGGCTTTGCAAAGGGCTGGTTCTTTTTCTGTGATGGAGAAGTGACTAGGACACAGCCATAGCTGAAGGTCCAAGGGCCTTCACATCTATTTCTTCACGCATTCTGTGTACTAATATACAGGATGATTTTTTTTTTTTTTTTTGAGAGAGTGAGAAAGAGAGAGAGAAGCATCGATGAGAGAGAGAAACATCAGTTGGTTGCCTCCTGTACATGCCTCAACTGGGAATCGAATCTGCAACCTGAGTATGTGCCCTGACCGGGAATCAAACTGTCAACCTTTCCATGTACGGAGTGATGCTCCAATCAGCTAAGCCACACTGGCCGGGGCTACATGATGATTTTTAAAAGACATTTCTTTCTTTATTTTCTCTCTCTTTCTTTAATGCATTTTTGTTTCTTACTCCTGTGGGGGCTAAAACATTTTAATACTTTTCCTCCCACCTTCTAAGTTCTTCTAGGGTGGGTTAGTAACCAATGAACAGAGACAGATCAACAGGAGAAAATCAAAATGTAATGCATGCGCATGGAGAAGTCACATAGGCATGAAACTTCCAAAGACAGTGAAGCAACACTGGGTATATGAGACATTTTGGACAAAGGAGAAAGGGGGGCTGGGTATGGGGTATTTGATTTCAGAAGTGAGAATGGGCCATGTACAGGGAGTTGATGAAAGGGGAGCACACATGGCGGGAACATCCCCGCTAGGCCACTCAGAAGCATGGCACTCGGCTATCTAGCTAACAGGCACCTGCCTGGAGCCCTCTATTTTGTGTACTTAATTCAAAGTAGGCTAAGGACATCCTACAATCTCCTTCCTGATGCAGGTTTCTCTGTCTGAATCTTGGGCAGGACAAGGGGGAGGGTCAAATGTTCTCTCTGAGTCTTTTGTTTATAAATAAACAGCTTAAAATCAATGTCCCCCAGCCCTGGCCAGTTTGGCTCAGCGGTTAGAGCGTCGGCCTGCGGTCCTGAGAGACCCGGGTTCGGTTCCCGCTAAGGGCACGTACCTTGGTTGCAGTTTGTCCCCGGCCCTGGTCGGTTGTGCGGGTGGCAGCCACTCGATGTGTCCCTTTCACATCGATGTTTCTCTCTCTCTCTCTGTTCCTCTCTCTCCCTCCCACTCTACCTGAACAAAAAATGGAAAAATGTCCTCGGGTGAGGATAAAAAAAAAAAAAAAAAAAAAAAAATCAATGTCCCCCAAAGGGCAGTTTTGGGGTGGCAGAATTTTGGTCCCTTCACTCCAGTTCCCTCTTAGGTCATTTCCGTTCCTTTGGGTTCTACTGAGCTGATACAAGTGCTTACTGGGCCTGAGGGGCAGACAGGATTAAGGACACAGGCAGAGGCTGACAGCCCTCGCAATTGTTTACTTACTGACCACTTAACACATCCTAGCAGGTGTCTTCCTACACCCCTCGCAGCTGCACTGAAGTCACTATGCACCTGGCTCTGCCTCACTTGTGCAAATGTAATGCTTTAAAGGCATCCAACTAGAGTAATAAAATGTTATTTAGGGGACATTTTAGGGGTTCTATTTTACTGAAAAGTGAATAAACTTCATAATCAACACATCGACTATACTCACATGGGTCACAACATCAAAAATGTGGTGCTTTTGCTTGTTTTACAAATTCTACAATCAGTTTTATATCATTCGTTGACTTAGTAAATTCTTTTTTATCCATAACACAAAAGTAGAATTTATTTCTGTTTCTATCCATATTATATATAATTTCATTATATATGTAATTGTGTCGCTGAGTCTGTAATTGTGTCAGACTCTCCTGAACAGTCGGTTGAATCTTCTTGTCCAACGAAGGCAAATGCAGCCGCAGGGTCTCAGCTCGGCTGAGTAGAAGTAGTGGAATGTTTTGCTCATGGGCTCCCCAGTTTGAATTTGATATTACTTTTTTTCAAGAGATAATGATGGGTTTATAGTTCTGGGTTTGATCACCTCTGTCTTGAGACATTTCCTTTAGATTTTTTTGTTCTTGTTTTTGTTTAACCTCACCCAAGGATATTTCTCATTGATTTTCAGACAGAGTGGAAGGGAGGGAGAAACATCAGTGTGAGAGAGACACATTGATTGGTTAACTCCCACAAGCACCCTGGCCGGGGTTGGGGATGGAACCTGCAACCCAGGTGTGTGCCCTTGACCAGGAATCAAACCCGAGACCTTTTGGTGCGAGGGCCGACGCTCTAACCACTGGGCACACGAGTTAGGGCCCTTAGATTTTTGACAGTGCTCCGTTTGTTTGCTGGAGGGCCTGAAAGATATTTACTTTGTCGCTCTGGGGCCCAAGTCTGAATATGACGTTTTAGAAAGAGGAGGAGGAAGAGTCAGACAGGAAGGAGGATGCAGAGGAGGAGCAGTGATGTGTGGGTGGGGGGCCCGTGTGCCCACCTCGGTGGGTTCTAGGTAGATCTGGCAAGTCCCCCCACAAAAGCGTGCTTCCCGAAGCCTTCAGTTAAGCCTCAAAGCACAATTTCCCTTTTATCCGAGAGCATATTAGCTCTTTCTAAGGAGGCAGCATATGGGAGCTGCTGGGCAGGCCTTCCAGTCCAATTAAAAGGCAGCTCGATCAGAGAACCCAGGGCTCCTGAAGCTGTCTGATCTTTTGCCTCTGATCTGTCTCAAGCACAACTGACAATTACAGTGCAGGGACTGGGAGAGCCGGAGTCCGGTCCAACCGGGAGGGAAGCTCTGACCATTTACATGCAGTTAATTACTAAGGGCTGTCAGATGTCAGAATGGGAATTGGCAATATTGTGGTTAAACGCCCACCACATGTCTCATTTGAGTTGTGCCCACTGCCTCCAGCACCGGTTCAAATTAAGTCCACATTAGTGCCTGATGACTCACAGCTGTGTAGCACACACCCCTCTGCATGGGGGTGGGGGGTGGGGGTAGGGGGTGGTTTGCATATCGCTCAGTGCCAGACAATGGTCACGAGGGCTGTGCATCTCTCTCTGTTGGAATAGGCACCCTGTAAGCCAAAGCCACAGTGATTATTTTTTAAAACCACCTTCATGCTTCGGAAAATGCTGGTCTGTAAATTAGCTTCTTGGTGCAATTAATCCAATTTCAGAGAGGCAATGAATTCCAGGTGAAACAATATGATGTTGTCGATGGGTGCCAAAGCAGCCCCCAGGAGATCGGGATGCGTGTGGCCAAATAGGAACTGACGTCAAGCCTGTCTCCATAAGAATTCTCGATTAAGCTTGATGAGAGTTTATATTTTGGGCTGCCAGAACACATTTTTTTTTTTCAGATGAATGTGTGCTCCAAGTCAGCCCCTGGCCTTGGTGCTCACCAGCCTAGCATTCGGTCAAGGGGGTTCTCCGGGGGTTTGCCCCGTGCCAGCGAACGCACAGCAGGCTCCCCGTCCAGACAGGCGAGAGCAGGTGCGGCTCGGCTCACAGGGGCACTCCGACGGTCTCCAGGGACTTCAGAAGCTTTGAGATTGACGGCTGAGTTCCAGGAATCGCAGGGTTGTATGGGGAACACTTCATGCTGAAATGTTTTGGGGTCCTGGGCATACATATGGTTTTCTGATACGTGATAAGTGGTAAGCGGAAGGGGGTGGAAATTGGTGGTGATGGGAGGAGCCAGGTGGGCATGTTGGCATTCCAGCCCCTGACTCTTCCTTCCATGGCTGGCTTGCAAGAAACACCATGCTTGGCGTGAGCTAGAGGCACTATTTCTTGAGAAAACAAGCACTTCCGAGAAGACTAAAACATGGATCCTTTATTTATATAAAATGGATGGTATAGATACTTCAGTCAGAAATCATACCATGTTACCATTTATAAGCAAATTAGCACAAGACCACTTCATGGAAACAAACCAATAACACATCAAAACAAACCAAAAAAGGACTTGATACCAGAGGTATTTTGTTTGGTTTTACGAAAAGAAAAGAAAAGAAAAGAAAAGAAAAGAAAAGAAAAGAAAAGAAAAGAAAAGAAAAGAAAAGAAAAGAAAAGAAAGAAAAGAAAAGAAAAGAAAGCGAGAGAGAGAGATTGAAAGGTAGACAGATGAAGGAAAACTGGGACTTCAGTAACATTATGCGTTTTCAACACTGACCCAAGAAGTGTTTGGGCAACATGAGTGGGTGTGAGTGTGTCACCGCTTGGTTCCCTGCAGACAGATAGCAGGGGCTTCGGAGTGCAGACCTCGCTTGGCTGGGGGCCAAAAGACTATCTGCCAGTGTCCACTGGGGTGCCTAAAAAAGCCTCCAGGGCGGTGGCCTCCAGGAGGGAGGGGCCAAGTTCAGGCCACAGCCTGGTCACTCTGGTTAGTGTTCTCTCTCTGTCCTCCAAGTGGGCGATTAAGAAGCCCAAACATAACGATCTGTTATGGACAGAGATCACAGTGAATGCGGTTTCCAGAAGCTGCTGCTGACATCATCTTGACAGGAGCCCCAGCTCAGGGGTCACTGGGTTGGAGCTGTGGGCTTTGTCCTGAGACAACTTCAGCCTCCAAGACTGCTGGGCACACAGCAGAGTGGAGCTGGCTTGCTTTCCGCAGGTTTGGGTATGAGCTGGACCAGGGTGTCTCTGCTCATCACTGATTTACAGCGGTCGTTTGCTCGGGTGCCTGGAGACTTGGTCGTGACCGTGGAAACCGCAATGCTCCCTAAATGATGACTAGGCGTAGTGACTGCACCGCCCCAATTCTGCCACTGGGCCCTTCGGAAACCAAGCACATGCGCTGTGACAAACACCCATCTGAGGTACATCTGTTTGCAAGGGCTTTGTTCTTATTCCTCTAGTCCTCTGATTTTCTGTGTTCAGAAACAGTAAATAGCCCTGCTCTCCTGCCCTGGTCGTGAATTCTCTACCTTTCAGAAACCCTGAGTGTGAGGAATTTCCTATCTTCACTATCCCACTTCCTTGAGGGCCTGGTGGTTAAGTGGAAAGATTGGGGTAGAAATTACATTTGTGTTGTAACGTCTACCAGGTCTTGTGAAACGGGTTTCACGCCCGGGCAAGGATAACTCTTCTTCCCAAGATGATCCTAGCTGTAACTGGCACCAGAGGAAAAGGTGGTCTGAAGGAGCCATGGAATGTTCTAGTGCTGTCTCCTCTGGCCGCTGGATATGATGATCTGCCTTGAACAAGCCCCCAGTCCTGAAGAATGAGCCTGAGGCGGTGCTGCAGGTGCATTTTCGGTGGGGAGGACTGGAGGGCGGCCGCCTACCTGGCCATCCCCGCGTCACTGACTGCAGGGCCTGGAGCCAGTACCTTGTCCCTGGAACTTCTGGGGGAACAACACCCTTGCTGGTTCATCATGAGAAACCAGAAGCCACAGTTCTTAAAAGCTCCTGCCTCTTACCGGACACACCGCAAGAGCTCAGCTTGTGTGTCTTCTTTTCTCTGTTTTCCATGACTGCGTATGAGCTGCTTCAACGACAACATCTCCCATTTCAGCTGTTACAGTTTTCAAAGGCCTCATTCAGCTGATGATTTTTAATGATGCACTTTTCTAATTTTCAGCACTTGCCACATGTGTCATTAATTAATAATTATTTTTTTGTTAATCCTCACCAAGGATGTTTTTTTCCATTGATTTTTAGAGTGTGAAAGGGAGGGAGGGAGGTGGAGGGAGGGAGAGAGAGAGAAACATCAGTGTGAAAGAGACACATCAATGGGTTGCCTCCCGTACATGTCCCAAGGCTGGGTATAGAACTTGCAACCCAGGTGCATGACCTTGACCGGAAATCAAACCTGCGATCCTGCGGTGCACTGGTCAATGCTCTGACCACAGAACCACACCGGCCAGGGCTAATTTATTTTTTATATAACTGTATTTTGACATCTGCCTTCTCCTTGGGATGGTCCAGAGGGTCGTACCTGCCTAGTTCCCATCAGGATCCTTGGCGACGGCCACCCCTAGCCACACAGGATGCACTCAATGCATTTGTTGGATAAGTAAATGATTCCTTATGAAAACTCAGATGCATGTGTGACGGGTGAGAGGGACCTCTGTAGGAATGACAGGTGGTGGGTGGGGAAAATTGTGGTTGTCCACTCCCAGGTCCTCTGTTTCCTGCTCTAGCATCCATGCCTCCAGCAGCGCCTGCTGCTTGGCAGTCGGATCAGGGTTTCCCTGGCACGGCCTCGTCCTTCGATCCCTAGGCTTAGGTCCAGTCAGACGAAAGAAGATAGACGCATGGATGGTGAAAAGTCTGTAAAACTGGAAGCCTTATCTCTTCTACTTGGAAAACCGTGAGACAAATTAACCTTACATATCAGCCTCCTCGGGGTCCTGTCTGCACGAGGCTCCCCACTCCTGAATTCCCCGCTGCGTCAGGGTTTCTGTACATGACATTTCCTCAAACTTTTCCTCCCCTCGTGGCCACACTGACCTTCCTCGTCTGCCTGCCTAACTCCCATTAATTCTCACCTCGGCTCAAAGGCCCTGTTCTGGGCCTTACACTTAGGTCTCAGCTCGTTTCAGGTGCTTCCAAACCTTGTGTGTCCCCATCTGCAAAGTGAGTCGCGCTAGGTTACAACTTCCTTCTCGGTCACATTCCACACCCTCAGCTCCCTAAGAGCAAGAACTGCGTCGACGTCCCACACTGCACCTAGTACAAAGCAGGTGCTCAAGAAATATGTACTGACCAACTTGAAGTAGAAAAGGAGAGTCCCGTGCCAACCCCTCTCCTCCACGGGTGACCACTGTTACTAGTGGCAGGGCAGGTTGCATCACCAACTTCACGACATGCTCCCTGTGAGTCGCGTGGGGGACTCACTATATACATATAGCAAGATAGAGAAAATATTTTACAGTCATTTAAGACAGAAGGCTTTTGATGGTATGTGCACTATAAGCCACTGACTGCTCCTCCCCAGTGTGGACTGGGTTTCTGAAAATGAGGTGAATGAAGTTGGTTTACCCTTCTTGAACCCCTTATTGTGTCTACAGGGACTTCCCAAGTCTCCGGTCTCCTTCACTTTGGCTCCATTTATAAAAGGAAATGAGCCCACCTGCTGGGACACCCTTCTCTGGTCTCCAGCACAGGTGAGCATTGAGTCTTAGCGAGGATTTTTGGGAGCCTTTCAGTTACAGGAGGATGAGAACTTTCGGGGTTTCTGGGATCTAAGCCGCCAGGAACAATTCCCCACTGTTTTCAACTAAGCCAAACAGAAAAGGGCGGGAGAGAGAAAGCCCTGGCCGCTGATAAATAACCTTTCCATCCAGTGCACATCAGTCTGACAGAAGTAATTAGCTGTCAGGTGCTGGGCTTTGCTGTCAGAGGCCAATTTTCAGATTAGTGTTAATTGCAGGGGCCCTGATGGCCTTTGCTCCCGCCCCCAGCCTCCAGCGGTCCTTTCCCAGCTTGCTGCCGTGTGACCGGAGCCTGCCTGATGGAGCTGGCAGGGTGGAATCAATTACTGGCCAATGGAGACTTTCCCACAGGCCCGGGCTTGGGAAAGGAGGCGTAGCTGCTGACTGTCCACTGGACAGCTGGCCGACTGTCCACTGGGACAGGAGCCTGCAGCAGGGACGGGCTGCGCTCAGACCCCGCCGACTGCCCACACGTATTGACAGGCTCTGGCAGACGTGCCCTGGCCACCCACTGGTCCCACCCTGCCCGACTTGTGCCTGCCTGACGGCTGGTTCCTCCCAACGCCTCGCTGGCCAAGTGCGAGGACAGACCCAGGGAAGCCCGCGTCGTTTGTCGGCGAGTCTCAACTTGAGAGGACAAAGGCAGATCAAGATGGCATGGTGGCATTGAGGTCTCACAGCCACGGTGACATGTGCTTTGTGCAGTAGTTTAACTTAAAAACGTTTCGTCGTTAGGGTGATGCTCTGCACCGCTCAGCTCCATAGTGGTCAGCATGGTTTGCTCCTGATGGGGCCCTGCTGCTGCCACCTGGGTGCCACTGTCACTTCCAAGTGTCAAGACATTGGGGCTTTAGTCAACAGGGATGCACTTTGGAAGTCCCTTTGGAATATTTTCCCCAGCCTCCGTAAACCAACCATTCCCCGGTGACTTCAGGACAGCCCCTGGGCAGCCGGTCCTGGGCAGCAGGCCGGGCTTCGGACCTAGTGCCTGCCTCCATGGGGGTTTGCTTAGGCTGTATCCTTTCCCATGTAGAATTTCAAGTCCTCGTGCTCTTGACCAGAAGGAAAATCCCCCCAGCGCCCCACAATGAGGACTTCCATTCCCTCATGCAAAATAGAGTCCTAATAAAAACCACATTGAGATATCACCTCATACCCATCAGCATGGCCACTATCAAAAGAACAGAAGATGGCAAGTATTGACCAGGATGTGGAGAAGGTGAACCCCTTGGTCACCACTGGTAGCAATATAAAGTGGTGCAGCCACTGTGGAAAACAGTATGGGGGTTCCTCAAAAGATTAACAATAGAATTAATCACTCTCTGATCCAGTGATCTGCCCCTGGGGTATATCCAAAGAAAACAAAGCAGGATCTCAAAGAGCTAGTTCGCAGCTGCATCGTTCCCAGGAGGTGGAGACAGTCCACACGTCCATGAAATTATGACAACGTATAAAGAAAATGTAGTATATACCTACAGTGGAATATTATTACGCCTTGAAAAGGAGGGAAATCCTATCACATGCTACAACACAGATGAACCTTGAGGACATTATGCTCAATAAAATTAACCAGTCACAAAAAGACATATACAGTGATACCTCGGTTCTCGAACGCCTTGACTTTCGACCAAATCGGTATTCGACCAGGAGATTCGAGAAACTTTTGTCTTGGAATCCGAACAAATATTTGGAACTCGAACTTCCGAGATGAGCCGAGTTGAGCCGAATGGCGTTCATTCGGCCCAGCGCGCCTTGCTTGCGTCCTCAGTGTGAGCGCAGAGAGAGAGTCACGCTTTGTGGAGAGAGTCACGCTTTACACTGAATTTAACCCTTAGACATACTGTACACTTTTATTTCTTGTTGAGACTTATGTTTTTCTACATATTATATACAAATTAGGCCAGTAAATAGGCATTTTCTGGGGCTTGGAACGAATTAATCCAGTTTCCATTATTTCCTATTGGGTTTCATTGCTTCGGTTCTCGAACAATTTGGTTCTCGACCGTCCTCCTGGAACGAATTATGTTCGAGAACCGAGGTATCACTGTACTATGATTCCACTCACATAAGGTACCTTAGGTAATCAGAGTCATAGAAACAGAAGTAGACTGGCGGTTACCAAGGGCTCGGGAAGGGGAAGGAGGAATCAGTGTTTAAGGGGGTGTAGAGTTTCAGTGTTGTGAGGTGGAAGGTTCTGGAGATCTGTTGCACAACAGAGACTGGCCGGCCAGACGTCGAGGTGGACTGTTCCCACAGCCCAAGCCTGCTTTCCTTCCCTCGTCCCCACGAAGCCAGCGGACATGGTCCTCACCCTTGAATGCCGCTCAAAGGTCATGAAGCACGCGTGTGCCTTCAGAGGGTGCCAGGGTAATGACTTCCAGGGAATTTGCTGCCAGTTTTGCCTTGGCAGCTCCTCATTTCCATGTTTGCCGTTTTCTTATTTCGGTTCATTAAATTGTAATCGCTGTA
Organism: Molossus molossus; assembly: GCF_014108415.1. NCBI lineage: Eukaryota > Metazoa > Chordata > Mammalia > Chiroptera > Molossidae > Molossus > Molossus molossus. The sequence goes on along the minus strand of NW_023425351.1, from coordinate 33,826,839 downwards.
ACAGATATTGAGGATGAAGATAAATGGGTGTAATCCTCCCGAATGGCTTTGGGTGGTGTCAGTTCACACTCGCTGCCCTTACCCCCACCGCAGCCTGGCCCCACAGTGAATGTGACGAATTCGCATCCTGGTGCGACTGCGCCGCCAACACGATCTGACCCATCTGACCGAGGAAGCGATCTCCGAGCATCAGGGCTTCCTGAGGTCGAGTTGACAGGGAGCACTGCCAAGGCCCACTCTGGGCAGACAGACTGCACACTGCTGCGAGGCTGAGGCTGGTTCTTACTCTCAAAGAGGGTTGATCCAAGGTGCTGGTCTTATTTCAAACTGTTTTTCCTCTGGAGCCCGGGGTTGGCGGGGTGGGGGTGGGAAGTGCTTGCCTTGTCCCTGGTGTTTTCCAGGGAGAAAAGCGAAAACACAAGGTGCTAAGAGCGATCAGCAAGGCTTCAGAAGAATTGCATGTCCTTTTGATTTCTATAAAAACCCACACAAGACTTCTTTAACCTCTAATTACGTGCAGGGGCTCACAGCTGAGCGGAAGGCTGTCGTCTCGGCGCGGACATCAGTTTCCTAATCCTTTCCCATAATGACCAGTACTTCAGAGGGTCATCAACGCCAATGAGTGTGTTTCCTTCATTCACTTGCATTTGTATTTTTTCTTTGACCTGTGATCTATCTAGAAGTATGCGGCTTAATTTCTAAATATTGGATGGTATTTATATAGCTTCTTTACTGATTTCTAATTTAATTCCATTTGGGTCAGAAAGATATTTTATTAACTTATTTATAGCTGCTTTCTCTCTCTTTTTAAGTGATTTTGCTTAATTCTTCTCTTTTCCTCTCTGGACTGGCTGGCTGTACTTTAGAATGTTCATGGCATAAAAACACGACCTTAGCCCTTGCTCTATACAACCATTCAGATTTAGGGCCCAACAGCAGGTACTTGTGGGGTCCTCATTCTAAATTCTCAGGACAGTGTCTGAATGGGTCAGCTTGGGTCAGGTCTAATCAACTGTCACATAGAATTAATAGTGAGGTCTGGTCTACCCCTTTAACTGAGTGTGGATAAAAAACAATTTAGAAGAAAATGGCATGTGGACTGGATAGCTCTCCAAAAGTTCTAGTACATTTATTCAGTAGAAACATTTCTCCGATTTTAGAGGTGATGGTGGGGTGGGGGAGAAGGGTTTAGAGTAAAATTGTAACCCAGACCTTGAAAGTGGTGGACTGTTCAGCGGTTCCTTTGATGGTTACATTTGGTTTCTCATGTTAGAGGACACAATGGTGTTACAGGGGCTCCTGAGAACCATAGAATACACATCACACCTCTGAAGTTAATTGTATTAGAAGTTGTGGGAGGGTTTTGTATTCAAACAAATATGAATGTCTGATGGAGTAGATTGAAAAACAGTCATGATTTTGAAAGACATGTAACAGAACTTGAATTTCATGCTGGTGGATGGATCCTTTGTGGGGGGAAAAAAAAATCCTATAGGTTTCTTACTAGGAGCTGTGTAGAAAAACTCCATGAGTCAAGAATCCTATTTAGAAGCACGAACCATTGCAGAATCTAGAGTCGTGTCCGGAATCCTATCTAGAATTTGAAACATTCCAGAATCTAGAACAGTGCCAAGAAGCCTATCTGGAATCACGAACTGTTCCAGAATCTACAGTCATGTCAAGAGTCCTTCTAGAACCATAATCCTCACCCTTGTGACTATCTGACATTTAAGACCACGCGAGATTCTTCAGGGCTTCTTGATTCATAGACACAGAGGAAAGAATTCCGATCATGAGAGTAATCTCAGCGTGCTTGTCGCGTGCCTGTGACATGTGAGGTCAAGTGTGTCTTCTGAATACAGTTTCTTCTGCATTTACCTTGCTAAGATAATGGGAAGGAAGTGAGGAAGACAGGGGTGGAGGTAAATGGAAATGGCAAAGCTATTTCTAATAGTTAAAGAAGAAAGGATGGGGATATAAAGAGATAATGAGATCATGCTCATGAAACAGCGCTTATGCTCTGGCTGGTTTGGCTCACAGGTTGGAGCGTCGACCCACAGACCAAGAAGTCAAGGGCACGTACCTTGGTTGCAGTTCGGTCCCCAGCTCTGGTCGAGGTCATGCAGGAGGCAACCAGTCAATGTGTTTCTCTCACGTCTATGTTTCTCTCTCTCTTTCTCGCCCTTACCCTTACCCGCCCACTCTATCTGAAGATAAATAGTAAAATATCCTCGGGTGAGGATTCAAACAAAAAAAGAAACAGCACTTACTGCTAGGCATGCTGGCCTCTTGCACACTAATCAGGCTTGGCCACCACCAAGGTGAATAAACACAGAGATCTCCTGGGTCCAAGCCCATGTTGGTGACCTCACCCACACATTAGTCCCCCCTCCTGATCAAATTTATAGCCGAGCTTCATTAAATTGGCAACACCATACTGAGAATAACTGGAAGAAGAAATGAGAATTTGTTATTAGGCTCGATTTCCTTTGGGGGAAAATCATGCAGACAGCTACGTGTACAAGAGGAAGGACAAGGTGACACGGTGAGCTCTGGTACGACATGTAGACTGTGCAGAGGGATGTTGTAGTCACTTCAGGTGTTTTCCTCTTTGGCTGTGAAGGCATTGCTGTTGAGTGGAGTTGAAGAGACAATGGAGCTTTGTACCATGGTTAGTTAAACCTGTGATGTTAAAAGAGACGCATTCCAGAATACGAAGTTTCGTGACTTCCTGTAAACGCCTGCTGTGCCTTGTGGTTGACCCCTGACACTCTGCCCTCAGAGCTGGGTTGGCTTGATTCGGTGAACCCTGTTAAAGGGCAAATGCCCCTGGGAAGGGTATGAGTTTTCTTCAGCACTGCGTGGTTATGAAAGCGAAAGAGAAGATCTAGGTTCTAGCTGGGGCTCTGCCCCTGGGTTCCTGTGGCCATGGTGTAGCACCTCCGAAGGTCCATGGCCTCATCTGCACACGAACTAGAAGGTCCCTCGGGTTCCCTTCAGGAGTCTGTGAAGAAAGACTTTGTGGGCAGAGCACTTTGGGAATGGGACTCTGAGTAGTCAGGTTCTACCCGGTCACCCTTCACCTCAAGCGCTGGAGATTCAGGACACTGTGGTGTCTGGGACTGTAGTCTGCACCACTACCTGGTTCCAGACCCTGGAAGTCTGTCTTGATGCCGTGGTGGGACAGTGTTTATGATCCTCCAGTCTATTAGTCGGACGTCATCACAAGAACTTACCAGAAAGAGAAGGTGACCACAGACCTGCCTTGGGAAGAAAGCAAGTTCAGGTACAAAGGTGAGAAACGATGGGACGGACATCCAGGAGGAGATGTCCAGCAGACGCCTGGAACTATGGGTCCAGGGCTGAGAGAGCTGGATTTCGGAGTTATTTGTATACAGGGAGTGGTTAATAAGCATGCCCTTTCACCCTTTTCAAAAACAAACATAATAACTGTGCATGTATACTACCTGTGATCTATAGCCTAAATTAGAGGATGTGACTCTGAACTAGAAAACATCTCTGAAGGATTATGTGTTTCGGGGCCTAAATGTGGCTCGTTCTTGGCAGGCTTCTTGGGAGAGGGTCAGGCTGGAGTGAGTGTGGGTGTCCTGGGAAGAGCAGAGGCTCTGGCTGGGCTCCTCGTGCCCTTCCCCTTCCGCAACAGGGACAGGGCAGTCTCCTCTCTTCGGTTGAGATGAGCTCCCTGGTCAGGAGGAGGTTTGGGGGCGTTTTCAGGGTCTGCGGGACATTGGTGCGAGGTGAGAGGCAGGCAGGATGCGGTGGGGGACCTGGTGCCACTCTCTGTTCTCCTCAGGAAGGGCTCCTGCCGGGCCTGTCTGCACGCTGGCCTGTCCAGGCGGTACCCGTCGGTCAGCGTGTCCTTGCAGAGGCTGGAGCTCTGAGCAGAGGCTGGAGCTCTGAGCAGAGGCAGCCTGCTGACTTAGAGACACGCAGAGATGACTAACCAGCAGCTTCTGCCTCGACCTGCTGGCCCCTTACAGGAACCACTGTACAGATAATACGACTTACTGTTTTCTTTTCTTAGTGTTCATGGTGCCTGGAACTTTCCTGGTAATCAGGACATTTGTGTGTATCACTTGTATTCCCCCTGAAAGCATCCCTTTTCTCCCCTCTCGCCCCGGCCATGGCCCGTCTGTAGCTCGGGTTATCACCTTGCTCAGAAAGTGCTCTCTGGAAATCCCCCACGTGGGCAGGTTGGTCGGGGCCGTTGTCAGCACCCCGTCACCCAGTGTGTGTGCCCCACCGCACCCCTTGGCTGGAGGCCCGGGGAGGATGGTGTCATGCCTCGGATGCCTCATTCATCAGTGTCAGTCTCCCAGGTCTCCCTCCTCACTTCCACTATCACAGACCTTGAATCGCTGTTTTCATTCTCCACTTAGCACCTTACTTCTCTGACCAGCAGGCTACACCGGGATCTTTCTGACTCCTGTGCTGTCAGTACATGCTTCTTGTGTAATTCAGAACAGCTGTTCCCTCCTCACACAAACCTTGCTTATTCGGGACCTTCGGCAAGAAAATGTTTTTGAATAAGTGAGGGTTCTGAAAAGATAAGGATTTGCAACTTTCAGGATGGGAGCTTCTTTCATTTTGACCATTTTAATGGACACCGTCCCCCAAATACATTGTTTGCATTGTTCAGTACCTTCTTCAGCAGAGAAGATAGAACATAATTCAACTCTCTCTGGATGTCTCGGAATTTTATTGTGAATAAAGGTTTTGTACTTCGCTGCAGTAGAAAGGGGTCCTGGAGGCCTTGGGGGAACATAAAGTGTCCTGGATGTCTGCAGTTATAAAGTTATTTTGGTATTTTGGCCCTGGCTGGTTTGGCTCAGCAGTGAGAGCATCGGCCTGCAGAGTCCTGGGTTCAGTTCCCGCTAAGGGCACGTACCTCGGTTGCAGTTTGTCCCCACCCGGTTGGGGTTGTGTGGGTGGCAACCACTCGATGTGTCTCTCTCACGCTGATGTTTCTCTCTCTCCCTCCCTCTCTGCCTTCTGCTCTATCTGAAGATAAATGCAAAACTGTCCTCGGGTGAGGATAAAAAAATAATAATAAAATAAAGTTATTCTGTAAACTTTGATATAGACTCCCTGTCTCCCTGCTTTTTACCAGGCCATTCCCTCTCTGGTTATCAATGTACCTATCCTCAGAAATTCCTCATTTTCTACTTTTCATTGTTTACTGTGGGCACAGGAGACCAATAAACACACACTCACACCCACACACTCACACACTGACACATGAACACAAGCACACGCGTGTGAAGTTTCTTTGGAGTCGATGAAATAGGTCATGAGTTCTCTCTTGTGATTTCCCAGAGGTCATTTTTGTCCTTGTTCTTGCTCATTTTAGCAAATGAAAGTTTCAGCAACTAGAAAGTTGTAAGACGAGTTTGACATCGGTGAAAAGTTACTAGGACTCCCAGATTTCTAGGATTCATCTCTCTTTCTAGAAGCTTCTTCCTCGGCTTCATTCTTTGTTTTCACTTCATTCTAGAGTCAGCAATGGTTAGTGAAAAGGAATTTCTTTTATGAGTGGTTCTTTATTTTATTATTCCAACTTCACATACAAACTATTTCACTATCTTTATAAACATTATCATGATGTTCTCAAACTACTGTCATTAAAAAAAAAAAACCCACAGGTGCAAAAACAAACTCAACCCCAACGCTCTCTCTCCCTCATTGTCCTCTTTGGCACTGTTCTGTGGAAAGCTGGATAAATGAACAAGGCCATTCGACAGAGTGTAACCCATACCCGCCCCACTGGGCAATGCCTTGAACCTAAGTCCTTTTCAACTAAACGGAGGTATATTTTCTTTTATATTGTTGACTTTGACTCTGCAGCTTAGCAAAGAACACTTGTGCAACATTTTCTGGGTCAATTTGTCATCTGCTCAGAGCAGACATGCATTTTTCTCATCATTAAAGGGAAACCAAAGCCATCCACATAATCCCCCATTCTGCTTTGTTTCTTCCGGGCCTTCATGTTGACACTGAAATATTAATGAAGGGACATGAAGGTAGTGTCCCCTCATCCCCAGCCCCCACAGGAGTGTGGGCCTGGTCAGGGAGAGGGGGAGGAGGAATGTCCTCATTTTGCAAAAACAAAGTGCTTCCCCAGGTTGGCCTGCTCACCTCTCGGCCTCCGACTCTCCCAAGGTGTCTATTTAAAACAGAGATTCCTGGACTGCAGTCTGTACCTACTGAATCCAGCCTCCCGGAGGGCGGGGCTCTGTACATGTATTTTAAGCCAACTAGGTGATGGCTATGTTTTTTGTTGACTTACTGAAGTCTGTGCATCTGACTGTTACTTGAATACAAGACATAGTTAAGGGTAGTTAAATACCTACAGGATACTGTTCACAGTTAGGCTTTTATCACGGTAAGAATAATACCTTTCATTTGTATGGCAGCATCTTGAACCTTTCAAAGTGTTTTCCTCTGTCTGGGGAGGTATTATGACCTCTGTTTTAGGGATGGAATTGAGGCCCCATCGACGTAATGACTTGGGCAAAAGACACTACTCAGGAGCCAGGAGTGGGGACTAGCACTCGGGTCCTGCTTCGCTGCACATTTGGTGTCCCAGGACCCAGCACACAAAAGAACGCTTTATTAAAGTGTCCCTGACAAGTGGGCGAGCTGGATCGGTGCCTACGAGCTGCTCCTCAGGCTGCACAGTGGGCTGTGCATTTGCTTCAGGTGAAATCACAGGCGAATTCCGGGCACTGGGCAGGAACCGGGATCAGAAGACACAGTCTCATTCCTCTGGCTCATCTCTTCAGTTTCTTCCACTCCGTCTCTCGTGTAAAGACTCAAACTCTGAAATAATTAAAGGAAATTAAGTTGGTAAAAGCCAGGCTTCTTTCCTCAAGATTGATGTGCTAACAGCAGGGGCAGTTTCTCAGGACTCAGGGCGACTCGCCTTCCCCCGACAGGGTTGCTTTCTTCCGTGACATCTCCCACCATGACACAGCCTAACTGACCAGAGTAAGGTAAAAAAAAAGAAAAAATTTTTTTTTAAAAAAGCTCATGACTGCTTCCTGCTTCTGGTCCTAATTGCAGTCTGTAGACTCTCCGTGAGACTGGATTCAGAGGGAGTGTTTCTCCTTCCAGGCTGGCAGACGGCCGTCTGGAGGAGGTGAGGGAAACGCTTTCCAGCTCCACCTGCCTGTTCTTATCTCTGTATCAAGATAAGCAAGCTAGTTGGTTGTTAGCCAGAAGGAATCTTTTCATGCAAGCTGTTATTGCTCTTTAAAAAAAAAAAAAAAGTACCAGTAAAAATAAATGCGTGACCTTGCCCACCACTTTCCGGCTGTGTGGCTGAAGGTGGGAAGCTCCCTGGGCCTCTTGGCATTGGAGGATGGCTCAGGTGCCCAGCGCTGAGCCCTGAGGCGAGCAGGGTCAGGATCTGGAGGAGCCTACTTGCCTTGACACATCGTCCCTAATTACGCTGCCTTTGCAAACCTCTTCCCTTTTGCTCCACAGGCTTGTAAAAGGGCCGCAAACCTCTGCCTTCCTGTGCTTCCCTGCCCCCAGGTGGAAATCCTCTTCTTGCAGGAAGTGCAAAGCAAAGTTCAAAGCTTTCTCCATCCGAAGAAAGTGTGTCTGATCCAGTATAATGCGATTACGTGACAATTAGGCAAAAAGAAAAGAAAAAGGCAGGGCCACTCAGTGCCTCGCTGGCCAGCGCTGGCCCCATGCAGTCCCCACCTTTCTGCAGATATCCATCACTTCCTGGTTCAGTATGAAAATGCACGTGCGCATCTAGGGTTGAAGCCACTGCAGCTTGGGCTGTCTGGGGATGGAGAGTTCCAAAGAGGCTGTGATGGAATGTTCCCACCAAAGACTCCAGCCTAAGGCAGAGAGGACAAAGAGAGGAAGCCAGGGTCCCCAGACCCCGGGGCAGGCCATGACGCCTGGTGACTCCCTGTATGACTGCCAGGCTTGTTTCCTTGCTATAAAACAAGCCCAGTTCAACCTATGTTAAAAGGGGGTTAAAAGGGGTCGTAAATCTTTCTGGGCATTGAAGATCCTCCAAGAACTCAGCCTGATGTCTTTTACATCTGTTTCGGGTTCTCAGCCTCCTCTGGCTCAGCTGCCTTTTCTGCAGCGATAACTCAGCAGCCCCTTTCAGACTGCTGAGTGGCAGGGATAGGGTGTCCCCCCTCAGAGCCCCGGGGATTCGGGGTGAGCGTCCGGGCAGCAGGCAGGCCCCCAGGGCTGGCCCACTGACACCGTAAGTCTATACCCAGGGGCCCGAGGAGGGCGGCACACAGCCCGGAGCCTGGTGGCGGGTGGGAGAGCGCTGGCTGAGGTTGGTCACACGGAGATTGAATTTCAGCTGAATTAGATCAGAGCTGTGGGAAACAGCACCTCCTTCACACACACACACAGCCGGTCTCCAGGATGATGTGGGAGGGCGGCCGGGGAGACGGAGGCAGGCAGCTGCGATGAAATCCCTGGTCAGCTCACAGCATCTAACAGCTAACTTAATTACTGCACACCGGCCTCTCCCAGCGAGCCGGCCAGGCTGCGCAGAAACTGGGGTTTTAGACTGCAAGGCTCCCCGGTGTCAGGGAGAGATGGGGCATCAGCGTGACACACACCCTGCTTGGGGGGGGGGGAGTCTGTGTGTGTCTGTAAAGGAGGTACAGCACGCCTGTGGGACTATGGGAAAGGAGTGGGCCTTCCAGACCTACAGCTGCAGAAGGCAAACCGCAGCAGGGATTTTGGTGGCTTTACCCGGTACCTTTCGGGTTTGATGTTTTACAGCGCTTCATTAGCGTGCAATGTGAGCCCTCGGTGCCGCGACTTGGCTGCGATGCACTGCCCCCTCATCTCCTTTCTCTGCTGAATAACCTGACGCCACTCCAGTGACCCAGAATACCAGCCTTTCTCGGGGAGGCAGTGGAGGGCTGGAAAATGGGGGGGGGTACAATGAAAACGGGAACACTTGCAGTCCTATTAGAAAGGGCAAGAAGTCAGCTGCTTTGAAATCCGCCCCCTCAGCAGGGGTGGGGGAAGCCTTTCCAGGAGAGAGTGGGAACACATTTGTCCCTGGGCTGGCACCCAGTGTCTTTCTCCAGGGCAGCGAGGGCCTGGCATTCTGTACACGCAAAGCTGTTTGAATCCTGGAGCCTTCAAATGATCCTTTTTTCTTTCCCTGTCACTCAACAAGAGGCTGGAGGCAAAAATTCCTACAGCAGCTTCCCCTGAATCAGGCAGAAAACAGCCCCCCTCCCCCGCGGGGTGCCAGCGGTCCTCAGTCTTCGGGTTTGCACCTCTAATTTAAGCCCGGTGCTGCTGATAAGAAAATGACCTCAGACCCTCTGAAGGCCTCGTGTCTATCGCGATGCAGTGAACTTTCTGCAGGAAGCTCTTTTCCTCGCACTGGGACGCTCTGGAGGCTGTACAGTGTCCGGGTTTGAGGACGTCGGCCAGGACACCCCGGCAGAATGAAAGATCACCCCTCTGTTAGAGAGACACCCGGAGCAGAGACAGCCAGGGTGGTGGTGTCCAACTTGGGGCTTGAATTCGTAGGCTCTTGCCCCTTTGTGGCGTTTCTTGTGATTCACAAAAAGAGAAAATTAGAATCCTGACGGGAAGGTGGGTGCCATCAGGGCTTCTCCCAGGTCAGGCACATACCCAAAGGGCGCATGGGAAGACGGCAGGGGGTCCGTGAGTTCCCTGGAATTGTATCAAACATTTATATGTAAAAAATTATGTATTTCTCCCAGCCCCAGAGAGCACGCTCCTATGGATTCAGCATGATTTCAACAGTCCATGACTCCCCCAGATTTAAGAACTATTCTTTCATATTAAAGATTTTCCAAAGGTCATCTTGAGGGGGCATGGGCTTCCTCAGTCACAGGGTCTGCCAAGTACAATGCCCTGCGCACTGTGTACCGTGGGGCATGGCTGTTCGATCTATATCACTCCCTGGAAACAGTAGGTGAGGGACAGCCACCGAAAGCCGGCAGGGTGCACCCTGCCCACAGAGGGGCTGCTGGAAGTGGGTGCCCTGTGGGTGGATATGTCTGGCCCACACCCTGGTCCCAGCCGTGGTAGTCCTGAGGCTGTGTTCAGGGAGGATGTGTTTCACAAAGAGAGAAAACTTAAATGAGAACCTTGAAGAGCGGCCAGCCTAGTTCAGACTCGCTGAGCCTCTGGTCGGGCGCCAGGTGAGCGCTGAGCGCGGTTCGGACCTGCGGAAGGAGTGTGCGGGCCTGCGGGGTACCCACTCCTCTCTGCTGGGGCGGGAAGGTTTCTTGGGCACGAGGTGGTTTTATCAGGCATCCTAAAATATGGCAGGAGTGCCAGGATCCCACAGGCCTCCATTCCGGCGCTGATGTTCCGTTGCAAATTACAGGCATGTTTTTTTCTTAAGAAAATCCAATTTTTATAAATAAGCTGATCTCCCAACACAGATCAATTGGGGATGGTGATTATTTGCCTTAAGTAGTAGCTACTGTTGATGCCAGATTCATATGGACAAAGCATTACATACTTTGTCTCAAGTAGCCTTACAGTGTGGTGAGGTAGGTCCTATTCCTCCCTTTTCAGATGAGGAACTCAAGCTTAGAAAGCTTACGTGACCTCCTTGCCATTACGGTTCCACCGAGAGGCAGAGGGAACCAGGTCTACAGGACCATGCTCTGATGTTCCCCGCTACATAGCTTCTTGGTGCAGTAGGATTTGATGCTTTGCCAAAAATGTCAAGTCCTCAAATTCATCTTAAACATGGACTTGATTTTCAAAGCTAGGAGGAAAAGAAATGGATGTTTACTGAGTGCCTGTTACAGCCCAGATACTGTGCCAGAGGACACAGGTATCTCATTTTGTCAAAAATTAAATTTGATAAAAAAAAAAAAATTCTTATCAGATATTTTAAAAACGCACTTACCGCCCTGGCCGGTTTGGCTCAGCAGTTAGAGCGTCGGCCTGCGGTCCAGAGAGACCCGGGTTCGGTTCCCGCTAAGGGCATGTACCTCGGTTGCAGTTTGTCCCCGGCCCTGGTTGGTCATGCGGGTGGCAGCCACTCGATGTGTCCCTTTCATGTCGATGTTTCTCTCTCTCTCTTCCTCTTTCTCCCTCCCACTCTATCTGAACAAAAAATAAAAAAAATGTACTCGGGTGAGGATAAAAAAAAAAAAAAATGCACTTACCAGTGAAATGTATTTTGTACACACACACAAATCGTCTCCTACCAGGAAATCACCAACATCAGACTTCCCCAGGGCAGAGGCCAGGTTGTGGTCACCGGCCACCCCCTTTGCTGGTGTAATGCCTTCCTTAGGTCACTAATTACTGGATGAATGAGCAGGTACAAGAATGAACCTGTTCTGTAGACAGCTGTCAGAGGTCTTATTCCTTAAAATGGTAGCAGATCACCTTGGGCACCAGACTTCAAGATGTGGGTACAGCTCACCATGCACCCGAGGTGAATTCATAGCAAAAGGCTAAGACAGGTGGCTGAGAAACATGGGTATGGCGATTTCAATTTTGAAACTTGAAAAACTGTGCTGTGTTATTGTAATGTTTAACTGTTTCTTTTCAGATTGGGAAAATAAAGTGCTCCTGCTGGCTGAAACTTACACACCTATGTGCCCAACACCTGCCCTTTTCAGAGATCTCAGTGCAGGAGGCCTTCTGTGATATTTATTTTTCATTGTCCCACTCTGATCTATATGATATTCAAACACAATATCTCCCCTCTCCTCTCTTTCAAGTGAGCGTGTGTTTGGAAAATGATGGGGTGTTCAGTTTGGAGAAGTTAACATTTCATTTTTGGGTTGGGAGTGCGGTTAACAGAAATGTAGTGCTGGAGGCAAACCAGAGACAGAAAAAAATGAACCGACTTTGAAGACATCAGTCATGGGCTTGAGTTGTTGCTTAAGAAAGGTTGAGAGTTTCTGTTGAGAAGTGTCCTGGAGCAAGTGCTCCAAGGGGAGCTGGGCACTTCCAGACTTGAATATATCCCCCTTGGGAAACGCAGGGCTTCAGGCGCTTAAAGACAGAGGTGGGTGCAGATGCTGTCTTAGGACTGTTTGCAGGTCTCTGGTGTGGTCAGTGCATAGATGGTCAAGTCATATGAAAAGTTAGCTGCTCCCTGTGTTTGGCTCAAACTCTGCTTGCCCTTATGTCTTTATGTAGAATCTGGAGAAGGCGATAATCATGAGGCTCAGAGCTCCTCAAGTTTATCTCGCTCCTGCTCCACATGTTACAATTAAGTGTCCCAATTAGGTTGTTCCAGGTCTCTCTCCCTTCTTCCCTCCCTCCCTCCCTCCCTTCCTTCCTCCTGTCAATTTACTCATTAATTCATTTGTTCATGTCACCAGCATTGATGGAACCTCTCCTCTGGCTTCAGAGCAGCCCCATCTGCTGGGATGGGACACACATAAGCACTTGGAGTTCAGGGTTAAGAGTCCGAATCATGCACAGTGGCCAGTGAGTGGAGCGGAGGGGTCCCGACCACTGGCAGTCAGGGGAAGGAGACTTGCCCGGAGGAAGTAAGCTTGAGCTGAGCCTTGCAGGGTATAAGAGACCTTTGCTGGGAACAGAAGACAGGCGAAGCCGTCCAGGCTGATGGAGCACCAGGTGAAGCTCGGAGGGGCTGGGGAGAGGGCAGCCAAGGGGGGCTGTGCAGATATTGGGAACGGAAGTAATCCTGCCCGCGCCCCCTGCTGTGTGTGGAGCCATGAGGGGAGATGAGCAGATACACAGAACAGTTGCTAACATTTATTAAGCACCTGCCGCTTTCCGGGCACTGTTCTGATGGCTTTATATGTTTTGACTTAGTTAATCATTACGCAGCCCTATGGGGTGGGTCTTAATGGGATGCCTACTCTACAGATTCACAGGGAGATCAAGTGTCTTGCCCCAAAGCACAGAGAGAGAGTGGGGAAGCCAGGCTCCCACCCAGACAGTTGGGCTCCAATGCCTGCACTTGGATTGCTGTGCCAGGCTGGGCTCCGATGGCCTCCGGTTCGTCTTGACAAGTGACGAAGTGACACTGTCCTACCCATGGTCCAGCTTATGGTGCAGTCACCCCCGTGCACAGATGGTTTCCTTATGTAAGACTCTCCTTCCTTAGACCAGTGGGAGTGGGGCTGTTTTGTGTCAGAATGCTGCACTGAGGGTAGGGGCCATCTCTCTTTTTTAACCCTCACCCGAGGATATTTTTCTATTTATCTTCAGATAGAGAGGTAAGGAGGGAGAGAGAGAGAAACATCAATGTGAGAGGGACACATCAACTGGTTGCCTCCCACATGACCCTGACTAGGGCTGGGGACGAACCACAACCGAGGTATGTGCCCTTGACCAGAATCGAACCTCAGACTCTTTGGTCTACCGGCTGATGCTCTAACCGCTGAGCCGAACCGGCCAGGGCAGGACCATATCTCTTTATTCATCCACGTGTGTCCACTATCAAGCACAGAGCCTGGTCCACAGTACCAACTCACTAAATATTTATGGAGTAAACAATACGTGAATTCATTTTTACCTATTCATCTCATGAGAAAGTGAATTCAGACTTCCTCAGGGTTATGCTTAATTTCTCATTTGAGATGTCAACGAACTTAACAAAACCCGTGCGTTCCACTAAGACCTTGCTTGTCACATATCATATATATATTTGGAAATACGAAATATTCAATCCCAAGTCAAAATGTAGCGAGATGAACTTCCAAATCTGAATCAATGGGTTGGTGGTGGGTGGGTTCCAATGTATTAGATGCATTTACTTTATCTAATATGTACATTCTTCAATTCACAAATTGTCCAAATTTTCCGCTCCTCTTGCAGTTAAAATCCACCAAAAAGAAGGTCTTGTGTATCTACGATTTTCCTAAAATCTATGCTATTTATTTTGAGGATGATCAAAAGTTGACTGTTGGACTTTGGAGCTCCTAAGAATCTGGTCACTAATCGGATGTGGTTCCAGTGGAATCCAGGGATAGAACTTGCCCAGTAACATCAATGCACCGACTGCTTCCTATGTATCCCAGTGTCACAGATGAAGTGGGTCTCTTCCCTGCAAGAAGCAACAGCGCAGTAGAAACAGAGAAGTGTGTCTTCTGTTTGGTCAGCAAGGCGAGGCCTTGTGCAGTCTGTCTGTCAACACTGATAAGCTGTGACATCAGGAGGCTTGGAAGACCCCCAGCTGCTTCAGCTACTCAGGATCCCGGGTCCCAGAGCCCGGGATCCCTGTCAGGGCCTTAGGAAGGTCCTGGAGTGCCAGGAGGGCCGGGAGCTCCAGTTATCCACCCATGGGGCTCATGCACTATTTGGGTAGCCATGTATTTTGAACTTCCAGAGACCTTCATTCATTTTCTGGGTTTCTTCAAGGGCTTGTTTTCATCATCTCAGCCGTAACCACTTCTCTGTAAAAGCCTTCCTCAAAAAGAGACATATTTTAAGAAAATGAGTCAAAACTAGAGCACGATCACCATTTTCTAAGAAACACTTTTTTCCTTTGGTTTCTTAAGTGTATTTGTGGTTTCAATAGCATTTGATGTATTCTATTCAGTTGCAAAGACTATTGAGGTGATCGCTACCAAGATTTCTGCGCTTCACGATTTACAAATCTGCTAAGGTCTATCACAAGATTGACATTCGCTCATTTGGTTCTCATCGGCCCTTTCTGAAGTGAGGAGCGGTATCATGACCCTGTTTTTACAGATGAGGGGGCTGAAGTTCTGGGAAGACACTAGGCTAAGATTTGTCAAGGGGACACCTCATAAAAGATAAGTAGCCAACCCCGGGTTGGCTCAGTGGTTGAGCATCAACACATGCACCAAGAGGTCACCGGTTCGATTCCCGGTCAGGGAATGTGCCCAGGTTGTGGGCCTGATTCCCAGTAGGGGGCATGATGTTCTCTCTCATCGATGCTTCTCTCTCTCTCTCCCTCTCCCTTCCTCTCTGTCTCTAACATCAATAAAGAAAAACAATTTTTTTAAAACATAGGTAGCCAGAACCTAAACCCAGTTCAGACGGTAGAACCTCCCCCTCCCCACCATGCTGTGGATAAATCAGGGAAAGTAGGAGATTTGAGATGAGCGTCCACCACGGGTGAGGCGTCTCACAAGTGTGATCTCACTGACAACCTGCAGGGTAGGGAACTATTATCGCAGAGGAAGAAATTAAGGGTCAAAGAGGACCTGTAACTTAGATGCCTAGCAAATGGCTGAGCCCTTTTGGTGAGAAATAAACCACTCTGAGAAGACAGGTATTGTCAGGTGACTGAAATTTCTTAAGAGCACAAAACCGGGCGGAACAGCTCACAAAGGCACCTGATCTGTAAAACGAGAGTTCTAGAGGCTTTTCTGTTATTCTGAGGAATAATTTCTTCTCCTTCCCAGAAAAATCTCTGTCGGTTACTTTTGCTCCGCCACCTGCAAACAGACTTTAGACGGTGCAAACCCCCTCTGCAGGGTGTCGATTCAGACGGAGCAAGTGTCAGTTAAGCAGAATGGTGTCTTTTTTTACCTGAAGGAATTTCAGATCTTTCCTGAGGCCCGTCTCTCCAGGGAAATGAGCTCTGTCCTCGGAATTCTACAGAAAACCTGAGTAAGAATGAAGATTTATGACGGGCGACGCGGGCGGAAGCGGCTATCGGCTGGGCCATCTAGAAGCTCATCTTTGTGTCATTAGAGAAACACTCCCTCTCGACAGGATACAGTCTGGTTATCGCAGCATCTCCTCGGGTTTCCTTCCCATTCTGCTTACAGACGCCCCCATATAAAGGGATGCATTTCATGAAGACAGCCTTTTAAGAGGCGGTTTATCCCAGCTGTTGTCGTCTATCTTAAACACCTACCTTTTCACCCTCGTGCGGAGCTTCCATGTCGATAAGGGAGGTGAGAAAGGGAACTTGAGAAATCTCAGCAGAGGGAAAACGCTCAGGCTGCCAGTGGGAATTGAAGTCAGAAACCGGCCAGGAAGCTCCACGTTCCAGAACACCCAGCCTCAGCCTCGGGGGCGAAGCCACCCGCTCCGGACTCCGGGCTGACCCCGAACGCCCGACCGTAAACACTTTTCCAGGCCCACAAACACAGGGCTGCTTCGCCTGCAGCCCCAACATTTACTCCTCAGAGCTGGTGGCAAAGCAGCAGCGACATGCAGGTTGGACATAGAACCAGACGGAAGGGGCCGGGCCACCAGGGGCTGTCTTTCCTGGCACTGTGACTTCTCAGGGCCTGATGTCACTCTAGGCACATGCAGACCTGGGTGCCCTGGCCACTGGCCCAGGGTGTGATGGCAAATGCCCTGAGAGCTTTCTCACTTGGGTCTGGAGCCAGAGGCACATGGGAGCCACTGAGATAAGTCTGGGGAACTTTCAGGGTGTGGAGGGGGGAATTGGCGGGTGGTCCCAGAGCCCTGCCAGAGTCCCGAGCAGCCCATTATAGCCAATGGATGGGAGCGGGCTGGGGAGGCGCTCCTTTGTCGGAGAGGAAATAAACCGGACTCCAGCGGCCTGGTCCTGCAGGCGGGGTTGCCTGTTTGAAGTCAAGACTGGCGGGTGCAGGAAGCTGGTGCGTCAGGTTCCCATTAGCTGAGGCAAGGACATGGCTCCCTGGCCATGGTAACAATTAAGCCTCCCGCTACTGGTCCTTACCCTGGGGTGAGGCCCTTTTCTTCCTCACCAATGTGACTTCATGTCGCCCTGGTTTCCTTATGGCTCGGTTTCCTGCGGATTCCCGTTACTCCACGTCTAATCTTCTGAGACCACTTATTAGACCACACAGATCGCCTCCAGCGCGCAGACCCCGCGCAGACCCCGGAGTGCCCAGCAGAAAGACCTCGACTGTGAAACGTGAGAGTTGCTTCCTATGAAAATAATCAGCTTACCAAAATTCAGACTTATAACTATGGAGGGAAAATAAACTCATTATACATGCATACCCTGAGGCATGCTCAATTCTTTCCTTCCTGGTTTTTTTTTTTTTTTTTTTAAGAGTGGTTTAGAACAATTATCTCCATCTTCAATGGCGAGGGAAATAGGACGTCGACAAATGACTGTAGTACGAGCGGAAAACCGAAAAGATGCAGTTATGATCTTTTAAAAGAACAGAAATACGCCCTGGCCAGTTTGGCTCAGCGGTTAGAGCGTCGGCCTGCGGTCCGGAGAGACCCGGGTTCGGTTCCCGCTAAGGGCACGTACTTCGGTTGCAGTTTGTCCCCGGCCCTGGTTGGTCGTGCGGGTGGCAGCCACTCGATGTGTCCCTTCACGTCGATGTTTCTGTCTGTCTCTCCCTTCCTCTCCCTCCCACTCTATCTGTACAAAAAATGGAAAAATATCCTCGGGTGAGGATTAAAAAAAAAAAAAAAAGAAGAGAAATACGTCTGTACAGAGATGAGGCTAGGCCACAGAAAGTGCCGTTTGAGCTGAAGCTCGGGAAAGGTAGAATTTGAATAC
Source organism: Molossus molossus (assembly GCF_014108415.1). NCBI lineage: Eukaryota > Metazoa > Chordata > Mammalia > Chiroptera > Molossidae > Molossus > Molossus molossus. The sequence continues at coordinate 33,809,399 of NW_023425351.1, read as the reverse complement.
CTGGAAGTCGGTGGGAAGAGGGAAGGGCGCCCGGGGAGACGGAACTCCCAGGTGCTGTGGGAGGTGAATCGGGGGTAAGGCAGCTCCAGCCTTCAGGAGCGTTTCGCCTCAGTGGAAGCGGTACAACGAGCAGAGGTGAGAAATGGTTGGGAGGACAATGTAAGACAGTCCGATTGCATCACTGCAGGTACAGGCCGCTCTCCACCGTGGTCTGTGAGCCTCTGAGGGCCACTTCTCCGGCCAGTGCCCTGATGCCAGTCACTTGGCCCCACAGCCCCCCCCCCCATCCTCTGACCCCTTGCCTTCACCCCTGCACCTCCGCCGCACCCACCTAGGCAGAATCACTTCCAGTCGGGGCTGCTGGGTACCCTTTCTCTTGACCTGGATGTCTCAGCATTTCCCAGGGCACTGTCCCCAGACTTTACCCCTTCCTCCCCTTGCCTTGCGATTCACAGAAAAAATACAGTAGCTAATAAAAGCAATAGAAAGGAAGGAAAGAAGAAAAAGAAAGGAATGAAGGAAAGAAGGGAGAAAGGGGGAGAGAGAGGTAAAGAAGAAAGAGAGGAAGGAAAGAAAGGAGGAAGGGAAGAAGGGAGAGAAGAAGGAAGGAAGGGAGGGAGGGAGGGAGGGAGGAGAAAACACCATCAGGGGCCACCTTCTCGAAGGCCTTCTCCCAAAGCCCTTCCTGTAGCCTTTCTTCAAGGTCGCCTCAGAGGAGCCCACCCCCGGTGTCTTTACCAGGCTGTCCTTACCACCCCCAACTCCCCACCTGCACTTTATCTTGGACTTCTGCTCTCCTTCCAGAACTTTCTTTGCCAGCCACCTTGTGGCCTATCTTCACTGTTTCTTTTCTCCGCCCTTTTACCCACAATTTTTAATCTTCCCTGTCCTCAAAAATAAGAACACTTTCTTCACTCTCTGTCCTTCCCAAGCGACTGCCTGACAGTCTTCACCCGGCCCAGCTCCGTGTCTCCGAAGAGGATTCCCTCCGTGCTCTGTTCACTGGCCCCCTCTGGCCGCACCATCTGCTCCACCACCAGAGGAGCAGGAGCAGGAGCAGGAGCAGGGAGTGCCTCCCGGGCTCTGCCATCGTCCAGAGCGGCCACCTTTCTGGGCCTCAGCTTCCTCACCAGGGAAATGGGGACAATAATACTTTTGCTTGTGAATAAGCACAAGAATGCATTAGTGCTAGAATGACAATTCGATTCCAGAGCCTGGTAAGAATCACGTAGCAGCGGACAAGAGAGTGACCTCACAGCAGGAGACACAGGGTGCATGCCGGGCCCTTTCCCTGGAATGCGCTTGGCTGAGTTTGATGCCCAGGGAGTCTCTGGGCATCATCTAGCCCAGTTCCCCACCTATGTCCTCCTGAGATCTGTCCCCGGACCCTTCACTTAGATGACGGCAATGGCTGCTTTGCCCTTGGTGCTTTGTTTTTCTACCTCAGAGCTGGTTGGTGGGCCCAGCCCACCCTCCTCTGTGGTGGTCAGAAGAAGTTTCCAGTCCCTTTACAAGGCTGCCGGGTCTCGCAGGCTGGGGTGTACTGTACTCACTGTATTTGTCTGCCTGGGCCAGTAACAGAGGACCACAGACTGGCTGGCTGACACAGCAGAACTTGACTTTCTTACAGTTCTAGAGGCTGGAAGTCTGAGCTCAAGGTGCTGGAGGCTTGGTTTCTCCTGAGGCCTTGCAGCTTGGCTTGCTGATGGTCGTCTTCTTGCTATGTCCCCACATGGTGTTCCCTCTGTACCTGGCTGTGCTAATCTCCTCTTACAGGGACACACGTCACATTAGCTTAGGGCTCACGCATATGACCTCATTTTAAATGAACCACCTCTTTAAGGCCCACCTCCAAATACAGTCCCATTCTGAGGTCCTGGGGTTAGGACTCCAACATATGAGCTTTGAGGGGCCACAATGCAGCCCATGACACTTATCTGGGCCACACCACAGGCCCTAACACGCTGCCGGTCACACTTGTGTCACTTGTTCATTAAACCACGTGGGAAGAAACCAGGGAAGGGAAACAAGGCAGGATGCAGAGAAACAATCTTTAAAACCCATTTCTGATAGGATCTGTGGGAAATCAGGGAGAAAGCAAGGAAGGCTAGTCATCACCTCTAATGTTTTCCTTTCAATAACGTGTCCTCACACAACAGGATTATTTCACTGGAGTTGGGTTTCCTTCTTCTTGCAAAATGATACCCCTGGGACGGATGACATAATACACAAAATGAAGCAAGATGGATTCTGCCTCTGTAACTCACTGTTATGGAGCCTCAGGGCCCAGCACGTAGTAAATATGTATTAGCTATTATTGGTATCATCATCATCAGCAGCAGCAGCAGCAGCACTGGCTCCAAGCTCTATGAGGACAGGGACACTTCACATCCCGTTCCTTGCTGTTCTCCCTGGTCTCACATGGTGCTGAGCAGAAAGTAGAAGCTCAATATATTTGTTCAATAAATGAAGATACGCTACCTCTGGGCTTGCTTTTTGCATCTCTGGAAAGAATGAGTGTTTACTGAGCACTGACCACTGTAAGGCCCTGTGCACATGTTTTACATGCTTTGTTTCATTTTCATTCCCACACCATTCATTTGAAGTAAGGACCAGTTTTAACTAGTTACATTTAATCAATTTATTTTTTATCCTCATCCGAGGACATTTTTGCATTCATCTCCAGATAGAGCAGGAGGAAGAGAGGGAGGAAGAGAGAGAGAGAAACATCGATGTGAGAGAGACACATCAAGTGGTCGCCACCCACAGGACCTGAACCGGGGCCGGGGACAAACTGCAACCGAGGTACGTGCCCTTAGTGGGAACCAAACCCGGGATTCTCTGGTCCGAGGGCCGATGCTCTAACCACTGAGACAAACCGGCCAGGGCAGTTGGTTTTTAAATAAGTTTTGAGAAATGCATATTTCAGACGAGGAAACTGAGCATGAGGGTTAAGTAGGTGGTCCAGGCCACACAGCTGACCAGGGCAGGGCTCAGTGTGTCACACTGCTTGCCTCGTGTCCATAAAGGAGGTCACAAATTCCCCGTCACAGTTGTTGGGAGGATTAAGGGACATGTGTACAGGAGCTCATAAATAACAGGCCCGCCCCTCCAGGACAAGGGCTGTGGGATCTCTTCTAACTGAAAACTCTCCCGGATCCTCCATTAACTCAAACCCCTGCAACCACTGTCCCATTTTTCTGATTCTCGGGAGACATCTCTGTTTCACTTGCTCATCACCCATTTTGTCTTAAACCCACTCAAAGCTGGCTTCTTCCCTCCTCTTTCTGGAACTGCTCTTAGTGAAATAACCACGCACATCTACAGCAACCTCATCTCTGTCTCATTTTCCCCAACCTCTTAGCAGAGCTAATGACGCTCCTTCTTAAAACACTTTTTCTCCAAGCTTCCTGGTTTCTGTTTCACTCCCTGGGTGCTCCTTCTTTGTCTCCTGTGATGGTTTCCCCACCTCCATCTAAGTCTAAATGTTGAAGTACCTCAGGTCTAAACTTCTCTGGCCAGGAAATCGCATCCAAAGCCATGACTTCAATGCCATCTGTACGCACACGGTTCCAAATTTCTTCCCAACGCTGGCTTCTCCCTGGGGTTTCAGATTCATCCATCCAGCTTCCCATATGGCACGGCCACTTGCAAGTCTAATGAGCATCTATAACTTCAAGCATCGTTCTTGATTCTGCACTTTCTTCCTTTTCCCCACCCAGACCTTTCACATTCTTCCCCACTCACATGTTCAGAATAAAAAAATCTATATCATCTTCACTCCTTATTTCCCTTTATCTCCCTTCAATCCATCAACAAGTCCTGCTGAGGGCTTTACCTCCAGATATAGCTCAAATCTCCCCTTGGAGTTAGAATGGAATCCAGAGTTGTTGTCCAGCCTTACAAGGCTCTCCTTGGCCTAGGCTCTGCCCGCCTCTAGGACCTGCAGGGTGGCCACAGCACCTGCTTGCCCATGATGCTTCTGACACACCGGACCCTACACTGTTCTTTCTTGTTGTTGTTGTTAATCCTCACCAAAGGATATTTTTCCACAGGGAGAGAGGGAGGGAGGGAGAGAGAGAGAGGGAGAGAGAGAGAAACTGTGAGAGAGACTCGATTGGTTGCTTCCCGCACAACACCCACCAAAGCCGGGGATTGAATTTGCAACCAAAAGTTATGTGCCCTTGAGCAGGAATCAAATCCAGGGCCCTTTGGTTCAAGGGTCAATGATCTGAGCCAAACCAGCCAGGGCTCTACACTGTTCTTGAACACAGATGTATTTCTGCCTCAGGGCCTTTGTACTTGCTATTTCTTCTGCCTGGAATTCTTTCTCCCAGATTTTCTTATGCCTGGCTCCTTCTGATCATTCAGGTCTCAGTTAAAATGTCATCTCAGAGAAAGTTTCCACGAAAACTTTGGTTAAAGTAGCTTCCCACCCATAGCTCCACGTCCCTCTTTAGTTAGGGAAGTGTTTGGCTGAGAATATGAATAAACCTAACACAGGCCTCAGTGGATAGATCTTCAATTGTCTCACATATTACGACAAGGGGGGAGTTAGGTCAAGGCTGTGCCAGGGATGCTCTTGAGAACTCAGGCTCTTGCTTGCTTTCTACTCTGCCACCCTTAACATCTTGACGTTCTTCCTTGTGATCATCATTTCAAGGTTGCAAGACAGATGCTGCACCTCTGGGCATTTTGTCTGTGTCCGAGACTAGGAGAAGGGAAAGGTCAAAGGGTCAAAGTCTTTTCTTTGGCTTCAAGGGGAACCCGCCTCAGGGTATTCCGCCTGGACTCAAGGTGTACGTCATCCTCTACCCTGAGCAGGAAGGGATATTGAGGACACAAGCATTTTACTTTTTCAGCGTTTGCACTAGAGAATGCAAGGGCAAGGGGGGCTGGGAATGACCTGGGGCAGCTCATTCCAGTCATTTTTATGTCATATTGCCCTGTTTAATTTTTTCATAGAACTTCTCGTGATCTGAAATGACCTGGTCGTTCATCTGTGTTTGTACTTATGGTGTGCTCTTATCTATGGTAGGCTACTTAAGAATAGTGACCCTACCGTGCTCTCCTTTCCTCTGACACTCCCCCCTCGCCTGCTCACGGCCCTCTGTCCCGACCACCGCAGGCATGCTGGCCTCGCCCCACCTGTGGCCCACACAGTCACTCACTGCGGTTCCTTTCGTGTCCATTTCTGCCCAGATGCCCTTGTGCTCAGCTTTGCCTGATTCTCACCAGCACAGTCTCTCCATCTGCAGTTCTCTGGGGTCCAGAGCAGCCACCCAGCCATGGCTGACCTGTGCCCCCCCCCCCCCCCAGGACTTGGGTCTGCTCCGGAGGAGCCTATGAGGGCATTCAGAGTGCCCAGCTCAGGTCTCTGGCAGCCCCCAGCACCTCTGGTGAGTATCTCTTTAGCCCATACAGCATCTTCAGAATAAATATAAAAAAATAAAAAAATAAAGGATAGTGACCCTATCTCTTGTTTATGACTATGACTAGGATAGTCCCTAGTATACTTTCAATAACTATGTGTTGATTGTTGAACAAACAAACAGAAATAAATAGATTTGCCTCCATTTACAAGTGGGTTTCTAGTACACACAGAACACTCACAAAGCACCCGACAAGCACAGTTTAATTGTGGGTGTCCCGTGCCAATCCTTGGCAAGCCATCTAGACACTGTCGAGCGAGCTGTGCTTCGGGTCTGAGGCGTGACGGGGGTCTGTTCATGGCAGGTGTGTTGCTAGGACCAATGCCATGCTCTGGGAGGTCCCCATTCTCTCCCAGTTGCCTTTGTGATGGCTCAACCGGCAGAATGTCCGCAGGTTAGAGGGAAGCTAAGTGTCCTCCCGCAGCATCCCACCAATGGCCATGAGCTTCCTGGACACACACAAACTCTATAATCTTATGTAAAATATAAATTATATAAACTATGACTTATGTAAAATAGACACAGGCTTGGTCAGGCTCATGATCAGTTTCAATGCCAACCTAAGTTTCCATGTAGAAGAAGGGATCTCACAGTGGTTCTCCAGCTCGAGGTTGGCCATGGCTGCTGCTGGAATCCAGGTGTGCCTGGTAACCGCCAGTGGGCCAGCAGAGTGGTCCCTTTTGCAGGGGGTACTGAACAGCCTCACGAGTCTCCCTCACCCTGTGGGAGAGCTGAGCTAACAAGGAAGCCCGTTGCCAACGTCCGAGTGATCTGCAGAGAGAAGAGATGCTGATTGCTGCCTCTTGTCTCCTGACCAGCTCCTTGCAGACTCGGGTCTGGGTCCAGGGGAAATAAAGAGCTGGAAATAAATATGGGGAGAAGTATTTTCATTATACATCCTCGAATATAAGGCACAGAGCCACAGCGCTTCAGTGCCTGTGGAAGAGATGTGACCTGGGGAGCCAGAGGCGCTCTTCTCCCTTCTTCTTGACTCACAGCCGTGTTGGGGTCGGCGCACCGAGGGGGAGGGGTGCAGCGGGAGCACAGGGCGGCCCCAGCTCTGCACGGCCTCCGCCTCTCACTGCATCCGTAGCAGCTTGTTCCCCAGCGCAGCGAGGGCGCGCCCAGGAGCCGGAGACCTGCTGGGTGGCGGGACGTCCTTATCGCTATTCATCGTTGAACTCATATTAAACTCATAGCGGCCCCCACTTTAGCCTAACGAAGCCCAGGGACAATGGGCCACATATATTTATTGAACAAATATTTATCGCCAGGCACTGTACTAGATGTGTAGCTCACGCAGGGGACGAAGAATGTATTGCATGATAGAAGGAGATATGATAAACCGACTTCAGCAATGACATTGACCAAAGGGACAAAAGTTGGATATAAAAATAAGTAATTTAGAATATTGAGCCCTGGTAGGGTGGCTCATTTGGTTGGAGTGTCCTCTCGTACACCAAAGGTGGCAGGTTCTATTCCTGGTCAGGGCAGTACCTAGGTTGCAGGTTTGATCCCTGGTCGGGGCGCCTACAGGAGGTAACCGATCGATGTTTCTCTTTCACATAGATGTTTCTTTCTCTTTCCCTTCCTCTCTCTAAAAATCAATAAACATATCCTGGGGTGAGAATTGAAATAATAATAATTTAGAACATTGAACTGAAACTTACAAGGAGTTTAGGGCCAATTCCTCTCGGGAGGAAGACACCAACCATTCTCCATCTCTGAGGCCACAATCCACAACTTCAGGTCATGACTAGCACTGCCAAGAGCCAAATCCCTGAGGCCACCCTTTGTGTCCCCTCCCCCTGCACTGGAGCCCCATTGCTTTCCTCACACAGCGACCTCAGCTGTACATGCCTGGCACTGAGGTTTACGAGTGTGTGGTCCCTGTGGCTGGGCTGTGAGTGCCACACTGGGGCTCTGTGGAACCTCGTGCAATGGGGAGCCCACAGCAGAGGCTGGAGAAATAGCCGCTGGCCGTCTGGCAGAGTGAATGAGCAAAGTGGAGTCACATTGCAACAGGTGAGGGTTAGGTCAGACTTCATGGCAGGCTCCTGAGGTGCTGAGGCAGCTGTGAGGGGGAGGATTAACCCGCCGGCTGCAGCCAAGTCACCGGGACTGGGTCTGTTTCGACCACTGTCCACGTTGGAGGACTGTGCGGACAGTCTGGCTCGCCGGCTGGAGGGCCTTTGCAAATATGCAGGGTTTCAGAAGCCTACATATGGGTGGTGGGGTGCCAAGATGCACGCGACTCTGATGACGGTCAGGCCAATCCTACAACATTCTACCTTTTGCTACATCGATCAGAAAAAGTGTGTGTGTGTGTGTGTGTGTATAACCAGTTTCAGTTCTGCAACATGTTTGGAATTTTGTGAAGGACACTTATTTACCCAGGCTCCTTTCATCTCGCAAAGCAATGCGTGTCCTGAAATCACCTCTTTCAGGCAGGTAAGATCCCGACTGGGTATGGATAGCACTAGAAATTCGAACTTGAGAGAATGAGACGTGAGGAACACTGTTTATTCATCGGCAGTGCTGAGAAGCAGAGTTGAAAGTAGCCGAGTGCAGAAAGGGAGGGCTGAGCTACATACAGCAGCCCTTGGCCACCGTTTGCCTGCACTGGCCAAGCTCCTCAGCAGAAATGCCCCTTCACGGCGACAGCCACAGTGACACGCATCGCTGATGTACCTATCCGAAGCTCAGGTCTCACAATGCTTTACTATGTGCAGTGCACTCTGATGTTTTCTACTATACTCTGTTCTTTTTCTTCCTTTTCAAAAGCGCTGGTCATCACCTGTGAAATTGGGTGGGCTGTGAACCCAGGTGGCTTTAGACCAAGTGAGCTCTGTGTTTAGCTGAGGTTGGGACTGGACTCTGTGACACAGGTTGCTGGAACCCCTCAAGGCCTGCAGTCTGTACAGAGAATGTTGGTGACCCTCCTGTGTCCTGCTCCAGGCGGGTGGTGACCCTCATGTTCCCAAAGCAGGGTGAGGGCCAGGATACTGAGTAGTTCCCTCCGCAAGTCCCCTCCGCAAGCACCTCAGCCCTAGAGAGCCTCGGGCACCTCTACCTGCAACACAGAGGTTCAGCAACAGCTCCCTGATTCTGACTCTGTGGCAGATTGCGATTTGTCACCATTGGGTTGGGACTGTCACCAATGCTTGTCAGAGAGATGAGAATGGAGTCAGTGGGGTTTCTGCAACCTCCCTAGAAAATGTGGGCACTTTCCATTGTACTTCAAAATGCTGATGAGCTGGGTCAAGGGGAAAACAAGCCTTCCTTCAGCCCTCTCTTTGCTCCTTCTTCAGACACATAATCTGAATGGAGCGACTACCTGGCGGCCACTTCTTGGGTATTTACAGAGGCCACACTTGGCCTCAGGCTGGAAGGCCTGAAGGCCTGCTCCTTGGAAAACGATTCAACTGTCAGTTGTCATTAGACGGTGCATGTTTAGTGTTAGTTGTGAGTGCTTTTAAGTCAGAGGTTCCCGGAAGATCCATGAGGGAGGAAATAGGAGGTCTGGGTCCCTCGCTGGTGGGGAAGCTTCAATTTGAGTGGGGGACTCATCTCACGGTGGCCCTGAGAGCCAGGCAGGCACGAGGCCTTTTCATTCATTGTCATCTGTCTGATGCTGACAAGGGCCTGGCGTGTTGTGGGTACTTGAAAAAGCAGTGTGAGACAAACAGATGACAAGGGACATGTTGGAACGGAGCATTTCCTGGGACGCCTAGGCCTTGAAGGTGTCCCTTTATGTGGTTCAAAGGCAGTTGATCAGCATCAGAAAGTCCGCTCTGTGCTCCGGCGCTGACTCCCCTCGGAGATGGCCCCAGCTCCTCAGCAGCGCTGCGTGTGGACTGCCAGCCATGTGGTGGTCGGGGCCTGATGGGAGTGGGTGCTGGCATGGCATCCCCTGGACACCTCCAGCTACAGGCACAGATGACAGGCTGCACACTCAGCCCTCTGGCAGCACAGGGCTGAGCAAAGGTGTCCCTGGAGAAGGACAGAGGGGTGCAGTGACACTTGGGTTATGAGAGTTGACATGGCTTTGGAGAAATCCCAAAGACATCTGCTGCCGGGTGTATGGTTGTCTGGCTGATTTTGACTTTGGTCAGTGGTAAGATACTTAGGCCCCATTCATCTACTCCCTTAAAGCTATAACAACTCCTAGAATTTCTTTGAAAGCATTTCCAATCCCAAAGTTTTATCCCCCCCCCCCCTTAAAATGCTGGCTCTTTTGCAAAATAATAGAAGATTGGCTGACACTTATGTATACACTAGTCCCCTCTTATCCGTGGGGACACATTTCAAGACCTCAGGGATGCCTGAAACCATCGATAGTACCCACCCCTATGCATACTATGGTTTTTCCTGTATACATGCTTACGACAACGTTTAATCTATAAATCAGGCACAGGAAGAGATGAACAACAACAGCTAACAGTAAAGTAGAGCAATTAGAACAGTACACTGTAATAAGAGTTATGTGACTGTGGCATTATGAAGTCACATAAGGGTGACTTGAGCACAAGCCCTGCGATTCCGAAACAGTGGATCTGATAACAGAGATGCTACTGAGTGACTAACGGGCAGGGAGAGTCTGCAGCTCCAAGACGCTGGATGGAGGGATGAGTCATTCACATGCCGGGCAGGACAGAGCAGACAGCGTGAGATTTCATCTCGTTACTCAGAACCCCGTGCAATTTAAAACTTATGAATTGTGGAGGTCACATACTTAGCTAAGAAGCATATGGGCCCAGGAAGCTCCCCACTGTTTTAGGAGCCTTCTTCCACCGACAACCCAGATGCCACTCTAGCTGGGGTAAAGATGATCCTGCTGCATGAGGACATTTTTTTCTGCTGGGGGTGGGGAGGCTCTATGGATGCCCCTTATTAAATCAGCTCAGTGTCATGTCCAGAGCCCGAACGCCATGGACTTTGTGTCTCTTGGTAATGTTAGGTCTGCTGGTTCTGTCTTTGATAGGCTTTTCACCTCCCAAATGCTGTTCCTGGAGTTATGATGCCCCATGCAGAGGCAAAGCATCCTGTAGACATGGCCCCACAAGCAGGCCGATGCCTCAGGGAGTCTGGAATTCATGGTTAACCAGGAAAGCATATCTGAGCCAGAGCTGGAGAAGCAGCACAGTGTGGGGCTTAGGATCAGAGACCATGGAGTCACAGTCTGGGTTCAAGTCCCAGCTCTACCTCTGTAAGCCATGTGACCTTGAGTCAGTCTCCGTTTCCTCATCTGCAAATGGGGATGGTTACAATGATGCTGATAGAATCCACTTGGCAGGTGAATTATACATGAAATGTTTAGAAAAGTCCCTGCCACATAGGAAGGGGTCTTTACTCACTTGGTTGTGGATTATTTTTAAAGAAATACATTTTTTTAAACTATTCCATACTCATACTTTTTTTTCCCTTTTATCAACATGTTGTAAATCAAACTGGACCCTCAGGTTTTGACTGAATGTCTTTGTGACACAGCCTGTGTAACTTGATATGGCATCAAAAGCCCATCCCAGATGACCTTAGGGCCACTCAACACCAAAGCTGTGGTCTGGGGGCTCCTGGGACCTGGCTCCATCTCAGCCACAGGTGGCCTATTACCTCGTTTAACCGATTACACCCAATTAAAGGGAAGGTCTTAATTTGCCTTTGTAGCACTTATAATCAGCTAAAATGTTGGACATCACTTCCTGATGCTAAGATCTGCTTCCTCTTTCCCACACAAGAGCAGCAAAGAGACACGGGTCTATTGGAATATCTGAGGAATTTTTACAGTCTTTCTAAGTTTTTACTAAAAGATGGTTTCCTCTTCCCTTTGGCTTTTGACACACGTATAAATCACCAATGTCATAATCTGTTGCAGCTTTGAGCTAAATGCAAATCACCTTTTTTGAGTCAAAGGAATCAGAAAATTTTGTAGGAAAATTAAGAAGAAAGAATTTACATAGGTTATATTTCTCATTATAAAATAATATATGCTTAATATAGAAATCTGGAAATATAGAAAAGTAAGTGGGAAAATAATTACCTATGGCCCCAACCAGAAATATCTACTCTAAATATTTTAGTATGTTTTCTTCCGGGCCTGTTCTGTGTCGAGATTGGGTTTGATCTAGTTGTGATCAAAGTACAAACACAATTTTGTTTTGCTATAAATTTTTTGTAAAAGTTTGTAACATTTGTATGGTATTTGACATGTTTAATTATGTATTTTTCTATTATTGAATAATTAGCTTAAAAGTTATACCTAGCCCTGGCCGGTTTGGCTCAGTGGTTGGAGCATCGGCCTGTGGACCAGAGAGTCCTGGGTTCAGTTCCCGCTAGGGGCACATACCAAAAAATATATATATATATATATATATATATATATTATATGCAATATTTTCAATTATATTTTCCCCAACAGTTTTTTTTAAAAAATTGATTTCAGCCCTGGCCGGTTTGGCTCAGCGGTTAGAGCGTCGGCCTGCGGTCCGAAGAGACCCGGGTTCGGTTCCCGCTAAGGACACGTACTTCGGTTGCAGTTTGTCCCCGGCCCTGGTTGGTCGTGCGGGTGGCAGCCACTCGATGTGTCCCTTTCACGTCGATGTTTCTCTCTCTCTCTCTCCCTCTCACTCTATCTGTACAAAAATTGGAAAAATGTCCTCGGGTGAGGATAAAAAAAAATAAATAAATAAAAAAATAAAAATAAAGAAATAAAAAATTGATTTCAGGCAGTGGAATATGTAGGTCAAGGGGTATGAACATTTTTGAGGCTCTTGATTCATACTGTTTAATCTAAAATATCTGTTCCAACTTAACCTTCCCCTCTAGAAGGGGCAAAAGTGCATTAGTGGAACGCAGAGAGTCTCATCCTAGTGTGGGCAGAGGAAGCTGGCAGGGTTCTCTCCTCCCTCCTGGGTCCACTCGTAGTCTTTTTCTATTATTGTGATAAAAAATAAAGTAAAATTATCATCTTAACCATTTTTATTTGTTAATCTTCACTGAGGTTATTTTTTCATTGATTTTTAGATAAAAAGAGTGGGAGGGAGGTGAGGAGGGAGAGAGAGAGAGAGAGAGAAAACAGTGATGTGAGAGAGATACATTGATCGGTTGCTTCCTGTACAACCCCAACCAGGGCTGTGGATCAAACCTGCAACCCAAGTACATGCCCTTAACTGGAATTGAACCCGAGACCCTTTGGTCTGTGGCCCAGTGCTCTAACCGCTGAGCCAAACAGGCTAGGGCCTACTTTAACCATTTTTACATGTTCAGTAGTAGTATGTCTATCCATGTTGTTGTGAAATGGGTCTCTAGAATGGTCTCACCTTCCAGTATGAAAGTCTGTACCCATTAGAACACAATGCTTTCCTTTTCCCTCCCTTCGACCTCTGGCAACCCCATCATCGATTTCTGTTTCTGTGAATGTGACCACTTTAGATAACTCAAAGAAGTGGGATCCTACAGTCCTGTGTCCTGAGTCCCTTTCAGGAGCCGCAGATCTAGAAGCTGCTTGCAGACGGCCTCTGTGGGGGAGAGAGAGGCAGACCAGCTGCCTGACTGACATTGACCGCTACCGCTTCTCGCCCTGCTTGCCCCAGCCTGTGCCACTAAAGCTCCATATTCATCGATGTGCCTGCTTGGTACATAGTCCAAAGCCTGGTCTTTGTCCTCCAAGTTGCCCACCCCAGTGAACCTCACCGTCACTCACCCAGGTGTACATGATAGAAACCTGAAGTTGTCCCAGCTGATGGCCAAAGTAAGTTTGATCCTATGCTCTGTCCTTCCACCATCTAAGCACCTCTGGACCTGCCCATCCTCTCCATCCCACCCCTCCTTTCAGTCCCTCACTGGGTCAGTCCTCAACTTCCTCTCCCTGCCTCTAGCTCAAGTCCCTTCAACCATCCCGAAAACAACTCCCAAGTTATCTTTCTAAAGGACAAACCTGATTATCTTATTCCTTTGCTTAGAGTTTTTCATGGCATTTAGGATAAAGTCCAAGATCTTCAACAAGACTTTCCATGACCCCACCCTCCGGCCTTATGGGCAGCTGTGCGCATCTATTTGTACACACCTTACACTCCATCAAGGCCCATGGGCCTTCTGCACATCCTGGTACCTCTTTTCAGAATGCCTCTTTCTCCCTTCTCTTGACCATTTGTCATTCCAGTGTCAGATGAATCATCCCTTCTCCAGGGAGCCTTCCCCAAGTCCCCTGCTGGCTCTGGTGCTCCTTATTTCCTGCTCATCATGCCCAACACAGACTTCACTTCTGAGTCATCCTTAACCACTGGTTTACAGACTTATCTGTGTCCTCAACTGGATTTGTAAGCTGCTTAAAGGCAGGTTCTGGGTGTCTCATCTCCCCATCTCCAGCCCTGGGCAAATGCCTGGCACACAGGAGACACTCAAACCAGCTGGATGTTGTTGAGTGAAGTTACCCTCGGTCTATTCCTTCACTGCTCGGCCACTTTCCAAGGAAAGGGCAGAACCTTCTCAGTTGCTAAGTCATATAAGGTTATACAACCAGTCCTTTAAAGAGCCAGCTCCCCTCTTATTTATAGGAAAGGGGTGTGGAGAATATTCTGTCTTCAAAGTGGGGACATTCACTTTATGAGCGTCCAACTGTTACTGAATCTTGTAACCCAACAAAAGCCAAGAAACCCAGAAAGCACGTTTCTTTTCATTGGGCCACATATCTGGTGCTCTGTCGGGGGTCTCGCACACCTCCCGGCACCCCTTCTAAAAGCTTATCACCCAAGTGCACGAAACTCAGAAGCTTGAGTCCACAAACGACTCACTGACACAAAAGTTTCCACTCACGACATGACATTAGACTTTCTTCTCCTTTCCTGCTGCAAATGGTTTTTAAATTCAGAGTGTGAAAACAGATTTAAAATAAAATGAACACACTGTAGCACTTTACTGGAAGAGACTCGCTGAACGAAATTGTGGAAGGAATTTTGTAAAGCCTTTGTGACATTAGAAGTCTAATGGGATTTTCTCCTTTAACCCTGCTTGTTCCACAATCAGCATTTCTTCGCTTTCCCACTCCCACCCTCCTGGGAGGCAGAGACCGAGGTGCAGGGGTGAAGGAGCGGAAAAGAAGTCCCAGAAGCCTGCAGCCTGCCCGGCTCCCCACAGGAAGTGATCTTTTTGCTGTGGGGCCGGCCACACGCCTCCCAGCCAGCCAGCGGCTCTAACTAATTAGCACACGTGATGGGAATTGGAAACAAAGTCTTCAACAATAGGAGCGTGGGAACCGGGGCTGCGCCGCCTGGTAGCTCCCCTCCCCCACCCGCACCCGCCCGCCGGGGAGGGGCCCGCGGGTCCGGGGCGCCGGCCTCCCGGCCCTGGTCCCTCCAGCGGGTCCCGCCATCCTCTGCCTTCTGGGAGCGTTCTCACACAATAGGGGGAAACGTGGTTAGGGAACCGCAGCTCTTGCCAGGTCACGCGGGAGGTCGGTTACCCTTTGTTGGGGAAGAGGGGGAAGAATGACAGTCATCAGATATCCTCCTAGCGACAGCTCAGGGACCCGCCCCCGTAAGAGCACACGCCCCGCCGGACATCTGCAGCCGGCGGCCGGGGCGCCCGGAGAACGCGCTCGGGTTGTGTCTGTGGGAAAAGAGGACCCCGCGCTTTCTGCGTGCGGCTGCTTCAGGGGACAGCGACGTGCTGCGACAGCAGGCGAGTCAGGAGGACCAGGCGCGGCGCCTCTGAACCCGCTCCCCGGAACCCGCTGGGGAAACCCGCTGGGGGAGCCCCGTGCGCATGCGCCCAGAGCCACCTCCTAGGTGATGTCAGAGATAGGCTGATGGAAATGTGCTCTGACATTTCTCAGTGAGCCATGTTCCGTACATGATAACTTTACTGAGATTTAATTCACATACCGTACACCTCCCCGTTTAGAGTGGACTCGTCCATGGATTTTAGTATCTTCACACACAAATGCCACCGTCCTCAGGCGCAGGGTCCCTTTTAGAACGTTTTCATCTTCTCAAAAAACAACAAAACAAAACAAAATAAAAAAACCCTTGTGCCTATAAACTTTCACTTCCCCCGTATCGCTCTCTCCCTCCCCCACTCCCCAGCTCTAACCGATCACTAATGTACTTTCTGTCTCATAGACTTGCCTATTCTAGACTGTTCATCTAAATGGAATCATATACTATGTCACCTTTTGTGACTGCTTTCTTTCATTTAGCGTGTTTTCAAGGTTCATCCAGGTTGTAGCCCAGTATGTCAGTACTGCCCTTTTATTGCTAATATTCCATTGCATGGGCTATAAACATATTTAGTTTATCCGTTTATCCATTGATGGACGTTTGATGAACATTTCCATCTTTTGGGCATTATGAATAACACTGCTATAAACATTCACATGCGTGTTTTTGTGTGTGAACACGTTTTCTCTTCTTTTCAGTAAATACCTAAAAGCCGAATGCTCATTGTGTGCTCCATTTATTTTGGACTTTTAAGGAAACTGACAAACTACTTCCAAGCTGGCCATAAGTTCCCAACCAGCAATGTGTCTGCCCTTCAGTTTCTGCAGGTCCTTGCCAATACTTACTATGGTTTGTCTTTTTTTGTCACGTGAAGTGGCTTCTCCAGTGCTAAATTTCTAAAACCTTTTTCTGTGTGAGAACTGAAACTTGCATAGTATATTCTAAAGGGTCGTGAATGGTAAGTTACTAAATCGGCTGCTAAAACACAATAGTTTCCAGTGAAAGCTGAAGTTCAAAGCAAATTATTGACAAACATGTATTTGACTGATATCAAACTGAGCTGGCCTGGAAGGCTTCGGTTAGGAGCTGACTCCATCTGGCACTTCCCCATCCACACCCCACCCCATCCCCAAATCTCAGCTTCTACTGTCTGTAGCAGACAAGTTATTCTCATACTATGTGATTAAAAATGAGTCTGTATATTCAAAATTTCAGCTGGCAGTAAACCGTTATTCTGGTTTGTGTCGTCCAAACCCAAAGTCGTTTTCTTGGAGCCAGGGTGTTTGATCAGGTTTCAAGTTTATTTAGATATAAGCATAAATTCTCATTTATAGGAAACTGCTTTTATAATAACAGTTATAATGTTTCTGTTTACATGACTAGCTGCAGATCAACAAAGGGGTGGGTTACCATGTTACATTAAAAAATTTTTCAGACAGTAAGTTGTATTTATAGCAATGAAAGGGGGAAGAATCCCCTCCTAGCTTACCCTAGCTATTTCGCAAATTCAGAAATGACTGTAATAAACTTCCATTTATTTTAGTGTAGTATTTTCTTATGCAAAGATATATATTGCATATAATGATTAAAGCAGGAATATACTGTAGTTGGAGGAGGTCATATTCAACCAGGTGAGCAACACACAGTGCAGGTGAGGCATTTATTGCATGCTCACCTTTGCTGGTGGGGTGGTGGTTCTGTCTTAGCTGCACATTAGAATTTTCTGGAGAGTTTGAAAGGCATACTTAAGCCACACGCCATCCCAGATGAATTAAGTCCCAATGCCTAGTTTTGTTGGTATTTTGAGGGGTGGGGGAGGCTAACTTCAGTATTTTATACCGGATCCCCTAATACACTCCAAGTTCAGATTCAAGTTGGTCTAACTCATGGTTCTCAAGTGTGGTTCTGGGACCAACAGCAACATCACCTGGGAACGTGATTGAAATGTATGTTCTTCGACCCAACCGACTTTCTGAACCAGAAACTCCAGAAAAGGAGCCAGCAGTCTGTTTTCATGAGTCCTCTGAGAGATTCTGATGTGGTCAAGGTGTGAACTATAGATCTAAACCAGCAACCTCTAAAGTATGGCCCTGAACAAGCATCAGTCTTTCCTGGGAATTTGAAATACACATTCTTGAGCCCACTCTAGATTTATAGAATCAGACCTTCTACAGGTGGGACCCAGGAACCTGCATTTTCTGAAGTCCTTCAGGTGAGTCTGATGCTCACTGAAGTTTGAGAACCACCAGTCTGAATTGCATAGTCCTAGGGCCTGCAGTTAGAATATATACATATTGTATATTTTACATTTTGTATTGACCTATGATACACCCACAATATATATAAAAAGTTTTAGAACCACTAGTTGGAAAATATATATATATATATTATCATAGTTCAATGCAAAGCGATGGAGTAGGCCCTAGAGGAACATAGTTTCTCTGTTTATATAATTAATATGTATTATTAAGTTCTATTATTACCCCTGTAATGTTCACCTAGTTTTTAATTATTTTGCCTTTGTAGATTTGAAGGATGGCCTCCTTTGCGCTTTTATCTTTCATTTGCTCATTTCTTTGGGTTTCAGAGGCCTGCACATTTCAGTTGACATAGAGGAGACAATGGCTTTCTTTCTTCTCCACGGAGCCCTTCCCATGGGAAACTCATTTGGAGAGTCCATGGTTTCTCAAGTATGCAGTGACTTTCTTAAACACTGAAACTATTATCACTACCATCCCCAAATGCAAATTGCTCAATTTAGGAATTCAACATATATCCTGAAGAAACTAGAAAAGTACAAAGTTCTTATCATTTGAAAGATCTTGGCTGACTTCAAAGACACAGAACTGAATGTTGTGTGTCTCAACATGATCTTTTGATCGACTTGAAGCCACACACCTTGTTTTTTCCTCAACTGTCCTGTATTAGACCAAGTTTCTCTATTAACAAAGACAAAAGGCCTTCTAGAACAGTGGTTCTCAAAGTGCAGTCCTTGGATTGGCATCACCTTGCCCTCCAGGTACCTGATGGGTGCTAAGAGCTGAGAACCACCGTTTTAGAGCAGACAGTCTGGGAATGACCCCGGACTCACTCCCTGGCTGGGCAGTGTTATCTCTGTCCAACAACATGCCGAGCATCGCTCAGTGTTCTTTCAGAATTCCTTTCCCTTTGTGACATTGTAGCCTTAATCCAGGTACATTCTTAGCAGATTCCCAGTTAACTCTAGGACTTCTTCCTCCTACGTGTGTATTCTTGTTGTATCCCCTCAACTGTGTGCGAGAGGGATTCATAATCTCCCCATTCTGTCCTAAACCTAACTAGGTTGTCTTGTCCTGCTTCATTTTCTTTGTCCTAACAGGCATGGTCATCACTTTGTACTGGACATTCCTCTTTTGCCCCATGTCCTTATTCTTGAGGTCCTCTTCTTCCCCCTCTATGGCACAACCCACCACACCCTCTCCTGTTTCCTCTCCTAACTCCACCAATGCCACAAGTATGGGCAGAGGGAATAAAGGCCGTGAGGAGTCCCTGACCCATTGCATCAAAGCATCTAATCCTGGACAATTCCTTCTTCACTTACTGTCTATCAACATACTCTTTCTGGATTGCACTTAAGAAATGGGTCCAAGCCCTGGCCGGTTTGGCTCAGTGTTTGGAACCCTGGCCCGTGGACCAATGAGTTGGGACTTCAATTCTCATCAAAGGCACGTACCTTGGTCGCAGTTTGTCCCTGGCCCTGGTCGGGGTCATGCGGGAGGCAACCAGTCAAGGTGTCCCTCTCATGTCAATGTTTCTCTCTCTCCCTCCCACTCTATCTGAAGATAAATGGAAAAGTATCCTTGGGTGAGGATTAAAAAAAAAAGAAAGAAATGGGTCCTAGACAAACCTCAGAGGGAAGGGGGGGGGGTGGCAGAAAGAGATAAACCTAAGAACTTATATACATATATACATAACCAATGGATACAGACAGCAGTCTGGTGAAGGCAGGGATGGGGGTGGGGAGCAAGGAGGAGGGTGTCAATAGGGAAAAAAGAGGAACATCTGTAATAAAAAAATAAAAATAAATAAAAAGAAGGAGTCCTAGAGACTGGGTCCCAGGAATAAACACGTGGAGGAAGCAATATGAGAAGCCCTCCTAGGAAACTTCACCGATGGCCTCTTGGGTTCCTTACTCGTCAGCCTTGTTACAAAGGAGAATCAGAGAGAAAATGCTGACACAGATGACACTGGATGTGCCCTTGTTCAGCCTTCTCTAAGCTTTTAGGTGCGTCTGCATAATTTAGTGCTGTGGGCCTGAATGTCCAGTTCAACAATTCAAGAATGATGTATAGTCTATAATATCGCGCCTCATGTGGAAAACTCTTGCTGCTCAACTGTAAAGAAGATCTGTGTGTATGGGCGCGTGTGTGTTTTAAGGGGATCTAAGTTCACAATGATCAACTCCAAAGAACTGTCCAGGAAACTTCCCTTTTTAAACACATTCTAACAAGATCTGAGATCTTGGGTGCTCCAGAGAGAGGCCGAGTGACCTGCTTGGCTCTTGGAAGTTGTTTGCAGAGGGACGGCCACAGTTGCAAGATTGGAGAAAGGAGACCTTAGTAAAGTGAATTCTGGGGACTGGGTGTGATGGAGGGGGAGGGGTAGAAACCTACAGGGAGTCCTGGGCTCATTTGTCTCCTGTGTCAGTGAGAGGCCAGCAGGGCCAGTTCTGCACGGTGGGAACCTGCAGCAGAGACCAACACTACCATTTCATGAGCAGCTCAGAAAGGAGAGGGACAGGAGGAAGCTTCTGGACTGAAACCCCACGTCCCTGTTAAATGGTGATACCAGCCAGAAACACCAAGCCCTTTGCCATTTACTTGGAAAGAAACTTGTTCTATTTCTTTAACTTATAATTGATAAGGGATTTGAAAAGTTATTGAAAGACAGAATTATATCTTTGATGCTGTAAAAATGGGTCCTTTTAAGTGGAAAATATGTATAAAAATCTTCTGTTTAGCTCTTTCAATGACTGACAAGTAAAATATAGTATGTTTTAAAAGCTGTGAAATAGAACACATATAGAACAGGAATGCCTATATATTAATATTCTATAAGTTTTGAAATAGGAATTGTCTTAGTCAACTGCCATAACAAAATACCATAGACTGGGTGGCTTAAACAACAGAGATTTTTTTTCACAGTTCTGGAGGCTGGAAGTCTGAGACCAGGATCCCAACATGGTCAGTTGTGGTAAGAGCTCTCTTCCTGGCTTTCAGAAGGCTGCCTTCTTACTGTGTCCTCACCTGGCAGAGACAGCATCTCTCTCTGGTATCTCTTCATATAAGGGCACGAATCCCATCTTGAGGGCCCCACCCTCCTCTAAACCTAAAGGCCCCACCTCCAAATACCACCACACCAAGGTTAGAGCTTCCACATATGTATTTTAGGGGAATACAATTCTGTCCATAGCAGGAATATATCCAAACACTTTTTGCTTCTTTCTTCCTCTTATATCTGGAATGTTGCCTGGCCCCACTAGCCTTTGAGGACAAACAAGGTCATGCTAAGGCCCAGATTACAGTGACTCTCAACCCTTCCTGCCTGCCTATGGGACCCTGGCCCCTCTCTAAGTTCAGCCCTGCCTGGGCAGTGGCTTGTTGATGTTCAGGACCAAGGTCACCACCACCAGGCTGCTGCCCTACCAAGCTCCCATGTCCTCCTGGTGCATTTCCCTGCACCTCAGAACACCCGCTGGTGGTAAGTACACATGCAGGGGTGGGGTGTGTATTGCGGAATGACTCACCCCTGCAGCATGTTACTTCTCAGAGCCATTCATGGTCTCATGTGCCCTGACATCTCCAAGAGTTTTCCCAATGTTTTTGAAAACAGAGAATCTTGAGAGAGTAATGTTCTGTGAAATGTGCTTTGGCATTTTAAATACCCTTTGGCCCATTCTGAAGGAATTTACTGGAAGGAGCAAGAAAACCTACAGAAGCAGCCGCTCTGATGGCCCGGTCAAGCTCAGGACAAAGCAGCCTGTGCTCATCACCATCATCATCGTCATAACTCATAAACATCAGGTATACCATTTGTGTGGTAGTTCCTAAAATGCTTTGGCTCATTTTACCTCTCATAAAACAAAACAAATGCTCAGGAATTGTTCTTATTTTACAGATGAGAAAACTGAGGCTCAGAGGAGAGAGGTCACAGACACCAGTGATACGGCCAGGAAAGGGTACAAACCCAAGCAGGAGACCTGGAATCCTCCTCTCCCGCTACACCACACTGTGGCCTGTTGCGTTTCCAATTAAACAGTTCTTCAAGGCAAATGCCCAGGCGTCTCCCATCTGACCTCTATTAGGATGTGGGTGTGGCATGGTACTTCTGCATAGCAGGGCATGACAAGCCACAAGACAACTTGGCGTTTGAGACAGCAAGCATGAGAACGGAGGAAAACTGGCACTTTTTCAAAATTCTGGCATGATAGTTTTGGGTGAGTCTATCTTGTGGCTTCAGACTTGGTGTGTTCCCATAAGAGTATCATTCCTGAACTCTAAGTATGCTACTTATGTATACATATTTACAGCACAGCTTTCTCAGGGGGTGGTCCCTAATAAAATACTCAAAAATACAACTTTTTTAATAATGAAGAGCCGATGCATTCAATCTAGTGCATCTAACAAGTATTGGTTCTTTATCATCATTTTAAAAGGCTATTACTTTCTAGAGACACTGTTTTTAATATATCCAATTACTAGATAATGATTTCATCCTCCTTTGAACTCATTAGATATGCAACAAAGTATCAGAATAAAGGGGGTAACCTAGACTCTGTTTATTTACTCACTGGTAAATCAGGTAGATTAATAGCTAATAATAACAGCTTCTGTATATGAAGTATTTACTAATGGCCGAACAGCATGTAAATGCTTTACATAATTTATCTTATTTAATCTGTGACATTAGAAAATAATTTGTTGGACAGGTTAATAAGAATCAGAGTTGAGGAGCAGGAGAAATGAAAAATTTAAATGTGGACCTTGTTTTTGAGAGAGAAGAGATATTGAGTGTGGAAAACTATATTGTTTAGGTACCAGTGTTGAGTCAGGAATCCTCAACCTCACTTTGTTTTTCCTCTCACCCACCCATCTGTATTTGTCCATGTCTCCACAGACAGCAGAAATGGGCCAGGGTAGGAAAAGTGACTCACTTCAAATCCAGAAGGTAGAACATTTGCAGAACCTCAGAGGGGTAGTGGACACACTATTTCTAGGGCAGGGTGGCCTGTCACTTTGGGGAAGAAACTGCATGTCAAAGGGTCTTCTGGGAAACTGATGGGAGTAGGTGGATGGTTCCATCAGGTTCTGGGAGGGAAGAGGCAGGTAGCAGTTAGTGCTTGACAGCAGATTGCTGGAAAGGAGCATGGGAGGCTGGACCGCTAGTTTTGTGATGATAGCAACCCCCAGAGAGCTGTCACCCCATGAGCAGCAGCAGGGCAGGCAGGCAGCAGGGCAGGCAGGCAGCAGGATTGATCTTGGTTGCACAACTGGCAAGTGGCAAGGGGTGGAATGTCAGGGAGCCAGAATGTCTGGTGTGCAGGCAGGAACAAATCCCAGATGGCTGGTGGAGGGGCCCAGCTTACACTGGAGAGCAGATGAGGCCAGAGTAAGGGCTGACGGGCTGCATGTGAAGGTGAAGCGGAATGAGGTTCAGTGGGGCCAGGAGGTGGCTTAACACGTGTGCGTGGGGTAGGGACTGAGAAACAAACAAACATACACGCATTAGACTCAGGCCATTCAGTGTGTAGGTGTCCGAAATGTGTTAGGATGACACTGAGATCAATAATTCAGGAGGGAAAGAAATGGAGAAGCTATTTGCAGAAGTGAGAAATCTGCAACATTCTCAACAATATTTATCAAGCTATCCGTTCACAGAGACTGCAAGGTCAGCAGCCACAAGAGCAGCCGCTGTGCTCCGCAGTGAGGGACAGAGAAGCCTGGATTTCCAGATTCAAATCAACCAGCTGGCTGTTTCTCCAAATCATGGAATCAGGGCTCAGTCCGAGATCTACCACTTTCTTTTTAAATATTTCTAAAATCTGTCTTCTTGGGGACTTCACCTACCACTCAGTACTCGCCACACCACCACCAAGGCCGGATGTGCGTGGGTGCATGTGTGTGTCTCCGGGTAGGAGACGTGCGATCCCGCAGAGAGGGTGGCCTCAGACGAAATGGCCGGCCCGCCACCCTGTCGCCCGCTGAGAGGACCTGACCGCCAACGCCTGAAAAACTAAAACAAACAAAAAAACATAATGAATATCCCCAGGGGCCTTTGTTCCTCTTAGTCAGCCCAGAAAACAAGGGCTCCACTTCCACGGAAATTGGATGCAGAGGCCAATTCTTTCCATCCTGGAGGCTGGGAAGGCAGCAAGACCAGTTGCGAGTGAGGACATGGCCCCAGAAACCGAAAAGAACATTCGCCGACAGCACGTCCTGCCACGCCATGCCCCGGGCCCCGGGGCTGGTGGCCACTGTGGATGGCTCCCGGCGGCCTGAACCCTCCGCAGAGTGACCGGCGCGCTCGCCGACCAGGTGCAACAGCCCCGGCCTGGCCAGCGCGCGCGCCTCCCGCCGCCCAGCTTCACGGCGGCTCAGGGCGGCGGCTTCCGAGGCCGCTCGGCGCCCGGATTCCGATTACAGGTTCACACGGGGGGCCCGGCCGCCCAGCCCCCGCCGACGCGCCCTCGCACGGCCCCGCACCCCCGCCCGCCCATTCTTCTCCATTCATGCGGACGCCCAGCGCCGCCGCCGCCGCCGCCAGCGCAGCCGCCGTCGCCGTCGCCAGCCGCCCAATTGGCTGGCGGCCGCGGCGCCGGCACTTTCCCACGGCCCGCGGCGCGTGCGGCTCACCGGTGGCGCTGCAGGCGCGGCCCTGGCGCGCGGCCAGGCCAATCGGGGCGCGCGGGGCGGGGCGGGGCCGCGGCCGCCGGCTCTCTTGTGTCCCGAGCCGGCCTCCCCCGCCCGCACCGCCTCCTTCCCACCAGCGGCGGCCGGCAGAGCCCCCGCGGAGCCGACACACCGCCGCGGGGCAGGGGCTGGCGCAGGGGGCGGGCGCGGGGTTCGCCCGGGTCCTAAGCCTCGCCTGCGCCCCTCCCCTGAGCGGCTGCCAATCAGCGGAGCGAGAAGCCGGATTGGCGGAGGGGAGGCTGTTGCCTGGGAGCCGCCGTCCCGCCCCCGCTCCCTCGCCCGCCCCCTGCACTCACCGCCCTCCCCAAGGCCTTGGGAAGGGGCGCAGCGTGGGAAAGGGATGGTTGAGTTTTAACCGGAGGCAGAGCGTGAGCGGGATCAGTGTGTGCGGAACGCGAGCAGCGGAGCGCGGAGAGTCGCCGCTGCAGTTAACTCCTCCCTGCCCCCCGCGCCGACCCTCCCCGGAGCCGCCGCGCAGTCAGTATGAAACGAGCCCACCCAGAGTACAGCTCCTCGGACAGCGAGCTGGATGAGACCATCGAGGTGGAAAAGGAGAGCGCGGATGAGAATGGGTGAGTTGGCGGCGGCAGAGCGGGGCCGGAGCGGGAGGCGAGCGCGGGCTGGCAGTAGTGACAGCGGGCGAGGGCGGGCGCCCCTGTGCCCTGAGCTGACCTCTGCGCATCTCGAGGTGAGGGACCCCTAGGGTCTCTCAGACCTAAATTGTCAGAGTGCAGAGAGAGCATAGGGGCGACCCCTCAGATCACCTACTCTAGCCTAACGGCGATTCCTGTTTTGTTTTTCCCAATCATTCAGAAACTTGAGTTCGGCCCTAGGTTCCATGTCCCCAACTACGTCTTCACAGATCTTGGCCAGGAAAAGACGGAGAGGCGTGAGTCTTTTTACAGTGCTCTTTTTAAAAAAATTAATGAACGGAAAGAACCACTTTTCTTCACTTCGGGATTTACAGCCCTAATGGAAATGTCTTTTGTTTTGCCTGCTTTCTGCAGATCATTGAGAAGCGCCGACGAGATCGGATCAATAACAGTTTGTCTGAGCTGAGGAGGCTGGTACCCAGTGCTTTTGAGAAGCAGGTAATGGAGAAAGTAGAGTGCCCGCCCAGTGTAGCCATCCACACCTTCTGATTCCTTCCCAGTCATTCATCTCAACCCCATCCGTGTCTTGGAAAATAACCGTGTTTCTTCTGCGGAGTAGAAGAATTCATAGAGATTCCAACACATTTTGCGAAGACAACTCATTTTGCCTTAGTCTGTACTGCTAGGATGTACAAAGCACAAATACGCATATGTATTTTAAGTTGTTCCCCAAGGGCACATTGTGCCAAATCAATCTTTTGCTGTTCCCTCCTCCAGGGATCTGCTAAGCTAGAAAAAGCCGAGATCCTGCAGATGACGGTGGATCACCTGAAAATGCTGCACACTGCAGGAGGGAAAGGTACTTGTCACTAGTCCCTTGCTTGGGCCCAGAGTGTTGGGGCAGATTGAGCTGCGGGGCAGGCCAGGATCTTTTCAGTCGCTGCCTTATTTTTATGGTGTGCTTTGGGGGTGGGGAGGTACCAATGCTGGTGTGTGCCGGTTGCCTGTCTGTGCATTTTGAAACGCACAGAGGTCTTTTTCTCCAGTGAATTAATCACCCCAAGCCTCTGCACATTGAGCTAATGCACCTTCTTTTAGAAAATGCCTGTTATGTGTGAGGTGCCCTAAAATTGTGACAGCCCTGATGAAGATCAGGTAGCTCTCACCACATTTGTGTATTGCCATTTTGAGAAGAAAGCTTTTTTAAAAAAGTATATGGTCTTAATTTTATATACAGGATTTAAAAAAAAAATGAGTTGCCACATGACTGTTGAGGAAAGAAACCTGTTGTGGTTAAGCAGCGAAAACCTAAGGAAAGTGGGGGACCAGGGTCTGTGTGTCTGTCTCCAGGCGGGAAATGCTTTCCTCGGGACCAAGTGCCTAAAAGCTCCATGATGATAACTTACATCTGTGTGTCTAATGAATTTCACTGCTCTGTGGTTTCTCTGCCCTTGATGTATTTTTTGTTGTTGTTGAGGGAAAACATTAAAGGAACGAACATAGTTTCATCTGCCGGTAGGGTACAATTCTAATTTCTGCTCGGCAGCTTCTAATTGGGCTTTGAACTTGCATTAGCGAACATATAGGTCTCATGTTGATTAATGCAAAGATTTTGTTCGACTCCATAATGTTTGGACTTTCAGAAGAGTCCATGAATGCCGTCTTTTCAGGATGTAGGTCTTTGCCGGGAAGGGCTGCCTCTGGGATGGAAGAAAGGCTGGCAGTGAGCAAAGCCTAGAGGTTTTTCTTTTGTTCTCTGCCCCAGGCTACTTTGACGCGCACGCCCTGGCCATGGACTATCGGAGTTTGGGGTTCCGGGAATGCCTGGCAGAGGTCGCCCGCTACCTGAGCATCATCGAAGGGCTGGATGCCTCCGACCCGCTTCGAGTCCGACTGGTCTCGCATCTTAACAACTACGCCTCCCAGCGGGAAGCGGCGAGCGGCGCGCACGCGGGCCTCGGACACCTTCCCTGGGGGAGCGCCTTTGGACACCCCCCGCACGTGGCGCACCCGGTGCTGCTGCCCCAGAACGGCCACGGGAACACCGGCTCGGCGGCCTCGCCCACGGACCCGCATCATCAGGGCCGCTTGGCCGCGGCTCATCCCGAGGTGCCCGCCCTGCGAGCGCCCCCTAGCGGCGGCCTTGGACCGGTGCTCCCCGTGGTCACCTCCGCCTCCAAACTGTCGCCGCCCCTGCTCTCCTCCGTGGCCTCCCTGTCCGCCTTCCCCTTCTCTTTTGGCTCGTTCCACTTACTCTCTCCCAATGCGCTGAGTCCTTCAGCACCCACGCAGGCAGCAAACCTTGGCAAGCCCTATAGACCGTGGGGGACGGAGATCGGAGCTTTTTAAAGAACTGATGCTGTAGAATGAGGGAGGGAACAGCTTACAATCCCAACTGAGCTGGGCGATTGCCAACATCACCTTAAAGTCATCAGTAACATAAAGAGGAAAAAGGTACAATTCCAGATAAATTTTGTTGAAAGACTGAAGGTTTGTTGGTTTACTTTTCTTTTTTAATTTTTTTTATCATGACATGTATTAGCAGTTTTAAAAAAAGTAGTTGTTAAATTTTATTCCAAACATTAAATGAAAATAGTATAAACCAACACTTGCTGATAGGTTTGTACTGTGCCTAATTTTCCTTGTAAACCTATCCATCTAAGAATGATTCCATTTTTGCCTCAAAGTTTAGGGAATTCTAACATTTAGTATTTTGGGGCTGTTTTTCTCTGTATAGTTACATTCTATTTTTAGAATTAATTTTCCAAACCACTATGCTCAATGTTAACATGATGCTATTTGTTAATATTTTGACAATTAAGGTGTTGAATAAATAATATTCTTGTGGGGGGATATTGAATTTTATATTCCTGAACAAAGCGTTGACAAATCAGATGATCAGCTTTATCCAAGAAAGAAGACTAACTCTGTGCCTCCTACAGCAGGAAAGGTGGATGTACACACAGACCATCCGGAGCCCTGAGTTCATAGGACCAACGGCTGCCGTCTGCCAGACCAGACTGGCCGTTCTGGCTTAGTTAGGAGGGAGCTACTTGTAGCTTAGGTCTCTTTTTGCAGTTGGCTGGGAGGAGACTGAAGAGAATTGCACAGACTGTGCCTGCATTTCCCAACCTCAAGCAATGCAATGCATTTTTAATCTCACAGATCTCAAATTCACAAATGTTAACATGGAGAAGTGCTCGCTCAGTCAGATAGTGGAACCTGTTCAGAGCACAACCTAATTCTTCCGGGAACCACCGTATTTTCTTTTCACTGGAAATTTGTATGTTGTGTTTTCCTTTTTGGTGCATGGAGATGTGGCTGTTGAGATATTTAAAGGGCGCTGCTGCCTTCTTATTGGTTTATTTCATTTGATTTGGGCTATAAAAGCATCCGTTTACAGGTTTATTCGTTGAGCAGGTGTAGCTTGAATGCCCTCCACTGAGCTGGGTTTGACCTCTGTTGTACTGATGTGTGTGATTTAATAAAAAGGAGGGAACACGTTGTTCTGCTGTGTGTCTTGCATACCTTGGCCTTTCCCTCTGTTGGCTAAGAAAAGATTACATTTCTTGTTTGCATTTTGCACGATCATCAGATATTTAACAATTTCATTATTTGTGGAATTCTAAACTGTGTGAATTTGTGCTGTTGAGTAAGATGACTTAATGACAGAGCAGGCTTTGGCCTGACTCCCACAAGGGGACATAGTCCTTTAGTCATTATGTCCGATGACCTGGTCCTAAACTGGCCGTCTGTGAACTAAGGCATCTCAATATCAGGCTGGAGTTGTAGATGGGAAGAAACTCTGATACCAGACTAGTGTTGCAGGCAGGAAGAAAATCTAATAAAACTGTGTTGACCATTCTAGAAATATTTACTGAGAGCATCTCCTGTGTGCTCCATGCTCAGAGAGCAGAAAATTTATTTTCTTTCTTTCTTAAAATGGCAAAATAAGAAAAGCCAAACGTTGTTCTCTCTGAGACCTGGGATTCTGGCATGATGAGCTGTGGCAGGCTGTAATTCTGCACCTGCACAGCTCCAGGAAGCTTTCCTTGTCTTGTTTCCAAGGAATTTGTTTAACCCTTTAGCTGCATTTGACTCCTGAGCTGTGCAGTGAGGAAGCTGATTATGTTTCAGGTTAGAACAAAATGCTGCCAGAACGGAGGCCGTCACCTGGGCCCTGGCAGAGCAGTGCCTTCCTATGGCCTTAACCGTCTCCCTCCTGCAATTAAGGAGGGTTCCCCGCCTCCAGCTGGGGAGGAATTGGCCTTGACCCTGAGGGTGGTGGGGAGTTGAGGGAGAAAACCCACTCTGGCAGATGACAAAGTAGAGCCCTCTTTTTCTTTGCCCGACCACTGAGCACCTCCTTCCTGCCCTGATTTAAAAAAACAAAGACAGGAAGGCAAGGAGAAGTTTGGACTTTGAACTTGAGCGGTGACTTCTGGGTTGCTCCCATTCGACCTTCGTCGTGTGGCCTGGGACATTGGTCCCGATTGTGAACACAGCTCCGTTCTGAGGGCTGCCTGAGCCACACAGACACACTGTCTGTCACAGTATGTGATGCAAAGTATTACAATAATTTCTGCCAAGAGATAGTTTAATTTTAGCCACTGCTTTTTCAAATGACATTACAGCATTACTGAACAGCATTTCACTGAGACCATCTTAGCCGATGTTACAGGTTCCTAGCTTTAGATGGCTGCTCAGGTGGTAAAGAAGGAGTAAACCGTGTTTCACTTGTCACATCAATGATCCCTACATCACCATCTAGTTAGTACCTTTTTTTTGTTTTTTGAGAGAAGTATGGGGGTTCATTTTCAAGATAACATAGTTTTTCAAAGAAATATTTTGTTTCTTTTTCTTTTTTTTTTACCTTTTCAATGACAGCTTACATTCAATATTATTTTGTATTGGTTTCAGGTGTACAGCATTGTGGACAGACAATCATACTTTACAAAGTGTTACCCTAATATTTCCAGGCACTGTACATAGTTATTACAATGTTATTGACTATATTTTGGTTTCTTTTTAAGTCCTTTCTAGGTGACAGGTTTGTGGAAATGGTGTAGGTGGAATTGGAGCTTCTGGGGAAATAGGATGGAATTACAATGATAAGCCAGTGGTATGTAGAAAAATGAATTTCTATTCTGAATTGATGCAGTGAGAACAAAAATGAACATCAGGGTCATTAGTGACAACATACTTTTGCATTATACATACGTTTATAATACTTCTACCCGAGTAAACAAACATGTTTTATGGCCTGTAAATTTACCTTATGAGGAAAATAATATCTCTGGATATAAAGAATCTTGAAAGGCCTCAATAATTACTCATTTATTTTTACTATATGTCTTACCATGAATTAATGTCATTATGGGAAGAATTCTTGCATTCAAAAAACTCTAAAAAAAAAAAAAGGCAAGAAATGTCATTTCTAATTTATTCACTATAGTTAAATTAGGATGTTATTTTTCAATTCAGGCTTGCTTTGCCTAGCTGTTACTCACTAAAATCATGACATTTTAAATATAGATTACTTATATTTAAAACCCTCTGGAAATGTTTTATCTCCTCGTCAGACTTCCCCCAGCCCTTCTGGTCTATAACAGCATCACAGCTTTGATGGCTTCATTAGTTTCCAGTGATGATTTATAATTAAAAGGACTTCAGAGCCGATATCATCTGAGACACTGCTTCAAATGTGGCCTGATTTATCTCATGTCTGGAGCTCAGGGAACGGGGATATCTTGGGAAGAGGACCCCGATCTGGTTCCTGCTTGGATTTTACCTAATTGAGTGACCTTGGGGAAGTCATTCAAGTCTCCAGATCCCCCTGGCTGGTTTGGCTCAGTGGTAGAACGTCGGCCCGTGGACCAATGAGTCCTGGGTTTGATTCCAGTCAAGGGCATGTCCCTCGGTTGCAATTTGTCCCCGGCCCTGGTTGGGTTGTGCAGGAGGCAACCAGTCGATGTGCCCCTCTCATGTAGATGTTTCTCTCTCTTTCTTTCCTTCCCTCTCTCCCTACCTGAAGATAAATAGGAAAAAAAAAAAACGTCTTCAGACCTGCTCTCCTCATCTGTAGGGTGAAGTGGTTGGACTAGATAGGGGTCTGGGGCATCCTCAGGGGGTTGGGACAGGAACTAAGAAGGTAGCACACAGGGGATGGCTGGTGGGTGGTGACCCAGGGAGCAGGGCTTCCAGCACCTTCTGTCTGAAGGCCAATTGGTTCAGTGTTGCCAGACCTTTTAAGTTTTCAGGAGCATCTCCAATTTTAGGTTTTTAAGAAACTGTCCAATTTGTATAGCTTGGTAACTAATTCACCAAAATCTGTCTGCCACAAAGACCGGGCCTTGGGCAGCAGCCCTCTCTTGGCTCCTAGGGCTGAATCCCAAAGGCTCCTTGAGGGCTAGACTTTTCTAATATCTTTGTTATATGTAAAATAAACAGAGCAGTCATTAGGCAGGGTGGGCGCTGTGGCGGAGTACCCTGTGGAGACAAGGGCGCAGGTTTCTGTAAGGACTTCTGTGTGGCCTAATTTCCTCAAGGAGAGAGAAGCTAAAACCACCCTTTCTGTTCTAAGTCCGGGTGGTTATAGGATCCCCTTCTGGAGGTGCTCTCCAGGTGGTCCTGGTGTTCAGTTTACCCTGGGGAGCTGGGCTCTCCACTCAAGGGCTTTAAATGCGAGAGTGAATGTGCAGCCAGCTAGCTGGTGACTCAGCACACGGAGGTCTTAACCGGCGCCCTCTGATGTCAGGAAGTGAGGAGTCCCCACAAAGAGCAAGCTGTGTGAACCTCAACTTGAAATCAGATGCCAGCCTTGATCCGCATGGTCTGCTCTGGGGTGGGGGCGGGGAGAGGGAGAGAGAAGGAAGGAAAGGAACTGGCCTTTCTGTTGCTCTGTCTGCAGGCATCACCCAGCATTTGCAGCCGAGCTGCTTCCCCAGCCCTGAAAATCCCAGAGAACGAAGTAAAAAGCTGTCCTGGGACATGAGCCTGGGGACAGGGCTTCAGGGTCTGTGTTCGTAGCTGGTGACGTCATGCTTCTTTAGAGTTATATGCTAAACTTGCCCCATTGACTCCTCAATTAGTAGTTTTCATTTCTTGCTTTGTGTTAGGTTTTGACAGATGCTCGAGGAGACATATGCCTCCATGAAAACGTCATCATTTGCACATAGTTGTTGGTGGCCCATGGCTTGATTTAGCAGAAGAGACTGAAAAATATCACACTAGGCAGAAAGAGATTGGTTGTCCCCTGAGAGAGTTGATTACTGAAAATTTTCCATATTCACTTTTATTTAAAAAAAAAAAAATATCTCCCCTGAAGCGTGGTTTTATTTCTGGTGTGTAGGAATGTTCCCTAGGTACGGAATTGAATCATAAAATTTAAGAATGACACAGCTGAGCCATTCAGCATCCTCTTTGACCTCATTTCCTGCCTCTTCCTTACCCTTTGCTGTCTCTGGAACATGCCAAATATGCTCTCACCTGCAGGCCGTGCAACTGGCTTTCCCTCCACCGCAATGTTCTCTGCTCTCTGCTAATCTGCTCTAATCTGGGCTCTGGGGGCTCTGCTCAAAGGTCACCTTCCCCATGTGGTCTTCCTGACAACCCTATTTAAAGAGTCACCCACTCTCACCCCCACCCCCTCCTGCCATTCCCTCCCCATGTATGTTTTTCTCTATAGTACTTAGTGTTATCTGACAGATAGGTCATCCATTGTCTGTTTACTGTCTGTTTTGCCTGGTTTGTTCTCTTCTGTCACCTAAACATTGCCCGACTATAGGGGGCACCCAGTAAATATTTGTTGAGTGAATTTGTGAATGCAATCCACCCCTTTGTTACCTCAAAGAAGCAGAGTGAAATAGATCCAAATAGATATGTCTCTGTCCCCCTTCCCCCATCTTTTATTCTAAAAAAACTACCAGGGTACCAGGAAAGGTAACTTCATGTTTTACTTCAGCATTTTCTCTTCACTATTATAAAATTCTGCTTAAAAAAAAAATTAAACTCAAACTTGATTCTTCAAACCTGTTTCTTTTTTTGCAAGTGCTTAGCGAGGATGGAGGGCCATTGGTCCTTTACTTTATATTCCCATTAAAGACCTATTCTCCCTGAGGACATTCAGTTCTTTTTTTAAATCTCTTACTCTGTCTCACCCAACTCTCCAACCCCCCTCTCATCTGGCAGCCATCAGGTTGTTCTCTGGATTTATGAGTTTATGTTTTGTTTGTTTGTTTATTTTGTTCTTTAGATTCCACATACATGTGAAATCATATGGTACTTGTCTTCCCCTGTCTGACTTATTTCACTGAGCATAACACCCTCTAGGTCCATCCATTCTGTTGCAAATAGTAAGACTTCATTCTTTTTTATGGCCAAATAATGTTCCCTTGTATATATGTAACCACATTTTCTTTGTCCACTGCTCTACTGATGGGCGCTGGTGCTGCTTCCACATCTTGGCTTTTGTAAATGATGCTGCAGTGGACATGAAGGTGCATAAGTCTTTTCAAATTAGTGTTTTTGATGTCTTCAGATACCCAGAAGTGGAATTACCGGGTCATAAGGTAGTTCTATTTTAAAAATTTTTTTAATTGATTCTAGAGAGGAAGGGAGAAGGAGAGAGAGAAACATCGATGAGAGAGAGAACATTGATTGGCTGCCTTGTGCAGGCCCCCTACTGGGGATTGAGCCTTGACTGGGAATTGAATCAGCAACCTTTTGGTGCACTAGATGATGTTCAACCCACTTAGCCACACAGGCAGGACAGGTAGTTCTATTTTTAATTTTTGAGCTAACTCAATACTGCTTTCCACAGTGGCTGCACCAGTCTGCATTCCCACCAACAGTACACCAGGGTTCCCTTTTCTCCACATCCTCACCTGCCAGCACTTGTTATGTCTTGATGTATTAATGACAGGCATTCTGACAGGTGTTAGGTGATATAGCATTGTAATTTGCATTTCCCTAATGATTAATGATGTTGAGCATCTTTCATATGTCTATTGGCCATCTGTCTGTCCTCTTTGGAGAAGAACCTATTCAGGTCTTCTGCCTATTTTTTAATGGAGTGTGTGTGTGTGTGTGTGTGTGTGTGTGTGTGTGTGTGAAGTTTATAAGTTCCTTATATATTTTAGATATTGACCCCCTTATCGAATGTATTATTGGTGAATATCTTCTCCTGACATTTAATTCTTAATTCACCTCCACCTTCTCCCCAGTTACGGGGTCTCAAAGGCTTCATCTTGCCACATTTTAGTCTAATCTTTTGAGGTGGGGTTAGAGGAGCACAGCATTTAGAGAAATGGGGAGAATAGAAGTTGTGAGGACAGACTCCATCCACCAGGGTTCCCAGGAGAGAGACGCAGAAAATACTTAGACCGAGTGGTCCGGGATCAGTGGGAGGCGGAAGGACTGACAGGTACATTGCTGTTGGGGTGTGTAAAGCCAGGGTCTTCTGACACTGGAGGCAGGTTCTCAGACCCACAGCCTCACTCAGGCAGAGACATCACGGTTGTGATGGGGAAGGGACATTCTTTCTTGACCTTGATTTTGACCATCAAGCAGTAACAGGTTTATAGAAGGTTATTGATTGCAGCTCTTTTTGAGGTGAATCAAATCCATTTTTGACAGAGAGCATCATAATAGTATTATACAGATTCAAGAAATCAACCATCTTATTTATCAGGCAGAGAATCAGAGGCAGAGCAGCGAAGTGGCTGGCCGCACGTCACCTCATTTAACCTTCATTCTTCAGACCTGCGCTGAGCCTGCCCTGTGGGAGAGCCCTTTGCCAGGAGCCAGGCACGTCTGGTACCCCGAGGCGTACACAGTGGAGCAGACGGGGCTTCCTCCCTGCACTGTGCACCAGCCGGCTCGGGGCTGCTTTGTGGGAAGCGCAGTCCAGTGGCCCCTAACCACGGGCTGGGACTGGCCCTGGGGAAGGAAGGGACAAACAGGAGGGAGGTTGAGTTGCTGATCACTGGCAACTTCTTTCAGCTTGGAGAAAAGCAAAGGAAGCCAGAGAAATATGGTTCTGTCTGCTTTTGCTGTATTCAAGATTAAGGAGAATGCAGATAGAAAACCATGCAGACTCCCGTTTGCTCTTTCTGGAACGCGCACACGTGTGTGTAAAAGCACACTCAGTCTGTCTCTCTCTCATCTACCCAGGAAACCTCACGCCTGCATTGCTTTTGCTCCTTTAAAAATATCTTGTGGATTTGGGTGCGAGTTGATGTGGTTTACGTGGAGTGGAGGTGGGGTGGGGGTGATAAAACAATGCAGCCTCTGGGGGCCCCTGGGGAGACTCTCAGAATTGCCTGGGAGAGGAAGTTCCCTAAGAAAGCAGGAGCCGCTCACATTCCCACCGAACAACAAAGCAGGCAGCCAAGATAAAAGGAGGGGGTGGAGAGGAATGGAAAACAAAACAGCTCCCCCTGGTTTGGGGAAGCAGGTGCACCCACCACAAACAATATCATTTCTTCTATTATTTGTGGAGTTTAGGAAGAAAACAAAACAAAACAATGCTCCCTCCTCCCCTCGGGTGGGGGGAGCTGCAGGGATGTTCAGTGCCACAGATAAAAAGGCTGTTTCTCAGCCCAGGGAACAGCAGAGACAAATTCTCCACTAAGAAAAAGGAGAGAAACCCCAGTCTGACAGATAACTAGGAACGCTGGGCCAAATCAAGTACAAGTGACCCAAAAGGCTACCTTTGGGTGTGCTGGAGGTCAGCACCCCGCCACCGTCAGTTAATGAGGTACAAGGGCTGTCACCTGCCGCCTGGGTGTTAGTCTGTGTCCACACTGCCCCGTCTGTAATGTACAGCACCCTGGGCAGCCAGGACCACAGGGGAAGTCAGCGGTGGCTGCCCAGTGAGGCTTTAGGGCCCCCCATTTGCATGAGCCCCCTCCAAAGCCTGGGTGGGGGCCGTAGGAATGTGCCTAACCGGTTGTATACTTTTGTAAAATCTGTAAGAAATAAATTGCCTGTGCACTTTATTTTTTATCTTCACCCAAGGACATTTTTTTTTTGCATTTATCTTCAGAGTGGGATGGAGAGAGGGGGGAAGAGATAGAGAGAAACATCGATGCAAGAGAGACACAGTGGGTGCTTGCCACCCACATGACCCCAACCAGGACCAGGGACAAACTGCAACCGAGGAACGCGCCCTTAGCAGGAACGGAACCCAGGGCTCTCTGGACTGCAGGCCGACGCTCTAACCGCTGAGCCAAACTGGCCAGGGCTGTCTGTGCACTTTAAGTGGCCTCCAAATTGTATGAGCTCCAGGCCTTCCACATCCTGGCTCTCGCCTGAGTGGGCGCTAGGACAGCTTCTACCAGAAGTCCTTTCTCACTGAAAAGACAGTGCTGGAGCTCTCGTGTGGGGACACAAGGACGTGCAGGCGGGCGACGCTGGGCCCCCTGACACAGCCCCCTGGACCAGAGGCGTGTCTGGGGAGCAGTTGATGAACAGCTGTGACGTGGGGACTCTGGCGAGTCTGGGTGGGATCCCTGTGGAAAAGCGTAGTCATGTGGATGACGGGCTCTTTCCTCTGCAGGGCTGGGTGGCAGTCCGCAGGCTGGTCCGGAAGGACCCCGGTGACTTTCCAGAAGAATGCAGGAAAGAGAGAACTGAGAACCAAGGACCACCTGCCTTGAAAGACAAGGGTGGTTCTGAATGCAGGATGGTGTCTGTCACCTAGATCTTCTTCCAGCGCAGTCCTCAAGGACCCGTGCCAGGTCCTGCAATAAAGAGGGTCCAGAAATTAAAAAGATGTTTCCCAAAATGACTCTAATGGCAGTGAGACCCCAGATGGAACTGCAGCCCAGTGTGATTTTGGAGAAAGGGCATTGTCCCCACGTGTCCCCGTGAAAGCCGAATGGAGAAGGGAACCGGTGCCGCCCGGAGAGGACGTCTCTGAGCACAGAGCACCTGGGAAGGCCTCAGGGCAGACATGCTGGAGGCTCCGGGGGTCCCGGCAGCTTTGAGGGGACATGGACAAGCTAGGTTGCCACTGTTAAGTGGGGCAGGAGAAAAATGGCATCTTGAGTCCAGGAGAACAGGCAGCCATCTCTGGGCCCCTGAGGAAACTAGTCAAGCAGGATTGGGGTTGAGAATGATTCCCACAACCAACACAAAACAACAACAATGATGTAATAATAACAGTGACAATGGCAATCGTTTAATAGTATGTAACGGTCATCATGCCACGGTTTACAATAGCATGCAATTGGCATGGGCCAGCCATCAGGGTCAGCTCTTGGCACTCTTACCTGTCCTAATGTCCACAGCACAATGACGCAGGTCCTCTGACTATGGCTGCTCTGCAGGCGAGGAAACAGGGAGCATAAGGGACTGACCCAGGGCCCACACACCCCTATTTGAGCGTTGGGGCAGCAGTTCTGCCCTGGTCTGTCTGAACTGTGAATCCACCTTCTCACATTTACCTACGTGGTAGTGGGAGCAGAGGATACCAGAGAAATGCTGTTTTTTGTTGTTCTTACTGTGACTTTTAACAATCAGATTGCGGGTGTGACCTGGAAAACATATAACATCCCTGTGAAAAATCGTTAGGTTGTACATTCATTCTTCATTTATTTATTCAAAAATATTTCATTGTAAAAAATGAAAAAAATGTTATTCAATTGCTGTTGACAAACATTATGATATGACTTCCAGGTGTACAGCTTGGTGATGAGACGTTTACATAACTTATGAAGTGATCACCCTGGTAAACTGAGTACCCACCTGGCACCATGCAGAGTTATTACAATATTGTTGACTATATTTCCTGTGCTGTCTTTTACATCCTTGTGAGTGTTGTTATATCCAGCAACTTGTACTTTTTAATCCCCTGCCCTTTTTCTCCCATCCCCCCAACCTCTCCCATCTGGCAACCATCAAAATGTTCTCTAAATCTATGTTTGTTTCTGTTTTGTTTGTTCATTTATTTGTTTTTTTTTTTTTAGATTGTGTGTGTGTGTGTGTGTGTGTGTGTGTATATACATATATTTTTTTTTTTGTTAATCCTCACCCGAGGATATTTTTCTGTTGATTTTTAGATGGAGTGGAAGGGAGGGAGAGAGAGAGAAACATCAATGTGAGAGAGACACATCGATTGTGTGCCTCCCGCAGGACTCTGACCAGGGCTGAGGATCGAACCTGCAATCCAGGTACATGCCCTTGACTGAGAATCGAAACCTCGACCCTTTGGTCTGAGGGCTGATGCTCTAACCACTTGGCAAACATGCCAGGGCTGAAATCATATGTATTTGTCTTTCTCTGTCTGACTTACTTCACTCAGCACAATTCCCTCTAGGTCTGTGCACACTGTTGCAAATGGCAAGATTTCATTCTTTTTTATGGCAGAGTAATATTTTGTTGAATATATATCTCTTATCTTCTTTATTGATGGACACCTGGATTGCTTTCACATCTTGGCTACTGTAAATAACGCTGCAATGAACATTGAGATGCATAAGTCTTTTTGAATTAGTGTTTTGGATTTCTTCAAATACCCAGAAGTGAAATTGCTGGGTTGCATGATAGAAACATTTCTTGAGTGCCTGTCCTGAGCTCTGGGCTGTGCGGAGTGGTGTCCTTCCACTTTATGAAGTTCTTACATTAAAATTCTAAGAAGTCTGGGTGATGATGGGCTCTCACAGGCTTCCTGTTACTACTTCATGACACCTTCTCTCTTCCAGGCACTTTATTTCTCCTAATCATATTCAACCTAAAGTTGGAACCACCTTCTTCATTAGGTGTGTTTATGTAATTGGACAAAAGGCTAACCTTAGTTTATTTCTAACAAGTCAGGCCAAGTTGTGAAGATTGAATTGTGCCTCTCTGACTGAAGGGAGGAAATTGGAGAAATGTTCTGCCAGAACGTGCTTAGTGGTTTACTGCCGCTGTATACACAAGCGCCAAGGCTTATTCTCTGCATAGAGACGCGGCCGTAGATAACGGGAAGCATCAGCCTCCACAGGTAACTCAACGGATTCACAGGAACATGTGTCATTGTAGCAAAGGGGGAGGTATTTAACTTCACGAAGGTTGAAGCCCCTTTTCTAGGCTCCATACCTGCTGAGAACATAGAATCCACTGAAAATGTCTTGGTTGAGCCAGAATTGCCACAGTTCAAAACTCAGCGGCTGGTGAAGGTTTGGCTGCTGAGGGAGAGCTGGGTTTGGCATTTGGATTTGCCCGTTGTTGAGAACTTACTTCATGGAAATGTGCACTTTGGGAAGGTACACGTTGTGATTCTGACTATATATAAAGCTAGCTGGGGGTGGGAGAATCATAAGTTGAGGGGAAACCTATTCTGTTCTGGATAAAAATAGTTCCATCAGTCTATTGCCTTGCAAGGAAAACATCAATTAGATTGAACAATGCTCCCCCAGAACGTAGATGCCGCGCTGTCTCTGGCCACCTCCTTTGAATCTGGTTTGGACCTCGTCGTGTCTTCTGTTAGGAGGAAATTATCAACAACAAGAGGAAATCCTGTACTAGTATTGAATAGTCCTTATTTTAAAGGTACTTCCCTTCTTGTGGGAATTGTATGTAATCAGAACAACACTAAAACGACTGAATTATTTTACAAGGTTTGACTTTCAGCCCCATTTTTTTTAAAAAAAGAGATCGACTTATTGTGCTTAAGATATAGCCAATTGTTGGGCCCGAGAGTATTCTTCTCGAGCAGCGTGAACCTCACCAAGGTGGGGTGGGGGGTAAGTCATCACCTCAGGAAGCAGGAGGTCCTTGGAGACACCGAGTAGTCTAGAGCGCACAATGACTAATAAATGCTAAAATTACTCTGGAAAGAACCATTATGTCACAAACGTTTGCCCCTTTCTGGGCAGAGTCAGCCTGTCTTCAAGCTGGAGAACTGGGTAAGCTGCCTGGCATCGCCCAGCAGGTGATTTACTCAGCAGGGGCGGGGTGATCGGGTCTTGAAGATCTGGGTTGGAAAAAATTGTCAGAATGACTTCTTGTTTCTGGGAGTTGCTAACTATTACCTGTGAGCTGCTTCATAGCGGAAGGAGCCCAAGCAAATAGTCTCACCTCCGCACCTTGCCTCTCCTCTGGATTGTGAGACCCATCAGCATCTGTAAGGACTGCCTGATGCCGGGTCCCCGGTGCCCACCCCTGTGCTTCTCACTCTCCAGATGAGGTAATCCCAGCACGCCCAGGGCGCACGGGGACACCTGCGGGCCCAGGGGCTCGGCGCAAAGCAACCAGGTGCAAGCACGAACGTTCACTGAGTTCTTGACCTTGTCTTGAAAAATTCTAAGATCTCGTTCTCCGCTCCATTTCCATATCGATGTTGGCTTCCATTTAAGTTGAACCATGTAACCATCTGCAACGATGAAAATGTTCTGTATTTGCTCAGTCAGTTACGGTGACATGTGGCTATTGAGCACTTGAAATGTGGCTAGAGTGACCGAGGAACTGAATTTTTCACTATATGTCATTTCAGTTATTCTTAATAGCCACGTGGCTAGTGGCCACCCTATTGGACAGCACAGCTCTGGATGGACACTCTGCATTTAGCTACTGGCTTCATGGATTTCCTGGTCAACAGTAATTTCTGGGGACAAGCATCTCCCTAACCCTCAAGCACAGTCTGCCCATGGGCACATCAAGAAGTCCATAAGGCACCTGCCTCTCGGACCCCCAGCAGAGGTCACGCCGCCACCACCCCGGGCCGGTCACCTGCCTGCAGCTCCTCTGCCTTAGTCAGCGCAGCCCATCGTGCCCCGGCTGGGCCCGAGGAGCAACCACATGATTTCAGAAACCTAGAGAAACTCCTCAGCAGGACGAGATGGGTGGTCCCTGCTCAGGGCGCTGACCCCAAATCTGTGGCCCTACT
This sequence comes from Molossus molossus, assembly GCF_014108415.1. Taxonomy (NCBI): domain Eukaryota; kingdom Metazoa; phylum Chordata; class Mammalia; order Chiroptera; family Molossidae; genus Molossus; species Molossus molossus. The sequence goes on along the minus strand of NW_023425351.1, from coordinate 33,768,839 downwards.
TTCATTTCCCAGGAGGGAGCTGGCGCTGCCCCCAGGGAGCCCTGAGAAGAACAGTTCCTGCTGCCTTTATCCTCGGCCCAGAGCACCCCACAGCAGGACGCCAGCCTCCGCAGGCCAACGCTCTGCCTGCTAACCTCGTTAGAGCAGATGTGCTGAGGTTTCCGTCCGCATGCCTCTGCTGGGGGCTTGTCTTCAGACAGGGCCTTTCCTGCTTCTCTTGAGCTGTCTGCAGGATTGCTTTCTTTTTGCCGGTCCCTTAAATTCTGTGTTTGTAACTCCCAGCCCCCACGTTCTAAGGAGAAATTAGAGTCAAGAGCCCAGAGGCATTTCATATAGCGCACTTCAGTTTATTCAAAGCATCAGGGAATAGGGATTCTGATTAATAGACAATTTTAGCTGACTGAAAGTAACTGTACCTACCCAGTGCAGGTTGGCCAATTTTCAGAGAATTCAGCGTAATCAGTCTTAACAATGAAGTTATTCTAAATGTAATGAAATCTTTCTCTGGTGGCTCAGAAGGCCTTCCAGGGCCTTGCAATGCCTCGCAGTCGTCATTCTGAACAGTAATTACCCCTCAACGCACAGCATGGACTAATTATGTTTATCTTAGTTTTCCAGTAGGTTGAATTCAAGATAAACAGAGGTTTGCTGCAAATAAAACAACTTCTAATTTTATTCCTAATAATGAACACATTTTAATTTGGGGGGCTCCACGTGAATTAAATTTATTATGTTACATTATCAACTTTAATATTGCTCATATGGAATGCATAACATTTACTTATCTATGTTCTAAAAATGTGAAAACATTTCTTTTAAATGGAGGTGTTTGAGGCAATACGCGCAATCCAGAAAGTTGAGTACAAACCAGGCTTTTGAAGAATGAATCTTGTATAAGAAACTTTATTTTTATGAATAGAAAGTAATGTAGTCATCATAATAAATATGGAAAGCACAGACATTTTTTAAAAGATCCATAATCTCATCCCAGTAATAACTTTGGGATTTCCCTCCCAATCCTTTGTCTATACGTGTGTAGGTAAATTATTTTTATATTTATAAAACAGAATGATGGGAAATATACTTCCACGTAATTATGAAACATACTTTTATATCATGTCCTTTTAAAGATTTTGCCATGTCAATGGAGTCACTGAATTTTAAACCGAAACACTAAAATTTATGTAACTATTGCTCTTTTTTGACACGTAGCTGTTTACACATTCTCACTACAGTATATAATGATGCTGTGAACATCTTGTTCATTGGGGATAAAGCTTACCTTATGTCCTCAGCATATATTCCTAACGATATCACCTCCAAAGAACTGGGCCATTTTTAAAGCCCTTACTACGTATCGCACAATTGCTTTCTAGAAAGATTGTGCCATTTCCTCTTGCCCTGTGGGCTCGGAGGCCGCGTGCCTGGTGGGATCCTGCAGGGTCTGGGTGGGCCTGGCCGCTAGCATTTTCTTGCTGTGAGGCCCGAAACAAGTGACTTCATTCTGCTGGATGTCAGTTTCTCAAATGTCAGTGGATGACATGAGGACAAATTGAAGTCGTAGTACATCACTCAGCAGACGAGACTTCCCTGACACACTGACACAACTGAGAAAGTATTTTTCTCTTATCAGACGTCATATTTCTCCAACTGCACACAGACGGGGCCAGCAGACTGGACGATGGATGTAGAGAGAGCTGGGACTTTGCACGTCTACCTTTAGTACCATTGCTGAAGCACCGGTGAATTCGCGTTTGTGTCGACCCTGTGGATCGTAATTTATGGAGGTGACTGAGTGACAGCACAGACAGGCAATGCCTTTGACATTTCCTGAGAGGAGGGGCGGGCCACACCAGGCGGGGCCACCTGGAGAATCGTCAGTGTTGGTCAGGGGACAGAAAGAAGTGAGGGGAAAACGGAGGCTAGAGCCTTCCTTGTGCTTCCTGCAGGAATCAGCTGAGGATCGGCTGGTCCACTCGTTCTGGCAGGCTTTGGGGTGTAGGAGCTGCCCCTGGTTGTCCAGTACCTGGCCCTGGATTGGTTTAGGGCAGGGAGAACCCTGATTTGGCTGTGAAAGTTAGATAATGGAGATGGTTGAGGAGTATGGACTCAGGATTGCTTGGTTTGCATATGACAGGTGAGTTTCGGGTAAATTATTATTTTAGGAGTTAGCTAGCCCTGGGAGCTAGGCCACCCAAGATGTCAAAACATTATAAAATACAGAGAACAAAAGATAAGGCTGATCCAGCGTTCTATCAGGATTTTTGAATTCCTAGAAGCATGCATTGACCAAAGGGCTAATTTCTGAAAGGGGTCCGGGTGTGTTGTGTGTCTTGTAGGTCTTATTTCATGTAGATGAGTTAACGAGACGCGACCGGTCCTGTGCAACTTGTCGGCAGCTCCGTTTCCTGGTTCTCACACCCGGGCCTGACTTTGTTGTGCTTGGATTCACAACAGGCCAGTGGATATTTACATCCCCACCCAGACAGCTGTGTTCATTGAAACAGAAGGGAGGAGATGTTGTTTGTTCCCAGAATGGCAAGACCCTGAATACCCTGGTCTCTAAAAATAGGTCACTCTTTCATTTAGAGGTGGACTGAAACCGTTTCCCTAAACTCAGCTCTGTCTGACCACGGTTCTGCGAAGTTACTGTCAGTTGAAAAATGGTTTTGTGTTATCCTGAAAGTATATATATATAAAAAAGACAGATCTTTGAAATTCTGCAGATTTTTATTTCTGCTATGGTCAGAAAATTTGGAAGCACGGTCCAGAGACTGTTTTTGTGCATTTACTTGAAATTGACCAAGTCTGAGGTCATGGCAGCAGTCCTTTCCTCGTGAATTCTCCAGGTCAGAACTGCTTGGATGATGGCTGAACTCTGACCTCCCGGAGAGTTCCCCAGGCCGCCTCAGTCCTAAACCACAACGGGCCAGTGAGGAATAAAACCAAGGGTGCTGAGGAGTCTGCTTTACCAATGAGAAGCTAGAATGGTGGCCCTAGGGAAGTAACATAATCCTCTGTGAGGTTGGCTTTAAAATTACGACACAATTTTCATTCTGCAAATCTCAAGATACAACTTGGTCTGTGGATGAGCGGAGGTCTCAGGGACGAGCCTCAGGTTGGTGATGATTTGTGTAACAAATAATCTTTTCACTGCTTCGCTCCCTGGGCCCAGCAGCAGCCTTCCCGGCCCTACAGCTGTACTCCTCACACTTCACATATTGGCCTCATCAGTCTAAGCACTCACATCAGAGCTGGAGTAGGAGAACATTTTGACAGGTCTCAGAAACTCCACCTTTCTTGATGGGAGGAGGTCTCTTGTATTAAAATACCCAAAGATCATTAAAAAAAATTAAAAACGAACTCTGAAAGACCCTTGAATACGTTTTCAAATCTTTCCCTTCTTTGGCCGGCAGAGAAGTGAGCTGAGAGGCTCAGATTTCCGTCACTCGCGCCTAACGGAATCCTAGCACACTGTCTGCATTTTAATGAACCAGGTTATCTTTGAGGCGGAGCCTGCTAGTTGTCTGCTCAGTATCTCTCCTGGCTGTCTTCCTGAGTGACAGATTTTCAGCTGAGCACGTTGCTGCCTTGAATAGCACCTATTTTCAGCCCCCCGCGTGGCTTGGATCAGCCGATCGGTTCCAAGTGGAATTTGTTGGAAGGGGTTTCTGGAAAGTGCACCTAACGACAGGCACTTTTCCTTGCCCGGCCTCACCAGATTCCTTCCTGGATCAGGGACTTGAGGGCTAGAGCTTCAGCACCAGAATGGACCTTGAGGTTGACCTTGAGGATGGAAGCTCCTGTGCCAGGGATGGTGGAGCTGAAATAGAGGAGTGTGGAGCCCTGATTCTGTGGCGCCGCCATCGCCCCGTAGACTGCTTATTCCTGGACTTCACTCCTGTCAGGGGATGATGGACTTTTCTCTGGTTTAAGCCACTAATCCCATCGGATGGACTGCACGCTGACCCTGCTCCTGGGATCGAGAATGAAATATATTGGAGAATTTTACTAACCTAATGCTGGTTGAGAGCAAACTCTTTTTTTAAGTGCTTACCCGAGGATATATTTATTGATTGTAGAGAGAGAGAGAGAGAAACATTGATGTGAGAAACATCCTTTGGTTGCCTCCTGTACCCAACCCCATCGATAATGGATCCCACAACCTTTTTGTATTGGACAATGCTCCATCCAACGGAGCCTTCCGGCCAGGGCAGAGAGCACACTTTTCTTGGACTAAATGTGATATTAGTATAAAAACATAAAAAAGCATCAACCTAGGTGCCAAATATAGACCTTGACTTTTAAAGCCTCTGCTAAGAAATCATATATTCTAATTTCCTTAGGTAGCAGGGAAACTGTCAACACACACATGCACACGAATGCACACAGGCGCACATGCACACGGTCACGCCCACGCAGCCCTGTTGGCCTGCAGCCCAGGCAGAACTGTGCTGGAATTCAGGGCCTCTGGTCCGCTATCTGCTTGGTCAGCTGCGTGACCTTGGGCCAGTTACTTAATGTGCGAGCAGCCTCTTTGTTCTTCACCTAAAAGTTTGGGGAAAGGAGTATACACTTGACATTTGTGGGGATAGTCAGATGAGGTCATCTGTGCACAGCAGAAGCCGGTAAAATGCAGTGAGCAGAGCTGACATGGTAGAACGTGGGAGAAAGATCAAGAGAGTTGAAAGGAGGGACAAATACTAAACATAGACTTGGTAGCCCTTCTGACGGACCACAGTCCCTTGTTGACATACTAGTTGTTCTCTGGCTTCTTCTTCCTCTCCTGTGACCCAGCCACTGCGTGGTCACCACACAGGCTTCTCGGGCCTGTTTCCGCTTTGTGACCCTGTGGCCGCTGGGCGTTTAGGGTACTGGAAGATACTGTCAGCCCTGTCGTCTTTGTCACACCTGGGGCTTTGAAACCTGAACCTTCCGCTCTCAGTGTCCCCACTTCCTTTGAGGTCCCACATATTTCCATCTCTATCCAGAGCGCCAGGGACGAGCTCTCCACCTGTGTAAACCTACAAAACCACCTGGAGCCCCTATCTCCCACAGGTCCCTCCTCGGCCATTCCTTCACTTCCGACCACCAACCATGCAATTCAACAGTTATCTGAAGCTGGAATGCCCCCCCCCCATCCCCCTGTCACAGAGCTGGCTTTATTTGCTAGACTGTTAGAATCATGTTCGTTGCATGTTTGACCAGGGGGTGATGACCAGGGGGTGATGGTGCTGGGTGGCTGTCTGTCCAGTGGCTCACAGACAGCCCCCCACAGACAGGCATGTATCTCCCTGCCTCCAAGTCGAACCTTCCGTCCTGCAGGTGCAGAGTCCTCATTGTATTTATCTGTTCACTTTGCAACTGGTGGCTGAGTTTACCACGGGCACTGGGTTTCTAGCAGAGCCAGCCTCTCAAAGGCAGACTTACAGGAACTAAGACCATTTGTAAACGGAGTAACCAAGTCAGTTTATAAGATCCAGCCCTGCTGAGGGGACGAGGGGGCGCTCTTGACCCTCAGCTGGTGCACTGTCCCTCCAGGGGCTACTGGGAGGATCCTCACCATCAGAGGGGCGTGGAGGAGTTAAAGGAACTGCGTTGGGCTGCAGTCTGCTGCAGCACCCATCTCCCGTGGGGCTCCGCATGCCCCTGGGCTGCAGGAACCCTGCTCAGTACTGGTCGTCCTGACCCTGGATATGACAGTTGGGCATTGCCAGTCCTAGGTTAGTTGTTCAGCCTGCTGCCTCCTGGCCCAGCCCAGCAAATGATTGACATATTCAGAGAGCCATTCTGACTCTGTAAGGTGGTTTGACCTATTTTCCAGTACTGACTTGACACCTTATCTCTGGAGGCCTGTCTCACCTCCTGTGTGTGCTTTCTGGGGGTGGCTAATGCTGCATCTGCTGCCGTGCCGAGCCCGGGGGTTTTGACAGACGTCCGTTACTGCATGGAGACTGAATTGAAGGAGCACCAGCAGGAGAGGTACACTTTGAACACAGTTAGATCTCATCTGTGTTCTGAAAGGTGGGGACTAAGGTTAGTTGTGAATCTTAAATGACTGGAGTTGGAAAAGAGGAGTCGTGCCCTGGCAGGTTTGGCTCAGTGGTTGGAGCATCGGCCTGTGAACCAGAGAGTCCGGGGTTCAGTTCCCGCTAAGGGCAAGTACCAAAAAAAAAGAAAAAGAAGAGAGGGGTCATAGTTCCACTGCTCACTCACCAGCTGTTTCAGTGTCTCTGGGGGCCCCTCTCTCTGCGCCAGGCCACACGTGCAGAACATGGGTGGAGGAAAAAGGAAACCCCAGACTACCTCCTGGATTATTGCATCTGCCCTATGCTCAGGGGACCCCTCAGAAGCGTCTGCAGCAGGAATAGCAGTGTCTGTGGCAGACATGGACATGGGCATGGTGAGCGGTTCCTTTCCAGGAGAAGAAGGGAGATCTGGGGGTTCACACCGCCACCCCGGCTATGAGATGCTCCCTGACGTGCTCACCAGGTCTCTGCGGAAGAGGTCCCGCTCTTGTTGTTTTGTCCAACAGGACATGACCTACAGCAATTTAAAAGCTGTTTTTCTTTCCTGTTCCTTGAGACAGCTCATCCTGCCTCTAGCCTGCGAGGGAAGAGAGAGGAAGGAAAAGAAAGAAAGAGGGGATGAAGTTCCTTCCCCGCGTCCAGTGACCCGTCTCCTTCCCTAGAACATTCAGGGACTCGTTTTGGCAAGTCCTCCCCACCCCCACCTCCCCGTACACGTCCCATGTCCCCTGACTCAGCCTCCCCAGGGGTCACAGCTGGCCACACAGATCCCCTGCGGGCAGCTGACCCTCCTTCTTCCAGACAGTCTGCACGGAGCCAGGAAACAATGGAGCAGACCCCAGCGCTCCGTCTCGTGTCAGGCCTGGGCCTTCAGACATCCTCGCTGTTCTGCTAACCGAGGGAGCTATCCCGCCGCTGGCCGCCGGGATGCTGCCTTGTGTGGGCTTCCTGGTCCCCTGCCTCCTCCTGCTGCTTGGACAGGACATCTGTGGCTGACTTTACAGCCTGAGCCTGCCCCCTCTGTGTGTCCTGGTTTCTAAACCCACCATTCTGCTTGGGACGTTACAGCAGAGAAACGTCCCGATTGTGTGTGCGTGTGTGTGTGTGTGTGTGTGTGTGTGGGGGGGGCTTGTATGTGTTTTGAGAGGCTGTACTTATGCTCCAAGTCTCCATAGCATTTCCATTTTTTTGATGGGGATAACAGACATTTTCTCAATCCTATGTACAGTGCATTATGCATTTAGCTTTTCTGGTCCTCTTCCCTCCAAATCGATGCCTCAAGGTCCTTCCTAAATGGACATTCGAGACCTGCCACTGCCATCGCCCCTCTGACTGAGACCTGCCTTCCTGTTTCCCTAGATCGGAGTCCGTGTGACCATCCGGCTGCGAGGCTGGGGCCCTGGGCCCTGCCCACTGTCGTGGTGGCTGCTGTTTGTCAGACCCGAGGGTTTGCCGGCTGCCCTGTCTGTGCTTCTGGACCAAATGGTGGCGGGACCAGGGGCAGCTTGGACGTTCGACCCCCTTCCGGCTGGCAGCCTGTAACTTCTGTTCAACAGGGATTTAGTGGGGGGCAGGAACAGCATTGGAGGCTGTTTCTAATTCACTTGGGAACCTTGCCTCCTTTGTGGCAAGGTTGTCATTTGACCTAATGAGTCCCGGGTGATGACCTGAGATGCTACACGCCACCTTTCAGATGTCTTCCAGTCTGAGGTTACCAGTTCTTGCAGACAGAAGCTCCAGACATCTCGGTGGGGCCCTGGGCCTCTGCCAGTCACGTTGGCACCTGGACATCACCCATCGCCAGGCTGTCTGCAGGGGTCTCCAGCTTGCTCAGTTTTCTGTGCTAAGCTTCTTGCCTGCCTTCTAGCCTTGAGACACAACCAGCACTTTGCAAGAGAATCATAGCTTAGAAATGAGGAAAACCCCTGACATACACTCAGTCTGTCCCCTGGGGCCCACTGGAGTGTCCGCAGGCTCTCCTGGGTCCAGACGAAAACGACCGTTCACAGCAGCCATCTGATCCCTCAGAACGTGGTTCTACTCTCCTCAATGGTGCCGTCAAGACAGTTTTAGGGAGAAAAGGCCATTTTTGTGTCTTCTCCAGGAAATTGATTCTGGCATATCCATCCTCATGGGAAGATCCTGACGGAAGACCCTTCTGTCCAGCTGAACAACAGTGTGATGTGGGCTGGACCCAAAGGTCCTCGAAAAAATAAAGGGAATGGCCAAATTTGTTGAGGGAGGATCTAGTTCATGACAGACTTTCAGGTTTTGAAAAGAACACATATGACTCGTTTCAAGGGGCCCCACAGGTCGCGGAGAATGAATGGCCAACTGTATTTGGAATCTGCTCACATGAAATGCAGTATCAGGAGCCACACTGACCATTAGGCTATGTCCTTGCTCAAGGACCTCCCCCAAGCCTGTGTCCTGCCCCGGCCCGGAAATGGCCCTTGCTCTGTGCTCCCGGATGGGTCTGTCCCGCCTCAGCGAGGGCATGTAAAGCATTCTGTTTTAACTAGATTTTCACTTTTCTCCTTCACTAGGTGGAGCCCTCATTGAGAGGGGCAACCATTTCTTATACAACCACCACCCCATAATAAGCACTGATAGGTGTGTGCTGTTCTAGCCTACTCTCCATACAATATTAAGATGCCGTTTAAACTCACGGCAGCCTCTGGGAGTCAGAGAAGTAGCCCCGTCTGCAGAGAAGAAACTGAGTTATTAGTTATCTTTCCCATGCCATGCACTGAGAATGTGGGGGAACCAGGTTAACAACCCACAATAAAGACCCAGAACATGATTCCCAAACTCCAGCCCTCCAGTCCGATGCTGGTCCCTGAGCAGGGCTGGCAGGTGTCCAGATCCTGTGGTTGACTGACGTGCCGCTGTGTCTGACGTCGCTGATAAGGAAAATGAGTTCCTTGTATGCTGCTGTCCTCCAGGCCTGGAGCTGGTTTTCCCACCGCACGTATCTCTTTCCCAAGAGGTACTAAGTTACCAAGCAAAGGACGCGTCGTGTTTCCACCTCTCCTGTTCTGATCGTACTTTTAAAAAGTTCTTTTCTGGAGCATTTCAAATCAGTTCTGGATAAAGATATACAGCTTTCTGAGAAACAGGGCGATTTCGGCCGCTGCGGGAAAGCGTGACTGGCCTCGGCCCGTCTGTCCTGGCCTCAGATGCGCGCTGGTGTAGGAGTGTGGCCTCTGCCTCGCTGAAGATAAAACCAGGCGCACGCGGGATTCAATGTGACTGTATTGTTTCCAGACCTCCCGGGACAGCTAGACGTGTCTTCATGAACCGTCTACCAGGGTAGTGAGTTTTGGGGGGTAGTGGGGTGTGGGGAGCCAGAAGAGTGGATGCAGGGGAGCGGAATTAGCAGGCCCCAGTGGCCCAGTGATTTTAACGAGTTCCAAGATTTCCAATATTGTGTTTTGTGAGCTGACACACCCCCGGTGAGGTGTGAGGAATGACCTCAGCTCAGCAGTGGGAGGTTCGGAGGCAGAATGAGAGGCAGGGGCCTGCTGACTGGAATCCCAGAGGTCGGGAGCTGAAAGAAGGGTCCGGCCAGGGGGGGCAGAAAGTCTGAGTCCTCCCAGGAGGCTGGGCGGGGAAGGCTGCCACCTAGTTGGGGAGCCTAGCCACTGGGCCTCAGATGGCCACCCCAGCACTTGCCACTGGGTTGACTCCTTACAATCAGTAACGTTAACCGGGTCCGCTGGCCTCGCCCGCCTTCACGGCCAGAGCTCACAGTGATGCTGGGACAGGAAAGCAGAGCCAGGAAGTCCAGGTCATTCCCGTAGAGGAAGGTCAGTGTCGCAGCCACCTGTGCAAATCTGAGAAGGGATGAATGACTTTTTGTCAAGGGACTACTAAATTACAACAATAGCAAACACACACGTGCACACCTGTGAGCGTGCACACATGCAACCAAATGCAAATGCCGTATGTTGAATCCTAAAGCCACTGCCAAACCGCTGGCCATGTGTAAATTATTTTACTTTTTTATAATGGTTGATTCAAAGCTCAGGTGTTGCTGAAGAAATTGGGTAGGATCTTGGTCCTCTCTTCATTTGGGTGTCATTGATGGTCGGCTGGTATCAGAGAGTTAGGGACTTGCTAGCTGGTCCCGAGCAACCAGTTTTCCGTTTTATTCTATGGAGCACATGAGCTGTTTAACTGATGACTCGTATTCAATATTTGATGTTTTACTGGAGACCTGATGTGTGTGGGTTATATCTCTGAAAGTTGGGTATCATCATTCCCATTTTATAGAGGAGGAAACTGAGGCCCGGAAGGCTAAATGACTTGCTGCAAGGCCCCAGAGCTGGTGAGAGCTGGTGTTCAAATGCAGGTGTCTCCGAGTGTCGGTGACGCCAGGCTTCCCGGATCTGCTGCTTCTGGGTTCGCTGCTGGATGGCTAAAGCCAGATTCGTGGCTTATTTCTAGCGAGTGTACAGAGTTCGCTAAGATGTATAAAGTGTGTACAATTCAACTGTCTTTCTTTTATTTACACTCCCTGTATGGCCCCATGTCCAAGATGTATTTACCTACTTATTTGTATCATATATATGATATGCATGTATAATAAACTGACTAAAATGTTTTTGAAAGAAGTTGAGGAGATATGGGAAGGGAAAACCTGTGCATATAATAACTGTCTAGACCCAATAATTGCTAATGGTTTTCCACAGACTCACACAATCCAGCATATCTCGCATTTTCCATTTCTTTACCTCTCCCTTTCTCTCTCTCTCTGTCTTGCTCTCTCCCTCACGCTCACTCTCTCATTCTCTCTCTCTTTCTCACCACCCCACCCCTTTTATGAGTTGCAAAGCCTAAAGCTATTGCACACGAATTATTTTTCTTTTCTAATTGATTGACTCAAACTCAAATGTTGCTCAAGAAACACTTGGTGGCTCTTTCTGTTCTTTATTCTGGAGTCATTGACGTTCAGCTGACTTTGGTTACGAGCAGTCCGGCTGTTTTCTAAGAGATCATTGGCCCAGGCAAAGTAGCAAATGAAACCCATGATGTGAAGCTGGCAAACAAGATAGTTTTCTCTCTTTGTTGAGAGAGAACAAAGTGACCATCTTGGTCACTGTTGCGCATTTTCTTTAACCAAACACATTCTCTGAGCCTGAGGCCAACTTAAATCCTTCCAGTTGATGAAATAGCCCAATGCGTTCCTGAGAGATAAGGTGGTTATGTGCACCCCTTTCCGGAACATCAGAGGCTCAGCTCACTGGTAGGTCCCGTGAGAATGATGCCTCCTTGTAGCTTGACCAGTGGTGCACAGAATGTGCATAATTGGCCCAAATGGGGGACTTTTTCAAGTTGTATTATTTTAATATGTACTAGGAGAAATATAATGAACACATCAAATCTGTTATTTTAGGAATAAAATCCCTTAGTGTAAATCTAAAATTTTAAATATGAGCTGATTTTTCAGATAGTAATAAGGAATTAATTATTCTGGTTGCTGCACATGGGAAACACTTAAGGTGATAGGCTAATAACACAAGCCTGGGGCACCTTAGTGAGGACAGTCATTCATGGGGAAATAGGTGGTGGGGTGCAGTTGAGGGACTCCTGGGGACCTGCAGTGACAGAGCCTGTCAGATACTGGAAGGTCCTGAGGCTTTTCTGCCCCTCTTCACCTCTTGAAACTTTGCCAAATGTGACCTTTTTGCCCCAAATAAAGGTCGCTTTGATTTTTGTTGTTAGTGACAGTTGATGTGTGTTTTGATTATCAGCTTCTTATTGTGCAGCAAATCGCCTTTATGTCTCTCAGATCGTAGCTTTTCTTTTTTTCTTTGTTGATTTTTAGAGAGAGATAGAAACAGCGATGAGAGAGAACATTAATTGGCTGCCTCCTGCACGCCCTCCACTGGGGATTTGGCCCACAACCTGGGCATGTGTCCTGACCGGGAATCAAATCAGTGACCTCTTGGTGCATGGGACGACACTCAACCACTGAGCCACACTGGGCTCAGGTCAAAGCTTTTTAATCAGAGCTCCGGTCTTCAAGACGTTGCTTGCATATCTTTTCTCTGAATTTGAACATTTAAAAATAAAAGTCTATTTTTTCTTCATTGCAATTTTAAATAGTTGTCAAGGATTGACTTGCTGGTATTTTATAAATACTGACACAAATATATAACTTGCATATCACTTATTTTAATGAATCTAATGAAGTATAATCCTACAGAATCATGACCCATTTATGAAAAAGGTGCAGGAGAAGTTTCTTCCATCCTAGTCAAGAAGTTTACATTCTTCTTTTCCTCCTAGAACTTTGCCTTTCTGTGGTCTGCATATGCCCTTTGTATGAGTCATGTTAAAATTCCCAATACAGAATAACTCACTGGGATGGCCAGACCCCATTCTGTAGGTATGCCTCTTTGGGGCGGAGCTTCCCACCAGGCTCCTGGTTCTCAGACCTGTTTCGTCAGGCTGTGGGCAGGTGGGGTTACCTGGTAAAACGCATGGCAACCTATGGGTTAAAAAACTCTGTGAAGAAGATTGAGGCAGATCTATAAGGGGTGATCATCACAGCTGAAGATGTTACACTGAAAACATCTATAAGAATTACCTAGTCGAGCCCTGGCCGGTTTGGCTCAGAGGTAGAGCGTTGGCCCGCGGACCAATGAGTCCCAGGTTCGATTCCAGCCAAGGGCATGTACCTAGGTTGTGGTTTGTCCCTGGCCCTTGTCGGGGTTGTGTGGGAGGCAACGGTCGATGTGTCCCTCTCACATCGCTGTTTCTCTCTCCCTTTCTCTCCCTCTCTCTACTTGAAGATAAATGGGAAAATATCCTCTGGTGAAGATGAAAAAAAAAAAAATAGCCCAGTTGATTTACCATACTTACATAGTAATGGATTTTGGATTCATGCTTTTTGTATTCCTCATGTGTCTTGGACATAGAAAATGCCTAGTAAATATTTTCTGGTTGGCTATCTTTATATCTGATTTGTTAAGTAGCCACAGCCTATGGGGGATCATAGTAGCATCTTGTGTTGTGATTTGGGGTAGATAAACCAAAAGAGAACCCCCAACCTTCTCCAGATGTTTTGAACTTAAGAGCATCTGAACTCAAACCCTGAATATTTTTTTTTTATCCTCACCTGAGGACATTTTTGCATTTATCTTCAAATAGAGCAGGAGGGAGAGAGAGAGAAAGAGAGAGAAACATCAATGTAAGAGAGACACATCGAGTGGCTACCACCCACACAACCCCAACTGGGGCCGGGGACAAACTCAACTGAGGTACATGCCCTTAGCGGGAACCAAACCCGGCACTCTCTGGTCCATGGACCGACGCTCTAACCTCTGAGCCAAACCGGCCAGGGCAGGAATATTTACATTTCCATTGTTGCCTTTTATGATTACTAGAGTTCCTTCTGGTATAATGTGTTTGTGTGTTTGCATGTGTTAAATTCTATTTCCAGTGGGAAGCTTGATATTTATATATAAATCCTATACTAATGATGGACTAATGGCACTTAAAATGGAAAACACAGAATGCCTTCCTGCTTAAAGGTTTATTTCATTCTGTTCTGTTCTAAGTGATATGCAGAGGAGAAAGATAAAGAAATGTCAATGTTGGCAATTCTAAGAGCAATGAGTGACATGCTGAGTCAGCACAGCGTATAGAATTTGCAAAGTACCGAGTCACCTCTAAGAGCTTTCTGGGCACCGTTTTCGGGGTAGCCACAGTGAAACGGGCCAGACAGCATTAGCTGACCCATTTTATAACAACCCACAGTTCTCTTAACTATTCCACTCTGAAATCCCTCAGTGGAAAACTACCTTTGTGGAATCACGACATATACTAGTCTCAGCTGCGGAAGGGCAAAACCTTAAGTATTTCTGCAGTTTCTGGTCTGGTAAACGTGTTGTGCAGTTTATTTTTCAAAAAGTGACACATAAAACACTTAATTCAATTTAACAACAAGGGTTGGCTCCTCGGCAGTTTCTCGTGTGTGACTTCGACAGGTTTTCTTGGGTGGACTACGGGCATTTGTAAAAAGGATCGCATGAGTTAACGATGGCTGCGCACACAAAATGGAGTGTTACCTCGCTATTTTTGCTGCTAAATCCCTTGGTGCAAATCCCAACGGAAGACCTCCTTCTCCATGAACAATTCCTCGCAGAATACCCTTCCATTCTGATACTGGGGCGAGAACTTAAAACATGTGAGGAAAGAAAACACACCGGGCTTTCTGTTCTTTATTACCTCGGTGGAGCGGTCTTTTTCTCAAAGCCATAAAGCTTTTGCTGCAATGAAATGCTTCCTGCCAGGTTGCCCAGAAACAGCTGAACCCCAGTAGTTACAAAGTCAACCCTGCGTGGAAGGAGATGGGACTCGTAAGAATCCTCTGTGTCGTGTGTTTATTCAAATTAGGAGACCAACAGTCCTGGTTTCTTGGGAAGCAGAAGACCTTAGCTCAGTCCTGTCTGGTCTCCATTTCTGATTTAGTTTGGTGGAGACGCATGTGGGGTGTTTGGTCAGTGTCACCTTGGGAGCAAAATTGGGAAGAGAGACATGCTGTCTTCAAAGCCAGCTCCGATGGAATCTGATCTCTTCTCAAAATTAATTTGTAATTGCACGGTAACACACAAACACATTCTCTTTATAAAAATGCAAGGATAGGATCAGTCTGAGTTTCTCTTGACCACTCTTCCCACGCATAACCTGTTCCCAGAAGTCTCACTGAGCATCCTTCTAGAACGTTTTCTGTGCATTTGCATACATACATATGCACATGTAGGGTTATGGGACATGTGCGTTTGCTTCACGAAAAAGGAGCTCATACTCTGCTTTGTTCGGTCATTTGATTTTCTCAATCAACATGGAGCTCTTACCATATACCGATCTTTTAGCTGCTGTGTATTCGCCGTCGTGTGGTGAACACGCAAGAGTTGACTTAGCCCTTCTGCCCTGATGAGCAGGTATACTGTTTCCAGGCTTTTACTGTCCTGTCTCCTAGAGTTGGCCAATTCCTTATAACTCTCAGACTCCCAGGGTCCATGCATTGTCCCCTTGAGGCCAAGAAGGACTCACTGAGTCTACTGGGTCACCTGCTGTCATGTAAAATTTCCCTTCTACCCACTGGATTAAACCAATGGAACATAACACCACATTTTGCAGGTGAGGAGTCTGGTGCTGGAGATTTGCCCAAATCCATCTAGACAGCAGCTGAGCTGACTTCGATGTGTCATCAATAGCTTATGACTCGAGCATGGACTGCCGAGACCCCCTGGCCCCTGGAGCCTCACTACAGGGTCACTGCAGGTGACAAAAGCAGAGACACAGGCTGCTGTTCACCTGGGTAGCAGGCGCACAGTGTCCCGCTGGCTGAGGCTCATTGGGGATGACTGGGACCTTTGGTGCAGTGCAGGGGATCTGAGTCCCACGTGGCCAAGCTCCCTGGAACCCACGGAGGGGAAGCCACCCACTGTCTGTGCTCGTGGACTCTGGCCAGAGACCGATTCACCGACACTTGCTCTCCAGCTCATGGGAGGCTGAGACACGCTGTTGTGACAGGTGCCCAAATCTGCTCAGCCAGCCAGGCTGTGTCCCGGCCGGAGCCTCAGCTCACCACTGTGCCTCTTACTGGCAATGGGCTGCTCGGCCAGGACTCCAGGGATGTTTGAAGAGGTGCTCGTGTGACACATGGGAGGCTGGCTGAGGCTGGTTTGCAGGAGGTTGTATGTGTTAGAGAAAGGATTCCCAGGCTGGAGTTAGAGCCTGGAAGAGGAGTTCCAGCTTCGAAGGCGAGGCTGCCTGACTCCAGAGCACAGGTTGTGTTGTCCACGTCCCAACACCCACGCCACTGTGACTTCCAAACTAGGCATTTCTGAGCCCTTCGCTTTACAGAAGAGGGAGCAGGGGGTCAGCGAGGTCAGCGAGGAGCTCACTCTATGGCCAGACTTCGGGTCCTGGTCTGAGGCCTGCCAGGCCCTACTCTTTGTCTTGCGGGGTGTTGTTTTTTAGACTGGCTTCATATCAGAGCCCAAACTGATGGCTTTTAAAATGTTTTGCAAGTTTCATTTTATTTCAAACAGCAAGCGGTCAGGGCCTCACTCACTGGCTGTAGGTAGACACCGCGGTGCCAGCCCTCACCTGGCCGCCGCATGAGGTCGAAGTTCATGCTCTGCAGTGAAGCAGAGGAGCGGGGGGGCAGGCGTGATGGGGCGCAGGCCTGGCTGCAGTCGAGTGTTCACGGTGGTTTGGAAAATGAGAGAGGCGTTGTGACTCTGGGATGTGTGGTCAGGAAGGGGAGCGTTTCAGTGGTAAGTTTGCTCTCCCCACTGAGGGGTTTTCCTTTCACACCCGCTCACCTGACATGGCCCCACATCGCCCTGCTTGCTGTGTGCCTGCTGTGCCTCAGTAGGTGCGTCCCGTTGCCCAGCGTCTGAGTGTCTGGACGTCAAAGCAGGGCCCAGGAATGCCTGCTGGGTTTGGGGGCAGTTTCTGCCCAGGGCACGGCATTTTGGAGGGTAAAATATGCCCAAGTGTTTGTAGCTCATGTGACCCAGACATAACCTATTTGAAACAGGAGAGCTGGGATGACAACCATGACAATATAGCAAGGATACCGTTGTAGCACTTGTCCCCTGTGTCTCCTGGAGGCTTGCAAGTGAATGTTGTAGATACATCTTATCTCCGGGCGGCAGCCATTACTGGTGGCCTGTCAACCTCCCATTCACCCTGTGGCAGATTGTATTTTCCAAAATAAGTCGCAGCAACGATTCTACTCCCATATAGTCTTCCAGAACCTTGCCCTGGGACCACCAAGATGTGGGATTTATGTTCCCTCCCTTGAACCTGGGTTGGCCTTTGTGACTTGCTGTACAAAGAGAAGGCAGGCCGAGTCAGAAAAGGCCATGCAGCACCCCTCTGATTCTTCGATCGTGGGACTGTGCCTTCAGAGCCCTGAGCCACCGTGTAAGAAATCTGGGGAGTTGGAAGCCGCCTTCTGTCCCAGAGAGGCCACATGGAGACCACACAGAGACCGAGACACCGAGGCGCCCCGGCTGATCGTCAAGCAGCCCCTCCCCTCCTGGCTGATGCCACGTGGAGCAGAGGTGAGCTGCCCCTGCTGAGTCCCACCGGCGTCGCAGACTTGTAAACTAAAGACGGTGACTGTTGAGAGTGTTTTGAGGCCACCGAGATTTGGGTGGTGTGCTCTGCTCATAAGTAACCAGAACATTACTCTTCCTCCTTCCTAACACAATTTCAGTTTGTTCAGCTCTCCAGCCCTTTCCCATCAGTTCGAGCGCCTGGCCTGGAGGAAGCCGGCCCCACCCCGTTCCAGGGGTGGCTCTATTCGGTCTAAGGGTATTCCTGTCCACTTGCCAGTGATTGTTTCAGGATTCAATTCAGGTCCAAATACAAGGGGAAAGGTTTGTTGGGGACTTCTTTGTATGTTCTTCTCTCTTCTGGGAAAACTACTGGAAGCCACTTTTTCTCTCTCTTTAGATTTTTGTCATGTACAGACACGAGTTCCAGAGCCACAGCACCTACATCATTACCAGCCTGAGATGAGTCTCCCTCAGGGAGCAGACAGAGACCAAGAGGATGGCAGAGGCATGGAGCCAGAGCCACTAGATCACACCATTCCTGAAGCTCACCCACAGCAGGACTTCCCATCATACGATGTATCATTAAGGTTAGCTTTTGCTGTGAGTCAAGCAGACCCCAAATAATAATGACTTCAGTAGAATAGAAATTTTAAATGCTAAATTCTTTTTCATGTAAAAGTCTGTAAGAATGCAGATCAGGGCTGGTGTGCTGACCACACTCTATGAAGTCCTCTCTTGCCCATATTTTCTAAGGTTAAAAAAATCCAAGGAAAGTTATTTCTTCATTGAAAAGGGGGGATCTGCACACATGATCCCTCCCACTTTGCGAGTCCTGGGGACTCTGTTACACCACACTGCGACTTCATGATGCCTGTCTAGGATGACGGGAAGATATGGTGGAGCAGGCACTGAAAACTCAGCTGAACCACTCTAGGGGACTCTTGTCTGGCCCTTGACAGCAGAAGTCTGGCTTCCTACACTTTCATCTCCTGGAGCATCCAGCAAGGTCATGGAGTCCATGCTCATTCAGCTCAGACCGTGGAAATGCAAGACTCTAGTCTGAGCTGCCTGTCTCCCTCGTGCTGCTGTGACCTTCCAGAGGAAAGAGACCATGTCTTAAAAAAACAACTGACACTTTAAGTTCCACACACTAGATGTTGTCTGGCACAATAATTAAACTGTGGTACATGGTTGTGCTCAGTAAGTGATGATACAGTTGAATTTTAGGTGTGTAAGCAACTCCTGGGCTGCATTTGAGCATATATACAGGATGTCCCCCAAAATGTACGCGTACTTTGAATAATCATAAATTGCAATGGGTTAAATCTGAAAAGAAAGAAACATCAATTGAGCTATCAGCTGTTAATTGTGTATACATTTTTTGGAGACATCATATATATACGAAGGGGCATATAGTATATTAGGTGATCTGTTTATTCTGCAATTTTATTTATTTATTTAAAAACTTTATTGAATTTATTGGGGATGACATTGGTTAATATAATTATATAGGTTTCAAGTGTACAATTCTATAATAAAACATCTATATACTGTATTGTGTGCTCACACCCCAAGTCGTCTCCTTCTATCACCATTTATTTACCCCCCTTTACCCTCTTCAATCTCCCCCCACCCCCTCCCCCTCTGGTAATCACCATACTATAGTCCATGTCTGAGCTTGTTTTTTTGCTTACTCAGGTATCTTAAAAAAAGGGTAAACGGGCACCAAGAGGGCTATAAGCTTGGCCATATATATCCAAATGTCAGTGGCTGTGGCTTATTGACTTTTCTCTGTAGAATGCTCCAGAAATCTTTCAGCCACGAACACCTGGCATGTGGACATCAGTGTCGCATGAGCCTGTGTGCAGGGCTCTGCAGGAGACGCCAGGTGCAGGCGTGAGCAGGGCAGGACGAGCAGGCACCAAACGGACAATCACGAGGTGGGCTTTTGGCTACAGAAACTTACCGACTTTTGGGTGAATAGAAAATGCTGGTAAACCTATCGTCTCTTGCCACCTGACCATGCGTATATGGGTGGTTCTGCATTTTTAGCTCCTCAGTAACCCTAAAGAAGCTGTTTTGAGGCTGTTAGAATTTGCTTTCTGGAAGCAATGACAGATCACTAAGTTTTTCCAAATGAAAATGTTTTTCCAGGCGCCTGTCTACACAGCTGTATTTTATTTTTTTATTTAAATGGAAACTATTTTTTAAATGTTTTTCCTTTATTGATTTTAGAGAGGGAGAAGGTGAGAGGGAGAGAGAGATAGAAACATCGATGAGAGAGAACATCGACTGGCCGCCTCCTGCATGCCCCACACTGGGGATCAGGCCCACAACCTGGGAATTGAACCAGTGATCTCTTGGTGCAAGGGTCGATGCTCAACCCTGAGTCACACTGGACGGACTACACAGCTGTATTTTACACATATGCACGCACGACACACACACACACACACACACACACACACACACACACCCCTCAAGGTTACCTTCGTTAGGGTGGGTCCTCTTTGGCCTTGCCTGAGTTTTGTCACATTCCTTCTACAAATAGTGATGACTACAGACATCGGGTTTTCCTAACAGCTCCTGGTAGCCCAGCTCATGGATGCTCTGGGCAGGCTTATTCTCACCACGAGGTGAATTCACCTTCCTGACATGTTCTCAAGGAGCTACTTCTCAGGGAGCGGGATCAGGGCAACCTATGTAGTATGTTCTACCAACAAGTCCAAAGCCGCTGTAGACAAAGCCCCATAGATCTCAGCACGCCTTTTCTTTGGAGGAAGGTGGGGTCCCGTTTAAAGGGAGGGAAAGTGAAACAGGTGAAATTCCTTTGTTGAGGTCCTGGGTGCTTGTGCAAAGAGGAACAGGAGCTCGAGTAGGCTCTCTTTTCCATTACAGCGTCCTGCCCTCAGCTTGAGGACCGGAACGGCTGATTTTGACTCAGAGCAGGTCCTCTGATGGAAGGTGATCCAACGACGAGCGTGAGCTCTCCTGAGCTCTCCTGAGCTCTCCTGAGCTCTCCTGAGCAGCCCGCTTCCCTTGGAGTCAGGAAGGAACCCTATGTGCTGAGCTTTTGCTGAACCAAATACAGGGGTTCGTATTTCTTCCTGGTTCAGTCTTGGAAGGTTATTCTTTTGTGATTCTTTGTATTTCTGTGGTTTCAGTTGTAACTTCTCCTTCATTCATGATTTTATTTGGGCTCTCTTTTTTTCTTGCTGAGTTTGGCTGAAGGTTGCATCCATTTTATTGATCTTTTCAAAGAACCAGCTTAGTTTTATTGATCTCTTCTATTTTTCAAGATTTCTATTTTGTTTACTTCCATTCTGATCCTGTTTCTTTCCTTCTGTTTACTTTGGGTTTGGCTTGTTCTTCTTTTTCTGCTTCCTTTAGGTGTAGAATTAGATTGTGTATTTGGGATTTTTCTTGTTTCTTGAGGTAGGCCTATAAGCTGTGAACTTCTCTCTTAGAATTGCTTTTGCTGCATCGCACTTTAAAAAGTTGTGCTTTCATTTTCATTTGTTTCAAGATGGTGTTTGATTTCCTCTTTTACCTATTGGTTGTTTAGTAGCATGTTGTTTGGTCTCCACAAATTTGTGTATTTTCTCACAGTTGATTTCTAGTTTCATGCCACTGTGGTCTGAAAAGATGCTTGATATAATTTCAGTTTTCTTGAATTTAGTGAGGATTATTTTGTGGCTAATGTGTAATCTGTCCTGGAGAACATTTCATGCCCACTTGAAGAAAATGTGTATTCTGCAGTTTTTGGATAAAAAGTTCTATAAATGTCTATTAAGTGAATCTTGTCTAATGTGAAATTAAGGCCATTATTTTATAATTAATTTTCTGTCTGGATGATCTATCCATTGATGTGAGTGGGGTATTAAAAACACCCTATGATTATTGTATTACTGTGGATTTCTCCCTTTATGTCTATTAATAATTGTTTTATAGATTTAAGTGCTCCTATGTTGAGTGAGTAGATATTTATGGTTATTATATCCTCTTCTGGGATTGACCCCTTTATAATTATGTAATGTCCTTCTTTGTCTTTTTTTACATATCTGTTTTAAAGTCAATTTTGTCTGATATTGCAACTCCAGCTTTCTTTCTGTTTCTACTTGAATAAAACGTCTTTTTAAAATCTCTTCACTTTCAGTCTGTGTCTTTTGATTTGAAGTGAATCTCTTGTAAGCAGTACATGTTTTAATCCAGTTATCCAGCCTATGTCTTTTTAGTGGAGCATTTAATCCACTTATATTTAACATAGTTATTGATGAGTACGTATTAACTGCCATTTTGTTAACTGTTTTTTGGTTTTGTTTTTTTCAGATTTTTATTTTTTAATCCTCACCCGAGGACATTTTTTTTTTCCATTTTTTTGTTCAGATAGAGTGAGAGGGAGAGAGAGGAGAGAGAGAGAGAAACATTGACGTGAAAGGGACACATCGAGTGGCTGCCACCCGCACGACCACCCAGGGCCGGGGACAAACTGCAACTGAGGTACGTGCCCTTAGCGGGAACTGAACTGGGGTCTCTCTGGACCGCAGGCCGACACTAACCGCTGAGCCAAACTGGCCAGGGCTGCTTTTTGGTTTTTATCATTGTCCTCTGTTCCTTTCTTCTTCTGCTGATCTCTTGTGGTTTGCTGGTTAGTATCTTATTTAGGTTTCTTTCTCTTTATTCTTTGTGTGTCTTTTGGAGGTTTTTGGTTTGTGGTTTCCATGAGGTGTATGTATCTCATTCTTTATCTATAGCTGATAGGCATTTAAGTTAAAATATATTCAATAAGGAATACACTTTTACTTTCCCCTCCACGTTTTGTTACTGGTATCATATTTTAGATCTTTTTGTGCTGTGTATTTCCTAAGTACTTATTGTAGTTTGAGTTCAATGTGATACTTTTTTATTTGAACTTTTCTAGTAGCTTTTAAGTGTCTGACTTGCTGTATTTATTGAAAGTTTGGCTGTAAGGTTTTTCTCTCCCTCATATTTTCTTATTTCTGGTTATAGCCTTTCCCTTTGTACTTAAAAACCCTTCGCCATTTCTTGTAAATTGGGTTTAATGGTGATGACGTCCTTTAGTTTCTCCTTGTCCTGGAAACTCTTTATCTCTTCTTGAATTCCTGGCTGGGTGAATTTTTCTGGGTTCAGCACTTGAAAGAGGTCCTGCCACTCCCTTCTGGCCTGTAAAATTGCTGCTGAGAAATCAGCTGACAGCCTTAGAGGGTCTCCTTTGAATGTAACTTTTCTCTTGCTTCCTTCAAGACTGTCTCTTTATCTTTAACTTCTGCCATTTCACCAACAACATGTCCTGGTGTGGGTCTCCTCGGCTCCTCTGGTTGGGAACCCTGTGCTTCCTGGACCTGAATGCCAATTTTCCATAACTCTTTTGCTTTCTTCTCCTTCTGGGATCCCTATAATGCAAATGTTTGCGTGCTTGATGTCATCCCAGAGGTCCCTTGAACTATCACCTATTTTTGTAATCTCCCCGCTGTTGTTCTGATGAGTTGATTTCCACTAGTCTGTCTCCAGGTCACTGCTTCATTCTGTGTTAGCTAATCTACTGTTGATTTTCTTCTAACGTGGTTTTTATTTCAGCGGTTGTATTCCTCAGCTCTGCTTGGTTCTTTCTTACTTTCTTACTCTTTGTTGAAGTTCTCCCTCAATTCCTTTACTCCACTCTCAAGTTTGGTGAGCCCCCCTCATGACCGTTTCTATGAATTCTTTGTTAGAAAGTTACTATTTCCTTTTCCTTAGGGTTTTTTTTCCCCCTGAAAATTCTTGTCCCTTTACTTGAGAGATACTCATTTTGTTTGACATTCTATTTTTGTCTATATGAATTAAACAAAGTAGCTGTCTCAGCTAGTGTAGAAGCAGGCTCAGTGTAGACCACGTGTTCTGGGTGGTGTTGGCTGGTGGGTGGAAACCGAGCTGGTGTGCAAGGCTTGGGGGACACGGGCCCACCCAGGGGAGCTGGAGCAGCGTCGGGTTGGGAGGCCGGGTGCGGGTAATAACGCCTGTGCATCCTGCCTGCTCCCTCTGCTGGGGCCCGAATGGCTCAGGTAATGTGTCCAGCAACACACCCCTGTGACCGCGCAGGCGGGTCAGAGCTCCCGGACATCCTGGCCTGCCCCGTGGGGGTGGAGGGGACATAGGCTCTCACCACCCTCACTGACAGGAGAGTCCCTGCAGACCCCAGAGGACTCCCCAGCCTTCTCTCTCCAGGCTCTTTCTCTGGGTCCTGGTACTCAAAGTGGTGGATGCAGAAGCGTCCCGTGTGCCCGCTCTAAGAGCCAGGCGGTTGTGGGAAGGTGCTGGGCGGAGCATGCGCTCAGGGCACCGGCAGGGCCTGCAGGGGGAGCCAGGTGGGGGTGCTGAGGCCTGTTTGTGGATCCTGCTGCTCCCTTCCTTCAGAGGCCAAGGGCTCCAGCACCATCGCAGAGGCGCAGAGCGGTGATCCTGCAGGTAGGCCAAGGCGGTAGAGCTCCGGCCGCCCTGCCCAGGTGGAGGGGACCGTGAACAACCCGCAGAGAGTTCCCATAGCGCCGGAGGGCTCCCTCTGCTGCCCAGGTCCCCCCGCCCTCCGGCCTTCTCTGTTCGGTTCCTTTCACTTGTTTGTTGTCAGAAGCTGGACATTCGGTGCTTGGTTGTCTTGCAGGAGCAATTGCTACCTCTTTTTTATTTTGTTCACAGGAGGGGCCAATTCATCGCCCTCCCACGCTGCCTCCGTCTTGGTACTCCCTGGACTTGAAATTTTAAGTTCACCTCCAGCTCTTATAACAAGATGCTCATTCAACTCTGTCAAGTCCAGGCCTTTCCTCTCTATACCCAAAGCTGGCTCAATACTTACAACTTTACGGGGAAATACTCCCATTTTTCAGGCGTGTGATTCCTTCCAGGTGGACACACCATTTGCGGTGGTGTGTTGGGTTATGCTTGGAAGAATGAAGACACACTTCACGGTGAAGGTTGTGGGCGTGGGACCCTGGGCAGGAAATCTCAGGGCTAGAATAAAGTCAGGTGGGATGTCAGGCACCAGGGAACAGGTGGGTCCGCTGGCAAATCTGTGGAAATGAGGAAAGAATTCCACTAACAGGTAGTTGCTCCATATCACCCATTTGACAGATGATTTGACCACCTGCAACAGACCAGAAGGTGAGGGTGTCAGGCGAGGGGCTGTAGGGGTGGCAGTCGCTGGGGCGAGTGTTGTGCTCAGAGGAAAGCATAAAGAACAGGGCAGCTAACTATAAAAGCATCAGAGACTTGGGTTTTATTAGTCAGATTAGTTTTCTGAGCGCTCTTCCTGTGTGTCCACTTGGCTTCTCTTTTACGACTCAGTAAAGATTTTTACAGGTTTTGACTTGTGTCCGTGCTGCCAGGGCAGAGCAGACCTCCCTCGAACCCACATGGTGGTAGCGATGGATGGGCTCCAAGGGAAGGCACCCAGTCAGAGCAGCTGTAGGGCTTGAGGTGATGCGGTGAAGCGATGGAACATGTGGCCACAGAGCTCACGGCGTCCGCCACCGACCAGCTCCAAGAGCCACACCGAGTCCCTGGACACCTCTGTGTCTCAGGTTCCTCATCTACAAAATAATAATGATGATATCCTCTCCATATGCTGGGAAGATTATATACAGGGTGGGGCAAAGTAGATTCACAGTTATAAATAAGAATAAATAATAATACAAGAGTAATTCATATATTCACAACTGTCAACCTACTTTTGCCACACCCTCTAGAGTAATATGTGTCAAGTGCTTAAAACAGTGCAAAGTATATAACAAATATTATAGCACCCTCTCCTTTCCACCAGGAACCTCTACTTCTGGTACTGGATTTTTGGAGGTTCTGCCTGTTACTTTGTGAACATAGATGACAATCTTATATTCTTCATGCCCTGAAAAATGTACTGACCTTCACTTGCCTCTCTGATCAAGATTTCTAGTCTCTAAACCATATAGTACATCTTGTCACCAGACTACGACTCTTCCTCAGAGCCCACTTTCACCATGACCTTGGAATTATTGTCTCTGGAATGTCACCCTTTTGTTACCTCTACTTTGTTGAGGTTGGTCTCATCTACTCTTATTGTTCCTATCTCTTTGACTTCATTAAGAATATACCCTTACCTGAACTGTCCTCCATTCCCAAGTATTTCCCCCACCGCCACCTCCACTCCTCAAGTGTTACCTAGATTCATGCAAATGTTTCCAGGAAGTATGCTGTGACTACCTCAGCTTCCAACCATTTATGGGTCATCTCCATTAGGTGTTTCACCTGCTCCTTGAACTCAGCATAGTTACATCTGAGCTCTTCATTCTCCACTCCTCTTATTCATTTTCTTGTATTTCCTCTCCTGTTGCTGCTGGGCAGGGGTGAGTTGAGGACACCCAGTCACAACCCGATAGAAATTAAGAACACTCAATAGAAATACATCATCATTGACACTTCGTATCCCTCATTTCTAGTATCCATTGACTATCACGTTGTCTTTATTCAACATCCTAAATAATTCCATATTCCATCTCTCTCATTAGCTTTTGTCTTGGTTATTGGAATAGAGTCCTATTTCCCTGCCTCTAATCTTCTTCTCCAAACCATCCTTGACACAGCAATTAAAATAATCTCACTAATAACAGATGAAATGTCCCTGGTCTCCTCTTCATATGTTAAAATTTTTTTTTCATTATTGATTTTAGAGAGAGAGGAAGGGAGAGAAAGAGGGAGATGGAAGCATCGATGAGAGAGAACATTGACTGGCTGACTCCTACATGCCCCCACTGGGGATTTGGCCCACAATCTGGGCATGTGCCCTGACTGGGAATTGAACTGGCGACCTCTTGGTGCATGGGTAGACACTCAACCACTGAGCCACACCGGCTGGGCTCTTCATATTTTAATGGCTTTCTATTGTGTAAAGCTGAAGCCCCCTTTTGTTTGCCATCTGGTCTCTGCCTGCTTATTATTCTCATCTCCCATCATTGCTCAGTGTCTACTCTGAGCTTCAGCTGTGAATAAGTCACCATGTCATTTCCCGACTCTGCCTTTGCACACTCTGTTCCTTCTACCTGGAAGACCCTTCACTCATGAGTCTACTTGGAAAACACTTTCAAGACTCTCTTTCAATGCCACCTTTTGGTGATGTGTCTCCTAGTTCTCATGTTCATCTTAAGCATTATCTATCTGTCTGTCTATCTAGAAATAGTTCAATCCTTAAAGTAATAATATATATATATTTTTTATTTTTTAATTTTCCTATACACACACACCACGTACATGGAAAGTAATTGATTTGTTTATAGGTCTGCATCCCCTACCAGACTGAGTTCCTCATGGGTGGGATTGTGGGTTATTCATTTCCCTCATTTCGTATGATACTCCATATGTTATAGGCGGCCCATTAATCTGCACTGAATACATTATTAATACACTGATGAAATCATACTCTTTAGAATGAGAGTGTGAAGTCTTCAAGGGCAAACACAGGCCTTTTCTACACACTCTTGCATCTCACAACGTTTGGAACTAGTAAGTGATCAACACACTCTATTGACAATCTCTGTTGAACAATGCCACACAGAAGTAGGGTCTGTTTTATATTATTGTTAACAAATGTTTTGTGACTATATGCCATGCTCTCATAATTAGATTTAAGTTCCTTTAGGGTAAGGACTCTATTTTATACACCGCTATCCCCACAGTGACTCCTGCAGTGCCGTTTAATGAATGCCCGTCAATCGAATAACCAGGTGGCAAAGCCTGGATTATTTCCTTCCAACTTTTATGGCTTTTTATTTCCTGGAACAGTCTCTGGGCTCTCCCATTAATAGTTCCTAGTGAAGATGTTGCTGAGGCCTCTGGGAACCACCTTCTTTATACAGGTCCTGATGTGCTCGGCCAGGAATAACGTCTCCAGGTGTCTCAGATAACACACCCTTGAAAGCACCTGGCCATTGACGTTTGCCAGGAAACGGCAGTGCTCCAGGCCTGTTCACCGGGCTGCTGGGGAGTCCAGCAACTTCTGGGCAGCCTGTCAAACTTGGGAGGCTGCTTACAGTTCTGCCCCAGCCGGCAGAGCGCTCCTCCGTGTCTCCTTATCTGCCAAACAAAATGATAATGGCCCCTCGTCTGTCTCAGTGAGTCTGAGGAGGTGAAACAGGGCCATTCAACATGAAGGCAGCGGCAGCGGATGCTCGAACAGCATCAGTGCTGAGTAGACGCCGGAAAGCTCCTCCTTAGTACCTGCTGTGACCTGTGGCTGAGTGATGAAAATGATAAATGATTAGGAAGCGGAGATTTGTTCCATTAGATAAGGATAATTATAGAATCGTGGATATGAA
The DNA here is from genome assembly GCF_014108415.1 of Molossus molossus. Lineage (NCBI taxonomy): Eukaryota > Metazoa > Chordata > Mammalia > Chiroptera > Molossidae > Molossus > Molossus molossus. The sequence goes on along the minus strand of NW_023425351.1, from coordinate 33,741,380 downwards.
AGATTTTTTTTGTTTTAATACATTTTAATCAAGTCACAGTATTTGTCATCATTGAGTATTGTGTATTTGATTAGTAATGGCAAAGGAATGGATAGCATTTTATGTCCAAGTTTTCTATTTTTTAACAGATGAGAGGACAGGGGTGCCTCCTGTGCAAAAGCCGATCCTGGGGGCCAAGGGTTGTTGCCACCCGTGATCAGACACCGCCCCCTGGTGGTCAGAAAAGATTACTGTATGGTGCTTGGCTGAGCAGTTAGGATGAAATGGGGAGGAGAATGGGATTGGGAGGGAATACTGGGAGTTTTGTCGTGGAGGTGTTAACTTGGGGTGTCTGTTGTACAGATATGCACGTGTGGAGAAGTCAGTTGGCTCTGTGAGACTGAAGTTCAGGTGATGAGTCTAGAGATGAAAGTTTGGGAGCTGTCAGCATATAGATGATGTTTACTTTTGGGGCAGTGAAAACCACATGAAGAAAGATATCACCGAGGAGCTCTGGCCGGGTGGCTCATTTGGTTGGAGCATCGTCCTGTACACCACAAGGTTGTGGGTTCGATTCCCAGTCAGGGCGCATACCTAGGTTGTGGGTTTGATTCCTGGTCGGGGTGCTTATGGGAGGCAATTGATTCATGCTTCTCTCAAAAAAAAAAAAGAAAAAAAATCAATAAAAACATATCCTTGGGTGAGGATTAAAAAAAGAAAAAGAAAGATATCACAGAGGAGGGAGTTATCAGTGATGTCAAACAACAGGTCAAACGAGATGAGGCCTGAGGACTTACCTTGGGGCCCGGCAGCATGGAGCTCAGTGGTAACCTGAAGACTCGTAGGTGCGCCACTGGTGGGTCATGAGAGGCGCGGAGGAGAGAAGTGACACAGGGATGACAGTGCTTTCGAGTTTTGTGGCACAGTGGAGTGATGAACTGTGTCAGTAACTGGGGGGAAAAATACAGTAGACTTTTCCTAAGATGGAAGAAATAATAGCATGTTGTTATGTTGATGTTGTAGAAGAAAATGATGAGATAGGAGAGGGAGGAGAGAACTCCTGGAGCAGTCTGCTTGAGTTGGCGGGAGAAGATGGGCCTGGTGTGGAAGTGATGGGCTGGCTTTCGATGGCTCATCTATATGGTAGACAGGCAGGAAGAGCATCAGTGTGGGGGGCAGGGAGGTGTGTTGTGGGGGGGTCTGTGCACATCACATCCTCATGACTTCACTTGCTCAGCGAGTCATCAGCTCAGTGTGACGTTAGAAGTTTGAGGAGCTTTAAGAGAGTACAAGAAGCGAACTAGAGAACCAAAGTGTAGTTACTGGGAAATACGAAGGGCTTGCTTGAGTTCATGTTCATGAACTTGAAGGAAGACCAGTCAGAGAAGCTGTGTGATTTCTGTAGCTATGTTCATCTGCATGGGAACAGGAATGGTCTAGATGGAGAGTTAGTTGAGCTTGGATTATGGGTTTGGCCAACTGAAAACAACAACCTAAGGGGGGTAGTTGTCTGGACTTAGAAGAGAGATTGCAATGCTTTTCCATGGAAGCTAAGCTGGCAAGGAGGGAAGCTATGACTGTGGGGGGAAGAGACATGGAAAGGAACTGTGCAGGGATTGGAGTCCCAGTGTGTTTGAAGGACATCCAGGTACCCAAGGTATTCGGCTGGAAAAACAGGAGGTGGAGGTCCAAGAGCGGGATGCATGGCATGGAGATGGTAGAGGGATGGTGATTATTGATACTGATAAGGTCTAGGGAATAACCAGGAGATCAAACGGCTTGGAGAAAGCAGAAGAGCCAGATCACTAGAGGAGGGATGGTCAAGGGGCTCAGTAGAACGTGGAAGGGTCGTCTGTGTGGATATTAAAATGACCAGTGGCTAGGTCAGGAATAGACCTGAAGAAAGTGACAGTGACCAGGTACTAAAATCGCAGGGAAGTGAGGGGCTGCGCCCTGGGGGCTGGTAGTGAACACCAGCAATGAAGGGAAGAGGCTGAGGAGTCTGGTGACATGAGAGTCAAGGGAGGAGGTAGGATGGTCTGCAAGTGGCCAACAAGGGCCAAGCAGAGGCTCAGCCCATCTCCCTGAGAGCCTCAGGGGAAGCGGGGTCCTGGGGTTCCACTGGGGAAGACATTTATAGAGGGAACTCGAGGCTTCAAGGGGACAATGCACGTGTGGTGTTCAGGATGGAAAGGCCAGGGATTTCTGTGTCACCAAACCCTGTGCTGGTGCCATAATCTCCCATTTCGGGAGGTGGCTGGGGATTTGAGACCAGCAACGGTTTGATGGTGTGTGGCTGAAAGTCTGGGTTACAGTTCCCATCAGTGCATTGTCCTCAAGTGACTTTATTCGGTTTTTCTTTTATGGTTAGATGTTAGCAAGTTTTTAAATTTTCACAGAAGTTTAATTTTCTGATCATCTAAAATGGTCCTTTGTAGGGCATAAAGCTTAATTTCAAGCTCAGATATTTAAAACCAAGTGTAAGGTATCTCTCTGAGGAAAAAAGAGAAACGAAACCACAAAAGCAGGCAAGACAGTTTTTATTTTTATTTATTTATTTTTAAAATTTTTTTATCCTCACCCAAGGACATTTTTCCATCCTTTGTTCAGATAGAGTGGGAGGGAGAGAGAGAGACATCGATGTGAAAGGGACACATCGAGTGGCCGCCACCTGCACGACCAACCAGGGCCGGGGACAAACTGCCACCGAGGTACGTGCCCTTAGCGGGAACCGAACCCGGGTCTCTCTGTACCGCAGGCCGACGCTCTAACCGCTGAGCCAAACCGGCCAGGGCCAGGCAAGACAGTTTTATTGAAGCTTTCCGGGTGAGGTTCACCGGTCCACCTGGCGGGGGCCAGGGAAGTCTGCTACTGCTTTCGGCCCGGGGAACATTTATAGGGACATTAGGGCCCTGGGTGGGGTGATTAGGTGTGGCGTCAGGTGACTGGCTAGCTGCTGGGGAGATTCGGGTGTGGCGTATGTTGATTGGCCGGGAAGGGTGGGGATGTGACCAGGAGTGTCCCTCAGCCGCATCCTGGTAAGGTGGAGCGTCCCGCGTTAGGTTTCGATTTGTCCTCTGGCCATCCGTTTCCCCCTCATGCGGCTCCCGGAGCCCGCTGACCGTACACAAGCAGACACTCAGACTACAGGGGAAGGAAATGTGATGGAAACTAATATTTATTAGGAGCCTACACCTGCCAAGTACTACACCATATATTTTTCTCGTTTGAATTCATTAATTCATTTTGGTCATTCATTCGTGTGTGTGTGTGTGTGTGTGTGTAACCCTTAAATACTAGGGGTTCAACAATAATTGGAGATTCTGCCTTACAGGAGCAAATTGTTAAATGAGAGCAACAGCTAAGCCAACAAAAATGATAACACAGTGTGAAATGAGTTAATAGTGAATAATTAGTGACTATTTTCTGTGCACCAGGTTATATTAGCTCATTAAGCCTCAGCATTCTTCTCAGACCTTATATTAACCATCTCATAGTCATGCTGTGTTACACATCGTTTCAGGCCTTGGTGGTTCATGACAACAACTATTTATTTTGCGTGCGTGCTTTCTTTCCAGTTTCAGGCTGTTGGTCAGCTGGGCTTGGCTCCAGGCTTTTGAGTGGGCTCAGGTCAGCTCCCAGTCTCCACAGTCACCTGTCCCAGCAGCTCCTTTATGACAGGTCCTCATGACAGAGTGTAGGGGTGAAGGCTGGCCAGTCTCTGCACATTTCAGGACTTTATTGATGTCCAGTCCACTCTTACCGCAGTGGTCCATGTGTGACACACGGCCAAACCCAGCATCGCTGGCTCCTCTGCTGGGAAGGGCTAGAGTTGCATGGCAAAGAGCAAGGGCAGTGGAGACAGTGAGGAGTGGAGAACAATGGGACCATCAACCACCCTCAACTTGCAGGTGAGGGAATTTAAAGAAGATAAGCAATGTGCCCAGAGAGCTAGGAACCTTCACCTTCATCTTAGCCCTTAGCCCTTGCACAGGGTGCTTTGGGTGCACATTGGAGGGGTGGGTGGCTCACCAGCTTAGTGGAGTGGGAAGGGTTTAAGGAAGGCTCTTGGTGGGGTTAGGGTTAGGAGAGGTGGCTGGATCGTCAAGCCAATGGGATTCTGTGAATTTTCTTCACGGAACATTTCAAAGTCATGGACACAATTTAAACATAGTCTTGAGGATCCCGAGACACTCTATAGAAATATCTGTAAGTGGACTGAGGCTACCAAACCATGACTAAGTCACAAAGTGGTCTCATCTCTGCAGAGAGCTCTCAGTTAGTCTCTTACAGGGTCAGGAGCATCTTCAGATGACTTGAGCCCTACTGAAATAACCAGTGACCTTCCTGAGAGAAGCAAGGTCATTGGTTCCCTGCCCTCACCTGTCTCAGCCCTGCCCCAAACCCTCGGTGCTTTCTTCTATTACCCTGCAAGGCATAGGTGTTCACTTTGTTCTTCTCTGATTCCTTTGCATTCACTCCCACTTTTTTGAATAAGGTGGAATGAGTTTTCTTTCACACCCCACCACCCATGCAACATGCCCCGGTTGCAACAGAGACTCAGTGTGGCTGTCAGCAAGAATCCACATGCCTACATCAATTTCTTTGTTTGTATTGGGTCTTCTTCATGAGGCTGCAGACAAGAAATGCACATTTTCAGGCTTCACACAGACCTCGGAGATCAGACACTCCGGGGTGGGGCTCAGTGATTTGTTTTTGTTTTTATTTTTAATCCTCACCTGAGGATATTTTTACATTTTATCTTCAGACAGGAAGGGGAGAGAGAGAGAGAGAAACATCAGTATGAGAGAGACACATCAGTTGGCTGCCACCCGCATGACCCCAACTGGGGCCGGGGACAAACTGCAACCGAGGTACATGCCCTTGGCCGGAATCGAATCCGGGACTCTTTGGTCCGCAGGCCGACACTCTAACCACTGAGCAAAACCAGCCAAGGCTCAGCGATTTGTTTATAATGATTCCTCTAGATGTCTCTGAAACACGATAAAACTTGAGGACCACTGGTCTAGGGAAGCATCTCAGACATAGTCCACCCCTGCCGGGAGGTGAGATTCAGGGATGGTCTGCTGGTGGGCTGCTAGACATGGTGAGAAGTGGGCGTTGTGGCCCGGAGCAAAGTCACTTGTCCCTCCCTGGGCCTGAGTGTCTTCACCTTTGAGATGAGGCAGTTGGACTGGTCATCAGTTCCAATTTAGGGACCCACAAAGTAGTATGAGAATACTACCCACAATGCAGTGAGAAATAGTTGTTAGCTATTTCCAATATTTCAGAAAGCTTCATGGAAATTATATGTTACCCCTCAATATGCTGTAAGGACTGGCCCAAATAGCCTGTTTGCTGCCATGGCCAGTGTGCTCAGTGGTTAGAGTGTTGGCACATGGATCGAAGGGTTGGGGATTTGCTTGCCAGTCAAGGGCACACACCTGGGTTGCAGGTTCAATCCCTAGCCCTGGTCAGGATGTGCATGGGAGGCAATCAATCGATGTGTATCTCTCACATTGATGTTTCTCTCTCTCTATCCCTCCCTCCCCTCCCACTCTTTCTAAAAATCAATGAAAAAAAATATCCTTGGGTGAGCATTAACAACAACAAAAATTCTGTAGGCTAGTTCTGGGCCAAAATAAGCAACTAGACTGTGAGCTTCTCATAGTTACTTATTTTCTTGTTTCCAGGGCTTAATCTTAGTTTGTGGCCCAATAGAAGCCCTTCACGTAAGGTTTTCCAAACTAAGTTATACAAAAACCAGTGTGAAAATACAATGACTTCATGCCAATCAGAAGCTGATTGATTTTCCAAAAAAGAGCTCACGGAGCTCATGTGTTGAAGCACGTGTGTGTATCCGGTGTTGCAGTGTTGCATTTTCCCACGAGCAAAGATGTTCAAGGTGAGGACCAGATGGCTTCAACCTTCAACTTGGCTTGTTAGTGCCGCTCTGGATGACAGCCCAGCTTACTTAGTCATAACTCTGTGTGGTTTCAATTATTTATAATTTCCTGCTAGAACTGGACATAGTTCCATTGGTCCTGTAGGACCATCTGGGTCATGGGCAGGACCCAACTGTGCCCATGTGCGCACCGTGTTGATTGGCAGTGTGAAATTCAGAAGGTGGCATGGGGTCTGAACTTTCACAGGCTGGGGATGGTGGCTGGGCCCACAGCGGAGGCTGCGAGGGCTGCCAGGAACCTTCCAGGTGCTCAGAGTGGTCAGGCTGAACCTGCGCTATCTAGTCAGTCCTGAAGGTTTTCAAGGGGAACAGATTGAAGCTACCCCGTCGTGTTGGCCTGACAGAGGGACAGAGAAAAGAGGCCGCCCGCGGCTCCAGAAGGGAAGTGGGCCAGCAGGACACCGGCTTCCTCCAAGCTTGAATTACTGTCTCTTTGCTTATTTATTTGTTTGTTTGAGACCATTCTTAGGAGTTTGAGCCAAACTGAAGACATATGCCGTGGAGCAAGAGCTCAACTGCTCCCGTATGTCTTTGTTTCTGAGATGGTCCAATCCACGAGCCACTTGGAAATCTAAACTCCGCGGTCAGACCCGTGAAGGGGCAAGAGAACAGACCAAACCTTTGTTAGTTCACAGAACTCCAATTCTTTATTAATCACAGCTTGCTCACAATGACATACAGGAAAGTAGCACTAATGAAGAGTAAATATGCAGGCAGCAACCTTCAGGAGTTGGGAGTTGGGGGAGAAACGACTTCAAAACTGCAATAGGTACTTCTGGTGGGTGTCTGGTGACTCTCTTAGTTGGCACAATGCCCTGCCTACCCCCTCCACTGTGTCAGCCCTCACAGATGGAGTGATCGCTTTTTTTTAATTGGCAGGATTGCCTCACACTGGGGAAGAAAGACCAGCTTGTGTGAAAGTCCACAGTGTTTCTGATTGTGTGTGTGTGTGTGTGTGTGTGTGTGTGTGAATGCAACGACCAGCTCACAGTTTCCAAGTGAAAACTATTCAGTAGCATCAGGTACTTGTACTATAGGTAAGAGCGTAACATGAACATTGTCAATCATGGCATCCACAAATAAGCCACCTGGCACATTAATTAATTCATTCCATCAAAAGAACGTAAACTAGAGAATTAAGCCCACTTCATGACGAGCGATTTCACGGCTGCTGGAACTGTTTAACATGTAGCACTTCAAAGGGTCACTTTTTTTTTGCTTCTACCCAGATTGATCTCAGGTCTGTCTTCTCATCCATCCCTTTCTAAAAACCAAAGCGTGTTGATAGCACATAATCCCACAGATGCGGATGGCAATGCTATGACTTGTGGTGGTTCTTAGCCTGGTTGTGTCCTTTCTAGGCAGTAAGTAGATGATGAGCGAACAAATGTAGAGTTTGGTGTGGAGTCATGACACCTGTGGTCTAGGGATGGGCTTGGTCAAGTTCAGGGATGACAGAGCCATCTAGGTCATTAGGCAGTGGTGGATTTCTAGCACCAGAGACTGTCTACTGACCTTGTTTTTCCGTTGGAGCAAAAAGGGCAGGGCAGGGAGTCAGACAGGGGGAGCTCCGAAAAGAACAGACCCAGCAAATTCATTGCGTGGAAAGAGACAACATCAAAAGCCTGTTACAGGACATGTAAGGTTATGAAATAACTTGCATAATGCAATACTTGTATTTTTTAACAAAAATGTAAGTATTTACAAAATAAGATCCAAGGTATTTTTTAAACATCAAGCAAAACATTCTGCAGAGACCGCATTGATTTTTTTATTTTTGATTGTTTTTTTTTTTTTTTTAATAGTGAGTTCTTTTTAAACCATGTTGTACATTTCTCATACTGATATCACATGATCCATTATGACATAGGCAGGGGGACGTCCTAGCGGTGGGCGTGCCGTACCCTCCGTCGCCTCAGCCAGACAGCTCCACCTGCAGCTCCTTGTTCCTGCGCACCTCCGCGGCGTGCCTCTCCTAGAAAACACCAGGGACAAGCCGCGTCAGAGCCTGCGGTGTGTGGCGCGCAGAAGCAGGAAGGCCTGCCCACTCATTTGCATGTGTGCTTGACTGGAAAGAACTCAGTTTGACATCTACCTTTAGGAGATTTTCTCATTTCCCAAGAAAGGAACACATGGGACCCAACACGTGTCACATTGCTTTTATGAGACTCACAGTATCTTAGAAACAAAACAAAACAAAACAGAATACTGTATTCAATTGAAACTATAGCCAAAATAGAGTTTTAACTATGATGGCCACTGGATAAATCCAGAGAATAACAATAAAGCATCATATCATTTTCCCTCTTGTTTTGTTTTATTTTTTTATCTGCATCCGAGGACATTTTTGCATTTATTTTCAGATAGAGCGGGAGGGAGAGAAGGAGGAAGAGAGAGAGAGAAATACCAATGTGAGAGACACATCGACTGGTTGCCACCCACACCACCCCAGCTGGGGCTGGGGACAGACTGCAACCGAAGTACGTGCCCTTAGTGGAACCGAACCAGGGACTCTCTGGTCTGTGGGCTGACACTCTAACTGCTGAGCCAAACTGGCCAGGGCTTCCCTGTAGTTTTTAATGGTCTTTTCCCTAATGTTTTAAGGCCTTTATCATTGCTGATGGACGCATTGGGAGAATTCATTACAAAAAGGTCCTGGCCTAAATCAAAAGATAGTAATTGAATGTACATTTAAATAGTTAACAAAAGTCATATGTTCGCCCTGGCCGGTTTGGCTCAGCGGTTAGAGCGTCGGCCTGCGGTCCGGAGAGACCCGGGTTCGGTTCCCGCTAAGGGCATGTACCTCGGTTGCAGTTTGTCCCCGGCCCTGGTTGGTTGTGCGGGTGGCAGCCACTCGATGTGTCCCTTTCACATCGATGTTTCCCTCTCTCTCTCTTCCTCTCCCTCCCTCCAACTCTGTCTGTACAAAAAATGGAAAAATGTCCTCAGATGAGGATTAAAAAAAAAAAAAAAAAGTCATATGTTCGATGGATGTATGCATTAGCATGAACATGATTATACCTGGTTTTTGACTTATACAGTGATACCTCGGTTCTCGAACATAATTCGTTCCAGGAGGACGGTCGAGAACCGAATTGTTCGAGAACCGAAGCAATGAAACCCAATAGGAAATAATGGAAACTGGATTAATTCGTTCCAAGCCCCAGAAAATGCCTATTTACTGGCCTAATTTGTATATAATATGTAGAAAAACATAAGTCTCAACAAGAAATAAAAGTGTACAGTATGTCTAAGGGTTAAATTCAGTGTAAAGCGTGACTCTCTCCACACAGCGTGACTCTCTCTCTGCACTCACACTGATGACGCAAGCAAGGCGGCTGGGCCGAATGAACGCCATTCGGCTCAACTCGGCTCATCTCGGAAGTTCGAGTTCCAAATATTTGTTCGGATTCCGAGACAAAAGTTTCTCGAATCTCCTGGTCGAATACCGATTTGGTCGAAAGTCAAGGCGTTCGAGAACCGAGGTATCACTGTATTTTTCAAAAGTAACTTCGTTACAGTTCCCGGTTGGGTCTGTTAAGGGAGCGGCTACTGCTCAGGGTTCTAACTTTCCTGGTGGGGTATTTTCTGTGGGTCGATGGAAAATCCTGCTGCATTGAACTAGGCTTACCCCACTCCCAGCAACACCACGTGACTCTTTAGGGCCCAGGATGGGAGAGAAAGATGGAGTCATAATTGTCCTGAAGAGAACACAGTGGTTCTCCGCTGTCCATGGTACCAGCCCGTTAGCAGGCATCTCAGTTAGGTGGGGAAGTGGAACTGAGGGCACAGGGAGGAAGGCTGACTGGTGCAGGAGGGGGGTGCATTTTAGCCAGTGGGACTCTGCTCCCCTGCACCTCAGCCAAGCCCTCGCCATGGTTCCACCATATGTAACCTGCAGTGAGCTGGTTTCTGGTGCCCCCTCCCAGTCCTGACCCGACCCGTGTCGTGAAACCTCACAACATGGTTCTGAGAGTAGGAAAGGACTGGCTTTGTAAGTAAGTTATCTCAACTTGAAGGGGTTGACTAAGGCTGTTCTGGCTCCTGCCCAGGTTGCACTGAACTTCACCCTCCCGAGAGCTCACACACCCTACCCCAGCAAAGCTTCCAAGTATTCCTGACGAGTCCAGGTGCCCATGAAAACCCCTATGGAATTAAGTGTGCATATTTGTAGGTTTTATGTCTGGTTTCCTTTGGTTTTGGCCTGGTGTTTGTAGCCAGGGAATGAGAGTGAAAACACAGGATCACTAGTGTCAGGATAAGGCTGCCTGAGTCTTAGGTGACATGGGCCAAGTCCAACAGAAGACATGAGCTTCCTGAGACATACTCAGAGAATGGGGTGGGTCTTGTTTATGCTCTCAGTGTTCTGATGATGGGACAGTCCCATATCTCCCGCATCTCCAGTGCACATCACGTGGTAGCACCCAGGGCAGGCGGGGAGGGTCTCTAGAGCTCAGAAAAGGACCGAGGCAGCTTTCCACAAAGATCCTGTTTCTCAGTGCTTAGTCTGATTCTGGGAAATGGACAGAAGTAAGCTACTCACAGCTACACTGTCCATTTTCAAAAGAACGTTCTTTCTCGGGGTGGTGGCGCTGGCAGGGGCTAGATAGCGCAGAGCCCACGGAAGGGCAAGAGAGAACATTTCCAAGAAGATCTGCAGCCTTGCTCATCCGGACCGGTGGGACTGAGTTTGCATTCGGTGGTGGACAGAAAGGCACCAGGGTACCAGGACAGGAGGAAATGAACATCCCCCCTCAGCTTCCCCTCACTTTAGCTCCGTGCAATGTTACCACAGCAGACTTTTCCATGCAGATGTCCCTGCATGGACAGAATGGGCTTCCTGCCATTCATAAATACTCCATCCTTTTCTGAAAAACGTATTTTTCCAACTTGATATATTCATTATTCCATATCAATTAAAGGTTAAACTGAATGAAACATTACATATTATATACATATGAAATTGTTAATGGTTCTAATTTATAATTTCCAATGGATTGGCTCTGCAGGTTTCTACAGCAGTCTTTCATACATTGCAAAAGCATGAAGTAGCCTTCCCGAACCCATTCCCCGCTGGAAGTTTGACACAATTCCAGCCTCCCTGTGAGTTCCTCACTCCCTGCCCATGTTGCAGCCCTGCTAGGTCCGTCTACACTGGGAGGCCCCATGCACGGTGAGCCGTCCTCCGCGTGAGCAGGTTCTGACCGAGTCTCTAGTGCCCGGATTTGCAGTTCACCCAGCTGTCTGGGCGAATGCACCTACCTACTCAGGACCCAGCCGTGATTACCTTTTCCTGCAGACGTTCGATAATAGCAGCTAGATTAGCCTCACGATTTTCTTTAATTTGTTCCATTTTCAGGATCAGCTTTTCCTCGGCCATTTTGCTGAAGTTGTTGTTTTCCTCCAAGGCCTTCTGCAGGACTTCCCGCTCATGCTCCCGCTTCTCCGCCAGCTGTTTCAGCACCTGGGCCTCCTGAGACTGGGTGAGAGAAACACGTCCGTCTTAGGCACCCAACACAAACCCGGGGGAACAGCGGCCCTGACCCCAGAGCGCTCTTTGCAAACGACGGTGTGTCTTGAGTCCAGCACCACTCCCCAATCTGTCCTCGCCCCTGCCTTAGGGTTTTCTACAGTGTGCTTAGCTGGGGAACGTGTTAGCTGGATTTTTAGATGTGAGCTTTTTGGACAGGCTGTCTTAGAAGAAGAAACATGTAACCCTCACTGAGGAGTTTTTGTTTCTGTTTTTTATAAGTTGTTGCTAAGCATGTGTGCAACGGGGGATACTGTAGTTAACCACTGGACAGCGGCAGCCACTGAGGACAACAGGTGGGACTTGGGCAGGGTCCAGTCTTTTTTATGCCTCGTTGTTTTTCTATCAGCTGTAGGCTGGGTCCTGCAACAAACTTCTCAGCTTGCATCAATCTAATCGCCAAATTCACTTTCTTATTTTAATCCATGCCCACCTCCACCTCCCCAACACCCCCCATTTTTTCGTGTGCCAAATTACCCTTGGAGGCTTGCCTATAGTGCGAACTCAATGTCCCCGTGGCTGCAGACAACAGGAAGTCCTTGTTCTGAGCTCTCTGAGGGCCCCTGGGTCATCTTTGAGGCCCTGTGGCTGCTCAGTTACCAGAGAGGAAACATCAGAAGCAGACGCCCCTTACCCCGGCATTTTCTCCACATTTTGTGGACTATTGCTCGGCTACGGCAGCAGGGGGAGGCATCATTCTGTACATGAAGGTAACCAGGGAGCTTGGTAAAAATACAGAGGCCTGGTATCCACCTCCAGAGATTCCGATTCCGTGGCTCTTTGGTGAGACTCCGGAATCTCTATTTTTGATCAGCATCTCTAGTGATTATAATACAGGCAATTCTCAGTCTACTTCTTGAAAAGTACACTGGCATGGGCTTCGATGTGAAGCCTGTGGTCAAGTTTTAGCTGTGTTGGTGACCCTGGATGTGTTAACTTCTTTCCACATTCATTTGCTCCTCCACAGTTACATAGTAATTAATACCAAACTATCTAGGTTGAAGACTAAATTATTGCCCGGCTGGTGTGGCTCAGTGGTTGAGCATCAACCCATGCACCAAGAGGTTGCGGGTTCGATTACCAGTCAGGGCACATGCCCAGGTTGTGGGCCTGATCCCCAGTGGGGGACATGCAGGAGGCGGCTAGTTGATGTTCTCTCTCATCGATGTTTCTATCTCTCTCGCCCTCTCCCTTCTTCTTTCTCTAAAATCAATAAAGGAAAAAAAGTAAAAAAAAAAAAAAAAAAAAAAAGACTAAATTATTACCTACTTATAATTTCTGGGGAATACCTTGGGATCCACTGGTCCTCTGAGATGGCCTTCACAGGATTAAATGTGAGCATCTACACAGTGGTAGAGTGAAAGTATATTCAATGGGGGGGGCATCTATAATACTCTCAATAATCTATCTATCTATCTATCTATCTATCTATCTATCATCTAACTATATATATATATTCCATGGGCTGTTAAGTATTAAAACCATCAAAAGCATTAGTAAGAAAACATTTCAATTGACGGTAGTGGTTGTGGGGTCCTCCTGGAGAAATCTTGATGTGTAAACAATATGGGGTCGGACAGGGGAAGAAACTTCTCTGATAAAATTCTAGAGGAACAGTAAAATTGTACCGAAAGCCTTACCAGTCCTTGTGGATGCGTTTATTCTGACATTTATCCAGCTCAGTGACTCACTGGAGATAAGACAGAACATCCTGGGCACCGGCCCCACTTCTAGTTCTAACCCCACAATGTTTCACTGACATCTTGGTGGACCTACACATTCCTGCTCTGTGTTAGCCATCGAACCGATGTGAGAAACCAGGAGGAAATGTTAACACAATTAAGTTCAAAATCAAATGGAGCCTTTCTTTAGGAGACATGAAAAATATTTTCTAGCTGGTTCATGCTTCTGCCTCTAGGTGGGACTATTGGTAAAGCATCCTGCGTTGATTTTGTTTCTTTCCTGCTACTGAATTGTTTCAGAGAGAGAGAGAGGCTGACTGAAGGTGTGTGTGTCTACAGTTTCTCCCCGAGAAAAGTCTTCATGCAATTATTTTTTGGCGTGTAGATATAGTGCCTACCCCAGAGGGTATGTAAGCATCAAATGAAATAATGTTTGCAAGGTACTCAGCACAGGGTACCTAGGTTTCTCTTATAATGAACAGGAACCCTGGGGCAGCTGCAGGAAAGAAAACAAATAGATCAAAATAAAGTCTAACAAAATGCAACTTTTCAGAATCCTCTGTACGGCAGTGCTTCTGGATGGTTTTTCTCTGTGCTCAAGGCAGGCAGACTCGTGACACTTCTGCTCAGTGTGTTAGCAGGCCCTGCTCTCTCTTCCTGCTCAGTGCATCCAGCAAGGCCCTAGATGGGAGCCACCTGGATAGATGGGAGCCACCTGGATAGATGGGAGCCACCTGGGTAGATGGGAGCCACCTGGATAGATGGGAGCCACCTGGGTAGATGGGAGCCACCTGGATAGATGGGAGCCACCTGGGTAGATGGGAGCTACCTGGGTAGATGGGAGCTACCTGGGTAGATGGGAGCCACCTGGGTAGATGGGAGCCACCTGGGTAGATGGGAGCCACCTGGGTAGATGGGAGCCACCTGGGTAGATGGGAGCCACCTGGATAGATGGGAGCCACCTGGGTAGATGGGAGCCACCTGGGTAGATGGGAGCCACCTGGGTAAATAGGAACTACCTAGATACATAGGAGCTACCTGGATTTTTTATGGCCATATTTTGCAGATAGAGTTACCATGAATAGTTATCAAGAGGCAACTGTGTCATTTTTAACTGTCAGATGTTCAAATAACTTTGGCACTTTGCATTCTTAATTTTTTTTTTTTTTTGCGAGTGTGCCAATGACAGTCAGGAGACAGCAAGGGAAAAGGCCAGAGAAAGGAAGCCCTTGGAATTAAAAGGCTAAACTATAACACACCTTTGCTAACTTCTTGCCTTGGTGGAAGGCACTGGGTCTGTGGGAACAAACCCCCACAACCCCACTGTCAGCGATGGAGAGAGGCCTGTTGCATTTACTGGAGCTCAGCTGAAATGCCCCAGTTCGTGGTGTTAGTACTTTTGTAGCCACTGGGGCTCAATGAGATTACCAGCCCAGGTGGGAAGCGCATTTTGTTGGGGTGGAACAGAAATAGAAGGCAGGCAGTCCAGTGCCTTTACGGAGGCCACTGTGCATGACCAAGACCTGCTCACTCAGGGCTGCTCACTTCTGTGGTGCCTTGTGTCAGACGCTGGAAGGGGCTGCTGCAGCCACCTGTCTCAACCAGTGCATTGCTCGGACCTGGTGATTATCTGTGTTTCTAATATTCAAAGCTCAAGTCCGTGAGAAATTACAGGATGCGAAGCTGATTACGAAATCAAGTCCTCACTGAGAAACTATTTATGCCTCCCTGTTTCGGTCCTTCCTCACACACGCTCAACTCTGAAACAACTTCTTCCTGGAGCTAAGAGTCTCGAGGGCCTTTCCTTAGCTTCTAAGTTGCTGTAATTTCGTCGCCGCAAAAACTCGCATTTCTTTTTCCCTCTTTCATAGCCTAGCATCCAGGTCCCACTGCCTTCCTTCCTGGGAGACGTTAATTCTTTCATGAATCTTGCTGACTCTCCCAGGCACAGCCTCAAGGAAGAAAACCAGTTCTGATCCCAATATGTCTGTTGATGAGCAAATGAGCATGTAGTCCAGGGGAGTGCATGAAAACATGACATGAAATGAGTACGAGGTTGTGGAATAAAAACCCGAGCTGCCAGGTGGGAGCATTTGCCTCCATTTTTGCAGAAGCCATGCTCTCACTACATGGTCAGAGGGGTCCTCTCCCTTGATACCTTGCTTGAGTAGATTAGCAGAGAGCAATCTCGATGGCACCGACTGGCAGGGAGGCTGGACAGGTGGGGTTTGCGGAAAGCTGTCAAAAATAAATTGTTCAAGGGAAAAGGATCTGGCCACAGAGGGACGTTTCTGAACAGCATGTACCTAACATAGAAGGTCATTGCAATACTGAAATAGGAAATTAGGGCATGAGAGTGATCAGCTGGTATAATGCAAATGTCAAGGCAAAAAGTACTTGTAGACCCGAGACATCCCCTGTGGCATTCCGGGGGACTAAGGAACCCTCTCCATCCTGCTGTTGTAATAACACCTTTTCTAGGCGTTCACACTGAACTCGGTATCACTGGAGTAAGTACGCGAGAGGCACGCGAAGGGAGAAATAACGAGTCTGGGAGAAGAGTTATTGTACATGTAGGAACACTTTAACATTTTCCAGAGAGGTTCATTACCATTCCTTATATTACTGAGTATAAGAGTTTAATTACTGTGCAAATGAAATGGAAGATAAATTTGAGTTAAGTGGTATATAAAACTCACTTTATGTTAGGTACACAGAGGAGATTTAAGACTACATGTAGATAGGGCTAGTTTTCCATTTACTTCTGAAGTAAAAGGTATTTTCTATCTCATTATTTTCTTGTCCCTTCTCATCATTTGGACATATTACTTGCCATCTAGAAGCCTTTATCAGACACTCAATGTCCTTATGGTAGGTTAGATGATATTTCTAATTATCAGTTTACTATTAACAGTGAAGAAAATGTTAACCCAATTAAAGTTACGAATGATGTCTTGTCAGAATATGACAACTGAATATAATCGTGTGAAACAAAAGGGTGCAACCTGCACTTTGTGTTGAAGGATCAGAAGCATAAGAAATTTAAAATGATTGAAATCTGAAGGCTTTTAGAATAAGCCCTTCTGCTAAAGCCTGAAATGCATTTCCTGTGGCCAACTCCTGGGGCAGAACCCCGGGGGAGGGAGAGACACGCCTGAGAAGTCTGTGGTCCACAGTCACGTGAATTGCAAATTATCCCGCACTTTAGTGCAGAATCCATCACTATACAAACCACCTCTCTTTTCCTGGGTTCCACTTTAATTGCCATCTACAGCATGAGATGCTAACAAACGGAAGAGAGAAGACTATCAAGTTTGGTGACTGATGGCCCTTTTTCACGCCATTTTATTAAAAATAAGGGATGCATCTTTCTTGCAGCAGTTCAGTGACTTGGGAGTTGTCTGTGCCAATACTGTCTGCATTCCATTACATGTTGCTGGACTGGTTTGAGTGGCAGTCTTTAATTTCATCGATTTTAGCGTGAGATTTTTATCAATGTCATTGACATCCTTAAGCTTTCCTCATTGTTTCATAACATCAATTTTTTCCAACCCACTTATATTTGTTACCTATCAAACTATCTTTATAATTTGACAGATAATATTCTTAATATTTAAAAAGATTTATGGAGTACATTTTGTGGCAACATTTCAGTATCGGCGTTAATGAGAAACTTATTTTCTTTATAAAATTATGAGTTTGCTAGACCATGCTATCTGTGAGGTCGGGAACCGGATGTTCTTTTGCACAATAGTAGCTGACGGTGCTTTCACAGTGTTCGTTGTTTGCATTTCTGTGGGGTAAGTAACCTCCAGTTCTCACAGTGACTCTGTGGTGTAGGCTCTATTAATTGCCTCATTTTACATATGGCCAAAATAAGACAGAGAGTTGGGTGACTTGCTCAAAGTCACACAGTGATTAAGTTTCAGAACAAGAGTTTGAATCCTAGGCATTCTCTTAACTATTTTCTTAACCACTATGCTTTAAAAAACACCTGTAAACACTGTGCTAGGTTTGGGATGTCCATGTAGTGTGCTGTCCATACGGGGACACTTAGGAGACTGAAATAATAACAATGATGTTGGAACAGCAGGAGTAAGCTGGCATTATTCTGGGTCAACTGGGATATATGGTCAACTCAGCTCTTCTGCCTCTTTCTGAATAAATGTTTGTTGAATGACTAGATGGGTGGATGGGTGACTACAGTGTTCCTATAATTTCATCCCTGTGGGTCAGCTGCAGTATGGAAACTGTGATTTCAAAATATGAGTTTCAGGCTGACTTCATGAGATAATATGGTTCCATGGAGGTGAACGCCCATTCCCAGAGATCATTAAAAAAGAGAGAAAAAGCAGGAAAAAGTCTTATTTTTGAAATAATACACTGCCGCCAGCTAATCAACGGAGCATTGATTCTGGTTCAAAGGAGCCTAAGGGAGGATGGCCCAGTGTGGTAACAGGTGATCAGGGCAGCACTAAGCCCAGCAGAGGGGGCGAGGCCCTGGGGACACTGTCAGAACACCCAACACGAAGTGCATTCCGGCCCCCGTGGCCGCCTTCCGGCTGTGAATCCAGAGGCCCCCCAGCACAGCCAGGCTCTCGTTCCCTAGCTGTGGTTCCTGAATGCTCAGAAGCAGGGACTAAAGGACGGGGACGGGGACTCATGCTTATAAGAGTTTTAAGTATGTTTTTATTGATTTTTTTTGAGAGAGAGGAAGGGAGAGAGATATAGAAACATTGATGTGAAAGAGAAATATAGATCAGCTGCCTCCTGCACGCCTCCCACTGTGGATGGAGCCCGCAACCTTGGGCACGTGCCCTGACCGGGAATTGCACTGGGACCTCTCTGTCCATGGGACGATGTTCAGTCCACTGAGCCACACCAGCCGGGCCTTTTTAAAAATATTTTTAAAGCCCTGTCAAATGCATGTTATATATTTCACATCTATGTGTATACTATCTTTATATTTACTTTGAGTTAGAATTATATCAATTTAGTGAGAAAATGCTTATTTTATGATGATCAGAATTATTGGCAGTTACTGACTCCTTTGGCTACAACCGTGACAGAAGGAATTTATTAATTCCTATTTAAATGTAGTACATCTGGTAGGCTGACTCTTAAAGAATTTATAACATACGGGGAAGGGAAGGGGTCCAGGGCAATGAAAATGTAGCTGGCCACTGGGCTAGGCTGGGCATCTGTGTATTTGTGAAAGCCGTTAGTGACTCTGTGCTTCTTATGCAATGGAATTTGAGCTCCTGACTTGGCATTCAGGGTCCTCCACAATCTCTTCTCATCACTCGCCTGCTCCTCACCCAGATCCACTAGTTCAAACTGAGGGTCTACCCACTGTCCTGCAAACACTCTCCCTGAATGCTCACTCTGGGCATCAGCTCTGGAACCATTCTCCTAGACTAGAACACTTTCATGTCTTCTCTAACACTATTTTTTTAGTCACTCTGCTTTTTAAAGCAGACAGTTCTCTGAAAAGAAGCTGCAATTTACATCAGGTAATAAAATGATTTTATTTTCCTCAGTGACCCCCCATTTCCCTTGAAAGTAAAATTCCTTAAAATGCTACCTTCTGCTTCAGCCACACTGCCCTCCATGTTATTTCTCAAACAGTCCTGGCACACTCCTACCTCAGGGCCTTTGCACGTGCCATTCTCTTTACTTCAAATGTTCTACTCCCCCAGAGAAGAGTTGTATGACTCACTCCTTACCTTCATGCTTCTTTTCAAATGTTCTCATTTTCAAGAGGCCTTTTCTGACCACCCCCTATGAACAGAGCCTTCCATGCCAGTACAGTTCCCTTTGTCCTGCTTTATCTGACATGCACATTTCTATATTTGCTGTTTCTCCCCCATTGAAATGTCAGGTTTATGAGGGTCTCCCTGATGTCTAGAGCAGTGCCTATCAAGTAGGGAATAAATATCTGCTGATGGAGTGATTTTCCCCAGACGAAGAATTCTGTGGATTATAGTTTATTTAGTGCAATTTCAGAAGATGTCATTTGGAAACTTATTGTTTTAGGATGGGAGGATGAAATAAAATGTCAAAACAAGTTACATGTTGCTGCTCTAACAGTCGGCTCTGCCAGTTATCGTTTACCGACATGAGTAGTACTGTGGCCAAGCACTATTACACAGAAGGGACAATCCCTCCCTTTGAGGAGTTTACACTCTCATGGGGGAGGGATATGGGGTTAAATAATATGCAGATAAACATATGCTCACCAGCTGTGCTAAGGCTACAAAGGAAAAAATAGACCTGAGTACCCTGAGAGAGAATAACAAGTGGAAACGGAGCTTGGGGAAGGCCCCGCCCTATAGCGAGGAACTGACATGTAAGCTGAGACCCAGGTAGACAAGGAAGAAAGTGTGGGATTTAAAGATCCTATCATGCCCAGCCAGTGTGGCTCAGTGGATTGAGCATCGTCCCATGGACTGAGAGGTCCTGGTTTGAGTCCCGGACAGGGCACATGCCCGGGTTGCGTGCTTGATCCCCAGTCGGTGGTTTGCAGGAGACAGATGATTGATGTTTCTCTCTCACATTGTTGTTTCCATCTCTCTCCCTTCCTCTCTCTCTCTCTCAAAAAAAACCCCAAAACAAACAAACAACAACAAAAAAAACCCCACAAAAAAACCCCAACCATTTAAAGGTCTTACCACTTACAGTAGCTCCTAAACTCTACCCGGGTTGATTCTAATAATGTAAAGATTGCAATTAGAGTGTGGAAGTTTCTTTTTGACTTTATATCAATGTAATTCTTAGAAAATATGTAAGGAAAAAACAACAACAGAATAAAGTTGAATCTGAACAATTATCTGGTACCGATTTGAAAAAGTTAGGTCTAAAGTTTCCCCCTTGTTCACGACAAGTTTTCAGGTCTAATCATCTGTATCTGTGCCTCAAACTTAGAAGCCACAGGTAGCTAGCTTCACGGATTTTTATTTCTTAATTATTTTAAATACTTTAAATTATTTTAGAAACTTTAAAATACATCTGCGGCTCACATTGTGTGTCTGTTGGACAGTGCTGGTCTATAGCGCTGCATTGCTGGCTTTTTGTTCTTTTTATATGAAAATAACCACATAGGATGTCAGCTGGGCTAAAGAAGAGAATTACAAATTGCGTAGTATTTGAGCTAAACAACTCTCCTAATGGTCGTGGAAATATTTGCAGATCAGAACTGTGGATGCTTGCAGTTTTGCTCGTCTAAGATTCGTTTCCCTTTCCTCAGGTAAGACCTCAGTGCTCTCCCCACTTCTAACCTCAGAGATCCTACTCAGCTCCTCTGCAGGTCAGCGGTGATCATGTGATCCAGGCTGACCAACCAAAGAGCTGCCTCCCCTTGGCCCTGGTGCTCGGCTCAGGGTCGGGCATGTGATCCGGGACAGGCCTTCAGGACTCAATTCCAGGGCTTTTGCTAGAACCTACTAGGAAAGAGGATCTCTCTTTCTGCTGGAGTTGCTAATTTGTGAGGAAAATAATTTGGGATGGGTCTTTGAAACTAAACACTCTTACTACTGAAACCAATTAGAAGCAGATAAAAAGGAAGTTTTCTGACAATGTTGCTTGATCTCCTGAATCCAGCTATGTTTGAAGCTACAGCCCCTCCTGGACTTTTTAGTTACATACTCGGTTCTTGTTTCAGCTGGTTGAGCTGGGTTTTGGTTATACATATGTCCTCACTTAGATAATTACTGAGCTATATGCACTGGCCGAAGGCTTTTAAAGAGAATTAACAGTTCTTTAAATGAGCACTAATTAAGTCAGTACAGCCCAACAGAATAAAATCAATTAATGATTTTTTTAGGTTGATACTTACTGTTAATTAGTTGTATTTTCTTCTAATTAAAGTCATGCTGCCAAGACATAATCTATGTAATGATTTCTGCTTTGAAAATTTTAACAAAATGTCATATTAAAAATGCGAAGGGATGCTGATTTTAAAGGGTTTCAAAAAACGCTTTTCCTGAGAGTCATAATGCTGGATGCTGACAGGTGTAGCTGTCTATCAGCCACATGGCTGACTTCTAGTTCAATTCAGTTTTATAAACGTATAATTGTGGCTATGTTCTTGTTGTTAGGTAGGGGTAGGAATTTTACCAGAATCAGTAAGTAGTTAACTCAAGGAGTTTTATGAAAACTCCCGTTTAATTTTGATCATCTTTGTGTTGTTCTCCTTTTTCCTTTTATAATTTCCTTCAAACTAAATACCTAAACTAGAAATGCCAGCAACTTCCTGAACCATGAGGTTGAATTTTCATCTCTAAGTTTTCATTTGAGCTCAGTCACTGAGTTTGGATTCCAATCAAGTCGCAGCATCAGTGTATGTGAACCCGGGTCCGATACTGGGGACCTCTAAGGTCCAGTGCTTGGGCGAGGACTTGAGCTGCCTGAGGGCCTCCGCCCTCTGCTGTTACAGCTCCTTATTCCCACCGGCTGGCAGCTCAGCCCCGATGGACTGTCGCTGATCAAGTCGACTCAGCTCTGCTATGAGGGGAAAGCTGTGCATGACAACCGAAGAAGCTAACAGATATTTTTAAAGCAATTTTCTCTACATATTTTTGGGTCAGTAGCTAGTTTCCTCCTCTTAAACTTCTTACCCAGGATGACAGTAATTGGGCAAACACAATACACGTGGATGTATAGAAATAAAGAGGCCCTCGTCAGACACGCCGAGAACCTCACTTCGTGAATGCTGGAGCCACAACCAGTGTGTTACATGACATGGGAAGAGGTTTTCAACCACGAAGGTTAAAACAGAAAACACTTTCTCATTCAGAAAGTTTAACCTGAGAACTTCTAATCTTTGAGCCTTGTTATTTGATACTACATAGGTATGTATATATCTGTGAGCATATATGTATGTACGTATAGATATATGCATACGCATACACTCTTGGGTTTGTTCTGCACTCCTTGTTAGAGAGTTTAGCCTTTAGGAGAAGGACTACCTTCATTCTCTTTATAACTATCCCATAGAAGTGTTTGCTGGGTGGGCTTTAGACAACCTCTTAATACAATGAAACATTATTATATATGCAGTTTCCATTCAAATCATAAGATTGGACATGGAGCATATTCTTAGTGACGAAATAATCCTAAAAATATGTGATGATGAAGTCAGTACAAAATACAGTGTAGGCATTTTATTACTTACAACAATTCCATTTGAGTTGACTAAAGATATCTTGATGGGATGGACTCGCATCATCACATCATTGGTATAGACAGACGTATTCAGACATAACTGTGTGTAACGTCCTTGGGACTTTGGAGTGCCTTCCATTTTTAATACCCTTGGCTTACTTAGCTATCTGATTGTGGGGAATTAAAATCTGGCAAAAGACATGGTCTCTAATACAAACAGGGACCAATGTAAAAAGAGAGAAAAATGCCATCAAGGCTGAGGAGTGAGCATGGGAAGATCGCCTAGGTCCCAGAGAGGGTCAGATCATGGAAGGAGCAACTTCACTGGTAGGGAGCAAAACCTCGAGGAGGACAGGGCAGGCTCCGGGTGCTTATCTTGGCGACAGTGACTTTTAATAAAGGATCCAGGATGGGGGAGGGGCACCAGGGCACTGAAGCTCTTGTGTCTGAGGCCTCTGGCTTTACCCAGGAGTCTTTACTTGAAGTTGGCCGACTCTAGATCTCTTGAAGACCCTCACATATTCAGGTGTCATTGTCCCCTGCAATGTCCGCTAGGTGTGCATGTGTTCGTGAGAAAGATAGAGAGGTATATAAATGTCTACTCACTATGTTATACACCTGAAACTTCTAATGTATGTCAACTATAACTAAAAATGAATAAAAAATAAAACTTAGGGAAAAGTTACCTTTCTTCTTTCCTCAGCGGCCTCCAGTTTCTTCTGGATCTCCTCCAGGGATAGGTCTTTCTTCTTTGGAGAAGCTAAAGTTCGTGGGGCTTCTGAGATGGGCGATGGTGGCTTTAAGATCAGCTCAAAAGCCTGGCCGGAGGCACGCTTGTTGATCTGCTTCACTTCCATGTCTGACAAGTGAATATTTGAGAATGCTAAGCACACAGGGCAAGAAGCAAGGTCTTATTTTGATGATTTGAGTTCTGGCAATTGAAAATAGCATTGCTATTCTGTCAAGTAGGAGCGAAATGCTGCGTGGGAGCATTTGCTCCACCTTGTTTTGAAAATACAAGACCTCATTCTTTGGATAGTTATGGATATATTTTAAGGGAATAAATACTTACAGTGTTGGGGAACTCAACAATGTCCACAGGGAGTGGAGTAATGGCAGGCATACTTAGGAAAATACAGCCTGGATTGATTTTAATCTAAAGTTTATTTTCCTTTTGAATAAATATGAGCTTCCCATGAAAACCAAGTAGCACAGATTTAGATATTTTTGGGTGCGAAAATCACCATGGCCAGAGGCATTTTCAGGCGGAACGATGAGAGAAATAATAAAGTTCTCCAGTTCCCATCTATATATAATCCTGTTATTAGCACCAAATCCAAACTGTTTTGAGCAATAGACAATCAATAAGGCCTAATAGCTAGACATAATAAGTCAATAGTGAGACCCGCCGGATACTGATTTAATGATATCAGGAGCTGTGAGAGAGAAACAGATGGATCCCAGCTTTCCCGAGTGATCTAGCTGGCCGGAGCATTTCCGGTGTCAACTCACCATCGTAGGTGTAGATGTTGATGTTGCGAGGTTCCGGGTAAAAGCAGGAGCAAATCAGCGAGAGCATGGACAACTCCTTCATTTTCTCCTTGTAGGCTGAAACGAAAGACTCAGGGTTAGACTCTTTCATTTCCTCAGTTTCCTCTTAACGCTTCGATTCACTTGAATAGCAAGAGCCTTCTCCAGAATGTCTATGGCCAGGGTTCCTGCTTCACTCTCTTTCACAAAATATAAATGTGCGGACGATGAAAACAGAACTCACAGTGCTCGTTCCAGAGGGCGTAAATGACATATGACAGCCAGTTGGGTAAGAAGTGGGAGAAAGGGGTTTAAAGGAAGGGAGGTAGAAAGAATGCCGGACAGGGGGAGAGACAGGAAAGGTCTGGGGGACGCGGAAACAAGATGAGCGGAGACAGGTGCATTCTAGTTCTTGTGCAGGTCTGTTGTGTATAAGTGAGACTTAGGAGGTGCCCTTGGTTGGCTCAGCCCGAATGGCCACACCTTCATTAGGAGATAGGCAGAGAACTCATCAGGATAATTAATAAGCGGATACATCCTCCAGAGATCCGTGTTGCTGCTTTCTCTTCATCTCCAAGTTTACTTTCTTATGTCTCCCACTTTCAACACACACCGAAAACCTGGCCTGAGACCTGATAAGGATCTTTTTTGCTCTCTGTGTAACCCAGTTTGGGTGCCCATCTTGCCAAGTGGCTGTAGGAGTTCAAAAGGGCCCCCCTTCCTCCTTATCTCCCCCTCCCCATTTCATTTTCCCCTTTCTCCTTCAAGGGGTGAAGGAGACGACCTTGGAGGGCATTTTACCACTATTGATTGCCACCAGAACAAGTAATGGCCAGATGGGGATAAGAAGGTGAAACCCTCTCATCTTTGTTGGTTCTTTAATTAGTGAGATTGATAAATTAAGAAAATGGGAGGAAAAATGATAGGTATATTGTGCCCTAACTTGTGAGGAAGTCTGAACAGATGGTGATCAAGTAACATTGAACCTCACTGGTAACATGTGCCTCTTGGTAGGGTCTTCTGGTCACCACTGTAAGCCAAGGGAGAGCAAGTTCCTTGGGAAGGTGAAAACTCTCTGAAGATTGGTTTGGGCTCCAGTGACAGGTGTACCTTTTATTGGCCAGCAAGAAACAGATTCAACACCTGGGTGCTTTAAGCTACAGAATGTTAGATTGGGAAGGTCCTAAGAGAGCATTTAGTCAACTATCCACTCACCTCACCACCAATGAAACTGGCCCACAGAGGGCAAAGTCATATGTGGCCAATGACAAAGCTGGACCCCTGGATAAATGCAGTAAATCAATGTCAGGGTTGCCAACAGGCCCATCAATAACATCCCTTTTCACTATCAAAGTTCGGCCATTACATTCACCCGAGCAATAGGGAGCCACTGAACATTTCCAGATGAGAGGGTTACCTGATGAAAGCCCTTTCTTACATTTATTTGGCTACATTGTGCTGGAAAGACCTGCCACCGGGTGACACGCTTAAGAAGCAGCTGAACAAAGTTTGGTGGGTAATGCGGCATGGCTTTGGGAATGGTAGTGCCAGGGAAGAAGGAAGGGAAATGCGAGAGAATGTATGGAAGAAGAAGTGACAGGAAATAATATCTGAAGTGGGCCCAGGGCAGAAGGAGGGGGGAGATCCTTGTGGACAGTGGTCAGGGGAAGTTTCCCAGAGAAAGTGTTACTAAGATGGAGTCTAGTAGGTGAGTGTTCTTGCAGAAAATAGGGCGTGGGTGGAGGTACTGAAATGTGTACAATTTGGCTAAACTTTTGTATTAACACTAAAAAATACCCAGGCAAATGCACAGGCTATTAGAAACGTGCTACTATCTCACTATGGATATTTCATACTTTGAATTGACAACTGTTTTATATTGGTTTTTGGAAATCAGCGTATATTAATCTTTTCACAACACCCCAACACCAAGCACAGTTGTACGCATGTTTGCAAGGATGTGGGAGGCAACGAGTAATTCCACATACTCTTTTTCATAGTTGGTTGCTCTTGCTATTAACTATAATGTTTGCAAGTAGGTGTGTTTCTCCAGCGAATTCGTTTAAAATTCAACCCAGATGATGTATAATGATTCTATAGCAATATCCGCTCAACCTAATGATGTAGGAACAGTGACAGTTTTTCCACTCCTCCAAATGGCTACAGTGAACTATGGATAATGGTAACAGATATTTGTTGAGCACAAACAATGTAGCAGGCACGGTGCTAAGCTATTCACTTGCCTTTTCTCATTTAATCATCTCAACAAGGCTAGGAGTGGGGTACTATAGTTAGTCCAGACTTGGGCATGAAATAAAGATTCAGAGAAGTAGAGTCACTTGCCCAGCACACAATAGATCATAGTGTGGAGCTCAGTTTGAATGTAAGTATTTACTTCCTCCAACAATTTGCTCAGATTTGTTACACACACCTTCACTGTCTACATGATTTCTAACAAGAAAATAATAGGATTACTTTTTATTTATTAGTATATTAGGATTACTGATTTTTAAAATAAAGAGTCCAAGTCTTTTTTCTCTTCCCATTTTTCTTTGGCATTTATTGTTTAATTTGCACATGTGAATTCTGGACTCCGTGGCTACAAGTACGTACAGAGGTTTATAGAAATAAACTTTTTATTTTGGATTTGTGGATTTTACTTGGTGCAGATGGCTAGAAAACTCAGAGTCTCTCAACAAGAACTCTGAGTATGCATATTCTTATTATATGAGTAAGTTTACCCTTACACATTTATATTACAGCTAAGGAGATAGTGGCAATTATCTGGGTATTTTTAAAAAAACACTTTGATATTATTTGGATATTTTGAGAATGATATATTTTGGCAGGCAATTACCTGAAATTATTCTATTTTTCCCCTTTTTCCTGTGTTTGTATAAATCTGGTATATAAAAGTACCTCTTAATTTTATATGTGTTGTATTTCAACAAGAAAATAATGTATATTATTCATGACAATATGCCCCATGATTTAAAAAAAGCCAAATAAATAAAAAAAATTAAATTTCTACTACATTTGGCTTGTGTGAGAACGCACCAACGTGGGCTCTCATGCTTTGCTGTTATTTGATTTGGAATCAGTAGTGTTGGAAAATACCTTGTTCATTCTTTATGGGCAAATTTTATGGGACTCCTCAGTTTTGGCTAATGCCCAGTGTGAAGTGGTAATCTGTGTTAGGTTTCCTGTTAATGTGTGAAAGATAGCAAGGAATGCTCTAGAAATGTTATTACAGTGCTTCTTTGGGAGAAAATACCTCCTGCTGTCTGAATGGACCACCCATCTGTCTATGACCCTACGAGCAGTCACGCCGAGGACTGGGCATGGCCGAGGACGGGTGTTCCGGACGGCTGCCCTGACGGGTGCCCGGGTCTGTTAGCACTTTCTCCGTCTCCTTCCCTTTCTCATGTTTTCATGTTCGTCTCGTGGGGGCTGGGAGTTTCTTGGCTTCAGTACTTAGTTTGGATTCAACTTCAATTTCTGTTTTGAAAGCCTCTGGGCAGAACGTCCAGGATGAAACCAGATGGCACGTAGGGTGCAGGGTGTATACCCTGCCCCTGGTTTCACAGCCATCGGATTTGCATTGGTTTCTGAGGGATTGCGTTGGAAAATTTTCTGTATTTGAAGTTTACCAAATCTTATAAACATTGACTAACGGCACCTCTTTTCTTAGGGAAAAAAGATCTGTCATTTCCAGTGGAGGTGTCTTGAGGACCAGGCGCACTGGGGAGTAACGACCTGGTTGGCAGCCCCCACTGAATGAACAGCAGACAGCGGCAGAAACACTGTTCTCTGCTGCTCAGTGCTGAAGACCCCAGTCTTCCACGCACGATTATTAAACACTGAGCCCACACTTTCCCACCTCTTCTCATTGTATCCTCTACTCTCTTGGCCTCCCACTGTCTGAGCCTTAACATAGATGAGAATTGGTGACTTCTCAGCTCTTTTGTGGTGCCTGCTTTTTTATGTTATAAATTAGGTGCCTGATAGTCATTTTAACTTGATTTTGACCATATCGTATGTGTGTGTGTGTACATGTGCATGTGTGTGTGACGTGTTTGTAGTTTGATTGCTTTGGGGTCCTAGAGTCAGGTCAGATTATTTTCTACAAGTCAAATCTGTTATCTCATTTAGTAATAATTTTGGAACCTCCTTCACTGTGATTTTCTTCTTGAAAAACAAAATAGATTAAAGTGATTTTATTTAAAACACTTGCATACTAGATTGGTTTGAATTTGGGCCTTAAAAAAACTTTGCTTGATGAATATATAATTGAGGATTCAACATGTAAATGAAAAATACATCTCAGATTTAAAAAAAATCTATTTTAACATCCCAGCAGATTACTGATATGAGGTAATGTCCTAGATATTTCTGCTACAATGATGTCATGCTATTGGGTTTAGAATAAATATGGATCCAGTTTGTATTCATCCTGCTCACCTTCCCCACAAGATTACTGTCTCCTGAGCTAGAGTGACTAGGGAGGTTGTGGAAGATTAATATTTGATCAGCCAAAGCAGCATGCTGCTTCTGTAGGAATAGATATAGAATCAAATGAAGTAAACTCTGCGAAGATCAAAGCTGTACAGACCATCATTGGATTGTACAGACACATAGGAGCCTCTTAAATTTCAATTAGATTGATTCTTGGCAAAGCAGTTGTGACAAGGAAAATAAATTGGATGACACGCATCATTCCTTGCGATCAACATTGTAATGAGGACAGTAAATTGTACCAACCTGGGGCCGCGCCTTACTGGTGATGACGGGTAAGCACCTGGAGTGTAATGAGAACACCACTACACGGGGCAGGGTTTTGTCCATTTCGATGAGAGAAATTCTTATCATCCTCCATGGAGACCGAACTACACGGTGGTGGACAGGAGTCACAGAAGCACTTTATTCTGTCTAGTTTTTAAGATTTGATTACCAAGCCTGATTCTGGGTACTTATTTTTTCTTAAGTCCCCAATACTACCAGGAAGTGGTAACAAGGTAAAAGGACAGAGTCTGTCTCCCTGCATGAGCGTCGTTCTCACATAAGAGCGACTCTTCCCTCCCCTTCCCTCCATCTCCTGAGCTGCATGTAGGTGCCACTTGAGGTGGCTGTGACATTCTCTGAATTGTGTCTCCAAAAGAGCTGAATGTGGCCCCCAGGTGATGTAAATCTCCCACCATTACTTCTTAAATTTTGGGCCCAAAGAATAGAGAAATACTTTGTATTTATTCCTAATTCAGCAAAACTCATAATACTTCCCTATGCCTCCTACTTGTTGCATTGATGGGGTCAATTTCTGGAGTCAGAAATGTTTTGGTCATCGCTGGTATGGAAGTTGACTTCCTTGTTTGCATTGTTGTAATGTGTGGACACTCTCCAGAAAATAAGTCCCAGCTTCTCCTTCTCTTGGATTTTAGAATGAAGTCTGACTGCCGTATGTAACTGTCGGGTGAGGTGTAGAAGGCTAAATATGTGTGAATTGCCTATGTTCTCAGTGAAAGCAGGGGCTTTCAGAAATGGAAAATGTGAGACATTTATTACAAGTGCAAAATGGAAACTTGTACTATAAGATTCAGATGATTTTGTCTCAGTTAATGAGCCTGTTGACTCTTGGCTTGAACTGACTGGTGGTTTCGATTCTGAGGATACACACATTGGATTCAGAGGAATCCTATATATGATCAGGAGATGAGCTGCCTGTCTTCAGAAAATGGAATATGCTAATTCATAGAGAACATGAGAAGAAACAGTTTAAGCAGAAGCTCTGCAACAATTTGTGTGACAAACCCATCGGTCATAACCTAATTTAATTCCTCTGCCAATGAAAATTTGCTGGAAGTTCAGAGACTATTTCTTTTCTTTTTTCCCCCCATTTTCCAATGTTTTAATGAAAACTAAAACTACAATAACATCAACATCATCTACAAAATTACAAAGTATCATACTTTTCATTAGAGGTTTATTCATAGAAGCATGTCACATATTCAAAGACAAAGGCAGGGCCACATATCTGAATGCAGAGACTATTTCTTGAACAAGTTGCACATAAGCCTCTGTTACCCTGATGGGGTAAAGCTGTGCATTCCAAGGGGTCCCTATTGTTGCAGTAGTTCTAGTGTGTCTTTCAAAACTCGCGTGACTTACAGTAGTTACTAGCACCAACTGTGAACTAAAGGACTATTTTATAATTCGGTGTTTGTGCCAGATAGTGCTCATTAAGGTTCCATTGCATGGACTAGAATCCTCACCTGGGTAAGTCTGTCACCTGAGGCTTATAGCATTCTTCCCAAATGCTTCCTTAGGAAATAAAGGATGTGTAGGTAATTCATAGTAACTATTTCAGACAAGGGCCACAAAAGTCTCAGGTAGGTTTCATTTGCTTCCAAAAACCTAAGGAGAATTCTAGCCTTATTCAACGAAACTTGGTAAAATGCACGATATGGAACGTTTCCTCAACATTGTCCTGCAAACTAGATTTTCAAATCACATTTATTAGATGGCTATTTTAGTCATCCATTCAAAAGCTGTGCAGGAATGCTTATGTAACTGGCGTAGTGGGCAAACACTAAACAGTCAGGGAGTATTTTCCTCTGAATGAAAACAGGTCTCAGGACGAATTTGTGACTCATACTTAAGTGACATGTCCTACAGTCGCTTTGGGTCAAGGAGAATAGAATGAACAAATAGATATTTAAAAAAATAAAGCATATCATTATTGTCAGGGTTTCGAACTATTCGGTATTTAAAAAACAACTGCAGTGGTATTATTTCTGACGTCTCTGGAGGATGTGAATGGACTTGGAGGTGAGAGTCGAGCACCGTATGTTCAGCTCCGCGTGTCTTTGTCCTTAGTGTCCATTTTAGAGGCAGTTGGCGTGTGAAAGGGATCCTTCGGGAATCTAAACATGCTCTGAAAAATGCTTTTTTTGTTTTGGAAATCAAACGTGACTTCCTTCAGCTTTGGTAGGTAAAAGCTCATTTTCTGAAACAGGATTCGTCAGAGCACATACCAGAGTATTTTCACAAGTATCGTTTTCTGCAGGAGCGAAAAGCAATTTACAAAGCACATGAGTCAGGTCTGAGGCCCCTGGGTTCCACCGTCAGTTTTCTGTCACAAACAGGATTCCAACACACAAGACAACGTAGTCCAGGATACTTTTTGCACCTTTCATGCCCTTTGTGTTTCTTCTGGTTATTTGGAAATAAAAGTGCTTCCAAGAAATGGTCGTTTCCGGCAGCGCGAAAGTTTTGCATGCTCCTGCTACGACAAGTGTCGCTTTGCTAAGTTACTATTTTTTTTCATGCCGAAATATCACTTTGCTTCTTTTGGTAATAAAGCCAATGGCCACAGAGAAGATAAAGTAATGGAAAATTGGGTCTTGATTTACTTGAAATAAGTAATCACATGGCATAAATAACTCAGAAAGATTTAAAAAGCGACCGTATGGAAGTTGTCTTGCAGGTTGATTTCACAGTACACGGAACCCATAACGTATGGATAAGAAGCCCCGAGAGACCAGGCTAGTTTTCACACTTTGGGGAAATAGATCACATTTGGTTGTTGTGTTTTGTTTTTCTGTTTTTATGAAGCTGGTTGACTTGGATTGGTGGGCACTATTTTTCAAAAAGGGGTACTTAATGTTCCTCAATTTACATGTTTAGATTATTAATAAGTTTTGGTTATGTGTTATTTGTCAAGAATGACATCTTCCCTTTCAATTAGTTTAGGAAATTAGTTATACTTTTCAGCCGTGCAGGCAGGACAGGAGTCTGGTGTTCTGTCCCAAGCCACAGTGTCCTGCACAGCTCTCTGCAGCAGGTTGTAAAACAGCTTGTCTCCGTGCATCACCAACACGGGGCAACTGCGCTTTTTAAAATTTCACTTAAAAACTTCAACAAAAGGAATCCAATTCTTTCGAAGCTGTTTAAGTCACTATTTCTTCAATGTTACTCCTGAACTAAGAAAAAAAAAAAAAGTTCATCCTAATGACTGAGTTTCATTTTCTTTTATTTGCTGTACTACTAAACGTTTTTTAAAACTAAGT
Organism: Molossus molossus; assembly: GCF_014108415.1. Lineage (NCBI taxonomy): Eukaryota > Metazoa > Chordata > Mammalia > Chiroptera > Molossidae > Molossus > Molossus molossus. The sequence continues at coordinate 33,709,469 of NW_023425351.1, read as the reverse complement.
TTTTGGTTGGTAGAAGAGAGGCCGTGTTTTTCTCTTTCTTTGTGTGTTGGTGAGACATTTCAGAACCTTGCCAGATTTTATTATTTTTTTTTTAAAGGAGGAAATGTCTACATTTTCTTTCAAGCTGAGCTCCCCTTCCCAGCGCAATATGTCCTGACCCTGGAAGGATTTAAACTGTATTAATGCCTTAAGGTGAAGCTCCTCATTTGTCCCTCTTTCATGTTTCTGGGGAAGTGGGTGCATATTTTATCTGTACTTTAGGGCCTAAAGTGTGAAAAAAATATAGAATATTTTTATCTGTAGACTGTTATTATCATCAACAGTATCTAATTTGAACAAGGACTGTATGACACTTGTAAGTGTAAGCACGTATTTCTATGAATATGTCTGCATTTATGTCATAATGTAATTCCTAGTTTATGTGCCATACATGTATATGAATTGATATTTTGGAGGCAAATGGAATAGTTCAAATGCTCTTCTATATGGGTAGCCAGCTACCCTGCCTTAGGCTTTGTAAAGCCAGAGGCCAGGTGAATGAACGCTAATTTGATTTCTCAGGAAATCTTTCTTATCCTAATAATGAGCTTCTGGTAACATCTTATAGATTTTTTTTTGATTGGCACCAGAAACACTATTGATTGAAAAGGTATTACTTTCATGAAAGACTCAGAGAATAATACTAAACTCTAAGAATCCACACCCTTCCCCCACTATAGTCGGCTCAGGAACACTCTTTTTGTAGTGTCTGGTTCGAGTATCCTCCTTGTGTTTATTGACTACTAATGGGTGGAGGGGAGGAGGGTTAAGCAGATCTAGATTAAAACGAAAAAAACAAAAAACAAAAGAACCTGGAGTTGCCTTTACCTGTGAAAGAAAAGATCTGGCTGAAGGAAGCGTGTAGAAGATGGAAATAGGAGGCAGATCGGAGCCAGGCAGCGAGGAGACTAGAGAGGCAGGAACAAGGGATTCTGTTACTGACAAGTGGGGAGGTGGTGTGGGATTTGATTGACATGGATGGTTTAATAAGATTTTAAGAAAGAAACTGTGTGTGTGTGCATTTCTGTGTGTGTGCGTGTAATGTAATTCCCCCTTTCTTGCTCTTCACGAGACCTTATTGCAGACTTCTACGTTTCAGTATTCCTGGAATCAGGGTTTACCTCGACTGAATGTGACGTTTTATGTTGATGAGCCTTACTGGGTAGGTAAGAAGGGTGAGTTTTCATTGATATATACATTTGAAGTGGGATGAGCTATGAAGCATGACAGAGAAACGTAAGATGAGGAATAAACACAGGAGAAATGTACTTGTAGTTCTGGCGTTACTCCAGGGGGTTGTCCTGGAGAACCGCTATATTGGCAGCTGCATCATATATGGAATACCAGTTCTCCCTCTACTACAGGGATTATTGAGTAGTGATCACATCCTAAATTCTAAGCAATTTTTTGTAGATTTGTTATTACATGTGGAAAATCACAAAGTAATCAGGATTTCTAAAAGCACATACAAATATTGATCATGCTGTATGCCTGAAATTAATATAATGTTATATATCAATGATATATCAAAATGTTAGATTTTTACTTTATTTTGAAATTTAAAAATAATATGTTTTTATTGTTTTTAGAGAGCGAGAAAGAGAGAGACATCAATGTGAGAAACATTGACCAGTTGCCTCCTGTATGCTCCCCAAGCAGGGATTGAACCTGCAACCTGGGCATGTGCTGTGACTGGAAATTGAACTGGCAACCTTTCAGTGCACAGGACGATGCTCAGGCAGCTGAGCCATACCAGCCAGGGCTAGGTTTTGACTTTAATGTTTTTATTTAGTGTTTTCATCATTCATCTTGAGCAGCAGTTCTCAACCTTGCTAATGCCACGACCCTAAGGCCACCACAGTTCCTCATTATGGTGACTCCCAACCATAAAATTATTTTTGTTGCTACTTCATAACTGTAATTTTGCTACTGTTATATCTTAGGCAACCCCTGTGAAAGGGTCATACAACCCCCCAAAGGGGGTCACGACCCACAGGTTGAGAACCGCTGATCTAGAGGGTCTGGAAAGGGGATTGATATTTTTATTACAAAGTGCTTAAAGTTCAGTTGTTTACTTAATCCTCTTAAGCACCCTGTGATTTAGATGGTACTATTGCCCCCTTTCATAACTGATAAAACTGTGGTCTATACATCATAATGTGCTCAAGGACCATCAGCTAGTGAATAGGGAAGCAGGGTGCTTTCCCTTACACAGAACAGAAACGTTTCCTGACCTGCCCATTTTTTTGCAGAACTTAATAGTACTGCTTTTAATTTTCATGAAATTTTGCATTCTTTTGAGCTCCATGACAAGTTGCTTTTCTTATATACAGAGCTTTCCCTTTCTGCTTTTAACTTCTGGGGGCAGCTTTAAACCAAATGTCCAGCACACTTGACTATGTGGTCCTGGATGGCTTTGCTAGGATGGGCTCGTGTAGCTGCTGGGGGTGGTGGGCACTCAGCGGGCAGAGAAGGTCCAGGTGATGTGGAGCCAGAAGAAAACTGTGTGCTGTTTTACCTCTGGCTTGTCAACCCTCTCACATTTCCCATGTTTGCTTGCGGAGGTACCCTGCTTTGCCCAGCGACTCTCTGCTTGGCCACTGCCATGTTGGGCCACCTTCCCTTAGAGAACGTTGGGTTGGGAGAAAGTTGCTTCTTCGCAGCCAGTGCTCATTAACATGAAAGGATTTTAAAGAAGAACCTTTTGGAGCTGAGCACAAGCCCTTCAAAATATGATGCTCTTATCTGGGCAAGTCATTCAACTTTCATTTCAATTTTTATTACTTAGGAAATATTTTTCAAAAGCAAAACCACTCAGTTTCCGACGATGCTCCTTGCTGCCTGTTACTCATTGTGAATGCATGTGCATTGGCGTTTTCATGAATAAAACATCCAGCTATTCCATCTAACTGACAATGAAAAATGCAACCCCTTGCATTTATATGGTGCTTGACAGATAGGAATCACTTTCATGTTTGTTTCATTTTAAGACACAGTAACATGTATACTGTGCCTGTCTCATAGGCATTATATAAAGATTAAGAAGGATGAAATGGGTGATTATTTTCTACAGACTACAAGGTCCAGTGTAGGTAGATCATGCTACCTCTTAAATCCTTTTGAACATCTTCCAATCATCTGTTTGTCTACTCTTTTTTTTTTTTTTTTAATTATAAAAGGAAAGAGTTGCCCTGAAGTTGAATGAAAAGATTTTGAAAGTGACTGGAATCTTAGCTCATGTACTCTGTGCATCATAAGACTAGAATTGACCTGCAATTTTTTGTGTTTTTGAACAATGATAGAGAGAAGGATGCTAACAGGCACTTGTGAGACAAAGCTAGGACTTAAATAACAGCTGTAGATGTCAGTGTGGGGATTAAAAGCTCTAGGCAGCAAGAAAGACAGTTATGTTCTGTAGCAGGGCCCCCAGCGAGGTGATAGTCACTCTGTCCCCGTCCACAGCCTGAGAGGTTGGTGCCCTTCCCCTTAGAGCCTCGAAGTGATCACAGTGACGTTTTCATGAGATCCTCTGGCCTCAGCTTTGCAATGGCCAATATATTGTAACTTGAGCTTTACCATGGGAGATTGGTCTCTATCCACCGGGAAGCCCGGACTGAAAGATCACTATTTAGGTGTACAATGAGTAGTTCTGTTGAGTGAAATTAAACTATATGGCTGCATTTTGTAGGAAAAAAACCTTCCAAGAGACGGAGTAGAAGGCTAAAATTGAAACTTTAAAATGCTCTCTCGTACAGGTATTTGTGGGACTAGGTTTAGCTACATTGCATCCATTTCTTTGAATCCTGCTCTAAAGACATCCAACTAAAAGACAGACAGATTCGTATTACTGAAGACCACTGTTGTACTAAGTCCTTGTCGCAATGACGCTGAACAGACTCTGACATCAAAGCGCAGCTGCCCAGGAAGAGTAGATGCCAAATAAGCATTCTTACGGTAGTGCTTTTGTAATGATTTCGGTTAAAAAAATAAATCATTCTCGGGCACCATTCTTCTTAATGTGTTATATAAGAACTGTCCTTACCTATTCTGATCACAAACACATTTTTGGAATCTCATAGTTCTTTAAGTGTTACATATTTTAACCTGGAGGTCTGCAACATTACTAATGAGGAAATTCTTCAATTTGTTGCTGTGGTTTGAGTGTATAAGGTGTGGCTTCTTAAGTGTGATTCCTGGAGAAGCTGTCTTTCCAGATGACTTGCAAAGTGATTGCTGAGGTGCATTCATTAACCTTTACATTCACATAAAAGTGTTTTGTGAGAACAAATGTACACAAAATGTTATCTTTAATCACAGCTAATAAAAATGGATTATATAAACACAGGTTTCGCTGCTTTAAATGTCTCCTTGACAAATGCCAGGCATGACTCCTTTATTCAAAGGTAATTAAGAATGTCTCAGGGTGTCACCGCCTTCCGGCGGATCCCACCGGATGCCTTGGAGGTGGTAGGGTGGAGAGTCCTGAAGTGATATAGAATGATGAGAGTGAATGGGGATGCCTCGGGTGCATATTTCTTTTAGTTCTGATTTATTTCATTAGACAAAGGATTAGAATTGAATAGCTAGAGTTTATGGGAGGAGTCAAGGATCTATTTTGAAATGCGTTAACCATGGTGACACTGATTAAATTAAGTCAATATTTTCCCCTGAGTCTTGTCATCAGAGTGTGTCCACGTCGGAAGTCCCTGCTGCCTTTGGCTCCCCTTTCAGAGAGCCCTGTGCTCCATACGTTACAACCCCCAAGACTCTCAGCTCTCTTCCCCCAAAACCCAAATCATGGCAACTCTTTGAATAAGTCCCAGGTTAGCTATTAAAACTAGTCATCAGCCCTGGCCGGTTTGGCTCAGCGGTTAGAGCATCGGCCTGCGGTCCAGAGAGACCCGGGTTTGGTTCCCGCTAAGGGTATGTACCTTGGTTGCAGTTTGTCCCCGGCCCTGGTTGGTTGTGCGGGTGGCGACCACTCGATGTTTCTCTCTCTCTCTGTTCCTCTCTCTCCCTCCCACTCTATCTGAACAAAGAATGGAAAAATGTCCTCGAGTGAGGATGATTAAAAACAAAACAAAACAAAAAAAACTAGTCATCAATGTGAAGTTACTCCTCTTCCAGGTGAGTCAGTACTTAGAAAGGGTTAGACCATTTCAGGTCTATTCATCTAAATGTTGGCATCATAGGTTTGATCTTCCTGATGGGAACACCCAATAGGGAGCAGGTACGAAAGTGTCTGGTACTGGTTAAAGAGAATCTGGAGCCAGTGGCCTGGGCCCAAATTCTGGATCTGATGAACTGTGTGACCTTGGGAAAGTCACTTTACCTCTCTGTGTCTCAGTTTCCCCACCTGTAATAATAGCTACTTTTTAGGAGACTTGGGCAGTTAACATAGCTAATTGTGTGAAGTGTTTAGTGCCTGGCAAGTTATACAAAGGTTAAATAAATAAATAAAAGTCACTTCTTATAGACATTTTGAAATCTTTGTCTATGCCAGAAAAATGATTAAGAGAAAGTGATGTCACAGTAAAATTGTCAACTAAAGGACCAGCCAATAAATGTTTTGGCTAAGCTTTGAAGGTTGTCAGGATTGGATTTTTGTTATCTCCAAATGAGGGAGACACACAGCCACTGCAGACTGCCAGCATTATAGTCTGAAATGCACATGACTTTGTGATGCTGTCTTAGCATGCTTTCTTTTTTCTTTAATGTACCAAAAGTTGCAAAATTGAAAATTTCCTAGCTTTTGAGAGACCCCGAAATGAACAGTTAACAACAATAACAGAGGAATTGATAATGTTTAATGAAACTTCATGTTGAATAACAGTATCTCCTCCCAATTTTGTGGCCAGTTTTACTTGGGACCTTTTTAGTACCCTATTTAGAAAACACTGCATTTCTAATTTGAGACACTATTTCATGTGTAGCATTGTTTTTGCAGGATAACATTTCCAGAAGTGTGGTAATGTCTGCATGGGCAGCCACCCACTGCACGGAGGGACTGACATGTGATATCTTTGCTGATAGTTCTCGAGACCATATTTCCCTTCTGGGTTGACTTTCTCAGAAAGTGTTAAGAAAACAAAGGGAGGTCCTTTACCTACTTGAGTAAGCAGAAAGCACACAGATAAATCTATTTTCAGCTCTGCAGCCATACTCAATCATGAATTTCCTCATGAGATGTCCAGGAAAAAATTCTGTTAGAGAAATTGGGTGAATAGGAAGTGTGGGACACATTGAGAGGCTGTTTTAATGCAGTTCACTCTCTTTTTTAATTGCTTCAGTATGTGGAGGATTGGCAGAGAATTAACTGTGTGGCAAATGGGGTGTCAGACTCCTACACAACTAAACCCTTCTGAGTTGAATTCATTGTTTTGTAAATATTAGTAAGCTAGTGATACTGGACATTGATTTATCAATACTTCTCAACTGTGCCACAAGCCACATTCATTTTTCTTAGACGTGAACACACACACACACACACACACACACACACACAGCCAAATGCTCATTTTCAACATTTCTCCTGAAGATCTTTTGCTGCAACAGGAATATACATATTCAAATCCAATTAAGAGAGTGATGGCACAAATATAACTTCAGAGGAATCAAATTCCTAAGCATATAAGTTTGGAAGTGAAATATTTTGTAAAGTTGGCCATGGACTTGAAAATATGAAAGGGACATGTGTATCGCAAATTGTGTATTTCTGAAACTGACCTGTTCGGTGGTTAGAGTCAGCTCTGGGAGCTCGTTAGGAATATGCAGGATGTCTGGCTGAACCAGACCTCCTATCAGAATTCACATTTTAATGAACATCACAGGTGATTCATATGCACACTAAAGTTTGAAGAACACAGTCACGTGAAACCATTAAAAACCTTGCACATGGATTATACTTAATATAATAATTAATGCAATAATGAAATATAAGAGAAAAATTTCTCTACCAATGCAAACATAAAGAAAACCCCACTTTTGATGACCCTATAAATTAGTTATGTTTGTTTTTGGTACCATTCCTCAGTAGCACATTGTATCTATTTTACCTAGGAGCCCACAAGCTCTTGAAGGTGGCCACTGACATTCAGGAATGTCCCCAACATTGAGCACATTTTAAATAAATGAATAAATAAACAATGTTTTTGTTTAATTTATTCCTTTATTTAAACATGAATATAGTCTGTTCCTAAGTAATTTTTCTATTACTATGGACCATTTTCTATTTATCCACTAGCCCCCCAATTAACATCAATGATATTACAGTAAAAATGTAATACAACTAGAGAGTAAAATTGTATGAGAATACATAATTAATCAGGTTCACAACCTTTTTTTATCCACTAGGGTAAAGCATAGCACTAAAGTATTGCATAAGGAATTGAATAAGCCAATAAAACAACAAAATTTCATGAAAAACTGGTGTTTGAAAGTGGGTTTAAATTAATCTTCCTCTTTAGAGAACTTGATTGCCCTCTAGTGGGGGGAAAAGTTAATGCAGACTCCAAGGTTTCCAATTGAGAGAATCAGGAGAGGGAACCAGCTTTGGTACTGGAAACATGTGGGTCACTGGTCAATTTGGTATTTCCCCCCTGTCTGGCAAATTTCTTGCATTTTTTATATAAAACCATACATACTGTAACCACAGAATAAAGTGTGTTTTTGCAAAACCAAAGGGGAAATTGGTGTTAGATGGAGTTAGCTAGCAGCAACTTGGGGTCGCCACGCCCAGAGCAGGAGCCACCTGCTGGGAGGCCAGCTGCAGCTGTCTTAGGTGAGGAACCAGCTACAGGGGGGGAATGGGGCACATAGTCAGTCTCATTCCATCGGATGAAAAATGGTGACTGATAAATCAGAGATTTTTTTCTGAAGATGGTCTGGATTTATCAATGAGAAAATATCCCCAATTAAATCTGTAATTGATTCATCTTCCATGCACTTTTTAATTATACGGACTTAACTTAAAATTATGATTGATAGCAACTACTAAATAGTCACAGAATTAAGGAACTATTTTGATCCTAAATTACAGGGAGGAAAAACATTGGATCGTGTGAGTCGGCTTTCTGGAACTCGGCAGCATTTCCGTCACTGAGAATGAAAACATATTGGGCCAAATGATCGAATGCTTCTTCCACAACCTATCCATTAATAATAGGGAAAAACCCCAAAGTAAGTAAAAGTATTTTTAATGCAACAGATAAAACCCTGCTAAAAGTGTTAATGACTAAGGGCAGAAGCAATTTCTCTAACAATTAAAATACTCTCCTCCCCCTTAGACTAGAATAATTCACTACAAATCTGTAAATCACATCACAAAACCTTTGTGAATTTTAGCTAACAAAATTCTGATTTCAATATTACAAATCAGTCGTTTAATGTATTATTTTAAAATATACTGTACTTTCTTTGAGATCATTTTAACATGCATATATGCATAGGTAAACACCACCAGTGTATTAATTTATACCATCGCAGGAGTAAAGTGATCTGCATTGGGCTGAAAGGGGTCACATAATGCTTGCTGCAGGCTCAGCTTTATTTTGCATATATATGCAAAAGTAAGCTTACAGTTTGCTTTGTATAAACTTAATACAATAATAAATAAATAAATAAATAATAATAAAATAATAAACTCTGTTTTGTGTACTCACAACTGTATACCTACTTTTGTCCACCCCTGTATATTTCTGTATGATTAGTTGATAAGCTAGTGCTATTTCTCTCACTTTATCCTGAAATCTTGACCAAACCCTGACCTACTCACTTCTGTTATTTATCCATCCATTTAGAAGGTGACCACTTCATTAGAGACGATATGGGGAATATACTACGCACCTAGTGCAATCATGCCGAATACAATAATTGTTTAATGAATCAAGAAAAAGCACCCACCCTGGTGATTAATTGATTATGCTTTGCAACTGGAATGATTTCAAAATCCATTATTTTAACATCACTGAGGTAGTGACTCTCCATGATTTGCAGATGCAACTTGCCTGTGTGGTATTTGGGGTGGGGTTTTTATTAATGGCATGTTGGCTACCATTTCATGAGCCATGTTTCTGTGTAGAATTGAGACCGTATTAAGAATCAGCAATGGGAAGAACAGTTTTTGGGAAAAAAGTTAAAATTTTGTGTCCAACCTATATTTATGTATTTGTAAATATAACCTTATACATAGTGACAATTCAAAGATCTCAATTACATGTGTGCATCTCCACCCGTTGCAGCCATAGTTCTCTGCAGAGAATTTTTCAGCAATCTTGAGCACACAAGCCCTGCCCTTAGCAAGCACCTGCACATATATATCCGACTCACATGCATACACATCATCTCCAGAAAACATGAAAATACGTTTGCTTTATAACGTAACCTAAACAAATGGACACAGAATTCCTGTTTTTGGCGGAGGCGAAGGAGGAGTAGGAGAAAGACACGGCAAGGGTTAATACTTAATCAAAGGCAATCATTCAAACCTTTTGAACAAATCGGATGATTTGATATAATAACAACACTGATGATGAGTTTGTAGCCGCATTCCCACCCTCTGGGTGCTAGGGTGCTGGAGCAGAGCTCAGAGCCAGATTGCCTCATCTCCCATTCTCAGAACCTTCCAGGACTTTCTGGTGAACCTCGGATTGTGGGAAGCAGGGGTAGCTCAGGACACTGCGCAGAAACCAGTCTCCCAGGATGCACCCACGGGGGCCAGCGCCCAGCTCGGCCGGGAGGGCAGGGCACGTTAGGGGCTCTGCAGGGCTGCCTGGCTCCAGGCGCCAGCTCCGCCACTTGCGCCCCCACCCTGCTGTTGTTGGGTCCAGCCCCAGCTGCGAGGGGTGGAGCCAAGCCGCACCCGGCTTCGAGGGTCCCTCCTAGGGAAACTGCTCAAGTGGTCCCCATCCGGGGCATCCAGGAGAACGGAGTGTGCACGGTGGGGTGTGGGCTTGGGCTGCAGAAAACAGTCCTTAGCTCTACGAGCTGTGGGAACTGACTGTGGGAATCGAGGCGAGAACCACCCCCCACCCCCACCCCTGGCAGGGGTCACCTCTGAGGTCTGCCACCCATTGGGGTGGGGCCACGCCATTGTGTGGCCGCGCGCTGGGCTTCAGACAACCTTTCCGCAGAGCCACGCTGGGTGACTGAGCACATGGAGGGGGCAGGGAGGTTCCAGGTTGCAGGGCTGGAAAAGGAGCCCCAGCCGTCCCCCCAACCCCCTTCTCATCCAGCCTCCTTTCCCAGCCCAAACTCCGAGTCCAAGGTCTTCCCAGCTCCTGGCGGAGGGTGGGGCAAGGGCTGAGCTGTCCGGGGTACCCCCAGGTGCTTCTCCTAGTGCCTCACCACACCAGGTCCCTGGGGAGCGCAGTGTCCAGCCAGAGACCTCTGCCCCTCCCGGGGCCACCAAGTCCCGGAACTAGGGGGCACTTGCGGAACAAGGCAAGCTGGAGATGGAGGCCCTGGATGCCGAATCTCCTTCGGGCTCTGACTCCATTGGCAGCCTCTTTGATCTAGGCTGAGCTTATGAAATTTGCCAATATTTGGCTCTGTCTGACCTACAAAACGGATATTTCACGTGGCTCAATTTAAGACCTTGGCCTCTTTTGTATTTGGATTACACACACACACACACACACACACACACACACACACACAGTCTCTAGGTTCCAGAAGCATTCCCTCAAAATGATCAAAGGAGTTTAAAGAAGCCTTTATCTGTGTCTATGCCTAATCACCCTTTGCATCCTGGTTTTGAAAAGAAAAATGTTAACCCACTTTCTCTCTCTGTAAAACAGAACAATGAGGCCAGGGTGGGGAAGGGGGGCGGCGATGCTCTGGTTGCACTCCCAAGCGAAGGCTGGGAGTCAGGAGTGCCCTTGCGGGTGTGGCGCAGTGTTTCCCGGAGCTGGGCTCCATGGGGTCCTGCTGGAGCTCCCCCACCGCGTCCCCTTTCGGCTGGAGACGCTGCACTGGGCTGGGGGGTGGGGCGCCTGTGAGGTTCTGCACAGGGTGGGGCCGCCCGCATTGTGCGCCCAGCCTGCAGGTGCCTCCCTCAGGGACCCAGCCTCTTCACACAAAGAAACCCCACCCCAGCGCCCGGGAAACTGCGGTCCTTCCACACCTCCCCACCACGTGTCCCCCCCTCCCTGCAGCTGCCCACCCTCGCCCTCCGCCCTCCCTTCCGTGCCTCCCGACTTACTCCCTCCTTCCCCTCCCTTCCCCTAAAACAAAGGAGCGTGGTGCCCCCCCCCCCCCCCCCCGCACCCCACCCCAGGACTAGCGGGTACTCCAGCCTGTGAGACAATACCATAAATCGGCCCATTCTGTTCTCCATCCACCCCTGGTCTCCACCCATCTTTCAAACAGCCTAGATGGGACCGCTTTGACTTTACATTTTTCTTTCCTCCCACCCCTTTTCTCTCCCTCATTTTCTTAAACAACAACAACAACAACAACAAAACTAAATAAGAGATAAAGGACATTACAAAGCACTTCCCAAAATTTCCCTTAACCCCATTTAAGGCAAATGTTAACGGTAGCCCCCTCCCCCCGTGACTGAACCTTAATTTTAAATACTGCATCATAATGATTCCCTACCCATGGGAAGGCAACTTACCTGCTTCTACTTTTAAAAAGAAATTCTTAGCTTTAGATTTCCAAGACCCCCCCCCCCTTCCTCTTGGCCCTGCCCAAACCCCCAGAGCCCCACCGCCCTTCCTGGTTTCTGTGTTACCCGTAATGTCTATAAAATATTTCCGAATGCCTTCAAAGTTCTAAGAGAGAAGGTTAGGGTGGGCTCCAGGTCAAGCTCAGGGAGAGCCAGGCGCGCTACCTTACCCATCGCTGTTTTAGCCATTGTAAGGATGTGCAGATGCTGAGCGGTGGCGAAGGCGAGGGGTCCAGCGACAGCAGCGAGAGCGCGAGAGAAGACTGAATAAGGCACTGAGTCTGCAGCGTGGGACCGAGCGAGAGAAAGAGCAAGAGGCAGGAGCCCATGAATAATTATCACCCAGAAGCTCAAGCAGATTGGCTCCCAAGGTCCCCTGACATGACTCGCGCAGAGTCAGAATCTCTGAGCATTAAATATTGATTGGCCAATGGTGCTGGAGTACAAAGTACCAGAATGCAATTTGAAGTGGAAATCAGTCCTTCCTCTGCAGCTCCCCCCCGTTTTGGGGGCCTGGTAGTACAGTCCAAGTAGAGTGGAGCCTTAGCCCAGAAGGCTCCTAGGTAGGAGCTAAGAACTGGGTTGTGCCTACCTGGGAGCCAGGAGGCTTGGCTTCATTCACACGTGTTTCTTTGCACAAATAGTCATAAACAAGGGAAAGGGATTCAGAGGCCTGAGAAGTCTTCCAACATTCTGACTGTTGGAAACAGCTGTTTGGACACTGTTTTTACTTGTTCATCTTTTCTCTTTGCCTTTGGTCCTGGATTCTAGTTTCCCAGGGTGACCCCATGTCCTCTGTGATGGCCACTCAGAGCAGAACTTCACCCTTGTCATTTGCCTCCAGCACAGCTGGACTCAGATGTCTCTGGACTCTTGAGGATCCCTCAGCAGAGCAAGGCCTGATGTTTTCTACTCTTGGCATAGACAAAAGGGGCTGTCTGGGCTGCTTGGGAATAGGGACAAGTAGTTATAATCTACCTGGGGACTTTGTGGAAGAGGATGAGAGTTAGCCTCCTGTGCCTGCGTCCTGTCCATCTGGTAGCAGGGCAGAACCAGGTTGATTGGTTGCTCTGAGCATCGGAGGAGCCACAGGTGGGTAGGTGCCATGCTGGCCTGCAAATGTAAGATTACAGGGGTTGAAACCTGAGTGACCTAGCCATGTCTCTAAGGAGAACCCTTTCCACTGAAGTCAGAGTAAAGATAAAAGGCATGGTCTGGAGCTTTTTTTTTTTTTTTGAGATCCAGAGACTCCATCTCTCTAGGCCAAGGGCAGTTGTGTGCAAATTTCTGGTTCAACAGTGTGGTATATGAGGATCTCCAGGACCACCTGCAAAAAGTGACTTTTCATTACAAGTGAGGCATTCATGAATTCACCCCTAGTCACTTAACTAATGCAATTCATTAATTCATTTGTTCTCACCCACTCACATAAATACTCACTGAGCACTTACCACGTACCAAGCTCTACGGATACAGCAGTGAGAAAGACATCAGGATTCGTTCTCATGGAGTTTCAAATGGCTGTTAGTGTAACAATTCTGTGACTTTACTGAATCTCCTTTAGTCTGGATCCATTCAGATACTAGTTTTGAAATCTGACAGTAGGCAAAGATCTGCTAATTCCATTGCATTGGAAGTAAAAGAATGGCATAGCACATTATCAAAATCATGAACATGTATGAAACCTGGCACTCTTTTATTTTATAGGAATAAGTAAATTTTTTCTCAAGTGTGAAATGAGTTCTTAGCAACTTCTCATCAAACCACATTTCAAAATTTCTTTCTAGCCTCATGAATAATACGCAGTTTTGAATGCCTAAAACCCATTGAAATATAACAGAGCACTCTCCTTGGTGCTGAAATAAAATAAATGTCTTCACTTTCTATTAACTTGTAAGACATTTAAATCCCATAGACATCTTGGAACTGAGGCTGTTCTGACCTGCTGAGTCACAAGAAAAACAAAAGATAAAGTGCAGATCAATAAAATTATTCCTTGAACAGGAAGATTGAAAATTATTTTTCCTGTCATTGTGTAGGTCTGTGACTATGACACAGCAGGAGAACAACGTGGAAGCTGGCAGTGTCTGGAAATAAATAACCATTTTATCCCTCTGTATAGTCATTTCCCACTTTAAATGTGAGAACTGATTCCCGCTCATTGGAGTAGTTGCCAGTCAGGAGACAAGGGATCCTCAGCAAGTCTGTGTGACTAATGTCTTTAAAATACCTATTCTTCTCCCCACCACACCCTTTCCTCTCAGGCTGTATGTCATCTCTGCACATTCTTTAGCTTCCTTGGATAGAAAGGTTCCTAAGTCATGGCCCTAATATCTTTAACAACCACCACTGGAAGTTGAATAAGATCTATTGCACTTTTAGTTGCTATGAGTAAAATGGAAAAAAACAAACAAAACAAAACACACACACAGTCTACTATCTAATCTCTCATTCTCTGGTGACATTGTTACTGATGGATAGGACTGACAGGAGGAGGTCAGTATATGCAAGGGCAGCATCCAATGTGGGACTCTTCTGTTTCTGACTCCCTGGGTGCTAGGCACCTGAACTCAGATATGTATGATTTTCAAATAATGTGAAGCAGGAGAGAGGGTAGGTTAGTATGATTTACTATAGAATATAAAGATAGCAGGCTGCCCTGGCTGTGTGGCTCAGTTGGTTGGAGCATCATCCAGTTGTGAGTTTGATTCCAGGTCAGGGCATATAACTAGGTTGTGGGTTCGATCCCTGGAAGGGGTGTGTATGGGAGGCAACTGATTGATGTTTCTCTCTCTGGCTCTCTCTGTCTCTTCTTTATTCTCTCTCTCTCTCTCAAATCAATAAACATATCCTCAGGTGAGGATTAAAAAAAATAACAGGCTAACATCAATGGGCTAAGAAAAATTAAACATACTCAAAGATGAATTATAATCTATTATTTTTTCTTTTCTTTTAATTGTCAATCATGTATGTCAGCCCGAGAGCATAGGGGCAAAATAGGAAGAAACAAATTATCATATTCAATTATTTATTCATTATTCATACATTTGTTCAGCTAATTCATTCATTGAACAAATACTTATTTAATAAAATTTCAGACTCTAATATTATGAAATCACCTAAATTCTTCCTTAATGTCTAAAAGAAATAAGATGAAGGAAAATAGAAGCCACACTTCTTTAAGAAACATTATTACTTTTGGAGGATGAATATTATCCTATTTATCCTTTGGTTGCAAAGAATAGAAACAAAACAGAACAAAACAAAACAAAACAAAACCCAAACTGACTCCTCTAAACACAGAGGTAGAGTAGATTTCAGAATTCTGGAGATGAGAGTCAGCTTTCCTTGAAGCAAATGGTCTTCATGGGTACAGGTGGGTCTCAAATAAAAGAAAAGGTAGTACTAGATCTGTACATTGTAAAATAAGGACAACAATACCTGTCTTGTGGGATTTGGGTAGACAGAAGGGTTAGATGATCAAATATAAGCGGCCTAAAGCACCATACGTATTTAGTAAATTGTGGCTACTATGTTTATAGTTTTCAATATATTTAAACTTTGTTAGGGTAGGGACTGAGTGGTGTATATATTTATATCCTTTTAGTGCTTGGCTTCATGCTTCACATGGTAGATAAATGCCTGTGAAACAACAACAAAACAGGATGAAAAATAATTCAAGATGATTGAACCCAGTGAAACCACAGAAATGTTCCCACTACCCTTCTCTGCTTCGAGCATGTTGGGAGTGGGCACTAGGCTGTTGACTGTTGTTTCTTCATATTCTGCCCCATTCACAAAAGCACATAGGTGGATAGAGCTCTTATCAGTAGAAGATCCTTGTGAGTTAAAAAAATCTTTAATAGCAGTAAGAGGAGGCTGTGGAAATCAGAGACGTGCTAACAGATTTTAATTACTGTGGGTTACAGTGTGTTATGTGTTCTCTCTGTGTGGAGGCCCGAGGTGTTGATTTCTTTCCAAATTGGAGAGGAACAGTTGCTTTGAGGATTAGCTGATACCATCTAATGTAGTCCTATGATTTTCTACTAATAATCAAGGACCTGGAAAAGAATCCTAAAGTAATTATTAAAAGCTAGTAAGGGATGAAACTACTGTTAAAATTGAATTAGTTATTTGATCTGATCTCAGTTGATGACTAAGAAAATTTGTGAAAAATAATAAGTCATAGAATTTTTTTAGGTGGTTGGAAATGCAGTTACAGTTAAAGATATCTAGAGATCCATCAAAAGTAGCAACACATGAAAAATAGTTAATTGACTGGCAGTTTGATTATTTTGCCATATTTAAGCCCCTATAGATTCAGAAAACATAAAAAGGGTTGCATATCCCTTAATAGAAACATCAAATATGGTTTACTGCAAAGGAAAGCCACCCCAAGAAGGGAAACTTAGTGTTCCTTGTTAACAGTAAAATCTGTGGGGTGCAGGTGATTCCCAGGGTGTTCAAGTTGTTTCTGCAACTCTTATTATTTTCCATTTAGATCAGTTATTTAAAAATGAAGAATGCTTAGTTAATTATTATGTTCTTATTTGTACCTAGAGTTTTCTTTATGTCCAAATGGAACTTGTACATATTAGTAATTAGTATCATTTACCCTGAAGCAAAAGGACTTATTTGAAATGAGTCTTACTGATGGTTTCATAATTGAGCTTTTCTGGAAATGAACTTGCTCTAATCATAAGAAGGACTTGGTATAAATTTAATAAGTCAAACCTTTACATTAAAATGGGTAATGTTGAACAAGTATTTGCTACCTTGGCAGTAATTACTGTAACTATTTCCTTCTCCCCATGAGTTGATTTACGGTTGAGTCCCAGGAGCACATCGGTTGGGTACCATGGAAGCTGGGAAGTTTGAGGTTTCACTCAGCGTTTCAGTTCACAGCACTGGAGTGAGACCACCCCGAAGTGCCTGGAAGAGAGACCGAGAAGCAGAATGACTCACTCTGTATCCCACGATCCCTGTTTTATTTCAACTTTCAAACAGAAGACCCTCTATGACACTGCGGTTACCATTCCTTACCCAGGAACTTAGTTTATTTTACATCACAGCAGGAAGGAGGGGGATTAGGGAAAAGAAAAGCCAGAGCATTTTTATTATAATGTCTTCCCAGGATATTTTCCTATTAATCATTTATTCACTCATTTGCTGACCCTCTGAACTTCCCCCACCCCTATCCTGCTTTATTATCCAATAGAACTGAATTAATATGTATAGGTAGTATTTTTTAATTTATTTTTTATTGTTGACAGTATTACAGATGTCTCCCATTCCCCCCTCTTTGCCCCTCTCCACTCAGTCCCCATCCCACGCCAGGCCTTCGCCACACTGTGGTCTATGTCCCATGGGTTATGCATATATGCATATGAATTCTGTGGTTGATCTCTTCCTGTCTCCACTTCCCCACTCTGCTCTGGGATCTGTCAGTCTGTTGCATGCTTCCATGTCTCTGGACCTACTTTGCTCGTCAGTTTATTTTGTTCATTAGATTCCACATATAAGTAAGATCATATGATATTTGTCTTTCTCTGACTGCCTTATTTTGCTTAGCATAATACTCTCCAAAAGGCTATTTCATCAAAAATTCAATTTGATAGGAACATTAGCCTTGAGTTCAACTTTAGACAATAGAATCTTATGCTATTTTTCTCATCTTGATGGACTCTCTTCTTTAAAAAAAAAAAAAAAATGCTTCCTGAATCCCAGGCTAAGTAATTACACCTAGCTTTTCGGGAATCCGGTTCAGCAACAAAGGAGCAACATGCAGGTCAGGGAGCAAATGCTGCCTATTGCAGTGGAAGAAAAATGGCCCATAGATATTGGGCTCTATTTATTTATTTTTAATTTTTTTCTTTATTGATGTTAGAGAGAGAAGAAGGGAGAGGGAGAGAGAGATAGAAACATCAATGAGAGAGAACATTAATTGGCCACCTCCTGCATGCCCCCCACTGGGGATTTAGCCCACAACCTGGGCATGTGCCCTGACCGGGAATCAAACTGGTGACCTCTTGGTACACGGGTTGACCCTCAACCACTGAGCCACACCGGCTGGGCTATTTGGGTTCATTTAGAATGTGCAGGAAATGTTCTCTTTTGGAAAGAGGATTCCAAAAACTAGTACATACATATAGATTAAATATTTACATCAAAATATAAGAACATTATCTAAGAAAATCTTTATGATGAACTATTTCAGATGGGCACAAAGGAAGAGACAGCAAATAGTGAACTTGTATCAATCAAGTAAAAACATTACCAAGATTTTCTTCTATTTCTTTTTCTTATTTCCATCTTTGCTGACATCTTTTTTTTTCACTCTCACCTGAGGACATTTTTTTTCCATTTTTCGTTCAGATAGAGGGGGAGGGAGAGAGAGAGAGAGAGAAACATTGATGTGAAAGGGACACATCGGGTGGCTGCCACCCGCACGACCAACCAGGGTCGGGGACAAACTGCAACCGAGGTACGGGCCCTTAGCAGGAACCGAACCTGGGTCTCTCTGGACCGCAGGCCGACGCTCTAACCACTGAGCAAAACCGGCCAGGGCTTGCTGAAATCTTTAAGAGGAAATTTCAGACATCATTTAAATCCTCTCTTGCATACTTAAGTATCTCTAGAAATATGAAGTTTTTCCGACATTAGTACAATTCTAATTACTTTATTTTTTTCTTTACTGATTTTTAGAGAGATAAGAAGGTAGAGGGAGAGAGAGATAGAAACACTGATGAGAGAGAACATTGATTGGCTGCCTCCTGCATGCCCCTGACTGGGGATTGGGCCCATAACCTGGGCATGTGCCCTGACCGGGAATCGAAGCAGCGACCTCTTGGTGCATGGGTTGACACTCACCCACTGAGCCACACCAGCCTGGCTACATTTAATTTTAATATGAGTTTATTGGTATCATCTAATACCTGGTCTATAATCACATTTAAGAGTGTTTCAAAAACTGCCTTTTCACATTATTTATTTATTTTTATTAAATTTTATTTTTGTTACAGATGTTTCTCCTTTTTACCCCATTGACACCCTCCTCCCCATCCCCCCCTGCCCCGTCCCCAGCTTTGTTGTCCATGTTCATTGGTCATGCATACATGCATATAAGTTATGTGGTTTATCTCTTCCCACCCTCCACCACCCCCTCTTCTGAGGGTTGTCAGTATGTACCCTACTTCCGTGTTTCTGGGTCTACCCTATTCCTCAGACTGTTATATTCATTATATTCCATATATAAGTGAGATCATGTGGTAGTTGTCTTTTTCTGCTTGGCTTGTTTTACTTAGGATAATACTTTCCAGGTCCCTCCATGTCGTCTCAAAGGATAAGAGATCTTTCTTTCTTACAGCTGCTTAGTACTCCATTGTGTATGTGTACCACTGCTTTTTTATCCATTTGTCTACTGATAGACACTTGGGCTGTTTCCAGTTCTTAGCTATTGTAAGTAGTGCTGCTATGAACATGGGGGTACATATATTCTTTCTGGTTGGTGTTTCAGGCTTCTTAGGGTATATTCCTAGGATTGGGATCACTGGGTCAAATGGCAGTTCAATTTTTAATTTTTTGAGGTAGCACCATATTGTTTTCCACAGTGGCTGCACCAGTCTGCATTCCCACCAGCAGTGCACTAGAGTCCCCTTTTCTCCACACCCTCACCAACACTTGTTTGATGATTTGTTGATGGCGGCCATTCTGACAGGTGTGAGGTGATACCTCGTTGTTTTAATTTGCATCTCTCTGATGACTAGTGATGTTGAGCATTTCTTCATATGTCTCTTGGCCATTTGTATGTCCTATTTGGAGAGGTGTCTATTTAGCTCCTCTGCCCATTTTTTAATGGGGTTCTTTGTCTTCCTTTTGTTGAGTTGTATGAGTACTCTATATATTTTGGAAATTAACCCCTTATCTGATGTATCATTGGAAATGATGTTCTCCCATGCAGTGGGTTGCCTTTCCATTTTGATGATTGTTTCCTTTGTTGTGAAGAAGCTTTTTAGTTTGATGTAGTCCCATGCGTTCATTTTTTCCTTTGTTTTTCTGTTGCCATAGGTGATGTATCAGTGAATAAACTTAACCAAAGAAGTAAAGAACCTATTTACAGAAAACTACAGGACATTGAAAAAACAAATAGAGGAAGATATAAAAAAGTGGAAGCACATACCTTGCTCATGGATTGGAAGAATTAACATCATTAAAATGTCCATATTACCCAAAGCAATCTATAGATTCAATGCAAGCCCCATCAAATTACCAACGACATATTTCACAGAACTAGAACAAATACTTCAAAAGTTCATATGGAACCAAAAAAGATCCCGAATAGCCACAGCAATTTTGAAAAAGAAGAACAAAATTGGAGGGATCACATTACCAGATTTCAGGTTATACTACAAAACCACTGTAATCAAAACAGCCTGGTACTGGCACAAGAACAGGCATATAGACCAGTGGAACAGAATAGAGAACCCAGAAATGGACCCAAGGCAATATGCTCAATTAATATTTGACAAAGGTGGCAAGAGCATACAGTGGAGTAAAGACAGCCTCTTTAATAAATGGTGTTGGGAAAATTGGACAGCTACATGCAAAAAAATGAAACTAGACCATCAACTTTACCATATACAAAAATAAACTCAAAATGATAAAAGACTTAAATGTGACCCGTGAATCCATAAAAATTCTAGAAGAAAATGTAGGTAACAAAATTTCGGACATCACACGCAGCAGAATTTTCACTGATACATCGCCTTTTCACAGTTTTTTTAAAAAATATTCCTGTCGCTGAGTTCCTGCAGACACTGGGTCAATTGTCCTATGGTCTTTCTTACATTCTGATGTGACTGTCTGCTTCCATGTGGTCACTTGCTTCTGTGTGCCCTGTACATGGGAGTCACTTCTCATGATTGGATTCAGGATCATCACCTCAAAGAATAATCCAGCCCTGGCCTGTTTGGCTCAACGGTTAGAGCATCGTCTGCGGTCCAGAGAGACCCGGGTTTAGTTCCCGCTAAGGGCGCGTACCTCGGTTGCCCTTTGTCCCTGGCCCTGATTGGTTGTGCTGGGGGGCAGCCATTCAATGTATCCCTTACACATCGATATTTCTCTCTCTCTCTCTCTCCACTCCCACTCTATCTGAACAAAAAATGGAAAAGTGTCTTCGGGTGAGGATAAAAAAAAAAAAAAAAAAGAATAATCTAGATTTATTCAGTTTTACTGAAGGCACAGCTCACTCACACTCAGTGGGATCAGTCGGAGCCATGCGGGGAAGTTTATAAAAGCAGAAGCCACAGCAGTCTGAGGAACAGTGAAATGCTACTTTTTTTTGTCCATGGGTAGGTAACCTGATTAGTTAAAACTTATCAGAGAAAACAATTTCCTTGAAGCAAACGGGAATTGATCAGGGACTGGCCATTGTCAGGAAAGGGAACTTTAGTTACTTATGAGTTTTCTGAGAAATTCTGTGCCTGAAAGTGGTGTATTTTATTTCTGGGTATGGCTATTGCTGAAGTCTCCTCCTTAGATAAGCTAAGACTGCACCGTTTCTCTATCAGAATAGCTTTGTGCTCTTTTAGGTACAAGTTGGCTGAGTGATCCATGATGGCTTCAGCCTCTTCAATGCAGAGGCATCAGCTGGGTGTCAGCCTGGCAGAGTGCCATAGAAGTGCTTTTTAAGCACTTGCATATCATTCAGTGGGAAAGGCAAAAGGTCTGAGGACGACCATAAATATCAAAAGAAATATTTAGAATCCCACCTTGCCCTAGTTTTCAATTGGTCTGGAACCAACAGGAGTACAAGTCCCACGGGTCAGTTTGGCCAGCCTTAAAAACGACATGCCTCCCTCCTGCCCCCATGAACAAGTCCACCTTTCCTGTGTTTCACAGCATGAGCTATTGAATCGACTCTGTACTTGGTTGGCCTGTGAATAGTCAAGGACAATTTCATTAGCCGGGACTATTGTAGGCACACATTTTTGTGAATTGGGTAGACTTCTAAAGCTTCAACTCTTTTATTTGTCATTGGATTATTATGGTCAGTTATAAATTGTGGATCACATGGTTCAGTTGAAGGAAGAAATCCTGGAAATATCTGGTATTTGGATTTTTTCCAACAAGTTACCACGTCAGGCTCCTCATCCAAAATGTGAGATGCAGAGGGATTTAAGTCCTTAGAAAGGCAGTCTGATCTTGTCAAAGTGTAGGCTGTATTTTGAAGTCATTAGCATGTCATCAGCCCATCTAATTATATAGGAAAAATCATCCCTTGGGTGTATATTGACAAGACATAAAGATAATCAGTTGGTACCAGTTGCTGTCTGACTGTAATTGGTCTAATTGAGAAGAACAAATATTCTTGGTAGTGTTAACAAATCATGTAATGGTTCTCAATTGATTTATGACAAAATAGTTGAATCACAATTTTCATTATCAGTCACCTATTTCTTCCCTCCTTCTTTCCTCTCTCTCTCCCTTCCTCTCTCCCTTCCTCTCTCTCTTCCTTCCTCTCCCTCTTCCTTCCTCTCTCTCTCTTTCTTCCTTTCTTTCTTTCTTTCTTTCTTTCTTTCTTTCTTTCTTTCTTTCTTTCTTTCCTTCTTTCTTTCTTGTCACCTGTCCCTTTCTATCATTGATATCCCATGGAGGACATTGAAGCGTATGGATAACTAACGGCAGTGATGTGGGAGGCCTGGAGTTCAGCTGAGCCATGTACTGTGTTAATACCTTTTAGGAGGGTCTGGGCCAGGTAAGGCATTCCACACCTGGCAATGTGGGCAATTATGGCAGTTATCTATTTCATCTATTTGCTTATTTCTGTAAATTTTTTGCTTCTGGAAGCTTTTAGGGAGCCCAGGATTAGATGTACAATAGGAATAGATATTCAGATGGTAAGACCCTTAGTACATATACATTAAGATGTATAAATCCATATTCTGGGGTTTAAGAGCAGCATTAGTGGTTAGAAACACTTGAAATGGTCTTTTTAAATGTAGTTCTAAGGCTAACCTTCATTGATATCTTCATGTAATGAGTCATGTATTATATAAGGGCGTGTTCACTGGTATCTGTTTAGAAAATTTACTTTGTACCTGTTAGGCATGACCCAGTATACGATATTAAGTTTTGAAATTACTTGATAAGATCAGAATGTAGTAAGGGTAATAATGGTCAGCAAACAACTGAGAGTTTATGGGGATTCTGTGATGTAGATTACATCATAATTAAGACTAGAGATGAATTTTAGGATTGGGTTCTTCTGTAAATATTAACTGCCCTGATTTCAAATATCATCAGTACTTAACTTTTAAACACAGTGCTTTGATTATATATCCTCAGTTTAAAGAGAACAAAACTATAAAAAGAAAAAAAAACCCAGAGAACAAAACTATGAGTCTTGAGCACTTCTCAGTTGTTTCTTGTTATAGTACAGGTGTGCGAATTTTGGAATCCTTTTTATATATACAGCACGACTGAGAAACTGAGTAAATATAATCTTATTGTTGAGAGTTAGGCTTGTTTCTGTGGGAGAAGAGAGATACAAATATGAATTGGAGAAGGTAGGAAAGAACATATGGTATTAGATTGGAATTAGAGATATAAGAATTCATATTATAAATATATATATATACATTTCCAATTCATGACTTAAAATAGATCATATTTATAATACAGTACAAGGCTGCATTTCTTAGTTCTAGCCACTGAACAGAAGCAATTGCACTCTGGTACAATGAGCACAGCTAGCACCTAGATTTTGGTTTTGAAATATCTTTTTCCATTAAATCTTAGAGCAGGTTGATCTTGTCAAAGTCTAGGTCACATTTTTATGTGGTCAGCATGGGAAACCATCTAATTACATGCAAAAAGACTCTCTAAGGTTACATATGAAGGGGATATAAATTTATTGATATAATTGTAGAGAACAAACTCTCTGGATAGATTTAAAGAGACCATGCATGGTTTTTGAATAGCTTAGAGACATGGTTGACTCTGGGGCTGGGACAAAGAGAAGTCATGATGAGTCTGAAGCACCTCATTGTGTCAAAAACTAAGCTAGTCCTAAAAATCAGGGCACATTATAAAAAGTACACAGGAGCCAGCTTGAAGGGACCTCAATAGCCAAATCTTGGACACTCTAATCATCAACACACATAGAGCAGTAAAAGATGGGAACTTATTAAATAAAATAAGAAGCCATGGGTCTCTCGTGATGCTAAATAATAAACAGGAGAAAAGAAAAAGATTTTTTTCTCATAGGATGTTATATAGTCAATGTAGAGGGAGAGAAAAGTTTGGGGGAAAAAAATTACCATTCTGAAACTACCATAGTAGTAATTGACTTAGGCAAGAATCATTAATAAATGCTAAAACGATTAGATGAAAGTTTGATGGGGAACAGATAATTAAAATGTCTCAGCGTATTTCCCCACAGATTACTTATTAATTACAAAGGGAATATTGATGACTTTACATGGAGAAACCTTGTGGAAGCCATCCGAGCCGAGCTATCGAAGCTGACATCACTAGCAATATGAGAAACTAACACCGTGTGCCTCTTGATAGAGGTCACGGAGGACACACGTCAGCAACTTGGTATTCCTGCCAAACATTCCAAAACTAATTGTGACAAATCATCAAAAAGCCCATATGGATAGAGACTCCATAAAACAACGAGCTGGTATTTAAAAACAAAAAGAAATCAATGTCATCAAGGCAAAGAGATATGAGAAACTGCTTTAGATAAACAAAAGAGACATAACAACTAATTGTAGTGAGTGATCCTGGATGGGATTTTGAATAAAAGAAAAAATTATATAAAGAACATGTAGGGGATGATTAGTGTACTATAATCTTATGTTAATATTGTGTTTTCTGAATTTGAGGACTATACTGTGGTTATATAACAATGCTCCTATTTTTAGAAGATAAACACAGAAATATTTAGGAATACAGCCTTGTTTATCATGGTTAATCAGTTCTAGACTCTACCGAGATAAATAAATTTCTGCAAAGTAGGATTCTTTATTTATAAATCAAATATTTTCGCAGTTAGAGCATAGAAAACCTGTTTATGACCTTCTAAATACATTTTTTTAAACATTATCAGAGCCCTCTAGACATGAAATAACACCCTTTAGTCACCATTACACTTGATTACCCAATATATTAGACAAAATAAGAGAAAATAAGAAATATTAGACGTTACAAATATCATATTATTATTATTGTACATTTAATTAACACACAGTTCTTACACACAACCACTAACCTATGAAAATAGTGAACTTGTTTGATGATGAAGCGATGAAGATGAAGAGATGTACTGCACAGCAAAGAAGAGCAAGGTTACTGCTCCTCTGAAGGCATGATCTCAGTAGGAGAGTCTTCAGGTGGTGTAGTATCTTCAGCAGGTGCGTCGTCGTCGTCTTCCGCTGAAGGAGCACTAGGAGTAGGCAGTGGGTGTCTGGGTGCACGGCTGAAGAACACCATGATAGGCAGTTGCTGGTGCTGTCTTTTCATATGTGTGATGAGGCTTTTGTAGGGTTCTATGGCTTCATCAAGTGCATTCCAGAACAGCAATGCACACATCATTTGTGGATCCCATTCGCCAATCATGTCTTGTACTACCTTAATAGTTCTCACGACTTGCGAGAGACACTCAAGTGTAAGGCCAACTTCTTCCTCCTGACCCCCAGGAACCTCTGGCTGCTCTTCCTCCTTCTCACTCACAGACTTAGTCATCTCCACCAGACCCTCGTCAGTTAAGGAATCCAAATGTGTCTCCAGCAGCTCATCCACGTCATATCCATTGAACACCTGTTCTGAATGATACTCGCCCTCCTCAAGGATCTTCTGGAACACATTGTTCAGTAGTCCTCTGCTGCAGGCTGGTCAGCAGAGGCAGCTTCTCTGTGGAGAATGACACTCTTCAGATGATACCTCTTCTGGAACTTCTCAAACTAACCCTTGCTCACCATGAAATCCATGAACGTTGCAGAAGAGGGTCCTGGTTGAGGTTAGTCCACCGTAAAGCTCTGATAGAGCTGCCTCACCTTCTCCCGGATGACCAGCGAATCCAACGGAATGTTTTTCTTGCAGCTGTCGCTGATCCAAACAGCTAGGGCAGACTCCATTTTCACTATGAACTTATTAGGACTTGTCATGATGCACTTTGCTTCCCTGTTGAAAGAGAAAGTAACTGTTGCACAGATGTTCTTTTCATCTTAATGGATGGCGCGAACCGTAGACTCATTCAAGTTGTAATGGTGGGCAACCTCCATGACTTTCTTGCCATCTTTGATCATATCCAAGAGTTTCACCTTCTCCTGGATGGTAAGCACCTTCCTCTGGTGCTTAGTTTCATCGTCAGAAGGCTTAGAAGAAGAAGCACATTTAGGAGCCATCATGGGGCTTAGATAAAAGTTCTCAGCAATCGCAAACACAAGAGCAAAGATGCTTCTGATGGGTAGCGATGCAGAAGTGTGTATGAGAGAAACAAATTTGCATGTGGCTGAGCCAATCAGTGGCCAGGCTAGGAAAAGGACAGCACAGCCAATCAGTGAATAGCACGCTCTGATTGGTTGATTTCACCACACCCAATTTTTTGGAAAAAAAGTTATTGCCCACACACAAGGAGTGGTGGAGCAGTTGCACCTGGCCTTGAAGGATTCCTGGGTGCTTGAATACATAGGCCTACAGTCCATACGTACAGTAATTTTCATTTCAATTGTAATACAGGGGTGTATAATTGACTCAGACAACCGAGCATGCACTGTATCATTTTCACTATCTTGATCAACTTTTTAATGAATATATTTGAAAAAAACGCAAGAGAGTGAAGCCGTGAAAGTTGAAGCGTGGAGTGGCGAGGGACGACTGTGAAGGGTCATGATATCTGCAACTTTCAAATGGTTCAGCGTCAGTAATAATATTTTTATTGTTTATATGAATTAATATACATAAAGAATGAGAGGGAAAGAGAGATCTAAAGTAAACGCACAGAATGTTAATTAGTGAATGTAGGTGAACAGTATACAGGAGTTAATTTAACGAGTCTGTGACTTTCCTGTAAATTTGGATTTAAAAAAATAAAATAAAAATTAAAAACATCATTATTTTATTTTACTCTTTCAGGGTTTTGGTGCAACTGCTGGGCAAGAAACCTTGTGTGATACTGATCCGACTCATGCTCAGAAAACAATCTTGTTGGTAGGAAAGGGGACAGCTCTCTGTCTGTATTTTTGGACCTGCGTTGGTAGCGTGACCTCTCATCATAGCTACGCAAGTGTTACAAGCTGTCTTGGAGAGAAAACCTGGCCTGGGAAAGTGGAGCGGCTGATTTGTCCCTCACAGTGTCCAGGTCCTAGGGCTGTAGCTGAGGCACTTGAAGGACATGGGCTCAGTGTACCGCAGCCCCTGGGGCATTTCTGTTCCTGGGCTGTCAGGGGCTTTAGGAAATTCTGGGCCTGAAGCTCTAGCTTATTTTGACCTCCCTGATGGTCAGGCCCCGATCTGCTTCCAGGATCCCAGCCCGTGCTTACTTCCTGTGCAGGTCCCCGCCTCATTGCTGGAGCGGAGTTCTTGTTACAACCCTGCCTGTCTGGTTCTTGTCTGGTTTGGCAGCTCTGCCCTGTCCCATTGCAGTCTTCTCAGGGACCAAGAGCAGGCCCTGAATCACAGGTACCATGGCCCTGAACTTGTTTTCTACCTGTCTGCTTGCTGACTGCAAGACTTCCTCACACCTGCTCCACCGTGCTAGGGCTCTCTCTCCTGTCCTCTGTGTCCTGGGCACTAAGACCACGAGGGCAGGCACCGTTTGTGTCTGGGTCCCTGGCACATACACACTAGGAGTTCAATAGTTGTTTGTTTGTGGCTAATATCTGCTTTAATTGTCTTGCTCTGACTAATCCACCTTCTCTGGTTCTGGCCATCTGAGCTCTGACCCTCCCTCTGCTGATAGATCCCGTGCTGACATATAACTGAGTTGGAGTACCACACTAATTGTTATTCACGGGAATACCAAGCATTTTTCACCATCAAAACGTCTCCCAATTTAGTTAATTAATCAACCACACCTTTGTGTGGAGGCGACTATAAAATCTGAGGTGTGATGGTAAGTCACTGCAAGGCAGCGCCATAGTTTAAGTAGGAAAAGGTAAATGTGAGGATCCGTGCAGGTGTGCTGCTGTGAGGACATCAGCCCAGGAGTGTGTAGTGTGCCCACAGTCCCTGATTAGCTTTGCACAATGAGTCAGGATGCCTGGGTTTAAGCTTGAACCACCAATGACTGCCCGAGGATCACGGGCAGGTTTATTCACCTGTCCGCTTGGTATGTGGAGTGGGAGCTATGATCGCACCTACATCAGAGAGCCGTGAAGGTTAAATGACATTGGAACACCAAACACTGCGCTTGGCACATGCTGAGGGCTCATACCTGATAACTGTGCAGCCCATGAAGCTGCAGCTCAGTTCAGAGGTGTTAACTTCCTGAAATTGTGAAGCCATGACAACTTACTTTTTGGTGCAGCGCAGAGTGGGAAGGCCTTAGGTAGACCAGAAGACCAGGGGGTCTTAGATGGGAGGACTTGGGCAGGTCACTTCACATGACCAGGTGGGACATTCCTGGGAGGCTTGGTCCCCTGGGATGCAGTGGGAAGGGAACACCTCAGTGTCCTGATCTATAGAATACGTCCGCTAGTAATGCCTTTTCAGGGCTGCAAGGACTACTTGAGGCAATGTTTATAAAACATACCATAGGTCCTGAGTAAGTACCTTTAGAAAAATAAAAATGCATTAAGTGCGTAATATCACATATAGAATTAGATCTAAAGTTCATTTAGTTAATGAATATTGAAATATACTGTACCTAACTTGGTTTTGAACTAAAACCATTGTGTTTAGAGCTACGGAGGCCTAGAGAAAATTTCCACTTTATATAAAAAAATTAAAAAAATCTTCAGAAAAGGACATTTTTACCCAATTCTCATCCCCCCCCTTCTCTGAACTTTCAGAATTCTGCTTCAAACAAACTTCTTACTCTATTGATGTATAGATTAGCATTTCTTATTCGATTCTGGATCTTTCCAATGCAAAATTCCTTTCTTTGTAAAAGTCCCATATTCTTAAACTTGGTTTCTTCTCTTTACAGCTGTATTTTTTTGTGGCACCACCATTACTGTTTTCCACACTTTAACTTTCACTTTGCTTTCCGTCTTTTCATGTTCATTCTTTGCATCTTCACTGTTGTCTCTCCTCACTCAGATCTGCCAGTTTTGAAATGTGCCTGGAGTGAGCCCGGGCTCAGGCAGACCAATGCCATCACGGGTGATTTGAGGCAGGCTTTGCAAGGACCCACACTGAAGTTCAAGAGGGGTCGGTGGCCGGGCAGATTCTGCACGAGAGCCCAAATGCCATGCCACCCCACCCCCAAATTCCTGTGCAGTCCTTCCTCCAAGGCTGCTGTGTCCAACTGTGCAGCCTGGTCCCTGGACAAGGGCCCTGGCTGGCACAGGGCCACACGGAGAGGGACCCCTGGGCCTACAGAGAAAAGAAGCGTTCAAAGTGGACATCCAACTCCCCAGCATGGTGAGGCACCTTCCAGGAAGCCTGCTTGGGTGTTACGTCACAGGGCTCACTGGGAACATTTTTGGGCTGACACGGAGAATCAGAAATGGAGAAGGGGGAAGTGAGGCTTCCAGCAACCATGGATGTATCCGAGAGAATGGTTATTATAAAAAAGACAAGAGATAACAAATGCTGGTGAGGATGTGGAGAAAAGGGAGCCCTTGAGCACAGTTGGTGAGACTGTAAATTGGTACAGGCCCTGGAAAACAGCATGGAGGTTCTCAGAAAACTAACAATAGAGCTACCATATGATCCAGCAATTCCACTGGGCATTTATCCGAAGGAAGTAGAATCACTGCCTTGAAGAGACATCTGCACCCCCATGTTCATCGCAGCATTATTCACAATAGCCAACACATGGAAACGGCCTGTCTGCTGATGAATGGATAAAGAAACATGTTACATGCATGAAAGGAGCACTATTCATTCATGAGATTGAAAAAAATCCTGCCATTGGCAAGAACATAGATGAGCCTTGAAGGCTTCTGCTAACTGAAATAAGTTAGACAGAGAAAGACAAATACTGTATGATCTCCCTTAATGTGTAGAATCTACAAAAACCAAACTCAGAAACAGAGACCAGATTAGTGGTGGCCAGGGGTGGGAGGTGAGAGGTGGGGGGAGTGGGTGGAGGAGGTCAGAGGGTCCAAACTTCCACTTAGCAGATGAAGTCCTGCGGATGTGATGGACAGCATGCTGACTATAGTCAGCAACGCTGTATAATGCATCTGAAAGTCACCGCAGGAGAAGATTTTAAAAGTTTTTACTACACACAAAGCTTGGTAACTCTATGAGGTGATGGGTGTGTTAACCAACTTGACTGTGGTCATCACATCATTACATTTTAGGCCTTAAACTTCCACAATGGTAAATGCCAGTCGTAGCTCCATAAAGCTGGGAAGAAACTAACATTTCCACAATAATGTTGAAGGACCAAATGGCATTTTATATATATAAGGAGATGTGCATGGTGAAGGAGGACCTCTGATGTGAGCAATGCCTTCCAGACCTCGGACCCGCCTTCCTTTCTGCTCTTAGGCTGCCTGGAGCAGAGCTCTGTTACAGCAGTGACGGCGCTGCATTGGGACTGCGTGTCCATCACCGTGTGAGCGAGGATGGCCAGGGTGGGATGAGCGCCCAGGGAAAGCCTGTGCTGCAGCTGGAGTATGGAGGGAAAGGAGCCTGGGCCCCACCACCAGACACAGAGACCCAGGGAGGGTCAGACTCCCCACTCTACCAGGCTGGCCCCCTCTCCTCTGATGGAGGGGTAGTAATAACAGAGGAGACAAGAGCTGGCACATTCTATGGACATGAAGAGGGATGGGCTAGGGATGTGTCTTCCCACCCACAGCCTTTTGATTAAATCCGTACTCCTTTAAAATATTCATCAATGTTTTGAAGTTTTATCCTTTGAAGTTCAATTCTACAGCAGTGCTCTGGACACACAATGAAGTCCATGCAAATGAAACTATTTAAAAATACCAAGACCTTTAGGTTTTGTCAATGGACTTAATTTCTTTGCTAGATTGTTGCCTTCTAAGAATATTCTTCTTATGGAATTTATTGGGGTGACATTGGTTAATAAAGTTATACAGGTTTCAGGCATACAATTCTATCATGCACCTTCTGTGTACTGCATGTGTGTTCACCACCACAAGTCGAGAATTTTCTTCTTTTCCACATCTGTGCTGTCCTCCAGTTTGTAATTCCACTGCAACTCTGAGCACCTGAGATGTGGCTGATCCAACTTGAGATGCATTTCAAGGACAGTATGAAATGAATGCAAACTATCTGATAAATAATTTTACATTGATTGCATATTGAAATAATGATATTTTGGATATATGGGTTAAATAATGTATATTATTGAAATAAAAATAAATAAGCCAAGTGCACAGGATTCACTTTATAACATTTGTGAAAGCTTGAAGTGAGAAAAACTTTACTTTCATGGTTTGGTATTATATTTTATTTTATTTTTAAATATATTTTTTTATTGATTTTAGAGAGAGAGGGAGAGAGACACAGAAACATCGATGAGAGAGAACATTAATTGGTTGCCTCCTGCATGCCCTCCACTGGGGACTGGGCCCACAACCTGGGCATGTACCAACTGGGAATCGAACCAGTGACCTCTTGGTGCATGGGTCAACGCTCAACCACTGAGCCACACTGGCCGGGCACTGTTTGGTATTTTAAATATTCAAACCCTTTCCCTCCGTGCATGAGACCTTCATTTTAAAATTTTCACTTTGATCATTCTAACCTTAATAAATGAACCTATTTCATTGCCATCAAAAGGAAAAATACCTTATTACACTACAGAATCAAAAAGGATTGCGTATAGTTACTCATATAAGCTAGGTCTGCAAGGCAATTAGAAGAGCAATTCACTTTTATTTTTACTGTCTGTAGAATTCCTCCTCTGACTCCACTCTTGTAGCTCTGTGCTCCCAAATATGAAAAAATGGAGATAACCTAACTTTCAAATGGAAAATGATAGAAAGAAGAAATGCCTACAAAAATTGAATATACATAAAATCAAATGCATTATTCCAGGGCATATCTTATTTTATTGTTTTTCTCCTTAACCTGTCTCATCATTTAAGAATAAAATAAACTCAGTGAACCATTTTGGTTTGGGGCCATTTGTTGAGCAGTCGAGGCTAGATCAGGAAGTGGGTGATGCTGGCGTCTAGCCCTCCTTTTCTTGCACTGTCGGCATGCATTTGGGGAGGAGCCCCGGTTAGGGGGAAACCATTGGTCCTTCCTCATCCCATCTCAGAGGTTTCCTCCCCTCAATCCAAAGTTACCTGTGCCTGGTCTCATTTAATCCTTATCAGTTTAGTAGGTCCTAGACTAGTAATTCAAATAAAGAAGTTTGTTCTGAGAAGTCAATGCCCTTTTCCTACTGAAGGGTAGTAATTCATGATTTTAGATGGCACTGTAGAGTTTGCAAAATACATTTTTATGCATCATTTGTCATTCACAGGAAACTAGCAAGCAGATATTTCTTTCCCTGTATTTCAGAGGAAGAAACTGAGAAGTTAAATGACTTTACCAAGGTTAGGTATGCAATTAGGAGAGAGTCTTAATTTTTATTTTAGATCTTTCCCTGATACTATAACTGCCCTAGCCATGGATAATATATCCCCAGCCCAAGAAGAGACAGTGTAATTTAAAAAACGATATTAGGCCAGTGGAGGGTTGTAACGTTGAAAAACCCTCTTGCCACACTCTCCAATCATCTCCCACTGTTAATGTCCTTTGCTTTCACTGGTTATTCTTGAGCTGTGTGCACAGCAATCACCCGTGATGTTGAAACAAAGCAGACACTGACACCCCATCTCGGACAGAATGAACTAAAGTTCCCAGTAGACGGGGAAAACCGGTAGTTTAAAAAAAATCCACTTGTGACTATTATGCCCATCTCTGGTTAAAAATCATTAACACAGACCCTGACCAGTAAGTAATGTTTTCCACATCCGTGTCACAGGGCTTAGGGGTGACCTTGACCTGACTTCAGTCTATCTCATAGTGCAGCCAGATACCCCAGCACCTTTCCTATGCATGACACAAAGCGAGTGACAGTGCAACAGGTGTCTTGTGATCGGTTCAGGCATGCAACTCATCCAACACCGAGGCTGCCTCCCAGCATCCCACTATTAACAAGTTAGGATATGGGGTTTACTCTATGGACTTCTAGGACAGTAGGATAGCTCAAATTGAAACCATTTGGAAGTTACATATTTCTAAAGTTTTAGAACACTGAGTTAATTTAGTAGACGAAGGGTTTGTTAGACTGGGGTCGGTGCTATAAATTGCAATTGGATGAGACTAAGGAGTAATATAACACCACACCTTTATCACCTTTGCTTCTGCCGATTAAAGTGTCGCTCTTTACCATTCCTCTTTAAATGAATGAATGCTACTTATTTCAGAGAAAGTAGTGTGTTATTGTATCAGCTATCTAATGCCATGTAACAAATTATATATAAATAATTTATTGGTTTAAAACAGCAACAATGTTATTTGCTTATGATTCTGTGAATCATCAATTTGGGCAGTTCTTGAGCTCAGCTGGGCAGTTCTTCCAATGGTTTTTCCTGGGTCATTCACTTGGCTGTCATCTGGTGGCTTGCCTGGGACTGGATTGTCTAAGACGGTCTTTGCCACAAGTGAGATGGTTAGCAGGCTGTCAGCCTGGGCTCTGCTCCAGTCCAAATGTTCTATCCAGTAAGCTGCTTTCACATCATGGTCATAGATTCCAGGTGGAGTCGAGAGAGAGCAAGCCTCAATGTGCAAGAACTTTTAAAGTCTTTGCTTGTCTCACACTTGCTAATATCCCATTGGCCAAAGCAAGTCAAGTGGCCACACCCACATTCAAAGAGTAGAGAAAAAAACTTCACCTCTTGATTGTAGGAGAAGCAAAGTAACATTGCAAGGGTTCGTGTCTACAGGATTGGGTGGGATATTGAGTTTGTCTTTGCAAATGACCTACCACAGAGAGTAAAAATTATTATGTGTTTATTTAAAACGCAGAGGACTTCAAATGACATCCTAAGAATAAAAACAAGCACAGAGGAACAGAGTAGAAGATTATAAAATGAGTTGAAACTTATGCTAAGCATCAAACAAATCTAAATTTATTTATTATTGTATTTACCGATTTTAAAATTTTATTTATTGATGTTTAGAGAGAGAAAGAAAGGGAAAGAGAGAGAGGAACATCAGTTTGTTGTTCCACTTATTCATGCATTCATTGTTGCTTCTTGTCTATGCCCTGACCAGAGATCTTACCCACAACCATGGCATATGGGATGACACTCTAACCAACTGAGCTACCCGGCCAAGGCTGCAAATACTAATTAAATAAACATTTTTAAATGATCACATTGCTCTATCCAAATCTTTCTTTTTTCCCCCCAAAATGTTTTTCTCCATTGGGAAAGATTATATTAAACATCATTTAAATATTTAAGCCCTAACGCACACAGGTCATGAATTGTATTAATTTGCACAAAATAAAAATTTGCATAAATGCCCAAAAGTAATTTCCATCTTAGAATATTTTGTGTATTTATGAAACACAATATTAAAATATGAGCGGATTGCCGGAGCAAACCAGGAGCATGTCACCAGTTTGGGGCTCTGACTGTGGAAGGAACAGCGTTTACTCTTGGAGCCTTCCCTCAGGTAACGAGGCATATCCATTCTGGGCAGGCTTTCAGGAATTTCTCCGAATTTAATCTGATCTTTTAATTCTTCTCTGCCTATAAAAAATTCATAGACTAGGGTTTGATGTATCCTGTGTTTCTTTTAAGTACATACGTTGCTGCTAATCTGAGGTAGTTTTAAGAACAACACAGGCCAGGGAAATATTTGATCTTGCTGTAAAGTACAAAGTACACGACCAGAGAGAGCTCATTAGAGTCAGAAAACATCTTATGTGAAATTTTATGGGAGTCGCTGCCTAAGTCTGCTCTTGTGGTAGTTGACTACAAAAAATACGCCTTTCTTCCTCTGTCCTTCCAAGCTCTTACAGTATCCATTTCTCTGCTTGCTCCCTTTCCTGCTTTCTCCACACCTCAAAACCCATCTCAGTCCGTCTTATCCATTAACCCCACTCATGGCTCCCTATACCTGCATCTTAACTAACTTGTCCCATGGTTGTTTTTTTTAAAAATTCTCACCCGAGGACACTTTTCCATTTATGTTCAGTTAGAGTAGGAGGGAGAGAGAGAGAAACATCGATGTGAGAGAGACTCATTGATTGGTTGCCTTCTGTACAACTTCAACCAGGGCCGAGGACCGAACTGCAACTGAGGTACATGCTCTTGACCAGAATTGACCCAAGACTCTTTGGTCTGAGGGCCGACACTCTAACTGCTGAGCCAAACCGCCCAGGGGGCCCATGGTTTTTATGTAATCTTTAGTTCACTGCTAGAAATTCCCTACCTCCTCAGATTTTCTTTACTCCTTGAATGGAAATGTGGCTTCCACAAATAACACTGTAGATATAGATATATAGATACGGATAGGCAGACAGACTGTTGCCTCCTTTTGCGATTCTTGAGAACGCAGAAGGGTCAGGCTGTTGTCTGCATTTCAGCGCAGTGCGCGTTACCGTGATTTCCTGTCATTGCTGCACATGTGTGGTGTGTCCGTGCTGCTGCTCACAGTACTCTCTTCAGATTTCTCTTTAACTCCCACTAAATAATTAGCAACTTTATCCACTGAGCGTGAGATATACTAAATCAAAGTTCCTTGCTGCCAGTGACCCTCCACTCCCTGATTCTGCTCATCTTCCCTCTCATACCCTGGACTCTGCCATTAGCACCCCAGCTCCCCACCACAGCTCGCCAACCTGTTTCTACCTGACCTTACCTGGCATTTCCTCGCATCTGCTCCTACCTTCTTCCTGGACAGGCATTTGCTCTCTCCTCTTCCGCCCACTTTGCAAGCATGGTGCAGAAGAACCAGTCAGATCAGAAGGCCCACCTCTCAATCTTCCTCCACCATGTGGTAGCACCTGAATGAGCTTCGCTGACATCTTTGGGTCTCGGCTGCTTTTTTTTTGTACAATGAAAACAAAATCAAAACCTGTTGGACAAGATGAAGGAAATTCTCAAAGGGTTGAGTTGAAGCTATTGTTATTTTAAACAAAGTTATTTTAAATCAGATCACAATGAGTGGTCTTCAAGAATGCGCACTCTTAAGGCACCTGTAAAATGATGACATTTGTGGGTGTGTGGAAAGTTCTCCTTAACCTGATCTATGCAGGTCTGACTAGCGTCTGCTATCCAGACTTTGGTGAGTACTAAATGAGTCACTCTTTGGAAAACATCTGGCACATGGATTTAGTTATGTCTTTGCTTTTCCAAGGTACCACTTCTCAGTGCACATCTGTGTTCTCTGCATTTGCTTCTGGGTCACAGAGCTGTGCCGAAGAAAGTCATTCCTTGGTGAGGCAGTTTATCACACTGTAGGCTGATGATGCCTAATTTCAATGGGGGCTTTTTACCACTACTTCGTTCTTTTTTTGTTTGTTCCATTGATCACTGTATCTGAATTGTCTTCTCCCAACAGTATTCTCTCTTCTCAAACTCCCGGTATCGCCACGCCTTGTCATTAGGTCAACTGATCTGACAAAATAGTCTTGTGTGTTTTTATTGGACTTAGAAGCTCTCGCAAAATCTACTGTAAATCAAATGGGAAGACATAAGATACAACTTAATAAAAGGATTATTCTTTTAAAAATATATTTTTTTAAAATTTATGGCAGCAAAGGTACTGAACACATGTTGGCAAAAACAGGGACAGTTGCAGGTGCCAGATTCATAGCTGTGTGTTAGATCCAAACCTGATGTTGACTAGTTGGGATCTTTGGTTCTTGCCTAGGATTGTGGATCCCTAACAGAGCATCGGGGTCTATTCCTTAGGAAAAGGTTTTGTGCTGAATCTACTTAGAAGAGCACTCTCTCATGTCATCATACTTAGGCAGCTGGAATACTGAAAATTTCTTGCCCCCCCCCCTTTTTTTTCTTCAAGGCATAGGCATGAGTTTTATATTTCTCTCTGATTCTAGGGCATGAAGTTAGAACCAGCAGTTTACACATCACAAATGAATTTATGTAGCATTTTAATTACCTCAGTAATATCTCAAGTCAAAGTTTTATTACACTATGTCACATGCCAGAGATTTTGTGAATTGAGAGTTGGTAAAGTTGCTCTCGCAAAATCTACTTTAAATCAAATGGGAAGACATAAGATACAACTTAATAAAAGGATTATTCTTTTAAAAATATATTTTTATTGATTTCAGAAAGAGCACGGGAAAGGGCGAGAGAGAGAAAGAAACATCAATCAGCTGCCTCCTGCACACCCCGACTGGGGATGGAGCCCAAAACCTGGGCATGTGCCCTGACTGGGAATTGAACTGGTGACCTCCTGGTACATGGGACAATGCTCAACCAAGTACACTGGCTGGGCAATAAAATTATTTTTAATAAAGAAATTATGCCTCAGTAAAAATAATGTAATAAGATGACAGCTAGTTTAGGGATGCTAACTGATTTATAAAAATCTTTTGGCTTATTAATAGATGCTCAGAGAAGGGAGAGTAGCTTTATTTTATTTTTAATTATAGACTGGTAGAATAGATGAGGCCTGGGGTTTCACTACACCTGTGGAAGGATTTTAAGATGACTGACCAAGTCTGGCTGTTGTAGCTCAGTGGTTGAGTATCGACCCATGTACCAAGAGGTGCCGGTTTGAATCCTGGTCAGGGCACATGCCCAGGTTGTGGGCCCGATCCCCAGTGGGGCACATGCAGGAGGCAGCCAGTTGATGTTCTCACTCATTGATGTTTCCATCTCTCTCTCCCTCTCCCTTCCTCTCGCTAAAATCAATAAAGAAAAAAAACTAAAAAAAAAAAAAAAAATCAATAAAGGTATATGCTAAGCGAAATAAGCCAATCAGAGAAAGACAAATACCACGTGATCTCACTTATTTATGGAATATAATAAACAAAATAAGCCAATGAATAAAATAGACCCAGAGACATAGAAGGGAGTACAGTTCAGACTGACAGAACTCAGAGAAGGAGGGTGGGAGGGATGGATGAGATAAACCAAAGAACTTATAAGCATGTAAGCGTAACCAATGGACATAAACAACAAAGCTGGGGGGTGGGGGGTGGGATGGGGAGGAGAGTGTCTATGAAGGAAAAAGGAGAAATATTTGTAACAAAAATAAATTAATAAAAATTGAAAAAAAAATCAAGACCAAAATACATGCTGCCTACAAGAAATTAAAAAAATAATAATAATAATAGCCCTGGCCGGTTTGGCTCAGCGGTTGGAGCGTTGGCCTGCGGTACAGAGAGACCCGGGTTCGGTTCCCGCTAAGGGCACGTACCTCGGTTGCAGTTTGTCCCCGGCCCTGGTTGGTCGTGCGGGTGGCAGCCACTTGATGTGTCCCTTCACGTCGATGTTTCTCTCTCTCTCTCTCTCTCTTCCTCTCTCTCCCTTCCACTCTATCTGAACAAAAAATGGAAAAATGTCCTCGGGTGAGGATAAAAAAAATAATAATAATAATTTGAAATTTAGAGAGGCTAAACAACTTGCCCAAAGTCACTCAGTAGCAGACGTGAATCCCACAGCTGTCCAGCTCCAAAGTGCAGGTTCTTAACCATGGTGTTCAATATTATGAAATTCAAAATTTTATAAAATTATAAAATAATTCCTTTTTTAAAAAAGAATGAAACCTTTAAGACATTAATCAAACTATAATGCTGCTTTATGAGACTTGTCCTGGGGCTAGTTAAGATGCTTGATGGACTCAAAACCTGGAAAATGACTACTGCAATTAGTTGTTTAGAACAAAATCTAGGCTCGAAAGTCAAAAACAAAAAAAGCAATAAAGAAAAAAAAAAATGGACTGACCCAAAGTGACAGAGTTGCTAATGTGTATGCTAAAGAAATAAAGGGATGGGGCTGGGGATAAGTGGAGTGCAGAAAGGAGGAAAGTAGTCATTTGGGTTAGTGGAGTGCGGCTAATTGTAAGCAATACAACTTTTATTTATTTAATAAAAATTTTTTTTCTTTATTGATATTTAGAGAGAGAGGAAGGGAGAAGGAGAGATAGAAACATCGATGAGAGAGAAACATCGATTGGTCACCTCTTGCATGTCCCCCACTAGGGATCGGGCCCACAACCTGGGCATGTGCCCTGACTGGGAATCGAACCGGTGACCTTGGTGCATGGGTCAACACTCAACCACTGAACCACACCGGCTGGGCAGAAGTAAAACTTTTAGAAACCGACTTGTTAAACATTCATTTGACAGAAAACAAACTGATAATTTTGATTTCCTTAGACAGAAAATAGGGGGAAAAGTCAGATAATTTAAATTAATAATAATAATAATAGTAATAGCAATAATAAAACAAGCATGCAGGGCAGGTTATGGATAGCAGCTGTATTTTTTAAATGTTAAATAAAATTTATATTGACAGTATCATCTATTAGGGATCTTTAGAGAAACTGTTTCAATAAACAGATGAAAATAAGAATTAAATTCAATGGCTAATTTTTGTATAAATGGCACTGTTATAAACTCTGATGTTATGTTGCCTTATAATTTTGTTTATGCTGTATATGTGCATGATGAATAAATGTTTACTAACTGCATAGTTTTGAGAGTGATTAAAATATTTACTAGTGGTTTTTAATTAGTATTCTTTTTTATTTTTATTTTTTAAAATCTTCACCCAAGGATATTTTTCTATTGATTTTTAAATTTTAGATAGAGTAGGAAGGAGGAAGGGAGAGAGAGCGAGAAACATTGATGTGAGAGAGACACATTGATTGGCTGCCTCCCGCAAGACCCCCACCAGGGCTGGAGATCGAACCTGCAGCTCAGGCACGTGCCCTTGACCAGGAGTCGAACCTCCAACTCTTCAGTCTGCTGGCTGATGCTCTAACTGCTGAGCAAAACCAGCCAGGGCTA
The DNA here is from genome assembly GCF_014108415.1 of Molossus molossus. Classification (NCBI taxonomy): domain Eukaryota; kingdom Metazoa; phylum Chordata; class Mammalia; order Chiroptera; family Molossidae; genus Molossus; species Molossus molossus. The sequence continues at coordinate 33,669,615 of NW_023425351.1, read as the reverse complement.
ATTAGTATTCTTTTCAGTCATCGAGTTTACTGTGAGTATTTTCTGTGTATCTGGCTTTGTGCTCAGGACTTTATAGATATAAATATAATTCTCTTTGAAGTAATTCAGGATTTTATTGAGGTATAGGGGACATGAAATAGACTGAAGGTATTTAAAGTGTTTAATTTGATAAGTTTTATATAGGTATATATCTGAAAAACTATCACCACAATCAACATAATGAATATGGCCTGGCTCAGTTAGTTGGTTCATCATCCTATACACCAAAATAATTGTGGGTTTGATCCCCAGTTGGGGTGCCTATGGGAGTCAATCAATTGATGTTTCTCTCTCACATCGATGTTTCTCTTTCTATCCTTTCCTCTCTCTCTAAAATCAATAAAAACATGTCCTTGGATGAAGATTTAAAACAAAAAAGGATAATGACTATGTCCATCACCTTCAGAATTTTTCTGCAACCTTTTGTAACCTTTCCCTCTGCCTTCTTCCTCCTGTCCCGTCAGCCACTGATCTGGTTTACCCTACTGTAGACTAGTTTTCATTTTCTAGGATTGTGCATAAATAGTATCACACAGTGTGCGCTAATTTTTGTCTGGCTTCTTTCACGCAGTGTGATTAGTTTAATGTTCATTCAAGTTGTTGTGTATCAGTAGTACATTCTTCTATTGCTGAGTAATGTCTGGTTGTATGCATATACCACAGTCTGTGTATCCATTCACCTGCTGATGGACACGATTCATTTCCAGTTCCAGGAAAGGAACAAATGCACTTTCTCCTTAGGGGTGGTGGGATAACCCTATGTTTGTGGCACATTTATTTTCTTATGTATCTGTGGACAAAGGGATCTTCAGCTCTCTTTTCTCCCATGTGGAGTTTCCCAATAGTATCTGCTCTTCGTCCCTGATAGCGTACAAAGAATTGCTTTCCTCTACTCCAGGGACCTTCCACATGAGTGAAAAGCAGATGTAAAAATACCAGGGAGTGAGTCTTTACACTTGAATGGATATTAGATGGAATAAGACTAGCTTACCCATTGACATTAGACAACACATTCATTAGCTTGGAACTAAAAAAAAAAAGGCTTTCTGCTCTTTGTCTTTCCTTAACCCCGGTGTGCAGAACAACTGTTAGATGAAGTTATTTTATGCATATTTTATAGTAGAACTCTATTGTAATATGGGGATTGTGGCCGAGCAAATGAAGGTTTGCAGGAACACAGAGGTTGACTCACACCTGATAGGCTGTGTGTGCAGCTCTGAAGGAAGGACCTTCAGTTGATGTTACTCACACCCTAAACTTGGAACTCTTTTTTTTTTATCCTCACCCAAGGACATTTTTCCATTTTTTGTTCAGATAGAGTGGGAGGTAGAGAGAGAGAGAGAGAGAGAGAGAGAGAGAGAGAGAGAGAGAGACATTTATGTGAAGGGACACATCGAGTGGTTGCCACCCGCACAATCCAACCAGGGCTGGGGACAAACTGCAACCGAGGTCTGTGCCCTTAGCGGGAACCCAACCCAGGTCTCTCTGGACCGCAGGCCGACGCTCTAACTGCTGAGCCAAACCGGCCAGGGCAGACCTCTTTTTTTTTTAACCCTCACCTGAGGATATGTTTATTGATGTAGAAAGATGTAGAGAGAGGGAGAGAGAAAAACATCCATGCGAAAGACAAACATCGTGCCCAGACAGGACTTGAACCTGCAACCTGGGTATGTACCACGACACTGGGTATTGAACTTGCGATCTTTTGGTGTACAGAATGACGCTGCAACCAAGTGAGCCACTGGGCTAGGGCCGGAATTCTTTATTAAACTTAGATTTTTAGCCTGGCTGGTGTGGTTCAGTGGCTGAGCGTTGTCTTATGCACCTAAGAGGTCGCCAATTCGACTCCCGGTCATGGCACATGCCCAGATTGTGGGCCAAATCCCCAGTGGGGGGCATGCAGGAGGCAGCCAACAGATGTTCTCACTCATTGATGGTTCTCTCTCTCTCTCTCAAAATCAATATAGAAAAAAACTTAGATTTTTAGTAAGTCAGACAGAACTATGAGCCATATTTCAACTACTTATCTATTTATGCCAAAAGAATACTCAAAAATGTCTTTGAAGATTACCCTTAAGCCTCTATCCAAGGCTTTAGATGACTTGGGAAATACTTTGGTGGCCCCTTTGATGTAAGATGTGGCATGTTCAGCATTTATTACAATAGATGCAGGTGTTTCTGTTTAAATGCAAGTGTAGGACAGTGACGTACATCTTTTCTTGTCACTTTGAATTTTCAGTTTGCACTTAGTAAACATTTTTTTCTGACTGTGACTTTTAACATCCTGTGATGGGGTGCAGCATGGTGGGCTCTGAGTTCTTCAATAAAGAGCCAGTCCTGTGGGCCTGTTCTTTTCAAAACCTGGGGTCACAGTGCTCATGTGGGCTTGGAGGTTCCTCAGCAAGAGGCAGTTCTTCTGGGCTCTTAGAAGACCCTGGACTGGTTGTAGATTAGCTCCTTCCCAATTTTTGAGATTACTGCTAGGCACCTCTCTGTCTCAGACACAGGTATGTCCCTTGTATCACCAGACGGGAGGGACTGGGTACTGGCATGACACTTCACTGCTGGTCTCAGGAGGTAAACAAGTTTTCCCCAACAAATGAAAGTCCTCTTGCATCTCAGGGACACCCAGGAGATGGCAAAGGAGCGGCTGTAGCCAGCTTTAGGTGGAGCTGGTTTTCATGGTCGTGAATCGACATCTTCAGAGACTTCCCAGATGCAGCCTGCTGAGCTCTGAGTTCTTGGGCATGGAGCCTTTTTCCTGGGTGCTCTGCCCCTGTAGCATCCACGCTGTTTTTCCAGCTTGCAGCTGGCTGGGCCAGGAGCGTGACCTCAGGGATTGGGGTGGGGGACAGGTGCATGTGATGCCCACTCACTGTCACACTCAGTTGTGCGCCCTGAGCACTTTTGTTGGTCTGGATAAAGGTGCACCTGTGAATAAAGCATACTTTGCTGTGCAGCTATTGCTGCCCTCTCCCCTGGAGATAGTAAGTATGCCCCCTGCACATGTATTATGGCAGCAGATTGGCTGTTCACAGCTCCCATCACGACAGCGCCTCCAAGCTCCTTCTTACCCTCTAGGATGCCTTGTAGGACATCTCGGCTGCCCTGGGCTCGCTGGCTGGCAGGTGGGCAAGCACTGGTCTGCAGGTCCTCCTTTTGCCTCAGGATCCCCGCAAGGGAGGAACCGCTCAGCAACTGAAGACAGGGATGGGGTTGCCCAATTACAGACCACTGAGCCTCTGTGCCAGGGACACCCGTATAACCTTGTATAAGTTTCAGATGGACATGTTGATTTGATACATTTATATATCTTGCAGTATGATTATCACTGCAGTATTAGCGAATATCCTTACCATATCACAAAGACCATTTCTGTTTTGTGGAGAGAACAATTAAGATCTAGTCTCTAGTATTATTTAAAGTAGAGTTTCCTCATCTGGGAGGGAAAAGAGGATATAAATTTGTGACTAGGCTGCCATAGTCTCATCCCCCCAATTTAGAGAAGGGACTCTGGAGACCAGAGAAAAGAGCTGGGCCCAGGATCACAAGACTAGTAGATAGTGTTATACGGAATCAATGGAGAAGTGGAACAGACCTAGAACGACTTCTTATCGACTCAAAGCTTACGATAGTGGAATGCTCTAGGTTTTCCTAGAAAACTGGGAGGGGCGGGGACATAACACACCTTCCGCTGAAATTTGTTTAGGGCTCACATTTGTATACTTAAGTTGTCTTATTGAATTATAGCTGGCATGCAACATTATATTAGTTTCAGGTGTACAACATAGCTATTCAACATATGTACGCTTTACAGTGTGATCACCATGTAAGTCTAGTATCTGTCTGCCACCGTGCAAAGTTATTGCAATATTGTTGACTGCATCCCCGGCATGGCTTAGTTACTGGAAGTTGGCACCTCTTACCCCCCTTCACCTTTTCCACCTCCCTCTCTTGGGCAGGCATCAGTTGTCATACTTTTGAACATAAAAACGACTCGTGGTGTAAATCCCCTGGGCTCCCATAAAATGACAGCAACTTAAAACCATCTTCCTAATGAAGAACGAGGGCTATCCAGTCGACTTGTGACACTGTGTTACAGACTTAAGCGATCAGCATTAAACTGAATTAGAGACAATTAGTAGGCACAGCTCCCTCATCATGTTCCATTAGCACCTTCATGTATTTGGATCGGATTAAGTGAGAGGATGATCTTTTGGTGTAATTAGGAAGTGAAGTGTGAAAAACTGCTCTGCAACTCTCACCAGAAAGATCCTGTTCATTCGCTGAAGGGAAACTTAAATATTTCTCGTGAACTTCTGGATGTTTGGTTGATTTGCTCAGCATCATCCGAGCCAGTGCTCTCCAGCAGGATTGTTTGCAAGGATGGAAATATTATTGTGTGCAAGCTGGTAGCCAGGAGCCACGTGTAGCTAATGAGGCTAGCATGGAAGAGCTAAAAATCTAATTTAATTTAATCAACTTAAATAGCCACATGTGGACAGTATAGACCAAGTTGTTCAACTCTTTGGAGCTGCCAAATTAAGTCACTTAAGTGTGAGAAGGAAGATGATATTGCTTGGATAATATTTTACACTTGTATGGTGTCTTAAAATTGATAGCATTTTCAAAATGACCCTGTGATTTCTGTTATTATTTTTATTTTGCATTTGACATAATGGAGGCTCAAAAGGTAGGTAACTTATACAAAGTCACCCAATTAAGTATATTTTCATTTTTGGTTTTATCATAAATTTTTGTTTTATTGCATTTTGATCAGCAACTGTTACCTGTATTATTATTATTATTTTTCATTTTTTGATGCTTGGTTTTGTGTGTATATATATATATAGCAATTTTATTAATTTTCCTTTGTTACAGATGTTTCTCCTCTTCCCCCGTCACCCTCCTCCTGATCCTGCCCCCACCCCCCCCAGCATTGTTGTCTATGTCCACTGGTTATGCATGCATGAATATAAGTTCTTTTGTTTATCTTATTCCTCCCCCGAGATTTGTCAGTCTGAACCGTATTTCTTTCTATGTCTCTGGGTCTTTTTTGTTCATCAGCTTATTTTGTTCATTATATTCCATAGATAAGTGAGATCATGTGGTATTTGTCTTTCTATGACTGACTTATTTAGCTTAGCATAATGCTCTCCATTGCCTGTGTTATTTTAACATTTGGGAATTAATTATGATTTTCATTGTAGCCCTAGTGTATGATGATTTTATGATGGTTCCGTGTAAACATAGGTTGTGTTCTTTATATCAGGGAACAGAGTTTGATCTATATTTATCTAGTCGTGCTTTATTATGTCATTTTTGTCTCCTATATTGTTGCTTATTTTTTTCTTCTCGGTCTGTCAAGGACTAAGAGGAGTGAATAAAATTCTACTTTTGTGTTTTTCTTTATAGCTCCTATAATTTTTGTTTTGTGAATATTGATGCTATATCTTTTGGTACCTTGGTCTGGACATTTTAGAATCTTCACTGCGAACATCTGAACATCCTATATTATTGCTGTTGACCCTTGAACAACATGGGGTTAGGGGTGCAGACCCCCGTGCCATTGAATATCCACATATAATTTTTGCACCCCCCCAAACTTAAATACACATATAATGACTTTTATTTTACTTAATGTTTTATAACATGAATTAAAACTGACCTGGCCCTGCTGGTGTGGCTCAGTTGCTTGGGCATCATCCTGTGCACCAAAAAGCTGCCTGTTCAATTCCCAGTTAGGGCACATGCCTGGGTTGCAGACTCCATCCCCAGTAGGAGGCGAGCAGGAGCCAGCCAATGGGAATTAAACACAATTTGAGGCAATGTGATAAAACCCTGATGTTAAAAATTCATTTACCCTTTTTTTCATGTCTTTTTCTTGACTGGAGTTTATAATGTGCTCAGGTGGCATGCTAGAAAGTCACAGGATTGCTGTAAATATTTTCAAGGCATTCTGACTGGGATGTGCTTTGCCAGCGACTCCACACTCATGGGTTTCTTGCCTTCCCAAATATTTTTTAAAAAAAGTTCAAAACACAGAGATTAGTCCCTTGAAATTGGTTTCTGGGAGTCAGCAAAAGTAATTATTCTTTAAAGGAGCTTCTGTTGAATTCCCTATACCTCTTGATATTTGACCTATTTCTTTGATTTTTTAAGTGACACTTTATTTTATTTATTTTTTTAATTAATTTATTTATTTTTGTTACAGATGTTTCTCCCCTTTCCCCCACTGATTCCCCCCTCTCCCTCCCTCCCCGCCCTGTCTCCAGTTTTGTTGTCCATGTCCATTGTTCATGTACACATGCAAATAAGTTCTGTGGTTTATCTCTACCCCACCACCCCCTCTTCTGGGGATTGTCAGTCTGTACCCCACCTCCACATATCTGGGACTACCCTGTTCTTCAAACTGTTATGTTCATTATATTCCACAAATAAGTGAGATCATATGATACTTGTCTTTCTCTGTTTGGCTTGTTTCGCTTAGGATAATATTTTCCAGGTCCCTCCATGTTGTCTCAAAGGATAAGAATCCTTCTTTCTTACAGCTGCATAGTACTCCATCGTGTATATGTACCACTGCTTTTTTATCCATTCTTCTACTGATGGACACTTGGGCTGTTTCCAGATCTTAGCTATTGTAAATAGTGCTGCTATGAACATAGGGGTACATATGTTCTTTCTGATTGGTGTTTCAGGCTTCTTAGGGTATATTCCTAGAAGTGGGATCACTGGGTCAAATGGCAGTTCAATTTTTAATTTTTTGAGGTAGCACCATATTGTTTTCCATAGTGGCTGCACCAGTCTGCATTCCCACCAGCAGTGCACTAGAGTCCCCTTTTCTCCACACCCTCGCCAACACTTGTTGTTTGATGATTTGTTGATGGTGGCCATTCTGACAGGTATGAGGTGATACCTCATTGTTGTTTTAATTTACATCTTTCTGATGATTAGTGATGTTGAGCATTTCTTCATATGTCTCTTAATCATTTGTTGACACTTTAGAAATGCAGAAGATTATAACTTTTTTTGGATCTCCCCTTTTATTTTTAAATTACAGTTTAGATCCATTATTATTTTGATCAGTTTCAGGTGTACAGCATAGTGGTTAGACAAGCATGTACTTTACAGAGTGGTTCCCAGGGGTCATAATTTACATGTCAGGATTTTTTTTTACTCCATAGATATGCCATACTCCACTGTCATGATAAATATCATCAGCAACACTTTGTAGTTGCACTTTGGGGACAGAGTTTTCACCGAGACTAAACAATGTTCTGAACTAGTTTAACTTCATGATAAAGCCAGGCTGATGAATTTTATTTGACTCAGAATCTGCAAAGAATGTAATGGCATCTCCTTTATGATACTCTGTATTATACACAGTGTTTGAATCGATATTCTGTTGATCTTCCAAAGTTTTCCTATTTTAAGTTTTTTTCAAGATGCACATAGATGTCTTTATTCTTTTGTTGACAGACACTTGGATTGTTTCTGTATTTTGGCTGTTGTGAATAATGTTGCATTAAACATAGGAGCACAGATATCTCTTTGATATCCTATTTTCATTTCCTTTGGATATACACTCATCAGTGGGAGTGTTAGATAATATGCTAGTTCTATTTTTTTTTTTTTTATCCTCACCCGAGGATATTTTTCCATTTTTTGTACAGATAGAGTGGGAGGGAGAGAGAGGAAGGGAGAGAGAGAGAGAAACATCGATGTGAAGGGACACATCGAGTGGCTGCCACCAGCACGACCGACCAGGGCCAGGGACAAACTGCAACCGAAGTACATGCCCTTAGCGGGAACCGAAACCGGGTCTCTCCGGACCGCAGGCCGACGCTCTAACCGCTGAGCCAAACTGGCCAGGGCTGCTAGTTCTATTTTTAATTTTATCCTCACCGAAGACATTTTTGCTTTTATCTTCAGGTAGAGCAGGAGGGAAAGAGGGAGGAAGAGAGAGAGAGAAACATTGATGTGAGAGAGACACATTGACTGGTTGTCATCCACACAACCCCAACTGGGGCCGGGAACAAACTGCAACCGAGGTACGTGCCCTTAGTGGGAACCGAACCCGAGACTCTCTGGTCTGTGGGCCGATGCTCTAACCATTGAGAAAATGGCCAGGGCACTAGTTCTATTTTTAATTTCGATAGTGGGTGCACCCAGGTACATCTCACAAACAATGCACAGGAGTTGTCTTTTCTCCAAATCCTCCCCAGTACTTGTTATATATTTTTTTGTTTTGTTTTGATAATAACCATTCAAACAGGCACTAACTACATCAAACTAAAAAGCTTCTACATAGCAAAGGAAACAATGAACAAAATCAAACGGGAACTTATGAAATGAGATAAAATATTTGCAAATCATATGACTGATAAAGGGTTAATATCCAAACTATATCAAGGACTCATACAACTCATTAACAAAAGACAATCTGATTTATAAAATGGGCTGAGAAACTGAACAGACATTTCTCTAAAGACATACAAATGACCAACAGTTACAAAGAAAGAAACTCACCGTCACTAATCATCAGGGAAATGCAAATCAAAACCACAATGAGATATCACCTTACACATATTAGAATGGCTAGCATACTTTTTTTTTTTTTTAATTCTCACCAGAGGATATTTTTCTATTTATCTTCAGATAGAGTGGGAGGAAGAGAGAGGGAGAGAAAGGGAGAGAGTGAGAAACATCAGCGTGAGAGGGACACATCGGCTGGTTGCTTCCTGCACGACCCTGACCAGGGCCGGGCAGGGGTGAACTGCAACCGAGGTATGTGCCCTTGTCTGGAATCGAACCCTTGACTCCTTGGTCCGAGGCCTGACGCTCTACCGCTGAGCCAAACTGGCCAGGGCACTTTAAATAAAAAAAGATTATCTATTGACTTTTAGAGAGAGAGGAAGAGAGAGGGAGAGAGAGAAACATCGATCAGCTGCCTCCTGCATGCCCCCTACTGGGGAGCAAGCCTGAAACCCAGGCACGTGCCTTGACTAGGAATCTAACCTGCAACCTTTCTGTGCAAAGGATGGTGCCCAACCCAAATGAGTCATGCTGGCCAGGGCAAGCATGGTTTTTAAAAATTGATGTTCTCGTGCGGCGGGTGTGGCTCAGTGGTTGAGTGTCAGCCCATGCACCAAGAGGTCACTGGTTTGATTCCGGGTCAGGACACATGCTCAGGTTGTGGGCCTGCTTCCCAGTGAGGGGCACGCAGGAGGCGGCCAGTCAATGTTCTCTTTCATCGCTGTTTCTATCTCTCTCTCCCTCTCCCTTCCTCTCTCTCTAAAAAGTCAATAAAGAAAACAAAAACAAACCCAAATAGTTAAAAAAAAATTAATGTTCTCAGAGATAAAAAGAGATCTAAATAAATGGCAACGATGTTTTAAGGAGCATGGGCCTATTATCATTTATTATACAATCAGCATTTTTTTCCACATTAAAGGATATCAAATTTAAAAAGGTACAATTAACTGAAAATGTTCACATTTTTATTTTTATGTTTTCCCTTCCAGTACATTTATATTTATTTTTTTACTTAGTATGGTGGCATTTCCTATTTGCATTATTCAATCATTTAATATTATATCACAAAACTAGCATATTTTCTATGGTGCTAAATAGCGTTTACAATGATCATTTTAAATACCTGCAATAGTTCACTAGCTTTTTAACATTATTGCCTAATTATTTATCATGTAGGTTGTTGTCATTTTTGGGGGTGAGTTTAAACATTTATGAAATAAAAACCTTAGTACTTACAGCTTTTTTATAGTGCAGTTTCTTAGGAGAAATTCCCAGCAGTGAGATCACTGAGTCATCGGATCTGAGCACTTTTAATCTTCTTGATGGGCATTGCCAACGGCTCCCCTGAAGCACTGTACCAATGCACGTTGTCATTAGTGACGAATGAGTTTGCCCTTAACCACAGTGGCATTAATATCCTATTATCTGCCTCTCTTATTTTTCTTCTGTAATTGAATGTGATAGATTTTAGACCATATTTGTCTTTGAAAAACTCATGCATATCAATGATTTTTGAACAAAATACAATCAAATCACAAGGCAATGTAGCATGGAAGTTTTATCTTTCATAACATTAAGCTACATTTATATAACAAGGTCCACATAATTCCCGTGATGTTGAATTCACTCTTAAATTGTTTTTTCCAGAAAAAAGTTTATCACTGTAACTTAGATTTTATTCCCTTGGGTATGGAGTTGGGCACTTACCCTTTATTATTGTTATTTACAATTGTTTACCCAATGCACACTTTATTTGTTAATTGACAAGAGTGGATAGAATTTGTTATATTCTTATGGACTATTTACTAAAAGCCCTAGTCTGATGTTTAAAATTCAAATAATGCTAGCTGTAGAGTGAAAGGTTGACCTTGCATATATGAGATTCCTATATAATTAACCCCTAGATACTCCAAAAAAAATTAAATTATTGATTTTTGGACGCAAAGAATTCAGATTCAAATCAGTGGTTAGTTTCTTAAAATTTCCAAGGGTTGGGAGGTCCTAATGCAAGATACATTTCATGCAAGAAAGTCATCTTCTATCTGGCGAATTGAACTTTATTTTCTTAACTTGAAATGTTAGGAAGGAATTGTGAGAGACAAAGGGGACAGCTCTTTAAGCATCCATACCAACCCAAATAAAACTGGGAACAACGGGTGTCATGGCTGGCTAACCCCACCACCTCAGCTGTTGTGGTCATTTATGCTGTGTAACAAATTACCCCCAAACCTAGTGGCCAAAACCACGCATGAGTTCTGTGGGTCAGTAATTTGGAGAAGACACAATGAGACCACTTTGTCTCTGTTGTGTGATGTCCGGGGCCAGATAGACTCTGGTATCACCCAAAGACTCATTCACTCACTTGTTTGGTGGTAGGTGCTGGTTCTTGGCTGGCTCAGCCCCCATTGCTAAGAAGGGGAAGCCATGTGGATGCATATACTTGTAAAGACCTAGCCTTGAAGTTATATAGCATCATCTGCACAGTACTCTTGGTCAGAGTGGACACAAGCCCCCACCCAGATTCAAGGGGATGGGGACACAGATGACAGCTCTCAGTGGGAGGAGTGATAAAGTCACTTTGGAAAAATCAAGATGGATGAGGGAGGTATTGTTACAGCCATTTAGGAAAACACAATCTGTCACACAAGCGGTATGAAAAATAGATTTGACATATGCTATTTTTTTCTGAGCCTTGTGAAAACTCAGTTTGGAGATTGTTTTGTATCCAGAAATAGCAGAGCAATTCCTATTGGGCCAATTCTCCTGCAGATAATAGTTATAAAAAAAACCCTCCAAAGTATAAAAACAAGTATTTGGAGGCAGGGATGACGCTGGTTGACCTTCTGAGTACAGACTTCCATTGGCATCATGCTGGATGGCTGAAACTCTGACAGGAACATGCAGTCTTCCTGGCTGCAAAAGCCAGAGAATGGGTTTGGATTGAGCTCAGCAGATAGAAAATAAAGGGACTTCAGTCCCAGAGAGAGGGGAGCCATGGAGCGGATGACTAGCATTCTGTATATAGACTCTCTTCAAGTCTCTGGATCATCTCTGAACTATGTATATATGGGTGAATGCCAAGCAACCCAGCTAAAGGTAAAAATGCTTAACATAAATTTTAGCCTCCACCCATAAAAGGGAATGCAGAATTGGGGGCCTTAGTCCAGTTAATCTGTCTTCTAAAACAGATCAAACAAACAGCCAACCAACCAACCATTATTTTTTTGGTGAAAATAACAGAATCCAGATACTTCATAGATCTGGGTTTCATTTCTTTTGAAATGTAGACATATACCTCTGGAGTTGGGCCACTCTTCCAGCTCTGCAGGTATAAATTACTTTATAATGACTAACTCGTAGCTCTACTAAATGACGTATTCTTATCACAAGTCCTAAGTTTCAGTAAAATTTGTTCAGAAGCCCCAAATGGACAGAAACACAACTATATTTTCTCTACATATTACAGTTGTGTTGTATGATTCTAATTGTATGGATTTACCTAAAAGACATGAAGTGAATTTCTAATAAAAAGAGAAATTTTAGGGTTGGAAATCAAAATAATCGATCATGGTGTCCCTAGGAAGGAAGTAGATGGGAGGTCTGTGGGAACATTGCTTGAACTATCACAGGAAACCTAGGACTGGTCATTGAAAGCCGGAGGAGGCCGTGTGCTCTCACTGAGCAGTCCGGGTCCGAGCCTGCGCCCCCACCCAGAGCTCTGTGCTGGGCGGGACAGCAGGTTCTCTCCAGGAAGGGCCCTGCAGCTTCGCCATCGGTATAAACTGTCCATCTATCTTCAAGACTGAATACATTGGCTGGAGTGACTGTGCACTAGGGAAAAACACTCACACCTTTGGGAATTAATAAACACTGGTTTTGGCTTGTTGCTAATTTCTGGTGACCCAAAACGCCACTATGGCTGTGGTCAGATGATAGATAAATGGAGTCAACCCAGCTGGGACTCACAGCATACCATTGGTTCATAAGCCCACCTTGTCATTTCACTAGTTTCTGGATCTATAATTGAATTATAAATGCTTGGCACCTGGAGGAGTCCCCACATAGCCTTTGACCCATGGCTCGTCTCTTATACTTGTATGCTCCTTTGCTTTTTCCAAAGCTTCTCCCCTCTTCCACATGTTAGCTTATTTTGTAAGGTCACAAAAATGTTCTGTGATATATGTGGTAGGAATTACTCTTTCTGTTTCATGGATGAAGAACCTTATGTTGACTTTTAACAGATTTGATTCTTTAAAGGAGAAATGAATTCTGGTTTGTTGTCGTGAACAGTTTCTCCGAAACATATGCATCCTTTTTGTTCAGATTCTCTCTTAAATCAGAGTTTTCCTTTTATGGCAACATTGTAACCACAAAGGATTTATGTTTTGTCCTCTGACAGGTTTATTCTCTATTCCCTTCTACATTTCTAGCGATGAAAATAATAGAAAATTTGAGTGACATAAAGCCCCAGCACCCATTTCCATTTACTTCAGAATGTAATAATGTAAATCGATGAAAACTCTATGGACTACTGTTAAAATCGCTCCATATCCCTTTTTAAATCATACAATTTTCTAGGACATAAAATAAAATCCCTATATCACAATATGTAAAATGTTTGATGTAAACCTAGAATGTTAATAAAATTATGTTTGGGCATCAAATACTTTAAAAAATGTTTTTAAATTTTATTTATTAACTTAAAAAATTTTTTCTTTATTGATTTTAGAGAGAGAAGAAGGGAGAGGGAGATAGAGATAGAAACATTGATGAGAGAGAATATTGATTGGCTACCTCCTGCATGCCCCTCACTGGGGATTTGGCCACAACCTGGGCATGTGCCTTGACCAGGAATCCAACTGGCGACCTCTTGGTGTATGGGGTCGATGCTCAAATACTGAGCTACACTGGCTGGGCTACTTTTTAAAAAATCCTCACCCAGGGGCTATATTTTTATTGAGAGAGAGAGAAAGAGAGAATGTGTCCTGACTGGGAATTGAACCCAGCCTGAAATTTTTGGGTGTATGGGGCAACACTCCAACCAACTGAGCCACCTGGCCAGGGCTCAAATACATTTGACATTTACAACTGGGTAGAAACTTTAAAATTTAGTGCAGTCCTAATCTTGTAAAATAAAAATTCTTGCTCTATGGTGAACTAATAATGTTGCAACAATCTTTTGAATTTCTTGCTTTGGGAGGCACAAACTGAGCTTGATTTAATTGTGTGTCTTATTTTTGTTTTTTGGATATAGACCCTGTAACTTCATGCATATATCTTTATAGGACTATGCTTGATGGACTTTGAAATTATAGATGAGGATCTTTTTTATTAGAGAGGGCCCCTCTTACTCTGTACTGCACTCTAGTGTTTGCTTGTTGGGAGCCAGTTTCACTGTGGTGACATGTGCAACTATAGCTTCCCAGAAGCTCCATGGAATATTCTGGGAAGAGCACACAGCTAAACTGTGGGTTCCGCGCTGTCCCACTGAGCTGTCAATGTCAGATGACCACATTTAGACACTTTAATTGAACTGCTTTTGGCTTTCTCCAGGTTGGATGAGAAAAGGGCCTTACACCTCTCAGAAAAAAACAAACAATGAAGCTGTCACCGTGTTATCAGAACACTGGAACTGAGTTTTACTCTCCAGTGGGGATATCTCTTAGCTGTGTTTAAGGTGTTTGCTTGTCACCTCAAACAGGGTCTTCAGGAGTCATTGTCTTTGGAGACTCCATTCCTTTGCCCTGCCCATTGTTGGCCTGATTTGCAGTGAATGGCACGTATATAAAAATCCGCCACTCCGATGTCACTGCTCTTCATGGGAGCACGAACAAGGAAGGGATGGGTGCATCTTCATAGCTACACACGTTTGGGAATGAGGCTGAAACCTGATGCTAGAAATAGTTCTCTCCTGGAGAATCTGTGCCTTGTTGTATTGTCTGTAGGAATTGACCAGCCTGGAGCTCACAGCTACCCAATAGCTTGTCTCGTGTCAATCAATCACCCAGTTTACTGTGATGATAAACCTGGACTGCAAATGCTCCTGTGCTTTTTATCTAACACATGTATGGTTTGTCCAGGACACAGTCTGAGGTTTTTCCAGGGATCTTATGTGCACTTAAAAATAGGTAAGTAATATATGGCAATGACATGTGGTGTCAGCAGTTTGTGGAGGTAGAGTCTATCGAAGGGATTTTAAATTCATCAGGATTTATTGATCTTAACTATGTGCGAAATACCTTCCATGAGGTGGCGGGTATGCATGACCTCTGTTTTCAAGGGGCCCAGTGTCTTATTGTAAATAAGTGTGAAATAATAATTCAAGGAAGACTATTAATACAATAATAATCAGAGTCAATCTGTCAGGAGAGGGAGGAATTATTTCCAACCAGGAGTGAAAATGGCTTCATGGAGGAGAGAAAGTGTTGTTTCATACTGTGTTGACTTTACAAAGTCCTCAACAGTGACGTGATCCCCATCTCACAGGAAGGAAAATGGGCTTAGAAAAATTAAGGAGGCACCTGGTGTCATAAAATAATGACAGATTTTAAAAGGGCGTCTCATCTGATTTCAAAACTGCTTTCTCGTTTCGGTGAACCATTATCCACGTCCAAACGTAAAGGTGGCAAACTAATCTATGAAATTGTTATTATTCTATCCCTTTTCCATATGAAAAAATGGGGGCTGAAAATGTGGAAGTGACTTGCTTTGTATTAAACAGAGAACAAGCGGTGGGTCAAGATTTGTATGTAGGTCTTTTTTAACCTTTTTATTATGGGCAATTTGGTTTTGCTCCTTTTTTTTTTTTTTTTTTAAATTGTGGTTTGAACATGAGCTTTACCTTCTAATCTTCATCTGAGTGGAATTATGCAGTATTTGTCCTGTGTCTGGCTTATTCCTCTTAGCACAATGCCTTCCTGGTTCATCCATGTTATACCTGGCAGGATTTCCTTCTTTTTAAAAATTGAATAATGTATGTAGACTGTATGTATGCAGCATATTTTCTTTATCCATTCACCCATCAATGGACATTTAGGTTGTTTCCGCATCGTGGCGATTGTGAATAATGCTGCAATAAACACGGGGGTGCAGAGAGCTGTTCGAGATCCTAATTTCAATTCTTTCAGATGAATATCCAGATGTGAGATTGCTGGATCATATGGTGGTTCTATTTTTAATTTTTGGGGGAAACTTCATACTGTTTCTCATAGTGGCAACAATGTATTACAGATCATTTTAAACACACATTGTAGAGAGAAAGGCACAGTGCACCTGCATGCACCGTTACTGGACCACAACACGTCAACTCACTGCCACAGGTGAATTCACTTAACCTCCTTCACTGTCTGCCCCAGGAGTGTTTGGAAGCAAATCCCAGACACCATGTCACTTAATGCATAAATATTTGAGTATGTGTCTCAAAAAGAAAAGAACGCTTGTTGAAGGATATAGTCATAGCGCCATACACATAACACATATTGCCGTAGTGTTCGTACACTAAAAAAATCCCAGTAATGCCTTAGCATCATCAAATAGCCAGTTAGTATTTTCTAACATGTTTTATCATTTTGTGGATAGATCGTATGTTGCTACTTGGTTCGAATCTGGATCCCAACAGAGCAAATGCACTGTATTTTCTTAGTAGGGTCTCTTAATGGACATATGATCCATAGGTTATATTCTTGGCAAGACAGTGTTGTAAGTGGTGTCTGAAGCGTCCATCAAGAAAGGCATAACACTCAGACCCAGAATTCACTTACGAGCTCGCAGAATGGTAATATTCTAATTATTTCATGACACCTTATATGCTATCTGGAATATTTACTTAGAGACAATTTTTTTTTCTCATCAAATTTTTGAATACCCCAAGGTACATTTTTTACTGGAAAAACAGCTTATCTGTATGATTCTTTTTTCTTTATTTGCCAGTGTTTAGAATAATGAGTTGGTTTCCTGGCATCATCCAAGGCAATGACTTTTAAAAAAAACCTCACCCAAGGATATTTTTTTATTTATCTTCAAATAGAGTGGGAAGGAGGGGGAGAAAAAGAGAGAGGATGAGAGAGAGAGAGAGAAACATCAGTGTGAGAGGGACACATTGACTGGTTGCCTCACGCATGACCCTGACCAGGGCCGGGGATGAACTGCAACTGAGGTATGTGCCCTTGACTGGAATCAAACCTGCAACTCTTTGGTCCATGGGCTGATGCTCTAACCACTGAGCAAACTGGCCAGGGCAGTCAATTATTATTATATTTTTAATGATCATTGCAAATTCCTAGATTTTTAACATCTTTGATTCATTTCAATCAATGGATGTGATTATTCTTATTGGTGCTGCAAATGACTCATCTTGTATAGTAGGAGCCACTTCAAGATGGTTCATGAGTACTTCTGACACCATTCTGATAATTTTTGGTAACTTTCTTGACAATGGCAAAATATGCAGAATCATTTAATAAGTTTCCTGCCCTGACTTTTATATTTGTCTCCTCTCTCTCTAATGTTCCTTCTTATCACATATGTGATAATTTTATTTAATTAAGCTTATCTCCCACTGTGTATACACACACACACACACACACACTCTCTCTCTCACTCTCTCTCTCTCTCTCTTAGATAAATAGTAATATAGTACACATATACAAACTGCTTCTACAATGTGCTGTTTTCATTTAACAATCTATCCTGGAGGTCACATGAGAAAGCACTCATTTTTTTAAACAAATGTGTAGTGTTCCATTGTAAGTGTCTCAGAGTCAACTCAGTTCACCCATGTTGATAGACATTTAGGTAGTTTTGACCTTTTGCCATTTTAAAGCATGCAATAAATAGCCATGTGCATGTATCTTCTATATTTTAACATTTTATCTTTGAGATGGATTCGAAGGGTGGGACAAATATAAATACATATGTAATTTTACTAAATAGTGCCAACCACCCTGGATGGCCTTGCAACATTTGCATTCTTTTTAGTAATTCATACATGTCTACTTCCCTGCAAAATGTGTGGTCAAATGCTTGCTTTTTGTGTGTGTCTATTTGATGAATAGGATATTGTATATCCATGTGATGTTAATTTATATTTGTCTTATGATAAACTATTCTCTTAATTATGAACCTCATATGTTTTAAGTCCTATATATAACACGACCGTTTGTATTACCTTTTCTAGAAACTGTTCACATTCAGGGCCTGTTTTTCTTTTTTTAAATTACATTTGCCATGAGTTTTTAACCTGTATGTAGTCAAATTTATTAATTATTTCCTTATTGCTTCCAGATTTTGGTGGGAGGGCAGTTTCCCTTATATCTAGGTTATAGAGAAATTCACGAATATTTGTACTTGTGTAATTTCATTTTATTATACATTTAAATTTCTAATTCCTTTGGGATTGTCATTGGCTTTTGATGTCAGAAATGAGTTTGATTTTTGTTATTATCTTTTTACCTGGTACCACTTATTAAATTGCCCATATTCCCCACTTGATTTTTCACTCCACTTTTATTGAGCACTACAAGCAATTGGGTTATTTCTGGATTCTCTGTTCTTTTTAAAAAACCCGAGGATCTGTTGATTGATTTTAGAGGGAGAGGAAAGGGGGGAGGGAGGAAGAGAGAGAGAGAGAGGAATACTGATGTGAAAAACATTGATTGGTTGGTGTATGGAGTGATGGTCCAACCAACTGAGCCACCCGGCCAGGGCTCCGTTTTTTTTTAATGATTTGCTTGCCTGGTCACATTCCGGCACCACACTGTTTCCATGACGGGGGCTGTGGGATAGGGTTACGTATCCGGTTGGGGTAGCAACCCTTTCCTCACTGTCGTTCTTCCTTTTCAGGAGAATCTAGGTCTCTGAGCACCAAACGCAATCTCTTTTCATGAGATTCCACTAGATTCTGGGATGTCACAAAAACAGAATATTTGGACTCTTTTGAAAAGGAAAACAGAAAAGTAAAATTGTGAGAGAATTTGATGGCAAAACGGGGTCAAATATTTTTGTTTTAATTAAACAGATAAGGAGAACTAAGCTATTTTTCCTTCTATAGGTCCTGTTAGAGAAGTGATAAATTATCCTGATTTAGCAATGAAATTTCCATCACTTAATTAGTTCTGATAGAATACAGAGAGACATGGTGTTTGAAAACACTTGAAGACTTAGGATTTATTAGTAAAAGCCCCTTCTAACACCTGGTAGTGGGGCCCTGGAATTTCAGTGTAAGACATGGTGACATGGTTGCTATATTGGAAGGTACTGGAGTGTGTGTGTGTGTGTGTGTGTGTGTGTGTGTGTGGATTTACCACTCTTCACTAGAATACAATGGGTTTCACTGTTCATATTGTCAATCGTAAAACTCCAATGGTGTTTTTAAACATGGTAATCTGAGGGGAGAAAACAATAATTATAATGTGTGGAGAGCCCAAAGCCTGACAATTTTCGCTGCAAAAAATTTTGCTCAAGAATTATTTGTGCAAAATAAGTTCAGTTTGAGATTTACTGTCATAGGTGATCCTGTTTCCAAATGCTTAATTGTACTTCAGTACAATCTCTGTCTGATATAATTATTTTTGTAATGAGTGGGAAGAAGCATCCTTTCAGGTTAAAAAAATACCAGTGGCTAAAACACTTGATGAGAAGAAAGACACTACATCTCCTATTATTTTGGAATTGAATGTTGAAGCACAGAAGTGGTGTATAATTTTGGCATTTCACCAACGCCTTTATTATACTAAAAAATGATTATTAAGTGCCCTTACCACATGGCAAGCACTGCATAAGTCACTGTGGATATATGTCAACGTGAGCTAGGGAGACAGAGATGGGTAACAAACAAGTATAACAGGAGGCTGCTGTGACCTGGGTGTGGGCAGACACTTAAGCGCTTGGGGACTCAGGGCCCGCACAGTAGAGAGAAGGTCTGACTTCGATCTTCTGAAGCATTCACTTTGGAAATTTCTTGCATTTAAGAGACATTGTAACTACAGCCATCTCATGTGGTTCTAGTGTGACTTTTATTTTTTAAAGTGTGAGATTACTTCTTTTTTTCTTCCCCCAAAGTGATGGTCGTCTCTTAAAAAACAATTATTGTAACACCAGCAGGTGAGATTTTTCTTCCAAAGGAACTCAGCCCTGCCTCGCCTGCCCCTTCCTTGTTTCCAGTCTCAGTGAGCAGAGTCCCCCTCTGTGACATGGTCTGAACAAGGCGTCTCAAATTGAACCTACGGCCACGCCTCCCCAGCTCCTACATGCAAAGATCTTGAAGTCTTGCTAATCTCTCTGGAACACTTGTTCAGTGACGTCTTCTGCTTTCCAACGCCAATGGCCGCTGCTTTGGTTTAGGCTCTTGTCTTTCATCTTTGTTATTGTAATCTGTTGATTTGGCCACCCTGTTTTTGCTGCTGCCAGAACTATCAGTCTAAATTTTAGATGGGATCAAATCCTTCCACAGTTCGAACCCTTCTGCACAATGTCCTTCCCAACCTGGCCCATGTCCAGCCACATAATGGCACCTCATGCCGGCCTCCGCCCACGGTGTTCCACTCACCCTGATGACTTTCCTATTCGCTCAGCGTGCTGTGTGTCGTTCGGTCTTCATGACGTTTAAATGTTCTCTTTTATGCCTGAAATGCCATTTTCTCATCATTGTGCTCCTAATGTCCTCTTCTTATTTGAGGTCAAGCAAAAAGAATTTTCTGCTTATTCTCTGCTCCCCACCCTGCTTGCATTCCACTCCTACAAATATGATAGAATATAAATCTTCATGTCCCTACAGTATGTTGCACATACAAATGCAACATTTATTATACTGAATTATAATGTGTGTTTTGTAGATAGATTTAGCTTCTTGTGAAGCCAGTCATTGAAGACACACACACACACACACACACACACACACATATTTAAAGATAAAGATATGTATTTTCTCCCCCTACATTTTGCACTTAACCCAGTGCTTAGTATGTAGTAAGGGCTCAATGAAAATGTATAAAATAAACATTAACCTGGTTGGCTACAGGGGAATATGCTGAGCAAAGGGCCATATCACTCATGGTCCCAATGGGAAACCAAGCCATACGTATATGAAATTCTGATGAGAATTTAATGAAAGGACTATTTATAAAGAAGGGGTGAGCAGCCCTGGCTGGTTTGGCTCAGTGGTTAAAGCATCAGCCCGTGTCCAGAGAGACCCGGGTTCGGTTCCCACTAAGGGCGCGTACCTCAGTTGCGGTTTGTCCCTGGCCCCGGTTGGTTGTGCAGGTAGGTGGCAGCCACTCAATGTGTCCCTTTCACATTGGTGTTTCTCTCTCTCTCCCTCCTACTCTATCTGAACAACATATCAAAAAAATGTCCTCGAGTGAGGATAAAAAAAAAAAAGTTAAATAAATAAAAAAAAAAAAAAGAAAAAAAAGAATGGGTGAGCAAATGACTAAGAGATGTTCAGAGCCCAGGTACTAGCCAGACAAGATGCTAACTCTGCCCGTAGGGCTGAAGGGACACGGTGGTGGAAACCAGGTTCTTAATGGAGCCCAGGGAAAGCTGGAGGGGCCTCTGCGGTGGCTGAGGAGGAATCTGACCTCTGTCAGGACTATGCCCCAGAGCAGGTGGCACCTTCCTGTGCCTGGGACAGGGGAGCTCAGGTCACCGAGTCTCTGTGGGTCAGTCCCTGGGGCCACAAAACAGAGCCAGGAAGGACAGAGAGCAAAATGGGCAGTGCAATCAGAGACCAAACAGAACAAGAAGCTTGCTCGAACTTGAGTATCGAGTGTCTGGGTGCCAGTCAGCCTGCGGCGCCAGTGTTGGAGGCAGAGGCCCTCAGTGACCACACGGCCTGGGACCGGCTACTTAGCTGAAATCTGTTTCCCTTTCCACATCTCGGTAGCAACTATAATCAGAGTTACTACTTATGTGCCAATTGCTGTGCTATTTCATGCATTTGTCACTCATTTCTAATTACAGTGCCCATTTTATAAAAGTCACAGAAGTCACATCATTTGCCAGAGGTGGAGCTACTTGGTAGTGAAGCTGGAGTTTGAAACCAGGTTAGTCTGACTCCAAAGTCTCTTAATGCCTCGATGACATTGGTGTGGGCGTCTCAGCGCTCACTGTGCACTGAGCCTGGGTGTGGGAGACC
Organism: Molossus molossus; assembly: GCF_014108415.1. Taxonomy (NCBI): domain Eukaryota; kingdom Metazoa; phylum Chordata; class Mammalia; order Chiroptera; family Molossidae; genus Molossus; species Molossus molossus. The sequence continues at coordinate 33,647,906 of NW_023425351.1, read as the reverse complement.
CCCCAGGGCCCGCGCTGCGGGGTGTCTGTGCAGAGGAGGCCTTGGAGCATTCTGATATTTTTACTTCAATACAAAGGCAGGTTGTTTTACTTCCAATGAGGACAAGAACGATAAAAATGCTAATCGAATTTGCGGAACATCGATTACCTGGGCAGGTTTTAATTAGAAAACCTCAGTGCGTGTGCCCATTGACATGATAGAAGTATAACTGAAAATAAAGACATGTTGGTAATTAAATGATGATATAGAATAGGTCCTTCTCTTTACAGGTTTAATGATTTTTTTACAGTGTGCATTAATGGAGCACCCCCGCCATAGATTAGTGCACAGTATATAGATGGGGTGCTTCCCCCACTCGATCCACCAGAAACTTGACTGAGTGCCATAGAACAGTGGTCTTTTTTCCGTTTTTTTTTTTTTTTTTTTTTTTTACTCAGAGGCTGGAGCTATGTAGGTGTGTTGTGTCTCATCGACTAAGATAATCTAAACAAAAGGAGATGACTTTGCTCTTTTCACTTCTTCAGCAGCTGTGGTTTGGACACGTTTGGTTTTCATAGAGGAAACTGGGCCTCACTGAGTCAGGACTGGTCCATTCAGGTCTCTGCTTCATCGGAGTCCCTTTGCTGGAGGAGGGGTTGAGAGACTGGGGAAAAACCTGTGATGTGTCATCTGCATCGGACTTGGGTGGCTTTGTGACAAGGAGAACACCTGACCAGGAACCGTGGCTCACGGAGCTGTCCTCTGTGACATGCCCTCACCTCCGCATTGCTTCTGGGCAGGAGCAGCCCGGCCAGCCGAAGTCATAGGTTACGAGGTTTTCGGTAATAAACTTCTGAGTCCTTGGCACTACCAATTCTTAGGGGAGCTGGAAGACACAGTTGGACCTACTGCTTAATTCTTTTCCCAGGACGTAAAAGGTGTGGATCACCAGTTAGGAGCCTGCCAGCCAGCCACACAGCTGTTTTCCTGGTTTCTGAGCTTCACAGGCAGATGTGTTGATATTTATGCATTTGTTTGCAGTCTAATCTCTGCTTTTTCATTTAGATTCTTACTTTGCTGTCTCAGAAACCATGCTTACTTCCACGTTTCTATTGAAAAGCCGATAGAGTGATTTCTTAGGTATATTAGTGCCTTAGTTGTTAAATAAGTTAGAATTATTAGCTTAAAATATCATTTCTGTCTGGCCAGTGTGGCTCAGTGGATTGAGCATTGTCCCATGGACTAAGAAGTCCCGGTTCAATTCCCAGTCAGGGCACATGCCTGAGTTGCAGGCTCGATCCAGTAGGGAGTGAGCAGGAGGCAGCCAATAGATGTTTCTCTCACGTCCATGTTTTAATCTTTTTCTCCTTCCTCGCTCTAAAAAAAAAAAAACACAAAAAAGAAAAAAATCAATAAAAACATATTAAAAATGTTCATTTCTTTGTTAAAAAAAAACTTGAAAAAGACAATTGTTTAAACAGTATTATTTTAGTTTTTCCTCTCAGCATAATGCTCCATTAATTATCTTAGTGGGCAAAGCTCTGGTGAACTTTATTACAGTTGATATGTTTTCAAGGAAAAGATGAATAATTCAAATATCCTGGAATTGCAGAAGCACTATTCCTTGATCTCCCTGACTCTGGCAAATCATTTTCACTTAATATCCTTTCCCCCATTTTTTGGGTATGATGAAGATGTCAAGTCTGCAGTCTGCTTAACAAATTTCTAACAGAAAATCTTTCCTTCTACAATCATTTGTTGGCAAAGCTGGAATAAAAATGCAGTTCCGTCACCCATCCCCGTGGTCCTTCCCTGAGCCTGTGGGGGCACGTAATCCAGTCTCATCTTTCTCCCTCACAGAGAACACGTGCTTCCTGGCGTTTTGTTCAGGAATCATTCTGTAGTCTAGTATAATTGGATCCTCAAAGAATAAGAAGAAAACCATTTCCATGTTTGAATCCTTTTTATTTACACTGAAGTGAAGACAAATTGCTAAAATTTCCACATGAGCCCCTGTATCCAGCAGATGGTTTCAGACACATGGTTTCGGCCGTGCAGGGGACTGCACTGGGCAGCAGGGGAGGAGAGAGTGATCACTGTGGCAGGTGAGCACGGGAACAAGGCCCAGCGTGTATATGTCCTGCGGGAAGATGCTCTAAAACACGGAGCACTTGACCAAGAAGTCATGCTGCTACGTGACTGTATCACGATATTCTGAGGTTGCTGGAGAAGTGAAAACCAATCATGTGAAAGATTTTTTCTCACCCAGAATAACAGAAATATAAATATTTGGAAAAAATCTAGGAATAAGTAGTTGGATGACCAATTAGTTCACTCCCTAAGATGATGTTTTGGTTTCATAAAGACTATTAAGATGGAAAAGCCAACAAAGGACAGATGCTGGCAAAGATGTGGACAAAAGTGAACCCTAGCACACTGCTGGTGGGAATGCTGACATGTGCAGCCACTGTGGAAAACAGTGTGGCATTTCCTCAAAAAATTAAAAATGAAACTGCCTTATGACCTAGCAATCCCACTTCTGGGACTATAGCCTCAGAATCCCAAAACACTAATTGCCGACTCTCTCGGCCTGCCGGGGGTCATGGCAATGCAATGAACTACAAGCAGAATCTGCTTGGAGTGAGGGGGAGCATTGCATGGGTGCAAATGCTCTAGATCTCTGGACGCAGCCCAGTTTATTTGTAGAGTGGTTTCTTAGATTACATGGTGTTTTAGGTAATTAAGTCCTTGAGATCATGTCTCTGCTGACCTTACAGCCAAGCCCAGCATGACGATACTTTCCCACCAGCAGTGTGCCAAGCCCAGAGACTTCCTGTCTCTGCTCTTTTCAGCGAACATACATAACAAATACATTCACGCTTGGGTGATGAGCCCATTGGGCGCTTTCAGAGTGGCTTTCCAAACCCATGTCCTGCTGTATCTTATGTATTCCCATGTATACTATACATTCAGGTCAGGGTGGTGTTCCAACCCTTACCATGCATACCTTATCTATTCATATGCATACTTTGATCCTTGGCTGGCCAGGCTGCGAGACTGCATACCTCAAGGTTACATTTTGTTCATCCACCAAGCTCCCAATCCTACAACTCATCAGAAAGAATATATGCACCCCTAGATTCCTCCAGCATTACTTATAACATCTAAGATCTGGAAATAACCCAAGTGCCCATCAGTAGATGAGTAGATAAAGAAGCTGTAGTACATTCACACAATGGAATAGTATGCAGCTGTAAAAAAAGAAGGACTTCTTACCCTTTGAGGTGATGTAGAGATACCTAGAGATTATTATGCTAAGCAAAATAAACAAGTTAGAGAAAGACAAATATCACAGGATCTCACTCATATGTGGGATCTAATGAATAAAATAAACTAATGGACAAAATAGGTTCAGAGACATGGTGACATGGAAGAGACTGGCAGATCTCAGAGGGAATGAGGTGGAGGGTACAGGAAGACATGAACCAAAGAACCTATATGCATATATGCATAGCCAATGGACACAGATAACAGTGTGATGAAGGCCTGGGGTGGGGCTGGTGCCTGGATGAAGGGGACCAAGGGGAGGAAATTGGGGACATCTGTAATACTGTCAACAATACAAAAATAAATGAGAGAAAGATGGAAAAGTCAAATCTCATTATGTTTCTGCTTCAAAGGCAGGCGGTTCATTTTTAAAAGCAGTTTTTAAGAAGTTAATCTGGATTTTTGGGAAGGAGAGCACTGTTAGACAACCCTGCAATGAATTTTCTTTTGTCTAGAATAGTTAATTTGTTCTTTTGAACATTAAGTGTGACAAATTTGTGAGGCCCAAGAAAATGACTGGAAATGAACTTGAAAATGACTGGGAATGACTGGGAATGGTGGGTTTCTTGGAAGACAACCTCTGGACTGCTGCAAGGTCTGCTATGTAAACCATTCCAAAGTGGAATGATGGCAGGACACTGGGTTTCCAGGTTGGCACCTTTGGACGTTGGAGAGATTATTCTGTATCAAGATGGAGTTGGTGGAACTGTTCCGCCCTCATTGGCCTTCTACAGGTGGTGCTTGTAAGCATGACCAGCCCAGGGACGCAGGAGCCCTGTCAGGTGGTCTTGGGGCCATTGAAAGCCTCTGCCATCTCAGGTCAGAGCACACATTGCTGAGGTGGCTGATGCTTTCATCACTGCTCTTCTTTAGTGAATCCTTCTGTAAGCAGTAGCTGGACCTTTAGCCTTTTGGGTGTTGATTCTGAAACATCTTCCCTACTGAGGATAGATAACTCTGATTGGGTTCAAAGCCAGATGGTCTTGTTGAGTCAGGGACGGGCATGTCTGAGGACTGTGCCGAATTAATGAGACTCTTTCCCCTCAAGTCTGCCCTCCTGGGAGGGAGTGTAGTAGCTGCTTAGCGGTGCATAAATACATGCCTTAATTTACCTTTTTAAAGCAGGAGAAGCAGAAAAGATCTCATGCATTTAAAACCACAGGGGGTGGGGCAGGGGTGGAAGGAGGAAGCCTGTAATCTCCCCAGTGACAGTTTGGCTGTTCCCAATCACACGGAAATTGCCAAAGGACCCTGAATGGGCGGGAGGGGTTCAGAACTGAGTTTCTCATGCCTCCCATTACCTAGCACAGTCAGGACTAGGCCCAGCTAAGGGGCTTCTATGAGATTTTAATGGCAACACAGTCTGATGTTTTGAAAAGAAAATGGCTTCTTGATTAGAAGGATCTGCTGTAGGAGGAAGGACAAAGCAGTAAATTGACAGCTGGTCACCTCACCCTCCAGTACCAAGGTTTTCCCCAGGCAGAACAGACTGCACCTAAGCAACGATGGCCAAGCTCTGCACTTATTTGGTTTACACCACCTAATGAGGTCATAGACCCAAGGAATATGGCCACGAGCAAGTCGGGGCTGCATGTGGAGTGACTGAGCTCATCGATCGAAATGAATATTTCATGTACACTGGACAGGTCTGGCGCATGTCTCATAGTCCAAGAAATTCCTTTCTGAATAATCAAGCGATTTAAATTCCTATGGGACCTTTTTGATGATGGTGACTTTAGGCATGCTTTAGAACAGATTTTTGTTTTCCAAAAGGATTCTTGCTGGTGTTAGAAATCTGTCAGAAAGGTTTTCAGCAGGCGGAACCTTTGAATTTAATGTGCAGCTCCTTTGTCTGTGCTTCCCTTAGGTCTCAGTGTGCCCACACTTCCCACTTTGAAGAAGCAAAGTCACAAACAAAATCAAATTCTTCGGCTCTTATCTATTAGGAATAATCTTTAACACTGAGTAGGTTTTTATAGCATGTCTTTTACAGGTTAGTATTATCTTTTTTTTTTTTTTAATTTTTTTAATCCTCACCAAGGACATTTTTTTTTGACATTTTGTTCAGATAGAGTGGGAGGGAAAGAGAGAGAGAGAGAAACATCGACGTGAAAGGGACACATCGAGTGGCTGCCACCCGCACAACCCAACCAGGGCCGGGGACAAACTGCAACCGAGGTACGTGCCCTTAGCGGGAACCGAACCCGGGTCTCTCAGGACCGCAGGCCGACGCTCTAACCACTGAGCCAAACCGGCCAGGGCAGTATTATCATTTTGAAACAGAAACTTTAAATGTGAAAAGAATGTAAAGTGATAAAGCTTAAGAACAAAAGCTTTCAAAGAGGTTTCTTAGCAACAGAAAAACATTTTATATCAAAATGTGAACTTGCGAATGTCCGATGAGAAATCAGAACAGATAGTTACTTTAGTGACCCTGAAACTACCTGGCAGGGACAGCAGAGGAGGCTAGAACGTGCGTGTGCCCCAGGCCCTTGATGTCCCCCCTCTGTTACGGGGGGCTGACTCCTGAAATCTGTGCTCCTCAGAGGCCAGGAGGGGATGCTTCCTTACCCATCGTGACCTTCGTGGCTTCTTTGGTGGTGGCTGAGTCTCCTGCCTCCTCCAACTTTCCATCAAGTGCTGGGGCCACTGAGCTCTAAGAAAGCTCCCTCTTCCAATTCTAACACCCAAGCAACCCATTCCCTGCACTAAATAAATCCTGTGTTTTAAGTACCTTGCACTGTTTTCCTGGTTGGACCTTGACTGATAGAGAAGGCAGGTAAAGGGAAGTTGGATGTATGATTCAAATATTTACTGCTATTTGGCTTTCTCCAGTACAAGCGTGGAGTTTGGGGAACACCGAAGCATGTTCAGATTCTTTCTACTCAACCCAAGAGTAACCAGAAAACACTAAGATATTAAAAAATCTTTCTGAAAGGTCTCCTTCTCTTCTCCTGCATTAGTAAGCAGGACTGAATTTTTGTTAATTTTGTTTATTCTTTTGGATGCTTTAGGTTCTTGTACTGTTTCTTGGTGTATCCATGACCTACACATTTATAGAATCTACAGATCGTTGGACTAAATATGATTCCTCTTTACGACACAACTGGGAGGCAGTTTTTAAATGATTCTTTCATCAGCCTTGCAAATGAGTATGTGCATGTATGTGTGTGTCTGTTTCTTATAAAATATATCATAAAATGATAACACATCTGGTCTTTGAGATGTGCAAATATTGAATCAAGTACATTGAGTGTTTTATCTTAAATAGAGCAGTAATATCAGGTCAGTAGGTTTTCAGGACCAAAATTTATTTTTGGATGGCCCCAAACTAGGTCACTGAAGAAACTAGGCTTTACAAAATCCATTCAGTCATTCACTGTTTTTTAAACATTTCAATGATCACCCACTATGAGCTAGGCATTGGAGCCACAGGGGTAAACAAGACAGATAGTTGACTCACGTCAGTCAATTTAAAATCTGGTAGGGAGCCCTGGCCGGTTTGGCTCAGTGGTTGGAGCGTCAGCCTGCGGTCCGGAGAGACCCGGGTTCGGTTCCCGCTAGGGGCATGTACCTCAGTTGCGGTTTGTCCCCGGCCCTGGTTGGTCGTGCGGGTGGCGGCCACTCGATGTGTCTCTTCACGTCGATGTTTCTCTCTCTCTCTCCCTTTCTCTCTCTCCCTCCCACTCTATCTGTACAAAAAGTGGAAAAATGTCCTCGGGTGAGGATGAAAAAAAAAAAAAAAATCTGGTGGGGAAGGCAGATAGCCATAGGCAATCACAGTTATGTACAGGAGGTTTGGGGACACATAGTGAGGGGACTAGACCTGGTCCAGAGTTTGGGAAGGTAAAGAAGTGAGTAGCAGAAGACGGATAATGACCAAAACTGGCCCACATTGTCAGACACGATCCATCTATCCACTTACCCATCCAATCATTTCTACAAATATTTGTAAGTGTCTCAGGAAGGTGATAAAAATGAATAAGCCCCAGTTGACAGTGGCACTAAGAGTATTACTAAAAACACAAAAGTAAATGAGTTTTACCTTGCTTGTAATAAGATATATTGACTACAAAAATTTCCACCCTTAAAAACAAAATTCAAAGAAAATGAGTGTAAATTTTAAGAGCAATGAATTACAATCATTGTTGAGACTATTTCATGTGTATGCAACCAGAATTGTTTGCTACCCGTTAGGGAAATAAGAGAACCTTTTCCTCTGGGATGCTTACTCTCACTTGATACATTTTATCAGAATGACCTGGTAGAAAGAGCTTTTGCATATTGTCCAGCCTCACTGCCTCCTACTTAATTTGCTTTTGTGCATAATTACATACATGAATGACTTCTTCGAATAGACGTATTTCTGAGAACATAATTATAGTCTAGTATATTTGTGGTAATTACTGTATTCTTTGAGAGCATTTTACATAGTATATTCTATGACTTGTTTAGTTTTAAGACATTGCTTCTCATGCTTTCACATGGAAAATTACTGAACTAGGGCTTTTGTTGAAATGCAAGAAGGGCTTCCAGTTGATAAAAATGACTAAATCTGACCTCGCCAGCTGCTGCCTGCGAGACGGCAGGCTGTCTCCTCTGGCTCATTTTGTCTCCTTACTCTCTTTGTTCTTGTTCCGATCCCGATGGCTTGTGTATCATTCACTGTGAGGAAATTCATGGATTCTATGGAAAAACCAATCTCCTGAAATTTGAGAACAAGAAACAGTGTGATGACTCCTTTCAAAACCCTCTTGCATCTTTTCACTTCAGGTCTAACCTCCCAATGCACCTTGGACAGCTCCTACCCACACTGTAGGGCTGATGAGGTCAGAATGGAGCATGACAAGAGGAAGCCAAAAGCTCCTTCTTCCCCTCTGTTCCCCGGGGAGATGGAGACCCCCAGCAAATACGAATAAAGAATATAAGACAAGAGTGTAGTGACAATACCAAGGTTTAGGATCATTTCGTCTGTGGTTCTTTTTCAAAAACAGTTTTGCTTTCTCACGTCCTCATGACCATCATGGATGGAAAGCTACCTTTTCTGATGTGGGGTCCTCCGGGTATAGTGCCTCCAGCAGGTGCCAAGGTGAGATCAAATTGGCCAGAGAGTAAACTGAGCTGTGACCAGATAGAGAGAATGATACTCGTTACAGACTCCAGCCATGAATACAGACAGGCAGTGGGCAGATGGACAACATGGTCATCCAGGAGACCAGAACACCATGCTCAAGGTCACTGTGGGTCCCCACTTTACACTCCTCTCATTCTCTCCCCACTAGAACACCAGCTGCCTTCCTTCCGAGCTGAGTCGGGGGAGGCAGAGGAAACCTGAGATACTAGCTTCCCTGCCCACTCCTAGGGAGAACATTGTCTGAAGGAACTATTAGTTATCAGATCAGACTAGATTTGATCTCCAACTGGGTTGGAGATTCACTGCAAAATTTTTTCTCTAACCAGAGGATCAGGGCACAAGTAGGAAACTACAAACAGCACCCCCAAGCCACTTTCTCTGCATATCCAAATTGTGTGAGTTAAAGTTTTGACCCCCATTATACATCAGCTTTCCCCAGAGACCTCTACTCATACTTGAAAGAGGGAGAGAAAGGGTCACTAGTGACTCGCTACCTGAAGCTGACGGATGCATGAAGTTAATCTCAACTTTCCATGGGGGCAGCGGTTTCCTTGCACACCGAGGGCACCGTTAATTCTCAGCACAGTTTTTATGCGTTGTTGTTCAAGTCTACTTTTCTTGTGACATTTTAAAAGCCCTGTTGGTACTGAGTAACCGTTGGTTTGATTCATGTCCCCTTCTTGGCTCATTGTTTGTGTTTTCAGTGCGAGCTGAGCAGAAAGTCCTGCCCATCCTTTGCGGTTCATTCAATATTAATCTAGGTTTTCTGTATTCCCAGAGTCTATTACTGTGTACGCGTCTATACCGCAGAGCTAGGGGACCTGAGAAATCCAGCCATTTCAGTGAAAATCATGTTTAGTCTTTTCCTCCTGGCAGCGGAGTTCAGGTGAGTGAACTGTCCTTTACTGATTGCAGGTGCTCGTCATTTTCAGAAGGACTCAGACCTGTTGAGATTTTAAAATTTTTTCCAAAATTTTATTTTAACATTGGAATTACAGGAGATCATATTATTTGTGGCTTTGTTATTTATTTATTTTTATTTTAAAAAGCAGAGGGATGATGTCACGGTGTCAAAAAGTTCCTAGATTTTTTTTTTTAACTAAAAAAACAACAAAAACAAAACCTAAGTATTTATTGAGCCTCTTCTCTATAGTAACCACTTGGCCTGTTCTTTTATTTAACTTCCTTAAGCAGTGGTTAAGTCCTGGAGAACTCAGTTAAGAGCTGAATGAGTGAGTTATGTCTGGTTTCATTTTACTAAGGGGCTCCTGGAGACTTTGCTTAAACTTATAGGAATGTCTGTAAGACCGGGTAGTCTGGCACAGAAAATGGTCCAGGAAGGAACATTTTGGGAGGAAAGGCCTGTCAGTGCTGTTTAAATCATAGGAGCAGCCTCAGAGCAGGGCCAGAGCGGTAGTGACGGAACAGTGGGACCACGAAGAACGGGCACATGGAGACCCGGGGAGCTGTGTCCCAGCCACGGGTCAGCCTCTGCGCTCTGCGGTCAACTGCCTGCTCTCTCAGAGCCTCTGTTTCACTCGTCTGTAAACTGGGGATGACAATGGGGCTTGGCCGTGGTGAAGACGAAGTTATGTACGAGACAGTCTTGTATACTATAGAGCATGAGAAGTGTTTGTTGTTATGACACTTGTTTTTTGCACAGGTAAGCAAGGGGAGAAGTGTGGTGAGCACCCTGGTCTGGGAGAATGGGACTTACTCTTTCTACATCCTGCTCCTACCAGACACGTTCTCTGGTAGTGCTTTCCATGTGTCCGCTCATCAGGTCACTACGTGTGTCCGGGACACTGTCCTTCTTGTTTCTCATGGACTCATTTGGCTCTGGTATGTAGCAAAGCATATATTTAGCATTTTGTCCACATGGCATAAGTTACATGGGAACTGGGAAAGTTTTCAGGATACGGAGGCTGGTGATCTGAAGAAGTACGGGCTGTTCCCAGAGGGAAGTCCCATCAGAAGGCCAGTGAGAAGGTCAGTTAGTTGTTACACTGACTCACATGAGCACTGAGAAGATGATCAGCTTGTCCTGCCAACTCCTGGGTGCTCGAATATGCTTTCCGAGTGGCCCAGCACGGATTCCTCCATCCTCCAGTCTCATCAGTACATTCATTTCTATTACTCTCTTCCTATTGCTCTCGCCCAATTCCCTTCTCAGTGGGGACAAACATCGTGGAGATCCAAAAGTAAGTCGCATTCTCTAATCTTTATTTTATCCCAAAAGTTTGCCTCAAGTCCCAGTTTCTCTCCATTTTCTTTTGGAATCAAAGCCCAGAAGTCTGAAGACTCATTCAGACTGTTTGCTGTCCCATACTTCTCTTCTGGGACACTCATTGCAATGGGATGAATGCGTATGTCCTCCCCAAGTTCCTATGTGAAACCCATGTGATGGAATTAAGAGATGGGGCCATTTGGAGATGACTGGTTCCTGAGGGGAGTCTTTATGAATGGAATTAGCGCCCTTTTTATAACGAGACCTCAGCGGGCTCCATTACCCTTTCCCTTGTGTGAGGACACAGTGAGAAGTCCACCATCTACGAATCAGGAAGTGGATTTTCCCCAGACATAGAATCTGCTGGTGTCTTGACCTTGGACTTTTAGAGCTGTGACATAGAGATTGTCATTTATAAGCCCCCCCAGTCTATGGTATTCTGTCACAGCAGCCTGGACAGACTGAGACACTCATGCAGAAGTATCCTAGTTGCTTGGAAGTGTGTGGAGCTTGGGAGCGTCTGAAGGTCAAATGGGGGAACACACTCAGGAAGATGTTAATATTAAATAAGAGTCCTGCCCTGCATGGATTTGGAGGTGTTTGCTGTGGCAGACAGGAGGATAAACCCATGGGAGCTGATTCTCCAGAGAGCTTTTCATCATGTGCCTCCAGGTGCAGTCCAGACCTTCATCTCAGTAATTTCCAAGGGTTGGACTTAAACAAAAATGGAAAAAAATGTGCCCAAGAGAAATAATAAACTTGGATGGCTGGCACAGTTGGTTGGAGCATCATCCTATATGCCAAAAAGTTATGGGTTTGCTTCCTGGTCAGAGCACATACCTAGGTTGTGTGTTTGACCCCCAGTCAGGGTGTGTTTGGGAGGCAACTGGTCAATGTTGCTCTCTCACATCAATGTTTCTCTCTCTCTCTCTCTCTCTCTCTCTCTCTCTCTCTCTCTCTCTCTCTCTCTCACCAATAAATATATCCTCAGGTGAGGAGTAAAAAGAAATGATGCTTATTTTTTGGGTTGGGTAGTCTAGAAGATTTTGTTTCAATTTTGTATAAAAGAGCACATTTTCCCAGACCACAACCCACCGTAGTCTACCACATAGGGGCAGCAAGTCATCTTTCTTATTTATTAATTTAATTTAACTTTTTATTATCCAGTGTTACCTCAATAAATGTAATAACAAAATATAACATCTTGTTTATTGACTCCCATAGCATTGCAGGACTTGCTGTTTCAGCTTGACTTTGTTATCTTCATAATGGTTCTGTGTTTTGGCTCTGACACGAACAGAAATTCATTTTTCTAATCTTAGAAATAACAAACCCCATCTCTGTAATACTTTTATTGTTATTTTATTTTAAAAAATAATTCAGCATCTTGAGTTTGATTTCAGCCTCCAGTCCCACAGGTTTTATTAGCTTTCTTCTCATTATCAATTTCACACCACAGAATAGCATGGGTCTGAGAATAACAGGAGAACAGAAATAATTAAAGTAAATTTCTCAACTATACATAGAAATTAGGGCAAAAAATGTGTGCATAAAAATAGGATATTAAATGTTTCACTCTCCAAAGCTAGCCTTTTGTAGTTCAGTGATTCTCTCTCCCCCTGTTAGTGCTGATAAACATTAAGGAATAAACGTTTTAATGAACAGATGAAAAATATTTCAATATATTTTAATAATATTTTCTTTTCTGTAAAATAGGATACTGATATTGCAGAGACTAGAGGATGAAATGGTTTTTAAACTGGAACATGCTTACACATGTTAATAATTATTTCCTTCTTTCCCTCCCTCCCCTCACCAAATTCCTGCTTATGCTCCGAAGTGTACTCATGGTCTCTGCCTCGGTCATGCAGATCAGCCTTAGTTCTAATGCTCCTCCAACATCTCCTCATTTCTCTTTCAAAGGAAGTCTTTTCTAGAACTCTCAAAGATGTCTACATTTACATAATCTGGCTTTCCAATGGGGTTTCTATTCTTTCTGTCTAGATGGGTGTAGAATAAGGAAAAAACTTGACCTGTTGTCAGAATTACTTGGAAAATTCATTAGCTGTCTTATGCCAATTTTGAGAAAAAAATTTAGAATCATTTAAAATCATTCAGTTGTGCCCATCCGGTGTGGCTCAGTGGTTGAACACTGACCCATGCACCAAGAGGTCGCCAGTTTGATTCCCGGTCAGGGCACATGTCCAGGTTGTGGACCAGATCCACAGTGGGGAGCATGCAGGAGGCGGTCAATTGATGTTCTCTCTCTCTCTCTCCCTCTCCCTTCCTCTCTCTCTCTGTCTAAAAAAAATCAATAAAGAAAAAAAAAATTAAATTTAAAATCATTCAGTTGTGAAGGGATCTCTGTCTATCATCTGTCTATCAATCTATCTATCTATCTATCTATCTATCTATCTATCTATCTATCATCTATCTATCTATCTATCTATCTATCTATCTATCTATCTATCATCTCATAGACGGACTCAGACAACAGTGTGGGGATAGCCAGAGGGAAAGGAGGGTGGGGGTAGGTGGAGGTGGGCAAAGGTGGGGGAGGGGGAATGGGGACATTTGTAATAGTGTCCGCAAAAGATACTGAACTACTTGGGGACTCAGTAGTCCTTCATTTCACTCTCAGAGGACTGTGGGAGTAAATGATACACACTCTGCTTCTATCAGGTGTCAGAAATTGACACTGGCAATTAGTTGCATAGTGTCACCTCGGAGATGAAGTCAGAAGGGAGAACATCACAAAGACCAGTGAAGTAGTAGCTCGCAGAGGGGAGCAGCTACTTCATGAATCGTGCAGAACTTCAGGCATGAGAAACCCTGTTACTATGTCGCAGGAAAGTCTGTTTCCTTCCAGAACCCTGTCACAGCAATTCAAATAAGTTTCACCAAAAAAAAATCTATTGCTCCTATGACTTGGATCTGAGAGAACGGTTCATCCAGACTTGGGTTTGATTAGATCAGCTTCAGCTGCTGCTGCTGGAGCGTCATCTTGCTCAGCACTGCTCATCTCTGATTGACTGGATTCTGCATGGAGGTCCATGGTGCACTGTGGGCAAGATGACTGCCAGCAGCTTGACTCTGATCCTCTTCTCTTAGCAACTCAGAGAGTGAGCTTGCCTCCCCAAGTTCATATAGGAATCCACAAAGAGATGACTCACTGGTCCACTTTTTCATATTTTCTCTCCATTGGCCAGGGGAAATCAGGAAGCTGTGATGGAAAGCTTCATAGGACATCATGGGATGGGGACAGGTGGTTCTCTCCAGGATGTGATGCTGGGAGATAAAATCAATATGCTCACAACACCTCTACAATGGAGCTAAGATCTACCTCATCGGGCTGTTGATAGGATTAAGTTGATGGGATATAATGTAGGTTTCTTGGCATTTGACTGTCATTCAATGCATGATAGTCCTTATTATTTGAGCTGTTAACTGCACAATCTTCCTTCATTACTGAATTGCCGTCCTTGTTTCAAGAATCCCGTATCACTATTACGGTATCTGAGCTTGCTGCCCATTGTTAGTGGGAAAAAATAGTGGGAACGAGTGATAATTTTCAGCTTAAGATATTGAACACTATAATGGTCTATTATTCTATGATTTTAAAGTGCTCTTACATGCCTTATCATTTAAAATCTAGCCAAGAAATTTGGGAGCTAAACATGGCTAGCATCTCTGCTTAACCAAGAAAGAAATGTAGATTGTGAGAAATGAAATGTCTTGTCCAATATCACACAGTTGGCACAAAGCAAATTTTTCAGTACTCAAGAGGGGTTCTTCTGACTCTAAACCTTGTGTTCTTTCTAAGATAGTATGTCATTATGGATTTACCTATAGAAGGTATTAAAATTTCCATAGTATCAGGGTTCTAGTAAAACATTTAAAATTGAACAATATTTTGTCTAAAAATTAGACAACTCATAGGGAATATTTTGTAGAGTATGAGAGCTATGCCATTTTAAGGAATTTTGAGCCCTGGCCAGGTGGCTCGGTTGGTTGGAGTGTCGTCCCCTACACCGGGGGTGGGGAGGGGTGGTGGTGGCAGGTTTGATTCTGGTCAGGGCACATACCTGGATTATGGGTTCAATCCTTGATGTGAGCAAGTGAGGGAGACAGCTCATCAATCTCTCTCTCTCTCCCTTTCTCCTTCTCCCTTACTTTCTCTCTAAAAAGAAAAAGAAAAAAAATCAATCAAAAGCATATCCTTGGGTGAGGATTAAAGAAAAATAATTTTGATTTTTGACAGTAGAAGTGTTTTAAAATAATATTGTAAAAAAGGTCATACTGGTAAGTAGGCAGGAAGGTAAAGAAGATAAAATTCACCTTTACCTCAGTTTTGCTGATCTGAAGAAGAGATACCAAGAGAAGATCAAACCTCCCAAACTTTAGTCTTTTACAAAAGTCACACTTTACAACTCTTTGTCTTTTGAGTGTGTGAGCTTCATGCCAGTAGATATATTTAGAAAGTGGTCAGAAAACCACTTTTTCATGAGTTGACAAGGATGCACTGTGTTGTTTAGAAACAGTGATGTTATCAGTAGTTTTCCAAGTGGGGCTTTTATACACATATCACTGGGCCCTTCCTTCCCTGGAATCAGGGGTCACTGAACACTAATTGGAGGGTTGCTTTTAAGGATTCTTTTTATTCTATGTCTGTGGTTCTCTCTCTGTATATTCACTATTGATTCATTTTTGAGAGCTACTAATATTGTCAATAAATTATATACTTGATGTTCAAACTATTATGTTTTTTGACCTAGAGAGTAATCTCAGAGAGAACCCAGACCTGGTATTCCCATCAAACAAATGAATATCATAATGTTTATTCTGATAACCAGAAATGTAGGGGAAAATGCCTTATTCTTTCAGTGACTATTCATCCCTTACTTCAAGACTTTGTGCTTTACTACATTTTGATATGCCCTTGGGTTGGGTCCAGGACACCATCAGTGCTGATCTGTTGCTCCAGGGTTTCTTAAATTACCTGCCTGTAAATCTCAATGTGCAGCTGCATTCAGTTCCCATGGCAACCTATTTGATGTCAATATAGGTTTGAGTGTATTCAGGTCACTTGAAAATCAAAAAATGCATCTAAAAATGCAATAAATAAAGCAAATGCAAAGTGGATGTTTAAACATGATTATTTATTTATTGTTTGGTTTATAGACTATAAGGGAAAAAAAATCAATGGACAGCAGGCTTTACAATATCTGCTGAGGTCTGGGCTTAGTTTATAAGCCTAGAATGAAAAAGTTGCTTTTTGCTGCTGGAACAAGAAGAGCTCCTGTTGTTTATGACATGTTGAGCTTGTCAGACTCTGTGATGAGTGGTGTTCACTAAACCAAAGGCAGAGTCGTGGACAGGCTGGGCTCTGCTAGCTGGGGCCTTGAAGACGACAGGAGGCAAGGTCTCTGTTTTGACCATGAACTTGATAATGTGGTATTCCATAATAAACTTCTTAGGCGGGCACTTGGATATGGGTGGGCTGGGTGCACATGCACCTAGAGCTGAAATCCCTGCAGATACGCAGAGGAAAGACATGTTTAGAATACATCTTTAAACCTTTTTATCCCTCCAGAACTTATTTATTTATTTTTTAGATTTTTTTTTTGGTATGTGCCCGTAGTGGGAACCGAACCCGGGACTTTCTGATCTGCAGGCCGACGCTCCAACCACTGAGATAAACTGGCCAGGGCCAGAACTTATTTTTTAACCAAAATATAATTTGCATATAGTGAAATGCACATATGATAAATGTAGTTCAGTGATTTTTGGAAAATGCCTCTATCCATGAACACATCACCTCAAATGAACCGTTCCCATTGTTCCAGAAAATTCACTTGTACCCCCTTTCCAATAAATGTCTTCCTTCCAGAGGCCTAGGCTATTTTGCCTCTTCTAAAACTTCATATAATTGAAATTATACAGTGTGTATTCCTTAGACATAGTTTCTTTATCTCAGCAAAAGATTCACCTGTGTTCTGTGCATGAACAGTATGTCCCGTTTAATTGCTGAATAGTATTTCATTGTATGAGTATGCCAAAATTTGATGACTAATTCTTCTACTGATGGACATTTAGGTTGTTTCCAGTTTGGGTCTAACATCAATAAAGTTGCCAGGAGCATTTGTGTGGAAATGTTCTTTGGTTTCTTATTCACCCAAGTGGAATCGCCAGGCCACGGTGATTATATAGCACAAACATAGAACCTTATGTTTAACATTAGAAGACACCACTGCCGAACAGTTTTCCAAAATGATTGTACCATTTGAGACTGTCAACAGCCATATTTGAGAGTTCTGAGCATGTCACATCCTCATCAATATCAGGTGTGTCTTTCTTTTTTAAATTTAGACCCAATAGTGGGTGTCTAGTGATGTCTTTGGTTTTCATTTGCATTTTTTTCTGATGCCCTATGGTGTTGAGCACTTTTTTGGTATAATACTGGTCATTTATATATTTCCTTGGTGAGTTGTCTGTTCAAGTCTTTTCTCCAGGTTTATTGGCTTGTTCGCCCTTTTTGTTTTTATAGAATTGTAGGAGTTCTTTATAGATTCTGCACTCAGAATTCTTTTTTAGACATATGTGCTGTGACTATTTCCTTCCAGTCTCTACTTTGTTATTCATTTTCTTGACAGTGTCTTTTGGTGATGTTTTAGTCCAATTTATTGATTTTAAAATTTTGTTATTGGCAGTTTCTGTGTCTATTTAAGAAATATTTGCCTACTCCAAGCCTGTGAAGACACTCATTTATGTTGTCTTCTAGAATAGCACTTCTCAAGAAATTTTTTATTTGGCCCATCTGATGTGATAGCCTAGAGCTATATTGGTTACTAAGCATTTGAATTATGGCTAGTGTGACAAAGAAATCAACTTTTAAATTAAATTAAATTTTAATTAATTTCAGTTTAATTTTGCATGGCTACATATGGCTAGTGGCTATTGTATTGGACAACATAGTTTTAAAAGATGTAGAGTGTTAACTTTTATCTTCATATCTACAATCCATCTCAAATTATTGTATGTTAATTTTATTGAGATAGTGGTAGAAATTAAATATTCTCTTCATTTGTTTACCCAGTTGTTGTAGTACATTAAATTGCATTATCAAAAACAATCGATTGTCTATGTATTAGTCTTTTTTAGGACCTCTATTCTGTTCCATTGATTTATTTGTCCATCTTTATATTCAAATACAGCATTGCATTGAATACTGTAAGTTTATATCTATGTCTTAGGATCTAATAGTGTAAGCCCATCCAAATATTTTTAAGGTTGTTTTTCTTTTCTAGTCCTTTGCAGTTTTATATACATTTTAGAATCAATTTTTATATTTCTATTAAAAGTCCTAGAATTTTGACTGGGGAGCTCTGCATCCATAAATGCTTTTTAAAAAGAAGTTCTAAGAAACCCTTTTTACAGCCTCTATTTCAACTGCTGTGTTCACTCTTTTGTAATCATTGAGATATTATGTGAAATTCTGTAAGTCACCGACAGGGCTAGAGAATTTTACTTAATCTCTCAACAAAGTGAAAGCCTCAACTTTCACTTCCATCACCTTTTTACTTGCCTACTATGAAGACAGAGCTTATTGTAAATGATCGATTTTCTCAGAAATATAATTTCAAGGGAGGTTTGCTTATAAAGTCAGTTATTCTTCCTCTGGAGATGTCTATAATTTTATCCCACATCCCTCTCCCATCCCATATAGCAGCATCATTTCATGTCCTATTATTCAGAGACAGCTTGGGCTATAAGTCACGTGTTTTAAGTTTCTCTTCCTTATACCTACATGCAATTATATATAATTATCTTTTCTCTCACAACCTTCTCTTCTGAGTGGAGGAAGATGCTGTCCATCCTGCTTCATTCCCACTCACCTTTAAAGAACACAACACACACATGCACATGCATGCACACACATACATACATGCACACACATGCACACACATACATACACACATGCACATACATGCATGCACACACAAAAATTAGAATTCAGCAACATTTTAAACTTTTTTTTCCAAATACATTGTTAAGAAAAGACATAGGCAAACCAATGGGAAAAGCTATTTGTAAAACATATCCAGCAAAGACATATCTAGAATATGCAAAGAGCACATAACTGTTCATTAATAGGAGGACACACATCCCAATAAACTGAAAAATTTGATAAATAAAAACTTTTGTAGCATATATGTATATATAGTATGTATGATATATGGTAAACATAATACACAGAGTTTGGCAAAAGTTAGTTTACTGTTGTTGGTATGAAAAATTATACAATAATTAAATAATAATATAAGAATAAACTGTGTTTTGTGTACTCACAACTGTAAACTGACTTTTGCCCCACCCTGTATGGTATTTACATAAATTCTGTGATATATATGTAAATTATATTACATATAAATAAATACTTAAAAATACTCAACATCTTTATTCATTAGGGAAATGCAAATTAAAGCCAGAAGGAGATACCAGTCCACATTGATTAAAATTTCTGAAATTAAAAAGATTGACAATACCAAGTGTTGAGAAGGATGTGGAACAACTTGAACTCTCATACACTGTTGCTGATAATGTAAATAATGCAACCACTTTGGAAAACAGGTTGGCAGTTTCTTAAAAAGTAAGGCATATGCCCAGCCATTGCACCTATGTATTTACCTGGGAGAAATCTGTGTGCCCAATTCAAAGACGTATATGACTATGCATAGCAGCTTTATTTGTAATTGATAAAAATGGAAACCACCCTAATGTCCAATGATATGTGTGTGAATGGATAAACATACTGTGGTATATCCAAACATGTCCCATTAACATGATTTCATGACCTACAATTTAAAATACAGAGACTTATATGACTCCGTCAAACCAAAGCCAAAGGTGACAGTTCAAGTTTGGGATATTTTTCCTGCAGCCTGGAAAACTCTTACACTATACTTGTGATGCTGCTTCGGCATCTCCCTTTGGCAGCATCCCTATCCTTGATCCTGTAACACAGTCCATCACTACCTTCTTCGGACCATTACTATAGAGCCTATTTATTACATTGAATGACTGATAATTTTGTAACAAAGACTGTATCTTACTTACCCTTGCTCCCATTTCTTCAGCTATGAGAATAAACTCATACATGTGTGACCACTTACAGAAAAGATAGCTCAAATGTTCTACAGTTGGGTGTGTGTTTATGTGTAACTGACCTGCCCCTGCTGGGCTGCTTAGCTAGACTGTTTGGCTCAAATTTCACAGAAATGTCATGGATATAATTTAAACAAAATTTTTTCTAGAATATAAAGATTGTTTCCGTGATATAGGACCAAATACTAAGAAGGCGAGAGTAATAAAGAATTCTGAAACATTAGAGGAGACTTGCAGAAAGTCCAAGGTGATAAATGTCATTTAAAAGCCAGCTTGTTCCTGCAGCCTGGCCCTGTGGGTTACGCCTCCTCAGCATACCCTGTGCAATCAAGAGTCCTGGTTCTTTTCCGCTGGTACAGTGGATAACTTTGCAATTTGACTTGTTGCCTATTGGGACACAGACTGATCTGAGAAGCTGATGAAAATTAGGAGCTCCTTCTTAGCAAAAGATTTATGTAGATGCACCCACAATTTTATATGTAACATTGGGGACTTTGCTCTTCCGCAAACCATCAGATAAGAACCTTGTGCTAAATATTAACAGGGTGATACCTCATCAAGATCATCATGAAAATGTAGGGGAGTTTATTAAGAAGTTCTAGTGGCCGATGTAACAAATTTCTACACACTGGGTGGCTCAAAACAAGAGAAATTTATTCTCATATTTCTAGAAGCCAGATGTCCAAATCAATATCATCAAGGTGTCGGCAGGGTTGCACACCCTCTGCAGGTTCCAGGGAGAATCTGCTCCTTGTCTTTTCCAGCTTTGGTGGCTGCCGGCATTCCTTGGCTTGTGGCTGCGTAACGCTGGTCTCTGCCCCCACAGTCACTGACTCCTCTTCTGTCTGTCATAAGGACACTTGCAATTGCATTCAGGGCCTAGCAGGCTAATTTGGGATAATTGTCCACCTCAAGGTCATTGATTTGACGACATCTGCAAACACCTTTTCCTTTTAAAGTAACTTTTAGAGGCTCTGGGGACATCTTTGGCCCATATTCAGCTTACTACACAAAGCAACTATTTACAAAATACACAAGCACTAATAGGACAACCACACAGGGCAGTGCAGACACTGTGGTTCAGTAGCAGAGACTCTGCCTCCACCTTTAGGCCTGAAGGAACAAGTAGAGGGGTGGTTACTATGATCAGAGAGAAGAGAGTTGTGGAGAGAAGACTCCTTGAGAGGAACAAAGTGCCCTCTTCTTATAGGAATACCATTAGCTCAAGGCAACTTGGGAAGGAAGGAGCCAGGGGCATATATACCCTGACCCCACTATCTTCTTTTCTGCCAACCCAATGTCCCATTGTCTGAAGCCATCTGGAGGCCAGTGGGCACAGGTGCCCATTGCTGGAGTTGACACGAAGGACAGTGGGATGGAGAAGAGTGGAGGGAGGGTCTAGAGGGGCAAGCGGAAGCTACTCAATACTCAGTCATTGGCTCTTGGAAGTATCGTCCATGAAACATTTTCAGACAATTTCTTTCCTTGCAGAATTGTCAGCTTTGAGCATCTTAGAAGTTGAAGAGACATTTTTCTCTCTAGGTAGCCCCTCAAAGTACCTGTCACTGCTGCTAAGACAACCTGGAGTTCTGTGAGAGCAGGGTTTTTACCTATTTTATCTAAGGACCTATCTCCATATCTAGCACAACTCCTGGCATATAGTATATTGTCTATACAAACCTGCTGAATAAATGGGGCTGAAACAGTCTACAGTTACCCTATGGTAACCCTCCATGTTGCTTCATACTCCCTATCAGGTATTTGTTTTTCCTGCTTCCTTGGCCCAATACAGCTGCAGTTGCTCCACAAGCCTTTGCTGCTCTATTCTCCAAGGAGATCATGCTTTGGTAACGGCACAAGCCCCTCTACATTCTTATTCCTATTGCAGGCCTGGTTCTTTTGGCCTCATTATGCAAACTGCCTAGTTTAGGCAGATTCAGGTTCTTTTAGACTATTTGTACAATTGGAATAAATTCCATTTAATGCAAACTCTGAAGGCAGCAGAAAGAGGGCAGTTTCACTTATAAAGGTTTGTGTGACTGTCTTCTCCCTGGAATTCATGTGAGGAATGTATATGGGAATTGTTTTGTTTTATTTTTTAGTATCTGAGCAGATGCCTGGGAGGGAGATTCCCAAGGTACCAACGTGGAAAGGGACCTAGGAAGGAGCTGTCTCTGCAGGGACAGTGTGGCAGGAGCTCAGGTGGTATAGTGAGCAGACACCTGTCCCCTGTCAGTCAGGATTTGGCTCCTGATGGTGTTGGGGTTGGAGGAGGGGAGGGGAAGGCTGGGTGTCACAGGGTCGCTGTGATGCTGCCCCTCCTCTTCAGGCACCTGGAAGATGGAGGTCAGCTGCCTCCATCACCCACTTTGGTTTCCAAGGGGCTGAGGACTCTTAGAGTTGGAAGATGGGAACCCCTTTCGGAACCCCCATTGCCTTCGCCTTATACAGATCTTCAGATACCAGAGACTCTGTGATCCATCTCCTTTGTACCTCCCTGGCAACTTTGCCTCACCCCCAGCTCTGATAGACTTCTCCAAGCAAGGCCACATGCCGTGTCACTCAGCACGTGTGTCTGTGCTGCCTCCACATCTGCCTCAGATGGCAGTCTGGCAATATAGTTGGGATGATGATTTGATATCCAGAATATCTGGGCAGTCCCTTCTTTTTCTAGATCTAAAATAACCAAAAAGCTTCCATCTTTATACATGACCAAGCAGTGTATTACAGCAGACACAGATACCCGGTGACACACAACTGAGTTTCACCCAGCGCTGAGACGTACGTACCCTGTCCTTACACATAATCCACGTCTCCCTGGCTTATTATGTCTCTTAAATTTTAATGTCATCCATGACCCAGCCCCGTACCTGTCCTTTGTCCTTACCCTCACCCAAATTGTAGCCTCAACCTGTTCCTGAGTGAGTAAATGAATTGAGTGCATTGATTGCCAAGCCTAAAATTCTACCTGGAATGTGACCATCATTGTTAGAGGGGCTGCTTAGCTGGGCTGATAGGTGTAGGTTTTGGCAACAAATTTTGCAAAGTCAAAGGGATAGACTTGGCGTTACATGCAATAATTTATAGATTGAAAAGAATGTTTTCTTCCAAACAGGACAAAGTTCAGGAAGGGTCAAGGCAGTAATACATTCCTTAAACAGAAAGGTAATCTTGTAGACAAATGCAGATGACATGCCACTCAGAGGTTAACTTCATTACCAACATCTTCTCTTGTCATCTCACCCATCCAAGGTCGTTCCAGGACTGACTCCTTCATCTCCATGGCACAGTTTCTCACTCATATGTGTTTCCATTTCCTTTCATTTTCTTCCACAATTACAATATTTCTCCTTTCTTTGGGCCTCAGGAGCAGAGCTATACTCCTCAGAGGGAGCCTCATCATCGCTGGTCTCGGCAACTCACGTCTGTTTTTGTCCTCTCATCTCTTCCCCTGGGCAGCCATTCTGCTGACTATGCGTCTGTTTTTGTTCGTATGTGTTCCACGTTCTGTGTATTGTTGGGTGCATGTGTTTTTAATGTAGGTAAGTAGCACTTAGGGAGATGCACTTGCCCAGGACTACACAGCTGGTAGAATGTAGAGGCCTGGAGTTAACCCGGGACAGGCTGACTCTGAATCCAAGCTTTAGCCGCTTTGCTCTGCTGACTACTCAGAGTCCACACTGTGCAATGCCTCTCCTGCAATTAAAGCATTGGTTTGTATTATTCACACACAGTTCACATATGTGTTTCAGGATGAATGGAACATGGAAATAGAGATGCCAGATTTATGACAGCACTTGTCTAGGAAGGGGGAGTGATACTTAGGATCATAGAATGTCTGGGGCTTTGAGTGTGTTTATTTTCTTCTATGAAAAGAAAACTTGGCCTTGGCCTGTTTGGCTCAGCGGTTAGAGCATCAGCCTGGGGTCCTGAGAGACCCGGGTTCAGTTCCCGCTAAGGGAACTTCGGTTGTAGTTTGTCCCTGGCCCTGGTTGGTGTGGGTGGCAGCCATTCGATGTGTCCCTTTCACGTCGATGTTTCTCTCTCTCTCTCTCTCTCTCTCTCTCTCTCTATCTGAACAAAAAATGGAAAAATGTCCTCGGGTGAGGATAAAAAAACAACAAAAACAAACAGAAAACTTGAACCCATATAACAAAACAATGGTCAGTTGTAAAATTTATTATTATTATTATTTTAATCCTCCCCCAAGGATATGTGTTTTTTTTTTTTTTTTTTAAATTGATTTTTAGAAAGAGAGAGAAGAGAGAAACACTGATCATTGCTTCTTATACATGCTCTGACCAGGGATCAGACAACCTAGGCACGTGTCCTGCCTGGAAATGAACTTGCAGGCTTTTGGTGTACAGGACAATGCTCCAACCAATTGAGGCACCCAGCCAGGGCACTTGTAAAATTTTTCATTAAATTGGTTGTAGTTTCAAAATTTCTCTTTTTAAATTTATTTTTTATTGTAGAGAATATTACAGAGGTCCCCCATTTCCCCCCTTCCTCCCCTCTACCCAGTTCCCACCTCACAACATTTCTTAAAATAAAAAATTATAATTGTCTTTGATTAAGTAGATTGCAGAGCAAATGCATAGAGTATGAGCTTGATTTTGTAGAAAAATGCATATAAAGTACAAAGAACACACAGCGGTCTGCTGGTCGTGGGTTATTTTGGAGTGGTGGGATTACAGATATTTTTTTTATGCTTTGAATAATAATAATAATTACAAAACTAAAGAAAATTACAAAAAATAGTGATGAAGTTATGTTCCCACAAAACATGTTGCTGGTAAATCCAGGCAGCTGGACTTCAGAGTGTATCATCTTAAATTCTGTCTTTTCCCATTTCCTTAGTGAAAGGCTCTGAATCTCTCTATCATCATTCGGACTTTAATAACCTCCGTCCCGGAGAATAACAATGGCCATGTAAGTAGTTTCCCCACTTCTGACTCATCCTCTCCAATCCACTCTGTGCATGGTTGCTGAATTGTCTTTCTGAAGAGCCTGCCTCTTCATGTCACTCTGCTTTCAATAACCTTCAAGACAAAGTTAGAATTTATCAGAAAGTGCACCAGCACCTTCCTGGCCTTCCTTTTGCCTTAATCCTTTGCATTTTGTCTCCTGCAACATCCCCACCTAGACTCCTTTCTCGGGACAGAGCAGTTCCTCCTGGGAGATCCTGGTCTCCGTCCCTGGCCCTCAGCCTGGCTAACTCCTGGTCATCTTTTGTAGATTTGTTCTTTTTTTTTAATCCTCACTCGAGGACATTTTCCCATTTTTTGTTCAGATACAGTGGGAGGGGGAGAGAGAGAGAGAGAGAGAGAGAGAGAGAGAGAGAGAGAGAGAGAGAGAAATATTGGTGTGAAAGGGACACATTGAGTAGCTGCCTCTCGCACGACCCAACCAGGGCCGGGGATAAACTGCAACTGAGGTATGTGCCCTTAGCGGGAACCAAACCCCGTTCTCTCTGGACCACAGGCCGTCACTCTAAACACTGAGAAAAACTGGCCAGGGCTAGATTTGTTCTTTTATTGAAAGCACAACCAAAGAACTGATATGCCTATATGCATTGCCATGGACACAGACAATAGGGTGGTAAGGTTCTGGGGCAGGGTGACCGGGTGGGAGCCAGGTGGTAGGGGACAAGGGAGGAAAAGAGAGGAGATGTCTGTAGTACTCTCAATAATAAAAATAAAAAGAAAGCATTTACTGAGCGATCCCAGCCATCCTTAGCTAAGAGAGAGGCAGCTCTCCCTGACCCACAGCCTGCACCCACTCCTATGCTTAGCTCTCTGACTGGACTATAGGTAGTGATAGGGCAGGAGTCCTGCCTTAACACTTGAGTGCTGGTTGCTAAGGTGGTGCTTACCATTTTTTGGAGTGCATCAATAATATATGTTGCCTCTTGCTACCTACTTAGACTGGATTTAGAAGAGGGTGGTCCCCTGAGTGCTTGGTCCAGAACACTGGGTAGTCGTGCTGGGGAGACCTCCCATCTTCAAATGGCTCAGCATCTGACCAAAGGCTTGGCCAGCTCCTCCTAGCTTCCGCATCATGTACACAAGAGGAGGGATCTACATTTAGAATCACTATATAATTCAAGAATTAAGCTCAAATATGTAACAGGTGGGAAGCTTGCTGCAGTGTGGGAAAACATCAGTTTTCAGAAATCCAAGATGATGAAAATGAAGGAGTAAAGACACAAGAAATGCTGGCGACAACAACCCAGAAAGTAGGACAGTTCAGACTAAGTTTCTTGGAGGAAAAGGCCATTCAGTGACTCTGGAACTTTCTACCTTTCCCACATAGCATCATCTTATCTGAAAATGACCACCACAGGATATTCCCTGGTGACCACTGAACCTCCAGTCATCACCACAGACATGAAACTCAAGGGTGAGGAGGCCAGGGTCCCCACAAACATCCAACAGCAGAACACATTTAAAATTTCATTCTCAAGTTTATTCTTGCATTAATTTAGGCTTTCTTCCTTCAAGAAACATTTTAAAAATTCTTGTTCTTTGCTAAATCGCAGGATAAGCTCTGGGGATTTAGATATAATTAAATGTCTTTTTTTAAAATTGAATTTGTTGGAGTGACATTGGTTAATACAACTATACAGGTTTCAGGTGCATGATTCTACAACACATCATCTATATACTGTATTGTGTGTTCACCACCCCAAGTCAAGACTCCATCCATCACCACTGATCCCCCGTATACCCTCATCAACTCCCCCCACCCAACATCCCCCAGCAAACACCACAGTGCTGTCCATGTCCATGAGTTTTCTCTTTTTTTCTTTTTTGCTCAATCTCTCCACCCTCCCATTCCTGCCTGACAGCTGTCCGCCTGTTCTCTATGTATGACTGTGTCTCTATTTTGCTTGTTCGTTTATTTTGTTCATTAGTTTCCCATATAAGTGAAATCATATGGTGCCTGTCTTTCTCTGACTGGCTTTGTTTCACATAGCATAATGCTCTCCAGGTACATTCATGCTGTTGCAAAGGGTATGATTTCCTCCTTTCTTTTAGCTAAGTAGTCGACCATTGTGTACATGTAGCACAGCTTTTTTATCCACTTATCTACTGATGGGCACTTGGGCTGTTTCAACATTTTGGCTAGTGTAAATAATACTAAAATGAACATAGGGGTACATATATTCATTTAAATTAGTATTTCAGGTTTTTTCGGATATATTTCTAGAAGTGGAATTGCTGGGTCATAAGGCAGTTCCATTTTTATTTTTTTTGAGGAAACTCCACACTGTTTTCCACAGTGCACGAGGGTTCCCTTTTCTCCACATCCTCACCAGCACTGTTGTTTGTTGCTCTATTGATGATAGATTTTCTGACAGGTGTGAGGTGACTGCTCATTGTGGATTTAATTTGCATTTCTCCGATGATTAGTGACATTGAGTATCTTTTCATATGTCTATTGGCCATCTGTATGTCCTCTTTGGAGAAATATATATTCAGGACCTTTGCTCATTTTTTTTTTTTTTTTTTAATTTGGATCATTTGTTTTCTTGGTGTTGAGTTGAATAAGTGTTTTATAAAATTTGGAAATTAAGCCCTTATCAGATGTATCATTAACAAATATGATCTTCTATTCAGTGGGTTGTCTTTTAATTTTGTTGATGATTTTCCACAGATTTTTAACAGCTCTTTCAATTGACAAGACTTATTCTGGGGAGAGTGTAGTGATCAATGAAATTGCTCAGTGAGGACTGTGGGTGGTGTTGGTGAGACTGATGAATCCAGGGGAGGTAGAGTCTCAGAACCTGGAGAGAGGTGACAGGGCATGGCAGGCTGTGCTGAAGGATCCGAAGCTGACTATGGAAGAGTTGGGATGAAAGGTAGAGAACTTGGGGACTGGTCAAGGCGATGGGCCTCCATCTGACCAGAACTCTGTAAGTCAGAGATCATGGGATGAGTCTAATCCTGGGGCTGAAGCCTGATGCTGTTGTGGACACCAGGCAGGAGCCTAGACACAGGGTAAACAGGCTGCTGGAAGGGCACCAATGCGATGACTCAGCACTACGCTAAAAGAAACAATCCAGTTAGCAAAAGTGATTGTCATGATAGATGCTCGATACATCGTATTACCTAGTGGTTTAAAGCATGCTCTAGCTCCACACCACCCAGATTAGAATCTTGTCACCTTGACACTGCCACTTGTTGGTCTGTGATTTTGGGCAAGTTACTTAATGTCTCTGTGTTTCATCTTCTTCATCTGTATAAGGTAGTTATATGTAGGATTTTTAAAAGGATTGAATATCCAAATACATATAAAACTCCTAGAAAAACACTTAGACCATAGTAAGTACTAAATGAATATCCATAAGAACTAAGTAATGATTAGTTCTAAATATAGTGGATTGGATTTGACATCAAACCACTTCAAATAGGGATTCTTAACCCAGAGTATTTATAGATGAACTTCAGAGAGCCTGTGCACTCTGAGTTTACATGCATTTATGTTATGTGCATTTTTCTGCATTCCTGACATTCATCCATTCCTCGATCTAATTCCAAGGGGAAGAAAGAGCTTTTTAGAGCTTGTATACATGAGAGGGCCCTTTATCCATGGCCACTTGCTCTCAGTGACTCAGTTTTCATGATTATTTTTTCTCATAGTGGGGTTTGTGCTTAGAGTGCGAGTTCTGAGGAATATAAGAATTTTATTTCCCCAGAAATGAGATATTTTCCTTTAGTTCTCTGAATTTCAGTTTCTCCATCTGTAAACGGGGGGTGTTGGACTGGATGATCAGTGAATAACACTGCAAATCTAATGTATGTCATGATCCTAACACCAATGATATGCTGTTCCTAAAATGCTCACTATATCAAGGGCATTGGGCAGATTTAAAATAAAAGCGTGACCAATATTGCTTTATCAGATCTCTTTATTATTAAGCAGGCAGTCCAGAGCAAGGGACTCTTGAAACCTAGCTGGTCTCCAAGCTGCTCGCTGCTTAGCAACCTCGTAGGCTGAGGAGAGCAGGTAGGAGACTGCAGGACAGGGGAGCAGTTTCAGAAGCAGCCAGATAGGGAAGCCCAGCTTTTTCTGCAGTGGGGAGGCTCAGCCTGCAGTCAAGCATCGCCTGGACAATGCAGCCCAGGGTTGGACATGGGCAGAAATGTCTGTTAACCACCCTAAGTGGTTATCATAACCTGAAGTGTGACATCCTTTTCAGGACAATGAGTCTGGAAGAATCTGAGTCTAAGATTCATAAATACACACCAATCAAAAAGGATATATGCACCCCTATGTTCATAGCAGCACTATTTCAATAACTAAGATCTGGAAACAGCCCAAGTGCTCATCAGTAGATGAGTGGATAAAAAAGATGTGGTACATTTACACAATGGAATATTATGCAGCTGTAACAAAGAGAGATCTCCTACCTTTTGAGATAACATGGAGAGACCTGAAGAGTATTATCCTAAGTGATATAAGTCAGTCAGAGAAAGACAAGTACCACATGATCTCACTTATTTGTGGAACATAATGAACAAAATAAGCTATTGACCAAAAAATAACCAGAATCATGGAAGTAGGGAACAGACTGACAAACCTCAGAGGGTTGGTGGGTGAGAAGAGATAAACCAAAGGAATTATATGCATGTATACACAACCAATGGACACAAACATTAGGCTGGCAAAGGCAGGAATGGGGTGGGAATGGGAAGGAGGGGGATCAATGGAAAAAAAGTGGGACATCTGTAATACTTTAAATAATAAAAAAATAGTGAACAAAAAAGATTTATGATAAATACAGACACCTCTGCCACCAACATCTTCAGCCTTAAATATTTATACATATGTGATATTAATTTTTTTTCCTCACAAAATCTTTATAAGTAGCAACAACCATTCTTTTTGAGCCCAAGGATCTACAACGTGTTTTTCTTTAAATGATAAATTTAAATAGAAAATGGCTTGGGACCCCAATCCTTAGTCATTTTGTTGAAAAGTGAAATATTTCCATTTATTCGTTTTCTTCATACTTGTGTATGCCCACCCACATCATCTTTTTTCCATATCACACCATATTCCTTAAAAGACCTTTTTTTTTTTTGGTTCCTGCTAACAGTTCCAAATGTTTGAAATTAAAATACATCATATGTAAAAATGCAGAGAACCAGTTATTTTCTAATCCAGATGAAATTTGTGAACCTCATTGTGTCAGGATGTTTATATAATTTGAAGACAGGGAGAAAAATGTCTGCTCCTAGAATCTTTCTGGTTATCAGGTTTATTTAGGATCACTCTCATATTCTCACCATGATTTTATTCTCAGCTAATATTACTGGCCCAAATATTTCTAGGGGACAAGTTGTTAGGTCTCAGACATGAACTGCAATCTACTTTCCCTTGATTGTCTGAGTCAGGAGCTTTTTCTGAAACTCTGGTTTAGACCATAGATGGTGTTCACCTCTGGCTTGGACGTATTGTGCGTTTGCCTTTCATTTGACCTCTATCCTTGCTAGATTCAGAATCTCATTCTTTTTTTCTCACTATCACAATAATATCCTCACTTTAGTAGTAAATATCAACCATAAGCCACCAGGGCCCGAGCAAACAGGATGTTCACAGTTACCTGTCAAAGCCCTAAGAGTAGCACATGTTTCTCCAGCTCCTGGGGTGGAAACAGGAGAAGGTAAAGTTAGTCTTTAACAACAGAAGGAGTGTGCAGAAGTAAGGAAATTCCATATAAAAAACAGGCACCAGTCCTGGCCGGGTTGCTCAGCAGTTAGAGCGTCGGCCCGCGGACCGGAGAGTCCCAGGTTCAGTTCCCGCTAAGGACATGTACCTCATTGCAGTTTGTCCCCGGCCCTGGCTGGGGTTGTGTGGGTGGCAGCCACTCGATGTGTCTCTCTCACATTGATGTTTCTCTCTCTCTCTTCCTCTCTCTCTCCCTCCCGCTCTATCTGAAGATAATGCAAAAATGTCCTCAGGTGAGAATAAAAAAAAACCAGGCACCAGAAGTCTTGGTTAATTTCCTTCCCTAGCCTCTGCCTAGGCGATGCATCAGGTGGAAGGAGGAAGTTGCCTCCAAAGACTTTGGAAAGTTTTCTAAGTACGGTCCAAAGTATCTTTCTTTCCCCACAGCCAGAGACTCACGCACAGGCAGTACACGTAGCATGTTGTAGTGGACATTATGAGAGGGGGACGTGCAGTGACCTCTGTTTGCTCTGTACTTCAGCACTGCATAGGTGACAATGGACATAACTAGAACGGTGACGATCAAGACGTGATAACTTAAGGTTTGCATGGTGAGCAATTGGAGGAGAAACAAAAATCACTTGTGATAAGCCCAACAGCTCTGATTCAATTAAATGGACCGGTGGGGGTCAGCTGGGGACATAGATCAGCATAAGACTGGAAAGCAAATTGAAGCAATGACTCAGAACAAGAGTGATGAGAAGGAAGACCGCAGCAAGGCTTAGGTGAATGGATACTGGTTACAGCTGATGAATAGCCAACAAAGATAGTTCCATCTGCAATGCAAACTAAATTCTTCTCCTGTAATCATTTTCCTTTCTTCTTAAAGTACAACCTGAAATAGAAAATTCTCTATGTTCTTAAGTGAAGAAATCTATCAAATTACTGATTCTCTTCTTTTCTTTGCTGCTTTCTAAGGAGGATAACTACTGATTTGATAGCCATATTCCAGGAGATTGAATTTTACTTAGGAGTCAAATCCCTGGCATAAAACCCAGTGGTTTAGGGAAACTGGCTGCTCCCAGGGGCTCCGCCCAGTTTGCCAGTTTTCTTTCCTTGAGTTTCAGGTAAATGTTCCACCTAACAACTGTCCTTTTGAACAAGTCAACATGGGTTTGTTTAAATAAGACACGCAATTGTGTTAGAATTAAAATGAGATTACAATGCTGTGTTATGACCAGGGAAGCCCCCAAATATATGAATTTGGTCCCAGGACATAACGATACCTCCCCTTTGAGAGAAATATTTGGCAAAGAAAGTCAGCATAACAGTCAATTGTGAGGTGGAACTTTACCATCAATTAAAACAGTCTGCATGGCCCGGCTGGGTCTTGAGTCCACCAGTGCCAGGGACCACTGGGGAGAACCTGGCATCGGGTCTGAGGTGTTGGCCTTGCTCTGGAGCTGCCTGGGAGCCTCAGTCCTTGGGAGCCTGCCTGGAGCTCATTTTACATTGCTCTGAGCTGTGGGTCATACTGTGCGTGTCACAGAACAGACTCTCCTTTTTCAAACTTCCAGTTACGTTCACTTCAAACATGGACTGACTGTATAAATGAATCCTGCCTTCAAGGTGCTCATGGTTTGGGGAAGGCACAGAGAATATACACCCTTAGCTGTGTCACAAGGTTGTTGTGCTGACTGTCATCAAAGAACATTTGATAGCATTGGCCAGAAGGACCTGGACGTGAGGATGTTAATTCTGACCTGGAGATGGTGGAGAGGATGGTAGAACTGGAGTAATGCTGTAGTTAAGGAGGATGGGCGAAGGCAAATTTTGTGTGAGGGCTTTCCAAGC
Organism: Molossus molossus; assembly: GCF_014108415.1. Classification (NCBI taxonomy): domain Eukaryota; kingdom Metazoa; phylum Chordata; class Mammalia; order Chiroptera; family Molossidae; genus Molossus; species Molossus molossus. The sequence continues at coordinate 33,615,543 of NW_023425351.1, read as the reverse complement.
ACAGAAGGTAGAGATGAAAGCGTAGACGTAGGAGAGACGTTTCTGGAAGATAAAGGGTAGTCTGAACTGGTTAGATTTGGGTGGCTGAAGAAGGACACTGGACATTTATATTAGAGTTAGTGTTAAACAAATGTAAGGAACTTGGACATTGTTGTGTGGTTAATCGAGTGTTCTCATACCAGGGGCATGTTCGTAAGTTTGTTGTTTAGGGAAACCTTCGAGGGAGTGAGGGAGGGCGAGCGTTGTGTGGACAGGAAGCCCATGTCTGAATGGCACCTGCTGTCTCATTCCTGCTGGAGGTAGCAGGAGCTCCGTCTAGGGCGGGGCTGTGGAAATGGACAGGCGAGACCGCTTTGGAGACTGTGGGGATCACCGGAGCCCTCAGGTCCATTGGGGGTTTTTATTTTTTATTTATTTTTATGCCTGGTGTCTAAAAGAGCCCTTGTAGGGCATCAGATTATCACTGTTCAATAGAAATACAATTAAAGTCATAAGTGCAAACCACATATGAAATAAAAAACATTTAGTAGACACGTTGAAAAGGAAAAAAAAAAACCCATGTAAGTTTAATTTTAATCATTTTAAAACTCAAATATTAACACATTGATTTCAACATGTAATCAATATAACAATTATATATATTTATATTTTATTTCTAATGTAACAATTCTAATAAAATATATACATCTTTTTCTTTCTTACCAAGTCTGTGGAGTCCAGTGTATACCTCATACTTAGCACAGCTCCATTTGCACTCACTCAGGACATGCCCGACTTGAATACATTTCTACTTATCTACTTACTACTAATCTACTTTTGCTAATCTACTATCGACTAATCCCATTAGGAAAAAAGAAATATTCAGGCTCCAGAGGCCCAGCCAGAAGGCTGGCCATGGCTGGAAGAAGTCTGCACAGACAAGAAGTTATTTAGTAGCTTCCACAACCCATTGAAAACAAAGAAGTGGCAAATTTCCGCCATTTTGGGGGGCAACTTATGACTCCATAGACTAATTTATTAACTTTCTCAAGTCTATTATATTAATGCTATAACTCAGTCTGCATTCATAAATTTTTCATGGAGACAGAGACTCTGATACTTCAGAATTAAGAAATAGAATTTAGAGGTTTTCTAGGCAGTGGGTGAAGATAAGACTTGCCTTCTGTGGCGGCTGGAGACTAATGAATCATGCAGACATTTTTCTTTTGCAATAATATATTTTATGTCAATGCATTTTTCACACAGATAAATGAGTAGATAGGAAGAAAAGGATGAGTGTGAATACGAAACTCTTTGAAAAAGCAAAGAAAACGCGTGCTTCTGGGATGTCTAACTTATTGTATAAACAAAAGGGTGAGAAATTGCATCAAAACAAATACATTACTGGAAGATTGGGGTTAAATGGAAAGTAAACATTTAATTTGATTTTCATACGTGATTATTAAAGTTGTTTTTGCATTGAAATATTTATCGAGGATTAACAGATTCCGATTACCCTCACTGATAACCTCCTTGATTCTTAGACCATTTCAAATGATAAAATTTCAAGGTGACAACTTTATAAAGTGAAGACTGAAGCATAATTGGTTTCCTAGTAGTTGAAAATGCACATTAAACATTTTGAGTTAGAGAGAATTGTGGAGAAGATTAAGTGACGTAATGTGGGTTCAGCAGAAAGGTTGTCCATGGGTTCCCCATCCACAGCTTTGCTAGGTGAACTCTGTCCATGGATGCCTGGGAAGTGGCAGCTACCGAAGGAGAGGGGTTCCTGCACCGGAGGAAGCAGTAAATGCCGCAGGAGTGACTCATTGCCTCGTACTGGGAGCTATTCTGGTCCCCTTTTATTTGTATCTTCAAGATTACATAGTGTGACTTCTAGATGTTCCTTTTGGGTAATAATTTATTCTAGAACAGATTTTGTTCCTTATTGTCTTTAAAATGGGTAAAACGAGCAAAGTTTTCTAAATATAAGGATAGCAAATAAAAAGGGAGAGACATGCCGGAGGAATTTCAAAAGGTGGGCTGTTGGTAGCGAGTTTCAGGGTGGCTGGTAGGATTAGATCAGTTCTCCCTGAAGTACCAAGGGCAAGACAGCGACAGCAAAATTAGATTTCCAATAAGAATGGGCTCTAAATTTGGTGTTTGCCAGGACACACCTTTCTCCTTTGGGCTCCATCTTATTTCTTTCTGGAAAAATATTCAGATTAAGGCAGTCTGTGGAAGGATCCACTCTATCCATTTTTTCTTTTATTCTGGAGTGGAGGACATTTAGGTTCTAAAGGAAGAAAATCTAAAAATGTGAGATAATTCTCCCCCAATATATTGAAGGTGAGTGTAAAAATCTGAGCAATAATAGAATTCTTTTTGCTTATAACATTTATTGTGTTTCTGTGACCTCTTCCTTCCCTTATTTCTCACTTTACCGAGGATGATCAATAAGAAAAATGAAAAACAAAAGGACCAAAAGGACCTCACTTACTGTATGGTAATGGTTTTGGTCTTTTATAAAATGATGGCATATTTTTGTCTCATTATTTGTTTTTTTGTTACTGAGTTGTTGAAGTTCCCTATGTATTTTAGAAATTAATCCTTTATCAAATATATGATTTGCAAATATTTTCTTCCATTCTGGAGGTTGATTGTTTTCATTCTGTTGATTGCTTTCTTTTCTGTGCAGAAGCTCTTTATTTTGATATAATCCCACTTGATTAGTTTTGCTTTTGTTACCTGCGTTTTTGGTGTCATAGCCAAGAAAAACGGTACAGTAACTATGGAAAACAGTATGGAGGTTCCTTGAAAAATTATAAATAGAACTACTATATGATCCAGCAATCCTATTTCTGGGTGTATGTCAAAAATAATTGAAATCAGGATCTTGAAGAATTATTTGCATTCTCCCTTTCACGGCAGCATTCTTCACGCCAGCCAAGGTACAGAAACAACCCACATGTACACTGACAGGTGACAAAGAAAATGTGATATATATATGAATATATATATGAATATTATATATAAATATATATATATGAATATTACTCAGAGACCTCATTGACAGCTGGACCTAAGGGCCACTGCAATCAGGAGGCATGGATGACATCCATCTGGTAGATGCGGGCCATGATCTGATGAATTCACTCTGATCTGATACCAGATGCCTGTTCTCCCAGGCCATACCTCCAACCTTGGCACTATGTAATCTCTCCAGAATTTGTGTAACCTCAGAATAGAGGGGACTAAGTTGATTAAGATTTAGTTTTCATTATTCAGTAGACTGAAAACTCAGAGAATAAACTGAGTTAAGAAAAAGTATCCTCATGATAATTTTTTGTCTAAAGTTTGTGCTCATCATGGTAGCCTTGTCAATATTTGTGTGGGTTTGGGGATGAGGTATAGTTAGGGGAGAAGGGGGTTGTCTTCCCTTTTCTCTCTCCTAACTTAGGACATTGAGTATCCAACCTGGAGCCATTTCCGGTCCTCCAGTGTGCTGCCATCATTTCCAAATTGTCCACCAATGTCTCTTCTCTCCATTGCTTGCCATTGGAATCAGAGACAAAGCAGACAAAACTACATCTGGGAATATGTCTGAGGACACCCTCACCCTCAGATAACCCCTGTTTCTCACAGAATCCTGCAGGTATCAGAGCTTCGATCAGCTCCCAAACCCACTTACCTTCTTTTCTGAGGCCCAAGTTGTTCTGGAGGTAAGGAAGAAAAACCTTTATAGCTTAGTGAGCAAGTAGCAAACATGTACAGAAAGGAAAGGAATGGAGAAACTGTAGGCTAAGATGAAACAGATTTCAGAATTTAGATGGAGAGAGGGGAGAAAGTGGAAATGTGACCACCGCTTTTCTTGTTGAAAATGTAGACCTGTTGGCTTACCAGGCATTTCCCTGCAGGGAGAATATGTTCTGTGTGTGATTCTGCTGAGTCTAATATATGCCTCTTGCAGATGCTTTGGTGTGGACTCTGGGACATTTGGGAGCGATGCTTAATTGTCCGGGGAGCTAAGAATAATGTTTGCCTTTTTAAAGCCATTTTCCTTTGTTGAGGTGGATGCTGTTGCATGGAGCCCTTGCTCTTGGCCACTGTTTGAGGTCACCAGAGAGCAGCACAGGGCATCGTTTCTATACTCAGAGCAACAGAAGTAATTATTGTGATGACAGTGAGGAACACTGCCATCCTTGGACACTCCCTTCCTGCTCCCAGGTGCTGTTATTTTTATTGTGGAAGAAAGGCCTCTGTGGCGGGCCCCTTGTTCCCCTCCCCTGCAGCTTGCCTCGTGAGTTCACTATGGGAACTGGCAGCTATGTCCCTGAGAGTTTCACGGGAACCTGTGTGGTCTGGTCATGCTGTCGTGGAGAAGACTCGTGGACAGCCTTCCACACCACTCGTGTTCACAGGGGAAATCACCCCCGGTTTGTCTGTGTCTGAGGTTGATGCTTGTCTAGGAACCAAAACCACAGCACCACTCAGAACAATTTAGAGCGGTCGGTCGATGGTGAACCCTGGGGAGGTTGCAGGGAGGAGCAGAGCTTTGTGATCCCACGTGCTTTCCTCTGTGGGAAGAAGCCAGCTCAGCACTTCCCTGAGCAGCCCGACTCAAGCTCCTGTGATGAGTTTCTCCCTTTAGGGAGCAATAAAACAGACAAGGCAGGAGCCGGGGCTCGGGTGGTGGGAGAGAAGAAGACAGGCTCTTTGACCCAGCATCGGCTCCTCTGCTGTCTGTTGGCCCTTTATCCCTGCTACCACCCTTAATGTTTGATTACTGTTTGTTCAATATTTGTTGATGAATGAATAAGTATTTTGGGGTAAAATGATTGGTTAGAGTACAGCTACTTTCTTTTAGATTTGTAAGTTTATGCAGTTGAAAGTATGTCTCTTCTTTTTTAAATTTTATTAAATGTATTACAGTGACATGGGTTAATAAAATTTTACAGGTTTCAAGTGCATAATTCTAGGATACATCATCTGTATTTGCATTGTGTGTTCACCACCCAAAGTCAAGTCTCCTTCCATCACCATGTATTTGATCCCCTTTGCCCTCTGCTACCTCCCCCACCCCCTTTCCCTCAGGTGACCACCATACTGTTGTCTGGGTCTGGGAGTTTTTGTGTGTTCATTTGTTGCTTTCTGTTTTATATCCCATATATGAGTGAAACCACACAGTTCTTGACTTCTGTCTGACTTATTTCACTTAGCATAATATTCTCATGATTCATCCATATTGTCACAAATGGCACTATCTCATCTTTTCTTATGGCTGAGTAGTAGTCTATAGTATATAAGCAAACATCTTTCTTCAGTCATTCATCAAAGGATACTTTGGTTGTTTCCATGTCTTAGCCACCATGAATAATGCTGCGATGAACATAGGGGTACATATATTTTTACAAATAAATGTTTTCAATATTTTTGGGTAGATACACAGAAGAGGGATTTTTTTTGGGTCCTATGGTACTCTATTCTTAAATTTTTCAGGAATTTCCATACTGTTTCTCATAGTGGCTGTACCAGTTTATATTCCCACCAGCAGTGTATAAAGTTTCTCTCTAGCCCTTGTTACTTCTTGTCTTTTTGATGACAGTCATTCTCACAGGTGTGAGGTTGTATCTCACTGTGGTTTTAATGTGCATTTTCCTAATAGCTAGTGGAGTTGAGCATCTTTTCATATATCAGTTATTTTTGTAATTAACTTGTTGTTAATAATGAGACTGTAAGCATTTCGTCCATTATTTTGTTGTTGTTCGTCTACAGTCCTATTATTTTTATGACCAAAATGTCTAACAATTTCACTGATAACTCAGCCAGGATAGTCAGACAGAAACCTAGTTGATAAAAATAACTGGGTCAAGCAGCTCTGTGGATCTGTTTCAGCATTTCTGAGAACAGGACGGGAGGCCCCAGACAAGAGGATCTGTGTGCATGACCATGTTAGTTAGCTCTCTGTCCCCTCCACTGGGGAAGCATTAGAAGTCCGACAGAATCCACTTGGTGATGGCGTTATCAGAGAAATGCCTTTCTCTGTTGCTAGTGGGAGTGGGGTTCTTTGGGTGCTCCTGGAATAAGCATTTCTGGAGAGCCCCATGGAAGGATAAAATGTGGTAAAAAGCTTTGTTTGCATGGAATTATATCCCTCGGTTTGCAAAGTCTCATTTCCCTTAAGCCAGTCCTGGAAGAGGTGCAGCTGAGTATTCAGCAGAGCTAGAAGCAAAACCAGTGTCTATAGTTTTCATTCCATGGTGGAGTATGTCCAGCACAGCATCAGGCTAGTTGCAATACATTAATCCATTGTATGAGGTCCACATGGCTCACAGCAGAGTGTGATAGCTCCGCAAGCCAGGAGTCAGGCAAGAACAGGCAAGAGAGTGGGAACTCCTTTGTTTAGAGTTTAAATATCTGAAATTCTGAGCTTGTGGGGGCCATGCCTCCTCTGTCCAATAACCTGTTCCCAGGTGTGACTGACAGGCAAGTACCTTTCCTACGTCACCCAGACTTTGCTGGGCATGTGTGTAGTTGGCCTTCTCTTTGCTTCTTTCCAGTTAATTAATAACTGGGTTCACCACAACGGTATCAGTTGCACTACCTATAATCTGATAGTTCAGGCAGCACTCCTAATTCTTTATATGAGGGGAGAGCACTCTGCAGTAAAAGCAGGGCAGGAAGGAAGCGACAGTCCTTGGGAAGCGTGATACCAAGGTCTTATTTGTCAGAGCTGGAGGAAACCCTGGGAATGGGGAGAATGAAGTCTGAAATGGCAGAGTGTGCAACCTGCAAGAAGAGATAAAGACAGCAACCAACTTCTTTCTCATTGTCGTGGATAGCATTTTCCTGGACTTGGAGGGGGTCAGGGGAAAGGTGAGATTTTCCAAGGGAAGAGAAGATGAAAGTGCCACTGTGGGAAGGGAATGGGCTGCTGAGGAGATAGGATTAGGGAGCAAGGGAATTCCCATGTGTGTGTGTTTGGGGGGTGGGGGGCGGCAGTTCTCCAAGGACCTGAAGGAAGAAGCTGTGTTTTCTGATGCTTTCATGTGGATTCAAGCTAATGAGCTGTACATAAGGTTATGATTGCTGGCCCTATTTTGTACTCTTTTTGGATGCTTACTGGATATCTCTTTAAAATATTATTCAAACCTCTGTTGGAGCTCAAGGTCAGGAGCCCCTGTCTCCTCCCCTCTACATGGGCCACCAGGCAGAAGATGACAACTGGCCAAAAAGCCCAGAGAGATGGTAAAACTCGTTCCATAACCATCCCTCCCCAGACAGGCTGATGGTGGGCTCCGATTCATTCTTCCAGACAAAAGAGGTTTCCTGACATTCTAGCACCTGGAAACTTATCCTCCACCCTGTCTGCCAAAGACTAAGATGTTTTACGGGCCAGTGATCCTACAAGACAGAATTTTTATTGCTTTGTGTTTTAAAGGAGCCAAAATGCAAAGAAAGCATTAGCCTTTCATTTGCCATATAAATTGCACCCTCGAATGACATTCCTTAATGAGAATTTCACATATCCCAAAATATAATATAAGAAGAGAAAATTGGAAAACTAAAAACCCATTTCTTCAGGCTGCTAGAATTTCATTAGGCAATCTTCTGTTTACTTAGACTTACCTTCATTTCATATATATTGGATGTGTGGTCTTGTTTTCCAGATCATTTTAGCATGCATTTTGTGTACATTTAAGCCAGTGCATGTTTGGGCACCTATTTGGTGCTTTTGTGTCGTTCTAGTGGGAAGCCACATCTGTTATACGTATTATATAATTATGGGCGGCATTGCTTGGGTACTGCAGATTCAATTGGCAGGCCCTCTTCTACTTGTTACCCTGCCCGAACAATGAAAACATGAGAGCAGTCTGTTATTTGAGTCTAGTTCCATCTCACCATTAATTATCTTTTGTAAGCAATGGATGTTTCCTTAGCAACCATGTTAACTTGTCACTCAGGGTCTTTTCTCAAGGTGAACTGGATTCATTTTCATCATTTTTATTCTTTTGTAACTGGCTCTGTTCATTATCATTCTTACCTCATAGTATTAGTTGTTTTTGGTGTTGTGATCACTTGCACAATTTACAGGAAAAATCAATTGTTAAAACCCTGGAATTTCGCCTAATACATGTCATGTGGTCATTGGCTCATGGAGGGGACTCTTTTAATTGTACCATTAAATATGATTCCTAATTGTATGGAAAAGACTCCAATATTTGCAAATCTGTTTCTCGTTCCCAATCACCTGGAATTTAATGTTCTCAATAATTAAGTAGAACATTGGGACAGAAGAGTTTTCTTATATACCAATAAATGGGTTGTGTCTGAAAATTAATCTGATAAAGTATCATTTAGCAGATTAAATCATTCAGTCAATCAGTGAAATATATAAGGTTTTTCATTTGTTTTACTTTTCTTTTGCAATATTGAAATGCTTGATAATTTATTACAATTCATAGGCCAAGAACAAGTATTAGGAAACTTGAAGGGTCTTCTTATGAATGTGAGGCAATGGAATTCACATCTTGCAGACACATTTTTGCTCATTATAGTTTGACTCACTACAGTTCCTCTAAACACCTTTCAAGGTGAGAAGGCAGACAGGAGTCTACAAATGTGTGGAATGTCACCTGCTCCCTGGGGTCAAGCACTATAGGGGCCCCAGGTGGGAGAGGTTAAGATAGAACTGTCTATTATAACACAGGACCTGGGCACCAGGCTTTTAGACTGTGAACTTTGTTTTGATTGTTTGAAAGATGGAAAAGGAGTGTTTGAGGGTCAGGAAATCTAAGTCACACACCCACTCCTCATATGAATTATATGGTATATAAATAAAAAAAATATATAAATTGGTAAATATGCTTTACCAATAAACAACATTTAAATTGTTTCTTCTGATTCTAGTAATTGACTGGTGAAATCCTCTTATTTGGGAGGTTTAGAGGACATGATGGGGGCTGATACAGAACACTGGATGGAAAAAATAAGATTACATTCATAAAAGTGATTTGTTAATGCTAAAGTGATGAACAAATTGCAGCTGCCATTATTACTGTGTCTGTTTTCTTCCATGATAATCTGCATACATTTAGAGCTCACTGAATCACTTTAGTTCAGGGGTAATATTCTATAGTTGATTTTCAATGTAATTGCATTTTCCAAGAGAACAGGATTCCACAGTTATTTTGCATTTTAATAAAACAAAAGTGTTAAAGTCCCTAAGGTATTGCATGGAAGAGAAGTAAATTTACTTCAGCAAGTTCATAACTAGGACCGAAATATGGTTTGAATAACTAAGTAGTTACCACATTACAGAAACTTCTTGTTGTTTTTAAAAGGTCCAACTAGGAATCTGACTTTAAAAGTGATATGTTCTTTTTTTTGCTTAAATGATGCAAATATTATATGCTACCAAAATGAAACACCTAGTTTGGTAGAAAAGTATCAGTTGCTTTTCTTAAAGACATTTTGGTATTATGGAAAATTTTGATGTAACAGAAAGGTTTATGGAAGAGTAAAATGAGCCCCACTATGCTTGCCATCCAGCTCCAAGGATTCTTGACATTCATGAAGTTAGAATTTCAAGAGTAAAAGACTATAAATATTAGATAATTATTTTTATTGCTATAAGTAAGGTATACTTGCAGATTATATATATATATATATATATATTCTACATTTTGTGATTTGAATTCTTGTCCATGTGCTAGTTTTTGGCTTCTCTTTTGATCCTGCCCTAAATCTTTGTGCTCTGCAATGCAGACGTAAAATCTTCCCTCCAACTTCAATAAATTTGGGCCTACTGATTCTATCTGAAAGAGTAACTTTCAGAATTCTCCCTCCATGTATTTTTACGTCTGCATTATGGTGTGTTCACACCTATCACCATAGGTTTTAGTCTCCCGAATAGATGATCATGAACAATGTATTTGTTTCCTCATCCCCCAATCATAAGCATTAATGGGCTGTAGTAGGGAAGTATAATAAAAAGCCCTTTTCCCCACTGAACTGATATGCTTCAGACTAACCCAGCCTGTGAAAGGCCTACTTACCTAGCACCACTCACATAGAATTTGGCAACCTTAGCAAGGTAAAAAAAAAAAAGAAAAAAAGAAAAAGAAAAAGAAAGAAAGAATAACCCAGACAAATAGATAACTGAGATGTGGAAAAGTACAATACACAATGAGGAACATGAAACATAACAAGCATTTGGATAAACTCCTCCAAGTGTAGTCAACATTTGGAATACAGCTGATGACTATGGAAGAGGATTTCAAAATATCATCCCACTCCACTAACCTCCACCTTGAACCTCCTGCTGATGCTTGCTAACACCAATACAGTTCATTTTTCACTTTCATATGCTGAGAGTTTTGTGTTAACTTCTTTCTCTAGCCTTAACCAGGGGCAAATTTGCACTCTCAGGGATTGCAATATTGTGATTTATGAGAAAAAAATATATGTGGTCATTCAGATGATCAAAATAGATTTCTCACATATATTTGGTCTTAGTCCACAGTTCCTGGCTCACAACTCCGAAAACCCATAGAATTTCCTAAGTGTTGAGAGTGAAAAAAGTGTCTTTTTTTATGTTAGTAAAGTGGTTTTGGGACAGCACCCAAGAATGGAGTTGGATGCTAGTGGAACCAACCAGGTAATTAGAGGAATGAAACTTTCAATTCCATTCCCCTGACCACCAGACCTGTTCTCATCACATGAATCCTTAAAAGAAGTAGAGACTGAAAGTGAGGAAGATTATTATGCTGCTCTTGAAGGAACAACCAACCATGTGGGGGAGAGGGCCATGTCACAGGGAAGAGCAGGTGGCCTCCAGGAACTGAGAATAAGCCCCCGTTTATAGCCAGCAAGGAAAAAGGAACCTCAATCCTACAACCACAAGGAAGAGAATGCTGGCCAAAACTTGAATGAGTTTGGAACAGGATCCTGAGTTCTAGATGTGACCTCGGCTTCCTTTACCCTGGGGAGAACCTGAGTAGAACTCAATTATGACTATTCCCAGTATTCTGAAAGTATGAGATAATAAACAGGTGCTGTTAGAAGATACTGAATTTGTGGTAAGTTGTTACACAGCAACAAAAAGTAAATACATTTCTGACGTAAGTTTTACTATGAATTTTAAATCTAATGATATTTGAAGCCAGTTTGAAACTGAAAGTAAATTTTTGCTTCCATATCTGTAAGTTTGTCCAGGATTGAAAAGTTTAATGACAGATTATGCTATGCCTGATCAAACTCTTCAATGGCAAATTAATTCTGATATCTGAAGCCAGATACCTTTGGGTTATTTTCACAAATTTTTGATTTACTTATAAAGGGATTTTACAGAGTTTATTAAAGTGCTTTCTTTAAAATCTTTTGTTTTAAACTATGTGGAAGAAACATCATAGACCATATGCCTTTGTTGTTGTTGTTGTTAATCCTCACCTGAGGATATTTTTCCATTGATTTTTATTTATTTATTTTTATTTTATTATTTTATTTTTATCCTTACTCGAGGACATTTTTCCATTTTTTTGTTCAGACAGAGTGGGAGGGAGAGAGAGGAAGAGAGAGAGAGAAACATCGACATAAAAGGGACACATATGGCTGCCACCCGCACGACCCAACCAGGGCCAGGGACAACTGCAATCGAGGTACATGCCCTTAGCGGGAACCGAACCCAGGTCTCTCTGGACTGCAGGCCGATGCTCTAACGGCTGAGCCAAACCGGCCAGGGCCCATTGATTTTTAGATAGTCTGGAAGGGAGGGAGGGAGAGAGAGAGGGAAACATTAATATGAGAGAGACATATAGATTGGTTGCTTCTAGTACTATCCCAACCGACCAGGGCTAGGGGTCTAACTGGCAACCCAGGCACATGCCCTTGACTGGGAATCAAACTCTTGACCCTTCGGTTCATGGGCTTACACACTAACTGCTGAGACAAACTGGCCAGGACAGGCCATATGTTTTATGTTTGCTAAATACTGAAGTAGATTTCTCAACTATCTAACTTGCTAGATTTTGGGCATTTCAGAAAACTTTACATATTATAAAAAAATCCTTTGTCAACACATTTTATTCACCAAGTCTGTGTAAATCAGAATCAGTGGAAATCTGAAATAGAAAAAGAAGTACATCTCTTAATGGGTGAATTGCATAGAGCCATTTCAACCCACATCTTTGATATTTCCAGAGAGGCACTAAAATCAGTAAAACTAATTAATGTCTGGCCTTGTGAGAAGATGAATTCCTACCCCTCTGTTGACTTTTTGTCTGTGAAGCTTTTTGTTTTGCCATATACATCCTGGTGTTAGTTCTTATATTTCATGATGCCGAGATTGTCATGTTTTTAAAATTAATTGGAGTGCTTTATTTTAATGCCTTTTCCAGAAGAAGACAGTAATGTAAGGCAAATTTATGCTAGATTTAAATCTTTTGGAATGATTCCAAAGACAAATGAACTTGAATGGAGGTCCTTCTCATCTGGACTATGTTACTGTGACTTTCATTTAAAACTCTTATTTTTCTAAGAATTCTAAGCTGGTAAGAGATTGTGAGTTATTTTACCTTTATCGTGACACATGATTTTTTCTCCTTTTGCAAATGTCTTTTTGTTAAATGGCTCATACATTCAACACCCTTCAAAATAAATGTATTCCTTATTTAACTTCAAAGTAAATGTTTGAAATAACAGGAGAGGGAGAAAAATTGCTGAAGTCTCAAGGATAGGCATATGAATGACTGCGCTTGACAATACGACAGTTGATTAGCTCTGATGTTTTTATGTATTTGGGGAAAATTGCACTGGTTCCGATTGCTTTAATGATCTGTTGTTTCAAGTCAACAATAGAAGTGTGTATTCAAAAGAATATTTTCTTCCATCTATTTCCATTGTCTTAGGCTCGTAACTAACCCACGGAAGACTGATTTCTAATTTTATAAGCAGAAAGGATCTTTAAAGGAAATTGATGAAGCGCTTCTCTCCGTCCTCTCATCCCAAACTGCTTTCTCTACAAAGACTTTAAGAAATGAAACAGTTATTGAGGCTGCCAGTGGGTTCCACTGGTTGGACTGTACCTCGTGGTTGGCTCACTAATTTGGCTAGGCTGTGTCTGTCATCATTAAGGATGATTCGCAAGAATGCTTTGTCTGTTTGCATCGATTCTGGTTGCTTTTCTTATGTTTTTTTTTTTTTTGCAGTAACTATAGTGTACATTATTTTTATTCTGGAGTTGTTTCTACTACTTAACATTTGATGTTGATGGTCATTCTCTGTCAGCAGAAAAATAGAGTAGGCTAACTTTCCTGCTTGTCATTTGGGGAAGATAATTATAGATCTTTACTTTTTGTTAAACTTCTTCTTCCTCCAACATATTGGGGATAAACACCCAGGATACCACAGAGGTTGCTAACCTTTTCTTTCACAAGGAAAAAGACACTGTCTTCCTGTTATTTGAAGTTTAGGCAACTTCTTTTTGTAACTATCTGGTATCATATAGCATGATGGTATAGTCACATTAACCCATTCTTAGTGCTGTTAGATGTTAACAAACTCTCTGTACTTGAGAATTTTTCCTCCTTTGCTCATTTGTGTCTAACTCAGCTGTGTGTGTCAGAGACTTAAACTCTTTTGATCACCCCAGAGTCTACCTCACCTCTGGCACTGGCCGACACTCTAATGATAACTTTGGGAGAGCATATGTTTGACTGATCTTCACTAGATAAATTTCACCAGGGATCCTGTCTTCTTCCGTGATTGAGTGGAAAGCATGTGGGCTATGGACAACTTAGACAAATTGTTCTACCAGGCCTGGCTGGGTGACCTTGAGTTGATTACTTAAGCTTGCTGAGCTTCAGGTTCCTATGCATAAAATGTGCATATTACCTACCCCTCAGGCTTCTTATAAAGATTATGTAATATTACTGTAAGTGCAATATTTATAATACAGCAAATAGTTACTATATATAATAAATGCATGACATGTAATAGGCCTTTAAGTGTATATCATCCTTAGGAGGAGATTCTTCTTTTTCATTTTTCTACACTTTGATAAAAACAGCAACGAAAACATCTTTCACAACATTATAGACATTGTCAAATGCACAAGTGAATGGTACATTTCCACCTACTCTAGCTCTCATGATAGAATAAACATAAAAAATTATAATGGGTTCCTGTGAGTAGTCAGAGCTTTATTACTAAGTAGATTTATTTATAGCACCAAGCTGTTCTTTAAGGTGAATTTAATGCCAAAGATGCATGAAACTACAATGTTCCATTCCTTATAATCTCCCAGAAGAGAGAGGATGATTTGCATTTATTCACTTATTTACATTTTTTAAAAAAATAGCCAGAGCAGAGCTGGCTTGCTGAGTATTCCACTGAAAGTTCTCTTGATGGTCATTCATAATAATATGTGACCAATGGGGACGAGGACCTCTGGAGAACGAGGATCAGTCCCAGCCAATTCAACACTGAATTCCCAAATGAGTTACAAGTTAATTTGTTATTGCACAGAGTTCTATTCAGCCCCGTAGAGTACTTAGAATTTCTTAGGTGTTTATTGTTTAGTAATAAATGTTTATGCAGTATACTGTATGGCATGTTCTTTAAAAAAATGAGTGAGAGTCAAGGAATAATTTGAGGACATACTGTTGCAGGAGGGACAATGTTTGGAGAGGAGGAAGACGAGTGGGTGAAAGGTAGATAGATGTCTCTTCTCAAGATGGACAGTGTGGGGTGAAACATGAGAGGAGGGGGCCCTGTGACGTTTGTCACTGAAGTAGTAGGTGGAGCTGATGTCCACACTCCTGTTAGCCAGGTACCAGAGTTGAGGTACCACATCCCCTTTCCCACTACACTTGATGCGTCATTTCAGTAATGTCTGCATTGGGTAGAAGGCATTTTGAAAACATGTGGACTGTGTGGGAGGCATTTTGGAATATAAAGAAGGATTTTTCCCCTCTGACCAGAAAACTAGAAAGTGTCTGAAGGTATAGCGACATGGAGAACTGAGGAAGCAGATGGTTTCAAGCTCTGATCAGCCAGGAGCTGCTGGTTCCTGTCCCCAGGGTGACTTCAGAACACTGCGTGGTGGATAAAAAGCAAATGAAAGTACTCAGGCCTTTGAAAGACATATGAATTCAATGGATCTGGGTGCAAACTTCTTAAAATTTGGAAATATGATGATTCTTTGAAGCTCTTTTTCAAAAGAAGAGGACAAAGTAGCTAGCAATAAGCCTGGAAAGGCAATCTCTCTTTGCCAAACCCAGGAATGACGTATGTTTATTTGGACGAAGAAAGCAATGAAACACCTCATCATATTCAAGGTCAATCTGAAGTTAAACTAGAGGTATTCAGGTATTGTCCTCTCGTGAATGTTCTCTGGTAGCAGAAACTTACAGCATCCTTCTGCATTATTTCAAGCTTCCTGAGACAGTGTATTTCCCACCCATCTCCACCTGCTGTCTAATCGCCATATCAGTCACAGGGCTTTGCAAAGATAGGTGCTCATCCAATAGCATGAAGAATGCAATGTGAAGAAAAATGCAGGGCCAGAGCAGCTGTCCAGGTGTATCAATTTTAAACCAACAGCTTTGTTTGGGGAATTAAAACCGCAGTTTATATTTGAAGACATAGAAGAGAATAGAAGAGGAGAAATCCACTTATTTGGGTTACTGTGGTCAAAATAAGGCATGTGGTCTATCCTCCTGTTCTCCAGCTCCTGTCTCAGGGAGAAGTCAGGATGGCCTGTTCACATTTCCATACCTGTTAATGCAAGAAGAGGTATTAACATTGGGTTTTTTTAGATCCTCTTGTCACCTGATGGTTTCTGGATCTTCCAAGTTGTTTGTTCCATAGAAGAAATGAAAGATGTGATGGGAGTGACCCTCGTCTCCAGAAGTTGGTGAGATACCACCTGCCTGCCTCTGCCCACCTGACTTAGCCTGCAGACTTTGTCGCCTTACCCTTCTTCTCTGCTGATATCTGAGATGGGGCTAGATTACAGACTTGCTGGTTTATAATCTAGAATTTGGGCCGAAATGTGAAAATAGTCCCAGATTAGACAGTACATTCATCTCTGTTAGTAATTTTTTTTTTTTAATCCTCACCCGAGGATATTTTTCCATTTTTTTGTATAGATAGAGTGGGAGGGAGAGAGAGGAAGGGAGAGAGAGAGAGAAACATCCATGTGAAGGGACACATATAGTGGCTGCCACCCACACGACCAACCAGGGCCGGGGACAAACTGTAACCGAAGTACATGCCCTTAGTGGGAACCGAACCCGGGTCTCTCCGGACCGCAGGCCGACGCTCTAACCGCTGAGCCAAACTGGCCAGGGCTTTGTTAGTAATTTTAACACCTTACAGTTATTTGCTTTCTAAAAATTTGTCGGACATATCTACTTATATTTTTCTTCAGATTTTCTCATGGGGAACTTTTGTAGCTCTCCGTATACCCTCCAAAATATACTTATCAGATTCTCATGACCCTCTTTGCATTTGTCCTGACTATGACCTTTGGTCTGCAGTGTTCAAAAGAATGTTCCAAAAGTGAATTTTCACTGGTTGTATTTTCACCTACCTCAGGTTAATGCATGACTGTATTTTAAAACACCACATAATTCCAGTTAATATTAGACATCAGGAGCACTGACTTGTCTTTGGAGTGTGAAAAAAAAAGCTACTTAAAATGTATTATATCCCACTAAAAATAATTCTGAACAAATACAGATTTTTCAAAAGCTCTTCCACCCCAACATTCCCACCCATAGTTTTTAAAATGCCTCTATCTTTTGTTAGTAATAAGGAATTATTTTAGCCCCAGAAAGAAGCTGATGCAGTAATTTTAATGAGATAGCCACTTAATGATTGTCAGGTTTTGATAGTACAGTTCTTCCAAAACACATTTACATTAATCTTCCTGGTTATTAGAACTCTAATTTTACTCAGATATTGGGGATTCGTATATTTTAGGGAGTGAAATAAATACTTTAAGCCAATATATAGTTTCGTTGTCTTTGCTAGGTTGAGCATGGCATGAAATTCTGAGCAATCACAGGAGAGGAGAAGTTTCTCAGGAAAGTTATCTTCACTCTTAAAAAGATACTCAGTACAACATGTGTCTTTTTTTAAAATTTGGACTTAGTTATGTGGGAACACAAGACTGGAGAACTATAGTCATCCTAATAAAATAAGACGTGAGTCTGCAATTGTCAAAACAGAGCAGTCTTGATATTAAAATGCTAATTTAATGGATACACTACTTTGGAACTTTTTGTAAGATGATAAGTGTACCATATTATATACAAAAGTTTTTTTAAACAGCTTCAATCAATGTTAGAAGTGAGGGTAATCTTTTATAGATTGCATTCTCTGTGATTTTGCAGTTGGCTAAGCTCAACACAGGTGTTCATTAGAAAAATCTATAAATATTTAAGGTCTTTTTCTCTTAGGCATGTTGTAATGGGTATAGAGTGTGTGTGATAAACTGTTACTGTTTGAAATTGCTGGAATTTGGAGATTGTTCCTCCAGAATAACCTAGACATTGGAGTGATAAATGCACACATAAAACCTTTATTTTAAAGTTAAAATTCAGGAGGGTAAACATATTTGCCTATACTTTTATAGGCATTTTCTATGAGTATGGTTTCAGTAGTTGCAGGTCTGTGCCATATTTTAAAAATAACCAACCCCATAACTCCTAATCTAATATCCAGTTACGATTTCTGTGAAAATTGAGCATAGTCAGTCTCAGAGCAGAATCTACCTAGATTTCCTCCCTTATTTTGTACTCATATTTCATGAATATATGTAATATTTCCCCGAGTCTTTTAATTATAATACAATTATAACAGACAAATGGTTTGGAACTGAATATAATAAACTCTTAATAGGTGTACAACTCCACAGCAAGAGGAAGCATTCAGGCATCCAATAGGGTATTTTAGGATTGCAGTGTTCAGTGTGCTGAGAGCATCCATCTGTGTTTAGGTTTTACATAAGAAATGGAAAGTTTTAGTTAATAAGACAAATTAATTAAATGGTGGTTGGTTAGGAGAGTTTCTGCAGCACTTGATTAAGAAGATAAGCTTAGGAGGTCAATCTCATACTTTGATACAGTTCACAAACTTTAAACAGCATGCAGTATTTTATATTATACTTGATCTGTAATTGCTTTCTTAACCTTTACTTTCCATTCTGTTTCCTTGGTTTTACTTAAGTTCTGGTGTGCACTATAAACTCACTATCAGGAGGAAGACTCAAGGGCATGAATGAGAGAATAGAAAACTTTGCATTATCAACAATTTGATCTCCAACTCGGGTAGTAAAAAACTATGAAAAATTTGCATTTGCGTGTCACAGGAAATGAATATAGCATTCTCAATGAATGGCTGACTTGAGTGAAGAAATAAGCAATTAATGTTTGTTTCTAACAAACCATTATAGGGGAGGGGCTTGATTTACCCATTGGGTCCAGTTCTCTTATCACTGCTTTCTTGTCGATGCTAGTCTAGAAATTGTCACATACCTAATCACTGCTATTTTATTTCACCACCAAGCCTATTTGTTCTTTATTTTATCATTGTATCTAGAAAATTTTGATTTTTCTTTTGCAAACTCTCCAACAACTTTTTCACAAGCTCTTTTGTAATCTTTTTAATCTCAATAGCATTTTCATGGCCATTTTTTCTCTGTCAGGAAATATAGGACTAAATCATAATTTTTAATGAATGTATAGAATATATAGTAATCCGATGTGTATAGGTGTGTTTCTACACCATAGAATATTTTAAAAATTAACCATTCATGCTTGGTACAGGGGAGTAGAAGTAACTGTCTGACTTTGCCCTTTAGTCCCTGGTAGCTAAGCTGATTGATACAGAAAATATTGATGTCTTGAAATTTTACTATATATATATATTTCATATCTGTTTTTATTTATCTTGCTTAGCACTCACTGAGCCTGTTCAATATAGCAACTGTTTTTTATTTGAAAACTGGTGAATTTTATCATATCCTTGTATTAATTTTTAAAAAATTTCATTTTCTGTTTTATCTCTTCTCTCTTTATGGGACTATTTTCTTCAAATAAAGTCCTAGAAATTGCTGTGACTAATCTTGAGATTTTTTTCTTTGATTCTACCAGTTCCAATTTTTCTTAGCCAATCTGATCTGGAATTAATCAGGGAGATAGCGTAAATGGCTTAAATCCAGCAGACCTTTTTACTGTAGCTTTTCTTTATCAAAAAAAAAAAAAAAAAAAAAAAAAAAATCAATAACTTGTGTTTGTAAGTTACTTGTAAAAAAAACCCTTGTCTTTGTAAATGGAGACTTCTTCAAATGCACATTCATCTCCAATGTTCTTTCTTCAGATTTCTTTTTTAAATTTCTTTTTTATTTTAAATATTTTTATTGAAATTTTTTTAAGAGAGAGAGGAAGGGAAAAGGAGAGAGAGAGAAACATCAATGTGAGAGTGTAACATCAATCAGCTGCCTCCTGCATGCCCCCTACCTGAATCGAGACCACACCAGGCACGTGCCCTGACCAGGAATCAAACTGGCAGCTTGGTGCACAGAATAATGCCCAACCAACTGAGCCATACTGGCCAGGACTCTTCAGATTTCTTTATAAGGAACACATTAATCCCACCTTCTGCCCATGAGGCCAAAGAACCAGGCCAGTGTTTCAGGGAGGGACACCATGAGTATTCTCCTTGGTACTCTAAAGAGAATATATTTATTTACTACACAACCACTAACTGAATGTTTTAGGCATTGTACAATGTTCTAGATACCTGTGCATTTTAGACAAATGATATAACCACAGTACATTTTGGTTTAAGGTATTTTTCTTCATTATAAATGATACTTCAACACATCTTGAAACCAACTAGATTAATTCTTCTGAGTGAAGTAATGGGTAATCATTGCGGCCTGAATGTTTGTGTCCCTCCAGATTCATCTACTGAAGCTCTAACCCCCAGTGTGGCTATGTTTGGAGATGAGGCTTCTCAGGAAGTGATTAAGGTGAAATGAAATCATAAGGGTGAGACTCCACTCCCATAAGGTTGATGTTTTTATGGGAAGAGGCACCAAAGAACGCTCTCTCCCCCCCTCAGTATCTCTGTCTCAGCACAGAGGAAAGGCCATGTGAGGACATAGCGAGAAGATGGCTGTCTACAAGCCAGGAGAGGCCTCCCCAGAAACCAACCATGCTGCCCCCAGCCTCAGACTTCCAGCCTCCAGATCTGTGAGAAGATAAATTCTGCTGTGCACGCCACCCACTCTCCTGCCCTTTGTCTTGGCGGCTGAGAAGATGAATGGTTAGTGACCTAATGTGAGAGCCTCCGCACAAAGAAGACCCGGCGCTTTCCCTGTTGACTGCTGCAGTGAGAACAGCGAAAGACTGACTGAGACTTGGCCTCTGGTGTGTGGAAATAAGATCAATTAAAATAGATGAAAAAAGGACAGGACATAAGGTTTAACTGAGCTTTTTTTGAACTTAAGTACTTAAAATGAGTTGTGGATCTTCTGGAAAAAAAAAAATCAAATTCTTGAACCTCAAGCCCAGAGATTCTAATATTGTCAACTGGGGCGGGGTCTCTGTGCTTTATTTTTTATGTTAAGAAAGCATCCCATGTAATTCTCATGATTAATTGGGTTTTGGAACCACTAATTTAAGTGTTACAGTGGTGTATTTTTTTGTTTGTTTCTTTGTTTAAACTACTTTTTAAAGAAAGATGCTGTTTATTTTGTACTCTTTTAAAAATGAGTGTAGCAACATAACATACCATGGCCAACTAAGTCTCCATTGAGTCATCTCCTCATAATTAAAAAGAAATTTAATGAAATTTGTGCTCATATTATGTCTTTATCACCTCATTGATTTTAAATTCTCTTTTTCGGAAACTTGCCTCAAAATATGACTCATTTTTTTTTTTTTTTAAATCCAGCTTCAAAACAAAACATTTTAGTTGTGTTTCTTTTCCAGGGTAAGGTTTGATTGCTTTAGATAATTCAATAATGATAATAATAATAATAATAATAATAATAAAGGAGTCATCCATCCCCCCACAGGACTATTTCAGAAAAACAGACCCTGGCTTCATTTTTAATTTTTTGAGCTAGTTTTTATTCTATTTTTAAAGAAAATTTTCTTTGTCTTTTATTCCTTTCCCATCTTCTAACGACCTTCAACTGTTTTTAGCAACTCTCTAATTTTTTTGTGATCTCATTTTTATCATTTGGAATTTGACCAAAGTTATTAAAAATGACCAGCTACTTCCTGGAAAATGCTGCTGTGCCTTTGTGTTAGGTAGAGATTGTTCTGGTTTAGTATCATGGATTTCTGCATTTCTTCCAAAATTTACCATCGTATATGTCTTAGTTTGACTGAGAATCAGCTAATATCGACTCTTTAAACTCTAAAAACCTGAGGGGCTGATACTACCTGTTGTATTAAATCACATGCAATTGTTGTTTTAAGGCATAACAACAACAATCAGATATTGACAATTTCATATAATCCAGCCTAATATATGTGGTGGCTGAAGAAACTGAATCTCTGACAGATTTAATGATTTTGCTCAAAGTTACCTAAATGTAAAAGACAGAATTAGTTTTCATGTGCCTTTTCCCCTAAAAATCATAGTTGTTTCTCTTTAAAATAAAATATTTACCAACACCTGCAACCTGAAAAGAATTAGATTTTAAATTGTGTTATTTAATGTGTACTGCAAATGCAGACAATTTTCATTCAGAGAGCATAGGTGTTGCATTTGTATTATTTTAACATCAAACAGCTATTCTGTATTGCTCTCTATATATGTACATGTTTATGTGTGAATATACCTTTTTTAACTATTATCATTTATAGAACTGAACATTACCCTATAAAGAATTTTTAGATGGAATTGCGTTGTGAGTTCTACTGAAAAAACCTAATATATAAAGCATAAAGGAATTGTTATTTTATTTATGTGATAACTGTTATGTCTAAGAGGTACTATAAATGATCAGACCAAAGGGGAATTACTCATTGTAACAGGATCTAAGTCCTGGGAGCTTGTTCTAATAAGATCACAAATAATAAAAAAACATTACTGTAGCCTTGGAAGAAGGTCTATACCAGAGAGAAGCTCCTGAACTCATAAGTGTTGAGGTAGATTTATTGATTTAATAGCCCAGGTCTTATTACTGCCCTGTAATCATATTCCCTCCCATGTACTTTGCCACAGCAAACAGGTGGCCACTCCTCTTCTTGACTCCTTCTTCATGGAATTGGTTTTGGCCAATAGAATGAAGTGGAAGAGATGCGCCAGCTCCCAACACAGGGCTCACAAGTCCTTGCACATTTCTACCTGTGCTCCAGAAATGTGGTTCTCAACAGGAGGCAATTTTGCCCCCAGAGAATTTGGCAATATCTGGAAACATTCCGAGCTGTCACGACTTGGAGGATTCTACTGGCATATAGTCAATAGAGGCCAGGGATATTGCTGACCATCCTCTAATGAACGTGACAGTTCCCACTACACCCAGTGTGGTGGGTCCACTATTATATAAAATAGTGACTTTACATGTGTGGAATGTCAAGTTGGCATTATTGTCAGAGGATGCTCATTACCAGCTTAGGAGGTGAGTGCCCCTCCCCACTCTGGAGGACTTTGTTACTCAGATATTTGTTCTACTGCCTTGAAGTCTGGTGGTGGCATTGTCCCTTTCATACTGAGTATACAAGGTTTCAGTATGATGCCAACTGATTTGGTATGTGGGGACTTGTGCGTGTCAGGCAACTTCCTGACTAGAATAAAAGGTCGGAATAAAATCCAAGGGAAGTGTATTACCTGCCTCACAGTACTGAATATGTTTACCAGCTGAAATAATTACTGTTAGGATTAGAAGGTCCCTTAAGTCTCCCTCTTCATTCATTCTTTATGATGGAAAGTATAACTTCTGAAGGCTAATATTGCTTTGTTTTTCCTGAATCTCCAAAGACAGATTTTTCAAAAGATATATTTAAAATGTTTAATTGTATTATCACACACACACACACACACACACACACACACACACACACACGTGCGTGCTTTTGTATTTGGATTTAATATTACATTTTTTTTTTTTTAAATTGAGGTGACTTTTATATAAGATGGCAATATGAACACATACGAATCCCTACATCTGTCTCCACATTCTACTTACGAGGACCAGAAAGTCATCTAAAAACGATACCATGTTTTTATGCAATTAATAAGATGGAAGGAAATTAGAAGACTCCAAAGTCTGAAAAGAGGTAAACAATCCTCATTACTGATACTAGGAGTAAAGAGAGACCCCACCAACCTTGCTGTTCCATCTGTACATTTCTATAAAAATAGAATAGAAAATTGATATACAATTAAATCCTAACAAAACAAAGTCATTGGATTAAAAAAACTTTAATATTTTTTATAGAATGAGGAGGTTTTATCTGTAAAAATTAGCTGTCAAAATCTACCCCTCCTGGTTTTGGTAGCATTTTGGTGGGTCTTTAGTGGGAAGATTTTTAGCACATGAAGACTAGTATTGCAGAAGAGTTGAGTAATGCCCATAGAGAAACACTACAAAAAATTATTCTTAAAAAAGAAAATAGTTTTTATTGATTTTTTAAAATTTATTTTTTATTGATTAATTTTTGTTACAGATGATTCTCCTTTTTTTTCCCTACTGATTCCCCCCCTCCCCCGCCCCTTCCCCAGATTGTTGTCCATGTCCACTGTTCATGCATACATGGGTATAAGTTCTGTGGTTCATCCCTCCCCCACCTCCCCACTCCTTAGGGGATTGTCAGTCTGTACCCCGCTTCCACGTCTCTGGGACTACCCCATTCCTCAAACTGTTATGTTCATTATATTCCACAAATAAGTGAGATCATATGAAATTTGTCTTTCTCTGTTTGGCTTGTTTCACTTAGGATGATACTTTCCAGGTCCCTCCATGTAGTCTCAAAGGATAAGAGATCTTTCTTTCTTACCGCTGCGTAGTACTCCATTGTGTATATGTACCACAGCTTTTTGATCCATTCGTCTACTGATGGGCACTTGGGCTGTTTCCAGATCTTAGCGATTGTAAATAGTGTTGCTACAAAGATGGGGGTACATATATTCTTTCTTATTGGTGTTTTATGCTTCTTAGGGTATATTCCTAGAAGTGGGATCAATGGGTCAAATGGAAGATCAATTTTTAATTTTTTGAGGTTACACCATATTGTTTTCCATAGTGGTTGCACAAGTCTGCATTCCCACCAGCAGTGTACTAGAGTGCCCTTTTCTCCACACCCTCGCCAACACTTGTTGTTTGATGATTTGTTGATGGTGGCCATTCTGACAGGTGTGAGGTGATACCTCATTGTTGTTTTGATTTGCATCTCTCTGATGATTAGTGATGATGAGCATTTCTTCATATGTTTCTTAGCCATTTGTATGTCCTGTTTGGAGAGATGTCTATTTAGTTCCTCTGCCCATTTTTTAATTGGATTCTTTGTCTTCCTTTTGTGGAGTTGTATGAGCACTCTATATGTATTGGAAATTAACCCCTTATCTGATATATCATTGGCAATTATGCTCTCCCATACAGTGGGTAGCCTTTCCGTTTTGATGATTGTATCTTTCGCTGTGCAGAAGCTTTTGAGTTTGATGTAGTCCCATGTGTTCATTTTCTTCTTTGTTTCTATTGCCTTAGGTGATGTGTCAGTAAAAATTCTCCTGCGTAAGATGTCTGAGATTTTGTTGCCCACAGTCTCCTCTAGGATTTTTATGGATTCATGAGTTACATTTAAGTCTTTTATCCATTTTGAGTTTATTTTGGTGTAGGGTATAAGTTGATGGTCTAGTTTCATTTTTTGGCAAGTAGCTGTCCAATTTTCCCAGCAGCATTTATTAAAGAGGCTGTCCTTACTCCACTGTATGCTCTTGCCACCTTTGTCAAATATTAATTGAGCAAATTGCCTTGGGTCCATTTCTGGGTTCTCTATTCTGTTCCACTGGTCTATATTCCTATTCTTGTGCCGTTACCAGGCTGTTTTGATTATGGTGGCTTTGTAGTATAACCTGAAATCTGGTATTGTGATCTCTCAAACTTTGTTCTTCCTTTTCAAGATTGCTGTGGCTATTCGAGGCCTTTTTTGGTTCCATATGAACTTCTGAAGTAATTGTTCTAATTCTGTGAAGTATGCCGTTGGTATTTTGATGAGGATTGCGTTGAATCTATATATTGCTTTGGGTAATATGGACATTTTAATGATGTTAATTCTCCCAATCCATGAACAGGGTATGTGCTTCCACTTTTTTATATCTTGCTCTATTTCTTTTTTCAAAGACCTGTAGTTTTCTGTGAATAGGTCCTTTATTTCTTTGGTTAAGTTTATTCCTAGGTATCTTAATTTTTTTGCCGCAATGGTAAATGGAATTGTTTGCTTAGTTTCTATTTCTGTGAGTTCATCATTGGTGTATAAGAATGCCATCGATTTCTTGACATTAATTTTGTATCCTGCTACTTTGCCAAATTCATTTATTAAGTCTAGTAAGCTTTTGGTGGAGTCTTTGGGGTTTTCTATGTACAGTATCATATCATCTGCAAATAATGACAATTTCACTTCCTCCTTTCCAATTTGGATCCCTTTTATTTTTTCTTCCTGTCTGATTGCTGTGGCTAAGACTTCCAGTACTATGTTAAATAGGAGTGGCGAAAGTGGGCATCCTTGCCTTGTTCCTGTTCTTAAGGGAAATGCTTTTAGTTTTTGCCCATTGAGTATGATGTTGGCTGTAGGTCTTTCATATATGGCTTTTATTATGTCTAGATATGATCCCTCTATTCCCACACTGCTGAGCGTTTTTATCAGAAATGGATCTGGATTTTGTCGAAGGCTTTTTCAGCATCTATTGATATTATCATGTGGTTTTTATTCTTCAATTTATTTATGTGGTGTATCACATTTATGGATTTGCGAATATTGTACCAGCCTTGCATCCCTGGGATGAATCCCACTTGGTCATGGTGGATAATTTTTCTGGTGTATTGCTGGATTCGATTTGCTAGTATTTTGTTCAGGATTTTGGCATCTATGTTCATCAGGGATATTGGCCTGTAGTTTTCTTTCTTTGTTGTGTCTTTTTCTGGTTTTGGAATTAGAATTATGCTGGCTTCATAAAACGAGTTTGAAGTCTTCCTTCTTCTTGACTTTTTTGAAATAGTTTGAGGAGAATGGGTATTAGTTCTTCTTTGAATGTTCGGTAAAACTCCCCCGTGAAGCCATCCGGGCCTGGGCTTTTGTTTGCTGGAAGAGTCTTGATTACATCTTCAGTTTCTTCTGTTGTTATTGGTCTGATCAAGTTTTCAATCTCTTCCTGATCCAGTTTTGGGAGACTATGTGTTTGTAGAAATTTGTCCATTTCGCTTAGATTTTCGAATTTGTTGCCGTATAATTGTTCATAGTAGTTGTTAACGATCTTTTGTATTTCTGTGGTGTCAGTTGTTATCTCTCCTCTTTCATTTCTGATTTTATGTATTTGGGTTCTCTCTCTTTGTTTCTTGGTGA
This sequence comes from Molossus molossus, assembly GCF_014108415.1. NCBI lineage: Eukaryota > Metazoa > Chordata > Mammalia > Chiroptera > Molossidae > Molossus > Molossus molossus. The sequence goes on along the minus strand of NW_023425351.1, from coordinate 33,588,976 downwards.
GTCTAGCTAAGGGTCCATCAATCTTGTTTATCTTTCGAAAAACCAGGTCTTTGTTTTATTGATCCTCTGAATTGTGTTTTTGGTCTCTATGTCATTTATTTCTGCTCTGATCCTTACTATTTCCTTTCTTCTACTTGCTCTGGGGTTTTCTTTTTGTTTACTCTCTAGTTCTTTAAGTTGTGAGGTTAGGTAGTCTATTAGAGATTTTTCTTCTTTTTTGAGGTAGGCCTGTAGTGCTATGAACTTCCCTCTCAGAACTGCTTTTGCTGCATCCCATAGATTTTGTATTGTTGTGTCCTCATTTTCATTGGTTTCCAGGAAGTTTTTAATTTCTTCCTTGATCTCCTCGGTGACCCATTCATTGTTTAATAACATTCTATTTAGCTTCCATGTGTTAAAATGTCTTTGTATGTTCTTCTTGCAATTGATTTCTAGTTTCATACCATTGTGGTCTGAGAAGATGCTTGTTATAATTTCAATCTTCTTGAACTTGTAGAGACTTAGTTTGTGCCCTAACATGTGGTCTATCTTTGAGAATGTTCCATGTGCACTTGAGAAGAATGTGAATTCTGTAGTTTTGGGGTGTAGTTCTCTGTAGATATCTATTAAATCCATTTGGTCTAGTGCTTCATTTAGAGTCTCTGTTTCCTTGCTAATTTTTTGTCTAGAGGATCTATCCAGTGATGTGGGCGGGGTGTTGAAGTCCCCTGCTATGATTGTATTGCTATTGATTTCTCCTTTGAAGTCCTCCAATAGTTTTTAAATATATTTTGGTGCTCCTATATTGGGTGCATATATGTTTGTCAAGGTTATATCTTCCTGTTGGATAGATCCTTTCAATATTATGTAGTGGCCTTCTTTGTCTCTAGTTATGGCCTTCAATCTAAAGTCTATTTTATCAGATATAAGTATTGCTACCCCAGCTTTTTTTTCTTTTCCATTTGCTTGAAAGATTTTTTTCCATCCCTTTACTTTCAATCTATGTGAGTCTTTTGTTGTGAGGTGGGTCTCTTGTAAACAGCATATAGATGAGTCATGCTTTCTTATCCAATCAGCTACTCTGTGTCTTTTTATGGGAGCATTCAGTCCATTTACATTTAAGGTGGTTATTGATATGTACTTATTTATTGCCATTTTTGTTTAGTGTGGTTCTATTTTCCTTCCCATTTCTCCTGGTAATTACAGCAGTCCTTTTAACATTTCTTGCAGTGCTGGTTTGGTGCTAATGTATTCCCTTAGCCTTTTTTTTTGTCTGGGAAGCTCTTTATTTGACCATCTATTTTGAATGATAGCCTTGCTGGGTAGAGTAGTCTTGGATTCAGATCATTGTTTTTCTTGACCTTGATTACTTTATGCCATTCCCTTCTAGCCTGTAGTGTTTCTTGTGAAAAGTCAGCTGAGAGCCTTATGGGGTTTTCTTTGTAGGTAACCTGTTGCTTATCTCTTGCTGCTTTTAGGATTCTCTCTTTGTCTTTAATTTTTGGCAGTTTGATTACTATGTGTGTTGGTGTGGGCCTGTTTGGGTTCTTCTTACTTGCGGCTCTCTGAGCTTCTTGAACTTGAATGCCTTCTTTCTTCACCAAATTAGGGAAGTTTTCTGTCACTATTTCTTTGAATATATTCTCTAGCCCTCGCTTACTTTCTTCTTCTTCAGGGACTCCTATGATATGAATATTGTTCCGTTTCCAGTTGTCCCACAATTCTCTTAAGCTCTCTTCCTGTTTGTTTTTTTTTTTTTATATTTTTTTCCTTTTGGTTTTCTGATTGGTTGATTTCTTCTAGCCTGTCTTCTAATTCACTGATCCGGTCCTCAGCTTCCCCTACTCTGCTTTTTAGACCTTCCAGTGTGTTTTTCATTTCTGATATGTCATTCTTCATTTCTTCCTGTTGGTTTTTCATTTCCAGCTGGTTTATTTTCAACATTTCTATGTCTTTACTCATGTTGCTCATGTCCTTACACATGCTGTTGAGCTTCCGCAACATCATGGCTCTAAATTCTAGTTCTGTTAACTTGCTTAACTGCACCTCATTTATTTCATCTTCTGTAGAGGTCTCTTGATCTTTCATTTGGCTTTTGTTTCTGTTTCTCACCATTTTGGTTATCACAGTGGGCTTTGGAGTCTGCCAAGTTTTCCCAGTGGGTGTTGGTGTTCTGCTGTTTGTGGCTCTCTCTCCTGGGTTTGGATGCACCAGGGAGGACCCACTTTAATCCCGCCAAATCCCCTGTTCTCCAGGAGTCTGTGTGGCTCCAGCCGAGAGCTTAGCAGGCTACAGCGTTCCCAGGGCCCATGCAGGGTGGCAAGGGAGGCGGTGCGAGTAATTTCCCGCTGAGTTCCCTGGTACGGCCGAGTTCCCTGGTGTCCACGAGTCTGTGGGCCTCAGCTGAGAGTTTAGCAGGCTACAGAGTTCCCAGGGCCCATGCAGGGTGGCAAGGGAGGCGGTGCGAGTAATTTCCCGCTGAGTTCCCTGGTACGGCCGAGTTCCCTGGTGTCCACGAGTCTGTGGGCCTCAGCTGAGAGTTTAGCAGGCTACAGAGTTCCCAGGGCCCATGCAGGGTGGCAAGGGAGGCGGTATGATTAACTTCTGGCCGAGTTCCCTGGCCCCGCCGAGTCCCCTGGTCTTTGGGAGACTGTGTGGCTCCAGCCGAGAGCTTAGCAGGCTACAGAGTTCCCAGGGCCCATGCAGGGTGGCAAGGGAGACAGTAGGATTAACTTCCCGCTGAGTTCCCTGGTCCCGCCGTGTTCCCTGGGGCCCGCGAATCTGTGTGGCTCCAGCGGAGAGTTTAGCCGGCTATAGAGTTCCCAGGGCCCATGCAGGGTGGCAAGGGAGACAGTAGGATTAACTTCCTGCTGAGTTCCCTGGTCCCGCCGAGTTCCCTGGGGCCCGCGAGTCTGTACGGCTCCAGCGGAGAGTTTAGCCAGCTACAGAGTTCCCAGGGCCCGTGCAGGGTGGCAAGGGAGATGGTAGGATTAACTTCCTGCCGAGTTCCCTGGCCCCTGCCCAGGCCGCTGAGGACCCTGGGCTCTCGGTCCCCTCTTCCGTCCTTGCAAGCCTACCAGGATTGAGTGGGTGTTTCTGGTTAAGTAGTCCTCCAAGGTGTCTTTTGGCTGCCCTTTCCTGACGGTTTGCCTTTATTTTCCTTGTAAATCCAGTTTGGTCTTGGGAGATGGTCTGTGTCGCTCCGTTCACTTCGCCGCCATTTTCCGAATCTCTATTGTTTTTTTTAGAGAAAAAAATATTTTTATCAATTTTTTTTTTTTTTTTTTTTTAGAGAGAAAGGGAGAGGGAGAGATTCCTGCACGTCCCCTAAGGAGAATCGAGCCCCCAACCTGGGCATGTGCCCTAACCAGCAATCGAACCAGTGACATCTTGGTCTATGGGACAATGCTCGCCCAACTGAGCCACACTGACTAGGCAATCCAAAATAATTCTTTTTTAAAAAAAATCCTCACCCAAGGACATTTTTCCATTTTTTGTTCAGATAGAGTGGTAGGGAGAGAGAGAAAGAGAAAGAGTGAGAGAAACATCGATGTGAAAGGGACATATCGAGTGGCTGCCTTCCGCATGACCCAACCAGGGCCGGGGACAAACTGCAACTGAGGTATGTGCCCTTAGTGGGAACCAAACCCTGGTCTCTCTGGACCGCAAGCTGATGCTCTGACCACTGAGCCAAGCTGGCCAGGGCTCAAAAATAATTCTTAATGGGAAGAAAGCCTACCCTAAATTTTTCTGGTCTCTGATTGTTGTTATCCTTCAAGAATCTTATTTCATAAAACCAAATCGTATTTATATATAACTTTATAATAAATCTTGTCATAAAAACAAATATTGCTTCTTATGTTTAGATGTGTGAAAGATGAAATATCTTCAAAGCAAGCCACTATGCATTAGTTTTTGTGAAGGCAACTTAAGAAGAAATATAAAACAAATTGTCTTTATTAGAAATTAGCTGATATATGACCATCATTGTGAATAGACTTTCAACATTTTAGTACAATTTGTTTCACAGAAGCTGACCTTATTTAGTGCTTATTGAGATACTTTGTGGGTGTTGGATCTTGTTAAACACACTTTGTTTAGCACAAAGGAGGTATAGTTCTGAAGATGCCCCTTAAGTTCCTGGGTACTCAAATTCAAATACATTGAATAACTGATTTTACAATCGGTTTGCAGCCTTCTTCCTATAGAGTACAGCCTGACACATCCTAATATTCCACCAGCAACTTTTATTTCAACCTAGAGTTTTAATTGGATGAAAGATATGAAAAGATAAAGAATCCTGTATCAAGTTCTATATTGCGAGGGAACCTTTTTTTCTCATATTGCAGAGGGAGCCTCAGGCATTGCTTTTCCATGTGTGATGTATGTCGGCTAAGCTGATCCCTTTAAGGAGTACAAAGCAGCCTTTCCTGTTGACTTGGTTGCAGTGCAGCTGGTGTTCACAGCAGCTATGTCAAAGGGTTGCAAACCCAGCGAACACTCACAGGGTCAGAGGTAGCATAAACTTCTCTTGGTGATTCTCGAGGCATGGTACCTTCCAAATAAAGCCACCTTCCCAGATGATGCAACCACGACTCTTGTTTAAGACATTCTAGAGGCCAATAATATGAATGAGCTAGTGACACACAAAAATTGTAGAACCCGTTTATGGAAGCCACCAACCAATGTGGTCTTAATAAGTAATCTTAATAGTTAATGAATCAGAACCTGTAGTTTTGCTCAACAAGAAGCAAATGCTTAACATCCCTGGTTTTAATGTAATGGAAGATTGATTCAAGATCCACTTACAAATCGGAAAAATATTTAGATAAGGGATTCTTTTAGGAAGAGTGGGGAGACAATATAAATAATAGGCCAACCACTCACAGTGAATTTATGAACTGTGGGATAAACCTGGATAATGGAGTGTCTATAAATATGGGTCACATCAGATATATGAGAGATGGTTCTCTCTAATTCAATTATTCTTTTCTTTTAGTAATTTCCTATCTTCTAGAGTTGTGGATCAATACCACTGAATAAAAAGTGAGGCTGTACATTGTATTAAAGAGACCTAATCCATGACCAACCCGTTTATCTCAGCCAGAAGTAGACATCATGTTTCGATGTGACAGCCAAATTATAATGCCATCACAGCAAGGAGAGGATAAAGATAAGCTCTTCCAGGACTCTCTGGGCTGAAAAATAATAGATTGTTGCTCTTTCTCTGAAGCTGATTTAGAAAAGTTCATCTCTAACCAGTCTTTGCCTGTTTTATGTGAAAATGAATGATGAAACACAGTGAAAGGGGCTCCAGGAAGGCCTGGGTCAAAGTCTGATATTCAAGTCCTTCTCATATGATATTTCAGTTGGATGTTTTTTTGTTTTTGTTTTTTGTAGTTTTTAGAAGTGATACTGGAATTCTGAACCCAAGCTACTACGTTGGAAAGGCCAAACGTTTTAGAAACTTTCTGAATAAAAACAATGGTTCAAATCAAGGTGTTGGCAGGGCTGTGTTTCTTCTTGAGGTTCTTGGGGGAGAATCCCCATTCCTTTGCCTTTTCCAGCTTTTAGAGGCTACCATTTCTTGGCTGGTGTTCCTTTCTTCCATCTTTTTATGTTAAATGAATTAAGTAATTACTTTTATTTCTTGTGTTTAGAGAGAGAAAGGGAGAGAGAGTGAGACAGAGAAATAAGTTGTTCCACTTATTTATGCATTCATTGGTTGATTCTTGTATGTGCTCTGACTGGGGATTGAACCCACAACCTTGGCATTTTGGTAGGACACTCTAGATAACTGAGCCAACCAGCCTTCCTCCATCTTCAAAGCCAGAAACATAACATCTTCAGATCTGTCCCTGACTCTTCTGCTTCCCTCTTTTATTTTATAAGCCCTCTAGTGGTATCCTGATACCACTCAGGTAATCAGGATAATCTCCCCATTTCAAGATCCTTAATCACATCTGCCAAGTCCCTTTGTCATGTAAGGCAACATAGTCACAAATTCTGGGGATTAAGGCATGGACATTATTGATAGTCTTGTCACAGCAGAATAGGAGCAAATATTTGCAATTTTTGTCTTTTTATGATATGAAGTTGGCGATCAGCTAGAAGAAGCTGATTAAATACTCTGATTGTTGGATATACTGTTATAAGATATGACTGAATATTAACTTAGGCGAAATTCATTTATGAGCTTATTCTCTTAGGACTGTAAACTTCAAATAACAGGAAGTTTTTCCTCACAAATGAAACCAAAGCTGTCAAAATGCCTTATTACCAGATGTTTTTGTAACACTCGAGTTGAGGATACTAGATAATTGAGCAACTTCCTTTTTGTGCCCTGATATGAATATTTCAAGGATATTTGTTAAGGTGTGCATAAACAGCTGGTGTGCATAAAATATTTCTAACTCAGATTTCAAATCTGTTTTATTTAAGGTTTTCTGTGTATATATTTAACAAGAGAAAAGCCAGCAAGGGAGGAGAAAATTAAGTGACATCTATAAAACATGGGAAACTTGGGTCTCTAGAAAACTGGAGAAATTGAAAAATATTTCAGTCCCTAATGTACCATTTAATTCAAGAAAGATTTCAAGCATATGAGAATATCATAAAATTATTATAAAGCATAAAATCTTTGTAAGAAGATGTTTTTATGTCATAGCAAATTCCAGTCATGAAGAGAAGAGTTAGTGTTCTCTTCTGAGCTCAGTGGGAAGGATGGTGGTGACAATGGATGATGTGTGCCTTGGGTGTGGGAATAAGGGAGGTGAGTCATATGGACCACACACCTGCTCTCCCTTGACAGAATCTTTTGTTTGGATGTTTCTGAATGAGAGTACTAAACAAATTACGCTTTGTCAAAACATATGGGAAGTGTGTTCTCAATATTATTTTTATTTGTACACTAAGAGATAAAGAATGAGTCTGTTCTTCTGAGGAAGTTGATATCTATCTTGCCAACAATGCATTCTATTAAGTGCATTCCTAAAGATCATGGGATAAGTATGTTACCTTTTCTTATTATCATTCCTAAAATTATTTTATGATGATCACAGAAAATAAGAAAACCCACATTTTCCTTATGTGGTTCTGTAAAGGTGAAAGATGAGATGTTTTAGTTTTCAAATATAAAATAAACAAACAAAAAGAAGCTTAAAAGGAAGAAAAACAAGCAAAACATTTCTAGAGTGGGTCTCCAGAATACATTTCCTGGTAGGTAAAAACAGAGAGAGGGCAGCAAGTGTAGTTCTAAGATAATAAAAAAAATCAGAATACACAAAAAAATCACAAAAAGACATGAGTAATCATGGGAAATAGATACGTTTTGAAGAATAATGAATGTTAGTTATTTCATGTTCTTTAATTACATAGATGTCAGGAATGAGATATTTTCATTATTTACCAAGAATATATTTATGTATTTCCAAATTTTGTATTTCAAAGTGCAAATTAGGAGGCAAGAAACTGTGTTTAATTGCAAAGAATAAATAAAAAATATTTTCTTTGGACAATATATTTTCAGAATAGCGCAATGGAGCTTCCATATTCATGCAGATAAAAGGGCCAAACAATGGTGCCTGCTTCCAGAGACATCTGCCAAGGATGCTCTTGGGGGTAAAAGACAGAGAGGAAGAGACATGGACACACTAGACACGTGCATGTTTCAAGAGGAACCAATGAAAAAACTATTCAATTATTTTTACCAAGATTTGACTTGGGTTTATTTTCAAGAACACTGCAGAACTTTGCTTGCTCCTTTCTTTGTTTCACTTTCAAAAAGTCTGGGCTCTTACTTTTGGACTGTTGGTTGGATATGCCTGAATACAAGGTCTGGAAGCAGTCCTGTGTTGGTAAACTAACTCTCTGGGCAAAACTACCTTGATTAATAGAATTTGCCAATGTATGTGGTATAAATTCTTCCAGCATGGCTGATTTCCAACAACCAATGTGATGTCATTGAAGGCAGAGTTTGAAAGAGAGGCACAGACAGGCTCCAGCCCTCTTCAGCAATGAGTTATGTAGAATTCTAATTGTTTTGCTTCCTAACCTATGTCTGCATACTTATTATTGGCATCATATTGGGAATACTTTTCCTCTCTGTGGACTTCCTGAAACCCCTGTGAGGGTTTAGCTTTCAGGCCCTCACCAAGACAAGAAACATGGACCAGCAGATTATCCGAGCTGCTAGCTTTATCGCTGTAGGATGAGCGCCCACCAAGGGAAAAAAAAACATCACCACGAAAACCAAAGGAATCCGAGGACAAAATGAGGACGAGCAATTCCCTTCGCTCTCTCTATGAAGTCACAGACCTCCGCCCAGAGAGGAGACGTCAAGTCTGCGTGGTTGCATATTGTGTCTAAAAGCATATTTAAATGATTTCATCAGGCTGATGTGTACAAATGGTACAGCTTAAATGCAGCCTTCCTCCTCTACTGTCCAGGGCCAGGGGCTTTTGAGGAAGATAGTGACAGTCTTAAAGAGTGAAGGAGATGTATTCTTGCCGCACATCCTTGGTGCAGGGTGAGTATGTTTGCTATTCTGCTTCATTTCATTGACTTTGCTCAGTTTCCGGGCTGTTTGATATTCAGGATGAGATGGATCAGGAAGAAGATGCCAGTGACTGAGGTGAAGGGGGTATGAACAGAAACGTTTCCCCTCCACAGTTTCTCCCCCTGAGCAGCTCCCTTCCTTCTTGAGAGAACTGAAGATTTGTGGGAGTTTCTGCAGTTAAAAGGTGTTGGTCCGGGCAGAAATCTTTTTCTCAGCTGTCATATAATTGTGGCCACTGGGTTTTCGGCCCTGGAGTCTTTGGGCAGACTGAAGACAACTCTATGCAATAGGTGGTATTGTTCTTCTCAAATGATTACCTAGGTCCAGTTTTTTTTTTTTTTTAATTCTAATTTGTCCCAGACACTGTACTTTATTTTTTTTTATAAAGTACAGTGGGATGACTCGCTGAGGTTCAGAGAGTGTCAGTGTCTTGTTGGAGCTCGCAGAGCATTGGTGGGGGCATTGGTGAATGGCAAAGCTGGGACATTAACTGAAATTATCTCTCCTATTCTCTTATGCCTGTATTTTTTCCTTTTCTTTATGTTCACAGCTGTTGTAACAAAGTCAGTTTTGTTACTGATAGCTCTTCTAATTCTAGGGCGAAAGATGTCTGAGGGATATTGGTTAAGCATGGAAGTCAGGGCCTTGCACTGGTGCTGTAAACCACAGATGTAAAGGGCACAGTTCTACCCTCTCAGGGTTCATGACTGGGAAGGAGCTTTGCACTGGACTGTGTACACTAAACAAAAACCCTTTGAACAAAGACAGCCAAATAAAACAGCAGGATCCTTGTTCCACAGATGCAGTGATGCACCAGGAATGCTCTTGATTCTGGGTAGCACCCCCCAAAAAGAATTGGAGGTCGAAAATTAGGATTCTTAATTATGTTCATTTAAAGTTTCTTAAAGGTAACAGCATTTGTGTTTCAATCTAAAAACTGAAGCTCTAAGAAGAGGTTTAAAGAAAAATGTTAATGGAAATAAAAACAGGTGGTATGTAAATTGATAACAATAACCTTGTAATTTGATGTATAATTTTCAAATGAATAGGAAAGCAGAAGTCAGTAGAGAGTATAGAAAAAACATATTAACATTTCTTGGCATGATTGCATTGGGCTCCATTAGCCATAAAGAAAGTATTTGCTTCTATTTTACCTTTGGTTTTAAGAAAGACTTTTTTCCCTAAGCTTTGAATTAAGTGTTAATAATACAACTATTTCACATTGAATAGCTAAAAATTGCTTATTTAGGTGTTTCTAAGGTTTAGTAATTAAGCACGGATGAGTATGTAATTAGCTTCTAAACTCTACCCTGATAGGCAATGTGCAATCACTGTTCTGCAGAACTTCATTTACCATGCCCCTGAGCATTTTTAGAATGTTAAATAGAAAGTGTTACCTAGCATTTGCCTCAGTGCACTAAATTTGTCCCTCTTTAGACACATCATCTATAGACAAGTATGAGAAGAACTATTTAGTATAGTGGTAAAATGCAAAGTCTGCTCTAGGGGCAAGAGGACACAGAGCATCTAGGAAATGGGGAGGACACAACCACGTACGTGGGAAGACACATGTTATTTGAAGACACCATATAAAGCATCAATATAGAATGTGTGTTGTTTTAGAAATAATAGAACACAGTTAAGTAGGTGTTGGCCAACTTGACTGGACAAAGTAGAGTGACTCACTAAAATTTAGTTAGAGAATTCTTTGCAGTTTATCTAAAATTCTATCTGGAAATGGGAAGAAAGTCTCTGAATTATCAAAATAGGAAAAATGCTTCGTCCTCTGTCCCCACATCTCTGTTTTATAATGGTTTGCACACCTTACTGCCCGCCCCTCCCCATTCCCTGATCTAAAAGTCCTTGAGAACTGATGTTCTCCACTTTTTATTTTTTGTATTCTTCAGCCCAGAGGAGTCCTTAGACAGGGAAAACCAAACCCATGTCACACGCATGAGTGATTTAGGACCAAGTGTAGATGAACTAGTTTTTGCCTTCATGACATTGGGGTTATGCTAAGTATGACCATCCCAGGTCACAGTGCTGAGGAAATGGTGTCTGGGAACAAAATATACCCGTATTTAAAAAAAAAAATCTTCAAATAAACATAATTTTGCTTAACATATGAGAATGATGTAAGATTTTACAATAATGTTTGTAATTTTTCTCATTAGAAAAATAACCTATGTTGACGAACAAATGATATTTTCTAACCAAGTAGGTAATAAACCCACTCACAGTATCACACCCAGACCTCCTTGGTTCATATTCTGCTGCATTTTAAAATATATAATGTATATAAACAAAATTGGGGTCATTGCTTATTTCTCCATTTTTGAATCCTTCCAGTTTCATTGTATATTTTCTATGTATCAAGGTTTATGAAGTTGATCCTGAGAACCGCAGGCTTTGGGAGGAAGTGACTCTCCTCTAGTCATATCCGTCAGTATCAGGGAAAGATCCATGGCTTCTTACACTCACTGATTCTCTATCTCGATTTGGGGCATATATTTAAATGTGGATTTTGTCCCTTCAAATTGCTGATTCAAACAGGCTGCCACTTAGTACTGGCACATAATTTTGTCTCCTGCTTTCCTTTTGTCAGTTCCTTGACATCCAGTGAAAAATTACCAGTGCTCCTGAGGGCATTTTGTTGTTTATCATCCCTGCTGGTGATCATTAACCAAATTGTGAATTGGTTTCAAAAGCACGGTTTTAAAAGCTCTTTTTGGTCTATTGAGCTCACAATTAGTTAGACAAAGCAATGCCAGCCAGAGCTGGTGTTCTCATTCCATGACACTGGCTTTGACCCTGAAGCTGTAGATGGACCACATCCTGACCATCCCTGGCCAGAAAATATAAATCAAATGACAGTATTTCAATGCCAGCAATGAACCAAAGTTCAAGCAGAGAGCCAGGTGATGAGATAAGCATATTTTTTTCCTGAACTGAAATAAAATCCACATGTAAAATTTAAACTCTCTATTCAAACTTTATTTCATGAACTCTCTATGTATTTATGAATCCTACATATAATTTAGTATTACTCTATGTATTTTCATAATAAATGCTAATACCTCTAGGGTGTTTATATATACCAAAAGTGTCTTAGGCACTTCATATGTGTTGTTCCATGTGAGCCCACAGCTCATTCATGAAATGTTATGGACTGAGTGTTTGTGTTCTTCCAAAATTCCTATGTTGAAGCCCTAGCCACCAACTTGATGGGGTCTTTGGGAGGTAATTAGGTTTAGATGAGGTAATGAGGGTGTGGTTCTCATTATGGGATTAGTGTCCTTACAAGAAGAGACCAGAGAGCTTGCTTCCAGTAATTTCTCTCTCTCTCTGCTACATGAAGACAGAGCCCAGAGACAACTGCCTATACACCAGAAAGAGAGCCCTCACCTTGGATAGAACCATAATGGTGCCCTGATCTTGGGTTTTCTAGTCTGGAGACTGTGAGAAATTTGTTTCTTGTTAAAATCACCCAGTTTGTGGTATTTTGTTTTAACACACGGATCAGTTTAAGACATGAGATTAAGTGCTTTGTGATTATAAATGAAGAAGAAGAAACTTGGGGAGACAAAGTAACTCATATAAGGTAATTTTTCTACTGAGCAGGGCTAAACCCGCACCCACTGATTTTAGTGTCCATGCGCCTTGCCTCCTCTCTGAAAGGTATAAGCATGGAAAGAAAACCAATCTTTCCACGAAAAATTGACCATTCTCATGTGAAGCTGTTAATGCACTCAAGTAAACCTAGTCCTAGAATTCAGGACACTCATCCTTTTTGTATTGTACTGAGCCCAGCATCACAAGCAATCACGAAAACTTTCAGGATAGTGACAATTCAAAAGCTTTCTCTATTACCCATTGGACTGGAATTTATCCCTGTGTTAATTATCATATGAAAGTTAATGCTTTTTATTTAATAGGAACTGAGTGGATACCAACTTTACCTTTTCATTCACCCAGGAGCAGTTATGTACCAGGCTGGAAGTGAATGCATATTTTGCTTTAAAGCATTCATTCTTTTTTATTCATTTATTCAACACAGACTTATTTATTGCCTACTTTGTGTCTGGTACTCTTTAGGGCACTGGGGAAACATTGATGAACAAAACAGGTAAAGACACTCGTTCTCATAAAGCTTACATTTTGGTGGGGGGAGGGGGGCTGATAGTAAACAAATAATCAAGTAAATCAATATTTAAGTTCTGATAATGAGAAATGTTATGGAGAAAATAAAACAAAGACAAATGAATGAGGGGGTGTGATCAGAGGTGATCTTTTGAAGGTGCTAACAGTTGAGTCAGAAATTTCAGGGGAAAACATTCCAGGCAAAGAGAACAGTGAGTACCTAGTCCTTGAGTTGGAATTGACTTCCAGGTTCCAAGGAATGAGGCAGGACTTTTTTTAGAGCCACAGTCCAATTTTCTTTGGGCTCAGTTTGATTTATTTCAGACTGTAGACATAAACCAATTTACATGGCTGGATTAAATAACCGAATGAACTCTGACCCATGTGCTTGGGCATTAAGGATGTCAAGTACCCATTTGGGTTTTGTTTATTTCTTCTTTCCCATTGAATGTCATCTGTGTCGGAAACATTTCTAATGTTGACTTAAAAAAGGAAGCATAGGTCATTCAAATGAGAGAGCAAGTAGACAGGAGATGCTGTAGTCAGAGCATTAATGATCATGATTGGCTTTTGAACATCTTCCAAGAACACTCTTTGCATTCTTTTGCAACCTCTGTCAATCTGATTGATTTATGCTAGAAATTATGATCTCATGTTACAGCCTTTCATTGGTTTGCTGCTGGCATACTGGTGTTCTACAGTGGCAGGGATAATGAGCATGATGAAGATAATTAAATTACTTCAGCCATTAGCAGAGAAATTTGGGGTGGGGACCTCATTCTCTTATTTGTAAAAGAAAAACTATTTGTTAAGTAACTTTTCATATTTAATGATGTATCAAGAAAGTTTACTTAAGTATTTATTTTTTAAATGTCGTAAACCATTTTGGCTACTAAGATGTGCTTTCTTTATTCCATAAGGACTACTTTCTTTATTCCCTTAAGTTCTATAGCCACCCTATTATTAGTTAATATCACAGGCATGCTAATGATGCACCTTACTTGGGGTAGACAAGTATCGTCTCTTCAAAGGCTTTTGCTATAGAGCTAATTGCTATATTCCAGAATTAAATTTTTTCATATAGGTCATTTTTTTCCTAAAAACCTCTCTAGTTTTGTTTTCTGGTGAACAGAGACTTATTTTTATTTTAAAATATGTTTTTATTGATTTTTTTAGAGACAGAAGAAGGGAGACAGAGATAGAAACATCAATGTGAGAGAGAGACACTGATGGGCTGCCTCCTGCATGCTCCCTACTGGGGTTTGAGCCCACAACCCGTGCATGTGCCCTGACTAGGAATCGAACTGGGACCTCTCAGTCCATGGGACAATGCTCAATCCACTGAGCCACACTGGTCAGGCCAGATACTTATTTTTTAAAAACCAAATTGCAAGTTGCGGATGCAGTGTCTGCCATAGGCAAAAGTGGTATGTGATCATAACAATCGCCTTCGTGTTTGGTGATAAGGAAACCCAGAGATCAAGACATAAATAGGGACTCAGACATCGCTCTCAGGCTTATGTTTATGGGAGGACAGCATCTATCAAGTGGGGATTTATGATCCTACATAAACATGGAAAGAGTTCTATAGATGCAATTCTTGCCTTGTTGGCACATTCTCAAGGGACCATCTGGAATGACTGGAATTTCAACATAATTTACTTCTTGGGTGTTTGTTGGCATTTCAGAAAACCAGAACCATTCATCATGGTACCTTGTTAAAGAATCAGGTTGGGCTGATCTTTACCAACATCATTATTGCTTAAAGCAAAATTTCTGTGAAATATCCATCAAAGCAATGATGCTCATGCTAGAGCTGCTGCTGATGGTCTGCTTAGCATCTTGGTGGAAAAGGCAACATTGAATATCTTCTTGTGTGATAAATTTGAGGAAAAAAACCACCCATTCTTTTCAATAATTATCCAGAAGTCAGTAAAAAACTTTTTTTTTTTTTTGCTCTTTCAAGGGATGATTAATATTCATCAAATGTCAACTATGCATGCATTAATCAGATAAGACAAATACTCAGAGAATTGCCTTGAAAATTATTTTGTATTATCTGAAAGAAAAGTAAAATTTGAAATTCTAAACATATCCAGAAGGACTATTTGATAGTTTCATATAAATCTATTAAAGAAATATGTAAATATGAGATAATATATTACAGAATCTTAGCAAGTCATTTATATTCAGAGCATTCAGAGCTCTTGCTCATCATGAAGGATATTGAGAATATATATCTTAGCTTAGTTAATAGCATGTTTTTAAAGAAGGTATATTAAACATTTCTTTAAGTCATAGGCTGAGAAATGTTTGCAAAATAAATTCAGGTCACTAGAATCACTTAAACCCACCTAGATTTTTAAAAATACAATCTAGAAATTTACTAAACTATTATAAGGAAAAGAAAGCAGTGATTCAAAAACAAGTATCTGGTTTACCTTGATTTTGTTGCAGGAGAAATCAATGGGCCAGATGTCTCCCTTGCTAGTGGGAGTGGGGTTCTTGTGGTATCGCTGAAATAAGCATTTTCAGAAGCCCCCAGGGGAAAATGAGATGCTGTAATAGGCTTTGTTTGAGTGGAGTTATATTCCTTGGGTTCTAAAGTCCCATCTCCCTTAGTCCAGTTCTGGAAGAAGGGAGGCTGGGTGTTCAGCAGAGCTAGAAGCAGGGCCAGTGTCCAGAGTTTCCTTTCCATGTTGCAGCCAGGTCCAGTATAACATTAGGCTAGATTTCAGTCCATCAATCCATTGTCTGGGTCCCACATGGCTGTAAACCACATGGGCAAAATGCAGGGGAGTGCTCCCCCTGCAAGAGAAGAGTCAGGAGTGCAGGCAAGCAAGAGAGAGAACTTCCTTTGTTTAGGAGTTTAAGTATTCAGGTTTCACACCTTTGCAGTAGCCATGTCTACTTTGACCACTGACTTCTCCCAGGCATGACTGACAATTAAGCATGTTCCCATGTAACCCAGACTATTGGGCATGAGCTTAAACTGCCTGTTTCCAGTTTGTTCCCCCATCGATCAGCAGGGAACAGATTTGAAGAGTGTTAAATTGCAGCTTTCTGGTAAAGCTGTATAAATGGCATGCCTACATTATCTAGTCTTCCTTCTACTTTTTTCCTGTTAAATAATAACCAGATTATTATAACAGTATCAATTTTAAACCTGACTAAATAAGAAAGATGATTTATTAGAAGCTTAATTTCTCCTTTGAAAGCCTAAAAGGAAATATTTTAGATTTGTTAAGTAAAGAATTGTTCTAGATATGCCAAGTTCATGATGTCTGCAAGTCTAGAAACACTGATATCACTGACAATGGCATTTTATCATCACTTAGACATTTCTGACAGCATATCAGAAAAGACAGGAATGAGTAATACAGCATTACATCAAATCTTGTTGCTTTGCTTAACTTTCCACAGGAGGGATCCTCATCATATACTATTGAAAGTATTTAGTACTTAATTATTTAAATATTTTCAAAAGCATTTAAGACTGAGATTATAAGTATTATTGATAGCTTTTCCAGGTTGAAATGCTAACATATCTACTCATTTATTTGTTAATTCAGTGAGTAAAGTGCTCACCATGTATGAGACCCATGCACAGGCTATTCAGAGGTGAACAAAACAGAAGGAAACTGTCCCAACTGTGAATGAAACTATCAAGTAAGCATAAAAATTATAAAAATAGATGGGTTATCACATTCACTGAAATTTATTTTTCAAAATAAGCATTGGATGCATTAATGGCCTACAAGGTTTCAGGAAATGACATTTGCTCCGAGAAGAATAAAGTGTCAGGATAATTTCATGTGTGGCATAGTTGACTTGCAATATTTTGAAACTCTTACTTCTTAGGGAAAATTTATTCCTTAACTAAGAATCTGATCATAATTTCTCACTTATTTTTTAAAAATATTTTTATCTTTGTTGATTTTAGAGAGAGAAGAAGGGAGAGGGAGAGGAAGATAGAAACATCAATGAAAGAGAACATTGATTGGCTGCCTCCTTCAAGCCCCCCACTAAGGATTTGGCCTACAACCTGGGCATGTGCCCTGACTGGGAATTGAACCAGCAACCTCTTGGTGCATGGGTCAACACTCAGCCAGTGAGCCACACCAGCTGGGCTCTCATTTATTTTTTATTGAAGTGAAAAAATCTATAAGTAGATGAACAGCTAGAATAGTAAACATAAAGCAAACACAATCCTCTGCATCCCTGTTCCTCTGATATTCTACTGAAGTAGTTTACGTAGTTGATGGGTAATAACTAGGAAGGACATTTAAGTATGCTGTGAGCTAAAAGTATAATCATTTTTGGCACAGTTGCTTTGGCAACTAGGTAGATAAACTAAATAACTCTCTTCCTCAAGTTAAATCACTTAATAACATGGAGGTCCACTTTGAAGCTCATTGATCCTAATGGGTTTCTAAGGCTGTATTCAGATTCACACATATCACAGGAGCTGATTTAAAGTTATCCTATGAGCCCTGGCCGGTTTGGCTCAGCGGTTAAAGCGTCGGCCTGCGGTACAGAGAGACCCGGGTTCAGTTCCCGCTAAGGGCACGTACCTCGGTTGCAGTTTGTCCCCGGCCCTGGTTGGTCGTGCGGGTGGCAGCCACTCGATGTGTCCCTTCACGTCGATGTTTCTCTCTCTCTCTTCCTCTCTCTCCCTCCCGCTCTATCTGAACAAAAAATGGAAAAATGTCCTCGGGTGAGGATAAAAAAAAAAAAAAAAAAAAAAAAAAAAAAATAAAGTTATCCTATGATACAGGTAGGTGCTTGATAACTCTTACCCTAAAAGCTTCTGCTTTAGTTTATTGGCATGAAAACTTTGGAGTTTCTATCAAGTACTTGTGTGATCATTAGAGTAGATCCATTGCTGCTTCTGAACAAAGTCCTACCTTTGATTTCTGGTGTCCCTGTGGGCCACTCTTTTGTTCTGAGATAAGAATGGTGATAACTGCAATAGCTAACTTTTATTATTTTGAGATGATTATATTAACGATAATAGCAATAATAGTTTTCATTTTTTGACTTACTCCATGCCAGGCCCTGTGCTAAATGCTTTATGTGCTCTTTCTCTTTTAATCATCCAAGCCACTTGTATTTTTAATAGTGGAGGCTGAAATGCAAGGAACAAGTAAGTTTCACAATTTTGTAGACAGTAAGTGGGTAGGGGATTCTGGGGTTTGGCTCAATTTTAACCAACTCCAAAGACAATACTCCCAGTACAAACTAAAGTCTCAACCCTTCTACCCACAGATGTGGAATCTAAGGTTATATCAATACTCTTTTAACCACAACCTAGATAATATCTGGTATTTTGGTTCTTTCTAGCAACTTTCATTTTGCGGTTGTTGAGGAGGAAGAAATTTTTTCTTAAAAATGATCAAGCCAAATTAATCCTCGTAACAAAGGAAGACATTTTGGGGTGGCCAATCTTGTTTCCCCAGGAGTTTTTTCTAGAGCTGCTATCAAAACTTAGCTGTGCTCTGGCCGGTTTGGCTCAGCAGTTAGAGTGTCGACCCACAGACCGGAGAGTTCCAGGTTCGGTTCCGGCTAAGGGCACATAACTCAGTTGCAGTTTGTCCCCAGCCCTGGTTGGGGTTGTGTGGTGGCAACCACTGGATGTGTCTCTCTCACATCGATGTTTCTCTCTCTGTTTTCCTTCCTCTCTCCCTCCCACTCTATCTCAAGATAAATGCAAAAAAAAAGTCCTTGGGTGACTCAGGTGAGGATTAAAAAAACCCCCACAAAACAAACCCAAAAAACTTAGCTGTATCACTTGATAATCACAAAGAATAACATAAGTATATTAATAATAGAATTTTAGGATTATTCAAGCTTAATTTTAATATTAAGCCAGAAATATAGAAAGCTACATGATTTGATTATTAAATTGGCTTATGAAAACCAGAAATTCACATTATGTCTTTTTATTATTTTTAATTTTTATTGAATTTACTGGGGTGGCATTGGTTAATAAAATTATATAGGTTTCAGATGTACAATTCTACAATACATGATCTGTATATGATATTGTGTGTTCACCACCCCAAGTCACGTTTTCTTCTATCACTATTTAGCCCCCTTTTACTTTCTTCTACCTTTCCCCCACCCCCCACCCCATCCCTCTGGTAATCACCATACTGTTGTCTGTGTCTATGAATTTTTTTTTCTTAATTTCTTCACCTCTTCTACCCAGTCCCCCAACCCCCTCGTTCTGGCAACCCTCAGTCTGTTCTTTGTGTATATGAGTCTGTTTTTGTTTTGTTTGTTTATATTGTTCTTTAGATTTCATGTAAAGTGAAATCATACGGTATTTGACTTTCTCTGTCTGACTCATTTCACTTAACATAATACCCTATAAGTCCATCCCTGCTAAGATTAATTGTTTAAATGAAAGGGCCATGATCCTAACCAAGATGCTTATCTGAATAGATGGCTAGCCCACCTTTGGGTGGAATTGGGTCAAGATGAGGGAAGGAGTAGAAAGAATTATAGAAATGTGTGATGAGAACCTGGGTTGAAAAACTGGCTGAACATTAGTAATATGAGGTTTTGGCAAGTACCAATGTTCTGTGGGTAGCGCCTTCCTTCCTGAAAATTGGAAATTGTAATAATTATTTCACATGGTTGTCCTGAAGAGTAAGGGGCTATGGTAGAGCTGGAAATGTGTACTATTAAAGTATTCTTTTTCAGAAAATACTTCTAGAATTATAGTTCTTCCTTGTCATGGCCACTTAACTACTTGGTCTTTGGTGTTATTGTATCTGTTGTATCAAATTAACATTAGATGTATGTTGGAGAGAATAAATAACCATCTATATACACATACATGTTAGTGTTGTATTTGAGGTCACACGGTTTGTAAAGTAGAGCAATCATCCAGTGGACTTGATCAGTGGAAGCAGATGTGCTAACTTCTCAACGTGTGTGTGCGTGTGTTACAGAAAGGAGGTGGTCGGGGGGGGTAGGGGGAGAGGGAGAGAGAAAGAGAGAGAGGGAGATTGACTCAGATGCAAGTCTCCTAATACTCTTAGATTAAAACCAGGGGTGGGGGAAACACCCATGTTTGGATGACTCTGGGTGCCTAGCAGCTGGTGTGTCATTCCCTGGGTGGGGCCTGCACTCACTCTTGCCCGTGGGATACCAGCACATTAGACATGGGGCTGGAACATTAGGTTAGAAGTGACTGAAGGAAATGCCTGGGCAGATGTTCTTGTCCTGGTTATCTGTTGCTGTTTAACAAGCTGAGAGAGTTGAGGGCTATCTATGCCCCAAGCTTTCACGGTATAGCTCTCACAGTATTCTGATTGGTTAAACAGATCAAAAAGAGCAGCATAGCCATTATAAAGAAGCCAAGCATAAGGGGCTTTGAACTAAAGACTAGCTTCAGCATTGAAGGTGAGGGTTAACGGGCAGCGTTGATATTAAAGTCAGGAACTCACTGCCTCTGGCAGTCAGCCACCCTGTTGATGAGTTTGTCCTCCAGGGTGAGTGACTACAAAGAGCTGTCACGCATTGGCCAAGGGCCACCTTGCCGGAATGTGCTGTGAAGGGAACAAATGGCTTCCTCCCTCCTTTGCTGGTCAGGGTGGGTGGCCCCTGAGGAGGGAGCCCTGGTGCCAGCAGGGAGCAGTAGCCTCAACAGAGACACCAGTCTGCGATACTGGCAGTAGACAGGAGGCCAATCACTAAGCCAGAATAACCCTGGATTTGTTTTCTGTTGCTGTCATAACAAATTGTCCTGAAGTTAAGGGCTTCAACAGCAGAAATATATTATTGTACAATTGTGCAGGTCAGAAATTAAACACAGGTCTTACCGGGTGAAAATCAAGGTGTTGGCAGTACTGCATTCCCTTCTGGAGAAGAATGAGTTCCCCTGCCTTTTCACCTTCTGGAAGTGCCTGCATATTTCGGCTCTTGGCCTCCCTCCTCCAGCTCCAAAGGCACCAACATTGCCTCTCTTCGATCCTCTTCCTTTGCCATATCTCCCTGGACTGTCCTCAGCAGGGAAAGGTTCTCTGCTTTGAAGGACTCATGTGAGTAGGTCTGGTTCAGGATAATCTACTCAACTCAAGGTCATTAACCTTAATCACATTTGTGGAGTCCGCTTTTCTTTGTAAGGTAATTTATGCATGGGATTCATCATAGGATTTAATGTCTTTGGGGACAACTCTCCCACAAATCCTTTAGTGATGAAGAAGCTTTATTTTAGACTCTTTTCCCTTTGTTCCTCTTCTCACCCCACATCCTTGGCTGTTTCAGGAATCTTGGGGTACTAAGTTCCATCCTCACCAGGGACCACAGTAGTAGCCAATTTTCTTTATGGCTAACATGGTGACTGTGGTTACTAATAATGGCATCAAGGGAAATGTGAAGGGGACTCAGGTGTTCCTGGTAAGCTGAAGAGATAACCAGAATAAATTCCCAGGCACCCTGGACCTCTAGAGACATGGGAACTATTTGAAGAATAAAATCTGAGGGAAAGGCTGGACTTTCTTGCATGAACCTTTAGAGAGCCAGAAACAACACAGTTTAAGAGACCGCATATGAACTAACTTTTTCTCAAAAAGATGGTGAAGTTTGGGACATGGCAGGGAGAGTTGGATGGATACATGTATTGTTCCCTCACTGTTGCTGCTTTCTAAGCCATATGCAAACGCCTGACTTGCTATTTACAAGAATAGTTACTGAAGTTACCCAAAGGTGCATACACACACAGAGGGACAGAGAAACAATTTTTTAAACAAAACCTCTGTAGGTACACAGCATTAGCTTCCTCCTTCACTCCCCTACAGTAGTCTATTAACAACACCCCCTAGTATAGAACGTTCCCCAGTTGTTCCCTTTCTGCTGAATTGTTTTCACATCCAAACCTGTATTCAATTATCTGTGTTTTTGTTTGGGGAGGCTAGATCCAGAAAGAACATTAACTGGGGTGCTGTTTTACATTTCTTCTCAGTGTCAGCAAGATTGTAGTAATTTTTGTGTATTTTAAAAAATTCCATGAGCATTTTCTTGATAGCATTTATTCGACTCTGTGTTTATCATGGAACAAGGAGTACCAGTATTACACAGCCACACTCTTCCACCTGTGAAATCTTAAAATCAGAATAATGGGGACAGTAACATGGGGACCCATCAGAATGCTGGAGCAGGGGGCCAAAGGGAGGACAGAAAGGAGAGTGACACGGTGTTTTCTCACCCAGGAGGAAAGCAGTGACTACCAGCAGGTCCCCAACTCGCTAAGACAGTTCATTTTCTGAAGAGTTGTTTGGAATTCTATTTTGGACACCAAGTGAAACATCACAACTTGAAAAGAGACTTTCATTTTTTGATATGCAAAGAAACACAGCATCTAAATATGCAATGACCTTCTTTTCTTTTAATTTTGGCTGGGGTGTTGCATGTGCTTAATTGATATATGATCCTTGGGTGTAAAACATGTTAAAGAGAAAAGGAAGAGAACTGATTAAATGCTTCATCTGTCCCATGAACTTTCCTTCCCTAAATGCATATGAGCTCAAATTTTTAAGAGAAAACAATTCAGTACATATTTAAGATTTCAAATGTTATTCTCGATTTAAATAAAAAAGCAGGCTGTACTCTTCTGCCTGGCTGAACTTGAGTGTGACTCTTGACTCAGTCTGAACCTAGTTGCATCCAAGAACTGGAATGTTGGTCTTAGTCACCTTGTATGAGAGAATTCTTGGCACCAAGGGAGAAAGATACTGGGTGGAGATTCATCACTGATGAGTTTCAACAGGTTCCTTCCTGGCATAATAATAAAGAGGCAAAATTGAAAAATTCATGCCTGTTTTGTGGTGGGAAGACACCCAGATCCCAGGAAACGTCATCCTTTCATCTTATAAGATCTGGAACAAAACCTTAGGAGAAGGTTGAATGTTCTGTGTTTTGGGCTGAGCTGCCTCTTCAAAGAGATGGGCCCTGAGGACCTTAGGGATCCATTTACATATTACAATTTGCAAAATATGGGTGTTAGTCACTCTCTCCTGATCCAAATGTGTACCTATTTTATTTATTTTAAAATCTGTTTTTATTAATTTTTAGAGAGATAGAAACATCGATTAGCTGCCTCCTGCATGCCCCCCTACTGGAGTATAGAGCCCACAATGCAGGCATGTGCCCTGACTGGGAATTGAACTGGTGACCTCTTGGTGCATGGGATGACACTCAACCACTGAGCCACACGGGCTGGGCCTGATTTTCACTTCATCATTCACTTTGCACTTCTCCCTGGCTAGACCTGTTTCTGCTCTAGAAGACAAAGCATTCTCAATCATGTGAAGTCTTTCCAGAAGGAAGGGGGAAGCTTAAGTCCCTATTAGTACAAATAGGGCTTCAATTCCTGGAGTATGACCATTTGATAAAGAATTGACAAGATGTGCCCAGCCTTTTGGCTTGCTCTAAAGCAAATAATTCAGTCTCGGAGTCGATAGATCATAGCTTTAGTTGGGCTCAGTTGTTTATACTCTATGTGACTTTGGGTAGGAAAAGAAAAGGTGGTATATGCGTACAACGGGGTATTATTTGCCCTTGAAAAATGAAGAAAATCCTGCCATTTACCATGATGTGGATGGACCTGGAAGACATTGTGTTAAGTGAAGTAAGCCAGTCTTAGAAGGACAAATACTGCATGAGTCCATTTATATAAGGAATCTAACATAGACTCATAGAAGCCTTGAGCAGAGTGGTGGTTGCAAGGGGCTGGGGGAGGAAGGAATGGGAAATTTTATTTACTGTATATAAAATTTTAGTTTAGTTATGTATAAATAAATGCTAGAACCCTGCTGTACAACACAGTTCTTCTATTTAACAACACTGTACCATGCAGTAAAAAATCTAAGAGAATAGATTGATATTATGCTCGTTATTCTTACCATGATAATAAAAAGAGACTAATTTTTATGTATTACCTGCTCCATGTGGCTTCTCATGTGGTATCTCATTTGATCCTCACGACTACACCTTGAAGATGATTGGATAGTCATTCCTGTTGTACAGAAGAAGGAAATAAAGCTCACACCAGTAAACCAATTGCTTAAAGCCACACCATGACTGAGTCATGGGGACTGATCTCCATCTGAAAGCATCTCAACTCTTAAGTCTCTCCTCATTGTGTTTCATACATTGTTCTCCCGGAATCACAGTTTCTGCAGTTAGGTAGTGAGGTGAGCAGTGCCCGACTTGCACTACTGCTGAGAAAAGTAAAAATAATGTGTGGGTGGTAGACGGCACAGTGGTTGAGTAAATTTAACCAGTTATTGAAAAAATAATTATTAATGACTTGTTATGTACCATGCATAGTTGCAGGGGCTAAGGGGCATGGTGGCAGACAGTCAACATGGCCTTTGATGTCATGGACACTTCCTGGTTTGGTGTTATCCCATTTTATTATTTCATTGTGGGGCTGGGGGTAGACTGGGCAGTCTATTAGTCCGCTAGAGCTGCCATAACCAAGTACCACAAACTTTCAACGATAGAAATTTATTGCCTTGCAGTTCTGGAGGCTGGAAATCCAAGATCAAGGTGTTGGCAGGGCTGTTCTGGAGAATCTGTGCTCACGCCTGGTAGTTTGCTGACAGTCTTAGGTGTTCTTTGTCTTGTAAAAGAATCACCTATTCTCTGGCTTCATCTTTACGTGGCGTTCCCTTCCTGTGAGTGTGTTAAAAGGACACTGGTCATAGAGGACTAGGGCCCCCACGACACCACGTCTTGACTAATTATATTTGCAAAGATCCTATCTTCAAATATTTTCACCCTAAGGGATCAGAAGTTAAGAATTCAGCATGAGTTTGGGGAGGGGGCACAATTCAACCCATAAGAGAGAGTTTCTTGCTATGAATAAATTTTGATTTTCCTTGTTTTGATGCAAAAACAACACTGCCATCAGGCCTTTGTGCAGGGGGAAGGGGGCAGGGAATGTGTTCACAGAAGAGAATGTGCTGGTGCTGTGTTGTGAGTCTGTGGGTTGGGAAATTGCTGTTAACAGCCTTTGAAACACAGAACCAAGAATAGGTTCCTGATGGGCCCTGAAATGGGACCGGCTTTCTCTCAACAGCTGGTTCCTCTGGACACTGGCTTGCTCTTCTCTGAAAGAGACTTGAATAATGGCGCTGGCCTTGCCCTGAGTGCCTGGGGGTGACGCGTCTTCAGCTTCTGATCCGTGAAGGGCATCCAGCACCAGAGTTGAGTGTGTTCAGAGGATGGAGCATGGGGTTGATTTGGAGCGGTGCATGTAGTCATTCAACAAAACTTTGCTGACAGCTCTTTGAAAACAAAGCTTTCCAGTAGTAAGGATAATTAAGAAACATACCTGTGGCCTTTGTCCAAGAAAGGCCAACTATCGTCCCCCAAATACCAGGAAAGCAGCAAGTGTGGCCATATGTCCATCTTTCCTGGTACTTACAAAATGAGAAGAATGAACGGAGTTTCAGAAGCTGATTAAGATCTATAGACTGCCCAACTTTTCATGCATGTTTCTTATTTCCTCCTCTTAGCAACCCCATGAGCGAGAAAAACAAAGTCACAAAGTTGAGTAACCAACCGAACAGCACTCCAACATTTGTGGAGCTGATATTCATAACCAGGTCTCTCGGACTCCGATTTTCAAGCTGTTTCCACATTATCAGGTCAAAGTTACCAGACATTATGTAATATGGCTGGGAATACATGAACCTACATTCTGATTTCAAATATTTCGTCCTATCCAGCATTCCTGAGACTCCACATGTCGTATCTCAACACACAGTGAGGAAATGCTTGCAGAAACCTAGGCCCATGTCACCTAAGGCTCTGTCAGAGTTGTTTTTGGGACCCCAAACAACTTGTACTACAGTTGTGGAGTTTGAAACAAGAAACTTGGCCCTGGCCGGTTTGGCTCAGCGGTTAGAGGGTCGGCCTGCGGTCCAGAGAGACTGGGGTTCTGTTCCCGCTAAGCTAAGGTCACGTACCTCGGTTGCAGTTTGTCCCCGGCCCTGGTTGGTTGTGCGGGTGGTAGCCACTCGATGTGTCCCTTTCACGTGGATGTTTCTCTCTCTCTCTCTCTTCCTCTCTCTCCCTCCCACTCTATCTGAACAAAAAATGGAAAAATGTCCTCGGGTGAGGATATAAAAAAAAAAGAAACTCCACCGGGTGTCCACCTTCACAGTCCTCAGTAGGTGCCAGGGGACAAGCCACCGGGTCCTGTTATCCATTTCCTTTCATCACATGACTCACCTGTCTCTCCATCCTCTTCCTCCCAGCCCTTCCCAACTGTGGTCCCTCCTGTTCTCTTGGATATTACGTCTTGTCTTCAACAAACTCTCCACCCCTTCTACTAGCTTTCCTCCCCTCTCATCCAAACAAAACGTATTTCTTTTCCTAAATAGGTACTTTCACACCATAGACCTACGTAAAGGCCATTTTTAATCCCATACTTAGTAAGCCAGTGTTCGGTGGTACTATGCACATTTCCCAAGATCCCGAAATCCCTATGCCATTCATGTTCTTTTTATTTATTTTTATTTTTATTTTTTTTATCCTCACCCGAGGATATTTTTCCATTTTTTTGTACAGATAGAGTGGGAGGGAGAGAGAGGAAGGGAGAGAGAGAGAGAAACATCGATGTGAAGGGACACATCGAGTGGCTGCCACCCACATGACCAACCAGGGCCGGGGACAAACTGCAACCGAAGTACGCGCCCTTAGCGGGAACGGAACTCGGGTCTCTCCGGACCGCAGGCCGACGCTCTAACCGCTGAGCCAAACTGGCCAGGGCCCATTCATGTTCTTAACACATAACTGGAATGATCAGAAAATATGGCCCAGACAAAATTGTGAAGAGGATGCTAATTTCCCTGGTGCCTTCAGCCATGTGATTCTGGACTCTTTCCAGATGTTGAGAGTGTCCCTTATTATTCCTCTCGGACATCATGGATGAGCGCGCCCTGGCTGTGGCACTGTTGGTTTTCATTAGATTTTACCCGCTGACCTGACTGTATGGCGTGTGTCTTGTGGCCGGCACTCACATACAGATAGGCAGCTAATATTTATTTGATTTTTTATTCTTTTAATTTTTTATTTAGAGTTTACATTTAATATTGTTCTATATTAGTTTCAGATATACAGAATAGTGGTTAGAGAATCATGTAATTTATAGAGTGGTTTCCCCGACCCTGATATTTCAAGTACTCACCTGGCACCATTCATAGTTATTACAACACTATTGACCACATTCCCTATTCTGTAATTTATATCTCTGTGACTATTTTGTAACTACCAATTCATACTTCTTAATCTGTTCACCTTTGTCACCCCGCCCCGCAACTCCTCCCTCGTCATCCGTTGGTCTGTTCTCTGTGTCTATGAGCCGATAGGCAGCTAATTTAAGGGTGGCGTGGAGGAATCCCCTGGCTTTGAGGAGACAGGAGGGAGAGTGGTACATGCCAATGCTCTTAGTCTGATAGGAAATCAACGTGTTTGAGAAATTTTTATGTCTTTGTTTTTGCTTTTGTTTAATTAAATGTAGGTTTCCCTTCCCCTCCCAGAAAGGAAATCATTTGGGCTGAGGAGGAGAAGGAGGGCTGAGATTGTCATTTACTCAATGAACTTCAAAGTCCAATTTGAGGACCAGTGATGTGAATTTCTCTAGTACTTTTGTTGTGTACTCTGGTAATATCTACCAAGTTTTATTTTTTATTAAACAATTTTTTTCTTTATTAATTGTAGAGAGAGAAGAAGGAAGAGAGAGAGAGAGAGAGAGAGAGAGAGAGAGAAACATTGATGAGAGAGAACATCAATTGGCCACCTCCTGCATGCCCCCCAACTAGGGATCAGGCCCACCACCTGGGTATGTGCCCTGACTGGGAATCGAACCAGTGATCTCTTGGTGGGTGCATGGGTCAATGCTCAACCATTGAGCCACACCAGCCGGACATTATCTATCAAGTTTTAAAGTACCTATACTGAGTACACAAAAAAAGCTAAAGAGATTAAATAGTTTATTGGGTATAGTATATAATATTCCAGCAATGGAGAAAAATCAGCTCTGAAAAGCATTAGTAAACTTTACCATGGTTCCCTTGCAAATATTGAGATTATATTTCCTTTATTAAATACCAATTTTTCCACTGATTTCCCTACCTTATAATAATTCAACACTGAAGTAAAAAGTTTTCTTACTTTTTTGATATGGAATAAAAGAGTATTTGCACGCTTCATGCTTTTTCTTCCATCTATAAATTATGTTTTAAACAGAATGCCATTGCTTCAAAATACAGTTTGGTGCATGTCAGTAGTAGCTCCTAATGACTCTGAAAGAATATAATATTCTACCATGAGCAAAGCTCACCTGCCCTAAAGAGTACAGGAATATCAAATAGCTTATTCTGTGGAAATAGTTCCAAATTAATTGCTTCTTTTTAAAAATTTTTTTTTATTAATTTGTTTTTGTTACAGATGTTTCTCAATTTTCCCCCATTGACACTCTCTTTCCCTTCCCCCTTCCCCCATCCACAGCTTTGTTGTCTATGTTCATTGGTCACGCATACATGCATGTAAGTTCTGTGGTTTATCTCTTCCTGCACAAATCTCCCCCTCCTCTGAGGCTTGTCAGTCTGTACCCCACCTCCATGTCTCTGGGTTAATTTTGTTCAGCAGTTTGTTTAGTTCATTATATTCCACAAATAAGTGAGATCATGTGATATTTGTCTTTCTCTGCTTGGCTTGTTTCGCTTAGGATTATACTCTCCAGGTCTTTCCATGCCATCTCAAAGGATAAGAGATCTTTCTTTCTTACAGCTGCATAGTATTCCAGTGTACATGTACCACAGCTTTTTAATCCACTCATCTACTGATGGACACTTGGGTTATTTCCAGATCTTAGCTATTGTAAATAGTGCTGCTATGAACATAGGGGTACATATATTCTTTCTGATTGGTGTTTCAGGTTTCTTAGGGTATATTCCTAAAAGTGGGATCACTTGGTCAAATGGCAATTCAATTTTTAATTTTTTGAGGTAACACCATAGTGTTTCCCACAGTGGCTGCACCAGTCTGCATTCCCACCAGCAGTGTACTAGAGTCCCCTTTTCTCCACACCCTCGCCAACACTTGTTGTTTGATGATTTGTTAATGGTGGCTATTCTGACAGGTGTGAGGTGATACCTCATAGTTGTTTTAATTGGCATCTCTCTGATGATTAGTGATGTTGAGCATTTCTTCATATGTCTCTTGGCCATTTGTATGTCCTTTTTGGAGGTGTCTATTTAGGTCCTCTACCCATTATTTTATTTTATTTTGTCTTCCTTTTGTTGAGTTGTATGAGCACTCTATATATTTTGGAAATTAACCCCTTATCTGATGCATCATTGATGATTATGGTCTCCCATATAGTGAGATCTTTTCCAGTTTTTATGGTTGTTTCTTTTGCTGTGCAGGAGCTTTTTAGTTTGATGTAGTCCCATGTGTTCATTTTCTCCTTTGTTTCTGTTGCCTTAGGTGTTCTAATTGCTTTTTTTTTTTTTTATTACATCACAAGTATTGTATACCTTAACATTGCCATGACTTTGTATAGACATCTAGCTTCTCAGAGAAATTTAGAAAAACATTATCAGACAGGATTTCATTGTGAAAAGAAGTAACATGCCTCATGAAACAACTCTTAATTCTCTGTGGGTTTTATTATTAAATTATTTATGGAGCTATAGTATTCTGAGTATTTACAAAATGAAATAGAATAAAGTTTTCCCACTACCCTTCACTTCATTGAGTAACCAGTGTGCACACACACGTACTCTTTTTATACAATTTTTAAAAAGTACATGTAATTTAATTATTTTACATAAAACTATGAAGGAAACAGCCCCTCATCAAAAGAGCACAATGGTCCATTTTTCTAGGATTTGTGGACATCTGTCATCTACTTTATCAGTTTTTTCCTTTTTCACTATTATCTTTTGTCTTTGTGGGTTTGCAGCATCTGCAGTCCTTTGCTGGGCTTGGCGCCAGACTGTGGGTTGGGTGAGTCAAGTCTTCTACACCTGTGTTCTCACTGCAGAGTGGCTTGTGTGGGTGATGCTGTTCTCATGGCAGAGGCCAGGAGCAGGGGAGCTCAAGTGGACACTGCAGGACCTACGGCCTCCTCTCAGAGCTTCCACAGTGTCACTTCTGCCCACATGCTGTTGGTCAAAGTCACCTGATGCCCCCAAATTAGTAGGGTCAGGAAGCATATTCTGGTCTTAGAAAAACTGTAAGAAGAGCTGGGAAGTAAGTAAGAATTGTGAACAAATGATATTGTCTTAGACAAGTAGTGAAGAATCACATTTATCCTTTTCTTGCATACTTTTTAGACTTTTTAGATTTCTATTCTCATTTTCTTTTTTTATTTATTTTTTATCCTCATCCGAGGATATTTTTCCATTTTTTGTACAGATAGAGTGGGAGGGAGAGAGAGGAAGGGAGAGAGAGAGAGAAACATCGATGTGAAGGGACACATCGAGTGGCTGCCACCCACATGACAACTGCAACCGAGGTACGTGCCCTTAGCGGGAACCGAACCCGGGTCTCTCGGGACCGCAGGCCGATGCTCTAACTGCTGAGCCAAACTGGCCAGGGCTCTATTCTCATTTTCAAGCAGGTGGACAGGAAAATTAGTTATGGGCGCTCGCTAATAAATGTTACTATCCTGGGATGCTCACAGAAGGATTGGAGTTCCTTGTATTTCTTTAAAAAAAAATTTTTTTGTTGTTGATATTTAGAGAGAGAGGAAGTGGGAGGGAGAGAGAGATAGAAACATTGATGAGAGAGAACGTCGACTGGCCGCCTTCTGCAGGCTCTTCACTGGGGATTGGGCCCACAACCCGGGCATGTGACCTGACCAGGAATCGAACCAGCGACCTCTTGGTGCACGATTTGATGCTCAACCACTGAGCCACACCGGCCAGGCATGTATTTCTTTCCTGTCTAGTCCATATGCCCTTAATGTCATTCTGGTCCTGAAACTCTTGCTGTTGAATAAGGGTGTTTATCTCCAAGGACAATCTATTTTTAAAATTTGTAGTTAGTTCCTCAAATCCTAAAGAAGCAGCTAGGAACATGAATTCTAGCCTGAAGACTTTGATTTGAATCATAATTTTATTATTAGTTAACTAAGAGTTCATGGACACATTTCTTAACTGTGTTGATCCTCTGCGTACTCATTTCTATAATGGAATCAACTTTGCTTTATAAGGTGTCATGAGAATTAATTGGGTAATGTAAAGTGGATCAATTAATCTGGATGAAAATTATGCTGATATACTTCAGAGGTCTTTAAATCTGTTTCTAGAAGGTGATTATTCACAGTAAAGCCTGATGATAATACCTAATAACGTAGACAGGACACGGGAGCCAAATGTAGCTTTAAAATACTTGTTCTCCCAATTATCGTTCAGTATTTTTCATCAATAAATTGGGATCATTATAGAATGAAGCTTGTGAGGTTGCTAAGAAGATTAAGTGATATCATTAATGTAAAGTACTTAGTAGTCCCTGTCAATACAGTGAGCCCACTGTGGAAATAAACTGATTTTATTATTACTATTTTCACTTGTACAAATTCTCAGGGGAAAGGGAAATCCCTGGGAAGAGGGCTGTGGATGTGAGGGCCAGTGGGGTTTGGGCAGCAAGGTCTGGGACTGCACTGCCCACTCCGCTCTGCCTCCCTGCTCTGTGGCCTCATACCTGCTACATCACCCAGCCAACAACTGTGTGTTCAATGAGTGGACGCAACAGGTGCACATTCTAACATTCTAGATGGAGCAGGAAGTGTCAAACCAGAGGCAAAGAAGAAGAGATAAAATACGTTTCAAAATATGTTAAAGTCAAAAGCACTTACCAAATATATTTAAGTAGAAGATGCAGAGGTCCTTGAAAGGAATGAAGTATAGGCATTTTGGGGGAAAAAAAAATAAATAATTATCTCTGTGTTTACTTATTCTTACAAACAGAAATTACTTCTTCCTCTCAGAGATGTTTTCTTTATTAGCACCAAGTCTTGGCAAAGAAATGCCATCCAGGCCTGGCTTTGTGGTACTTAATATACAAGTTGGCCAAGGTAACTGCATCGTAATCCCATCATTGTGTAGAGTAGAGACTCTGGGTTAAATATACTATGAATGACCCAAATAGAAAAAGCAGGTAATTAGGAAAAATGAGAATCTGTTCTCTATCTCAGAGTAACATTAACACCACCCACCTTCCTGACTTCTGTCTATATCTGAGACTCTCCATGCTTCAGCCAATCACAATGTTAACATGCATTCAGACTCTCTTCACTTTTCTTACAGAATTCTATTTCACCCTGAATCTCAAGACCAGAATACATAGTTGAAGACACAGTGGATTGAGCTGTAAAGGTATTCTACCATTTTAGTCCTGATCGCCAGAGTTTTAGGGCTACCAAAGAACAGTAACAATCAAAATGAGCATTTATTGAAACCCTAAAATAACATTTACATCTATTACATATATAATTATATATATACACATATATAATTATATATATATGTATGTATATATGTTGTGTGACTAATATTTTGATCCTTACAACAACAACACCAAGTAGATAAAACAAGTGTTATTTTTCCCATTTGCAGCAGAAGAAGTGAACTCAAAATGTTCTGGAGGGTTTCTCAAGCCCAGTCATATATTGCGTGGTGGACCTAGAATTTGACCCAGGCTCTCTGGTGTCCACATGCTTCCCACTAACATAATGATCGAAATAATGAAGACTGTAAAAGCCACAAAACTAATCACTATGTCTTCTCTTATTGAGATAAACAGATATAATGAGTGTGAATGTCCCTGTCTGATTAGTTGCATGGTGAGCCCAGAGTCACTCACAGACTCTGGGCTGGGGGCGACGTGAGCATCAGCTATTGGGGATGGTGCACTGTTTGGCCAGATGTGGACACTGGTGCAGAGGTCAGAATGTGAACAATGACAAGGAGCAGCAAATATCCCAGCAAAACACCCTGTTATGATCTTCTGTGTGGATCCCAGTTCAAAGTCACTGCCCTCTGCCATTCCAGAGAAATCTCAACAGAAGCATTTAATTATCCAAGCCCCATTTCAAATATTAACAACAACCTTAATTTGGGGAAAGTGCCCAAGCCATATGCTGTGTTCTATCTCAGTGATTCTTAGTCACACTGAACATTTAAATGCAAAATTCGGGTTTCCCCCATCTGGTCCTTTCATTTGCTGCGATGAAATGGGCTTCTCTGGATTTCGGATCATTGTCCACTGTGGGAAGCCTTTGTGCCAGCCCTCCCCAGCGTCTCGATCTGAATGCTCAGTCACCTTCTCTGCTTCTGTTGGTAAGAACATCCGGAGATAAGGAACAACTGGATCACTTCCGATCTGCCACAGATAATGCTTACAATTAAATCAACTAGCCCATGCTCCAGAATCTTTGTCGTCAAAAATATGTGGGGTCCGAGGACCAGCCCTGGAACCAATGTTGCCCCAGGTCTTTCTTCTTTATTGTGTCAGTCAGCTGTTGCCCTACAACAAATCAGCCCTAAACTTAGTGGCTTAAAATAATTGTTTAGTAACTTCTGACGCTGTCAGGAGTGGGGAAATTTTTTTCTGCAAAGGTCCATTTGGGTAATTGTAACATCATTCACGACAGGCCATACAAAATTATCAGCTTAAGAATTAGCCTGCTATATATTTGGTCTGGCTAATTTGGCGAGGTGTGTGATGTTAACTGGTGTTGATTTCGCAGGCCTTATACAGCCTTCAGGCTGGATGTTCCCCACCCCTGCTGGACCCCGGGCCTTGGATCAGCTGAATAGTGATATACTGGTCTCCTGTAGCCTCACTCATGTGTCTGCATTAGGTAGTTGTTAGGCTTATTCGCACATCTGACAGTTGACTGTTCCATGTCTAGGGGCTGCCTTGCCATTGAATGGATTCCTAAATTCCCTTCCCTATGACCTCTCACCCTCCACTGGTTTGTGTAGTGGTCTTAGGGTTCCAAGTTCAGCAAAAGAGCAAGCTCAAATGCACACATATTTTTAAAAGGCTTTGCCTGGGTCATAATTGCTAACATCCCATCATCAAAGCTAGCCACAAGTCATCATGTAGGCATGATCAACTTTTAATCAGTTTCTAGCCCCTCTCTTTTCTCCAGCAAATGAGGGTGGGGCTGAAAGTTTCAGGTTTCTAATCATGGGCTGGTCTTTGTGACCAGGTCCCATCCAGGAACCCACCCAGATTCACCTCATTAGAACAAAAGACTCTCCTATCACTAGGGCCAAAGTCCAAATATTAGTAGGAACCGGTGATAGATATACATATTCTTCTGCCACTCCTTAGTGTCTTTAATGAGTCTTCAAGGTAATTCCCAAGACAAGAAAAATAAGGGCTCCTCCTGGCTCTCAGGAGGTAGCATTTCATTGGCTTTCCTAGAGGCTCTGGGTGGTGTAGAGATGTTACAGCCACATGCCTGATGGTCATCCTCTATTGAGTTAAGAATAATGTACCAAGTCTACTTTATTGCAGGTTAAAGGTTGTGCTTTCTCCACCATTACAGAATCATTCACACAGAATCATTTTAGGTAGACCAGTTGCCTGCCAAGAAGAATGACCAAGACTGACTGATCTGAGCAGAAATTATTGTCTGTAATGTTTGTTCCGCTTCATGTACAGAAACGGCCTCTGGCTATATCTAGCTCAGCCAGACGAAATTGCATTTGAGTCCTTGACTTTTGTTCACATGGCATTAAAATGGTATGCAGTAAGTTAGGTAGACTGTATTTTTGTCATTTTTATTTGCACAAATTAAAATATAGGGCTTTCAAATCATAGAAATACCATTTTACACCCACCCACCCTCACACAAGAAATTTTAACACTGTCTGCACATGTTGAATCTTAGCATCATATTTAGAGAATGTTTTATCCCAAGTTTATTTTTTGCATTGGTTTATAATAGTAATATATTATATAGTAAGGTCATTATGTGCCATCTATTATGCTACATGCTTTCAAATCATTAGTTCTTTAAATCTCACAGACATCCTCATTTAGGTAGGTGCCATTAACAGCTAATGGCACTGGAATTGGAGAGGTTAAATAACCTGCCTAATGTCATATAGCTACTAAGTAGGTGTTAGGATTTGAGCTCAAGCAGTTGGAATCCAGTTAGTGCCTCTGCCCATCCTCCCTCCCCCCCTCTTCCTTTCTTCTTTCTTAATTCAACTAGCATGTCTTGGGTACCTATTTTTTATATGAACTTAAATACAAAGAAGCATATATTTCAGGATCTTAAAGAATTTATAGACAAGTGAAGAAAATAATTATGCATATACAATTTACATTAAAACAAGTTGAATGCTCTAATGGATTAGAATAGCACTCTAATATAATGCCAAAGGTATTATAGCAGTGGTTCTCAACCTGTGGGTTGCGACCCCTTTGGGGGGTTGAACGACCCTTTCACAGGGGTTGTCTAAGACCATCGGAAAACACATATTTCTGATGGTCTTAGGAACCAGACACTGCTCCTCTATCCGTCTCCAGGCAGGTCTGCCCACATGCAGATGAGCCCACATACAGCATGAGGAACTGTATTAAAGGGTCGCGGCATTAGGAAGGTTGAGAACCACTGTATTATAGGGTTAGAGTAATACATTTCCATGAGGTCATGCTTAATGTTAGTTCTGTTTACCACTTCAGTCTTAGACTGAGGACACTATTTTGAACCAGTCAGGTGTTCAAAAAATACTTTTTGATCGAATCACTAAAAACAGTCTCACAAAAGGGATGGCATTTGATTTGACCTGTGTCTAGAGCAAATGTTCAAAAGTGTCAAATACTTAAGTGTTAAACACTTATCTAGTACGGTGCGTTACCATGGGCCAAACATTCTTTGAGGTCCTTTGCAAATAGGAACATAAATAATTCTCATAACAATTTTCAGCTCCATTTTCCAGAAGAGAACAGGATCTGCAGAGACGC
Source organism: Molossus molossus (assembly GCF_014108415.1). NCBI lineage: Eukaryota > Metazoa > Chordata > Mammalia > Chiroptera > Molossidae > Molossus > Molossus molossus. The sequence goes on along the minus strand of NW_023425351.1, from coordinate 33,553,281 downwards.
TGAGTGCTTGGCTGCAGCGTGGCGGAGCTAGGGTTCGAACACGTGCAGTCTGGCCCAGCCTCGGCTCCAGCCACCACCCTCTGCTCCTTAGCAGAGCTAGGAGTTTCAGGCCGTGTTTGATAGCCACTCGACGTTCAAAGCACAGGTTTCTGTTCTCTTCCTAAGCATTCCTTCCTTTTGTCTTGACCTCTATGGAGAAGAATTTTCATCTCCATTTCAATAAAGATAAAGAAATTGGAATTCATGCTATTTGGAATACAATTATATATAACCAAAAAATAGGATTTTATTTGGCTTTTGACAAATTCCTGTCCAGTTGTGTATTTGGGCATACAACTGTTTTGTGAGCTCAGGAGTTTGTAGTTCTTGTATTCCTACTTGGCTCCCACTCACCTATCCTTGTAATTATTTTCAGCCTGTCGGTTTAAATGTTCACCTATAGCCCTGGCTGGTTTGGCTCAGCAATTAGAGACGTCAGCCCACGGACAAAAGAGTCTCAGGTTCAATTGTGGTCAAGGGCTCAGTTGCAGTTTGTCCCCGGCCCTGGTCTGGGTCATGTGGGAGGCAACCAGTTGATGAGACTCTCTCACATCGATGTTTCTCTCTCCCTTTCTTCCTCTCTCTCTCTCTCCCTCTCCCTCCCACTCTATTTGAAAATAAATGGAAAAATATCCTCAGGTGAGGATAAAAAAAATGTTCACCTAAAATTTCATACACAGGAGAATAAAGTCAGGCACGAGGCACAGGAAGGTGGTGTCCCTCAGCTTGCAGTCACTGTCCCAGTGCTGAGCCAGGTGCCTCCTGGCTCTATGGCCCAGGGGTTCTTAGCAGAGCATTTGGAGTCAGGGAGAACTTTGTTTGAATGCAAGAGTTTCCAACTCTAAGTATGTAAATTTGGGCAAGGTATTTAGTCTCTAGGTGTCAGTTTTTGTTTTTGTTTTTTATCCTCACCCGAGGACATTCTTCCTTTTTTGTTCTGGTAGAGTGGGAGGGAGAGACAGGAACAGAGAGAGAGAGAGAGAGAGAGAGAGAGAAACATCGACGCGAAAGGGACACATCGAGTGGCTGCCACCTGCACGACCAACCAGGGCAGGGGACAAACTGCAACCGAGGTACGCGCCCCTAGCGGGAACCGAACCCGGGCCTCTCGGGACCGCAGGTCGACACTCTAACCGCTGAGCCAAACCGGCCAGGGCGTGTCAGTTTTTTTATTATCTGCATAACAGAAGACAGTGATACCGACTACATAAAGTTTCGTGAGTCAATGTATCAATGTATATAAAGTACTTGGCACTCAACCTAGCTACTAAGAAAGTGGGGGTTATTATTAAAATAATTCTGATGACAGAGACCTGTTGTCTTACTTCTGGACTCAGAGCCCTGCATGTCACATCTTAGCAGGCCATCCCTAGCTTTGTTCCTGGGAAAAGGTTGTCGCCTCCCTCTGTCTTGGGCCTTCTGATAGGACTCTCTAGAGCTGGCTTCTCAGATCTCAGCCACCTCAGCTCTTGTGATAAAAATGCCACACCTGTAGCCCATCTTGTTGATATTCACCAGGAAGTGTAAACATTTTTCAGTCTGAACTTCATAGCTTTCCATATTCTGATCCCCACACCTACTCCAAAATATTTTCCCATTTCTGACATATTCTCTTTTCTCCAGAGGGACAAAGCTCACTGTGCTTTGCTACAAAGTACAGATAGTATTTTTCTCTCATCTATGGATGTCCCATCTTGTCCTGTGCAATTATTTTTTTTTGAAATTTTGACTTAAAAATCAATCTCTTATATTAGGTTTTCTCCACATTTCTAGCTCATTTTCACTGATTCTATATTCATTGGGATTTGACCAGAAAAACAGAGCTGCTAGGAATCATACAGAATGTGGGATTCTTATTTCTTATTGGCCTTTCCCAGTTGTGGGAGCTGGTTAAACACTTGTTATGCAGCTGTTGGTCCTGCATCTGGTCCTAAGAAGGGAGTAGACAGAGCAGACAGAGAAGTAGAATAGATAGCTATGAACTGGGGAACCAGGACAATGGGACCCTCAAGGACAAGCAAGAACCCACAGATGTCTCTCTCTCTCTCTCTTTTTTTTAATCCTCACCAGAGGACATTTTTGCATTCATCTTCAGATAGAGCAGGAAGGAGAGAGGGAGGAAGAGAGAGTGAAACATTGATGTGAGAGAGACACATCGACTGGCTGCCACCCACACAACCCCAACTGGGGCCGGGGACAAACTGCAACCGAGGTACGTGCTCTTAGCAAGAACCGAACCAGGGTCTCTCTGGACAGCAGGCCAACACTCTAACCTCTAAGCCAAACCGGCCAGGGCCCACAGAGGTCTCTTACCACCAACAAGCCTCCAACTTCCAAGCAGACACTGTACCACTGAGCTAAATGTGTACCTGGCCAGGACTGAGAGAAGCATAAAGAGATCCAGCGGAAACAGAGAAGATGTGAGCCTGGCTGCTGCCCCTTCCTGACAAGGTGAGCCAGATCAGGACATTGAGTATCAGCATTCACCTGGTGCATTATGTCTTTGCGACCCACACCAAACAAGAGCATGGAGAGGAGGGAGTCCTGGGAAATGCACCTGAAGCTCAGGTAGGTTGGCACTCTGCCCCTTACAACTTGGCATTTGTGTTTTCTTTTAACCATTCTCAGTATAACTTCCAAATGAAGAGAGCAGCAAAACAATGCTTCTACCTAACATGACATAGTTGTCATTCTACAATGGAAAACACTCTTCCACACAAAAGGAGGCAAATTCTGTCTTCTGGCAGAATTATATTTCCCCTTTGTTCATCTTTAACTGAAAAACTTATTTTTAAGGTTGATACTATTGAAACTTCTTGTTCCTTTTGTTAGCTGATAGAAATAGAAGGGGAGAAAAAGTGGTTAAGATATGCAGAACTATATTCTGAATTTCAGACATACTTCAAGGACTGGTGTAGCTCCTGGTTCATGCAGCCTGGATTGAAGGGTTTTCTCTTGTTCTGGACCTCTGTCAAAATGAAAAGCTTTTTTTAGTTACTGGGTAAATGGGTTAGAGTAGCATATCAAAATGAGATTTATTTTGCACCCAATATCAAAGAGGTACAATCAATGCTCTTTCTTTAGTGGTAGGAGGGGTCAGATGCAACAATTTGTCCTTCCTTTTGGAAGGGATAGCACCTCTGGATTCTTAGACATTTCATGAGGTGGCCAGACTCTAAAGTTTTGTGGAATGTATTTCCTCTCCACTGGCGTAGTTGTTTCTAAACAATGCCTAGAATTGTTGCTACTATTTTCACATCTTTCCCAATCAGCTACATATTACAAATAGAATGGATCATCAGGACACCCTGACTGAAGAGTGGAAAGGCAATTAGGTCCCTGCATTCTGGATTATGACAGAAGGCTGGAGGTTTGACGTAGCCCCAAGGTAGGAAGGTGATGATGTATTGTCAGCTCAGACAGCTGCAAGGAGACTGCGTCTGATGCTCACTAGTTACAGGTATGCAGCAAAGAGTATTTGCCAGATCAATAGCCCCATACCACATGCTAGGGGATATGTTGATATACTCTAGTAACAAAACCACATTTGAAAGAGCAACTGTGATTGGAGTCACCATCTGGTCAAGTTTATGGAAACCCACTGTCATTTTCCAAGATCCATCTGTTTTCCACACAGGCCAAATAGGCAAGCTAAGTGGGACACGGTAGCAAACACCATCCCTCTCCAAGTCCTCTAGGAATGCAATATTGTTTTGGGTCTACTACCTAGGCAGTTTTCATGGCTCCCACTTGGCTTTCCCTAACATGACAGCCTTTACTCCGCAGGTTAGGAAACCAAACTGGGGATTCTGCCAGTTTCTGAGCATGTCTATTGCAATCATACATTCTGGAATTTGGGAAATTACCCACAGGGTGAGTTTGAAGACTAACTGGTTTAATGTGAGATAGATCCAAGTCCAAACTCCATTGACCTCAGACCTCTGTTCACATCAGACCTCCATTCACCTCTACTATGACTGGTTCACCACAGGGAAACTTTGGTCTCCAGTAATTAGTTAAAGTTTAGAATCAGCCATCCCTCAAAAGCCTGATTATTTCCTCCTATGTAATTCACAATAACCCTGGTAAAGTCTGCGCACCCCATTGGGGGAAGGCTAGAAGAACTACCTTAGAAATTGTCATCATAGATTAGGTTCCTCCTTAAAGGACTCGGCCCACTGGCTGGAACTGCCAGCCCCCACTGTAATAGGAGCTGGTTTTGTTTGATTTACCATGGATGCGGGCCTAGACTTTGTGAAGCAAAATATTGATTTATGGATCTATATGTTGTAAATGATTTTTGTTCAAAAGAGATGTAATAGTTTTCTGACCAGTAGAGAAGATAGCCCCAAATGTCACCGTGTCATTGCACCACAGGGCATGCTATTTTTGTACCTTGTGTTGCAATCTTATTCCAGGATTCTGTCTTTCATTCACCATAAACACCCCCATCTGTCCTACACTCGTTTGAACCAGCTTTACCCATTATCAATTTCCCTCATTATTTTCTGGAATAAATCTTTGATGCATGTTCACTGTGTGACTGCAGTGGGCTCATATTTTTAACTTGGAATATCGTGCTTTGACAGTTTTCTCACGGTTTTCGGCACTGGGCATGCTGAGCTTTTTTCTGCAAGTCTGAGTCTGCCCTGCTAAGCTTGAAGGAAAACCAGGAACAGTAGCGCTGCACTTGCTCCATCATCTCCCCCCACAGCTCAACTGGTGCTCCTCTCTTGGGGAAGAGAGAAATGGGCTGTGGCCATGGCCAGGGTTATTCCTCCAGCTCTGCAGTTGTCCCTAGACCTGCAGCAGCAGCATCACCTGGCGGTTATTAATATTCTCAACTCATGGGTCCCCCAGACCTACTGAATCAGAAAGTTGGAGGTGTGGGTACAGCAATCTGCCATTTGAGGGGCCTACCAGGTGATTTAAATGCAAACTAAAGTTTGAGAACCTCTGCTCAGAATATATCCAGTGGGGAACCCAAGTACCTGCTTCTTAAATAGGCATTTTATCCAAAGCTCAACCTCTTTCTGCACTTTCTCTGTGGGAAAGAGAGAGAGGGAGAGCAAGAGAGAGAGAAACATCGGTGCAAGAGAGGCACATTTATAGGCTGCTTCCTGCATGACCCCAGCTGAGGCCAGGAACCAAACCACATCCCATGTACGTGCCCTGGACCAGAATTAAACTTGCGATTCTTCTGTCCATGGACCATGCTCTCACCGCTGAGCCAGACTAGCCAGACCAGGATTTACTTTATAAAAGGAGGATCAGCCTTGGCCAGTGTGGCTCAGCCGGTTGAGCATTGTGCCGTGCACCAGAAGGTCACTGGTTTGATTCTGGTCAGGGCACATACCTAGGTTGTGGGCACCATTCCCAGTAGGGGCTGTGCAGGAGGCAGCCAGTAGATGTTTATCCCTCTCCCTTTATCTCTCCATAAAAAAATCAATAAAAACATATTTAAAAATAAATAAAAGGAGAATAAAAATTAATTTCGAGAAGTGGTGTGGGCAGGTCAGGCAGTTTTCTCCCTGCTCTCTGCTGCTGCGATTCCCAGCTCTGTTCATAAAGGCAAAGGTTTAAAATGCATCTCCTCTTCGTCTCTAATTCCTCTTTTGTCCGCAACTCATTTCCACTTAGGCAGATGACCTGGAGGAGAAAGTGCAGCAAGGAAATAAAACTGCAGTGTTAGAATGTGATACAGACGGTGCTGTGCCCAGCTGCTTATTCAGGAACGTCAAGAGCTGTGGTGGGCTATTTGGAAATGTCTGCTTCCTAATAACCCATTGGGTTTGTCTCAGGTCAAGCCAAAGAGTGAGTGAACTAATGAGACAAGTAATAATAGTGTAGACAGCCTTATGGGGCTTTTTTTGCTACAGATCATTGAGTGAGGTGAAGCCTTTCTTACAACCATAGTTAATCTAAGTAGAGTAATAGGTTGCCAGGGAAGTGCTCTTGGTAATGACACAGCTGTCATTCTGGAGGGCCAGGCTTGAATGCTAATCCAGGCTACGAGGCAATCCACTTTGTATCCCCTTGACCCTCTATGACATGTGGAGGGCAGGGGAGCTGCATTTCCTGCATGGCTCAGTGTGGTGACACCACTGGGTGTCCTGTTGGTGCATGCCTTGTCACAGAGCTGCAGCATTACCTTGAGCTCTGAGCTCAGACTGACACTGGTGCAGGGACAGTTTCCTCATGAGATAATTTCTTTCCATTATCAGGACTTCTATTTCATAAAGAATAAAAAGCATATGCTCTCTAGAAGCAGGAGGCCTCATGCAATAAATATTTCAAGAACATGAGCTTCTTTTCCAATAATCTTCTCTTTGCAACACTCTGCTTGGGTCATTGGGGAGTTATTGTTAAGGTAATTTTGGATTCATGGTGGCTTCCCCAACATTCCTAAAACTTTGTCTGACGTTCAACAGATGTATCAGACCAACACAGAGGACAGTCTTGACCAGTCCATAGCATGGTTGTCCTTGAGTGGGTGCCTCCCAGGAGAGTCTGACCTAGGAGTCACTGACCCCAGAGCTGTTTGTCCTCTCTGCTTGCTGTCTTTCGTGGCAGAGTTCACCAACACTAACTGTGTTAATACAGATGGGGCAGGTCAGGCTCTAGATGTTTTGATCTACATAAAACAAAAAAAGAATATCAGCTTATTTATTAATTTTCAAGAAAAGATGCCTACTCATATCACAATTTCAAAATATTTGTGCTCATTCTATGATGACAACTAGATTGGTATTATTATTAAATTTTATTAATATAAATGATTATTATTTAAAAAATAGCAATAAGTATGATTCATCGATTGCCTAACATATTCAGGGACTATTCTTAAGAGTAGAATGAGGGGTATTTTGAAAATTGTTAATATACGGTCCCTTTTGTCTTTCTGAGCACCTGACTCATATCCAAGTTGTGCCTACAGAGTTCGAGGAGAGACTATAATTTGTTGTCCAGAAAGAATGCTACAAGAGAGAGTCTAACATTGGAAATACAAGCTGCAGCAGCATGATGGTAGTCTCCAAATCTTTGAACATCTTGAAAAAGAATCTTTAATTTTATTTATTTTACACTTTAGCCACTCAATAGCCAAAATTGACAGGCTAGACCTAAATCTTCATTTAAAAAAAGAAAAAGAAAAAAAAAAGGAGAAGAATATAATAGTGACAGAGGGAGGGTAGCAAAGGGTCATATACTTGCATGAGATTAGTGAAGGTCATTCCAAGAGCAGAAAGAAGTTCCAGCCTCTTCATCTTAAAATGCTCTGGAAAGAGGACAGATCTTGGGTTTCCTTTTGACCAACCTGGGAAGCAGTCACACCAGTCCTAGGTCACACAGCAGGGGATGTTGAGGCTAGCCTTTCTGATCTAGCTTTGGGACACACGGGTGGTGTGAACAGGACCCAGAAGGAGCTGAGCATCTGACTGGGGAGAAGGGGAGGTGTTGAAAGGTGATTCTGACTGTGACTGCAGAGTGAACAACTAGTCAGAGAAAACTAAGATTTGAATCTCATTCTCTTGGATGCTCAGCCTGTGCTCCAGTGCTGGGACATTCTTAAGGGAGATTTCCTTTATGCTGGGATAGCCTGGTGCTCACTCTACTGCCACTGAGAATGGGGGAAAAAAGCTATCTGATAGTCAGCCTTCCTTCTCCTTCAGAGTACTGAAAAGTCCTCCTTTTCTCTTATTTTCACAAAGAACACCATTTTTCTTATTGCATTTGTTGATTTTTTTAATCCTCACTCAAGGATATGTTTTTATTGATTTTAGAGAGATAGGAAGAAGGAGAGGGAGAGGGAGAGGGAGAGGGAGAGGGGAGAGAGAGAGAGAGAGAGAGAGAGAGAGAGAGAGAGAGAGAGAAACAGATGTGAGAGAGAAGCATCAATTGGTTGCCTCCCATATATGCCCTTACTGGGGATAGAACCTGCAATCTGGGTATGTGCCCTGATCAGGAATTGAACCCACAACGTTTTGGTGTATGGGACAATGCTCCAACCAATGAGCCACCTGGACAAGGTCGCATTTTTAAAATTAATTAATTAATTAATTAATTAATTTTTGTTACAGATGTTTCTCCTTTTCCCCCCACTGAAACCCCCATCCGTCTCCCTCCCTGCCCTGTCCCCAGTTTTGTTGTCCATGTCCACTGTTGATGCATACATACATATAAGTTCTGTGGTTTATCTCTCCCCCACCACCCCCTCTTCTGAGGATTGTCAGTCTGTCTACCACTTCCACTTCTCTGGGACTACCCCGTTCCTCAGACTGTTATGTTCATTATATTCCACAAATAAGTGAGATCATGTGATATTTGTCTTTCTCTGCTTGCTTGTTTCACTTAGGATACTACTCTCCAGGTCCCTCCATGTTGTCTCAAAGGATAAGAGGTCTTTCTTTCTTACAGCTGCATAGTACTCCATTGTGTATATGTACCACAGCTTTTTTATCCATTTGTCTACTGATGGACACTTGGGCTGTTTCCAGATCTTAGCTATTGTAAATAGTGCTGCTATGAACATGGGGGTACATATATTCTGATACATCACCTAAGGCAACAGAAACAGGAGAAAATGAACACATGGGACTACATCAAACTCAAAAGCTTCTGCACAGCAAAAGAAACAGCCACCAAAATGGAAAGGCAACCCACTCTATGGGAGAGCATAATTGCCAATGATATATAAAATAAGGGATTAATTTTCAAAATATATAGAGTGCTCATACAACTCAACAAAAGGAAGACAAAGAACCCAATTAAAAAATGGGCAGAAGAACTAAATAGACACCTCTCCAAACAGGACATGCAAATGGCCAAGAGACATATGAAGAAATGCTCAACATCACTAATCATCAGAGAGATGCAAATTAAAACAACAATGAGATATCACCTCACACCTGTCAGAATGGCCGCCATCAACAAATCATCAAACAACAAGTGTTGGCGAGGGTGTGGACAAAAGGGGACTCTAGTACACTGCTGGTGGGAATGCAGACTGATGCAGCCACTGTGGAAAACACTATGGTGTTACCTCAAAAAATTAAAACAAATTGATCTGCCATTTGACCTAGTGATCTCACTCCTAGGAATATACTCTAAGAAGCCTGAAACACTAATCAGAAAGAATATATGTACCCCCATGTTCATAGCAGCACTATTTGCACTTGTTTTTATAACATCTCTCCATTTTTGTGTTATACAACAGCAATAACTGCATTTGTACAGATTTTTCATTTACTGTATTGAAGGCCTACTATTTCCAGGTGGAATTCAGGAAAAGGCCATTCTCTCCCATCGGTAAAGTGATTCAAAATCAGGCAATAGAATGAGTAACTTCTGGGAATGTTTCCATACTCAGCACAAATGCTCTAACCTCATCAAGGCATGTGATATCTCACTGGCCATGACCACAGTTATCGGGTAGCCCTGCTCTGTCTTGGTCTAATTTGCTTCCTGATACTGGTATTTCTCATCTTTTGTCTTAAATTCTCATCTTCATGCTTTTTTCTTGTGGTCTGAATCTCTGCATCTGCTGATTGAGTATATGACATAAGTATTTAGTAATACATCATTCTTGGAAAGTCCTTTTTAATTGTTTGTATTATTTCCTTTCCTTTTGTTTCCATTGTAAAGAAGAGGAATTTGGAGGCTAAATGATGTTGTCCTGGAAACCTGGAGATATACTGACAACAGAAACACCCAAGACCTTTCAAATCCTCTATCTGCCTTACTTGACACTTCCCTTAACATTTTATCACTTGAACCATGATGAATAAAACATGAGATTTGCATGCAAACCATTTGCATATCTCCTTGCTGTGAGCAAAAGATAGTCATCCAGGTTTCTCTTTCCTTGCTCAAATGTATTTCAGGGACTAGTAGACACAATGGAGATGATAATGAGATTCTGTGTCTGATGGGAATAGAGTAGGCACCACACTCCCTTGAACTGGACTTGCCCATGACCCAGGCTACTGGTCCATTTTGCTGTATGGTGAAGGCAGGAGTCAGGAGAGCTTGATCAGCCTCCATTCACTTTTGCTTTATTTATAATCTCTGTCCTAATGCTGATAGTTTCTGCTATGACCCTCCCCCATTTATTTGCATCTGGGGTTACTTTTATCAAACTGTTTTTTAATCCCTAGTTTTGATTTCTCATGGAACTGGAATACTATTGGTATCTATTCATCAATATGAGTCTCAACTTGCCTACTTAAAACATGAGGATAAATAATAGCTGCCCATCTAATAGCTTTGTTCTCAGGGTCCAATAAGATATCTAAATTATTTTCATAAAATTATCTAACTTATTAAAATGGCTATTACTGCTACTCCTTCCATTGGCTATCACATCTACAACTGGTACAATGTCCTCTCGTGGGGGCCTTTAGGTCACCTGCATGCAGCAATATTTGACGATTAGCAGGTGCTCAGTACTTGTGGGGGAATTATATCAACTTGTAGTTTGACACTGAGTGCTTAAACTCATATTCTGTTTTTTAAACCAATTTTTTCTTTTTTCTATTGTTTGCTTTTATTAATATTTGCAACAGAATGTGTGTTTAGAAACTAAGAGAAAAATTATTTCTTCCTTGTATTTCCCATGATTTTGCTTCTTACACTGGGTTTTGATGTTTGTTGAGGTGAGAGAATTGTGAGTAGACTTAGGATTACTCATAAATATAAATCAAATTCAGTGAATCTGAGTAGTTAGGGTCAACACAAATTCCCATCTCATTTAGATTGTTCAATAATGATTGATTCCCTGTTATAAGAATGGCATTAATGGGATCAGTTGTAAAAAGACATAGGACCACATCACTGACGATGTTGAAATTACAGGGCTGGAAAGATATCCATGTGCCTTCTCAACATTTACTATGGATGATATTGTATTGAGCAATAAACTTATTCTGATAATCCATCAGTTTGTACACCCATTTTGATTAATTAGTTGATTGAATGTTTCAAGTCAACTGGTTGATTGGGACATTATGAAACCGGAGTCAGAGCCAATGTGAGGTAAATCTTTACTTTAGGATATAGAAAGAGTCCCCTGTTGCTAGGGTCATAATGCCCAATGATGAGGAGTGAGTCTTTACAAGAGTTATTTTGGAAAAAAAGTAACAAATTTAATAATGAACAAAAAAGAATTTGAAAAATATTAATGTCAAATCATTTATAATCAGTTCCATTTTTAGATTAATATCTTTGTACATTTACCTATGATAAATTGGTGATGAAAATAACATAAGGAAGTATAATTCCTGGGCTAACAAACTGTCCCATTATTAATTTTTATATGTAGTTATTTCTAGATTAAGTATTTTTTAAAAAATTTAAAGTTTTTTTTTTTTTTAGTAGAAAATAGTTATACTGCTCTGTTCATGTTACCTACTGGGCTGAAGTTTGTACTTCAGTACTCGAGAGAAAAGAGCATGAAAGAAATAGTTCTAGCCCTGACCGGTTTTGCTCAGTGGTTAGAGCATCGGCCCTCAGAGAGTCCCGGGTTGAGTTCCCTCTAAGGGCATGTACCTCAGTTGCAGTTTGCCCCCGAACACGTTTGGGGTAGTGTGGGTGGCAACCAGTTATTGTGTCTCTCTCACATTGAAGTTTTTCTCTCTCTCTTCCTTCCTCTCTCCCTCCTGCTCTATCTGAAGATAAAAAAAAAAAAAAAAAAAGAAATAGTTCTAGATTCTTTTCCAGGGAAAGATAAATGGTTCTCCCATGGGTAGATTATCTCTCATGGTTATACTTCCAAGAAAGTATCAAAAGCTAGAATGTAGCTTTCCATCCAAACTGTATTCTCCTTATTCTGTTTTTTTTTTTAAGCAACAATAAAATGTATGCATTCATCTTATTTCTGTTGACTATGAGTTTTACTTCTTAAATGATTTCTAATCCAGAAATATAGTGATAAAACTATAATTAATTATAATCTCAAACTTAAAGTATCTGTGTTTCTTCTGACCTGCTTTCACAAGAAAATTGTCATGTACTGTATGCTCAATCAAAATATTGTAATTAAACTTATACTGACTGACTATATTTTCAATGGGAGAAAAATTGATATATAGTTATTAATAGTCAAACTAACTAGTTTTTATTTAACAATCTTTGTAGGTTTGTAATTAACATTTTTATTAAATATTTTAATGGATACTTCTGAATATTTGCTTCCCTGTGTTCTTATTCAGTTTATTCAATTGTCATTGGCAAGATAGTCTTGTCCTTTGATTTGCACGTGTGTGTATGTGTGTGTTGACACCATAAACTCTTTTTTTTTATTAATTTATTTTTGTTACAGATGTTTCTCCTTTTTCCCCCCATTGACACCCTCCTCCCCAACCCCACCACCACATACCGGCTTTGTTGTCCTTGTCCATCGGTTATACGTACATGCGTATAAGTTTGGTGGTTTATCTCCCCGCCTATTCTGAGGGTTGTCAGTCTGTACCCCATTTCCATGTCTCTGGGTCTACCCAATTCCCCAGACTGTTATGTTTATTATATTCCACAAATAAGTGAGATCATGTGATATTTGTCTTTCTCTGCTTGGCTTGTTTCACTTAGGATAATACTCTCCAGTTCCCTCCATGTTGTCTCAAAGGATAAGAGATCTTTATTTCTTACAGCAGCATTGTACTCCATTGTGTATATGTAGCACTGATTTTTTTTTTTTTTATCTATTTGTCTACTGATGGACACTTGGGCTGTTTCCAGATCTTAGTGATTGTAAATAGCGCTGCTATAAAAATGGGGGTACATATATTTTTTCTGATTGGTGTTTCAGGTTTCTTACAGTATATTCCTAGATCAAACGGCAATTCAATTTTTAATTTTTTGAGGTAACACCATATTGTTTTTCATAGTGGCTGCACCAGTCTGCATTCCCACCAGCAGTGTACTAGAGTCCCCTTTTCTCCACACCCTCGTCAACACTTGTTGTATGATGATTTGTTGATGGTGGCCATTCTGACAGGGGTGAGGTGATACCTCATTGTTGTTTTAATTTGCATCTCTCTGATGATTAGTGATGTTGAGCATTTCTTCATATGTCTCTTGGCCATTTGTATGTCCTGTTTGGAGAGATGTCTATTCAGCAGCTCTGCCCATTTTTTAAATTGGGTTCTTTGTCTTCCTTTTGTTGAGTTGTATGAGTACTCCATATATTTTGAATATTAATCCCTTATTTGATATATCATTGGCAATTATGCTCTCCCATAGAGTGGGTTGCCTTTCAATTTTGATGATTATTTATTTTTACTGTGCAGAAGTTTTGAGTTTGATGTGGTCCTATGTGTTCATATTTTTCTGTTTTTGTTGCCTTAGGTGATGTATCAGTGAACATTCTGCTGGGTATGATGTCCGAAATGTTGTTGCCTACATTTTTTTTCTAGGATTTGTATGGATTCATGAATCACATTTAAATCTTTTATCCATTTTGAATTAATTCTTGTATATGGTGTAAGTTGATGGTCTAGTTTCATTTGTTTGCATGTAGCTGTCCAATTTTCACAGCACCATTTATTAAAGAGGCTGTCTTTACTCCATTGTATGCTCTTGCCTCCTTTGTCAAATATTAATTGAGCATAATGTCTTGTGTCCATTTCTGGGTTCTCTGTTCTGTTCCACTGCTCTATATGCCTGTTCTTGTACCAGTACCAGGCTGTTTTGATTACTGTAGCTTTGTAGTATAACCTGATATCCAATATTATGATCCCATCAACTTTGTCCTTCTATTTCAAGATTGGTGTGGCTATTCGGGGTCTTTTTTGGTTCCATACGAACTTTTAAAATATTTGTTCTAGTTCTGCGAAATATGTCGTTGGTATTTTGATGGGGATTGCATTGAGTCTATAGATTGCTTTGGGTAATATGGACATTTTAATGATGTTAATTCTTCCAATCCATGAACAAGGTATGTGCTTCCACTTTTTATATCCTTCTCTATTTCTTTTTTCAATGCCCTGTAGTTTTCTGCAAACAGGTCCTTTACTTCTTTGGTTAAGTTTATTACTAGGTATCTTAATTTTTTTGTTGCGATGGTAAATCAGATTGTTTTTTTTAGTTTCTCTTTCTGTGAGTTCATCATTGGTTTATGAGAATGCCATAGATTTCTTGACATTAATTTTGTATCCTGCAACTTTGCCAAATTCATTTATTAAGTCTAGTAGATTTTTGATGGAGTCTTTAGGGTTTTCTGTGTATAATATCATGTCATCTGCAAATAATGAGTTTCACTTTCTCCTTTCCAATTTGTATCCCTTTTATTTTTTCTTCCTGTCTGATTGCTGTGGCTAAGACTTCCAGTACTGTGTTAAATAAGAGTGGCAAAAGTGGGCATCCCTGTCTTGTTCCTATTTTTAAGGGAAATGTTTTTAGTTTTTGCCCACTGATTATGATGTTGGCTGTAGGTCTTTCATATATGGCGCTTATTATGTAGAGATATGATCCCTCTATTTCCACATTGCTGAGCATTTTTATCAGAAATGGGTGCTGGATTTTGTTGAATGCTTTTTCAGTGTCTATTGATAGGATCATGTAGTTTTTATTCTTTATTTTATTTATGTGGTGTATCACATTTATTGATTTGCGAATATTGTACCAGCCTTGCATCCCTGGGATGAATCCCACTTGGTCATGGTGAATAATTTTTTTGATGTATTGCTGGATCTGATTTGCTAGTATTTTGTTCAGGATTTTGGCATCTATGTTCATCAGGGATATTAGCCTATAGTTTTCTTTGTTTGTAGTGTCTTTATCTGGTTTTGGAATTAGAATTATGCTGGCCACATAAAACGAGTTTGGAAGTCTTCCTTCTTTTTGAATTTTTGAAATAGTTTGAGGAGAATGGTGTTAGTTTTTTGAATGTTTGGTAAAACTCCCTTGTGAAGCCATCTGGGGCTGAGCTTTTGTTTACTGGGAGAGTCTTGATTCCTTCTTAAATTTCCTTAGTTGTTATTGGTCTGTTTAAATTTTTTTTTAATCTCTTCCTGGTCCCATTTTGGGAGACCATATGTTTCTAGAAATTTGTCTATTCCACTTAGATTGTTGAATTTGTTGCCATATAATTGTTCATAGTATTTGCTAACCATCCTTTGTATTTCTGTGACACCATAAACTCTTTATAGGTAACCATTTGGGTGATTCACTTTACATTTAAAAGTAGATGATATTCCCATCTCCTAATTTAAATCTCTTCATGTGACTACTGGCTGCCTGTTAGAATCACCTAGAAATCTTTGAGAAAATACTCATTACAGGGTTTCTCTTCTAGAGATTCTAATTTAATTATTTTGGAGAAGGCTCTGGTTTTGAATAGTTTTTAAAGTTCTTCATGTACCATATATGCCAGGGTTGAAAGCACTACTCTATAGTAGTTTGGACAGTAATTTTGCAGGTTACATGTCAGATTCACCTATGAACACATATCTACAAAAAATACAGACTCGAGGGTCCTAATCTCAAGGATTATAATTCAGTATATATTTTGTGTGGTGCTTTTGTTGATTCCAAAGTATGGTCAGTTTTGGGAATTTTGGCCTAACTCACCTCATTCTAGTTGTAGCTACTTTTAGCACCACGGACAGCACCCCTACTTAAAAATCATGGTCGAAATGCTAGATTTCTGTAGTTTGTGAGTGGAAAGGACATTTGAGATAATAAAAAATTGTGCTAGGTTTTCCAGGTAAGAAAATTAAATCATACAAAAAATGTTAAAATATTTTATGAAGGTCACACAAGCAGGATGTAGAGTGCTGACAACCCCTTTGCTCATTATTTTTCTCAATTCTCCATCTACTATTGGATTTTCTTCATTTTGTGAAACACTCAGTGCCCAGACCCAAGCCCCAATTTGCTCTGTAAACTTCTCACCAGATTCCAGTGTCATTTTCTCAGGAAGTCATTTCTGACGTCTCAAAGTTAGTTACTGTTGTCATATGTTATCATATGCTCTTATAGATGCATGTCACATCTTTTATCTCCATATGTAATTATACAATCAGCAGTGTGATTATAGGATTAAAGTTCTCTTCTAGCAGACTCTGAACTCCAGAGTCTTTTTGCTTATCTCTGTGCCCTTTCCCTCAGCACAAAGCCAGGCACATAATAGACATGCTATGACTATGTATTTAATTGATTGAATTTATTAACAACCGTAACACAGTGGAATTTTATTTGTCCTAATTTAAAATCAAATAAATTTTTTTGTTAAGGCCATTTCCTTTTGACTTCTGCATGCTGTTTATGACCAAAACTAATATGTGCAAGAGAGTCTTTTACTAGCAAATAAAAGTTCTTTATAACAGTAAGCTGTTTTCAATTATGTATGAATTATAAGAAAAAAATGTGAAAAATGCACTGGCTTGTCAAGAAGTGAGAATTTAGTGTGTATATTCAGGGAACTTCAAGATGCATTTTTATTTATTTTTCCTGTAGTTATATATAGCACTCTCTGTGGAGAGAGAAATAGAGAGAGAGATATACATGTAGACATAGAGATATAATATATTCTCCTTATTATTCAGCAGTACTCATGGTGTGAAGAATGATGAGACAAATATTATTAATATGCTAACTGAAATATGTTCAAATATTTACATTCTATCTTTAGGTTTGCTCACACAGATACATGCATAGTTTTACATATCACCGTGGGATGATGGCTGGTAAATGTGTATGTCTAATCTTGTAGTATTTCCCTTGAACTCCAGGCTGCTCTATATTATCTTCCTACCTGTTCAATTTCCTTGCTTGGATGTCTAATGGAAATCTCTAATTGAATCCATCTAAAATGGACATCTTCTCATCTACAAATTTCTGAGTCTCCCTTTTCCCTCCTCCCATCTTTCCCATTTTAGTAAATGGCACTTCAATTCACTGAGCTGCTCGGGGCAAAATAATGCATAAAACCAAACAGTCAGTTAAAACTCCTCAATTTCTCAGCTCTCATTTCTAATGAAGCAGCATCCACATCCGCTTCAAAAAGTTTCCTGTATCTTACTACTTCTTACCATTTCCAGCACATTCAACTCAGTCCAAACTAAGCTCACTTTCTTACTGACCTCTGATTCTACTCTTGACTTAGCAAACAGAGTGGTTAGGTAATCAGACCATGTGACTCCTATCCGCTGACTCTTCAATAACTGACTGCAAAGCTAATACAATGTATCTCTCCACAACTTTGCTATGCCCCATCTTGCCCAACCAGCTCACTTGCCTTCTTTCCAGGAATGTCAGAGCACATTCCTGACTCAAGCCCTTTGGAATTTCTTTTTTCTGGCTAGAGCAGTTTCCTCCCAAGGCACCAGAGTGGCTTCTCTCTTTTTATTCACATTTCTTTTCACAGGTCACCTCTCCAGAACAGAGCCTTCTTTCCTAGGAAACTTTTTGAAATTAGCATGTCTATTCATTTCTACCCCTCTATCACAGTTTATTTTACATTCAAAATACTTATAACTACCTAACATTTTATAATCTGACAAATTAAATATGACAAATTCTAGCAAAAAGAACCCCCAAGGAGATATGGGCCTTAGTTACTTGTAGTTTCCCCTAGGATCTAGGGGCCCTGGGATTCTGTGGATATTTGTAGGGCCTATTGGTTCTCATTGGGATTACGAATAACACTAGAGACAATTTATTTGGAACCATAGAATGCAATGTGCACACTGGGGGATGGGGGGAGGGGGTCCTCAAACAAAAGCAATTTTACAAATCTTTGTCTTTAATGGGTTGATTAAGTCATTATGATATTATTCTGCTTCCTGTGGAATTCGGTGATTTTAATTTTTTTTCAGTTTCTTTTCCGCTCATTATTTTTTCTTTCAAACATTGTCATTGATACTTCTTCCATGTGAAACTCGAATACCCAAGTAGTTTCTATCAACAAATATTTTTTAATGTATCTTGTAGAAAAGTCACTGTTCACAATTAAGCAGGGGATTGAAAACAAAATTAGAAAAACAACAAATCCTGTGTGAATCCACTTACATGAGGTACCTAGGTACTAGGAGTGGGTAGGTAATCAAATCATGTAACTCCTATGGAAGAGGACAATGGGGAGTTAATAGCTACAAAATTTAAATTTTACAAGATGAAAATGTTCTGAAGATGTGTGATAATGGTTGCATAACATGTGACTGTACTTAATGCCACATAACTATACACTTAAACATGGCTAAAATGGTAAATTTTATGTTATGTATATTTTATAATAATAATAATAATAATAATAATAATAATACAACTAAAGAGATTGTCCCTGCTGTCAAAGAGCTCTTCATGTAGTTAACATGACATGTGAACCACTATGAGAGTGAAGGGCCAGATTTGGGATGTTGGTGAGGGTATAAGGTGGTTACTATGGTCATTTCTACTAGGTCAGAGCTTTGCTGATTCAAAGCCATGGCCTTGACTCAAAAGAGAAGGTATCTGCTAGATCAGATATCTCAATTCAGCTAAATCTGCCCTTTATAAAATGACTCAGCAGAATGTGCTTGGAGGTCAGTTCTCTGTTCATTGAGACGGGAGTGCTGAGCTCTGCTGGTCAGCACTGCTGCCAGCTTGGCTGGATGCTGACCATGTGTGAAAGTGTGCTTTTGCTGTTTCAGAGGCTCTAGATTTCCTGTGTTTTCTAGCTGGATCCTGTAGGTCACACAGACGGTGGGCGCTGATGAGGCTTTTGTCAGGCAGTGAATGTGAAGAGCCTGAGGAAACAGCTCCATCCGGCTTTGATTTTTTTGATTCTTTTAAAATTTAGTTGAGGCAGAGAGCTTTGCAAAATTCTTCAGATAGGCGCCTGTTGCTGATTGTTCAAATAATCCTGCAGTTATTTGCCACAAATAACTGGGAAAGGAGACATGACAGCAGGGTAGGTTAGGGATAAAATACGTGTGTGGGCGTAAGACTAACATGGGAGAATTATTAGGCAGAATGATGAGTAACGTATCCATCAAGATAGAGTCTAATTTAATGGGGTTTAAGTGGTACCCAGGAGTCCTCATGTTAAAAAGAACAGCTTCTTTTATAGAAACCCCAAACTAAGGTAAAAAAAACAACAACAAAAAAACCTATCAGCTTGAGCCAAATGCTCAGCAATAGCCTTCAGTGGCCACCAAGGTAACAGGTAGTCTAGACTGAGGTCCTCATTAAGATCATTGGGTCAGTAAAACTGCCTTTTTATGAAACAGAGATTATTAGACAGTGGTCAATTATATCTATTGGTTGGAGTAATTAATGGACTTAATAGGCTGTTTCAACATCATTGAAACAGCGTTTTTAATCTCCCTATTTCTTGTCCTCTGTTTTATAAAATTTTTTTAAAAAAAATTACGGGTAAGGTCACTGAGGGTCTTTAAAAAACAGTATAATGTAGGGGAAAAAAAATAGACAGACCTGGGGCTGAATCCAGAGTTCGTTCCTTATTTCTGTGCAGTTATTGGCACCATTAGCACCACGACTGTGAGCATTATCACCTCCCGTTTTCAGTGCTATTAGGCACAGACATGACCTGTATTCACAACAGTACTCTAGGTAGGAATTTTCACTCTCTTTTGCAGATAAGTGAGCTATAGCTCAGAGATGTCGTGACTTGCCTGAGATCACATAGCTAGTGCGTGACAACACAGATCAAAAGTTGCTCCTGACAAATAGTGGACTTCCTCTCCCACCTCCAATTCTAGCTGGATCACCTTAGAATACGTTATTATCTCCATGTTAATTTCCTCCTTTCCCAAGTGGAAATAATATCTTCCAGGGTCACCATGAGGATGAACTGAGACAGGAAGTTATGGAGGAACTCTTGTATTGAAGTAAAGCAGATGGCTGAGTTCTCTTTCGGTACTCATGTTCTATTCCTTCATACACAGGAAGATGTTTTTGTTGGATATATGGGCTCCCAGATTGAGCCTGCCCGCTCCCTTGATGCCTCTATACTTGCAGCTAAGCATGGCCACGTGCCAACAAGATGAAAGCAGAGCAGTCTTCCCTTCCTAATAAACAGCTGCTCAGTGCCCTTTCCTTGACTTCCTCCCCCCCTTTCTCCAGCCACCTGCCTGGGGACGGTGCAGTAGTGAGGAGAGGAGAGATGGGTCCCTGAGGATCATGGAGAAGAGCTACGTATGAGCTCTTCCAGACATTGGTGAGAGAAAAATAAACTTTCTTCTTCAAAATCTTGAATAACGTAATGTATCTGGTAGATATTGTTCATCATTTAACATTGTAATATTATCACATGCAATCTTATATGAGCCATGATAATATTACATATTTTATAAAATATATGATATAGCACTATGTATAGATATAGACAATTGGTATAGCTAAATACACACAGGGAGAGGTGGATGGATAGAATTGTTTCAAAAAGGAAAAAGAAGCAAAAATATTTATTTTATTAGAAAATTGATTTCAGACTATAAAAATAAAAAATATCTATTCTAGACAATTTGATATCAGGGGGAATCTATAATTGCATAAGCCTAGGGCTACAGCTATTGTAATTTTGCACATATTATTCTACTGTTTTTTTAATATGATTTTTAACAATCTAGTCTTCATAAAAATGTGTTCCTGAGAACACTCAATATCCCCACGGCATGTTAATCAAGCTGTAGGAAAAAGGGTTCCGTAAATGTAGTAATGCTGGTGGGGATTCAGTTTTACTCTTGTTCACAAGTACCATTAGTGACTTTTCTAATTCACATAACTCTTTTGAAAAGCAATTTGGCATATGTATCAGGTGCCATGAAAATAGTCAAGCATTTTCACCCAGTGTCTTATGTTCAGAAACATACCCTAATATAATCCAAAGTGTAGCTAATTTCATGCAGGTAAACATACTCATTTCATCTTTCTGCAATGTGAAAAATATACAGTAGTAAAACGCTGATCAGACAAAATCTTTGACTTTAAGTTTAGTGGCTAAGTATATTATGGTCTATATATTAAATTGAAGACTTATCGAACCTACCTTGTCTCGTGTCTTCATGTACCTTATTCCCCTCCCTCTTCGTGGAGAATGCTCTGTTTTTATCCTCTCTCACCAGGACCTGTCCTTTTTAACCCTCAGATCTTAGTTTGAAAATCACTTCCTCTAGAATGTCTTTCCAAATGCTCCAGTCCAGTGTTAGGAATTCTTCTCATGAGTTATCAAAATAATATTTTTTGTTCCTTCTTCTTGCACTTTTCACATTGTATTGAAATGTCCTGTTTACTTCAGCACATACTCCCAAATAAATGTTTAGCAGCTTGCAAGAAAGGAGCAAGTGTTTCTGATTATCTCAGAACCCAACATAGTATTTAATATTTTAAATAATTGAATTCCACTGTTAAAACATTCATTATGAAGACACATTACAAAGCAGAATAGAAACTTCCTTCATATTGTAGTAACAACTGCTTAAAAGTATTTTTAAAACCATGCCCAATGAAACAGTAGTTATCGGAGACAGTCTATGGTCAAGAAAGCTGATATGGTTAGGATGTTCTGCATTCCGTATGCCCTTGTAGGGTTGTCCATTGATCGCAGCATAAGAAAAGCACAGTGAGAATGTATACAAAAGAACCCTATTATTTTTTGTTTAACTCATTATTTTTCAAAATATGTTTAACACCAGAAACCATTTCCTTGTAGCACTGATGAATATTTCAAGGAAACACTATTCTCAGAAACAAATTTTGAAGAAGACTAGATTTTAAAAATGATATTATGAAGAATAGAAGAAAATGTAAAAAATGTTTTGAAAATGAGGCAAATGTAGTTTTAGGATAGGTTTTTTTTGTCTTTATGTCAAACTTTTTGTTGTAGTGTTATTCCTGGCATAATGTTACATTATTTACATCATTTAAAAACACTTTTATAAGGAATCAGTATTTTTTTCCCATTACCTTTTAAAATAAGTGGGAATCCTCATATGTAATTGTTCTTGAAAGCAAGCAGCACCCCTCAGCCCCTGCCAATTTTTTATGGTGGTAAAATATACATAAGATTTAGCATTTTACTCATATTTAAGTGTACAGTTCAGTGGTATTAAGTGCGTTCATATTGTTGTGCAATCTCACCACCATCGATCTGAAGAGCTATTTTTATCTTACAAAACTGAATCTCTCTATGATTTTGACTACCTTAATGTGAAATCACACATTATTTGTCTTTCTGTGTGGCTTATTTCACGTAGCATGGTGTTCTCAAGGTTCATCCATGTGTAGCATGTGTCAGAATGTTCTTCCTTTTTAAGACTGAATAATATTCCATTCCATACATCTCTCTTTTTGTTGTTATTTGCATGAACTATCTTTTTACATCCTTTCATTTTAACCTATGATTGAATTCTATGATGTGTTTGGATTTATTTAAAATTTTTTTTTCTTTATTGATTTTAGAGAAAGGGGAATGAGAGGGAGAGAAAAATAGAAACATTAATGAGAGAGAACATCAATTGGCCGCCTCCTGTATGCCCCCTGACTTGTGGGATTTGGCCCACACACATGTGCTCTGACCGGGAATCAAACCAGCGACCTCTTTGTGCATGGGTCAATGTTCAACCACTGACTGAGCCACACCGGCTGGGCGGAAGTGTTTGGATTTAAAGTGAGTCTCTTGTACACAGCATATGGTTAGATTTTTTTTTTAAATCCTTACCCAAGGATATGTTTTTATTGATTTTGAGAGAGAGAGAGAGAGAGAGAGAGAGAGAGAGAGAGACATTGATGTGAGAGAAACATCAATCATTGTCTCCCACTATGTGCCCCAACCAAGGGATCTTTCTTTCTTTCTTTTATTTTATATTACCTTTTCTGCTTTCCTTTCTTTCCCACTTTCCCCTTTCTTGGCCATATTACAGTTTTTCCAGCTTGGCATATTTCCACCTAACTTATTTCCATTTGGAACAATTTGGCCTCTGTTTTTTCCAAACCTCTTGGAGTTGTCGTATAAGATATGTAGAGACAGCATTTGTTTTCAGGGATCTAGCACTGAGAAGGTCACCCTAGTTTTTTATTCTAAAGTGAGGGCAGGATAGTTAATATCATTGGTTGAGGAAAACCGAGATTTCCTCCCTTATAAGTGAGTAAAATGGCACTGTGGCAGAATTGTGTCAATGAATGTCAAGTGGAGTAGATAATGAGAATTATCTGAGTTTCACAACTGGTTTTATTGTCGCAGTTCAGCACCTGTTTATAAATGTGAATGTTGCCTGATATAGAGCATTTCGGGCTAGGTCTGCCCTTCCTCACCAGCCAGAAGGCCCAAGCAGCCATTTCATTCCAAATGTCAGCTGACTCAGCATTAAACCTTCAGGTTTGAATTGGATCTTTAAGGTCACTTAGTCTGAGAATTCTGTAGTTCTCCCCTGGTGTGATATATTTGCTATTTTATGTCTCTAAGGGGTTGTAGGTCTGTGTCATTGCTCCAAAAGATTATAAGGATGTTTTGCATAGCTCTTTCTTAAGAAAACACCCAGCTGAAAGTCTCTTAATAAATCAACGGTGCTCTGTGATTATGTGTTTTTGGCTGAACATATTCATGTTCTAGCATAGTCTAGTAATAATCTGCTCTAGTAATAATGGTAGTAACCAAAGCCAAGAGCAAAAAGCTGAATATCATGTAATTTTTGAAAAATAGCAACAAATGCTACAAAAATGTGCCCACCAGCTCAGTGAAAAGTAGATGAAAAACAAAAAAGTACACTTATTATTGAGAAAGAGCTGCACAGGATCTCTGTGGAGAGGAACTAGCCAAGCAATATAATTTAGCCGAGGACATGAACTAACTACACATGGACTTTTAATGCCACAGAAACCACTTTAGGGCTGGAGGCTGCTGGGCTTCATTGCACGGAGTGAGGAGGGGAGAGCAAACTCCTGGAACTGGCGAGATGGCTTCGCGAACAGTCGTTTCTCCTTCTTGTTTGGTAGGAGACAAGGCTGTTTCCTCTGTGAAAGCTGAGGAACTTTATATATGCCTCAGAATGAAGGCCATCAGTTCAGAGTGTGACATTTATAGACATAAAGTCGATGGAGAAATGCAAATTAGAAAACAAATGTGCTGAAGGATAAGACAATTGAGCATTTCCATCCAAATGCTTTGGTCCAGAGGCCGATCTGTTTGCTGAAGAGATCACTTACGAACAAGATCAGTGAGTGACAAGGGAAGGGACCTGTGGCCTCTCCATAAAGATAATAATAATTTTTAAAAACCTGGCCTTTTGAGAACATGGACTCCCAAGGTTAAAGGAAATGTCCAAAATACCAGGAAATGGGACAGATTTATGAGACCAACACAAATTAGTTTACACAATGAACTGTTTAAAATAGATCAATTTCTATTGCCTATATATTACAACATACAGTTAGAACTTCTTATTTCTTTCATAAACTTCCTATTTCTCTACCTTTGCCCTAAAGTTTTAGTAAAAACAATTAGCGATGGCTAAGGAAATATTCTCTGTTTTGGCTCCATCTGAACTAATTTTTGTAAAAATCATAACTGGTTTTATTATACAGAACACCTCAATGAATTTTTACAAAGTGAACACATGAACAGGAACCTGATAAAAAAAATTGGAATGAAGATTGGTAGTGTTAACAAAGAACACTCCAGGCACCTTCCCATCCCAGTATCCCCACTCTCCACTCCAAGGGTATGCATTGACTTTTTATAGGCCATAGATTAGACTGGCCTATTTTAAACTGAATCTTATGTTTTTGCAATTTTCACATGTTGATGCAGCAGTAGTTTATTTTTGTTCTCTCTAGTGTTCCACTGAATGAACATATCTCAGTCTATTTATCCATTCTAGTGTTAATAGACATTTGGGCTGTTTCAGCTATGGACACCATGAATAATGCCACTGGGACCATTTGTCTACATGCATCTTCCATGTGGACCTTTTCATGTGGCCTTTGAGCTCCTTTGAGGCATTCTTCATACCTGAGCTTGGGAATTTCGGAACATCACTTCTGCATTCCATCATTCAGAGCAGTCAGTTGTAGCCCAGATTCCAAAGGTGGGGAGATAAGGTCCTGGTGTGAGCACAGGGAGGGGCAGGAATATTTGGGCCAGTCTGCATGGCTTCTCAGCCACTTGGTCCCTCTCTAGATTATCCAAATGGTTGGCAGGCAAAGGTGGTGCCTCTTGTTGGCTCCCTTTGCTCTTGGAGTCTTGGTCTCTCAAGTTCTCATGAACTTTCCAACTCTCTGTTGACGTCAAACAGATTTTTAAAACATTTTTTCCCACTTCTTTGAGGTAATTTTGGCTTGCACCAGACTAGCGAAACAGGCAAGAAAAATTTTATTTAAGATTATTGCAATAGTTCAGCCAGTGTGGCTCAGTAGTTGAGCATTGACCTATGCACCAAGAGGTCACCAGTTCGATTCCCGGTCAGGACACATGCCCAGGTTGTGGGCCCGATCCCCAGTGAGGAGCATGCAGGAGGCGGCCAATCGATGTTCTCTTTCATCGATGTTTCTATCTCTCTCTCCCTCTCACTTCTTCTCTCTCTAAAATTAATAAAAGAAAAAAAAAAGAAAGATTATTGCAATAGTGTAGAGGAATTAAACTCAACTCGGTTGAAAAAACAGGCAGGGGGATATAAACTGTGGGGTGGGCTAATGGAAAAGAACTGAAGGACATTAGGGGATGTTGGTCAGTGTGATTTGGTGATCTGTGGTTGTTAACTGTCCCCTTATGAAATTAGGCCCCTATTCTCCTTTGGAGACTAGGGCACACCCAGTCCCCTTCAATGATTATGTTTCAAAGGGATGGGTCCCAGGTCCTCGAGAAAGACATATCTGGTTTGTAAAATGATTTAAATTTCAAAAGGTTGGAGAAAAATGTAAGATTGGCAAGTTTTCTGAAGTAAATGCCCTAGGAAAAGGGAGACCAGGGGCCTGTCGTCGGGGGAAACAACATCTAAAATGGAATCAAGCTTAGAGAAGTGTTGAGGCTGTTGGGTCACCCTGCACCTTGATTTCTTAATCTCAGACCATTTTCTTCATCTCCTCAACCCCTATTCCTCTCATCTCTCTCTTTTCTCTCTCTCATTTCTCCTTGCAAATCTAGCAAGTCCAGTTTTCTCCTATTCATGATTTGTATTTCCACTTAAATGTCATTGCCTAGAAAGGCTTTTCTTGACCCACCACTTAAATTAGGTGCCTCTGTTTTAGATATAGAGAGATACAGATATAGATATGATGATACACACAATATAGATTTAGATATAGAGATATAGATAGATGATACAAATGATATAGATGTAGATATAGATACAGTTATAGGTGAGAAACCTGATCAAACTGGCTTAAAGTGCAAAATAAATGGATCACAAATAACCTGTTCAGACATAGCATGGTTCATGGTTCCAGGGTTGGTTAATCAAATGGATCAAGGACTTTCTAGAAGCCCAACCATCTGACTTCTCCAATATGTCTCATTGACTATAACTATGTGAAATGCCATTTCTAAACTAATCATCAGCAAAGGAAATGTAACTACTATGATTTAAGCCAGTTAAGATTCAGCGTCTAGGCCTGGGAAGGGCCCAATCTTCAACCTTTCCTATGATACATGGCTACCTATAGATTCTCTTCTTTCTCTAAATATAACTATATAACTCTATAAAAACTGTGTATAACTATAAAATACATATAAAACTAAAACCATATCTATAACTATAATGTGATTGATTCCAGGATTTTGTTGCTAAACCAGCAGAAACATGTTCTGTCAATATTGTTTCAGATCTGACTGTGTTATAGTGACTCCAGAGGAACTGAGATAAAATAAAAATGTTCATAACAGATAATATGTAGATCTGACTTAAACTGTGCTATGAGATTAATTTTTTGAGGTGAAAAATATGAGGAAAATTCTATTTTTAGTAAAAATGGAGCCAATAGAAAAATTTTAATTAAGACACTTTATTAATAAACCATTAACTTTAATGCACAAAAACGTATTACAATGAAAGTTATTAACTTAATAAAAAAGAGTTCTCTAATTATATGAATGTAAACACTGTATTTAAGGGTATGGACTCTTCAGCCTAAATGCCGGGATCAAATCCTATTTCTAGCAATAAATTGCTGTGTATCATGGGGCAAGTTGCTTAACCTCTTTTCTGTCCTGTTAAAAGGTTAAAATAGTATTTGCCTCATGGAGTGGCTTTCGATATTAAATGAGATAATGCAAGTAAAGTGTTTAGAATACTGCCAGCACAGAATAAGCCTTTCAATATGTGCTAACTACTATGACTACACTTTTGTAATATATTCATTGAGATATCTACACTGACTCTTTTATTACATTATGCCTACTATTATCTAGACTTTACTTACTGTCAAAATTCTCTAACAGTATTCTTCAGCATAAAAGGAGGTAAAAAGAAAAAAACAAATCTTAAAATATTTAAAATTGTTTATATTCCACGAGTTTCAAGGAGTCAATCTTTTCAGAAGCCTGAAAAAGAGTAAAGTCATTGGCTTCAAGCCCCTTTGAATAAGCTTTTATAGAGTGGAAATTACATTTACAACATTTGACAGTGATTAAATCCTTAGGAATGTGCTCCCCATGGTCCAATCGCCAAAAATAGGATACTACTCAATTCCCAGCATTTCTGTCAGTGCTTTGCAAATATTAATCATCTCTATTTTTCATGGGAGAAGATTAAGGGGCATTTAGAAAGGTGTGAGATGACTGTAAGTAAATTAAAATGTATGAGTTAATGGAAATATGGAAATACAGGAGAGCATCCTCACTGGTCACACAGCGGTGGGGGTGACAACCCCACTATGTATACAGCGTTGATTCAGAAACCTGTTCCCATCTCTCCCTGGGGAGGCCTGTTGGGAGCCACTGTTTTGGGTTACCAAAACCTTTGATGCAGGCTGCTGTCAGCAAGGCATCAAGGGGCTGATGATGAGGTGGTGAGATGTGCTGGAGTTCTCTGATGATTATACAGGAGCTTTGCTGAAAAGAATCTGTGCTCTTGGGTTGGGTTCAGACAGACATGAGTCACCATTCCTGCAGAGCACAGCATGTGAGTGGTGCTCAGGAGTTCTGGCTCTGCCTTCAGACCGCCGGGCTTGATGCTGGCCCCATCACCCCTTCCTTGCTGTGCAGACCTTAGCTAATCCTTTGAAACAACTGTGCCCTAATATACTTTTAAAAAAATAATAATACCTACCTAATAAAGTTTTTATGATGGAAAAGAAAAGTAATAGTTACATTTCAATCTCTCTCTCTTTCCTGACCTATCTCTGAGATCAATGATGTTTGGCACAAGACAAGCACCTAGAATCTATTACCATTATTCATGAAAACTCCCATCAAATCTCCATTTCTCCTGGGAAGCTCAGAGAAGTCAAGGTTTATAGGAGTATAGGTTCTTATAGGCCCTCTCTCTGCCAAGGTGGGCTAAGGAAAATACTGCTGAGGCACCATTTAAATGAAACCTGCCACAGATCTAATACAAAGCTGTCTTCTGCAAGGCTGTCTCCAACTGATTCTTTTCATCGACCCTAGCATGTTAGACAGAGCTCTGTGGATGTCAGGCATGGAATCACTGAGAGATGTGATCAGAAGGCCTGACTCTGTAGGTTTCCGGCATCACTGGTGAGAGCAGCATTCTAATTCAGTGAACCCCTCTGTCCAGAAGTGGGAGGAGAACGTGTTGTCATTGGACTGGCTGTCAAGCTATTATCTGCTGTGTCCAACCTGACCTTCAGGGATGAGACATCAAAGCACTGAGGTTCGATGAAACCTTCTATTATTTTCTCTAAGTGGAGCATTTTAGCATCTGTAACAGAATCATCTTGAGATATTCTAGTTGGACCTTTGTGCCTCAGACGAAGGTCAACAGGGCAGACACTAAACAGGTTGGTTTTGATCATTAAGAAGCAAATTGACTTTGGCTGTAATAAACAAACTGGTTTTGATAATCATCTTGTACTTATAGGAAGACAGAACATGTAATCTACTTAACCATGTAAAAACTCGGGCACACTAAATGAGCAGGCATTCCTAATGACAGGCTGCTACAGTCGTCAAAAATCCACAAAGCATTTTAAACTTAAATGATTAGATTTTTTAACTTTATAAATATTGAAGATAAGGCAAAGATTTTAACTATTTGCTACTGTTAGTAATGACAATCAATCCCTGGAAAGTAGACAAGGTCTTGGGCAAAGATGCTAGAAAGGATCAATATGGTCTCCTAGCAACAGACCTGCACTATCCCTTCTGGGACCTCTCAATCTCTGACCTGACCCAATAAACCACACAGGCCACTCTCTGCATTTTCATAACTCAGGACATATTTCCCCAAGACAAAGCCATTGGTACTCAG
The DNA here is from genome assembly GCF_014108415.1 of Molossus molossus. Lineage (NCBI taxonomy): Eukaryota > Metazoa > Chordata > Mammalia > Chiroptera > Molossidae > Molossus > Molossus molossus. The sequence goes on along the minus strand of NW_023425351.1, from coordinate 33,523,882 downwards.
AAGATAACCCTGAGGGGGAATAAACACCTAATGCAGGATAGCAGAATAGACAGACAATTCAAGTACATCTGTGGCAAACAATATTTAATTTGACCCAGACAGCATTGTATAAAATAAAATTGGAGGTACAGAGAGAATTCACATCACAGAAATTAACATAAGATGAGAATCATTGGACTCTGGAGCCTGGTCATGTTTATTTTTGTTTGTTATTCTAATAAGCAGGTAGCTATGTCAGTTATATGATAACACAATTAATATTCAGATATAAAATGCCCTGTTGTTCTGACCTTAACCCAAATTTATTTTTAATTCTATACTTTGCTTCAATTTTTTTTCTTTACATAACTGTTTTTAAACCCATTCATTTCAATAAAGGATACAAAAGACAAACATAAAAAATTATAATACAGTACAATCTATACAAAACATGCTATAATGTGATACCAAATGAAACCCTTTTCCCAGCCTGTCCTGCGGTGGTCGCAGGGGCAATTTTGCTGACAGATAGGATTTCTGAACAACTTTTTTTGTAGTTAAGTTTAGTGTCCTTTGGACCTAGTCTGGTTTCCTGTCTCAGATCTGAAACTGACTAGCTGCTCCGCTAAGTCAACTATATAACATTTTGGTGCCTCAGTTTCTTCATCTATAGAATAGGTATTGGGAAGTTTTGTAAATATTAATGTGTGCAAAGTCTTATAGGAATACCTGGCATATAATATTAGTTTAATAAATATTAGTTTTTAATATTATCCTTAGAAATAATTACTTTGATGTATGTTAATTTCAGCGGTTAATTCGATAGTATCTCTTGGGAGCCCATTCTGCGGGGTTCCTCCACTCCATAGCGGTGAGCTTGAGAAAAAGTCCCTGTTTTCATGGAGGCCCTAAGAGTGGCAGGAGGAGCCCTGGCCGGTTTGGCTCAGCTGTTGGAGCGTCCGCCTGCGGTCCGGAGAGACCCGGGTTCGGTTCCCGCTAAGGGCATGTACCTCGGTTGCAGTTTGTCCCCGGCCCTGGTTGGTTGTGCGGGTGGCGGCCACTCGATGTGTCCCTTTCACGTCGATGTTTCCCTCTCTCTCTCTTCCTCTCTGTCTGTACAGAAAGTGGAAAGGTGTCCTCGGATGAGGATTAAAAAATAAAATAAAATAAAAAGAGTGGCAGGAGGAAAGTGAGAGTTAGAGAAGACAAGGAGGGATAATTTCTCTAAGGATGGGAAGGCCCTTTGTGAACAGGCAGAGGAGCCCCTGGGCAGCCTGGGGTCAGCCTGGGACTGTGAGTACCTGGGGAGAGAAGGAAGGATGACCAGTGGAACCCTTTAATCCTACTCCCTAAAATACAGCATAACAGGACAAGAAAAAGAAAGAACCTATTTCTCTGGTAGGTTTAAGAGAAAGATGACTTGGATCCAGTTCAGTTTTATCATTTACTGTCTCTACGACCTTGGGAAAGTCACTTAATGTCTTTGAGCCTCAGGGTCTTCACCTCTAGTATAAATACATTTCATGCTAGACTGTCATAGGGACCGAATGAGATGGTGTGTATAGAGCTTAGCTCATAGAATAGGCACACTGCATCCGAAATAATAATGACAATGAGTTAGTTTGTTATCATGTTTATTTTAGAGCCTAAATGCCCATGATACAGGAAGAAGGAGGTGCCTTTGCCCCATGTCCTCACTGTGCCCAGAAGGCAGCAACAGTAAGTTGGGGCTCATATGTAAAATGCATATATACAGTTTAGAAGCAGTCTGTGAATACATAGTGTGAGTCTGTGCTGTGCCCAGGGCTGTGCAGGGCATCGGGGCGACACAACATATGAGGTACTCACCACTATCACATGACTTGCCACCTACATGGTGAGACGACAATGATGCCCATAAAATCACAGGGGGGGGTCAACATATGCAGAAGTCTAAGACAAGTCTTCTAAGAATAGAAAAGAGTTTATCTGGGTATGGAAGAATGGAAAGAATTTGGATGAGGGCAAGAGCTAAAGGAGAAGAGACAACATAAGCCAGGGAATAACCAGAAGTGAGAGAAACAGAGTGAGACACCCCCCTCCCCGCCCCCCCACGTGGAGCAAGGCACCCGGGGCCTTACCAATGGTGGCACTTCCTCTTGCCCAGCCAGAAACACTAGACCATGTCATAAAAATAAAATGTAAGGTCCTGAGTTTTGGGGGAATAGGAAACAGTGGCAAAGGTTTGACAATGATAGGAATCATTGGTTACACATTCCCTAGGAATAAGCCCTAGAGCAAAGATGGTTCTTGTTTTCCCATAAATACATCGCATTACTTGGTATCAAAACAGTCATTTCCAAGGAAAAGAATGAACTATGGGGAAGAGTAATTACACATTGGGCAACATAATAGTTGCCTTTACTTTTCTTTTTCTCTCTTTTTGCATTGATTTCCAAATAGAGTTGGCAGATGCGAATTACAAACATATTGGGCATTTCACAAACATTCCACACACTTCCAGGGCAGCTCTCAGAGCCAAATGTAGAGCCAAAAGTATGGTAAGTAGAAAGTAAAATCACCTCTTAGAATAGCTAATAGAAAGCACAGACCTGGTTTTCTCCTGGACCCAATGTTCCTACATCGTGGCTACTCACCCCAAGTGAGGCTGTATCTCAGTGCTTGACTTGGTCATGTTGGACTGCCCAGTGCCAAACTTTTGCACCCTGAGCCACAAAAGGGGGAGGACATATACTAAGTGAGAAAATGGTTTTAATGGCATTGAAATGAGCCCACTCCAGCCCTCCTGACTCATGGAAGGGTTCTTAATAATTGTATTCAGGGATCAGAACCATTGATTGGAAAGACAAAGATGTCTACCAAGGCAGTAGAACAGCAGGCAGAACTAATTTGGCCTTATCATTAGCAATAAACAGCTTTATGTGTGTTGCTCTAGTCTCTTGGCTTAGAAATGGAATTAATTTAAAGTAAATAATAATGAAACTGCAAATTCAAAATACATAGCAAGCATTTAAAATGTTACTCAAGGCACAAACAAGAAATTAGGGAAAATGACACAGACTTTTTTCTGCATCATAAAAAGAATTTTAAATATGTCAAAATTCAATAAAGAATTTATCCTCGCCCTGGCCGGTTTGGTTCAGCGGTTGGAGCGTCGGCCTGCGGTCCTGAGAGACCCGGGTTCGGTTCCCGCTAAGGGCGCGTACCTCGGTTGCAGTTTGTCCCCGGCCCTGGTCGGTTGCGCGGGTGGCAGCCTCTCGATGTGTTCCTTTCACATCGATGCTTCTCTCTCTCTCTCTGTTCCTCTCTCTCCCTCCCACTCTACCTGAACAAAAAAATGGAAAAATGTCCTCGGGTGAGGATAAAAAAAACAAAAACAAAAACAAAAGAAAGAATTTATCCTTGACTACTTAGTTTAATTAAAGATCCAATATCATTCACCATAGGAATAGGGGAGAAACTAGAGGAAATAGTTTCTTAAAGTGATATGGAGCCTGTGAGGATGTGAGTGGGGTATGTTTTTTCTCTAACCATTGAGGCTTTCATAAATTTATGATTCTGGAACTGCATAAAGGACCCACACTATATTATTTTCCCTGAAGAACAAAGACTGATTCCTAGTCATTTATAGTAAACAAAATAATTATTGAGCAATAGGCACTGTATTATTTTGAGAATGTTGCATAACTTGGCATATTTTAGGAGTTTCTGTTGATTCCATGAAGTAGAATTCTATACAAGTAAGTCACCCTGGGAGCAGACATAATACCAGGCATTTCAATTCCTGGGATCCTGATTAGACTTTTTCCCTGGCCTCCTGCCCTGACCTAAACCACCACCCTCCTTTCATCTTGAAGCCTTGATATTTGGTGAAGTATATTTATATTGTCTTAGATTTCTTATTAACTGGATTTCTAGCTATTTATCCATGACAAGTTGAGAGATAATGATTTTGTTGATAGAAAGAGAACATGATAGAGTAAGCTGGCTGAAGTATAATTAGACAGGGAGGGGGAAAAACAGGTCTGGGTAAACAGGTAAAAATAACAATGCTATAATCAGAAACATAGAGAGCAGCTAATCCTAAAAGCATGAGAGAGAGAGAGAGAGAGAGAGAGAGAGAGAGAGAGAGAGAGAGAGAGAGAGAGGCACAAATAGAATTCCCTCTTCTCCCCCCCTCCTCTTTATATCAACTCTGATTTAGTTAACAGATGTTGCAATCTTTCCCTAGCAACAGCCTCCCATTGGTCATCCAGTCCCCATGTGATCCCATGAAATTGGGTTGGCTTTATGCCTAAACACAGCCCCTCCACCCACCCTCATGATAAGCAGAAACAGCTCCAGGGAAAAGCAGGAAGACCAATTCCTTTTCCCTATTAGGGCCTAATGACCTCCCCTAAGGGTCTACCTTATCAAATATACCCAGACAGAACCAATCTCTTCCTACCAATTAAGCTCTCATTTTTTGAAATAAGATCAATAAAAACATGACTGAGTTATTGGTTGCCTCAAATGTAAATAGGAACATGCATAAACTCAGTCCTAAATTGCAGAGACACGTAGGCTATAGAGAATGTCCTGGGGCAGAATCTCCAGGGACCTCCCAGAGAGCCCAATTCAAAGTTCAGGTGAGAATCGATGGAACTAACTCCATCAGGACAGCTGTCAATATGTTGAAAGGAAATGTCATTTTTAAATTACAGAATCACATAGAAGGAGATCCTACAGCATAAAATCAAGAATGGAACCATGGATATTTTGAAGGGGATTGTTTTAATGTCATACTAGGTAGTTAAACTTTATGGAAAAGAAGAAAGGAAAACAGAACTCAGTTATTCAATAACAAATTGAAAGGTTGCTTAGGACTCAGCACATTTAATCCATTCAGTGTGGGGGTGGAGGGGGAAAAGGCTAAGCTACTTTAGCTTCTATCTACAAAGCACACTGTTTCTGATTATTTTAAGTAAGATTTTACTGCTTGGCACATATCTATACTATTGTCACTGTGTTTATGGACTCTCCTGAGACTGCAGCCTCCACAGAAGGAGTCTAAAATGAAAATATACCTTAAGGCACATGGACCATATTAAGTAAAATCTAACATTTTCTTTCATTGTGATGCATGATTTCTCCTGGTATAATGAGTGTCCTCAGATTTGTGCCAAGGGCGGCATTTCTTTTAGTCCATCTCTCTGGAGGTGAGGACAAGCTACACACGGCTATGGTATTTGCTGTGTTTCCAAGGAAAAAAAGTGTCAACAGCAAGAAGATACTCTCACTCTCACCACTCCTCGTGGAACATCTGGAATGGGAATTAGGACAGTGCCCAGATGTCATTACACTGGATTGCAGCACTCCATTGCAGATTCTCTTAAAAATTCTTCTCGTAAAAATGCGTCTCCCCACAAAATGCCACTGCCACCTTCGGCTCTGAACATCACTTCTAAAGTAAAGGAATTATTTCTTATTGTTGTTGTTGCAGAGCGACAATTAAATGTGACACTGTTTCCCTCCCTGGGAACCGACAGTAGAGACAAGACTTTGAAATATTTTCACTTTGCTTTGAATGGAACTTGGTTTTCACTTCTCCTGGGACACAGTGATAGGAGGCAGCTGCAGTCTGGAGGTTACACTGACCTCAGTTTTCAGTAAGTGGACAACAGTGGAAAAGCAGTGTGCTCTGCGGGCATGAGGGGTGTAGCCATTCCTAAGATATCCACGTGGAAGTGATTTTTGTCCTCTCTTCTCCACACTCTTGTTATTTTCAGTTAGCTCAATAAATCCCGAACATTTACAATGCTCCTGGCATGGCACTGGGTACTGAGAGTAGGAAGATGAGTATGAAGTCAGCGCCCTGTCTTTGCAGTGTAAGGATCTCAGAGGCATTCATTCACAAATTCACTAAAACATGGCAAAAGGTAGGAAAAGCCCAGAAAAAGGATGCTTAGGCTTGGATGGAAGTTTGAAGCAGGCATCTCTGTCTGCGCACTTTTCAGAAGCACTGTGGAGAAAACTGAAGTTGCGTGTCAAGATCTGTAATCTTTCTTTAGAGAACACATTCATTCAAACCTTCCACATTTACTGAGTGACTGCTATGTCTCCAAATTGTCCCAAAGTCATATGAAGAAGACAAGTATACTATTGTAATACAATAGAAGTGGTATGATAGAAATGTAAGTAGCTGTTATGGGTTGAAATGTGTCCCCTCAAAATTCATGAGTTGAAGTCTTAAACCCTAGTACATCAGAATATGACCTTATGTGGAGATGGGGTCTTTACAGAGGTAATCAAGTTAGAATGAGATCATTGCCGTGAGCTGTACTCCAATAAGACTGGTTTATAAGAAGAGAACATTTGAACACAGAAACATGCATGCAAGAAGAAACATGATGTGACCACGAAGATGGCCATTTTTGGAACCAAGGACCATAGTTTTCTTACCTTCATCCTCTTTTACCATTTTACTTCTTCTGAGTTCTTCTTTCATCTTGGGTTGGGATCTACTCCATTTTCCTGGCCCTTTAGTAATTTTCCTAAAAAAAATTTTTTTAAACCTCGTTCCCCATTATAGGCATTTTCTTTATCCATTCATCCATCAGTGGATACCTAGGTTGTTTCTATGTTTTGGCGATTGTAAATAATGCTGCAATGAACATAGAAATGCAGGTATCTTTTTAAGACAGTGATTTCATTTCCTCTGGGTATATATATCCAGAAGTACAATTTCTGGATGATATGGCAGCTCTATTTTTATTTTTTGAGGACCCTCCATATTGTTTTCCATAGTGGCTGCACCATTTTGCAATCTCACCAACAGTGCATGAGGGTTTCCTTTAAACCACATCCTTCCCAGAACTTAGCTCTTCTCTTTTTTGATGATAGCTATTCTAACAGGTGTAAGGTGATATCCCGTTATGATTTTGATTTATATTTCCTTGATAATAGGTATGTTGAGTATCTTTTCAAGTTCTTGTTAACCATTTAAATATCTTTTTTTATGGTTCATACACTTATTTTTTAAAATATTTTATTATTATTATATTTTATTAATTTATTTTTGTTACAAATGGTCCTCCTTTTTTCCCCTTTGACACTCTCCTCCCCATTGCCACACCCCGTCCCCAGCTTTGTTGTCCATGTCCATTGACTATGCGTACATGCATATAAGTTCTGGGGTTTATCTCTTCCCTTCCCCAACCCCTCTTCTGAGGGTTGTCAATCAGTACCCTACTTCCATGTCTCTGGGTCTACCCCATTCCTCAGACTGTTATGTTCATTATATTCCACAAATAAGTGAGATCATGTGATATTTGTCTTTCTCTGCTTGGCTTGTTTTGCTTAGGATAATACTCTCCAGGTCCCTTTATGTCGTCTCAAAGGATAAGAGATCTTTCTTTCTTACAGCTGCATAGTACTTCATTGTGTATTATGTACCACTGCTTTTTTATCCATTTGTCTACTGATGGACACTTGGGCTGTTTCCAGATCTTAGCTATTGTAAATAGTGCTGCTATGAACATGGGGGTACATATATTCTTCCTGATTGGTGTTTCAGGCTTCTTAGGATATATTCCTAGAAGCAGGATCACTGGGTCAAATGGAAGTTCAATTTTTAATTTTTTGAGGTAACACTATATTGTTTTCCATAGTGGCTGCGCCAGTCTGCATTCCCACCAGCAGTGTACTAGAGTCCCCTTTTCTCCACACCCTCGCCAACCTTGTTGTTTGATGATTTGTTGATGGTGGCCATTCTGACAGGTGTGAGATGATACCTCATTGTTGTTTTAATTTGCATCTCTGATGATTAGTGATGTTGAGCATTTCTTCATATGTCTCTTGGCCATTTGTATGTCCTGTTTGGAGAGGTGTCTATTTAGCTCCTCTGCCCATTTTTTAATTGGCTTCTTTGTATTCCTTTTGTTGAGTTGTATGAGTACTCTATATATTTTGGAAATTAACTCCTTATCTTATGTATCATTGGCAGTGATGTTCTCCCATGTAGTGGGTTGCCTTTCCATTTTGATGATTGTTTCTTTTGCTGTGAAGAAGCTTTTTAGTTTGATGTAGTCCCATGTGTTCATTTTTTCCTTTGTTTCTGTCGCCTTAGGTGATATATCAGTGAAAATTCTGCTGCGTACGATGTTTAAAATTTTGATGCCTACATTTTCTTCTAGAATTTTTATGAATTCACGGGTCACATTTAAGTCTTTTATTCATTTTGAGTTTATTTTTGTGTATAGTGTAGGTTGATGGTGTAGTTTCTTTTTCTTTTTCTTTTTTTTTTTTTGCATGTAGCTGTCCAATTTTCCCAACACCATTTATTAAAGAGGCTGTCTTTACTCCACTGTATGCTTTTGCCACCTTTGTCAAGTATTAATTGAGCATATTGCCTTGGGTCCATTTCTGGGTTCTCTGTTCTGTTCCACTGGTATATATGCCAGTTCCACTGTTCTTGTGCCAGTACCAGGCTGTTTTGATTACAGTGGCTTTGTAGTATAACCTGATATCTGGTATTGTGATCCCACCTACTTTGTCCTTCTTTTTCAAAATTGCTGTTGCATTCCAGGACTTTTTTGGTTCCATATGAACTTTTGAAGTATTTGTTCTAGTTCTGTGATATAATATGTCATTGGTATTTTGATGGGGATTGCATTGAATCTATAGATTGCTTTGGGTAATATGGACATTTTACTGATGTTAATTCTTCCCATCCATGAACAAAGTATGTGCTTCCACTTTGTTATATCTTCCTCTATTTTATTTTTTTTTCAATGCCCTGTAGTTTTCTGCAAATAGGTCCTTTACTTTTGTGGTTAAGTTTATTCCTAGGTATCTAAATTTTTTGCCACGATGTTAAATGGGATTGTTTTTTCAGTTTCTCCTTCTGTGAGTTCATTATTGGTTTATGAGAATGCCTTCAATTTCTTGATTTTAATTTTGTACCTGCTACTTTGACAAATTCATTTATTAAGCCCAGTAGATTTTTGATGGAGTCTTTAGGGTTTTCTATGTATAATATCATGTCATCTGCAAATAATGAATTTCACTTCCTCCTTTCCAATTTGGATCCCTTTTACTTTTTCTTCATGTCTGCTTGCTGTGGCTAAGACTTCCAGTACTATGCAAATAAGAATGACAAAAGTGGGCATCCCTGTCTTGTTCCTGTCCTTAAGGGAAATGCTTTTAGTTTTTGCTCATTGAGTATGATGTTGGCTGTAGGTCTTTCATATATGGCCTTTATTATGTTGAGATATGATCTCTCTATTCTCACATTGCTGAACATTTTTATCAGAAATGGGTGCTGGATTTTGTTGAATGCTTTTTCAGTGTCTATTAATATGATCATGTGGTTTTTCTCTTTCATTTTGTTTACGTAGTGTATCACATTTGTTGATTTGAGAATATTGTACCAGCCTTGCATCCCTGGGATGAATCCCACTTGGTCATGGTGAATAATATTTTTGGTGTATTGCTGGATCTGATTTGCTAGTATTTTGTTCAGGATTTTGGCATCTATGTTCATCAGGGATATTAGCCTGTAGTTTTCTTTGTTTGTAGTGTCTTTTTCTGGTTTTGGAATTAGAATTATGCTGGCCTCATAAAATGAGTTTGGAAGTCTTCCTTCTTCTTGAATTATTTGAAATAGTTTGAGGAGAATGGGTGTTAGTTCTTCATTGAATGTTGGTAAAACTGCCCAGGGAAGTTGTCCAGGCCTGGGCTTTTGTTGTGCTGGTAAAGTCTTGATTACATCTTCAATTTCCTTAGTTGTTATTAGTCTGTTCAAGTTTTCTATCTCTTCCTAGTCCAGTTTTGAGAGACCACGTGTTCCTAGAAATTCGTTTTTTTTTTTGTTTTGTTTTTTTTTTGCATAGATTGTTAAATTTGTTGCCATATAATTGTTCATAGTATTTGTTAACAATCCTTTGTATTGCTGTGGTATCAGTTGTTATAAATATCTTTTTTTTTTAAAAAAATGACTTTGTAATTCCTTTGTTGAATTTAATTGGATTATCTGTGTGTTTTTGTTTTTTTCTACTGACCTGTATGAGTTCCCTATATATTTTACATAGTAACACATATCAGATTTGTGGTTTGCAAAGATTTTTCTCCCATTCTGTTGCCTTTTCAGTTTGTTGATAATTTCTTTTGCTGTGAAAAGATTTGTCACATCCAAAAAATTGTTGTGAAGACCAATGTCATGAAGCTTCTACTTCTATGGTTTCTTTTAGAAGTTTTGTGAATTTAGATCTTACATTTAAGTCTGTAATCCACTTTGAGTTGATTTTTGTGTATGGTGTATAATGAGGATCAGTTTTTTTCTTTTGCATTTGAATATTCAGTTTTCCCAATACCATTCATTGAAGAAACTGTCTTTTTCCCATTGAGCATTCTTGGTTCCATTGTAAAATATTAATTGAGCATATGTACATGGGTTTACATTCAGCTATACGTTCTGTTCCATTGGTCTATGAGTCTTTTTTTAAGCCCATACTACTCTACTTTGATTACTATAACTTTGTAATATAGTTTGAAATTAGGAAGTATGATGCTTTCTCAGCTCTATTTTTCTTTCTCAGGATTGTTTTGACTACTCAGGCTCTTAATTTTAGTATTGATTTTTCTATTTCTTTAAGAAATAACATTGGTCTCCAGCTATATCCTGCTGGAGGCCAGTGGGTGGGGCTGGGACTGTGTTCTGCAGTAGGTTGGGTTGCAGGCTTGGGTCTCCACCTGGGTGAGGCTATAGGCTGTTTTGCAGCTGGGCAGGGCTGTACACTAGAAGGGCTTTCGGGTTGAGCTCCTCAGCTTGGTGGTATGGTAGGTTGAACTCTGAGCCTCCCAGAGACAATGTTATGACTCTCTGGTGATGTGGGGCTAGAGGATCTGCTCAACAGTTGGGCCAGCTGCTGGCTGGGCTGCCTGAGCAAGGCTGTTGGATGTGGTCCATATTTGTTAGGTTCTCTTGCCAGCTTCTGGATGGGTGGGACTGGGTGTTACACTCAGCGGTTGGGCAGGGTTGCTCCCCTGCATGGGCAAATTAGTAGTATGTGCTCCATGGCCAGAATGTCCCATTGACTGAGAACTCAATAATAATTTGGATTCCAGTTAGGAATCTTTTAAGCATAGGAAATGTAAAAAATAAAAATAAAAAGTTTTAAAGGGCTGGAAATGTTTTTTAATGGAAAATTCATTCCATCTTACTTTAGCTTTTAAGTTTTTTTTCCTTTATTGTGAAATATAACAACACAGAAGTGTACAAAATTTGTTAATGTTAAGTATCAGGTTTATAAAATGTTCTCACACACACCCTCATGGTCATTTCCTGATCCTAAGTTTTATATATTGCCAAGAAATAGTGAAGAAGGTAAAAATATAGCCATTTCTCTGTAAGGCTCTCTCCTGTCTCTGCAATAGCATCACCAAACTTGCAATGTAAGGAACAGAGGACGGAGAAAGCACACACTGGCCATGTGAGCAAATGCTCCTTTCTTCTGAGCTGGAAATTGTGTGGTGTAAGCAGAGTGGGAGTGATTGGTGTCAATGCAGATGTGGGAACCTGGATCACTCAGACAGTAATAGAAAGTGTTTATTTCAAACCCAAGGCCCAGAGTTAGCAGGTCAGAAAGTTGTTTGTATTGTAACTAAGGAGAATAGACAGGTGATGGAGAGGGCAGGGACAACCTATAGAATTATCCCACAAAATTTCACTTGTAAAGGCTGAGAAAGAGCCCGATGCTGGCCTCTGGCCACCTGCAGAATGGATGCCCATGAATGAGGCCAGAGAGGAAATTGTGGTCGTGAGTAACCAGGAATCCTACCCCTGAAACTTCTAGAAGGAAACTAAACTCAGCAGACATTAGTTTCAATTTTTATTCATTCATTTTATTCTAACCTAGATTATTTACTGATTTTGTTTCAGAATGAAATCCCTTCACTTTCTAGCCTCTCCTCACGTGTGTCCGGGTGTGAGCCCTCCGAGGAGATCAGGCGAAAGACACTTATGTTTGCAAGAATGTGCCTGGTCCCTTCTCGGGGGCAGAGACGGTTCCATCTCTATGTGGCAAAGAATTTATTTTGACATTTTGAATAATGAAGGGCAAGATGAAGACTATTGAATATGAAATGCCTTTTTCACAGGGTAATTCCTTTTATATAAAACATAATACTAGAAACCATGGATGGGATGCTCATGTCCCCTTTTTTTTCTTTTATTTGAATCCTCACCAGAGGATATTTTTTTTTCCCGTTGATTTTTCGAGAGTGGAGGAAGAAAGGGAAAGAGAGAGAGAAACATTGACGTGAGAGAGACACGATTGATTGCCTCCTACACGCACTATCACCGGAGCTTGGGATCAAACCTGCAACCCAGCTACACGTCCTTGACTGGGAATTGAATCTATGACCTTCAGGGCATGGACCAACGCTATAACCACTGAGCAACACCAGCCAGGGCACTCATACCCCATCTTTGCCTGGCCTGCTCTCCAGGTATAATTATAAATTATTACTATTATTTTTTGTGGGGATCACAAGTGCATGTTGGGAAGACCCCTGACTGCTTCAAGCCTGGATGGAGTGGGGATGGCTTCACTCCCCTCAATAGAGGCAAAGAATCAGGCCTGAAGGGGATCCAGGGGCCCTCAGGAGAGAAGCTGACTTTCTGGAACACTGCCCCTCCCTCTTGATGTTCCAAGGCCTAGTTCTCAGTCAGAGCCCCTTACACCAGCACCCGCAGCTTCACCCTGGGACACATGCTGCCCCCAAATTCCTTCAGGCATGCTCCCCACTCCCTGTAGTGAACAGGAATGGTTCCAGGCCCTCATTTCTCAATGAGTACCCCAAGGTGGGCCTAACCGACACCTCCAGGAGCAATGCCCAAAGCAGAGGGTCTCAGGGCCCTGTGGTCCCTTTGGGGTACACAGGGGAGACTCACTCTCAGAGGTATGCTTGTATGGCGATGCTTGATGTGGCCTTCTAGCTGTGGGGAAGAGACATGTTTGAGAGCACAGGCTCTGCCCCTGAGAAGCATGCAAGTCAGGTAAGGACAGGGCGACTCAGTGTCACTGCCCTGGCTGTCCGCTCATCCTCACACACACTGAGCAGGGTCTTCCTGTGATGGAGAGTGTGGAAAATGGGGTGGAAATATAGGTATTTCTCTGAATTTGAAAAAACCCAATAACACTTGTATAGGAGTCAGGGCTCCAGGGCTTCTGTAAAATTCCTTTACGGGGCTGTGATAGAAAATAACCCCATCATTTATAGGTGCTGAAATATCATCACTTGTAAAACAAGAAAAGGGCTACTTTAACAGTGTTTAGACTCTTTTCTGAGGAGCTCTGGGTTACCGAGGGACCGTAAGTGTTTTTTCATATTGAGTTTCTTCCTGAAGTTTCATTTGAATACAGGTTTCCAGTTGCATAGATAAATACCTAAACTACCTGATGTTTGGAATTCTCTGACAAGTGATCCGATTGTTCTGACTGGGCAATGGGAACATCAGTGCAGGGGCGGCTGCGGGAGTGCTTGTGGGTCCAGGGGAACAGAAACTCGGAGCACCTGGGAAATGATTCAGTACGTAGAGGACACCGTACCTCGCTTCCACATCTAAAAACAGTGGGTGATGCTGCTGCCTGTGCCTTTACCGGCTGCGTGCAGAAAACGGAACCTATTGCATTTCCCCTTCCAGAGTTCTCATCCAGCAGTCTGGAGGCGAGTTCCAGCCCCAGACCTATGTTTAACTATTTCTGAATCAGAACAGTCCTTTTAGGCTCTGGTTTTCCATCCCATTCTGTATGTATAAAGTTGGGATATGTTTTGTCTTCCTGGTCTCACCTGCTTGTCATTATCAAAGCAAGTAAGAGATATAAATGCACTCTGAAACACTCCATTGCTATTTGTCTGGATGATTTCGGGGGAGTATTTTTTTACAGGAATTTTGTGGTATTCTTGATTACTCTTGAATGTGAATCAACTTAAATTATTTATTATAAACATTTTTATAAATATATTTCTGTGAGGCATTTTCTTATAGTATAGATCAGAGATATTGTTTGCAAGCCAAGGAAACTAATCCTGTCTCAGGCAACATGGCATTGAGGACCCACAGGACAAGTGGAAACCTCGGTGATAAGATATGGAGGACGAGGCTTAGGGAATAGACAGTTCCAGGGAGCTCCAGAGGCAAAGAGCAGGAAAAACACATTAAGTACCTGGGATAATTTGTCAGCATGCATTGCTGTCCCTGCAATTAATGATCTCTAAACCAGATGGGTGGTTTCAAAAATACACCTGTCTTTGTAGAGCAGCAGCACCAAACCATCAGGATGGTCTCCAGCTGCAGACCCAGCAGGGCCATGCTGGTACTCACCTGCTAGATAGCAGGTCTCACCTCCCATTATTCCTTATGTTTTGCATCTCAGGATCGAGACTCAATTGGATACTGTTACTATAGTTAGCTAGTTATTAATTAAAAAAAAATTAGACATTGTTGAGCATGGTCAGCCAGGGAGCAGAGGCCTGCTTGTTTCACCAGGAAGTTACAGCTTTACCCCCGCCCCCTACCACTCAGGGAACCTCCCCTTCATTGCCTCATTTCAATGAGGGAAGGGGTAGAACAAAAGGAGGAAGCTCTTGACCATAGAGGTCTGTCAATCTAACCTGGGAAACAGATCATTGGTCATGGGGTGGGCCCATCAGAAGCCCATGAAAGCTTGGGAAATTGATTGGTTATTTTGGAAAGGGTCCTGGTCAAAACCCCAGGGGAACAAAGAAGCTGTCTCTCTCTTTTGCTTCTTGACCCATACTTTCCCAGTTCGTTTGTGTTTAGGAACTCCCTACCATGTGGGTCTAGTGGCCGCCTGGGGCCAGCAGCAGACTGCTTGGGTTCCAAAGGATTAAGCTTTAATATAAAGCAGAAAGTCTGGACACTGGCCTTTGTCTTGGCTTTGATGAAAACAAGATTGAACTTTTCCATGGTGAGATGGACAGAAATGGACTCTGGGAGCCCAGAAGAGGAACTCCTTTGATTTTGCATAATGAGTAAACCTTGCCACACCACAATCTTCCATGCATGGGTCCTTGGATTGCTTTCCTCGCAGTCCTGTGAAAGAGTCCGATTTCCACTGGCAATACGAATTCATTAGATGACCTTGGGTGACACCTGGTTGCATGATGGGAGGAGGTTCAGAGACTGTATAGCCAAGAGCTTCTGGTACCAGAATGGCACGAACTGTGACCAAGACTGCTCTCAGAAGGAATTTGGGTGCTAACAGTGAAGGGATCATATTTGGAACAGCCAAAATGATGTGATCACCAAAAATGTGATATTTAGTTGCTCTCTTGTTTTTCTCATGTATATTTTGGTAATTGAGCTATCTGTGTATATCTCTAAAGTATAGAAAAGCAATGCTGAGGTGACAGATAATATATGCAAGACATGATTTTAGCTGCTGATACTCAGTTTATTCAATGTTGTTTCTCTGAGCAATCAAACATTAAAATTTAATAAGACGAGGTACAGAAATATATGTAACAGCTAGTATTTGGCTTTTCTCTTTCAGAGACACAAGTTCCACAGGGAGGCCTACCCATTTACAAGTGCAGATGACATGTAGAATTTTTGTTAGTATTTTGCATATGTGGATTTTTTGAATACACACTGTTTTTAAAAAAATATTCAACCTAGTGAATTTGAAGATCTAATTGGCTTTAGTAACTGCTTCATGAATCAGACAGCATCTGATCCAACAACTTAGAAGGATGAGCCAAGAGGTGGTACAAAACGAAAGGTTTTTCTGGAAGAAGGATGGGGCAAAGAAGCTATTTACAAAAGAAAAGGAAGGATTATTTTTTTGGACCAGGACATGTTCTTTTGGGGGAAAGAGACAGCAGAGGTCTTTATCATGCAGGTTGCCTCTTCTTTGGGAGGAGGTTGGGGGGACCAGGAGAAGGCTCATGTGACACTGTATCTTACTGGTGCTTGACCAGAAAATTGCAGGCTCATTGATTAAGAATATGTTTCTAGCCCTGGCCAGTTTGGCTCAGGGTGGGAGCGTCGGCCTGCAGACCAGAGAGTCCCGGGTTTGGTTCCCGCTAGGGGCATGTACCCCCCACCTCAAAAAAAAAAAAAAAAGGAATATGTTTTTAGGAAAGGTTAAAAGAACAATTCGGTCAGGTATTAAATCTAGGCTTGGCATCCTGAGTTTTAGCACAAGTAACACCATTTGAGCCTATGGCTTTCTCGTTAACAGCCAATGCTGTGGCTGGGCCGGCCCTTGTAGTTCTTGCTATGATTGCAAAACACCCACAGGACCAGTCCAGCCACAACCTAGCTTATTGATAGACTGAGACCAGCACAAAACACTTTGGATCTCAGACTCTGATTCATCCCTTCAGTTGCCAGCTTCCTTGATGGCTTGAGTGGTGAGGGTGTTTCATAATGTTGAATAACTATGTGGTACCCCTGAAACTAATAGAATGATGTATAACAAGTATATTTTAATTTTAAAAGAAAAAAATGATAAAACCATCAAGAAACTTTGGAAAAAAAGGTTTATTACTTATAGGTCCTGGAAATTTCATGGCACATTTGGGAGCACACAGTGAGGTCACAGATAGAGAGAAGAGAGAGGTTGAGGGCCTGGGGTTTAGCTATTATTGGGGTCAGGATCGGGGCCTAGGGTTTCATGAGATCACTCTGCATTAATGAATTTAAAATATGAGAAGGAATGTAAAGTTCAAGAAAAGAAAACATGAGCAGCCCAAATGGTGAGTTATGGAAATGAACCAAGGTCTCTAGGACAAAGGAGCCTCAGGGAGGAAGTCAGGGGCCTGGCTCTTTAACTAGTCCTGATGGCCAGCAATGTGTTTTTTCAAGATAGCCATTTTTGAAGTACATGCCTCTGCAATCGAAGTTTAAGTCAGGCACTTGAATTATTGAACAAGCAAACAAACAAAAACAATAAAACAACTGTCAGGGTTTATACTACAGAAAGCTAAAGACAAAGTACAGTGGAGAATGTACACATTTATAAGCCAAAGGAGGGGAATTAGGTTGGGGTCAGAGAACCAAGAGTTAATAACAAAAGAAGTGTGGTATCTAAATGAAGCAGGAAGGAAACAGGACCAGGGAAGTCCTGGAAATTTACCTGTCATCCAATAGTTCACCTTTGGAGGCCAGGCCATTCATCACCTATAGGTCTGCTGGCTAGTTTTAAATGTCAGGATCAGGAAAATGGATCTGTTCACATCCTTTTACTATTCCAGTTTACAAGCCTGCTCCTAATATCTGAGAGACCCGGGGCCAGAGTACAAATAGAGGAGACATATAAGGAGTTTAAATGTTAGAAAGTTCTGTAATAAACAACCCAAGTGTTAAATATGTTTTATCTTCTCATTGACCAATATACCATCCTAACAAAAGATGAAAATAAACATACGAAAAGTCATAATTTTATTATATAAAAAGTAGGCAAGATATAAATTCTGATTAAATTTATTTTTTATTGTGCTTCTTTAGGTATTCTGTTAATGAAACTACAATGTGTAAATGAGTAATAAACAAAGACATCCATAATTTATAAACTACCATATACTTACTTTATAATGTCTGTTTTGTCATACCTGATTATGGTGTTATAATAGAGACTTTAAGATACTTATATTCTTTGGACAGTGATGATATAAAAGATCAAAAAATAAAATAAAATTTTGCATATAATATATAAATCAAAGTGGGTGTAAAGAATGCAATGATATTCATATATTTTTAATTAAAATTTTCTCATAAATATAAACTTTTCTATTAAATACAAAAGCAAAATACCACTTGTAATAAATATGAACTGTAATTTTATTGAAATAAATATAACATGTTCAGATAATTTTGAAAAATTTTAAATATTTCTATCAGAAGAGAACTCATCACAACTCTAGTTTTCAGTATCATTGTCCATTAAAGAATCAGTGCCAGGCCCTGGCCGGTTTGGCTCAGCGGTTAGAGCGTCGGCCTGCGGTCCGGAGAGACCCGGGTTCGGTTCCCGCTAAGGGCGCGTACCTTGGTTGCAGTTTGTCCCCAGCCCTGGTTGGGTCGTGTGGGTGGCAACCACTCGATGTGTCGCTTTCACGTCGATGTTTCTCTCTCTCTCTCTCTCTCTCTCTCTCTCTCTCTCTCTCTCTCACTCTATCTGAACAAAATATCGAAAAATGTCCTCGGGTGAGGATAAAAAAAATAAAAAAAATAAAAAAAATAAAAAAAAGAATCAGTGCCAGGCTTCCATCTAGTCATGTGATATATATAAATGCCATAAGTGTACACATATATATAGATTCAAGAGTAATATACATTGATATTGAAGATTTTCCTAGGCCATCTTCATAACTGTTGCAAAGACTCTGCTAATCCACAGATAGCTGTGGAACCGTGATTAAGAATACAGATGAGAGGAAATAATTGGTGCTCAGTATACTGGGAAATGTTGTTTCATTACGAAATACCTTATTTGATTCTTGCCCTGTAAGAGGACGAATCTGGCAAGGTTTTTCTTCTTACCTTAGACATTCTAATATTCAAATCTTTTCCGTGTCTATTTCCAGTGTTGACAGTGGGACAACCCCAAACCTTGACAGTATTTACAGAGAGGCATGTTTTGTCTCAGAACACAGGGCACTCCTCTGGGCCTGCCTGGTGTGAGTCCAGGCACCAGTTTTAGAGCTCTGGGTCAGACTATGCCAGCCCTAAACACCAGATCCTAGTGCCATGACTATGTATTTTGTAATCATTTAATTTTGTATGTTTGTGAGAAAGCATGGGGTCCTGGGTAAGGCCTCTTATGTGGGTCTAAGGGTGCTAGTGCTAGTTAAGAAAGATTATATCTATTTCAAGTCACTACCAATGGCTAGAAGTGCAGTTTTCAGCCATAAAAAGATACAAGTAAGTCATCAAAGTTGGCAGAACTTGCATATTTTAGTTGGGGGAAAGAGAGCACTTAATATGTTGGTGAAGGTTAACATATTGAGGTTTTAATTTGTAGTTATACCTCCCATACTTTTTCTTCATGGTCACAACCAAGCATGGCTGAGCACGTTGGCAGACCTCTTTAATTGCTGTGTGTTATGAAGATTGAAAGCTCACATGCACTAACGGGTCTATGCTGGGCTCCTGAGATAGGAGGAGAAAGGAGGAGGGATGGAGTATCTTGGAGAACAGTCAAAGGAGGGGAGAGATTTCCTACAGACTGGTAAGAGAATGGAGGCCAGAAGGTTCTAAGAAGGTTGTCTATTTACACCTTGCATGTAGGGGTGACAGCAAGATCTCGACAAAGATGCCTTCCAAGTGTGCTTGTGGACTTGACCCTGAGACAGAACCCATAACTTCAGGAAAAGGGCCAACTGTGGAATGAAAACAGAGACTCACCTAACTTCAAGAGTACAGTGGTCAGGGACGGCATCTCAATAGTATCAGCCAAGGAAGAGGCTTTTCAGAATGTCCAGTTCTACCTAAGGTGAAGGGAGGTCATGAAGGCAGTAATGCCTGATTATTGACCTTGCTGATTCAGTAACATTTAATTTTATTTATTAAAAATGGAGAAATGTTGCCCAGCGATGTGGCTCAGTGGATTGAGAATCGTCCCATAAACTGAGAGGTCCTGGTTCGATTCCCGGTGAGGGCGCATGCCCAGGGAGGGGTGTGCAGGAGTCAGCTGATCGATGATTCTCTCTCACATTGATGTTTCTATCTCGCTCTCCCTTCCTTTCTCTGTAAAAAATCCATAAAAACATATTTTTAAAAGGAGTAAAAAAAATATGTAGGAATATGATGTTACATGCATACTTGAATTGGTACTACAAATTTATTATAATTGCATGTCATCGTTTGGTTCAGCTGTCCATATTTTATATTTGTATAATCATCATAGTCATCTAGATGGTTGGCATCAGAAATACTTCAATAGTATTTAATAGTCTCTGGACACCAACCATGGACCCTAATTTGGCCATCTTGTTGCAACCTAATCATCTACATAAATGGGCATTATTTTCATCTGCATTTTACTGGAGGTATAGTTTGAGAAAATAAGATCCCTAGACAAATATATGCCCTCATCTAGAGTCATATTATCTGAATATTTACATTTAAACCTTTATTTACTGTCCTTTTAGGCTCTCTTTATTTATTCATTTAATAATTTATTAATATATATTTTTATTACAGATGTCCCTCCTTTTTTCCCTTTGATATTCCCCCAAGGCTCTCTTTTAAAAATATAAATTAATGTATTAAAGGTGAGATAAGTCATTGCTATATTAATAAGAAACTTTATATTTTATTTTAGTTTTTATTTATTTTTTCTATTTTTTTATTTTATTTTTGTTACAGATGTTTCTCCTTTTTTTCCCGTTGACACTCTCCTCCCCATCCCACCCACCCTGTCCCCGGCTTTGTTGTTCGAGTTCATTGGTTATGCGTACATGCATATAAGTTCTGTGTTTTATCTCTTCCCTGCCCCCAACACCCTCTCTTCTGAGTGTTGTCAGTCTGCACCTTACTTCCACGTCTCTGGGTCTACCCTATTTCTCAGACTGTTATATTCATTATATTCCACAAATAAGTGAGATCATGTGGTATTTGTCTTATTCTACTTGGCTTGTTTTGCTTAGAATAATACTTTGCAGGTCCCTCCATGTCGTCTCAAAGGATAAGAGATCTTTCTTTCTTACAGCTGCATGGTACTCCATTGTGTATATGTACCACTGCTTTTTTATCCACTCATCTACTGATGGACACTTGGGCTGTTTCCAGATCTTAGCTATTGTAAATAGTGCTGCTATGAACATGGGGGTACATATATTCTTCCTGATTGGTGTTTCAGGTTTCTTAACGGTATATTCCTAGAAGTGGGATCACTGGGTCAAATGACAATTCAATTTTTAGAGGTAACACCATAGTGTTTTCCATAGTGGCTGCACCAGTCTACATTCCCACCAGCAGTGTACTAGAGTCTCCGTTTCTCCACACCCTCACCAACACTTATTTGATGATTTGTTGATGGTGGCCATTCTGACAGGTGTGAGGTGATACCTCATTGTTGTTTTAATTTGCATCTGTCTGATGATTAGTGATGCTGAGCATTTCTTCATATGTCTCTTGGCCATTTGTATGTCCTTTTAGGAGAGGTGTCTATTTAGGTCCTCAGCCCATTTTTAAATTGGGTTCTTTGTCTTCCTTTTGTTGAGTTGTATGAGTACTCCATATATTTTGGAAATTAACCCCTTATCTGATGTATCATTGGCAATGATGCTCTCCCATACAGTGGGTTCCCTTTCCATTTTGATGGTTGTTTCTTTGCTGTGCAGAAGCTTTTTAGTTTGATGTAGTCCCACGTGTTCATTTTTTTTGTTTGTTTCTGTTGCCATGGGTGATGTATCAGTGAAAATTCTGTTGTGTATGATGTTAGAATTTTAGTTGCCTACATTTTCTTCTAGGATTTTTATGGATTAATGAATCACATTTAAGTCTTTTATCCATTTTAAGTTGATTCTTGTGTATGGTGTAAGTTGATAGTCTAGTTTCATTTTTTTTTGCATGTAGCTGTCCAATTTTCCCAACACCATTTATTAAAGAGGCTGTCTTTACTCCATTGTATGCTTTTGCCTCCTTTGTCAAATATTAATTGAGCATAGTGTCTTGGGTCCATTTCTGGGTTCTCTATTCTGTTCCATTGATCTATCTGTCTGTTCTTGTGCCAGTACCAGGGTGTTTTGATTACAGTAGCTTTGTAGTATAACCTAATATTTGGTATTGTAATCCCTCCTACTCTGTCCTTCTTTTTCAAGATTGGTGTGGCTATTCAGAGTCTTTTTTGCTTCCATATGAACTTTTGACGTGTTTGTTCTAGTTCTGTGAAATATGTCGTTGGTATTTTGATGGGGATTGCATTGAATGTATAGATTGCTTCGGGTAATATGGACATTTTAATGATGTTAATTCTTCCAATCCATGAACAAGGTATGTGCTTCCACTTTTTTATATCTTTCTCTATTTCTTTTTTCAATGTCTTATAGTTTTCTGCAAATAGATCCCTTACTTCTTTCATTAAATTTATTCCTAGGTATCTTAATTTTTCTGCCACAATAGTAAATGGGATTGTGTTTTCAGTTTCTCTTTCTGTGAGTTCATCATTGGTGTATAAAAATGCCATCAATTACTTGACGTTAATTTTGTACCTGCTACTTGCCAAATTTATTTATTAACTTTAGCAGATTTTTGATAGAGTCTTTAGGGTTTTCTGTGTATAATATCATGTCATCTGCAAATAATGAGTTTCACTTCCTCCTTTCCAATTTGGATCCCTTTTATTTTTACTTTGTATCTGATTGCTGTGGTTAAGACTTCCAGTACTATGTTAAATAAGAGTGGTGAAAGTGGGCGTCCCTGTCTTGTTTCTGTTCTTAAGAGAAATGCTTTTAGTTTCTGCCCCTTGAGTCTGATGTTGGCTGTAGGTCTTTCATATATGGCCTTTATTGTGTTGAGATATGATCCCTCTAGTCCCCCATTGCTGAGAATTTTTATCAGAAGTGGATGCTGGATTTTGTTGAATGCACCTATTGATGTTATCATTTGGTTTTTATTCTTCATTTTATTTATGTGGTGTATCACTTTTATTGATTTGTGAATATTGTACCCGCCTTGCATCCCTGGGATGAATCCCACTTGGTCATGGTGAATAATTTTTTTGATGTATTGCTGGACCTGATTTGCTAGCATTTTGTTCAGGATTTTGGCATCTATGTTCATCAGGGATATTGGCCTGTAGTTTTCTTTCTTTGTAGCACCTTTTCCTGGTTATGGAATTAGAATTAGAATTATGCTGGCCTCATAAACTGAGTTTGGAAGTCTTCTGTCTTCTTGCATTTTTTGAAGTAGTTTGAGGAAAATGGGTGTTAGTTCTTTGAATGTTTGGTAAAACTCCTCCGTGAAGCTATCCAGGCTTGGGCTTTTGTTGTGCTGGGAGAGTCTTGATTACCTCTGCAATTTCCTTAGTTATTATTGGTCTGTTCAAGTTTTCTGTCCCTTCCAGGTTCAGTTCTGGGAGACTACCTTTTTCTAGCAATTTGTCCATTTCGTTTAGATTGTCTAATTTGTTGCCATATAATTGTTCATAGTATTTGTTAACAATCCATTGTATTTCTGTGCTGTCTACTTCTCTTTCATTTCTGATTTTGTATATTTGGGTTCTCTCTCTTTGTTTCTTGGTGACTGTAGCTAAGGGTCCATCAGTCTTGTTTATCTTTTCAAAAACCAGCTCTTTGTTTCATTGATCCTTTGAATTGTGGTTTTTTGTTTTTGTTTGTTTGTTTGTTTGTTTTGTCTCTATGTCATTTATTTCTGCTCTGATCCTTACTGTTTTCTTCCTTCTACTTGCTCTGGGGTTTCCTTTTTGTTTTCTAGTTCTTTAAATTGTGAAGTTAGATAGCCAATTAGAAATTTTTCTTGTTTCTTGAGGTAGGCCTGTAGTGTTATGAACTTCCCTCTCAGAACTGCTTTTCTGCATCTCATAGATTTTGTGTTGTTGTGTGTTCATTTTCATTGGTTTCCAGGAAGTTTTTAATTTCCTTTTTGATCTCCTTGGTAACCCATTCATTGTTCAATAACATGCTATTTAGCCTCCGTGTTTTGAAATGTCTTTGCATGTTCTTGTTGCAATTGATTTCTAGTTTCATGCCATTGTGATCTGAGAAGTTGCTTGATATAATTTCAATCTTCTTGAACTTGTAGAGACCTAGTTAGTGTCCTAACATGTAGTCTGTCTTTGAGAATGTCTCATGTGCACTTGAGAAGAATGTGGATTATGTAGTTTTGGGGTGTAATTCTCTGTAGATATCTATTAAATCCATTTGGTCTAGTGCTTCATTTAGAGACTGTTTTCCTTGCTAATTTTTTGTCTAGAGGATCTATTTAGTGATGTCAACGGGGTGTTGAAGTCCCCTGCTATGATTGTATTGCTGTCGATTTCTCCTTTGAAGTCCTCCAGAAGATTTTCATATATTTTGGCGCTCCTATATTGGGCACATATATGTTTATCAAGGTTATATCTTTCTGTTGGATAGATCCTTTCAATATTATGTAGTGGCCTTCTTTGTCTCTAGTTATGGCCTTCATTTTGAAATCTATTTTATCAGATATAAGTATTGCTACCCCAGCTTTTTTTCCTTCCTGTTTGCTTGGAAGATTTTTTTTCATCCCTTTACTTTCAACCTATGTGAGTCTTTTGTTGTGAGGTGGGTCTCTTGTAAACAACATATATATGAGTCATGCTTTCTTATCCAATCAGCTATTCTGTGTCTTTTAATAGGAGCATTCAGTTTATTTACATTTAAGGTGATTATTGATATGTACTTATCGATTGCCATTTTTGTTTAGTGTGGTTACATTTTTTTTCTTATTTCTTCTACTAATTACAGCAGTCCTTTTAACATTTCTTGCAGTGCTGCTTTGGTGCTAATTTATTCCCTTAGCCTTTTTTTTTTTTTGGTCTGGGAAGCTGTTTATCTGACCTTCTATTTTGAATAATAGCCTTGCTGTGTAGAATAGTCTTGGATTCAGATCTTTGTTTTTCATGACCTTGATTACTTCATGCCATTCCTTTCTGGAAAAGTCTGCTGAGAGCCTTATGGGGGTTTCTTGTAGGTAACCTGTTGCTTATCTCTTACTGCCTTTAGGATTCTCTCTTTGTCTTTAATTTTTGGGTTTTTAATTACTATGTGTCTTGGTGTGGGCCTGTTTTGGTTCTTCATAATTTGGGCTCTCTGTGCTTTTTGAACTTGAATGCCTTCTTCCTTCACCATATTAGGGAAGTTTTCTGTCACTCTTTCTTCAAATATATTCTCTAACCCTTGCTCATTTTTTCTTCTTCGGGTACTCTTATGATGTGAATATTATTACGTTTCCAGTTGTCCCACAGTGCTCTTAAGCTGTCTTTCTGTTTTTTAATTGTTTTTTCCTTTTGGTTTTCTGATTGATTGATTTTTTTTCTACCCTGTCTTCTAACTTACTGATCTGGTCCTCAGCTTCTTCTACTCTGCTATTTAGACCTCCCAATGTGGTCTTTATTTCTCCTATGTCATTTTTCGTTTCTTTTTGGTGGTTTTAATTTCCAACTGGTTGATTTTCAACCTTTCTATGTTTTTACTCATGGTTCTGATGTTCTTACTCATGCTGTTGAGCTTCCTCAAGATAATGGCTCTGATTTCTAGCTCTGTTAACTTGCTTAACTTCACCTCATTTATCTCATCTTCGGTAGAGGTCTCTTGTTCTTTCATTTGGCATTTGTTTCTTTGTTTCACCATTTTGGCTATCTCAGTGGGCTTTGGAGCCTGCCACATTTTTCCTGTGGGTGTTGGTGTTCTGCTGTTTGTGGCTCCCTCTACAGGGTTTGGCTGAGTGTGGGAGAACCCATGTTAAACACCACTGTCAAGTCTTACTTTCTTGGGTAGGGTTGCAAGCCCAGGAGTGGTTCAATTATTCTCTAGCTCTTTGCCTGAAGGCTGTTAGTTGTGGTCACCTGAAGAGCCTTGGGTTCTCAATTGAATGAAAAGCTCCCTCAGGTGTTCAGTGTAAGGGAATTTCCTGAGGGTGGGGCAGATGCCGGTTGTTAATGAGCCTCAATTGGCATTTCAATGGCCCAGGTGGGTGGGGTCGAATCTCTGAAGGAGGGGCCTCCACCTCTCCCCAGAGCCCTGGGAAGGAGTAAGATGGCACTGTCCTGCATGGCTGCAACTCAGCAAAAGCTCTGAGCACCCTCCAAATCCTGAGTGTTCCCA
The DNA here is from genome assembly GCF_014108415.1 of Molossus molossus. Lineage (NCBI taxonomy): Eukaryota > Metazoa > Chordata > Mammalia > Chiroptera > Molossidae > Molossus > Molossus molossus. The sequence continues at coordinate 33,498,082 of NW_023425351.1, read as the reverse complement.
CCCCATTCCAGTCCAGTTTGCCATCCCTCTGCCAAAGCCCAAGGTGAGTGACTGTGGCTATTTTAGCACTTTGTCCTGGCTCTCTGTGCTGTGGAGCCGCTTGGGACTTTAACCCCGAGCGCGTTGGGACTTTAACCCCGAGCGCGTTGCTCTCAGCTAAGACCGCTGCTGTCCATGGGCTCCCAGTCTCCCTCTCATGCCTCCGCAATCCTACCAGGATCGATTCAGTGTCCCTGGTTATATGGTCCTTGCAACCTGCTTTTCTGTTGCTTTTTCCCAACAATTTGTCCTTATTTTAATTGTAATTCCAGTTTGGTCCTGGGAGATAATGGTTTGTGTAGCTTCCATTCACTCTGCCGCCATTTTGGAATCTCCTATTTTTATTTTTTAGTTATTTTTTATTCATTGATGTTAGAGAGAGAGAGAGGAAGGGAGAGGGAGAGATAAAAAAAATTGATGAGAGAGAACATTGATTGGCTGCCTCTTGAATGCCCCCAACTGGGGATGTGCCCTGACCGGGACCGCTCAGAGCTTGGGTTGACACTCAACCCCTGAGCCACACTGGCCAGGCAGACATTTTAGATTTTAGAAAAAGTCTTCAGGGCCATGAAGATACTGAACTTTCTGGGTACAGAAAGAAAATTGGGTGCACAGAGTTACAGAAGTTTATGAAGTGAGGGGCTGGTGATTCTCTGAGTCTAGGATTGCAAATTGAGCTCCAGTTGAGCAAGGTTTCCAATGAATTTTGACAAAGTCAAAGATGTAATAACACTGAGAACAAGAGCAGAGCTCTATAATCATTTAGAAGCTCCCCACTGGTTCAACCAACAAAAACCAAAAACGAAAAACCAACCATGTTACCCAGTTTCAGAAAACATCCTTGGGATAAATGGAAAGTGTCTTCCTCTTCTCTCTGCACACCAATCATTGATTCCTTGTCTCTTCTGGTTATTGTATTCAGAAGAGTTCAATATTCAGGATGACAGTATTTGCCAGAAATGATCTTAGTCTCACTGACTTTTTTGACTTAGCCAGATTCATCCCCATTTTGCAAAGAGTGTAAGGTAAAGCCAGTGGGTGTATGTGAAAAGGAGTGATTTTCACAAGAATGTGATATTGTTTGCAAGTAAGAGCTCCTGTGACATACCACTTTGAATTACTTTTCCAAATAGAAGAGAATCTTAGTCACGATACTCTTATTTGTAGATATAAGCTATTCCCCCACTCTTTGGATTACTGTGAAGTCAAAATTAGTCTCAATTTGAAAATATCAGAAGGCTGGCCTCAAAATGTTACTGTAGGATATCATCGCAGAATGTCAGGCATGCTTTATTTTTCTTTCATTTCCCCATCTGTAAAACCATCTTCAAAACAACAGTTATGAGATTGCAGTTAAAGTTAAAGTTAGAGTCAAATGTTTTCCCTTTAGTTAAGCTTGTAATAGCCAATATAATGATATAAATCTAGCTGGGTATTTAATATGGCTTCCTTGTTTTTCACACACTTTCTCCCATTCTATCTCTACCTAGACCTATGAAATCAACTTGGAAGTTATTTGAGTGGTTTGCCCAAGGTCATACAAGTAGTAAAAGACAGAAGCAGGACAGCAATCCAGAACTTTTGAGTTTGATGCTTTTCTATAACAACTGATAATTGAAGGACATCTTTCAAAAATATGCCCCCCCCCCCAATAGCATTTGAACTTTTAGGTTGGTAAAAACACTTTCAAAATGTACTTTTTTCCTATTGAATCAATTTTTTTGAATACATGGAATCCCGAGTTCTACCATCCTTTTTCCCAAACTGTGATGACCTGAGATGTGATTGGTGAGGTCAGGCCAGTTTTATTGGTCTTGCTGTCTTCATCCAAGTTGCTCAGCATTTTTTCATTGAATGTAAAAATTTCAACTAACTTATTTTGTCTCCAAATATCAAATGTCATAAAAGGGTCAAAAATATTATTAATTTCCTTCACTTTTCTATCCATTTGTGATCCCCTCCCCCTTCTCTTTGCATGTAGAATCTTCTTCCCCTTTTCTTAGAAGGACTCAAAGAAGGAGAGGCTGAGCTGGACTGGGGCGGCCACAGGTCCATGGGAGGTTCGAATGTGCCTTCATTTAGGATGTGGGTCCATCACGACGTCTCACACAGCTGCTGGGTTACCACTGGAACAGCATTTGATGTTCAAATGCTTCAAAATAATTAAGTTTGTACCACACTAAGGGAAAACAATTAGGATATTAAAATTATCTCTGGTTGTAGCTTTTAAGAATCTTCCCCATTTTCATCCAATTTCCTTTACAGCACTAAAATACCAGGATGGAAAGAAAAATAAATTCAGGTAAGATTTTAAATTTATTTATTTATAGACTTGTGATAAATAAAGAGTTCTTGTAAATACAAGATATAACTAATTTGCTGTTTGCATGGTTCTAGGAGGAGGCCCAGTTATTATGAATGAGTCACATTATAATATTTATTTTAAAGATAAAGTTGAATATTATGTTTTTATGTCTTAATTTTAAAGTGAGGTGGTAAGAAGTGAGTAACTATTCACTTTTACCTTCCATAGATTTAAGTTAAGTTTCCACTGTGTCCAAAGAACTTTCCTGGACCTACGTGGACATACATGTATCAGTTGAAAGTTTTGATAAAGGCCTGAGTTCATCCCATATTCAGATAAAAAGAGCAGAGCTTTTATTCTGAGAAGGGAAGCATCTTGACTTGTGCCAGCCATCAAAAATGGAAATTGTACAAGGCAGTACCGTCAAATTGAAATACAAACTAAAGAAGGCTGACTATTTCTTTTGGCAGTTGGGGGGGAGGGGGTCTACTCTAGATGGTTGAGGACACTTCACCCAAGACTCAGAGCTTCAATGTCTCCCCACACTGTTGAGAAGGCAGAGATCCATCAGAAGGCTTGTGAATAATGGAAATTAGTTTTCCTTCAAAGCCCACAGAGCAGCTTGTAGAACTAAATCAAGCTAAGCATATGCTTTGTCATATTAACCTTTTCATAGAAGAAACTTTTGTCATTTAAATCATGGAAGATATTTATGGAAAAAGGCATATCTATGTGGCAGTTTACATTTCCATCACAACCACCTACTAATTGTTATAGCCATGCTAAAATTTAACCTTGAATTTGTGTACTGAAATGCCTCCAAAATGTTGTCACCAATTAGCCATTCATTTTTCCTAGTCTACAATCAGTTCCCATTTTCTCTTTCATGCTTTCTTTTAGTTTTATCTCTGATACAAACTTGCATATATATATATATAGACTTCCATAAGGTTGCTGTTTGGAAATTGAACCAGCAATTCCTTCTACTAATTAATGGAACTGCAATAGCATCTTCTGTTTGTTGTTGTTCTGTTTCTGTGTCTTCATCATCTGCAATATTTACCAAGATGTATTATGAAAGGAAACATGTATTATAAAAAGGAACACTTAGGTTTCTGTACTGTAGATCCTTTTATTGAATCAGGCATTGTGAAAATTCTAAAAGATTCCTAGTCATCATGTTTGCACGCGTAAGAATTGATTTTCTTTGTGTCTAGAGACACGAAGTAGAGACACTGCTACTGATTCTTTGCCCTGTATTTCTGAGTGAGGCTGAGAAGATGAGTCAGTGTGGTTCTTATTTTATTCTCTGTATGAGTAAATCATAGTTTGTTGTAAACAATGCTTGTGAGGCCTGAATATTAACATAAAACTTGTTTTCTACTTTAATAAATTATTCCCACATCTCTATTGAAATTCTCCTGGTATTATATTGGAAATACAACTAAAATAAAAAAAAGCTTTGTTTCCTTCTCTTTAGAGAACCAAATAAAGATTGATTTTTACACACACACCCACACTCACACAGGCACACACACGCACACACATGCACATACACACATTTTCATCTTTTTAAAATTTGTTTTTATTGATTTTTTTTTTTTTTTTTAGAGAAAGAGGAAGGGAGCGAGAAATAAAAATATTGATGAGAGAAAGAAACATCGATTGGTTGCCTCATTCATGCCCCCCACTGAGGATTGATCCCACAACTGGGACATGTGTCCTGACCAGAATTAAACCGGGACCTCTCAGTCCCTGTGATGACTCTCAATCCACTGAGCCACACCAGCCTGGCACAAACATGCATTTTCATTTAGATTATAGGCAGGCAAATCAAATAGATTTCAACTTGCTCCTCAATCCAATTGATTAATAATGACTAGTTTGAGATTCTGAAGTCATCTTCAAACTCAGTAAGAAAGGTGCTGAGATCAATTAGCAATACCTACTACACATGTACCGGTGGAGAGTCACATGCTTTGTCTGTGCCATCTCAGCTACTGAGATGTTTCAGGAATGGCTGTCTTCATCCTTGAATGCCTGTAAAGTGTTTGGCATCAAGTGTTGAATAAAGAAATGAATGAGTCTAGGATCTCTTAACCAAGCTAAAGCAGACGCATTTAATCTACCTGAAGCAGAACAATTAAATGCTAACCTATATACTACTTATTACAGAAAAGAGAGGGAACGGTGTGGACTGAAGAAGTCAGAGAAAAGTCTTCACAAGGGAATTGGGTATTAAAGAAGAATGAGAAGAATGGTTAAGTAGAAAGAATAGAGAAGAGGATAGAAGAAACAAAATGAGAAAAGACATGGAGATATAATTATGCAAATGAGTGTTGTGGGTTTGAAGTAAACAGAGATCTGAGGTGAAATAAAACATACAATAGAGGAACACTGGGGGCAGTTATAGTGGGCTTCCAAGCTAAGCAAAGGGATTTAAAACTGATAGGGATGGTGTAACTTTTGTGTCTTAAGAGCAAAGTGGAGTATTGAATGTGACAGGCTGGAAGGATTGGTCTGGCACCAGCAAATAAAGTGTGGACTGGATGCAGGAAAACTTTGAGACCGGAAGACCAAGTGAGAACTCTGCTAACATAGACATGGGCATTGGAGATTATCCAATAGGGAATGGAGAGGAAATGGAAAGTGTGTACAATATTTTAAAGGGTTAGCATTGCTTTTAATCTCCAAGATATGGAAGCAACCAAGTGCTCATTAGTAGAAAAGTGGATAAGAATGTTGTGGTACCTATATACAATGAGATATTACTTGGCTGTTAAAAAGAATGAAATCTTACCATCTGTGACAACATGGATGGATGTAGACGATATTATGATAAGTAAAATAAGTGAGACAGAGAAGGAAAAATGCCATATGATTTTACTTACATGTGGAATCTAATGAATAAAGTAAATAAACAAAATAAAAGCAGACTCATAGTTGCAGAGAACAGACTGATGGTTGCCAGATAGGAAGAGGGTGAGAGACCTGGGTGAAAAAAGTGAACGGATTACGCAGTACAAATTGGTAGTTACAAAATAGTCACAGAGATGTACAGTACAGCATAGAGAATACAGTCAATAATATCATGATGACTATGTATGGTGGCAGGTGGGTACTGGAAATATCAGGGGGAACACTTTGTAAAGTATACGATTCTCTAATCACTATGCTGTACAGCTAAAACTAATACATAATAATATTGAATGTAACTACTTGAAAAATAAAATTTTAAAGTTATATTTTTGAAAACCTTGACACAGAGACAGAAAAATAAGGAAGAAATAAGTGTAATTTCAGATTCTTACCCTACTATTTTAGGTAACTTGAAATCTCCAGAGCACAGGATTGGAGACCCTTGGAGGTCTGCATGGTTGGTGACTATGACTTGGTTTTATGTGAGATAGGCTTTGGATGTCAGAGAGAACTGCTGAATATAGAAAGCAAAGAACAAAATCTTCCCTTCCTGTTGGGTATATGAATATGAGTTATTTTGTTGATTGAAAGATAGGAGATCAGAAAGAAGACTGGAGAAAATGATGTAATATAAAGCCTAAAAATCATTGTGCGAATACATGTCTTTGAGTCAGATTTAGAAAGACATGTATAGTCCATCCTCAAGGGGTCCTGTTGGATATTAGGAGATTATAAATCTTCCAGGACTTCATGAGCCAGGTAAGACACTGTAATTTTGCCATAAATCTAGAACCCTAAAGGGCTACAAGAAATGTGTAATAATAGGTTAATGTTAGGATTTGAAGTGAACAGGATGAACTCACTGAAACTAACCAGTAGTTATTGAAGCTGTTTGCCATTGTTAGACTTCTTGTCCACAGTGGTGGCTTCTCCCCTGTCAGACGTTCCAGTGAGCATCCAGATGTCCTTCCCCCGGCTGCAAACAGGTGGAGATGAGAATCAGAGGAATGAGTTACCCCAGCAATGCCAGCTTTCACTGGTTTCTCTGAAAGGTACCATCGGTCTGGCCTCCAGAAAGTTCTGTTCCAGTGAAAATAATTATCATGCTTGTAATCATTTTCTAGTTGTAACAAAACATTCTTGAGCAAAGCGTTAATATAGAAAATTACTTTAGGTATATTCCTAATCTTTTGACTATAGCTTATCTTAGCAGCATTTTCTCAAAAGGCAATATTTTGGATATTCTCACAAAATTAAAAAAATTAAAATGTTCAGTTACTTACCAACTTTTTCACATTTTATTGTAAAATATTCACCAAGATGGGAACCAAGGGACCTAGAACTGTACAAAATAGTCACAGGCTGGTTGAAAACAGGCATTTCATTGTCTGTATTAATTACTACTTGACGCAGACTCCTTCAATTTACTTAGCAAAATCAGTCATTTGAAACAAACATGAGTGCTTGAACATCATGGAACAAGGTTTCTTTTTAGGAATGCACACGATTTTTCGTTAAGCTAACAATAAAACATCCTGTCACTGTTCCAAATATATAAAAAAGGCATATTTGAGAAGTTCTCTTGTATCCTGCTAATTTATGATGAATATAATAACCACTTGGCTTAATTATCCTGTTCAAGCCACCCACATCTTCCTGATCCTAGAGAATCTATTTAGAGATAAACTAATCATAAACCAGGACGGAAAGAACTCAGGTTGATACTCAATGCAGATTTTATGCATGGCTCTTGAATTCCATGTGGGGCCAACACACTTTAGACACCTATGTCATTCCCGACGGTTTATATTTTACTGACCTATATCATGAAGCTGACTCATTTTCTTTTTCTCATAAAGTGAGGTTGGCTGCAGCTTCATCAAAATTCTTCCTATTCTGTAAGACAAATCAGTGTATTTCTATCTTTGTTCTTTCATCAAAAAACAAACAAACAAACAAAAACAAAAAAATGTGGCAACTAGAAGCTATAGCAAAATGTTAATCATTTGTGTTGCTCTTAAACCAGAATAAACCTCCCACTGGGGTTGGGGTATGGGAAAGAGGCTGGGAGGGAGAAGAAAGGAAATTTACAGAGTTGGTGGTTTGACCCCCTTATTCTTACAGATTTTATTTTACCCACTGGTAACTAACTGTTCCTGTTTACCTCTCTGCTATCTGTAAACAGGACACTTTTTTATTGAATTTATTGGGGTGACATTGGTTAATAAAATTATACAGGTTTCAAGTGTACAATTCTACAATGCAGCATCTGTGTATTGTATTGTGTGTTTACCACCCCAAGGCAAGTCTCCTCCCATCAGCACTTCTGGGAATATATCCAAAGAAACCTGAAACGCTAATTCAAAAGAATACATGCACCCCTATGTTCATTGCAGTGTTATTTACAATAGTCAGGATTTGGAAGCAGCCCAAGTGCCCATCAGTAGATGAGTGGGTAAAAAAGCTGTGGTAGAGTTACACAACAGAATAAACTGTACAATTTTGATGAAAGGATTTCAATTTGCCGTTGAAGTGCATAGGTACGGCTTCAGGCTTCACTGCTGATGGACGGTGATACTAGCAAGTGACATTTAGTGGCTTATTTAAAAATCATTTGCTGTGAAAATAGAACTAAGAGCCACTTAGACTGTTTGGACACTTACTATTATTTTCTCTTAGCATGAAAACTGGAAATTGCTTAAATGTCACCCTATTTTTAAAGATATGGGAGGCTGTGTGGGATGTTAATATTTGTTAATATTACAGATTTATTGACGGGTGGTATTATCAGTCATCCAATGTTCAAATTAGCAATAAGCAGAAAGCTGCATATTGTGATAAGTTAACAAGTACTTTATTTAAAATAATGACTTCATTCTTGTTATGCATCAAGCAGTCTAAGCTCTTTATTTGATGTAATCTTAAATCCTTACAACAATCCTATGAGGAGGAATTCTTAATTATCTCCATTTCATATATGAACCAACAGAGGCACAGGCAGATAAAGGACTTGTTCAGGGTTGTGCATAACCTTCACCATGACCCTACTAATTAGGTGCTTTGATTTTCATTCTTATCTTAAAGCCAGGGAAACTGAGGCTCAGAGTAATTTCATTAGGTAAGCAGGGTCTTATAAGAGTCATGCTAGGTTTTAAACACAAGCAGTCTAGCTCCTGGGTCTGATAATCTAACCACTAGCTAGACTACAATTCTATTTCCTATAATATTTCTAATTAATGACAGACTAGAAAGCATATGAAAAACCTATAAGCTAATTCCTCAAATTCAATTTCCCCAACCTGTGTAATGCACTTTTTTTTTTCAATTTTGAGCTTCATATTCACTATGACCTCTATGTTAGCGTTTATAAATGAAAACACTAACACAATAATAAAGCTTATAGTAAAAGAACAGCTTTTCTTTCTGATAGCAATTCCTGCTGTGCAGAAAACTGACGATCGGACTGCCTTCAGTGCCTGTTCCAGCAGATCAATAGAAAGGTCGATAGAAAAGAGAATACTTTAGCTAATAACTGAATGGTTGCTGTACATTATTCTTTTTAACCAAGGAAAAGTTTGTCTCGGCCATTGCATCTGACATTTTAACAGAGCCTCTTTCAAAAATTGTATTTGAAAACAAGCGTTTTTTCTCCATTAGCTACATTTTCCTCCAGCGTTGGTAGCATACTTTTAAGTATTTCTTCTGACTGCTTCTCCAAGCTCAAGTGATTTCAGCTCGCCTGTCATGGCTCACCGGAATCCTTCACTTAGGGGTCAATGCAGGAGGGATTTCATCACATCCTGAAATGCATGGGCTTGCAGGTTCTACTGACAGCTAAGATTTATTACTTGGTAAATATAATTCGCTTGCCTGTAAATGCAATGGTCATATTTTCTGAATAAAAAAAAAAAAAGGAGGCTGCATCATTCAGCATATGTTCTCCTAATAAGATGAAATATATAATGTTAGCCCTGTTCATAAAATCTATGGCACATTATCATGAGAGCAGTGTGAGCAGCTGGCAGCTCTAAAGGGCAATCCTGACATCCTTGTTTGCTTTCTGTAATGGAAAAGGACAATTAAAGGGATTAAATGACTCTCCCAAAATTTGATCATAGAGGTGCATATATTCTTTCAAATTAGTTCTGGATTTCTTCAGATATATACCCAGAAGTGGAATTATTGGGTTGTAAGGCAGTTCCATTTTTAATTTTTTGAAGAAGCTCCATACTGTTTTCCTTAGTGGCTGCACTAATGTGCACTTCCACCAACTGTGCACAAGGGTTCCCTTTTCTCCACATCTTTGCCGATACTTCTTGTTTGTTAATTTGCTGATGATAGCTATTCTGATAGGTATGAGATGATACCTCACTGTGGTTTTAATTTGCATTTCTCTTATGAATAGTGGGGTTAAGCATCATTTCATATGTTTATTGGCCATCTGTGTATCCCCTTTGGATAAATGTCTATTCAGGTCCTTTGCCCATTTTTGAATTTGATTTTTTTTTATGTTGACTTGTATGATTTTTTCCCCCAAATTTTGGATATTAACTTCTTATAAGATACATCATTGGTGAGTGTGTTCTCCTATTCAGCAGGCTGACTTTCATTTATTGATGGCTTCTTTTGCTGTGGAAAAACTTTTTAGTTAGATGTAGTCCCATTTGTATATTTATTTTTTTCTGTCAAGCTCATTTTACTCTCTTTCTAATGGCCTTTTATTTGATTAAAGTAATAATAACAACAATGATAACAAAACTTTATTTGATAATGCAATCTAGTATGTAATGATAAAATAATATTTTGGGAGAAAACAGATAAAACTAGAGATACTTCTTGATATGAGAACACTAATCTTTATCTTCGATGTAACATTATACTTGCCTTCTGTGGGTAACGGTAATAACAGAGTAATTTATGACTAGGCTAGTAATATTTCTCAAATAATGAAAAGAAGAACACATTTTTTAATTCCTTCTGGGCAAAAGCAGAAGTGTTCTCTTTTCTGTCATTTGAATAGTGAACATTACCATGTTTCTTTTACTCAGTCCCCAGTCACAGTATCACGTAGATGGAATGAACTTTGCAACATCATAATAGCCATGAATTCCAGCGGAGCTATAATTATATCATCCCAGAGCAATAAACATCCACTTAGCTCTAAAGAATGAGATTCCACAAATTTGTGCCATAAACCAGTCTTTGTAGAACAGTTCTCATTACTCATGCCTTCCTGCTGTAGTTTATGTGGATTTGATTTTAAACAGAGATGGAAGCTGCTTCTACCTTGTGTCAAAACTATCAATTAAGGGAGAAAAGGTCATTCTATGCCTGCATTTGGCATAAGATAAAAATAGAAGTCTTTTTGGCAGAATTGACCTAGGTGTTATGTGTGGAATATAAGTCTGTCTGCATCTGTCTCTTGTGAATTCAATTTCAACTTTTCATCTAGCACTAGTGAGAGTAGTGCTCATCATCTTTCAGAAAGGTTTTATCAAGCGCTTATGATGTACCAGGTACTCTTCTAACCAGGCAGACAAAAATTATGCTCTTGTGGAACTCGCATTCTAATGGGGAGAGACCCACTAAACAAGTAGATAAGAAAGGAAATGTACATGGTATCTGAGAAGGTGATAAAGAGGGAAAATGTGGGAATGGGAATATGGAGTTCCTAGAATGCTAGAAAGACGTATTCATTTTCTATACTGTGTAACTTTACCACATACTTAGTGCCTTAAAACAATACCTATTTCTTACAATTTTGGTGAGTCACGGTCACAGGCGTGGCTCACTCGAGCTCTCCGCTTCATTCTCTCAGGGCTGCAATCGAGACATCCATCAAGGCTCCATTTTCATCTGGAGGCTCACATGGAGAAGAATCTGCCTCCGAGCTTATTCATGTTCTTGGCAGAATTAATTTTATTGTGTATTGTAGGATTTGTGACAGCTCACTTTATCAAAGTCAATAATAGAGATTCTAGAATGAGCTGGATGGTGAGACAGTTTCATATGATGTAATGTAATCACGACAGTGATATCCTGTCATCATTTTCATACTCTATGTGTTAGAAACAAATCACAAGTCTCCCACACTCAAGGGGAAGGGACTATACAGGATTGTGAACACCAGGGGCTAGGGATCCGGGGAACTACCTGAAAAGTCTACCTGTCCCAGAGGCATTGAACTTGCAAATAGAATGGTTAGAGAAAGCATCGTTGTGGGGATGACATCAGATCAAATGCTTAAGGACTATGGGAGGCAACCAGGAAGCTCTCTGAGGGGACAGCCTCCCAGATAAAAGGGAGAGCAAATGGGAGTGTGTTTGGCAAATTTGTGAAATAGCAAGGAGAAAGAGAGGCTGGAGCAGAGTTATGAGAAAAAGAGAGTAGAAAAAGATGAAGTTGGAAGACCAGCTAGTACTAGGAATGGGATGCGGGAGGGAGAGAGAGTGACCACAGTGGAGAGGAGTGCCTTGGATTTTGCAGGCAACTGTCAGAATCTGACTTTTATGCAGAGTGAACGGAGAGCTTAGAGAGCAGGAGTGACTTGGTGTAACTTATGTAATTGCTGGCTGAGAACAGGCACAGAAGGGCACTTGTGGAGTCATGGAGACCAGCTCAGAGGCCATTGGTTTGCTATAGTCCTAGTGGAGATGACAGTGAGAATCTGAATAAAATCTGAAGGTAGAGCCAACCCTTTTCTTTAAACTATCTTTCTCCATTCCTCAAAGTAGCAACTTCAGAGTTTGGTACTAAACTCGCATTGTCCCTCTAATTTCTTCCGTGAGAATGTGGAACTGCACCTAAGACAAGATTAATTTAATTTTCATGAATAACTCAACTGAAACCTGTATAACTCAGGAGTTAGTGTTTTCCATTGCCTATCATGTTGCCTAGAATAAAGAAGAAAATAATTTAAAAAGAGGGTGAAGCAGATGCACAGAAAAAAGGTAGTGGTAGGCTGAGGATAGTATTCAGTGATCATCACCTATTTTTATTTACACCCCCCCTCCCGCCCATTGCAAGTGAGCATCAATATACTCACCCTAAGGACGATAGAAAAATCTATTTTTGGATAAATCACAAAATGTTTTTTTTAATTTTTTTTTTTTCTATCAGCAATACTTTGTTTCTGAAATATTGGTCAGTCTCAGAAAAGATTGTAAAATTTTGTGGGTCAGTAAATATTTTGGTCAAATAGATTATAACGGCATTCTCATGACTTTCTGCATCATTTTTATCCTTACCAGAAATCTTGAGAACTATAGTAACATATAGAAAACATAAAATTTTTACAAAGACCTTTTGTAGGTATATAGGTTATCATCTTCTTTCTTTCTTTCTTTCTTTCTTTCTTTCTTTCTTTCTTTCTTTCTTTCTTTCTTTCTTTCTTTCTTTCTCTCTTTCTCTCTTTCTCTCTTTCTCTCTTTCTCTCTTTCTCTCTTTCTCTCTTTCTCTCTTTCTATTTTTATCCTCACCCGAGGATATTTTTCCATTTTTTGTACAGATAGAGTGGGAGGGAGAGAGAGGAAGGGAGAGAAAGAGAGAAACATCGACGTGAAGGGACACATCGAGTGGCTGCCACCTGCACGACCAACCAGGGCCGGGGACAAACTGCAACCGAAGTACGTGCCCTTAGCGGGAACCGAACCCGGGTCTCTCCGGACCGCAGGCCGACACTCTAACCGCTGAGCCAAATCGGCCAGGGCCTTTTTTTATTTTTTTAATTTATTTTTTATTGATTAATTTTTGTTACAGATGATTCTCCTTTTTTCCCCCACTGATTCCCCCCTCCCCTTCCCCCCTGCCCCTTCCCCAGATTGTTGTCCATGTCCACTGTTCATGCATACATGCGTATAAGTTCTGTGGTTCATCCCTCCCCCACCTCCCCACTCCTTAGGGGATTGTCAGTCTGTACCCTGCTTCCGCGTCTCTGGGACTACCCCATTCCTCAAACTGTTATGTTCATTATATTCCACAAATAAGTGAGATCATATGAAATTTGTCTTTCTCTGTTTGGCTTGTTTCACTTAGGATGATACTTTCAAGGTCCCTCCATGTAGTCTCAAATGATAAGAGATCTTTCTTTCTTACCGCTGCATAGTACTCCATTGTGTATATGTACCACTGCTTTTTGATCCATGCGTCTACTGATGGGCACTTGGGCTGTTTCCAGATCTTAGTGATTGTAAATAGTGCTGCTATGAACATGGGGGTACATATATTCTTTCTTATTGGTGTTTTATGCTTCTTAGGGTATATTCCTAGAAGTGGGATCCCTGGGTCAAATGGCAGTTCAATTTTTAATTTTTTGAGGTGACACCATATTGTTTTCCATAGTGGCTGCACCAGTCTGCATTCCCATCAGCAGTGTACTAGAGTCCCCTTTTCTCCACACCCTCGCCAACACTTGTTGTTTGATGATTTGTTGATGGCGGCCATTCTGACAGGTGTGAGGTGATACCTCATTGTTGTTTTGATTTGCATCTCTCTGATGATTAGTGATGATGAGCATTTCTTCATATGTTTCTTAGCCATTTGTATGTCCTGTTTGGAGAGGTGTCTATTCAGCTCCTCTGCCCATTTTTTAATTGGGTTCTTTGTCTTCCTTTTGTGGAGTTGTATGAGTACTCTATATGTATTGGAAATTAACCCCTTATCTGATATATCATTGGCAATTAGGTTTTCATCTTCTTTTTCATATCACATAGTGACTTATAAAGAGACTAAGCTGTTTTCTTTTTACTTTGAAATCCTAAGAAGATGAGGCAATTCCTTGAAGTACAAATGATTTTATCTCATCTGAATCATTACCTGGCCTCTAAACATCTATAGGCAGGGGTAGGGAAGCTTTTTTACTGCCTAAGGCTGTTCGGATATTTATAACATCATTCCTGGGCCATACACAATTATCAACTTAAAAGTTAGCCTGCTGCCCGGCTGGTGTAGCTCAGTGGTTGAGCATTGACCCATGAACCAAACGGTTGCCAGTTCAATTCTCAGTCAGGGCACATGCCTAGGTTGTGGGCCAAATCTTGTCAAGGGGCATTCAGGAGGTGACCAATTGATGTTCTCTCTCATTGATGTTTCTGTCTTTCTCTCCCTCTCCCTTCCTCTCTCTCTAAAGATCAATAATAAAAAAAAAAGTTAGCCTGCTATATTTGGTCAAACATTTAATTAATTCACCCCTAATGTGATGGCTGGAACTGCTTCTCTTTGGTGAAGCATATACTGTTAGCTGGTATTGATTTTGTGGGCCTTATATGGCTCATGGGCTGGATGTTCCCCTGGTCTAGAGTCTATTATTTCTAAAGCCTGCTCCATTCTTAAGCAAATGTGATGGTGGTAATCCATTAGGATGATTTTATTGTAGGTGCCTATTCTCTCTGTTAAGCCATTTTCTTAATAGCTAATTAGATGTCATGGAAAGTATTGATAAAGAAAAATTTTCATTTTCGTAAGGCTGTTGGCAACCCCATGGAGTTGTCATGGTGCGAGTATAGATGTGTGACTGGCTTAAAGGGCACAATGATTTTTGTCTTGTTATAGTGCTACCAGATGTGGCCAATTATATTTAGTCTGTTTTTAATAATGTGTTGTTGACTTACTAGTCCACATTCTTCTCTGATCATTAATTTTTATAGACTTTCATCTTTTGAATCATCCTCATGTGGTATGTTTCAGCAGTGCTTTCTTGCCACTACATATTTTAAGCTTCTTAAGAGAACACAGAATCGTGTTGTTCCCTGGAAACCTTCAAACACTGCAGAACTACAGCCTTGATTTTTGGACTTCTATTGTATGTGGGTTTGTGCCCTTTAAGAGCCTATGCTAGTCTCCAATGCCTCTAACTTGAAGATATATTTAACCTGGAGGCCATTAGATTTCACTGTTTCTTTTATTTTCATTTTTTATTTGTCCTTTGGATTGATTCTAACTATTGTTGTAGGAAAGAGGTAGACTAACCCATAATGATAAACCAAAACACTGATTCTTCTTGAACATGAGCATTGGTTATGGAGAGCAGCTACTGGGACAATTTCTATAATACTTATCACTCATATATTTGGTAATTATTTACTGAGTAACTGCATTGACAGGTGCACTATTGTAGAACTTGAAATTACAGCTGTGAGCAAAGACAAAATTCCTCACTTCATGAATATATAGATAAAGAAACCAAACTAAGCAATAAAATTAAAAGTAATCAAGAAGGTAGTATGTGGTAGGGGTTGTTATTTCCATTAAGGTCACCTTGTCTCTACTAGGGGCATTGAGTAGAGACTTGGCTGAAGTAAGCAAATGATTCAGGCAAATACCTGAGTGTAGTTCTTTCTAGGAAGAGGAAACTGCAAATGTGCATGCCCTGAAGTGGGAATGAGTTTGATATGCATATACTTGACCTACAACAAGAAGCCATCATCCTAGCCCCTGGTACCCAAACAGACGGTTTAAGTCAGTGATGTAGAGGTGGAGGTGGAGATTGGAAGATGGATGGGAATTGGGGAAAAGATCATGCAATGTCTTAGAGACCACACTGACAATATTGAATATGAAGGACTTTGAGCAGTAATGTTATCTAATTTACAGTTTACGAAAGATTGCTCTGTTTGTGATGAAGAAAATTAATTGTATCAGGGCAAGAGTAGAATACCAGTTAGAACATCCTGCAGTCACCTAGGAAGAGAAGATAGCATGGAAGAGGGTTGAATGTAGCATACATCTGAAAGACAGAACCAACGAGACTTACTTATGTTTTGAGTGCAGATTGTAAACAAAAGGAGTTGACAGTGATTAGTAGAATATTGCCCTGAGTACATGAGTCAGTGATGGTGCCATTTACTGAAATGCACAAAACTAGAAAGAGTGGTTCTGTGGGGAGGTGGGGTAGACCAAGAGTTCAAATTTGAACATGTTAAGTTAGAACTGTCCAGTGAAACATCCAAGTCCGGAATTCAGAGTTTATGTTGGGGATCTAAAATCCTGATTCTGGGAGGTGCACCTTTAAGGACACCATGTGTATAAATAGTTGAGGGTTTCTAAGGCTATCACCCTCCCTTACACACCAGTTGAGTTTAGATGTTTTAGCTATTGATTGATGCAATAATGCTGCATTAAAAACAACCCCAAAACCTCAATAACACACAGCACTGAATTTATTGCTCACATGTCTTTGGTCTGTTGGTGGTCAGCTTGGCTGCACTCACTCACATGTCTGGAGGTTGGCTGGCTGTCAGCTGGAGCTTCTGAGGTGACTCAGCTCTGCTCCATGTGTCTTCTTTCATTGTCCCCAGATGATTTGGGACTCTTGGCAGGGTAATACCAGAAAGACAAGAGTAAGCACAGCCCAAGGGCAAGCCTGTGAGAAGCCTCAGCTTGCATCAGACTCATAATCCTCATGATGGAATGTCAAGGGGCAGGGTGCCTTGCTTTGCCCACAGTGGGAGAGCACACTGCAAAAATGTATGAACATGGGGGAGGTGAAGAGTTGGGCTGTTTTCGCAATCTATCAACAGGTTAACTGAGGCGTTCCAGTAAGCACATCTACGTAGAGGTCGCCTGGCATAAAGTGAAAACATCCAGTGAAATGTCTGCTTCTGCTTCAGTGACACCCTAGTCGCTCACTCAGGCTTTTTTGGAAAGTACAAAAAACACACTTGTAGTCTTGTATTCAGATTCCAGACTATCTCTCGTATCTCTGTGATGGCTTCGACTAGAGCACCTCATTGGAACGCTACTTTGTTAAGGTTGTTACAAGGATGAAAAATGATATTAAAATTCCTAATGTATAGTAAGCACTTGGTAAATGAAAGAGGTGACAAATGTTGTTGGTAGAAGAGGTACTGTTAGTATGAAATACAACAGTCAGCCAAGGTAGTTTGTGGCTCCCAGAGTACAACTATGCATTTGTGACAAGATCGAATCCAAAATTATAAATGTTTAAAATAAACACCTTTTACTTCCATGTGTTGAGTTATTCTCTGGTACTTGCTAAGGCTTGACGTTTATCCTTTTATTTTTATTTTAAAGTGTATCCTTCCTGTCCGTGGACATATCTGTGTCCTGTCCATGAAATGTACCTTGTGCTTAAATCCAAAACACTGTTCAGTGGGGTTTTATTTGTATTTTTTTTAATGTCCATAAATATCATATGATACAAGTCATTCTGTAACTAGCTGTTTTCCACTCAAATTTATGTCTTTGATATCTACCCTTTAAAACATCTTATTAAATGTATCAGAGTGACATTGATTAATAAAATTATATAGGTTTCAAGTGTACAATTCCATAACACATCATCTGTATATTGCATTGTGTGCCCACCACCCAAAATCAAGTCTCTTTCCATCACAATTTATATGACCCCCCTTTCTGCTTTGCTTTCTTTAAAATTCATCTTTCACAAGGTTTTGTCACTGTTTCCATACAGACAGGAATCATACTCTTAGAGATTATCTGTCTTTTTGCTTTAGCATAAATATAACTGGCTCAAACTTCAGACTGTATTGGGGGAAAGCACGAAGTGATATATCTCTTCTAACCTCCAGCTCCAGGGCCCGACAGTATTATTAGCATTAAATTTTAAGATAAAGGTGATGCATTCTATTAGTTTTCTGATCAATGTGCTAAAACGAAGGGGCCTAAGAATTGATACCCCCCACCAAAATGCTTCAAAAATGCCTGAATCAAAGGACAATGTAATCAAACAGATTAAAAAAAAATGAGTCATATAAAGTGAGTCCAGAGATTATACCCACATTGCTATTTTTGCCAGGTAAACTTGTCCAGCTTGCCAGTTAGCTTTGGTGTGTTACTCAGGGTTCATGAGTGCACAAGAGTTGTTCGCTTTTTTCCTTTAGACATGAGCTCCGGAAGCAGCAGCTCGGTCTGTTTTGCTCATTCTTTTATCCTGAGCGCCTGTGCTTTTCGTGGACCCTGGATCATTGGAAAGTGCTAAATCTATATTTGTTAACATATTTGTTCAATAAATATTTTCATGTAGGTCTTTTCTCACATGCTTTGTCTAGTTACTCTAGGGTTAGCCTGGATTAAAATAGTTGAGAAGTAAACAAGACAATTACGGAATGGAAAAATGGAAAAAGAAATTTATTGCTTAATATTTTTAGAAATAATCGTACACACTCTATCCTGTCTGCCCATAATACATTTCCTTGTGCTGCTTTAGTATTAAGCACTTCCCATGGTTATTAGGATAAAGATCAGGACCGATAACATGGCCACAAATGATATGGCTCCTGCCAGCCCCTGCCTCTTTACTTTATTATTTTTCTTCTTCCCAGCTCTGTCTGGACCCCAGCCACCCGGTCACCACCGCCTTTCAGCCTCTTGGAGAAACAATGGTCCTACCAGTTCACCACCTTTCCCTCTGCCTGGAATACTCCTGGGACATGCCTAGTCACCCTTCCGATCCTAACTGGACCTTCCCAGACTAAAGGATTTCTCCAGTTACATGCATTCACAGTGTTCAGCACTTTCAGTTCTAGCAGTCATCACTGTATATAATTTTGTATGATTATTTGATTTATGTCTGTCTTCCCTACTGTACGGTCCATGAGAATATGGGCTATATCTATATTTGAGAAGGGCAACATAGAGTAGAAATAAGCATAAGGAGGCAGTTATAAGCAATGGTCTAAGAATGAGATCATGGTGTCCTAGATGGTGAGGATGGAGAGATATGAAAAACTGGATACTTATTTACTTAGGAGAGGGAGTTGATAAGCCTCAGCAATTGGTTGAATGTGGGGATGAGAGGGAGTAAAATGTGGCTGAGGTACCTGGATGTTCAATACTATTCACTGATACAATAAGCAGATGAGAAAAAATGGTTTTTTAGGGAAAGATGAACTCAGCTTTTGGTATCTTAAGTTTGTGGGTCTTGTACTTACTACAAGAGGATGTATAGCAGGCGGTTGAGTAAACCATAGACATAAATATGCGGGAGTCATCAGCATAGGGAACAGTTGTGGCCTTGGACATTGCTGAGACTACTCTGTGAAAGTATATATAGAATGAAAGAAGACAGGCCAGAACAAAATTTGAAGCACACAGATATTTATGAGAAATGCAGAGAAACAGAGGCTTGCCAAAATGTGTAAGAGTTTCGAAAAGGGAAATCCGCAGAGTAGAGTTTCAGAAATTCACACATGGGAGACTGTTTGAAAGAGGGAATGTCCACAGTGTCCGCAAAACCCGATTCCTAATGTAGGGATGTGTTGCCATTTGACTCAGTGATGGTTGATTTTGTAAGTGGCCATAATGTTTCTACCCAAATAGATTTATACCCATAAAAACAAAGGAAATGGTTCAAAAAGTGGGGATCATAAAGGATCATATAAATGGGCAATTATATGACAGGAGGTATAGAGTTATAAAGTAAAAAATTTCAAGTTTGATATTTGAAGGAACTATCGAAGCAAACATTAGTAACTAACCTACCAGGCTATCCACTTATTAAAACATTGACAGTGCCCTGGCTGGTTTGGCTCAGCGGTTAGAGCGTCGGCCTGTGGACCAAAGAGTCCTGGGTTCGATTCCAGCCAGGGGCACGTACCTTGGTTGCAGTTTGTCCCCGACCAGGTCGTGCGGGTGGCAACCAGTCAATGTGTCTCTCTCACATTGATGTTTCTCTCTCTCTCTCCCTCCCACTCTGAAAATAAATGTAAAAATATTCTCTGGTGAGGATTAAAAAAACAACAACATTGACAGCACTCTTGTAGGTGGTCTCATTTAGTAGGGAAACTATTAAAATGGTAACTTTGGTAGTATATATTTATTCTAGTAGATTTTAAAAAAATTAACACAGACATCTTTATTAAACATTTGAGGTCAAAGTGTCATTCCTTCTTCTATTACATAAGAATTTAATGTTCCATATTTATAAAGTAAAGATCTTTTAAAGTGGTATGATAGCTCCTTTTATCAGGATCTTGACCTTCATATAGTTAAACCATCTTCTGATCATCCCTTCAAATGAAAATACTTATTGAGAAACTATATGCACCACGCAGTGCGTTCTGTGAAACAAAACAGGAATGCCTGTCTTTGAGAAGTTTACATTCTAATGTGGGAAAACAGACAACAATCAACATAAATATAAGTAAATTATGTATTAGGTTAGAGGTGACAAGTGTTATGGGGAAATAGGAGTAAAGTAAGGTGACTGAGATTGCCAAGAGCAAGATGTAGGTAGGTTGAATGTCATCCAAGTTTTTGGCATTTGCAAGATCTATTGCATTAGACATTCCTTGCCCTCAATGTTCTAGGCATGAAAATACAGAAGCAGACCACTGTAATTTGCTATGACATCTACTCTGTACTCCAAAAGTACAACACAGGAGTGCCTAATCCAAGATAGAGACACATTCTGATTAAGAAAGACTTCCTGCCCTGGCCGGTTTGGCTCAGCAGTTAGAGCATTGACCTGTGGTCCAGAGACCCAGGTGAGTTCCCGCTAAGGGCACGTGCCTCAGTTGCAGTTTGTCCCCCACCCTGGTTGGTTTTTTGCAGGTGGCAACCACTCGATGTGTCCCTTTCACATCGATGTTTCTCTCTCTCTCTTTTTCCCTCCCACTCTATCTGAACAAAAAATAGAAAAATGTCCTCGAGTGAGGATAAAAGAAAGAAAGAAAGAAAGAAAGACTTCCTGTGAAAGATGGCACCTGAACTCAGTCTCAAAAGTGAGCAAAATTCATCCATACAAAGACAGGAAGATGTTGGCCCTGATCTCTCCATTTCATATTAGGCGAAGACAACATGACCCTTACCAGTCAGGCTCCTTTATGAACACAACAGAAGGTTAATTTTGGCTCTTGTAAAACACATCACTCCTTCTTTAATCAACAAATGAGACTATCTCCTCTCCAGGCCAGGAAATGGTTGTAATGAAGCAGTTGCCAAGGTGTCTCTGGAAGCTTCAAATTTTTAAGCCCAATGGACATGTCATATTTCTATCGCTCTAAACTAGATCTTCAGAAAGTGAGGTATGCAGACCATGTTATCACAGCACCCGTCAGAGATGCTACCATTTTGATGGTGTGTTGATATTAGAAAATTTATCTGAGCAAAATGTATTATCTCTTGCTAACCAGTTTTACACATTCTTTATTTAATTACTTGACCATTCTTCAATAGAAACCCAACACAATAAATTGTTTTATTATTTTGCTGCTAGAAAAATGGAATATCCAAATTTACTTTGACACTTCCTTCTGCTTTTAGACACTTAATATTGGCTCAGTCTTCAGTTCCTGACAATTTTTTTTCCCTCCTCCTCAATGCCCAATCTCCCTGCTCTAGATCTGGTCTTAATCAAATCTTAGTATTATAATAAAATTAATTTTTTCTTCATGTATTCCCTGAAATAATTTCAGGGACTCTCAGGGATTAATAAAGTCATTTAAAAACGTTATTTTATATAAGTGCCTGGAGAACTTAAATCCTAGTTCAGTTTATGCTACCTTGTGCAGAAGTTGCTGAAAAAGTTGACTTTTCTAATTCCAGAGCTAAAATCTGTGATCTTCATGGATTTTCATAGAAGCTAAGTAAAAATGCTATTAATATCCTATTATTCTAGTTAAGCTCAAATCTTTAAGCAAGTTGTTTATTCTACTTCAAGAACAGATCTGATACATCCATCTACTGCCACTCCGTCTCCTCTTCTAGTCACCAAACTGTAGCATCCCTCCTGAACTACTGTTTGCTTCCTGAATATTTTCTTTATTCCCACATTTGCTCACATGAAACCATCATAGACAGAGTAATCTCTTAAAAATGTAAATCAGATCTAATAATTTTTCTGAAAATCCTCCAGTGGCTTTCTACTGCCAATCAAATAAAATCCAAGTTTCTCACCCTGGCCAGTTTGGCTCAGCAGTTGGAGCCTCAGCCCATGGACCAAAGAGTCATGGATTTGATTCCAGTCATGGGCATGTCCTTTGGTTGTGGTTCGGTCCCTGGCCATGGTTGGGATTGTAGGGGAGGCAACCAATCGATGTGTCTCTCTCACATGGATATTTCTCTCTCTTTCTCTCTCCCACACTCACTCACTCACTCTACCTGAAGATAAAATGGAAAAATATTCTTGGGTGAAGATTTAAAAAAAAACAAAACCTCACCATTTCCTACCTAATCTGACCCCTGCCTCATTCTCTGATCTCATCGTGTATCAATCTGCCCTCACCAACTATTTGCCCTCCAACTGTACTGGTCTTCCTGCTCCTCAGATTGACTCCTCATAATCTAGAAGAATGTTTAGCTATAAGATACTCAATAACTACTGGTTGAAATAATAAATCTATTATTGTGCAGAATTTTTCAAAGACAGAGATTTAATGTAATAATACCTTATATTAGCAGAGTCCTGAGGTCTGGAATCAAGAACTGTGCCAAATAGGCATACATTTTTTTTAAGTCTTCTATGTGTGTGCCATAATGTCATTTAT
Source organism: Molossus molossus (assembly GCF_014108415.1). Lineage (NCBI taxonomy): Eukaryota > Metazoa > Chordata > Mammalia > Chiroptera > Molossidae > Molossus > Molossus molossus. The sequence goes on along the minus strand of NW_023425351.1, from coordinate 33,475,354 downwards.
AGACAGTACCAGCATGTTTGAGCTGTTTAGATCCTTAAAATCTAAACCTATGCTTGCACACACAGTGAAAATCTGATGGAATCTCTAAATGCTCTCCTCTAAAATAATGTACATGTGCAAAATATATGAAGTACAGCTTCAAGGAATTTACAGACACACAGCTCACCCATGAACCACAGAGAATGTCTATGGATTTGAGGATGTCCTAACTCTGCATAGCAATTATAGAACAAATCGTACAAAAGTTAAGCCATTGCTGAATGTCTACAAATACTTCCAAGCACTAGAGAGAAATTCAAGATCATCTGATCAAAAGTGATTCTAAAATGCTAAAATTCAGAGATTATATTTGGGTCCCAACCATCCATTCTCCACATAAGGAATGTGGAAAGGACTGTAGTTTCTGAGTGATTCACTGTCAGGTACACAGCGTGTTAGTGACAGGGCTGTGAAAAGTTCTAGATCCTTTGGCACCCGCACCATTTACTTCACCACTGCTTGCATTTCTGCTACTACAACATGAGATTCTGTTTGTGTCGGGGAGTTTTGATGGAGATTCTGTTTGTGTCGGGGAGTTCTGATGGAAAACGAAGTAAAGCTGTAAACTGAAATAGCTAGTAGAATTGCAATATCATCTGCAGGAGACTTGGCCTCAGATGGATCCCACTTGTTTAATTTCTCTCGACCTTTGTCCCAAATCTGTTAGGAGTCACAAAATAATTCATAACATTTATATATCTGAGATGTCATGTAGATTCCAGAGAAATACTACAAAGGTCTAGAAAAATTATATGTCAACATTCATACTACTATAACATGTCTCAAATATATGTCCTAAATATCATATGTGCATATGTATGTACACACACACACACACACACACACACACAGATTACAAAGAGATATTATACATTTAACACTTTAGTTTACTTTCATTCTTGACACTGCAAATTACATAACTGTTTCTCATTGAAATGCATACAAATGAGAAATAAGCAAAAGACATTTCTATCAAGTACACATTATGTGGAGAAGAAGAGCAGGCATTCTGCCATTGGTGGTAGATGCATAACAGCCAAAGACATTAATTGTGAGGGAAGCATTTATTATGTGTCTGTATAACTAGAGGTGCTTTGCTTTGGAACATAGTGTCCAAAGTACATTTTTCTTCTGCCTTTCAGATGATTGCATTTTAAAGAACAATTCAACTAGACTTTGGAGGAAATAATTGAGATAAATAAAAGAATCATTAGATAAGCAATGCATAAATTGGATGCTTGATTATTATTCTGAAGCATCTTTGAAAAACTGGTGTTGAGGAAGACATGAGTATCAATAGTTTCCTAACTGGGTTCTGTACAAAATGCCTTTATCTGCACCTTCTCATTTGACCCTCACAACCATCGTAGGTGATAGGCAGTAGTTAGTTGTTCCTACTTTAAAAAAAATGTAAGTTGTTATTATTGAATGGTTGCATATCAGGAGAACATTACAAAAAGTACAATGACTATTGCTAAGTTGGTGAGACTAATAAAATATCAGGACAAGGGAAAGGTGTCAACCCTGAATGTAACCACGAAAGTATAGATCATTTATTTATTTATTGTTAATCCTCACCTGAGGATATTTCCTTTTTTTTTTTTTTTTTCAAGAGAGAGTAGAAGGGAGAGAGGGAGGGTGAGAAATACTGATGTGAGAGAGACACATCAATTTGTATCCCACATTACCCCAACTAGGACCAGGGATCAAACCTGCAACCCAAGCACATGCCCTTGACTGGAATTGAACCTGTGATCCTTCGGTCCACAGGCCAACACTCTAACTGCTGAGCCAAGCTGGCCAGGGCAATCTAGATAATTTTTACATGCAGGAGGCATTACCCGAAATGTATTAAATGCCTAGGATTCTGCCACTTCAGAACCTAAGTTTTTTACTTTCTTCACATGTTATTCACCCATGTGAACTTTGTTTCTTTAGATCTGGATAGTTACATGAAAGAGGCAGATGGATGGGAAAAAAAACTAATTAAGATGCTGTAATTATATTTCTTCCATGCTTTCCTCCAAATGATTACTTCCCATTTTTGAAGGACAAAAATATCCCCTTTTACTAGGGCTCTGGCTTTGACAGAGAAATAAAGAAAAGTAAAATATTTTCAGCATCTCAGCTTTTGAACTTGAAGTCACATTGGACAATTTCCAAGTCATTATTTTGGGAAATAGTCATGAAATTAATTGCTTTTAGTGAAAAGCAAGTGGTAAAAATTTCAGCCAATACTTGATATGTCATGATCTAACTTGAGATTATTTTAAAAACAACAAAAATAACAAATAAAGGATTATAATTTACTTTGGGAATTAGGTACTTTCCATTCTAAGAATCCACTATCTCCCATATAAAGAACTTTTTATTAAAAATAAATACTTTTTAGGATGACTTTAGAAATTTTCCAATGACCCTATAATATATTCTAGATTATACCATTTAAAATAAAATAAAACCCCCCTTTACATTACCAATAAAAGCAAACTTCTAAATACGTTTAAAATATACCAAATAGCCTGGCTGATGTGGCTCAGTGGTTGAGTGTCGACCCGTGCACCAAGAGGTCACTGGTTTGATTCCCAGTCAAGGCACATGCCCAGGTTGTGGACCCAATTCCCTGTGAGGGGCATGCAGAAGGTGGCCAGTCGATGTTCTCACTTATCGATGTTTCCATCCCTTTCTCCCTCTCCCTTCCTCTCTCTCTAAAATCAATAAAGAAAAAAAAATATTATCTTAAAAAAATGAAATATACCAAATAAAATGTAACATTATATAATCATTATATGAGATCTCCTATTGTTTAATATTAGTAGTAAATTACACAATAATTATTATAGGTTAGGTTCAAAAAGTACTATTTATTGAAAATGAATACCACATTCCCACAAACTTTATATATTGATAGAATATTCTTGGCTCTAAAAAGCAAGTGAAACCCGAATTAATTTGAATTGTATTCTAAGGACCATGTGAAGTCATTGGGGACATTTAAACAGAGGAGTGATATAATCTGATTTATACTTTGAAAGACCATGCGGTTGTGTGGAGGGTGGATTGGGGGGAGAAGTGTGGCAGCCAAGAAAAAACAGATGAGTGGATCAGCCTTGATTTGGACAAGTTAAAATTGACACTCAGTCAAAATAATTGGGAGACAACAGTGAGTGTCTGGGAATGTGGCAAGCTGCTAAATTTAAAGACATGCCATTTAATCAGCTTCAGCCAGCTGTCTTATAGAAATATAGATCTTATCTCCAGCGTTGTCAGATTTTTTTAATTTATAGAGAAAGATATAAAATCTTTTGACTGTCAGATGTTGGCAACCAATTCAAAAATTATTGAAGAAAACACTTTGAGAGCTAAACACAGCATGCCTCTGGGTTGGATTTAACCAAAAGGGTCATTAGTTTGTAAACTCAGGGTGAGATTTTTCAGGCATCTATCCCTTTTCTTTAACAAAAAGAAGACTAAAAGCCATTTTGGGGGGAATTTTTTGCATGCACACAGCTCTATTCTGCTACAGGGGTGTGCATTTTTCCAGACTGCTGTGTCCTCTGTCTTTGTTAACCTGCTTCTCCGTGCTCTGTAGAGTGTTATACACAGGACCACCCTCCCACCTAGTGCTGATGGACAAGTCAGAGACAGAGATAGAACAGAATACAGGTACCTCTCTATTTTCATTATTTTTTATTCCTTCTTAAGGGTTAGGCTCTAGAGTTTACAAACGAGTAATTTATATTAATAAACTATACAGAGAACGGTTCATAAGTATGTTGAGGCTGGATTTCTATGTAAAGCTAAACAACTCTCCATGCCCTGCTATTGGAAGAGAAATCTAAGAAATAAGTGTCGGCTCAGACTTAGGAAAATTATGTGGAGCAGCATTGATTTTATTTCTGGCTTTTATGTAAACCAGAGACAGAGATCTCAGTCTTCTGGAAGATGACAGTCTAGGACTAACTTATGAATTACGTATGAATTGAGGTAAGCTGTGCCCATCTTATCTCTGTCTGTGACTGCTTAACTTAGTACTTGATCTGTTTAACTTAGGTGTTCAAAATTGTGTACCGACATTATATTTCCCAAACAACTCAACTGCTAGATGATGCTGACTAAATTTCTTTCAACCACAAACATCCACTTTTGAGATAAATATTTTCTTATTCTCTTTATCACAGTCTTCTAAAATCCATTTTTTTTCAGGCTAAACACCTGAAGTCACCCTTGGTCCCCTGATTCTATCTCTTAGCCCACTCCTAGTTAATAAAAAACCCTATCAGTGCTAATTTCCAAGTGTTTATCTTAGATCCCCGTCTTGTCATTCCTTGGCCATTACTAGGCTAATCTAAGCCGTCCTGCCTTGCCCAGGATACTGTGATGGATTACCATTTGGTCTCCTTGATTCCATGTTCCCTGAAGTCTGTTTTCCATATGGACATCAGAATAATCAATTTGAAGTATAAATCAGATCATGCCATTCTCCTGCTCCAAACGCAAACAATGGTTTCACATCACAAACCTAACAAACCCGAAATTCCTTAATAATTGTCCTCAAAGCTCTCTGACTAGGTCCACAGCTAACTCTCTGCCTTCATTTTCTATTCGATCTCTTGATCACACAGTCTGGCAAGGAACCGCCTTGCCGTTTCTTAAATATGCCCAGCTCATTCCTGGCTCTCAACTTGGCGTTTGCTAGTTTCTTGCCCACTCTTTCCCAGGCCCCTTCATGCCATTCAGATGGCTGCTCAGATAGTGCTTCTTCCAAGGAGCCTTACTTGACCCCTCCATCTGGTGATCTGCAATGGTTATCCCCATAACTTTGTTTGTTTCTTTCCTAATACACATCAAGATCAGAAATGATATTTCTGTTTACTTACTAATTTCCTTTTCCCCAACTAGAATGTTTAATCTCAAACGCGTAAGGACCTTGTGTATCTTGACCTCTGTTCAAAGAGAAGTGCAGAAAACAAGTGTCAGCTAAGAGAGGAAAGTTGTGTGAGAAAGTTGAGGCAGCATTGATTTTATTTTTGGCTTTTATGTAAACCAGAGCCAAAGATCTCAACCTGCTGAAAGTATGGCAGTTTAAGACTAACTTATGTGCTTGGTATGGAGGACATACTGATAAATATGTGTTGAACTGCATGGATTTAATAGCAATTACCTTGGATAAGATTCATAACTAATAAAACTGTAATTGTTTTTAGCAGTTAACAGTATTTATTAAGCATCTGCCATATGAGGCGAGTTATACCAATAATTTTGAAAGATAAAGCAGAAATATAAAACCAAGTGCAACTCTAATCTTTTTATAATTCTATTCATTAAAATGTCATAAAACACTCAGTCTTATAAAGTAGGTAAAAATGTAGTAGGCAAAAGCAAACAGGTGCAGTTATGCATAAGACGAAAGAAAAAGGAAAATAATTTGTTTTATTCAAATGTGTTTTATATTAGGCACAGAAAATTTCCTTATACCTTAAAGAAAAATAATTCTCTGTTTAACAATTTGGAAACTTTCAATTAAGAGATCAACTTTTTCCATTTGTCTTTCAGATGAGTGACATAAAATGATAAAATTTTCTTTTGTTTCTCCTCCTCAAATATTAATCCTGATATTTTTTTCTACTGTAAGTAACTGTGCTGTAAATATTCAGCAGCCAACCCATGAGGCAGCCGTAATTAGAACCAAGACACTGAATGTGGGCACCGATTTCATGGTGGTTCTCTAGTTGCTTATCAGCAATGCTGATCTTGGGTCAAAGCTATGTTTTCATCATAAGTCTTCTGCTTTCTGCTCATGATACTAGATAGTTTTAGGTGATTAGTCTAAAAGTTTACTTGTATTTCACTTAAACATATTTGCTTAACTCCCACTCTTGTTCTCTGTATAGTGTCCACATTTTTTTGAGTCAAGTTGGCTAGAAATAGCCATTAGTCATGAAAAAGGCTCTAAAATTTTTCTATTGAAGTTGTCTATTTATCAATACTTTAAATACTTAATAAGACAACTTTAATACTTCTAGATGAGTATTTTTCCATGTTAGATATATGATTTTAGTAGAAATGCCAAAGAGAGAAATATTATCAAAAATTTTAAAAAACCATCTTGATTTTTCAAACTGCTGAGGAATTATTAGGCTAAATGTTAGGAGCAGAAGTAGAAGGGAAGAGGAGGAGAAGAAGGAGTGAATACTGATGCTTCAGATTATGTTTTATTTTGATGTGGATATCTCAGCATGTTTGTATGTATGTATGTATGTATGTATGTATGTATTTATTTTTATCCTCACCGAGGACATTTTTCCATTTTTTGTTCAGATAGAGTGTGTGTGGGGGAACAGTGACGTGAAAGGGACACATCAAGTGGCTGCCTCTTCACAGCCCAACCAGGGCCGGGGACAAACTGCAACTGAGGTACGTGCCTTTAGTGGGAACCAAACCCGGGTCTCCCTTGACTGCAGGCTGACACTCTAACCGATGAGCCAAACTGGCCAGGGCTCAGATAGCATATTTTTACAAATAAAAACTAAGATTTCCATCCTACAGTGGGGAATATCCTGTACTGAAACATAAGTTTGGAATATCATGCATTTTAATGGAGCAGTGATTCTCCTTAGCATTCATGATGGGACCTAGTTAGACTGCTGAATCTAATCAAGAGATTTATGATATAAAAATAATCAGGGAGAGTTTTATATAGCCTTTGCTCTCCCATTCCAGCTCTCTGAGGATGTCTGTAATTTTGCTAGGCTTTCACTGATAAGTGCACAAATGAAGAGGAATACGGCAGGTTCTGAACTCAACACAGTCCTGGGGATGACATCCTTACCTGTCGTCCCACTGTCAACTAAGAACGAATAGCATCACCTTTACCTCATCTGTTGAGCTCCAAAGTCCGGCTCCAGAGTCACTAATCATCACCCAAATATTTAATGGCTCGTTCTGTACCTTCCCAAACCCTTCACTGATATCTCTGGAAACGAAGATCTACCATTAGCATATTTCTGGGAAACCCTCAGATCCTAGAGAGGACACAGGAGTTTCTTTTGCTTTCCATGGTCATTTCTAGACAACTTCTCCTCCCTTCAATCCAAAAGATGCAGCTTCTTTGTAGCGCATGTCATCAGATTATATCACCTGCTCTGTTTCCTTACTGCCACCATCTATCCACCTTCAGGTCACCCCCCTTTATTACCTGAAGATTTTATGTGATAAACTGACTTACTTCCTCCTCTCTTCTTACATCCATTTTTGTGATTTCAGTTTCTATGTGGATGATTTATCCATCACTTTGGCCTTTCTATTCTTGACTGTTACCCTTGCTCTACCTGTCACGTGCCTTCATGGTGATATCCTAGACTTACCACCTCTAATGCCCCAGGACCTCAAATATCCTCTTTAAAAATACTACTCTCTGAATATATGATCTAGTATATTTGAACCTCATTTTCTCAAATAATTCCAGGCCAAAAATTCTTTTCTTTCTCAGTGAGATGTCTGCCAACTATAACTTTTCCACGACTTATCATGCACCTCATGTCTTTCCCTCCTCACCTGCTGCTGCAGTCCAAAGCTATCATCACAAAATAGCAGATGTTTACTTGTTCTTTGCTTCTTCCATTGTGAAAGCATGTAAAAAAATACCCTAAATCTGTTTAAAGCTGATTATTTATTTACTACCTACCTGCACTACAGCAGTTAAACATGATTGAAGAAATGTTTACCTCTGTGCTGACAACTGTAATTTAAATTCCTGATCTCAAAATCCTATGAGGCACAACACATTTATTGATTTTCCTAATTCTCTACAATGAATATTTTATACTTCCTGATTCTGAAACCCCTTTTCCTTCTCCATCCTTTCAGTTAATCCCCTAGACTAATATTTATTTTGGAAAAGTACAGTTAAACATGATTAGAAGATACCAGTGAGAAAATTTCTCATCTTTCCACCAGAAAATCTACCAACCGATCTGAATCCAAATCTTTTTTTCCCTTCCCTCCTATTTTAGTGAAAGAACTCCTTGATTCTATTAAAGGCTAACCCCTACCTTTTCCATGGCATTCAAAATTCATTGCCATCTGAGCCACTCTGGTATCTCTGCAAGTACTACTACTTCCTTGACTCTAAATTTATTTTTCTTTATTTACTTATTCACATTTGCATAAAACATAATTTAATATCTCATATCTTAAAGACAACTATACTCTGCCTTTTACCTATGACTTGATTTCTCTGGACCCTTCCATAGTAAAACACTTTAAAGTGTTGCCAAGGGTCACTGTTTCCAATTATTCAACATTTTCTCTTCTGTCCTTTGGGCTCTCACACTCCACTTCTTTGTCAAAGTCAGGACTGACCTTCATGCTAAAAAACAATGGCCAATTTGTTGTGCTTGGTAATATTCAGCACAGGTGAACACATTACTGTTATGAAACACTGTCTTTTCTTTTTTAAAACTTTAATTTATTAGGATGTGATCCATATACCATACAATCCACTCATTTAAAATATATGGTTCAACAGTTTTTGGTATTTCTACAGATTTGTGCAAACATCACCACATTTTTAGAACAGTTTCATAAACTCAAAAAGAAACCCATATCCAATCACTCCCCATTCTTTTTTTTTATTTAATTAATTAATTAATTTTTGTTACAGATGTTTCTCCTTTTCCCCCCACTGTTTCCCCCTCCCTCTCCCTCCCCGTCCTGTCCCCAGCTTTGTTGTCCATGTTTATTGTTCATGCATACATGCATATAGTTCTGTGGTTTATCTCTCCCCCACCACCCCGTCTTCTGGGGATTGTCAGTCTGTACCCCACTTCCACGTCTCTGAGACTACCCCATTCCTCAGACTGTTATGTTCATTATATCCCGCAAATCGATGAGATTATATGATACTTGTCTTTCTCTGTTTGGCTTGTTTCGCTCAGAATGATACTTTCCAGGTTCCTCCATGTCGTCTCAGAGGATAAGAGATCTTTCTTACAGCTGCATAGTACTCCATTGTGTATATGTACCACAGTTTATTTTTATCCATTCTTCTACTGATGGACATTTGCAATCACTCCCAATTCTTTACCTCCTTTTTCCCTCCCCACCTCCATCTGCCACTAGTTAGGCAATCATTTAGTAACCTACTTTCTGTCTCTATAGATATGCTTATTCTGGATATTTCATTTAAACGGAATCATACAATACGTGGTCTTTTGTGACTGGCTTCTTTCACTTAGCATAGTGTTTTCAAGGTTCACTTATGTTATAGACTGTATCAGTATTTCATTTCTTTTTATTGATAAATAATATTCTATTGTATGAATATAACACATGTATTAATCCATTCAACAGTTGATGAACATTTGGGTTGTTTCCAGTTTGGGACTATGATATACTGTGCTGTTATGAGCATTCATGTACAAGTTTCATAGGAGCGTATGTTTTTATTTCTCTTGGACATGTAAGAGTGGCATTGCTTAGTCACGTGATAACTCTATGTTTAGCATTTTGAGAATCTGCCAGACTCTTTTCCAAAGTGGCTGCACATTTTATACTCTCACAGTTTATGAGGGTTCTAATTTCTCCATATTCTCATTAACACATCTTTTTGCTCATTTTGATTGTAGCTATCTTAGTGGGTGTGAAGTGGCATTTCATTGTGGTTTTGATATGCATCTTCCTATTGTTTTTGTGACAAAAAATCCCTCCCAATTTTTCTCCTGCCTTGCCTGGCAGCTCCTTCTCAGTCTCACTTCTGGTTGATTTTTTTCCACCCAATTATGATTCTATCTATGTTCTCTACCTGGGTGATTTCTTCTAGTACCATGTGTTTAAGTAGTATTTACATACTTATTATGTTCACATTTTAAACATTGACCTTTTCTACCTACTTGGCTTATTTTTATTTAATTTGTACCTTAAATTTATTATTTCCAAAATGGAATTCTTCATATTGACATCCTTCAAATTCAATTATTTTACCCTCCCTGCTACTCTCCATTTCATTAAATGATGCCATCATCTGGTCAGCCATCTAGGATCCAAACCTAGAATTCATTCATAATTTCTCTCTTTTTCTTACCATCTATCACCAGTCTGTCCAATTCATATTCAAAATTCCATCCAGATAGGTCCACATTTTTGCCACCAGCCAATTGTCTCCACAGCACACTCAGGCAATAGATACCTAAACTACTTTCTTATTTCTACTTTTGCCACACCTACAACTTACTCCCTAATCAGAATCAACCACAGGATTTCTAAAACTTAGTTAGATCCTTTTATATTTGTGCGTAAAGTGATCTTGGCTTGTACTTAGTATTTAATGCATTCTTGAACGAGGAAATGGGGAATGTGTAATGTATGTGGGAACTGAGCTTGATTGATTTCAGGAGTCTAAAGACACTGACATCCTGAATCTATTCTGGTAACATTAGAGAAAATTGAAACATTATTTTATTGATAACATTGGATTTGTGTTTATGCGGGGGACAGATAGGGGAGAATGCAGTTATTTTTCAATCTATGTCAACATGTGCCTCTATTCTTTGGGACAAAGTACAAATATCACATCTTAAAATAAGTTATTGACTAAGCTTCTCTGTGATATTAATTTAATGAATTATTAGATCAAATGCTAAAATAAGAAGTTACAAATTGAATAAAGAGGAGAATCAAATAAATGACTGTCAATCTGGATGTTTCTAGTCACCTGGATACTGTTGACTCACCTGGGACCAGGCAGCTGGGTAGAGTGTCCTGTGGAGCTAGGCTCTAAAATCAAGACGTGTCTCCCATGATGTGTAATCACTCTAAAAACCAAGTTATATAAGACCTTTACTGGAAGTAGGTGACTTCTACTGCCAGGAAATCTTTGGCACTTTACATGCAACTATTTTTTGGTACTTAGGAAGACTGCCAGAGAATGAATAAACATTAAGTACAAAAACCTTCTGTTTATTACCAGTGTAAAAACAATAAAAGCAGAAGTGACTTTTATCCTTCATACAAAGTAATTAATCAACTAATTAACTAACTTTTTCTAATAGGAAGTGAGAATCTTGTAGATCCATGATCTTCTCAGTCTCTGTACAGTTTTGTTTAGTGGTTCAGGAGAATTGTTCCCACCACCCTAAATCTGTGCTAATTAACCAACATTTAAAATACAAGGAACTGAGTTGAACTAGATACTCAGTTCACATCATAACTCATTGGCTTTCCACACCAGTCTTTCAAGATGAATCTAACTTCAGTGGGGGGTGGGGGGGGGGGAGCCTTATGCTAAAAGAGCAACAGAAAAATAGGAAAAGCAAATAGAAGAAAATCTGTTGATAATAGTCCTGAATCATTTACCTGTTAAAGAAAATGGATATGTTGGTAATTTTGAGTATAGTATGTGAAAAAAGTTGGTAATTGTAAAGCACAAGTCTAAGTCATTTTGGTGGCAGTTGTGGCTCTGTCCACATTGTTAGTCATTTTTAATGATGCAGGCTAGTGTGTTTGCAGGTCTTAGTACATTCATGTCTGCACATATCAGAGAAGGAAGTAATGGATTTCTGGGTACAGGTATACCTCATTTTATTGCATGTTGCTTTACAGCTTTACACAAATGTGTTTTTCACAAATTAAAGGCAAGACCCTTTCTACCAACAAAAAGATTACAACTGGCTTTATTGCAATACTTGCTTTTAGTGGTGGTCTGAAACTAAACCTGCAACACCTCTAAGGTGTACCTGTATAGAGTTGAATTGAGTACTGATAGGCAAAGTGAGATGAAGAGGTATTTTATATCCTTTGACTACCACTATGCTGAAGACATATGCTTTCCAGGCCTGTAATTGTTTAAAGTTGCAAATTGTTATGTCTTACTGAGTCTTGCAGAGTTCTGGAGGGCAATAGAATAAATATGGCTCTGTGATAATTTCATACTGAAAGGAATAATTTTTCTTTCCCCCTTATTGCTTTTGATAACTTTATTGAGATTAAAGTATAATATAGTACTCATATTTAAAATGCAAAATTTATTAAGTTTTGACCTATGTACATGCCTGTGAAACTATCATTGTACTCAAGATAATGAAACTCTCTGTCACTTTTAAAGGTTTCCTAGCCTACTTTTGTAATCCATTCATCTCTCCATCTCCATCCTCAAGCAACCACTAATTTGTTTCCTATCACTGTAGATTAGTTTCTTTTCAGGAATTTTCTATAGGTGGCAAAATACATTATTTACTTTTCTTTTTTTATTGTTGTTTTTGTTTTTGACAATTAAAACCACAGAATTGTACACTTTATTTTTTTATTATTATTTTTAAATTTTATTTTTGTTACAGATGTTTCTCCTTTTTTACCCCATTGACACCCTCCTCCCCATCTCCCCGCCCCGTCCCCGGCTTTGTTGTCCATGTCCATTGGTTATGCATACATGCATATAAGTTCTGTGGTTTATCTCTTCACTCCCCCCACCACCCCCTCTTCTGAGGGTTGTCAATCTGTACCCTACTTCCATGTTTCTGGGTCTACTCTATTCCTCAGACTGTAATGTTCATTATATTCCACAAATAAATGAGATCATGTTGTATTTGTCTTTTTCTGCTTGGCTTGTTTCACTTAGAATAATACTTTCTAGATCCCTCCATGCCATCTCAAAGGATAAGAGATCTTTCTTTCTTATAGTAGCATAGTACTCCATTGTGTATATGTACCACTGCTTTTTTTCCCATTTGTCTACTGATGGACACTTGGGCTATTTCTAGATCTTAGCTATTGTAAATAGTGCTGCTATGAACATGGGGGTACATATATTCTTTCTGACTGGTGTTTCAGGCTTCTTAGGATATATTCCTAGAAATGGAATCACTGGGTCAAATGGAAGTCCAATTTTTAATTTTTTGAGGTAACACCATATTGTTTTCCATAGTGGCTGCACCAGTCTGCATTCCCACCAGCAGTGTATTAGAGTCCCCTTTTCTCCACACCTTCTCCAACACTGGCTGTTTGATGATTTGTTGATGGCGGCCATTCTGACAGGTGTGAGGTGATACCTCATTGTTGTTTTAATTTGCATCTCTCTGATGATTAGTGATGTTGAGCATTTCTTCATATGTCTCTTAGCCATTTGTATGTCCTATTTGGAGAGGTGTCTATTCAGCTCCTCTACCTATTTTTTAATTGGGTTCTTTGTCTTCCTTTTGTTGAGTTGCATGAGTACTCCATATATTTTGGAAATTAACCCCTTATCTGATGTATCTTTGCCTGGCTTCCTTCACTCAACAAGGTGATTCTGAGATTTATCTATCTTGCTGTGTGTATTAATGATTTTTTGTTTCCTTTTTATTGCTGCATAGTATTCCATTGTGTGACTGTGCCACAATTTGTTTCTCCATTTACCTGTGACTAGATATTTGGTTTATTTTTAGTTTAGGGCTATTATGAATAAAGGTGATATGACCATTTACTTACAAATCTTTGTTAGTACATATACTTTTACTTCTCTTAGGTAAATACATTGGAGTGGGATGATAGAGTCATATGATACATATATGTTTAACTAACAGAAACTGTTAAACTGTTATTCAAAGTGGTTGTACCAATTTGCATTCCAACCAATGATCTATGAGAGCAACAGTTATCCTGCATTTTTATTAACTCTCAGTATTGTCAAAATATTATTATTATTGTTATTTGTATTAATTCTAATAGTTAGTAGTATCTCATTGTATTTTAAATTTGCATATGCCTGATAGCTTTTTATATGCTTATTAGTCATTTATATATTCTTTTGTATAATGTTTATTCAAATCTTCTCCCCAATTTTTGTTATTGGGTTGTATTTTTATTTGAGTTGTAAAGGTTCTATATATTCCTGGATAAAAGTCCTTTGTCTGATATATGCTTTGCAGATACTGTCTTCCAGTTTGTAATGTTTTTCCTGGAACAAAAGTATTTTAATTTGGAGAAGACAAGTTCCTTAGTTTTTTCTTTCATGTTGTATATATAGTTTTTGTTTTCTATATAAGAAAAATTTGACTATTCTCAAATGCAAAAGTTTACTTCTGTTTTCCTCTAGCTTTATTGTTCTACATTTCACTGTTAGATATGTGACTTAATATTTATATATGTGTAAGTTAAACACTTAGGTTTATTTTCCCTTTATACAGATATACAGATATGCTATTGACATAGCACCATATATTAAATGATTTAACTTTTTCTTTTTAAAAAAATTCTCACTCAAGGATATTTTTCCATTTATCTTCAGGTAGAGAGGGAGGGATGGAGGTAGAAAGAGAGAGAAACATCAGTGTGAGAGAGACACTTCAACTGGTTGCCTCCTGCATGACCTGACCAGGGCCAGGACTGAACCACGACCTGCCCTTGACTGGAATCAAACCCGTGACTCTTTGATCTATGGGCCAATGCTCTAACTGCTGAGCCAAACCAGCCAGGGTGGATTTAACTTTTCTATTGAATTGTCTTAGCACCGTTGTTGAAAATCATTTGAACATATATGTACGGATCTACTTCTAGACTATCTATTCTGTTCCATTGATTTATATACCTAGCCTACCACTAGTAGCAAACTTTCTAGATTACTATAGCTTTATAATATCCATTTTTAAAAATTGCTTTGGTGTTTTTGGTGTGTTTGCATTTCCATATGCATTTTAGAATCCATTTGTCAAATTAGTGCAAAAATGGAATTGTGTTTAATCTGGGGACAGTTATGATTCTAACAACATTGAGTTTTTTAGTCCATTAATATGACATCCCCATCCACTTAGTTGAATTTTCTTTAGTTTCAATCAACAACGTTTGTAGTTTTAGTGTAAAAGTCTTTCATGTTTTTATTACATTTATTCATATGTATTTTAAGTTTTTGATGCTATGATAAATACATATTTAGATATTTTGTTCTTTTAAATATGTCTTTACTAAATTTTTAGAGAGAGATGAAGGGAGAGAGAGAGAAATATCAATGTAAGAAACATCTATCGGCTGCCTCCAGCAAACCCCCTACTGGGGATCAAGCCTGCAACCTGGGCAGGTGCCCTGACTGGGAATCGGACCAGGACCTCTTAGTCCATGGGGCAATGCTCAATTCACTGAGCCACACTGGCTGGGTAGATATTTTATTTTTCAACTTTTGCGACTATTGTGTGAAGATTCAATTGAATTTCACATTAGCATTACATCCTATACCATTGATAAACTATAATTAGTTCTAATAGTTGTTTTGTAGATTCCTTGGGCATTTTAATTAAACAATTGTATCATCTGTAAATAGGACAGTTTTACTTTTGTCTGATATTTCTGCCTTTTGTTTTTCCATAGTGCCTGTTGCCATGGCTGGTATCTCCACTACAGTGGTGAACCAAAGTGGTGAAAGTGGACATCCTTGGTTTACTCATGATTTCAGGGAGGAAATAAAGCAGCATTTCACTATTATATATGATTAGGAAATTTGAGATAGTCAATTCAATTTTTTAATGGACATAGGGGTATTTTGACTTTCTGTTATTTCTTGTGTGAAATTTCAAGGTATCTGTCCATTTCATTTTTTTTTTTATGATTGGATGAATATGTTTTATAGATAAAATCTTTTTATTGCCAGATAAAATCTAGTGATTTTTTAAAAAGATACTTTGAATATTGGTACAATGTTTTAAAGTGTTAGAAGAAATAATAATAGAATGCTGTTAGATGATGGCCAGTGATATACTTTTGTTTCATCTAGAGATCTAGAATCTTGCTCTGGTCTCAGTATCTCTTCTTTCCACAAGGTCCCTGGAGAAGAGAGATGCTCAACGGCTAAGGAAAGTATCATCTGATTATTAACTGGGCATCAACCTCCACACCAGGGGAGCATCCGCTGAGCTCAGCTCACCACACACAGCCTTTCTTTTGCCTGATCCAGTGGAGACAAGAGCCTGGCATCAAAGCAGGCAGAAGGCAAGCTGTGCTACATTATACGTCTACACTAGAGGATCAAGACTTAACACTCTAATGGTACAGAAAGATGTCTCTGCCAAAACCAAGGAAATAGGGCTGGAAGAGAGTCCCACATAAGTTTATTTGCATTTCCAGTGTTTCATCCATTAGAAAGTATAGCTGACCAATTTCTTGATAGTTATTGGATTAACACTCTCTTCTGCTGGAAGATGGGTTAACTTGATGTCAATTCGCTTTTTTTAATTTATCTTTACTGTTGAATGTATTACAGATGTTCCTCATTTGTCCCCTATTGACCACCTCCTCCCAACTCCTGCCCCCTCCTGCCTTTCTCCACACTGTTGTTTGTGTACATTGGTTATGTATATATAAATATAAGTTCTTTGGTTTATCTCTTCCCACCCCCCAACCCCCCTTCCTTTTGAGGTTTGTCAGTCTAACAACCAATTTGTACTTCTTAATCCCTTCACCTTTTTCACCCATTCCCCCAACTCTCCTCTCATCTAGCAACCAACAAAATGTTCTCTGTATCTATGAGAATGCTTCTGTTCTGCTTGTTCATTTTGTTTGTATTTTCAATTGTCAATAGATATGTATTCATTGCCATTTTGTTTGTTCATATTTTTGATGTTTTTCTTCAAGAAGACCCTTCAACATTTCATATAATAATGATTTAGTGGTGATGAACTCCTTTAGTTTTTTCTTGTTTGGGAAACTATATGGCCATCGATTCTAAATGACAGCTTTGCAGGATAGAGTAATCTTGGTTGTAGGTTCTTGCTTTTCATCACTCTATATATTTCTTGCCACTCCCTTCTGGCCTGCAAAGTTTCTTTTGAGAAATTAGCTGACAGTCTTATAGGAATTCCCTTGTAGATAACTAATTGCTTCTCTCTTGCTGCTTTTAAGATTCTCTCTTTGTCTTGAACCTTTGGCATTTTGATGATCATGTGTCTTGGTGTGGGCCTCTTGGGGTTCATCTTGTTTGGGACTCTCTGTGCTTTCTGGACTTGTATGTCTGTTTCCTTCACCAAGTTAGGGAAGTTTTCTGTCATTATTGTCTCAAACAGGTTTTCGATTTCTGTTCTCTCTTCTCCTTCTGGCACCCCCAAGATGCGAATGTTGGCATGCTTGAAGTTGTCCCAGAGGCTTCTTACACTATCCTCATTTTTTTGGATCCTTTTTTCTTTTTGCTTTTCTGATTGGGTGTTTTTTGCTTCCTTATAGTCCAAATTGATGGTTTGCTTCTTGGCTTTATCTACTCTACTATTGAATCTGTGTAAATTATTATTTATTTCAGTTAGTGCCTCCTTCATTTCTGACTGTGCATCCATCATTTCTGACTGGTCTTTTTTTATGCTCTTGAGGCCCTCACTAAGTTCATTGAGCATCCTTATAAGCAGTGTTTTTAACTCAGCATCTGTTAGGTTGCTTATCTCCATTTTGCTTAGTTCTTTTCCAGGAGTTTTGTTTTGTTCTTTCGTTTGGGACCTGTTTCTCTGTCTCCTCATTTTGGCTGCCTCTCTGTGTTTGTTTCTATGTATTACTTAATGAGAGATATGGGGCTAACTGAGACCAGGTGCTGCTTGTTTGAAAGAATTTAGGAAAACCTGAAGCAGGATCCAAGATAGGCCAATCCTATGGTAAAGCAAGTGGCAACAGCTTGGGTGGGCCTGAAAGTTGGGTGGGGCGGGGCCTCAGGGAATCATCAGGGCGGGGCTACCAGTGTGAGCCAGGTTGCTGGAGTCCCAGATATGGCGGCTGTCTGCTGCCCCAGGGAAGGGCTCACCAAAGGAACAAAGGCCTCTGACAGCACGTTTTTCCCCGGAGAAAGCTGCTTCCCCAATGCCAAACATCTCAGTTCTTTCCCGTGTATATCTCTGGTGTCTTTCAAGCTGCCTCCCCAACGCTGGAGCCTGGAGGGTGCAAGTCCAAGTAAATCAGTGCACAGGCCCTTTAAGAGGAGCTGCCTTGGGTTCCAGAAGCCTCAGCCTCCTTCTGCCTCAGTTCCCGCTCGTTTTTCCAGCCAGAAGTTATGGGGATTCTCTTCCTGGCACTGGAACCCTGTGCTGGACTCCTGGTGTGGGACAGGGACCCCTCACTCCTCAGGAAGGACCTTACCAGAGAAGTGTCCTCCTGATTTTTATCTGCCACACCTAGGTATGGGACCAGCCCATCCACCTCCGCCCCTCCTTCCAGTCTCGATGCGGCTGCTTCTTTAATTCTGTGGTTGTTGGACTTCCATTCAGCTTGATTTCAGGCAGTTTTGAATGATGGTTGTTCTGTAGTTTAGTTGTAACTTTGATGTGGTTGTGGGCAAACTAACTGTAGTAGCAAAGATCAAGTTTAGTGACTGAAACTATGTTATGAATTGTAGTTATTTTACCAATTTCTTCCTTTTAATTAAGCATCACACCTCAGATGATTCAGCTCCCAATATTTGCTTCCAATTTTCTCTTTAAAGATTCCAGCTCCACAGATTTTAAAAAAATTTATAATGTTTACTGTCCATTGTCTTCACCTTCTTTTTTCTTTTTGTCTCAACTTTTTTGTCTTCTTAAATGGGTACCAAATTTTAAAGGTAATTTCATTAAAATGAATAATTTGGTTTTCTGAGGGATAAGAGGCAGCTTGACGTAGCTGAGTAGTTGCACACACACTATAATCAATTGATTGCCCTGGACATTATGAGGCACTCATGTACATCTAAATTAGGGTCACTGATTTTGGGTAGCTGATAATAGAAAGCAGATTGTCCATAGAGTAAGAGTTGTAAGTGGTAACTAGAAGTTGAGATTAGGAGGAGAAATGGCTCATACTATGGAGTTTGCAAAGATCAGTTACACACCTTTTCCTATTGATTTTGAGACCCATTTAGAAAGAAATGCAGCCTATGGATAAATGCAGAGCCTAATGTCAGCTTTATTGCTGATTCATCAACCCAGAGGGCATAGCTTCAGGACTGCAGGCAATGAAGTTGTGAACGGCCCATGCTTGTTGGACACCCCAGATCCCAGTCATGCCATCCTTGGAAAGTCCCAGAGCAAAGCTGGCACAACCTGCCTTTGATAGAAACCAGGCCAAGCAAAGGCTTCTAGGTAAGGTTTTACTGGTAGATTCAATGCCAGGACAGCAAGTGTGAGGGAAAAGGGGAATGGGCTGGGGCAAAGGGGAGCAGGTAAAGGTGGTCAGTGCATTGATAACGTAGTCCAAGCTTTGCATGAAACCCTGATTTCTGCACAGGGATCACATTTTTTTAAATTAGTAATTATTTTATTTATAATATTAATAATATAACAAAAATTACATGTGGTTCGATACCATGTGGTTCGATACCATGGCCATATCAAAAAATTTTAAGTTTAAACTTATTATATATATATACATATATATATATATATGTATATATATATATATATATACATATATATATATATTTTTTTTTTGCTTAATCCCTTCACCTTTTCACCTAGCCTCCCCACTGCCCTCCCCTCTGACACCTGCCAGTCTGTTCTCTGTATCTATGAGTTGTTTCTATTTTGTTTGTTAGTATTTTTTTTTTTCATAGATTCCACATGAGTGAAATCATATGGCATTTGTGTTTTTCCGACTGGCTTATCTCAGTTGGCATAATGCTTTCCAGGTGTGTCCATGCAGTTGCAAAGGCTAACCTTCCTGACGGTGAACTCCTGGAACTCGGAAAGTGGGCTGGGTGCAGAGGGAAGGGGATGTATTGCTGGCTCCTTCTTCACACTGGTTTTCACTGGGAAGTGTTCACAGGGGAGTTCATTCCCTCCCACTGGTGAGCTGTGTGGTCCAGCGTCCTGGGCAGCTATGGAACCTTTCTCAGTTCTTCCCCAGGAGTCCCCTAAGAACATCAAAGCCTGGCCTCCCTTATTCTGGCTGGGCAGTCTCTTGGGAAGGACAGTGTGTCCTCACTTAACAATGTCGAAAAGTCCTTGGGAACTGAGACTTGAACCAATTTTACCATAGGATCGTTGACATATAGAAAATTGTCATAGGAACTTAGCTCTTGTTTCTATCTAGCCAATGGCAAAATCGGGTTTGTTACATGTTATTAATTTTCATTTGCTTTAATTATCAGGAGTACTTGGCTCAGTTCATTACTTCTTCCTGAAACACTTTCATTTGTCTGGGTTTTCCTCCTGCCTCACTGGTCCCTCCTTCGCAGTTTCCTGTCTTTCTTCCTTCTCTTTTGAAGCGCCAACTTTGAGTTTTGAGCAGCTACTGCTTGGTCCTTGCTTATGGTCTCCTCTCTGCCCACCCTCACTCTCTTGGAGGTTTTGTTTGGTCTTCTGGCTTACTTTACCATCTTTTTGCTATCAACTTCCAAATTTCTACTTCTCACTCAGACCCGAAGTCCAGATTTATTGCTCCACCTGCTACTCAACAGCACTGCTGAGATGTCTGGTCCACATTTGAAATTGAGCTTGTCTAAATCTTTATGCAATTCCTTTCCTGCTCCCCTCACACTCCTGCCTCGGGAAACAAAAACAAAAACAAACAAAAGCCATGCTCCTTCTAACATCTGATCTCAGTTGATAGCAACCTTGTCCTTCCAAATGCTCAGGCAAAATCCTTGGGATCATCCCTAAGTTCTCTTTTCTCTCATTACCCATATCCAATTTGTTGAGAATTCCTATAGTTTCTCCTTTCAAAATGTGAATTACAAGAACACCTAAAATCAATCTCTAGTTCAGAAGTCAGAATAATGGTTGCCTCTCTGCAGATGTTGGAGTAAAAGATAGAAACTTTTTGGGGCTGTAGTAACATTCTACATCTCGGTCTGGGTGGTATTTACACAAATACACGGGTTGGGGGAAAAGTAGGTTTACAGCTGTGAGTACATGAAAGAGTTTATTTCTGTATTATTATTTATTAATTATTGTATTTTTTTCTTTTCTTTTTTTTTTTTTTATCCTCACTCGAGGATATTTTTCCATTTTTTATACAGATAGAGTGGGAGGGAGAGAGAGGAAGGGAGAGAGAGTGAGAAACATCGACGTGAAGGGACACATCGAGTGGCTGCCACCCGCACGACCAACCAGGGCCGGGGACAAACTGCAACCGAAGTACGTGCCCCTAGCGGGAACCGAACCCGGGTCTCTCTGGACTGCAGGCCGAGACTCTAACCGCTGAGCCAAACCGGCCAGGGCTAATTATTATATTTTTTCTATACAAACAACTGTAAATCTACTTTTGCCCCACCCTGTAGGTGTAAAAATTAATCCAGTTTAAGATTTTTTCATTTTACTCTCTAAATTTTTAAACTCAATACTATTTTAAAGGAATTTGATTCTGCTATAAAGCAACTCTGTGAAAACCTCGCAATAACGGAGGCTTTCTAGATGCCCTGGGATGCTGTATAATTCCCCCCGCCCTGCCCATGGGCTCCCAGGGCTGCTCAGGTTCTCCCTGCCCTGCTTTCATGCTCTCTGTGCTGCTCACGTGCTCCTTGTGCTGCTCATGAGCTCCCTGTGCTGCTCACGTGCTCCCTGTGCTGCTCACGTGCTCCCTGTGCTGCTCACGTGCTCCCTGTGCTGCTCACGTGCTCCCTGTGCTGCTCACGTGCTCCTTGTGCTGCTCACGTGTTCCCTGTGCTGCTCACGTGCTCCCTGTGCTGCTCACGTGCTCCCTGTGCTGCTCACGTGTTCCCTGTGCTGCTCACGTGCTCCTTGTGCTGCTCACGTGTTCCCTGTGCTGCTCACGTGCTCCCTGTGCTGCTCACGTGCTCCCTGTGCTGCTCACGTGTTCCCTGTGCTGCTCACGTGCTCCTTGTGCTGCTCACGTGTTCCCTGTGCTGCTCACGTGCTCCCTGTGCTGCTCACGTGCTCCCTGTGCTGCTCACGTGTTCCCTGTGCTGCTCACGTGCTCCCTGTGCTGCTCACGTGTTCCCTGTGCTACTCACGTGCTCCCTGTGCTGCTCATGAGCTCCTTGTGCTGCTCACGAGCTCCCAACTACACCCTCAAGGCCCGCAGACGTGCACTATTCTAGTACATATGAAATGACCTGTGTCTGGTTATTTTACGGCAATAGCAGCAGAAATCTCCTTTCTCTTTGCAGCAAGACTTACCCAGGATGTGAGTCCTTAGCTCATGTAGTAAAAAGATAAATGGAAATAAGAAGCAGACATTCATTAATTTTTCTATCATGTAGAATTCCCCAAATCTCACACTTAAGGTCGGCAGGAGTGGACTCTGTCACTTGGCCTGTAGCTGTGCCTGAGGGTTGGTCGCCTGTATTTAGTGGAGATCGTGTGGCAAAGCTGTGTCCTCCGTGGAAAGCTGCCCATGGGAAGTGACAGTCTCTGCAGTGTAAGATTGACAAGAAAGCTCCTTCTCAAGGGAACAACCTCTGTCCCCCCAAACACCAGATTCTTGCTTTATATTCCACTTAGGTGCACCGTGACCCCACTACTGCTCTCAATGACAATGTCTCGTGCCCTCTGGTGCACATGTACCTGCTGAACAGTAAAAGCTTCAACGCCTGGTGCTCTAATGCTTGTTTCATCCTCCCTGGCCTCCTATGATGATGGGATCCCCTGCAAAATAGCTCTGTATAAATGGAAAAACAACCAACCAAATGAAAGTACCACATTTTTAATGGCTTGGTAGCACATGATAGCACCCTACCCAATGGCAACTTCTCTCATTACTACAAATTGTTAACACAACACTTGCTAACCTCCATGCACGTTGGGGTATTCTTGACATAATTATCACATTTCTGCGTTGGGTTTTGTCATTATCTCTATTTTATAAACAAAAAAATGAAGCTTAGAGCAATTAAGAAACCTGTTCCAACATCACATGGCAAGTGAGGACTCAGCATGTGCTTTCAACACTAGCTGTGGGTGGGAACCAGCCCCTCCAGCAGACCCAGACTTGGGGGTATGACAATTTAAAAATTGAGTTAGTTTTTTTCTTGATATGTAAAAGTATTCTACATAGGTAGTTAAGTTGCTAAGCTTAAATAAGACAATACAGGCCAAATACCAAGCACTGCACTGAAACGGGCACAGAGCAGGTGCTCAAGTAACAGAAGCAACCTTGTTTGTTTTCCTTCTGTCTGTGTTTGACTATCAGCATATTTTTATTTTTTAGAATTTCTAACACATCTGCAGTGCTTCCAGATTTCCTTACAATGGGTCCATTGTGAGACATACATTAATGAACAACCTTATGGCTACATGGTCTGTTATTGGCTATACAATGAACTCAGAATCCATGGTGAACAATAAGCTTCTCCCCCAAATGGAATCAAATGTGATAAGTTATAGTAGCTGTACCTACAGAGCACTGTGTCCTTGCAGTAGCCTGGATTGTAATTCCACTTGAGCCACTGATTTTCCCAAAGAAAACAGGTTTCCATAATTAAAATTTTATTTCCTTTTAGTTGTAATTCTGTATTCATTTCAGTGTGAAGACCATTTTTGTTGGTAGGGAAAATGAAGTGAAATGGGAGTCGATTGTCCACGTTTCCCTGTTACCTTTGGAGTCAGGAAGATCTGATGCCAGCAGCTGATGTGCTGTTTACTGGGCACGCAGCCTCTGCAAACTTCCCGCCTCCTCTGACCCTCAGGCACCTCTATGTGACATGGGACCCATAATAAGGTCTTTGTAGTTTTTTTTTTTTTAATGGATGAAACCTCATAAATGATTTTTAAAATTAAAATTTTTTTTTTTAAATTTAAAGTTTACATGCAATATTATTTTGTATTAGTTTCAGGTGCATAGCTAGTGGTTATAGTCATATACCTTACAAAGTGTTCCCGCTGATATTTCCAGTACCCACCTGGCACCAAACATGGTTATTACAATATTATTGACTATATTCCCTAGGCTGTACTTTACATCCCCATGACTATTTTGTAACTGCCAATCTGTACTTCTCAATCCCTTTACCCCCTCCCCTCTGACAGTCTATTCTTTGTATCTATTAGAATCTGTTTCTGTTTTGTTTGTTCTTTATATTGTTCTTTAGATTCCACATATAAGTGAAATCATATGGTATTTGTCTTTCTCTGACTGACTTTTTTTTTTTTTACTTAGCATAATACCCTCTAGGTCCATCCATGCTGTATATGTGTATTAGGTTTCTTTGTTGTTTACTGTCAGGATTACATATGGTTTCTCTGGTGAATGTTGGATATGTGAGAGATATTCCTCCAACATTGCTTTCCTCTTCCATTTGCAACTATCCAAACCATGTTCTATTTCTTACTTGTATGTTTTCTTGCTCCAACAGAGCTAAAGTAACATTTTTCTCTTCTTTATAGTTTTTCTTAAACTTGAGCTTTAGCCTTCTTGACCTGTTTATTTAGGATTTGTAATACACTTTTATTTTGCTTTTACTATAGTCTTAAAATAAAAGATTATAAAACAACTATCTTTGTAGGTATATTGGCCTATTTATGCATCCCTTCCCATAGGTTCTTTGTAATTTTATTTTAGAATTTACTATTTTTTTAATAAGTTTTTTTTAATCATTTGCCATAGCTTATCACTCTCATATTTCTTTTTCTAAAAATAATTTAAAATTTTTCAGTTACAGTTGACGTTTAATATTATATTAGTTCTCATTCTTCTTAACTTTTAAATTATATGCCCAGAATTAAAGTGTAAGACATTGGTCTGAATGTACCTAATGCCTAATAATTTTCATTCTTGACTATTTAGAAACTAACATGACCCATTACTTTTCTCCAAGATTTCTATCCCATCCACACCATTCTTCAGGTCTTTCTTATAATTTAGAATTAAATTCAAAGACATAAATCTATTTTTTTTCTCTGCTCTCCAGTTAGTAAAGGCTTATTGGTAACGAAAATAATAGCTTATCAGGTACCTTTTCACCAAAGACAGAGTTCCAAGAGATGTTCATATGATTGAAGTCCCACAATGTGGCTGGGTCTTAGCACTGAAGCGCTTTAATAATAGCTTTTAGAAAGACATGCATGAATGTATCATCTGGCAGGCCCTAGCCCAAACTCATTCTGTTGGGAAATGGACTTTCTAGGACACTAAAGACTGGAGGCAGAGATACTATTCAATGAAACATGGGAGGTGAGAAATTCTGTTTTCCCTCTGGAATAGGATTTGAAGTTACTAAGGCTGAGTTTGACTCAAGAACCTGGTGAATGTTTTCCTTCAAGGGTATACACTATGAGTTTGAATTCGTACTGAATGGAGACAAAAGCTTTGAATATAAAAGGGCTGAGGCACGATGAAACAAAAGCTTTTCAGATCTAGGAGGTCTTCGTCCTGTGCAGATACCAATGTCTCAGTAGCATCATAACATTAGAAACTTTAAGTGACAAGTGCAGTATCTGCTCCTGTAATATATGGATCCTTTAATTCTAATAAGATGTAATTAAAATTGTCAAATAAAATAGAAACTCTCTTCCATTGCTGGTGTGTGTGTGTATGTGTGTGTGTATATGCACACACACACTTGTTCTTTGGCATGTGAGTCTTGCTACCAATAAGTAACTCACTCAAAATGATGCAGTTGGTAGTAGAAGTGAAATTGGTGAGAAGATCCTCTCATCCTCCATTATCGGTTTATTACTGAAAAATATTTAGGAAGAAATAATGATCTTTGGATGCTACAGTGGAGAGAAGATAACCTATGGGAGGAACTCATTAGGTAGTGGGGGAAGATTTTTGTTGTGAATTTTATCTGCAGAATGTATCCACTGCTCCTTATCCCTGACCAGTCATGTCCAATGAATAAAACACTGGATTTAAAGCAAGATAGCCCAAACCACAGTTCCTTGTATTCTCTGAACCATGCCAATTAAGAGAGTTGAAAATCAAAGTGATGAGTTAGTCTAAGGTAGTCAAGTGGATAACCCTAAACTAATCCTGGGATGGTATAGCGTATGATAAATGTCCAAGGACCCCATCCATGTCAGAAGCCCAATGCAAATTGGGTTTTAGGAAGACTGCATCCCACACAGTTGATTAAAGCCTAGACATTAAGTCATTTAGAAAGGATAGACTAATTCTCATATGTTTGGTGATTATGGTTGTTTTATAAAATACAAATTTCAGATTATGGATATGGTATATTATAATTCACATAAAGATTTGAAGTGTTTCACTCAAGCTTCCTATGGCTATAATTGTAAAAAATTTCCTGTATTTATCTTAAGAAAACCCCACTTGGCCCCTGTGGCTCAGTTGGTTGAACATCGTCCCATGTACCAAGAGATCTTGGGTTCAATTCCTGGTCAGGGCACATGCCCAGGTTGCAACATCAATGCCCAGTTAGGGGGCATGCAGGAGGCAACCAAGTGATGATTCTCTCTCATCAGTGTTTCTCTCTCTTTCTCTCCCTTCCTAAAGTATGCCATTAACCAGATTGGTATTGAAAGATGGGTGAATGTAATATATATATGACATTGCAATTGAATTGTGCAATAATCTAATTGTATGCTTGCCATTTATGAGTTTTTATTGTGAGCCAACCTTTTGAGCATTGCCTCAATATATAGATGTTTTATGTAATTTGTTAGTGTTTAGATTTCAAAAATATAATATTAGACATACTTTAAAATAATTTGTGATACCAATTTAATTGTAAATTTTGACATTCAAAATTGGCCTTTGGAAATTTGAATGGGAAATACTGAAATGATAAACATCTACATAAAGCACTGATTAATTAGAGTTCGGTATTAAAGATCCTTATGTTAAAAGTTAATAGTGATTTCATTGCCCATAAAAGACTTAAAGAACTTTAGATATTTTCTTGATTTTCTTTGTTTCCTTGCCTCTAGTTGCATAGGATTCTATCTGAAATGTAGGGTATTTTATTCCTGTATACGTCGTTCTTTGGTTTCACAAGAAGAGAATTTACTTTTCTTTACATAATTGATACTTGGAGAGGGTAGCACATATTCATATTTGCCTGGGACAGCCTTAGTTATGTTCATTACCCCCGAATCCTTATTAACAAAGACCTCTTTCACATTCAGAATGTCTCAATTTGAACACTAAAATGTACGACTGCCTCTTGCTTCAGTCATGCCCCCCGGGGGAGCCATCCAGACCTTTATCTTTATCCAGGATGATTGATTCAGGAGCTGCAAGAAGAAAAGAAAAGAGAGACTTACACATTTGGAGAAAATATTTAAATATATCACATAGTTTGATATAGGAATATATAGCAAGTTATCACCAATGTTAGTGGATAATTGGAAGGTATTCAATTATATATATATATATTAAAGCTATGTTAAAATTTTTATTATAAATAGAGATAAGTTAAAAACTTGATCATGAATTCAGTCAGGGTCTACCAAAAAAAAAAAAAAGAAAAATTATTTTCTGCTTTCTCACTAGAGTAGCCAGAATCTTCAGGGTCACATTGCTTTTCCCCGTGATGAGAAACCATATGTTAATTCTAACCCTCCATATTTTGGTGTCTAAATTTGTTCTTTAGAGGGTAACTCATTCTAAATGTGTGAACTAAGAAAGCAACGTGGGCCTAGAATATTTTCTTGGGACAAAGAAAAGCTTTCTGAGCATGGTAACAAAGGAGCAAGTTCTAATGTCCATGCTGAACAGTAACAAATACAGTTATGGTCAAATGAAGCTTGATCTATGCAAGATGATAAATGTTTAGTGATGCTTGAGAGGGACCAATTATATAACATGGATGAGAGAAAAGTCATACATACTAACATGAGCCAATTGTTTACTGTATTACCAAAAAGCAATGTGTGCTCTCTGGATGTTCAACTGCCATCAAGGGTCAGTGGGTGGACCCCAGGGAGTCTTGATCAGTCTCAGGACCACCCAGAGAAAGAGGTGTCAGTTCAGACTGCTGTGAGTCATTGCAGAAAAGTAGGCTTTCTAAGAAGTGGGCAGTGAAATAGAGACTTCAGTGAGGGTTTC
This sequence comes from Molossus molossus, assembly GCF_014108415.1. Classification (NCBI taxonomy): domain Eukaryota; kingdom Metazoa; phylum Chordata; class Mammalia; order Chiroptera; family Molossidae; genus Molossus; species Molossus molossus. Next base: position 33,447,436 of record NW_023425351.1, on the reverse strand, counting down.
TGGGCTCAGTCTTTCTTCTTATTTCCCTAGGTAAGATGTGGTGTGCTCAATGCTGTTCAGCTCAAGTTTGCAGACTCTATCAGATTTCTGCCATATTTTCTTTTTTTTTTCTTTATTGATTTTAGGGAGAGAGGAAGAGAGAGGGAAAGATAGAAACATCAATGAGAGAGAATATCGACTGGCTGCCTCTTGCATGTCCCCCACTGGGGATTTGGCCCACAACTTGGGCATGTTCCCTGACCAGGAATTGAACCGGCAACCTCGTGGTGCATGGATTGATGTTCAACCACTGAGCCACACGAGGTGGGTGATTTCTGCAATAATTTCAATTAAGGCATAGGTTATTGCAATTCTAATGGGATTGCAAAAAATGAGACTTTTCAGGTGCAGCAAGACGTTCCTTTTGTTTGGCGTCTGCTGTGATGCCCTGTCGTGAACTCTGCAGCCAAAGGAAACTGTCAGTCGGGCCACCGCCCACCCTGCTCTGAAGGACCCACCTTCTATCCAATAATTCTTAGCACATTTGATCCAATAAATATGGATGTTAATGTAGTTTTGGAGTAGGTGCTCATGTGGTCTCTTCTGAGAAAGAAAAGCTACCAGAAAGGGTCTATTTTCTCTCTCTTCTTTCCCTTATACAAACAGTCTCCATTGGAATACCATGACGTGCACTGTCATCTTTTTTCCATTCACTGTACCTAAAAGTTTCTCATATCTTAGGATTAGATGAAATTATAGTTTTGCCTTTCTTCATTCCTAGACCATTTGTTTCATAACCATTTATATATACAGCTAAATGATCTTTCTGTCAGAATGGTAACACCATTTTTAGAATAATACTCTGTACCAAATTACCTTTTAAAAAGCCTTTAATTTACATTTCAATTAGGCACATATAATTTTTTTCCACACATTATTTTTTCCTCTATATTAGTGGATGCATTGTCTCACATTATGAATCTTTCTTGTACAGTTTTCAGGACAGGATCTAAGTTTGATGATCTGCTTATTTGACTCTGAAATAAAATTACTTGTCCTCCCAAAGTTTAAAAAATTGGTTGTTGTAATTACCTAACAAGACAAAAGAAAGATATTGTATTAATTTTCAGGTTGTAAAAAAAAAAAGAAAAAAAAATTTCATGTTGAACCATAAATCACTGGATAATGAAATATCTAAGGCTCAATCACGTCATTTTCCAGCAAATAGATCTTTTCATTTTAAATTCCAAGCAGAGTTTCTTTCTCCCAAATTAAATTTCACCTCTGGACAGATGGGTCTTTGCCCTGGAGCACAGTTGATCACAGTGAATGTTTAGTAGGAGCAGTGTTATAAATCAAAGGGTTTGTTGCCTTGATCAGATAGCCTAGCACGGTACTCTTAACTGTATTCAGTTGCAGACTCACCATCTAATTAACAGAGATTATTTTACTCTCTGTTAGCAATGTATTATAACATAAACTTTGTAGATAGCTTCAGAATATAACATTTTTGCTACTTTAGCACATGTATTGTGGGGCCAAGAAACCTAGATGACTGGTGTCACAATAATAATATCTGATTATAATAATTTATTTCATTAAAAATTCTCACTTATTTTTGCATTGATACAGGTTACAAAAAAAGAAAGGTGCTTACATTTATTTACTCTTCTGTGTTCAGCCAAGATATTGATCTTAGCATGCATAAATTCAAAACTTGACTATTTAATACAATTAATGTATGATTAATTAGCATTTATTTATGCAGTATTTAAAAAAAATTTTTTTTAAGCCACGTGAAGTGAGTGTTCTAAGAAAAGATAGCAAAGAGTAGCTTACGACTGACTTAAGACAAGTACCACATGATCTCTCCTAGTTGTGGAATACAATGAACAAAATACACTGACGATTAAAATAGATCCAGAGACATGGAAGTAAGGAACAGACTGATAAACCTCAGAGAGAAGGGGGGTAGGGGGATGGGTGGAAAGAAATAAAGCAAAGAACTTATATGCATATATGTATAACCAATGGACACAGACAACAATGTGGTGAAGGCAGGGAGCAGGGGACTGGAGCAGGGTGGAGGGTGTCAATGGGGACAAAAGGAGGGACAACTGTAATAAAAAAAATCAATGAATTAATTAAAAAATTAAAAATTAAAAAAATTATTCTTTTTTAAAAATTCTTCTTTATTGAATTTATTGGGGTGATACTGGTTAACAACATTAGACAGGTTTCAGGTTCACAATTGCACAACACATCATCTACATATTGTATTGTGTGTAACCACCCCAAGTCAAATCTTTTTCCTTTTTGTTGTCAAAGACAAATATTATGTTTCTACTTTCCGTTTTAATCTCCTCATCCTGCCTATTATCTATTTCATGAGTGTTACTAATACATTAAAAATGCATAGCTGTTTAAAATTGTAGGAAACGTGTCATTTCAAAAAGCAAAATTAAACTTGGCTACCCTGCAGATAGATGCCGCACTCAATTTCTTATATTTGGCCGAATGCACTGTGAAGACAAATGTCCAGGGAGCACCCAGGCTCACTCTTAGTAGTACAGGCCTCTTTCAATGACCAGAATCTTCTAGTCAGATACAGATCCTTTTCTTTTAGCTAAAAAGACAATATAGTCTTATAAAAGTAAAACTAAATGACATGATCTCATCAACCACTAAAATGTTTAGTGGTTGTTTAGTTCAAAGACAACCATACATTTTTCAGCCAGCTTGAACTTTTATTTAAATCCAAGAAAAAATTTAGAAAAATATTATATATACATGTATAATGTAAAAAAATATTTTTCTTGATCCAAAAATTGCTGGAAAGGTAAGTTAAGTGATAAACACACGAATAAAAATAGGCAAAGGATATGAAGTGACAATTCATAGAAGATAAGAAATTGCCCACAAAAGAGATGAAATAATCTGCAGGTATGTACATATATAGAAATCAAAGGAAGGAAGGATAATTTTTTGAACTGTTTGATCTATATGGCTTTTGATTTTTTTTTTTTTTTATCATTTAATCATATTAACCCAGCAAGTTGTGTTCAGACAAACCAGAGCTCATACCACTGGTGAGTATGCAAAGGTGGAGGAAAATTTGCAACGCTACATAAAATATTTTTGTTTTGTGTATGTTTTATGAAACAATTTTCACATGTAGTAATTTATCCTTAAACTTTAATTAGGGCTATTTGCAAAATTTTAACTAAAAGGATGTCCTTCAAGTATTGGAAGTATTTTAAATAGCCTAAAAGTAGAGATTGGTTAAATATGTTATTATGTATCTAATTTATAGCTAATAAAATAATGCAATAGAAGCATGTCTAATATTATGCAAAGATAATCATGATATAAATTTAAAAATGAAGTTACTAGACATACCATTATATTTTTATGTGACTACACACACACACAAGAACACACACACATGCACTCGCATACTCACCCCAGACAGGACTTAATCTAAAAGGTTAATAGTAATAACATTATTAAGAATGATTGCATATAGTAATTTTAACTTTCTTCTTTGTGCTTATTTATATTTCCTAAAGTTTCTATATTGCCCATATATATAGTAGAATAATATTTTGAGACATTAATAATATGCTTTCTGTAAAAGTTTCCTGGATATCAATTACCCACTCCCACCATTCATACTACATTAATAACTTTTTATATAAATGAACCTCAGAGGAGAGAAAAGGCAGCCCAGAGAAAAGCAATACATTAAAATTCTGAATGCATTGTTAAAAACTGATGGCAGTAATAATAAAGCAAAACTTCAATTTTCAAGATCCAGCTTGCTGAGAAAGGAAACACACAAAATAAGAAGAAAAAAAAACCAGAAAATTTGTATGTGCCCAAAGACCACAACCTAGATTTTGTGATTAAGTAAAAAATGGCTGCAATTTTCCATCCTTGCCTGTATTATACCAGCTCTTTGCATTGAGCCCTGGCATGTTCTCGGTGAAGAGTACACAGCAGAGGTGGGCATGTGCATAGTCTAAGTCTGCCACATGAGGCCATGAGCATTTATCTGTGGCAGATTCCTGCTTCTTCCACGACAACAAGCCAGGTGAGCCTCCAGGCAGGTGCGAGATGACCTAGAGCAGACATGACCACAGACAGCTCCCCTGCCACTGATCACCAGCTGATCACAGAAGAATGCATAAGCCTACTCAAAATCAGACAAAACTAAAAAAAAAAATTTAGCTTAGCCAAACCCTGATTGACAGAAACCACAATAATGAGCATGTTTTGTTTTGTGTTGCTGATGTTTTGTGTATGTCTGTTATATAGCACTATATTGACAGTAGTTACCCTGTACAAATTTAGAGCATTAAGTTTAGAATATAGAGAATAGGGAAGAACATAAGGCATGCTATCCTAGCCGTTTTCACAGCATTGGGATAATAACATGTTTCTAGGAAAATCACAGTTTGGGCCCTCATTCATGTTTCAGTCTTCGCTGCTCAAAGTGTTGTGCAAACCTGAGTCATGAGCTTGACCTGGACACCATTAAAATTAAACTGTCAAACCCCTCCCTGCACCTGCTGGATCAGATCTGCATTTTAACATGATACCCAGCTGATTCATAAGCATAGTCATGTTTCAGAAGAATTCACATCACTTCAATGCATAATGGTCTTGCAAGAGGCAAGAGTGGGCACAGCCCATGCTGGGCTGATCACCTGTGGGGCACTACTTTTCCCTGTCTCAGACCCAGTGTGCACGGCTTGCTCTGCTTAAGCATGTGTGTCATGCGGCACCCGGCGAATCTCACCACTATGTCTGTCCCCCGCAGGGAGGGGATGGGGGTCCTCCTGTGGAAGGATAGGAATTTCATGCAGGCCATTGTCCCGTGTCAGCTGCTGAGAGGTACCTGCTGATCGTGGGGTGCAGACGCCCACCACTGAAGCTGACCTTGATCGGTCTCTTCTCTGTGATGAGTAGGGCCTTGTTCTGTCCAGGGCTTGACTGAGCTGTTTTCTGTGGCCTCTCCAAAACCACAATGTAGTGGGCAGGCAGAAGTGTTCTGACTTCCTCTCTGGGTGATAGGCAACAGATGCCAGATACTTAAAAATTGTATGTGTAGAAGTCCTGGCCTCCAGAACCTCAGCATGTGACCTTATTTGGAAATAGGTCATTGCTGATGCAGTCAGTTAAGAGAGGGTCACACTGGAGTAGAACGGGCTCTTGGTCCAATATAACTGGTGTCCTGTAAAAGAGAGGAATTTGGGCGCGCGCGCGCACACACACACACACACACACACACACACACACAATGCCAGGGGAACATAAGGGAGAGATCAGGGTGGTGTGTCTGCAAGCCAAGGAACACCAAAGATTGCACCAGAAGCTACAAGAGAGAGTGGAACAGAGCCTCAGAAGGAACCAATCCTGATGACCCTTTGACCTTGGACTTCTAGCGTCCAGAACTATGAGACAATACACTTCTGTGGTTTAAGCCACCCAGTCTGGGTACTTTGTTGCAGCATCCCTGGCCAGTGAACGCACTGTGCTCAGTTGTAATGGTCTTTTTCATTCTTGGACCAGAGAATACTACTCTTTTAGAGGATATTTCTGGTTCTTTTACTTTCCATATTCAAGCTTTATTGAAATGTTTTTGTGGCTTTTGGAGCACAGAGTAGAAGGTGGTATTAGATCATTCATATTATGCTTTTTATTAAACCCCTATGAGATCTGATTCAATGAAATCCCTTAAGTAAAAGATTTTGGTTCTGATTCTAATATTTCCTCAAGGTTGGCATCAGATTAGAATTTCAGTCTACCTCTTTTCAGTGTTAACATTATATGAGATTGGATTATAGAGTGATAATTACCTCTTTAATAATTTATTTTATTGGCTTTTTAAACCTTATTCCAGCAGTAAAATGAATGCTGGATGGGGTCACGCCAAGCCTCCTGCACTATCTTGACTCCTCCTGACACCCTGCTCCAGTATCATTGAGACCTGACATTAATGGTTGTTGAGCTCTATCAAACTGAAAACTTCACCTTCTTAAAATGCAGTTGCCATGGAAACAACCAAGTGCTGGGATTTTTGTTGTCGGAGGTATGGAAAGACTCAGTGGCAGGATAAGAGCACATAGCGTGACATTAACATGTGCAGTCCTCTGCTGTCTTTACATTGAGGACGGGGTTGGAAGAAGATGGCACCTCAATGTTTTCATGACACCCGCCGAGGAACTCCTGTTGACCCCTCCTGCCATATCCGATTTATTTACTTATACCCACCCTTTGTTCCAAAAAGTGACCGGGATGCTTGAGTCCTTAAAGTTGTTATCTGACAATTGGACAAATGTACACAAAATGTTTCCACCACTTTTAATCACATCCCCTGAAAAGCTATCTCTTTGTTGAACCTGAGGTTAAATACATTTTTTTTTTTTTTGCCAGGACTATAGCTGGACTTGCTCCTTTACTCTTATCCCAGTGCCACAGCCTATGGTAAAGTCCCACTTTTCAAAATCTTTGTAATCTTTTAATTAAGACTATGGTCTAGCTACTCCTTTTTCTATGAAAAAAGAGTACTGCATCCCCCCTATTTTTCACTTGGACCTCTCACTGCTGTTAGGCATTTAAGCACCAGGAGCAAGGCCACAGGCCCTGTATATGGAGCTGTGGGGAGCTGTCATGATTTGGAGGTGAAATGCCAGGGAACTGAATTTCTATCTCAGTCTCAAACTGACCTTGAGTTAGTTAAAACAAAAGAGCTGATGTATTATAATAAGACTGGCTGTACTAATGAAAGATGTGCCCCAGCTCTTCAGTTAAAATAGGTTTCTTTTCCTGATTCCTTCTATGGATCTAAAGATGTATTACAAAGATGGTATCAGAAAATTATCAGTCATGTATGTACTATGAGTGACTTTTATCAGAGTTTTCTAGATGGCAGGTTGTGATGGAGGGACTCAGTGCGAAAGCAAAAGGATCAGGGTCAAGTCCACAGTGACTGCATTTTGGTGTTGGATACAATGATAGCTGTGTCAATTCCAAATGACACAAAATCATGGCACCAGGAAGGGTCATTGATAAAAAGAACTAAACATAACAACTGAAGTAAGTTAATTAATCTCTCTGTTCCCTTTTGATCCCTATAGCTGAGAACCTTACCTACCACATAATAGTTACTCAACAAGTAGCCACTAATGATGGATACACTCAATCTCCCCATTTATTCCTCTGTCAAAAGGTGATAAAGCTATTCCATGGGATTCTTTTAAGGTTAGCAATAATGCATAATGAGATGGTCAAGTATATTGTTCGTATTCAATACATGGCACCATTTATTTTACAACTAGATAGTGGGTTACTAAAGGACGGCAACAGTTACTTATTGGTATGTATATGTCCAAGCCCCAGAATAGGGCTTGACTCATGGTAAGCACTTAGTATCTGTTGAATGAGCACCTAAAGAAGTATGGGAGTGGGCGCCCAACCCAGAGTGTCTCTAGTGTTTGCCCCCTGAGCACAGTCACTAAGCCAGGTATGGGCACATAGCCAAACTTTATCTCAATGCCTTTCCACACTTTTTCATTATAACCAGAGCTAATGGGAAAGAAGTATCTCCTCCCATTTTGACATAAAGCTGTAGTGACATAATCTTTCTGTTGCTTATAGCCATGGTTTCAGGCTCACACAGGCAACCAGGGCCTTGGAAGATGAAACTATGAGACAGAGAGAAATAATAATCCGAAAACAGTTTGCCTGTATCGGGCCATACGTAAGGCTGACTCCACCCTGTCCTTTCTGTGGGTGGGTTATGTGAATGTGATAAGTTGGGTGAAGGACAATAATCCAACTTCAGGTGGGAGAAGATGTTTACTTGGGAACATTTGCAAGTAGTTTGCAAGAGGAGGCCTATGATCCCTTGTTCTCTTACCAGCCCATGGAGATGTGTGTGGAGGCTATGGTGCTGGACACTGAAGAGCTATTTCTACTCCAGGAGAGGGGTACTGACCTGCAAGCACAGGGCTAGCCTTCCACAGAGAATAAATAAAAGGCATGGGTGCCCAGCACTCAGAGCCTAGATGCCAGCTTTCTAGGGTCTGAGAAGGCCAGCTGCTGGCATATAGCAACCTCATAGGAAGGTGTAATTTGGGCTGTAGAGACAGGAAGTCCATCCACCCACCACCCGATGGAAATCTGAATTTGAGCACAGCCCCTCCTGCATTTGGCCAGGCAACCTGAAATTCTGAGGTCATAAACTGGACACTCCTGATATCTCTCCCCAATAATCTAAGAATTTCCCCAATTTTTGCATAAGGCAGTTAAAGGTGGATGCCTTGTCACTTACAACTGAAGGAGTCTTGGCTAACATGAGCTTAATTCATATCAAGAACGGGGTTAGACTGTGAGCACAGTGTGGATGTGATTTGAGACTGTGCTGTTCACTGGTATATCTCAGCACTGAGCCCAATTCCTGGCCCTTCATGAGCCCTAACAAATAAATGTGGAATGCATGACTTAACCGAGTTTATATAAAAGTCTCACTTTATCTTCCCAGTAACAGAATCTTCATTACAGAATTTAAGACACATGACTGACAAGTGGTTGGGGGTTAGAGTAAAGCTCAGGTCTGATTCTCAGAGTTATCTCTTGATTACTAATTCATTTCTTCACTGCATGAAAAGTGATTTTCAAACTGTTAAGAGGTAGCAGAATCCAGTTTCCAGGAATTGAGATTTGAGTTACTTATACTATGGTAACCCCTGGCTCTGTTGGATACTATGAGCAATCATGGTTATATCTTTAACCTTCTGGCATTTGCTTTCTACACAGGGAAGTGTGTAATTTCTCTAAGACTCAGAAACATTCTTTTTGCCAGTAGAAGAGAGAAGAGTTCAGATTAGGAAATGTTTGTTGTGGCTTTCGCATTTCCATGACTATTTTCCACAAAAGCAATCACAGAGAGCATAGCAGAGGGATGAGAGTGCATTTCTACCTCAGCCCTGTGGGTTCTTTCCTGTAGCCCATTCTTCCCTGACACCAGGCAGGTTAAGGGCTGTGCACTCATACTTCTTTCTCTCGGCTGGATGAGCACATAGTTATGGGCAGAGACCAACATGTCCTATATTTAGTTCAGTGCAGTGCACCCTTCTTGGTTCCAGTAGAAGTTTGGAGAACTAGATCATTGAGCTGATTGTCGACACGTCAAGGTTGCAGCTGTGCCCAAGACCACAAGTGTCTCTCTGGAGAGCAGGCACAGTGTCCCGTGGATGTTAGTTGTTGCCCAAGCCCCTCAAAAGATCAAATGCAATGTCCTATGACATTTCCAAATGAGAAGAGTCCAGCACACATGGCCTCATAGACAAGAGAAAATATTTTGTTCATTAACATGTGGGGAGATTAAAGATTTCTTCTTCTGTTTTCCTTATTCCTCCTCTGAAAAAGTGTGGAGGAGGCCCCTTTCTGGACAGTAACTTTACTTTCCAGTTCTCTTCTGTTCCCTTCACACCATAATATCTCCAGGAAACACAGTCCCAAGACCTCCATGGTATTGCCAGGGCAGGAAATGATGGGGTTGGAGAGAGAACACAACAGAATGCAAACAATTAGATACATTCTTGGTCTAACATATAAAAATGAAGTTTTCAGAGTTGCATAGATAACACTGTTAGTGTATTATATCAGATAGGTTAAAATCATGTCTAATATGGTGAATTTCACTATTTATTTCATCATTATTAAGATTTAACCTTTCACTTTTAGATTTTTCCTATTTAAGTAAAAAAACACATAATCATATTCTCCCATGCAAACTTTTTGTTCTTCTACTATGATATACACTAAGAAATAATTATACAAGCAGAACATCTATTTTTAAACACTTGCTGATACCACATTACACGTAGTTCTAATCAACCAGGTACATATATATTTGATATTAGGATAACAAACAATATGATAATAAATTAAGTCCTTCTGTTAATTTGTTATTCTTTAACTTTTGTTTTGAAAAATAATTATCTGAAGTCTCCTTAATTTTATATTAGTAATTTCAAAAAAAGGAGAAGTTAAATTTTTGAAAAGCAATAATTCTCCCCAGGCAATGATTTCTCCTTTATTTGGAGACTCAGACAATTTTCCATCCCATTGATTGGTGAATGTTTTGTTTAAAATAGTTTTAGCTCAACAAATTCATAGATATATAATTCACATGCAACTATATAAACAAGTAATTGGGATACAAAATATTTAATATCAGATAACAAAATGCATTTAGGGTAGACACTGAAGTTGAGGCTGGAAGGATTTGCTTCTTGAGCTAGATCTATAGATAAACATATATATCATAAAAATTCTAGCTTACTAGATGAATAAATTTAAATAAGTAATTTACTATCTTTCAGCCTCAGAATATATAAAAATGATACCATATATAAAAATGATAGTTATTCTTATTCATTTAGTTATCATAACAAATAAGTATATAATTGATAGAGTTGTGTCATTTATTTGAGGAAGAAAGGGAACTTTGGGCATTTTAGTTATCTGTACAGAGGGGATGAGGACAAAGTGCATAACTTGAAGGATGTTCAGCATGAAAAAGAGAAAAGCACTAAAATCTATAGTTTATAAAAAGAATAACTAAAAGTTATACAAAAAGCAGAAGAACAGAAAGAAATACAGGAATTCAAGAAAGACAAATGGAATTGATACATTTAAGAGGTGGTTTTTTATAGAAAACAGCAAAATTAAAAATCACTGGAAAATATTATCAAGGGAGAAACAAAAGTAGAAACAAAAAAAAATTAGAGCAATCAGTTGAACATCACATTGTTGGATGTTTTTATTTTTGACAACATTTAAAGGCTCAGAAGCATAATCAAATGAGGGAGAAAGGAGGGACATCTGTAACAAAATTAAATAAATAAAAAAATAAAAAAGAAAATAAATTGAAGAAAAAAAGGCTCAGAAGCATAATTTTCTTAAAAATAAACAACACTTATTGTAGTAGAATTAGAAATATGCACATTATATGCTCTGATAAACTCTCAAACATTCTAAATCCCAAGGATTTTATTAATAAATTATTTCAGACTTTCAAAGTATAGGTAATTTACATGCTATATAAGTGTTTTAAGAACAGAGTCAAATATATTCTTGTTCCCAAAACAAAAAGAAAAAAGCTCAAGTACACTTATGCTATTGAAACAAATTCCTAAATACGTATTAATGAATATTATTTAATAGCAGTTTTGAAAAACTAATGTACTATTGGCAGGACATAATGTATCTCAAGAAGGGATAGTTCCTACAATATTGGGAAATCTTTTCCTATAATACACTATTAGTATAGGAAAATTGAGAAATAACAATAATATCTCCAAGAGGTGACAATTAAATCAGCCCTCAAATTTACTGGATTCTTTCAAATTTTTAATAATTATTTATAGAATTATACTCTCTCAATATGAAATAGAGCAGCTATTTAAAATCAAGAGCCAGTATTATATTTATTGGTGAAATATTACTTCTTTTAAAATGTAGAGCAACACAAGGACACCTATTATTACCATTATTCACCAGTGTTTTAGTCATTCTGCATTAAAACAATATATAAAATAAATATATAAAATATGTATATGTATACATATACATGTAAAGAAGAGACAAGATATCCTTATCTACAAATTATAAAAAAGATAAGATGTACTATATAAAATTTCAAAAAGCAGCCTGCATAATAGGGTTAGATATTAATCTAATAAATAATTTCTAAAATATATAAGAGACACTATGAGTCAACCAAAAAAAAAAAAAAAAAGGAACAATTAACTTGGAAAAGATGTCCAAGAGGTTTGAATAGATTATTCATAAAAGAAAATATTAAACTGGCCAGTGTAAATCATAAAAAAGTGGTATGCTTCTCTCTGTTATTTATCAAATACAGTTTTAAACTACAAATATGATACCAATACACACCCACTAGAATGACTGAAAGAAAACAAAACAGAAAAAACAAATGTTGACTGACTGTCAAACTAAAACTCTCGCCCTGGCTGGTGTGTCTCAGTTGATAAGAGCATTGGCTACACATGGAAAGGTCTCAGGTTCGATTCCCAGTCAAGGGCATGTATCTGGGTTGCAAGTTTGATCCCCAGTCCCGAGTGAAGTGCTTTTGGGAGGCGAGAGGCAACCAATTGATGTGTCTCTCTCACATCCATCTCTCTCTCTCTCTCTCTCTCTCTCTCTCTCTCTCTCTCTCTCTTCCTTCCACTCTATCTGAAGATGAATGAAAGAATATCCTCAGGTGAGGATTAAAGAAAAAAATCAATGGAAAAAATATACTCAAGTGAGGAATATCAAAAAAACAAATAAAAAACCCTAAAACTCTCATATGCCACTGGTGCGGGTATACATTGCTTTATTACTCTGGAAAAATGTTTGGCAGTATCTAAACATAAGCACATAGTCACTGAAAGATGTGTAGTGGAATATTCATAAAAGCATTACGTGAAATAGCCACATCTACAAAACCCTAAATCCCCATTAACAATAGAAGAGATAAATATTGTATTTTCACACAACTGAATATAGTAATGAGAATAAATAATCTGCAATTACTTGCAAAAATATAAATAAACCAAACAAGCATAGCACTGAATGGAAAAAGTCAAATACTGGAATGGATACCGTGCGATTCCATGCGCATAAAGTAGAATAGGTGAAAACAATGCAGGCTGCAGACAGGACAGTAGCGTCTCTCCTTGCAGGGGAAGGGGCTGTACGCACATCTAATCCAAGGGGCTCCTGGGGTGCTATTGACATCCCACTTTTTAACATGGTTGCTGATTAAGATTGCATTCAATAAGTGAAACTTCATTGATCTGTACAGTTATTTTCACTTTCTCTATATTTCGATAAAAAGTTTAAAGAGAAAGAAAAATGATAACCTCATTTATTGTTAAAAAGTCAAGGACATCTGGGTTACATGTTTAAGCAATGATAACTATTTTTAGGAAAAGCACTCAATTATTAATAATGCCTGTATTTAGGTATGGTGCTAGGAACAATTTTTCTTCTTTCTATGTGTGTGCATTTAATGAACAAACAGAGCTTCCAAATGAAAAATATTTTAAGCTGAAACTGCTTTCTTGTAATGTTAAATTAAACCTATTTATCATGTTTTAGTTGTGAGAACATGATTAAGAGACTTGAGTAGACTAAGATTATGATAGTTTTTAATGCCTCTAATATTCTGAGCCATGTTGCTGGTATTGTTAGTACTAATAAAACAATAAATGAAAAAGGAAAAAACAAACATGCGTGGCCTGGCTGTGCCCTCTTGCCCACGGGTCATGAGGACCTATGCCCTGTCATTGAAGTCAGATGTCTTGATACTCCCTGTTCCCTCCCCCTCCTTCCAGCACATTAAGCATGTTCATCATTAGTACAGTTCTAATTTTGTACAATATTCACATTTTCTTGTTACTGTCTTGCACCAGTCATTTCCACGGTATCCTTTGAAGTCTGGAAAGAATAGTTATCTCCTCAAGTTACCTGTTGAAGAGAACGACAAATTGAATCCATTCCATACCTCGTTCATATTTGACAGTAAACAAGAGCTCAAAATAATACCATCACTTCCCTTTCAGTTTCCACAGTTCCATGAACAAATCTGCTGAGTGACTCAACAGATTCTGTCCTGGCTGCTAGGATCACTTGCCTAAAGATGCATGTCCCCCTCCTCCTGGGTAGTAGTCCCATTCATGTGGAATCTGGGTACATTTCCCATGCTAGAGCTCTGACATGCTTTCTGCCCCATGCCTGTTGCCATGGGTGATCAATTCAGTGGATTCTATGATGTGACAGCAGAGCAACCCTAGGCAGCAGAGGGTGAAGTCAGTCAACGACATAAATTCCACAGCATTTGTGTTTAATCACTGTATTTGTCTACAAAGGAAAACAGAACCCCTTGTTAAGTATTTAAAATAAGAAGATTTTAATATAGAAAACTAGAAGCATAGGTAATATAATAACCTATGAGATTATTAACCCAGAAATAAGCCACTGCTGCTCCTGGGCTAGAGGGTATGGTTTAGCCTGAGCCCAGAGACCAGGGTCACATGGTGGAAGTCTGACTCAACGGCTAGTCCAGCAGGTGCTGAGGCCATGAAGGGGACTTGCAATTGGTGGAGATGTGGCCAGAAAAAGAGACAATGGCTTTCAGAATAAATTTATCAAAGACGAACACAATCCCTGAACTCAGACTTGTGGAACTAGGTGGGAAGAGCTTTGGGTGACAGGATAGCACAACATAGAATGAAGAGACAACGAAGAGATAATTTTCTATTTGCATTCATATTATGTTTGTTCAAGCTATAGTTAATTGAATTGCATAATTAAAGTAACAAGTACAGCTAGTATAAACACGTTTATAAACAAACCCAACTGATGTCAAGGAGGGTGCAATTGAAAGGGTGGAAATCAAAACAAGTGAGATTTTTGTGAGCAGCCACCTCCTACCAGTGTTCAGCTTGGCCAGTGCCTCAGCCAGCAAGTGTTACAGAGTAATGGAGAGCATCTTGGACTTAAGGGCTGGGGTGGGGGCCAGGGAGTGGACAGTTGAATAAGGTCAGCTGAGAAAGCATCTACTATATTTCATTCATTCTTGAAAGCTCTATGAGTCAGAGATCTGTCTGCATTGGCTCATTAGTATAAAGCCAGGGTCTGGGTACCAGTCAGTGCATGAACACAGGAAGAATTCAACAAACATTTATCAAATAAATAAATGTGAAAATACACAAACAAGTCTGTAAGCAGTATGTTGGCGTCTGATCAAATATCCATCACATCTGCTTTCCTCATACTGCCTGAACCATGTGTGCTGACCTTCTTGTTCTTTGCCTTGTAAATCATTTCTACAGCACTCCATAAATGTGTTGTTCAAAAAGCTCTAATCTACTGATTAATGGAAAGCATGATTAAACTCCGAAAAGCAAAATCACTGAGGAAAATCCATTAATGACATTTAAATAACTGAACCCCTTTCTAAAATACTCATGACACAAATTGCTTTTCTAAAGGGCAAAAATAAAAACAGTTCATGGTTTACAGAGGGGCTAAATTAAATTTAAAAATCGAGCAAAGCTTAAGGGGACAAAGATAGTATATTCTCTGTATAACTGGGTATTTATAAACTTACTTTAAACATCAAGTAACTTAAAATGTAGAAAAATTACACAATGAACTTTAGTAAAGTTATCTTAGTAGTTCATTTTATTCATTTCTTAATAAGAAGAAATTAAAAACTGCAGTTCAGGGAATTATATTTAGGTTAACATAGGTAATGATTTTAATTAGACCTACTGAGGAAAAAAAGAAGAAAAAAATAGGCACACTTTAGCAAACAGAAACATAATAGGACGTACAGTACTTGGTCCTTCCATTTATTCTCTCTGTTTTGTAGTTGTTTGTATTTTCTTTATTACATTTTTTTAAATTACAAAGGTATTACATGGTTTCAGTAACAAGTAAAACCATAAAGAGAAGTATTTTTTAAAAGCTTAGAATCTGTACACACACACTTGAATAACCACTACTTTAATCCTTGTACCTATAAACATATCACTTCTAGATCCATATAAATGCAAATAGTTCCATATATGTATATATTACAATACTTTTGCACAATTTGGATCATACCATATCCATTAACTTGAACTCTGTTTTCAAATTTCTACTTAAGACTATATCATAGGTATTCCTTTATTTTAATATATATAGATATATTTAATTTTTAAGACCTATTTCATTTTATTTGGCATTATTTTACATATTGAAATTGTGAAATCATAAGTACTTCATGCTTGAAAGACATGACTTAGAACATAAAAAATGCTTTTGTTTTATGTTATTTATTAGAAATATAAAATAATACTTCTTTACAAATATTTAATGTTCTTAAGAGATTCCTTGCAACATTTAACTATTCCAAACATGCAAATGTCTATCATAATATCAAAAGTTTTATTACTTTTCATTGTTATCCCAGAAGACACTAATAGGATAAATGTTTGGACAAATCTAAGCCCATCTTTTGCCAATTTCATTTCTAAATTCTCAGTCATTTTATATTCTTCCCCCCTGGTTGCTGAGGTTTGAAGGAGTCTGTTGTGAACTAAGAAACATTAAAAGAAGAAAATAAAAGAAAGGCAATAGCTAAATTATTTCACAGCACTAACCATAATATGTTCTATAAAATTTGCTACCTACACCTCAAATATATTGGCCAATTATACCATTTCTGCGGAGATCTCAGTATAAAAGCATTCATGGAGAAATTACAATGATAAAGTCTGAAAAATTGAAGCATTCTTTTAATATTTTCTGTACCAGTTTCATAGCAGATGTTTTTAGCAAGCTTTGTTTCCTTTTATGACAATTCATAGGGGAATAAAACCCTTTATCCTTCCCTCATCTACACAGTATTTGAAATGCTGTTTTTCTCTTCTGCATTCCAATACATCTTTGAGCTGCAAATAAACCAACATTAAGAAAGACATCTTTGCCCTGGCTGGTTTGGCTCAGTGGTTGGAGCATCGGCCTGCGGACCAGAGAGTCCCGGGTTCAGTTGCTGCTAGGGACACACACACACAAAAAAGAAAGAAAGACATCTTTGCCCTGGCCAGGTTGGCTCAGCAGTTAGAACCCTGGCCTTCAGAACAAAGAGTCATGGGTTCAATACAGGTCAAGGGTATGGTTTTGTCCTCAGCCTTGCTCAGGGTTGTGCAAGAGGCTACCATCTATGTGTCTCTCTCACATTGATATTTCTCTCTCTCTCTCTTCCCACCTCCCTCTCACTCTATCTGAAGATAAATGGAAAAAATATCCTAGGGTAAGACTTTAAAAAAAAGACTTCTTTTTTTCTGGAATTCATTCCTTAAAGTTCTTATGAATAGAGGTAGAGCAGTAATAAAACTTTCAGACAACACTTACATGGGATAGAAATCTACCTCATCTATACTATAGCTGAAGGGGTAAGTGCTTTAACCTTGACTCATCCTTTTATATTGTCTTGATATAGAATAACATCTCTTCTACGAAATAAAGCAAAACAAAAAAAACAGGCAAACAGTTAGAGTCCAACTCATTCAGTATTGACGCCCATACATATGTGTTCACATCGATTATCCTGTACGTGAAAATGGGGAGCATCTTTACATGAAAATTCAGATCCAGCTCCACTGCATTTTACCTAATGATATAATCATTTAAAATATCAAAGTGAAATATGAAAGCCAATCAATTATAAGCATCTTTGCAGAGTCGAGTCTATAAACAACATTGTTCACAAAATTATATAACATCCTCCACTCACCTAGGAAATGAAAATAATCAGTTTTAGTTTAAAACTCTATTGAGTCATAATCTGCAAAAAGATTTATACAATCTATAAAGAGTCACAATCTGTAAATTTCTTGCTCAACTTTAAATAGATGTTGATGAAAAGCAATTTTTTAGAAAGGATATTCTAATCCAATCTTACTTCTCCATAAGAATCAGTATCTATTTTTTGTACCAGGAAAAACTAAGTGAAATAACAATGACTGTCTTTCAGATCTTAGGGAATGAAAATAGAAGATAATTTCTCACTCATATTACATCTTTGCAGTGAATCAAACTGGTTTGTTGTACTGGGTTGGCCTTATGCTGAATCTAGCCTGCAGGGCCCACTCTCTGGAATATTGCTGGAACCAGGGACAGAGAGATAAAGAGCTTGGAACATCTCTGCCAGCAATTAAATGTGTCAGAACTAGTTACATGGCCCCATCCAACAACGGAGCCTGGATTTTCAATGTTGACAAGTTATTGAGTGCCTAGAAGGAAGACAGAAATATTTTTGCAAAATAGCACTATGAATACTACAATCTAACATGCTGTCTAAATACTTATCTCCTCTTCTTCAGAAAAGAGATACCTTCTCCCCAGGGAATCAGAGTCAAGCTTGGCAGCAAGTTCAAACCCAGCATCTCAAGGTATGGTTGATTAGCCTCATTGCTGGAGGGTTATGTATGGCCATTTCTATATTGTTTGTTTAGTTCATCTTAATCTGAAGAACAGTGGACTTAAAAGTCTCTACAAACCTCACCTGTGATATTCAGTGGTGTTGCAAGGAAAGAATAACTACAATTACTCTCCCAACAGTCACAGAATTTCAGTCCAAGCTCATGGTGTATTGGCCAATACAAATCTTTTTAAGACTTTGTAGACTCCTGACTTATTTAAGTCAGTTGCATGTGCACATTTATTTTCTAGTCGTACTTTTTGGAGCTATTGTTTTTCTTTGTTATGTTTTCACCCTCCATCCTCTACCTTTTTCCTCCATTTTCAGTCAGCTAACCCTCTCTGCCCATCTATCCTCTCTGGCTTCTGAAAAGCACATGGCCACTCCCTCCCCTGTCCCTTCAGGTCTGGGATAATAATGCTCTCCTTTGCTAGACCGAGGCTTCTGCATTATCATTTATTGGTTTCTGTAAACTCTGCTACAACCCAACAATCACCTTTTTATTAAACACTTCTCAATTATTCTGTTTGCCTGTGCCACTTTTTTCTTTGGGGATCTTGACTGATATACCACTTTGCAAATGGGGAGCCAGAAAGTGGAATCCCAGTGACTGCCCAGAAAGTGAAAAGCTAATGACCACTAGAATGTTCCCTTCATCTAAACCCCAGTTATATTCAGGATGATTCTACCCCTTTAAAAATATGTCCCTGAAAGAGTGAGATTTATCAAACTATGCATAAGAATAAGATCGAGACAGACAGGACAGTTCTCCAATTTAATTGCTGAAAGAGAAAATGGAGTTCACATTTTTGTAGGTGTCACCGCAATCATCTCTACATCTCAGTGTTTGAAGTGTGTAACTATGAGCCAAGTCTTTGAAGCTCTATCCTTCATCTTTTGCTCATAAATTCTGCTGTTTTAGAGTCCTCATTGCCTCTTTAATTCTGCTCGACTGCATTTCAAACTACGTCTTTTAACTTGTCCTTCCACAACCTAAAAATTCTCTCCTTCGATAGCCAACTTAAATTTCCAAGTGAAAGAATGTAGTAAGTCCAATGAGTCATCACTTTAATTATTTGGACAGATCTTCTTATGATATGTTTCCATTAGCTGCTTTTCAATGTACTGCCTGGCTGTCCATGAGCCTTGTGATCTGCCCTTGTCTAATCAGTTTTAGCTCAGAGGGACATATAAAACCCAGCATAGACCTTTGTGGTATAGGAAGCACTTAGGACATATGAGAATCTCCTTCCAAGTATCTGTGGGTGGGGCATCCACCCTAGGGCTTGTCCTAATGTAATAACTGAATCTCAGTTATAACAAATAGACAAACATCACGGAGGGTCAGTTTCGGCTGGCTTGTCATGTGGAATGGAATAAACTAAAATATGAGAACCAGATGATTGAGGCACAGAGTTCTCTAAAAACTTAAAATAAAAAAGATGAAGGAATATGGCAACCAGAGGTTTATAATAGAAATTGTATTACTTAGACTTGTGGTTTGTAAAATTTGGCTCCAGAACCAGAGACATCAACATCAACTTCTAGAGAGCCTGTTAGAAGTGCAAATTTTCAGTCCCCTACCCTAGACTAATTGGATCAGAAACTCTAGGAATGGGGTCGAGCAACCTTGAATTCACCTAACAGCCATTTGCAAAGCAGACTCAAGTTGAGAACTCTTGCCCTGGTTCAATGCTCCTCAAGCTTTAATGAGCATGTGATCTTCTGGGTGTCTTGTTAAAATGCAGGTTCTGATTTGGTAGGTCTGGTATGGGATCTGAGACTGCCTGTGTAACACGCTCACAGGTGACGCTGGTGCTGCTGACCCACGGGCCACACTTTGAATGTCAAGGTTAAAAGGCCAGCAGCTTCAGAACAGAACCCATTTTATCATTTGTAGTCCTTGTTCAGAGTAAGCAAGTTCCTGTCATTATTGGGAACGCCTATGCACAGACATGTTTGCAGCAGAAAAAGGAGGATTTGAGATACCTTCTCCAAGGAGCTTTTGGATCCAGCTCAACATGCTGTTCTGACCGAATTTGGCTAATCCAACAATGTTTTTCAGATCCTCCAGAACCTCTTCACTAAAAATCTTACCTTTCTTAGCTTTAAGGAGCCATCCCTTCAATAGAACCCCTATTCTGAATTCTAAAAAATTTCTGGCTGATGACCACATCGTGCTATTCTCCCCAACATGGCCATGGTCACCCATACTCTGGAAGCTACTCCCATAGGCAACTCCCTGTCCACCTGCCATTACCATTCAGACCCTCAACTTCCTTCCTCAGAACCTTTCAATTTTAGAAGAAAATGTGTGGGCAAAATCGTGAGGTATCTTCAATTGATCTTCTGATAATCACTGTTTCCTTCTCCCTCACGTAAACCTTCCCTCTTATTGACTGTGCTTTGTTCTCTCCACAGGAGCCCAGAGCACGGAAATGCTCAACTAGACCAGGTCTCATAATTAATCCTTTCACCTCCAAGACCTCCTTTAAAACTCTAGTTACTTCAAAATCCGTGAGCTTTATGCCCTAAACCAGAACCATTATGTAATATATTCTCATTAAGATGACACAACTGATATTTATATTTTGATAAAAAATACCTGGAAAGGCAATCCAGTAGTTCTTTTTTTTATTGATTTACAATTGACATACATTATCCTATTAGTTTCAGGTATACATTGTAGTGATTCAATATTTATACACATTATGAAAAGATTTTCCAATGAAAGTCCAGTTACCATTTATCGCCATACAAAGTTATTAAAATATTATTGACTATATGCCTTATACTCTGGTGATAAGAAACCTGGGTTGGCCACAAATTCAGTCTATTGAAATCTTGGATGTGGGGCATAGCGTTTCCTTGTGGGAATTCCCTCCTGACATTTCTCAAGATGTGTGTATGCTTTTCCTAATATCAAGAAAAATCATTTTTTAAAAAAATCAGGAACACACACACAAAAGGTACTGTAATTCTGCTATAAGAAGTGAAGTTTAACAATGGACAGAGAAGCTATCCTGGTTTAAAGAAATTCACTGACTCAAGCAAGCAGCAGCAGGAAACATTCAAAGCTGAAAGTCAAGGTCAACGATTCTGGGAACCAGGACAGAGAAAGTAAGAGAGAATCACTCAGTGGCCAGGATCCCATCAGCTAGTCTTTCTTGGAGTTGTTGCCATATTTTGAGTTTGTATTCATGGCCCTGTCTGAGTGAGTCATTCTTCTTCTTTTTTTTTATCCTCATTGAGGATATGTTTATTGATTTTAGAGGAAGGAAAAGAGAGAGAGAGTGAGAAAGGGAGAGAGGGAATAAGAAACATCAGTAACTTATCTCCTGTACATGCCCCAACTGGGGTCAAACCCAAAACCTAATTATGTGTCCTGACTGTGAATTGAACCAGCAACTCTTTGGTGTATGGGATGACACTCCAAACAATTGAGCCACCCAACCAGGGCAAGAGTGAGTCATTCTTACAATTAATAAATATCAATAGGTTTTGAGGCATAATATGCTTTGTATAAATTCTAAGAGTGGTGTCTCAAGAAATAACAAGCTTTGGAAGCAAAATTAGTCCCTTCTGACATGTGAGTTACTGTGCTGCTCATCTTGCTAGGGAGTCCAGATATTTTGTCATTTTAATATTATACAACAACATTTCCGGCATTTGAATATTTCTAATAGGTGACTATAGATTAATAAAAGTAATATAGATTTCAACCCAAACCAAGTAAATCAGGACAAGCAAAGTATTTTCCTGATCAAAGAGGAGAGTAGCTTGCATGAGGCATATGTACCTAAATGCTCAACTCGGAGAAGCTTGCGGATGCCTCCTAACAATTACACCAGAATGAAGGAAAAATGTCTACATCTGGAATATCTGTCCAGAAACATAAATCAAGACTATCAGATAGGACAACTAATGCTTCGTATGATTTAAAATTTCATTTTAAAGACCTTTAACTTTTAAACATTTAATATTTGTGGTATTTTTCAATTAGTAATAATTTCATGTATTATTTTCATGTTAATATTTCTATATTTTAATAGTTTCTGTTCCCCAAATCTATATCAGATACAGAACATTTTTGCATGTTATTGAAATATATAATGTCACAATATATTGGTGAACAATAATAAATAATCATGCATTTATTATCTCTTTTTCACACAAAACCACTGAAAATTTTAAAGTGACCACATCACAGAAAAATGATTCATTATATATTAGTATGGTCACTCATTATTATTTAAAAGCACATACATAAAATGTTACAAAGAATACAGAATAATTTATGATTATGAGACATCGAGTTGGTCATTCTCAAATCCCATATCCTAGCAATTTGAAAATAAGTGAGGCACAGGAATGTGCATCATTTATTTATTTATTATTTTAAATCCTCACCCAAGGATATTTTCCCATTTATCTTCAGATAGAGTGGGAAGGAGAGGAGAGACACATCGATTGGTTGACCAGGGCTGGGACCAAACCACAATCAAGGTGCCTGTCGTTGGCCGGAATTGAACCTGAGACTCTTTAGTCCGTGGCCGATGCTCTAACCACTGACCCAAACCAGCCAGGATAGAATGTGCATCTTTTGAAGCATTCTGGTCATGCTGACTTACATGTTTTTAATGGGCAACACTGCAGGACGCGGCCTGAACCCATGGAGCCGATCAGGGTCAGACATGTTAGGGGAGGCACTGGAAAGATAGGTTAGAGTTAGAAGGGCACTGGGAGGAGGCTTCCTGGTTCCTGCTGACATCCTTCGCATGACACCAGGGAGACTGCAGCTACATCAGGTTACTCACATGCGACATGAACATATTGTTAGTGATTTCTATGGTTTATTGTGGTAATATAAACAATACATCAAAGCACCTTCTTAGAATCATGCCCAGCAAATGGCCGATGACAACGCCCTTCCTCCTTTCCCTACCCTATCTTATCCTCCCAGGAACCCAGAGTTCTACAGCTATTTGTTAACCACAGATTTAGGACATTAACATTTCTCAATAAATCACCCTGCGCCTCCAAGGCATCAACATAGGCCTGAGAACCTGCAGGAGGAATGCAGGGGTGGGGGGTGGTAGCGATGGTGTCCTCACTGGAAGCCACAAGGTATGTGTCCAATGAGACTCGGTTGTGTGCTTTGCTTTGCGTCTGGTAGAATTGAGCTCATACCTTCACTGTAAACACGAATACTGCATTCTTCACTGCAGATGTCAGAACGTTTCCAGTTTCCTGAAGTGATGGCTCTACAAGCTTGTGCTTTGCGAACTACAATCATAAACACAGAAAAGCACTCCCATAAACACGAGTTGAGCACTCGTGTTTGCTTTAAACTCTGCATTAACCGACTTAACCAAATGATTTATGTTCATGTAAAGTATAATTTCAACAGGACATTAAAAATATTCCAAGGGAATGCATTAAATAAACCAACTTTGCATGAAACACAGCATATCACAGAACTTTTTTTATCCTCACCCGAGGACATTTTTTTTTTTTTTTCATTTATCTTCAGATAAAGTGGGAGGAAGAGAGGGAGAAAGAGAGAGAGAGAAACATTGATGTGAGAGAGACACATTGAGTGGTTGCCACCCATGCGACCCCAACTGGGGCCAGGGACAAACCGCAACTGAGGTACAGGCCCTTAGTGGCAACTGAATCTGGGACTCTCTGGTCTGTGGGCCGATGCTCTAACTGCCAGGGCTGATAACAGAACATTTTAATCTCAAGATCCCATGTTTGTAAATTAGTATATGAATTTTTCTATACATAAATTATAGGAACGTAGACAATGTAATGTAACTGTCAGCCAAATTGTATTAATTACTATATTAGAGAGGCAGTTAAAAAAATAGTCTTATGAACAGGACTAAACATATATTTCCACATCTGATCAGTTTGTCGGCCTGGCTCTTAGGACACCTGTTATCCCATGGACCTGAATCACTAATGTTCCGGGTCACGCTACATGGTCACTTCCTGAATGCATACTTATGAAAAGTACTCACAACACTTTTTTCTCTTGTGAGAGATGAATCTCTACAAATGATACTGTGTGGGCCTGGCCCTTTCAAAGTATTAATTCTAGTTATCCGTATGTGAATTTATTTTTACAACTGTATACCCTAGTTTTCCTCTTTCTGTGGAGGACACAACTCAGCTTTTGTATCAGTGTGCATGGGACCCTGCCTGTGCCTCGTGCTCAGGAGATATTCACGAACTAGGTCATATATGAAAGAAGTTGTGCAAGTTAGATGCTCACCTTCTTTTGTTAGGGTTCTGGGAATGTGCTTATAATGTCCTGGGCAACCTTTCTCGTGTCTCCTAGTACTGACCCGTGGAGAAGTCCTTTCTGGTGTATGACCTTAGTCACTGCCTCAGTGATGAAACATTGTTCTTGCTTTGCCGTAGGACCTCTCCAGGCTAAATATCAAACATTCCTCAGTTTATCCTCAAAGTGTCTCAAGTCAGGCCCAGGATGCAGGGATTAGATGCTCCAGTATAAGTGAGTCAGCATTGGACAGAACTGTGTCACTGAATTGAAATTAAACAATGCAGTACACAGATGACTATATATTTATACACCTGAAACCCATATGATTTTATTAACCAATGTCACCCCAATACATTCAATAAAAATTTTGAAAAACAGTTAAATCAATGTGGGATAATTTTCATACTTATTCAGAATTACACTTGTGTGGGAAGCAGTTGGCTATCATATGCAGACTTCTTTTGTTTGGTCTTTATTTTTTACACTTAAAAAACCAAGAAAGATATAATTTACAAACAATAAAATTTACCCTTGTGCAGGAGGTAATCACATGATGTGTCTCTCTCACATTGATGTTCCTCTCATTCTCTTTCTCTTTCTCTCCCTTCCTCCCTCTATGCTCTCTAAAAACCAATGGAAAAATATCCTTGGGTGAGGATATTAACAAAATAAATAAGTGAATAAATAAATATTTGTGCACAGATTTTTGCGAGAGCACAGGACTTCATTTCACTCTTATAAATACCTAGAAACGAGATTGCCAGGTGTTAGGGTAAGTGCATAATTAACGTTGTGCGTCTACCAAAGTGTTTTCCAAAGTGACTGTCATTTTGCATTGTCATCAGCAGTACATGAGAATCCCAGTTGCCCCACATCCTAGTCAGCATTTGATATGGTCAGAGGTTTTGAGACCTCTTCACGTGTACATAGTGGTATCTCACTGCGGTTTTCCTTTTCCTAATGACCACCTGTTGAACATTTTTCATAGGTTTATTTGATATTTGAATTTTTCTCTGAGAAAGCGTAGTTTAAATCTTTTACTTGTATTGGGTTTGTGTTTTCTTATTGAGTTTTGAGAGTTCTTAAAATATATTCTACATAATACAAGTTCTTTCAGGGATAAGTGATTTTTAAATATATCCTCTCCATCTATGACTTTTCTTTTCATTCTCGTCACAGTGTTTTTGAAAAGCAAAATTTCCTACTTTTGATGACGTGCAATTTATCATACTTTTAGTGTGATATCTAAGATAACCTTGTGTAGGTAGCATATAGTTGAGTCTTGTTTTTTTTTTTTTTTTAATCTATTCAGTTCATTTACATCTCAAGTAATTATTGATAGATATGGACTTTTCTATTGTTATTTTGTTCATTTTTTTTCTGACTGGCTTTGTAATTCCTAAGTTCCTTTCTTGTTCTCTCCCTTTGGTATTTGATAATTTTCTGTAATGCCATGCTCTTTCCTGGGAAGGGGGTTGGCAGAATGACCCACATATGCAATCCTCATAATGATTAGAATGTTAAATGTAATATTTGCTTCCTTTAAGGTTTTTTTTTTTATCCTCACCCGAGGACATTTTTTCCATTTTTTTTTTTTGTTCAGATAGAGTGGGAAGGAGGGAGAGGAAGAGAGAGAGAGAAAGAAACATCACTGTGAAAGGGACACATTGAGTGGTTGCCACCCGCATGACCCAACCAGGGCCAGGGACAAACTGCAACTGAGGTACGTGCCCTTAGCGGGAACTGAACCCAGGTCTCTGGACCGCAGGCCGACGCTCTAACCGCTGAGCCAAATCGGCCAGGGCAAGATTTTTGGTTTTTACATATTCACCCTTTAAAAGAGATTTATTTGCTTTTTAAAAATTGAAGATACAATGTAAATAATCAGGAATTCAAAGATTGAGAGAAATATAGAAGATAGCATATATAACTAAGTTGGAACTACTGAAACATGTTTTTCCTTAGTTGAGAATCAGTTACTTAATTGTTGCCTGAAAGAACAAAACAGTTTTAATAACTAACACATATAATTGTTTTGGGGTGGAACTCCTCTGAAAAAATGAATATTGTAAGCTATTTGTAGTTTTATAAACAAGTTTTACTAATCAAAATTCCAAAAATTTAGTTGGAACAAAAAACCTTTCAGCAATTTATCACTTCGTTGTCGACTCTCAGTGCACAAAAAACTGACTTATTTCTTTAGTCTAATGGAAACAAATCCTCATGTGAATTTCTGAATCCTACCTTTTTGAGTTGGATGATCCCGGTCTGCATCTATGGTTTGATTTAGCTATTTCTGTTCATATGTGAAAGTATCCTGGCTTGGGGAAAACTCCACACTGGTGTGAAATACGAATTGCATAGTATTTTTGTCAGAGTGATAACATTGGGAGCCACATGAAAAGAATAATATAAATAAATGTTGGCTCATTCCACAAATATTCCATTAATTTTCTTCTCTCTATTCAGTCAGTGTGGTTGGTATTTGTTATCAGTGATATCTGATGAACTGGTCTGTCATCTGTAATTGTGATGAGAATTTGCTTCCAAAAATTCTGAAAGATGAAACTGAAATGCTACAAAAAACAATAATTGGTCTTTCTGGAGCCCAGTTTTCAGAGGTGGCTTGACATATGGTTAGAGACAAAATTTAGAGCAGAGAGCCCCAGATCCATATTTCATTTCTGCCATTTATTGGCACTGTGACCTTGAGAAAATTATTCAGTATTTCTATATTTTTCTTTTTTTTTTTAAATTGAGACAGTGCTTGTAAGATATTAGAACTAAATGAGATAGAATATATGAACACACTCATAGAGTGCTTGGCAAATTATAGGTAATCAGTAAAAATCATTTGACTCTAAATATGACACAAGATGCTCAGACTCTTTACATATAAACATTGCTATGAACCTGCCAGTAAAATGCTTGCAAAGAAAGCAGCCTTGCACTGACAGCCACTGTACTGGGGCCAGAAAAACATAGGATAGGTGTTGGGGAGGAATAAGTTTTCTCTACCCTTTTAGGTTCTTCTGGCTGGTCTAAGTCTTAAATTGACATGGGAGAGATTAATAGGAGAAAATAATCCAGTTTAATTTGTATGTACATACGAAAAATGATAAAAATATGGGGTTCTAAGATAAATTGGGCAATTGAGGTTTATATGCCATGTTGAGCTAAGGAGAAGAAGGCTGTGCTTTAGGACCTCAAAGGGGAGGAACGCAATTCACATGCAGATGGAAAGCAAATATTCAGTAAACAAGTGCTTGCTGGGCCACATTTAACAAGGAGACACAGAGAACAGGTTCTTCCCTGTCTGCCACACCAGTTTATACCCAGTATGGGGCAAAAGTAGGTTCACAATTGTGAGTACATGTGAAACAGAGTTTATTCTTGTACTATTATTTATTCATTAGTGTATTATTTTGCATATGAACAACTGTAACCTACTTTTGCCCCACCCTGCATATATATTTTATAGTTAATATTGGGGATAGCTCTTTTTTTCTGGAATAGGATTCTTCCTTAAATTCTTTTAGGCAGTTTTGGGGAAGGTTGAAGGTTTTTTTTCTGAGTCTGTCATTTTTTAGAAATAAAATAATCCTCGTGCCAGAGTGACAGACTTTGGGGTAGCAAGTTTTGCTTGCCTACATAGGTAATCTCCAATATCCAAAGAGGAACATTAAGGCCTTCCTTCACTTGCCTATGTTTTCTACCCTGAATGCCTCCAGGTCTGTGACAGTGCCTTTTAGAAAGTGCTATAGTCATTATCACAGAAAAAATAAAATGAAAATAGAGACAAAGTGGAAGTAATTACACAGCGTGTCTCAAATAAATGACTGCATTAGTAGTTTGACTTCTTCTGGATGCTCTGAACTGGTTGAATGGCTCTTCTGTCTGCTGAGTCCCTCCTGGCATCAGATCTGTGGGCTCATAAAATATGAAATTTCTCCTCAAAAGTCACCACAAACTGACTCATATTGCCTCCAGATCTGCCTTTTAGTGAATAGACTTGTAATTAATAAATAATCTGGTTTCTAAATCTCTGCATGATGACTCTCCAAAGGACTCACTCTATTGATTCTTTTTATGTTCTGATTCATAACTTTTCTTGTGAGTTTTGGGAAAATACAGTCATATTTGAAAATATAACTAAGATTATATTCAGTGGAAGACATGACTACTACCTACTATCTGGTTTGTGACCTTAAAGTAAACTTGAAAAAACCATCAAAATGGAAAGTGAACCCACTGTATGGGGGAGCATAATTGCCAATGATACATCAGATAAGGGGTTAATGACCAAAATATAGAGAGTGCTTATACAACTCAACAAAAGGAAGACAAAGAATCCAATTAAAAAATGGGCAGAGGACCCAAATAGACACCTCTCCAAAAAGGACATACAAATGGTCAAGAGATATATGAAAAAATGCTCAATGTCACTAATCATCAGAGAGATTCAAATTAAAACAACAATGAGGTATCACCTAATACCTGTCAGAATGGCTGCCATCAACAAATCATCAAACAACAAATGCTGGCGAGGGTGTGGAGAAAAGGAGACTCTAGCACACTGCTGGTGGGAATGCAGACTAGTGCAGCCACTATGGAATATACTATGATGTTACCTCAAAAAGTTAAAAATTGAACTGCCATTTGACCCAGTGATCCCACTTCTAGGAATATACCCATAGAAGCCTGAAACACCAATCAGAAAGAATATATGTACCCCTATGTTCATAGCAGCACTATTTACAATAGCTAAGATCTGGAAACAGCCCAAGTGTCCATCAATAGGTGAATGGATAAAAAAGCTGTGGTACATATACACAATGGAATACTATTAAGCTATAAGAAAGAAAGATCTCTTATCTTTGGATAAGATGACATGGAAGGACCTGGAGAGTATTATCCTAAGCGAAACAAGCCAAGCAGAGAAAGACGAATATCACATGATCTCACTTATTTGTGGAATATAATGAACTAAACAAACTGATGAACAAAATTGGCCCAGAGACATAGAAGTAGAGTAGAGACTGGCAAACCTCAGAAGAGGAGGTGCAGGGGGAGGGAAGAGATAAACCATAGAACTTATATGCATATATGTGTAACCATGGACATAAACAACAAAGCTGGGGACAGAGTGGTGGGGTGGGATTGGGAGGAGGGTGTCAATGGGGGTAAAAGGAGAAACATCTGTAACAAAAATAAATTAATAAAAATAATTTAAAAAATAAAAGTAAATATGCTTTCTCTCTGACATGGTAACCGGGATCTGGGTTTTAAGCAAACATCTTGTGATGATGAGACTGTGGATAATCCCCTCAGGAACAGATGGAGACATGGAAGACCTAGGTGCAAAGCTTCAGCTGTTTTTAACCTGTCATATATCTTTCAGCTTCTCTGGTCCTCAGTTTCCTCTCCTGTACAATGAAAGAGTGAGGTCAGACTTTCTCTAAGGCTCCTTCAATATCTGAAAAGCCTATTATCCTTCCATTTTAAATTTATCAAGCAATTCGTACATGCTTAAGAAACATCTACCGTATTCAAGGAACATCTTTAACCTCATATGCTCATTTTACGACATTATATTCCGCTTCAGTATATGATAGTCATTTGGGATGTGGAGCAATCTTGATGAGAAAAACTAATAAATGCATATTCAGCACCTGCTCTGTATCAGTATCACTTCTTTCTATTACTTTTGACCAGTTTTATCTAAAAATAACCACTCTATTAAAAAACTACAATGTTTAAAAGTTCTTAATTTGTTGAAGCATAGGTCTTAGTAACAAAATATCTTTGTTGAAGTCCCTCTTTCCATTTATTTCTCTGAAGATGTCAATTATTTTCTTTGTATCAATAATTGATTTCAACCTTTCAGAGACTTCCTTTTCCATTGAGAACAACAAAAAATGATGGCTAAGATTTTATAAAACTCAAATGCACACATAGTGTGAGTTGAAGGTCACAGAGACTAGAAAGTCATGAATCTGATAAGGGACATGCAATGTCCTAAGGGCCAGCATTTCCACTCCTAGGGAACACACCCTCAGCAGGGGACACGGAAAGGGGAATTAGAGAGGCACCACTTTTAGCAGCAATAAACTAGAAAAATGTTTGTTACATAGTTTTTTTTTATACCTACACATAGTACATGAATTTTTTTTTTACTATGGCTCTGGCCAACAGCTTGAGTATAACTTCAGGAGAGACCCTGAGCCAGAACCACCTAGCGAAGACTCTTCTGTGTTCCTAAACTACAGAAACTGTGAGGGATAATAAATGTTTATTGTTTTAAGCCACAATACTTTGGGTTACTTTGTTATACAACAATAGATAACTAATGCAGTAACCATTATCAATAAAAATTCATTAGGTGCCTACGCTGTGCACGACATATGCATGTGGCCCAAGTATATAAACTACTTTTTAATTTTATTTATTTATTTATTTATTTATTTATTTATTTATAGATTCATTTCATCCTCACCTGAGGATATTTTTCTATTTATCTTCAGATAAATGAACCGGCGACCTCTTGGTGCATGGGTTGATGCTCAACCACTGAGCCAAACCGGCTGGGGTCTGAGCTATTTTTAAATATATTTAGCACTAAGTAAAAACAAAAATAAGAAAGGAAAGACATCTATATCTGTTTAATTTACAATGCACTCTCCAACAAGCATTTCGTGAGACTGTCTATGAAAGACGGCATGAAAACAAATTGGGTTCCAAAACCAAGCGTCCCATTTATGACTTTGTGTTTACAGATTTCACCTCCTGCTTAGAAACAGCATAATAAAAATTTGCATTTCTCTTTCCACTCTGTTGTGATTGAATGGTGATTGATAAGATGTTGTCCTTCTTTATAAGTAGATGAAAGCAGAACAGTATTATATTATGCTTTACACCTTACAAGTTACCAGTAGATTCTATTTTAATTGGAGGATTTTTAGAATAATAAAGGAATCAGAAAAGCATGATGAACTATAATTAATATCTCGGATTCTTTGAAGTTTGTTGACAGGTCTATTGTGCTTTGACAATTAATTTTCATATTGCTGCTTTTTATAAGATGTATTTGTTTCTCTATCCTGCAAGAAAAATAGGAACTAATTGTATATAATATATAGAATAGTGGGGAAAAAATTTACCCAGCTGTGTGACCTTAGCAAAATCACTATTTACCATAGGTTTTAATTTCTTTATTTGTAAGTTCAGGATGGTGGACATCAACTCTAAATTTTTGGTCCATGGGGATAACCTCGGGAGAGGGAATTTTTGTACAGATACACACCATTCTCTACAATTGTGAACATGCAGGCTGTATTCTATTATATGCGACGGAGAGCAGCAAATTGGTTCAGCACTGTCCACTGCAACGCAGCAGTTTGGAGAGAACAGTAGGAAACCTTTTTACAGATATGACTGGGAGCATGGAGGAGCTCTAGGGTTCTTGTTCCCATGGAAATAGAACCTCAATTAAAATTCTATTCTCATCTCTCTGATGCACAAGATTCAGAAAATTAAGAGTGACACTGAGGAACCTGCTGAGTTTTTTAATAGCCTGTGGCCCCCTCTGCACTGATTTAATTCAACTCTTCTTATCAGACATGCGTATCACAGTTGCTTCTGGAGTGCTTTCAAATGAACTCCCAAACCCCACCCTGGGGTGGTCACTGAATCAGAGTCTCCCAGGGAGTGTCCCCAGCACATGGATTATTTTGGATGATTTCTGGGTGGAAACACATTTAATAAAATTGAGCTTCCAGATGTGATCTGGACATAATAAAAGGAGAGGATATGATCAAGGCTTTGTGTTTTTTTTTGTTTTTGTTTTGTTTTTACAATCAAAAGGCTAATACCCCCAAGGAATAGCCCACAATTCATTATTATCATTTGTTGGAAATTTTCATCCTAACTATACAAAATAACACTGTGGCGTGAAGCGGGACTCTAGGTTGGTGCAAAGAACAATTTGCCCAGCTACGAAACAGTTGTAATAAATATCAGGCCTCAGAACAACCTATCTGAATAATTTTTAAGGAAAAAGATAAACTATTAGTGAAATACAAACCTCAAGTGGAGTACTTTTTTTTATCCTCACCTGAGGACATTTTGGCATTTATCTTCAGATAGAGATTGAGGAAGAGAGGGAGGAAGAGAGAGAGAGAGAGAGTGAGAAACATTGATGTGAGAAGGACACATCGAGTGGTCGCCACCCACATGACCCCAACCGGGCCGGGAACAAACTGCAACCTAGGTATGCATCCTTAATGGGAACCAAACCCGGGACTCTCTGGACCATGGTCTGATGCTCTAATCTCTGAGCCAAACCGGCCAGGGCACCAAGTGGAGTTCTTTTTATTATTTATGAAAGAATAAGAATTTAGATCTATTAGATATCTACCCAGGTCTAGGCCATTTGCCAGAAACTTCAAATATGCTTTTTCTAGTCATCATAACAAATTAACTCCCCATTAAAAGATGAAGAAATGGAAGCCAATAGAGGTTAAAATAGTCCTCTAAGTTCTGAAACTAATAATTAACAAAGCCAGTATACCTAAAACTAGGTCAGATCATGGTAAATTTTGCTGGATATGACACCAATTCTGTTATTCACCATTACCTGGAATTACATGGACACATAAAATTATGCGCCATCATCTCTGCCATTGATACAGACATTTTTGGTATTACAGAGTGTCCAGGAGAAATGCTTTTGTTCTGTAGCCATCCCACGAAAGAGAAGAAAGTTCTGGTAAACAAAGTGCATAGAGAGTGTTTCTACTTGCCCCACCCTGCATGGAGAGGTAGAGTGGACTCCAAGACAGTCTGGCTTTCCTGTGGGATGTGACCACAAATAAGGGCAGGTAACAACGTGAGAACCGAGTACAGGGCTGTGGAAGGGAGGCTGCGAGGCTCGGGAGCCCTTGGAGAAGTGTGGGCAGTGGGGCATCTTTTCTTATAAAGAATCAGTGGAGAAGAGCCTGAGATGGAGACAGGTGTGTGACCGTACTAGAGCCCATTTGGACAGAAAGGAAGAATAAATTCCCATTCTTTTCTGTGAGGCCTGTTCAATCATTGCACCAAAAAGAAAGACAGCATTCTTTATGTGTGATAAGAAAATTAAGCACATTGTATAATGTAAATAAAACCTGCTTTTATACATGCCTTCAAGACCCTAAATTGAGCCATCACCAGCATTCACTGGTTTATAAGTTCAGTGTTTCTATACCAAATATGCTTTTCTTCTAGAGTTAAAGATCTTTTGGGTAGATTTATTCCTATTTCTTTTAAACAAACTATGGATCGGCCTTGGCTGATTCACTGCCATTATTTCATGAATCACTTTTAGGTTCCTAACACATGAGCGTAGATTAGTAGTGATCGGGGGCATTTAGCAATGAAAGGGATTGGGCATAAACAACCTCAATTTACAGATGAGGACTCTCAACTAGAGAGAGTGAGTGATTTCCTGGTGGCCCCAGTAAGTTTTGGTGGTAGAGCTGAGCTTAAAAGACTGACTGTTTCAACTCCAGGGATCTTTCTATTTTCTTAGGGGTTTTCAACCCCTGTTCCTGCAAGCTTAGAGATAAGCTACGCAGGGACGAAGCCTTCCCAGGGTTGGTATGGTGCTGCCACTGCTGAGGGTGGAATTTGTTAACAGCAGCCAACAACTCCAGGTTCTTCAGTGGGTATGTCAGCTGCGGGTGTGAAGCAGAATAAATCTGTGTCTTTAGATGAATGAGGACTGGGAAGCAATTGTCCTTTCCAGCGTGAACCTTTCAACTGATCTGATCTTGAGCAGGATTCTCTGTTTGTAAGTCATGCAGTAAACTTAATATGTCTAAACTTAACAGTGTGCTTTATGCATCTCAGGGTCGTCACCCACAAAACGTCTCCCTGAAAGAAGTAGAGCAGTGGAAGGCGTCAGGGGGATTCCCAGATCGTATCTGACACCTCCGTCATCCGAAGGCTGCAGTGATGAAGGTCAGCATTCTTCAGAACTGAGTGCTCTGCTGAAGAATATTGAATTTTCCCTTAGAATAGATCATATGAAGTTGTTTATGCCCAATCCCTTTCATCACACTTGATGACGTTCAATGGTTTCATAGCTCTAAGACTCTGGTTTCGTAAGATTGTTACATTTTATTTTTTATTGTAGTAAAATATATATAACATTCAGCATTTTAACCATTTTTAAGTGTACAGTTCATTGGTATTAATACATTCACATTGTGCAACTGCCGCCACCATCCATCTCCAGAAATTTTTCATCCTCCCAAAGTGAAACTCCATGTCCATTAAACATTAACTTTCCATTCCCCCCCCCTTCAGCCTTTTCCAACCCTAATTCTACTTTCTGTGTCTGTAAATCTGACTATTCTAGGTACCTCCATCTAAGTAGAATCCTACAGAATTTATTCATGTCTTCAGGGTTCATCCATGCTGTACAGCATGGGTCAGAATTTTCTTCCTTTTTAAGACTAAGAAATATATCATAGTCTGTATATACCACAAATTGTTTATCCATTCATCTGTTGATGAACACGGGTGTCATTTCCGCCTTTTAGTTGTCTTGAATAATACT
Organism: Molossus molossus; assembly: GCF_014108415.1. Taxonomy (NCBI): domain Eukaryota; kingdom Metazoa; phylum Chordata; class Mammalia; order Chiroptera; family Molossidae; genus Molossus; species Molossus molossus. The sequence goes on along the minus strand of NW_023425351.1, from coordinate 33,412,510 downwards.
GCTATGAACACGGGTGTAATAATATCAAAAGAGTAATATTTATAGAGCATCCATTTTATGATTTAAAGATTTCATTTTAATCTCAAATGGATGAAGCCCTATATGGATTTGTTGATACATAAATTTGGGCTAGCTCAACAGATTTGTGAAAAATTTCCTTGCCTTGATGTTAGGAAGTCTTTTTTTTTTTTTTTTAATTGAAAGAGAACTGTAATGCTTTCTTCCTTTCATCTGGAAATCTCCAGTTGTTTTGTGTTTGCTGCTTATTATTGCTGTTACATAAGAGTCTTGAATGGAAGAGTCATACATTGACAAATGATTATACTCTTCCTAATGTCCAGAATGACTCATAGCATTGATATTAAATGACTAACTTTTGCATTTCTAAGATGCAGTAGAAATATACCTTCCCTAAATGTTCATAGTTCCACTTCAGATAAAATCAAATTTGCCACAAGATTGCATACAGAAACACTCTATTAGTTTTCTAATTTGCAAGGTTTCTTTAATCTTCCATTTTATTATTTGTCTTTCCTGCTATCCACCCACCAAAAAAAATTATACTCCAAGGGCTGCTGAACACTACAGATAGGATAACTCAGTGCTAGAAACTGCTTTAATAATACTTAGACCTATGAAAAAAAACAAGAGATGTATCAAGGATCTGAAAATTTCTGTCCAGAGAGGCCTTCCCTGAAAATAACTAAGAGTAACAACCAGAATTTTCACACTTACAGATAAAATTTTGGCTAAAGTGATAATTCTAACATTAATGTAAAATTTTTACTAAGACAAGTACATGCATTCAAGCAAAATATTTTGTGAGAGGTCAAGTTGACCACTTATACAAACTGTTGGACACTGACATCTACTATGTGACATCCTCCTTACATAGTAGCTATGGCAGAGATACCCAATGATTGCTGAATAACTGTCCATATGTTTTTCCGTATTTTCCAGCCCCTGGCAGTTAGGTGAGGTCACATGACTGGTTCTGTCCAGTGGGCTATGAGTATAAACCTGTGTCAATTCCAGCTTATTTCATGGAAGAACTGAAAGGTGAAAGTTCTGTGTTGACTATATTCATGTAGCTAGTTGGAACTATGTTTTAAAGAGTTCCCTTTCCTGTATGATTCCGAGTTAGAGTTGGCCCAAAGAGAAATCCACACAAGGTTTAAAACCAGAGGTCAAGTTGCCATCTGAGGGTCTTTGTGGTTAGATAGTGAAAGACTGATAGAAAGGGGCCAGTAGCTTCCAGCTTGTCCTTACTCTGCACCCTCTGTCTGTCCTTCCTGTCTGCTAAGAGCAAAGGCGAACTCATGCCCACCAGCAGGTGCAGAGGCAGCAGCCTTCCACGTGCTTCTCCACAAACAACCCTTTGCAACCCCACACTGACGTGCCAAATGCCCTCGCAAGCTCCAACTTGCCCACGTGTGCCAATGCTCAAAGTAGGATTATTTGTGACTTCTCTCTGATTTTTCTTGCAGCAACATCACAGCAGTCTAGACTGATGAGTAATCACTGGGAGGGTAGTGTTGAGAACTACAACCAACATTTTTCTGTATAGGAAAAAAAAAAACACTTTTTGTTCAGAAAGCCACCATGATTTTGGAGTTTGTTACTATAGCATTGCCTAGCCTAACTTGAGAAATACAGTCCAGTGTGTTATTGAATTAGAGCACAACTAACATAGAATCTAGCACCCTATCCAGTAGCCTAGAAGGTTTTTATTTTTCATTAATTTAAATTGCCCATGTAAGTTGAGAAAAATGAAAAGATCTGGACATTTGGGTGAACGCGACATATTTCAAGGGGACTGGGGTCTTGTGAATTACGTGCTCACAATGGAACTCACAAACCAGGTTTTCTAGGAGATTGGCCAGAAGACAAGCTCCCTGAGGGAAGAGCCCACTGCTCATTCATCTTCACAGCTAAAGCATCCCACACCTTACACAGTGGGCAGGGTGTGCACAGAGAGCAGTAAGATAAGTGAAAATATGGGCAACAGGCCCGGAGCCAAGAGACACATTTAATGTAGTACCCTCAAAGCTCAGCGAGAGAGGAGTAGTTTAAGACAATCGCTCATAGAAATGGGGGCACCTCAAAAATTGGAGAGGCATTTGACTGACCAGCTGCATGCTCGATAAAGGCTCACATGAGCGCTGCCATTGAGCAGAGTTGAAAACGATGAGGTTTTGGGGAAAGTTTCACATGCCTCTTGCAGTTTGAGGGAATTCTTTTTCTTTTTAATTGATTTTTAGAGAGAGAGGAAGGGAGAAAGAGAGAGAGAGAGAGAATAATCCACATGAGAGCTACACCAATGGGCTGCCTCCTGCATGTTCCCCACGAGGGATTAAGCTGCAACCCCAGCATATAACCCCACCCGGAATCACCTGGCAACCCCTCAGTGCACTGGAGGGTGCTCAGCAATGATCCACAAGGGCCAGGGCCTCGGGGCATTAGTCTTGTATGGAAATGATTGAAGACAGCAGTCAATAGAAGTAGAGTGGTGATTAACACTGTACAGTAAAAAAACAAATGCTGTACTTCAGTATGCTGTGCTCTCATAAGAGGTCCTCAGTGATCCCCCTCATGCCAAGTAAAGGAGCCCACAGGAAAAGGGAGGAGGCAGGGTGTAGCATCATCAAGATGATATCTGGACAAGGAAGTAGATCCCAGGGAGGCGAGACTGAGGATCTAAACTGCTTGGAACACAAAAACAATATTGGAAGTCGTCCTCCCTGAGATGGAGGGCAGGGGTGGGGGGATGCAACTGACTTGGATATTAGATTGAACTTTTAAATCACATTGGCTAGAATTTTAATAAATGCATATCATTGGACATATCTATATCATATCAGAATGTTGTTAAGGAGCAGGAAAAAAATACCAACAAAGTTTGACTAAGAGTAATATTGGGGAAAGACGTTTCACAGTAATACTCTACTGCTTAGTAAACTGGTTATACTCATCAGGACTCTTCAGTATTTTATATGGCTGGGGGAAAATGTTATGATTATTATTTTTAATCCTCACCCGAGGATATTTTTCCATTTATCTTCAGATAGAGTGGGAGGGAGGGAAGGAGGGAGAGAGAAAGAGAGAGAGAGAGAGAGAGAGAGAGATTGATGTGAGAGAGACACATCGATTGGTTGCCTCCCACACGACCCTGACCAGGGCCCAGGACTGAACTGCAACTGCGACTCTTTGGTCTGTGGGCTGATGCTCTAATTGCTGAGCCAAACCTGCCAAGGCAGCAAGAACTAAGCAGGCCTAGTCTGAATAACTTCAGCAGGCTCCAGGCTAAAGAGGCTGTCTTTAATTGTCTGGAAAATCCACATCTACTTGTAAATTAAACACCATACTTCTAAATAAATGAGTCACAGAGGAAATGATAAAATATTGTAAACGGAAGAGAAGAGTACAACATATGCAAACCCATGAGATGCAACTAAAGTGATTTTTAGAGGAAAATTTATAGGAATAAACATTTCTTTTAGAAGTACTACTGTAAATAACCTAAGTTTCTACCATAATAAACTAAAAAAAGGAGAGCAAAATAAATAGAAAGTCAGCAAAAGGAAGAAATGACAAAGGTAAGAACAAACAAATAAAATTTAAAAACACAAAAGAGATAAAAAAAAATGTAATTAGAAGCAATTTGTTGAAAAGAGCAATATAATGGATACAATTTTTACCAAATTGATTAAAAAAAAAAAAAAGAAAATAAGTCATGTTTGTTACACTTCAATAAAAACTTCATGCAAATAAAAACGAGGGTAATAATATTTTGTGTTCTTTTGAACTAAATAGTTTCTTTAGTTGTAAGAAGTATAAATATTATGTCATCAAATTTAACCACATTTATAACATAATATATATGACCTTGGGCAAATAATTTAATCAGTCTAGTAAAATGCAATAACTAGACTAGTTCCCATGTAAATTCCTTTCCATTCTAAATATCAATAATTAAAATCTCATTTGTAAAAACATATTTAGTATAACCTTAGTCGCTAGTTTCTTTAGATTTTTAATTTCACCAGCAAGGATTATGAAACAAAGACATGTTTGAATTTCTTATTAAAGGTCTTTTCAACCGATTGAAACATATTTTCTAATTTTCACATTTTTTTATTTAACTTGGACCATTTGCTTGCTTTTAATCCTGCAAAGTTTTCATGGTAGGCATTGTGAAACTCCATTAACCAATCCTTTAGGGATACCGTTTGTTTTTATAAACAGTACACATGATTCTGGAGGGCTTTAGAAATATCCTGTTGTCTTTGGCTCTGGATGTCCATGGTGATGGAGGTAATAAATCTTTGGCTTAGGTATCTGCCTCTCAGGGGTAGACTGTGTCAGGAAAAGGGGTACTAGGAAGAAGTAAATGGTAAAAAAGATTTGTGGGATGTTTTATGAATTATTTCAAATTTAACAAAAGGGATTCTATAATATTTGAATGGGTGGCACCCTTCATTGTTTGAGGGTTGACGAGAATAGATGGGGTCACATGGCGTGTAGCTAATGGCCTGGTGTGACTCTTCAGAGTTGTTGAGGTCTGTATCATCATGGTCCCCTTACTCATCTTCTATGAGAAGACTGTACAGAGGTGGAATGGTATCAGAGGGAACTTGGGCTCCAAAGTCCAGGCACATGGAAGTTTGAATCCGGCTCAACTACTTTGCAGCAAAGTGACCCCTCTGCAGAGTCAGATGACTCATGAGAAAGAGAAATACCCAGGGACTTAAATGCCTTGAGAACTGCATAGCATTTGCATATAAGGTGCTTAGAACACATCAGACACCCAGTTGATTCTTGGTAAGTGCTAATTCATTTCTTCTGCTCCTTCCTCAAAAGAAGCAGATCGGGGGTTCTAGGTGAAATATTGGTTAACACTGATACTTCCCTAATTGGATTTGAAAAATAAATGCAGATACATCAATGGAAACAGATGTTTTAAATAGGGATGCTTTAAATCTTCAAGGAAAAACTGAGAATTTAAAGTGCAAAAGTGTTTCACCACGAACAAAACCCCACATTCAAAAAAGGCTAAGGGAAGAACCAATGAGGTTACAAATTGGTCAGTCTTATGTCTCACACTTACCTCTTGTAGAAAGTTAGACAAGCACTTTTTAAACGTATTGATGTTACAATCTCAAGTATGTAAAACAAATCACACACCCATATAAACCCACACACACATTTATGTAAAAATTCTGGAAAGACATACTTGAAAGACATACATGAAAATATCAATTGCAGTCATCTCTAGAAAGTGGGATATTAGTCTTTTTAAATATAATCAACCTCATTTAGCAAAATTTTTACACAGATAATTTTAATAATCAGAAAAGACCTGAAAATATCTTAGAAATAGCATTCTAAGTTTAGCTTCCCCTTGCTGGCTTTGATTCTTGTTAACCTGTTATGGTGAGGACTAAAAAAGGGACCCTGGAGAGAATGGGGAAAAGCAGACTGCTCTTCACAAAGGGATAGACACTTTAAAATCTCTTTTTCCTTAAAAGTGGTGTTTTCTGCTTCCAATCATGAATTTAGATCATTCTGTTTTAGTGTACTAGGATAGCAAACCTCCAGTTCCATCATTATCTGAAAGGCACACCGCTATTGGAATGGTGTGAGAACAGACCCTGAGCCCATCAGACCATGAATTCACTCATATGTGCAATCTGATAAACAAAACAAAATGGAAACAGACTCACAGATACAGAGAACAGACTGATAGCTGCCAGAGGGGAGGAGGGGTGGAGGGCTGGGTGAAAAAAGGTGAAGGGATTAAGCAAACAAAAACAAAGACAAACCCTCATAGACACAGACGATAGGGTGGGAGGAGGTAGAAGAGGGTAAAGGGGGGATAAATGGTGATGGAATGAGATTTGACTTTGGATGGTGAATGCACAATACAATATACACATGATGTGTGGAATTGTACACTTGAAACCCATATAATTTTATTATCCAATATCACTCCAATAAATTCAATAAAAAATAATAATAATGAAAAAAGAGAATGCAAAGATACAAGACAGGTCAAAGTGGGAAGAGCAGTGGGGCTTAGCTTTGAAAACACCAAGGGGGCAAAACTCATAAACACAAGGAGGTTCGTCAGGTTAGAAGGTGAGACCCATCAGCTCCTTAGCCCTGAGCCCTACATTTCCCACAGGATGAGTGAGGTCCTGAGACCCGAGACAATGCACAGCTGTGGATGCAGATTCACAGAGCAGCACAAGGGACAACAAAAGCTTGGAACTGGGCAATGCAACAGAGACAATTTTGGAAACCAAGAGGAGAATATTCAACAGTAGCATCCACAAATGTCATGACAATAGTAGATTATGAAGAAAATATTTATGAATTATGTATAGAGTTAGTATTTACATTATACAGACAATTGCAGAGGAAAAAAATTAATCCAATTCCAACACTAAGAAATAATTGATTTCTCCTTTTCTTCTTTAGTGTGTGTATATGTGTGCGTGTACAAGGGCACATGCGTGCGACAAGAATGCTTATTGTTCTCTCATTTCCAAAGATTTTAAACCTCAGTAATTAAATGTGAGGTCTTCTGGTTTATTTTCCATTTAGGATTGTTTGCTCATTTGTGGGGACTATGTTTACGCAATGAGGCAGTCACTATAGTTTCCTGTATGTTTGGTTTTTGTTGGCTGGAGCCAGGAGGGGCCTGCCCTCGCAGAGACTGCTCCAGGTTGGATTTGTAAAGGTGGCTTTGTAGATCTCAGGTGAGGTCATGGGTGGGCTATTCCTTTATATTTACATATAAATATTGAGCTCATGATAGCTCCCAGGAGCCCAGGATATTGCCAGCAGCTCTCACTGTGCGTATTCACAACCCTCACATGGGCATTGGAGAAGCGAGATCCTTCTACTGGCCAGACCAGGGATGTCTGGCCAAACCACATGGTTGCTGAGTATAAAGTGGTTTCAGGAAGCCTGCATTCTGGTCTGACCTCTAGGGAGTTTCCAATCTGTGGAAGACAAGATTGGATTAGATGAAATGAAAGCTCACGCAAACCCTAAGTGCTATAATTGTCGTTGGATCTCTGGATCTAGACATGAGTAAGATGTGTACACTGTGAATCTCACCATTACACCAAGACCCACTGTTAATCTGCTGACTTGGAACCCAATGATCATGGAGAAGTAGGCAATTAGGTACCAATCTGCACTGACTCCAGGGCAATGCTAACAATGAATATATAATGGAATACATTAGGCTTGGATTCTGTGAATCAAATCTTTTATTTTTTATTTTTTATTAAGCAACATGAGACTGACATGACACAATCTGGCCATTTATTCCTCTAATAATAATAATAGCAATAATAACAACAACAACAACAACGACAAAATGTAGTCTGATGACATTGAACTGTTTAAGAAAATAATCCAACTAAGAAAGATTGTATACAATCTAGGAGAAAATCTACAGCATATTATATGACTAATTTAGTCTTTGGAATAAAAATAACTACAAGGTACTTCCTTGTCCATAGGAAATTAATTTGGACTTTGTAAATTGTGTTGAATTAAAAATGAGTCAATAACCATTTTTGTTGAGGTATATTTGACATAAAACATTATATTAGTTTCAGCTATACAACATAATGAGAATTGCTTGGTATAGTTTTAATTTATAATTTATTCGTGTTCTTGACAATTTATATCAATGTATTAACTTTTTTTTCCAGTCAAAGTAATTTGGGTTTCACCAGATAATCAATGGAGTCTCATAAGTGCAGTTGATTAAAAACCTTTTGCTGATTTTCTCTGGCAGAAGCAAGGTGTACCAGGGTTTTACATTTGCTGAAATGCAGTATACATTATAAAAAGAATACAAGTAGCCCTGGCCGGTTTGGCTCAGCGGTTAGAGTGTCGGCTTGCGGTCCTGAGAGACCCGGGTTCGGTTCCCGCTAAGGGCACGTACCTTGGTTGCAGTTTGTCCCCGGCCCTGGTCGGTCGTGCAGGTGGCAGCCACTCGATGAGTTCCTTTCACATCGATCTTTCTCTCTCTCTCTCTGTTCCTCTCTCTCCCTCCCACTCTACCTGAACAAAAAATGGAAAAATGTCCTCGAGTGAGGATAAAAAAAATAAAATAAAATAAAAAAGAATACAATTATATTGAATAAATAAAATAAAAAATATAAGACTTTAATGTATAAAATGTCTCCCAGCCTTAATCCCCAAAGATTTCATAAATTATGAATATAAACATATATTTGTTTTACATGCTCTCTTATAGATATTTATGCTTTTCTTGCATAACTTGCCTTGTTTTTTACCTGGCACTGTTTTTGTTTTCTTTTACATTGTCTGAAACTTTTCAAGTTATACCATATTTATTGAATAATCAAAAGACAACTTTAGAAACTGATACCCTTTTAGAATTGTTTTTGGATAACTCTGCACTTAATTAATATTGAATTTGCACTTAAAACCTAGGGCAGCTTGGCCCTAACTCCTCTTCCTTTCAAACTCAAGACTAGATACCATTCAACTGTCATTTTTCAGAGCTATTACCCCTCATTGAGTCAGCACTAGGAGAATCTATTACTATCTCCTTCTCAAGTGAAAGAATTCATCATATAAAACTATTTTTTTCTTATATGGTATAGACTACCTTTTCTCCAGACTTTAGTAACACTGTCCTTCAAACCTGCATTCCTGGGCTCCTTGAGACCCATCAGTCACAAAACCAATGCACATGTGTTCAGAATTTCTCTTTTTTATTTTTTTTGACAATTTTTTATATTTTATTATTCTAATCACTATGTTGTACACCTAAAACTAATATAAAATAATATTTAATGTCAACTGTAATTTTTTTTAAGTTTTTTTTTCTTTATTGATTTTAGAGAGAAGAAGTGAGAGGAGAGAGAGATGGAAACATCGATGAGAGAGATCATTGATTGGCTACCTCCTGCATGCTCCCCACTGGGGATTTGGCCCACAACCTGGGCATGTGTCCTGACTGGAAATTGAACCGGCGACCTCTTGGTGCACGGGTCGATGCTCAACCGCTGAGCCACACCATCTGCACTCAACTGTAATTTAAAAATAAAATTATGCCCAGCTGGTGTAGCTCACTGATTGACCATCCATCCATGCACCAAGTGGTCGCTGGTTTGATTCTTGGTCAAGGCGCATGTCCAGGTTTTGAGCCCAATTGCCAGTGAGGAACATGCAGGAGGCGGCCAATCAGTGCTCTCTCTCATTGATGTTTCTACCTCTCTCTCCCTCTCCCTTCCTCTCTTTAAAATCAATAAGAAAAAATGTTAAAAAGAAAAAAGAAAAAAAATTAAAAAACAAAAACACACAAGAAACTGGGCAGATTTAAGAAAATAATTTTGACCAAAATAGAATCAACTTAAACTTTTTTAGGGTTTTGTTATATATGATATTTCTTCATAGAAAATGCAAAAATCAAGCCAACCAGTATGTCTGTTTTTATTCTGTCATTATACTGGACTTCGTATTTTTCTTTTATGAGAAGAAATGTCAACTGTGCATTTTATTTCTAATTTAGTTGGACTGTTTGCTAAATGTTCGCAATTATAGCAAAATATAAATAATAAAACAGAAAAGGTTGCCTAGCACTATATTTGAGATCTTTCCAGAGCTGCTTATTTATATCAATACAGAAACGTTAACAGTGAGCTTCCTTTTGTGTGTGTGTGTCCCTTGGCCACATGTATAAGTATTTATGTAAGATAAATGCTTGGAGCTGCAATCTCTGGGTCAATTGATGCTGTGTACATGTTACCTTTTGGTAGATAGTGGTAAACCACTCGCCTCCCCCATCCGGCAAAAAGATAAATTATTTTACATTTTTTTCTTTCAATTCTTTTTCTTAAATTAATTTTTGTTACAGATGTTTCTCATTCCCCGCCCCAGACACCCTCCTCCCGATCCTGCATCCCCCCCCCCCCAGTGTATTATTGTCTATGCCCATTGGTTATGCATTTATACATATAAGTTCTTTGGTTTATCTCATCCTTCCTTCCCATTTTACTCAATACTGGCAAGAGTGTTCCTGTTGTCCTATACTGTTGAATAAGAAGGGGAAACCATGTCAATGTAAATGCTCTTAACGACTTGGGGGAAGTGAGCACAGACTCCTTTACCAAAGTTTTGAATGACAAAATAAGATTTAACTTTGAAATCTGAGGGACACAAGATTTGGCCCAATAAAAGCACATTCCACTTCATAGAGTATATGCCAAAATTCGAGACACTTATTATCTTCAAAGGATAGTATGGTCAAGGACTATAAATGAATTCAAAATGGATTTGAGAAAAAAGTAAGCATAATGATCTTAAATTTTTGTCTGCTTATTTGTTTTTTTCTTATTAATCTTCACCCAAGGGTATTTTTTTCTGTTGATTTTTAGATAGAGCAGGAGGGGAGGAGGGAGGGAGAGAGAGAGAAACATGGATGTGAGAAAGACACATTGATTGTTTGCCTCCTGAACGGGGCCAGGGATCAAACCTGCAACCCCGTACATGTTCTTGAACAGGAATCAAACCTGTGATCCTTCTGTCTGCAGGCTGACGCTCTGACTGCTGAGCCAAACCAGCCAGGGCTTAAATGGCTTTTGAGAGAAGCTGGGTTCTACCGAATCTTTGAAGATGGATCGTGGGAAGATGATTTTGGCATTTCTTAGTGTATTCTTCCACAGGTCTGTCTAGGGAACACAATATTGTCCTGCATGCCTGACATTATTTTCAGATCTTTGTTATACTGAATAGTAATTACGCAATCCACCAGGGCAACTGGAAAAACTTAAAGGATTTTACTTTTGCCAAAATAAATAGTAATATAAAAACACGACATTGAAATCTGTACTGTTGACATGGCTGGCAAATAGAAAACATTTTTAAAACTAATCTTTGACTGATTTCTTTATTGCCTAACCCCTCACTTTTGTTTAGTTTTTCAAAAACAATTTGGTGGTTCCTTTAACTAATCTTTTGCTGACTGGCTTATTGCCTAACCCCTCGCTATGGTTAGTTTTTTCAAAACAAGTAGGATGCTTCTGAGACTGAGAAATTCCACTTTCCATAGCTGATGCCATAGCTGATTGATTCACTGGCAGTGAATTTCTTCCAAAATTCTTCCCTTACACATGAATCTTTTTTACTTTACCGTGTGGATTTGTTTTCATTTTCTGGAGGCCAGTTAGGCTAAGCTGTTCTAACAAACAGTATTTGCTTAGCCCTAGCTTTCTGGCTTCCCTTCCTTCTAGGATGGAAAGCTTGGGTCTTCAAAGGCATATTCAAGAATAGCTTTAGGGTCCAAATATACTTTTTTCCTAAGATTTAGATCCTGATACTGCTAACTAGGTAGTAGGCAATCTCCAGGCTCTGAACTCCTAATGCCAAAGAGGAGGATGAAAAAAGAAGGAGCTTGCATTCACCTGAAAAAGAAAACTGTCTTTGAAAGAATGTGCAGAAAACATGCTTGTTTTCTCCAAGGTAGCAGCCAGCCTTCAACTATGGAGCAGTCTAAGCATTACATTCCAAAAAAAGAAAAGAGGAGCAAATAGGAGATGATGAAGAAAAGTTCTCTTTGTCCTACCTTGCAAGTCACATTACTCCTGACAACTTGTGGAGGAAGGGAGAGAACTTACACATTTCAATATATCTTGTGCTGCATAAAAACTATGGACCTGACATTCCAGGAACTTTCATGCTAAAAAGACCATAGCGTAAGTCTGAGAGGGAATGGAAGAACAATGCTTTAGAAAAGATAGTTCTTCCAGAAGAGATCCAGTTTCTAAAGAGGATTTAATGAGAAATTTTTCTGTCTGGCCGGTATCCCACAGAGTTCAAGACTAATATTAGTCACATGATTTTGAGAACATTAGCTTGACTAAATGTTCATGAGAGCTTATAAATCAAAGAACCTTGAACTGCATGTTGACAGATGTGGATTGTAATTCCAGATTTAATGGTGCATGCATATTTGACCATACCTATCTCCTCGAGATCAAAGAATTCTTTTTCTGTTTTTACTCATGAATTTATTCCTAGTTGTTCGTAAACATTAGTTGAATATCATAAAAATGAACAGATCATACTTTCCCAAAGTAAAAAAAACAACAACAAAATTATTATTATTTTTTTAAAAAGTGAAGGCTCTTTATCAGAAATGGACATATCCAACAAGCAGAAAAATCAGTAAGGACATAGTTCAACTCAGTAGCACTATCAGTCAAGTGGATGTAAATGAAATCTGTAGACTAATTCATCCAGTAACAGCAGAATATACATTCTTCTCAGCACACGTGAAACATTCACCGAGATAGACTACATTCTGGGACATAAGATGCACCTCAACAAGTTAAAAAATTAGAAACTATACAATATCTGCTCTCAAACCACAATGGAATTGAACAAGAAATAAATAACATGATAGCTGGAAAATCTCAAATACTTGGAGGTTAATCAATGTATTTCTAAATAGCACATAACGCAGAGTAGAACTCTTAAGCAAATTAAAAAATATTTTGAACTAGATGGAAATGAAAATAAAACTTATTTAAATTTGTGGGATGCAATGAAGCAGGGCTTAGAGGGAATTTATAGTATTGATTGCATGTATCAAAAAGAAAAATTTATCTAAAATCAGTAATCAAAGTTTCCAACTTAAGAATGGCAGATTAAATCCAAAGTAAGTAAAATAAATAAATAAATAAATAAATAGAATGAGAAAAGAAATAATATAGATTAGAGAAAAATTAATAAAATTGAAAACAGAAAATCTGTGGAGAAAACCAATGAAACCAAAAGATGATTCTTTAAAAAGATCAATAAAATCAGTAAACCTCTAGCTAGCCTAAGAAAAAAAAATAGAGTATACAAATTACTGATATCAGAAATAAAAGAGAAGAAATTGAGGTGAAAGTATACAGACCCCAGATACATTAAAGAGATAAAAAAGGAACACTATGGACAACTCAATTCCTACAAATTTGATAACCCAGAAGAAATACACCAATTCCTTAGAAAACACAACCTACTATAGAACTCACAGAATAAAAAATGGACAATCTTTATATATACGAGAGAGAGAAAAACATCGATGTGAGAGAAACACATTGAGTGGTTGCCACCCACACGACCCCAACCGGGGCCAGGGACAAACTGCAACTGAGGTACGTGCCCTTAGCGGGAACTGAACCCGGGTCTGGTCTGCGGGCTGATGCTCTAAACATTGAACCAAACTGGCCAGGGAAATATTGGCTTATATTTATCAAATAAACTGAATCAATAATTAATAACTCTCTAAAATAGAAAACACCAGGCTCAAATGGGTTCAATGGTGAATTTCACCACACAACTAAGGAAGACATTATACAAATTTTCTACAATCTCCAGCTATTAGAGACAGAAGGAATACTCGCTAAGTCATGAGACTGGCACTACCCTAACACCAAAACCAGACAAAGACATCCAAAGAAGAAAATACAGACCTCTATCTCATGAACGTAGATGTAAACTATGTAGTTCTACATGAATAAAACTGTATAACTGATGAAAGAAATCAAAGAAAGAACTAAATAATTGGAAAAATATTCCATATTCATGGATAAAACTCAAAATTGTCGTGTGAGTTCTTCCCAATGTTGGTTCATGATTCAACATGATCCCAATCAAAATGCCAGCAACTATTTTGTGGATATTGACAAATAGATTCTAAAGTTCATTTGGAGAGACAGAAGACCAAGAATAGCTACCTCAGTATTGAAGAACCACTCAGGGGACTGACAGTACCCAACTTCAATACTTACTATCAAGCTATAGTAATCAAGACAGTGTGATATTGTAAAAAATGTTCAGTGGAATTGAATAGACAATCCAGAAATAGACCAACACAAATATAGTTAGTTAACCTTTTGCTGTGACCCTAAAACTGTTCTGAAAAATAAAGTCTATTAAGTGTTTTTAAAAAGAAAGAAAACTAAGGAAAGAGTAATGTGTTATTATTACAACACCATCTGGATACCATTTTAATTTTGCACCCAGGGCCTTCCATTCTAGCTATGGCATCTCTGTGCCAAATTACCAAAATAAACAAAGCAAAAAAAGATGTTTTAAGTAGATACACACACACATACTCTACCACCACTATTAACACCAGTAACAAAAGAACAAAAATGATATAATCTGGTTAAAAAAATGAAGTGTAATTGTTGAAAACAACAAAGGATGTTCAGGAAAACAATATTTTAATGTTTTGTTATAAGGACTATTCAATGACAGTTACACTAATTAAAATTATATTTAAAAAAAAACAACAACGTATAATTTTCATCTAAAATGTCAGGGGTCAGCCTCAACTGAGCCAATAGTTTTTAGCTGTGAACACTGCTGTTAAGCTTTCAAGGCCTAGCCACAATCACTTTTACCTCCAAAAAAGCAGCTACAGATTGCACATTTATGGATTAAATCCAGGCCAAATATTTGTTGTTGGTGGTGTATTTTATTTCTGCTGTTTTTGTTGCTTTTTAGTCACATATTTTAAGATGGTTGACCTCAAATGTTTTTATATGGAAAATATACTTTTAATGTGCTTGTCCTTTGCCACTTCTAGATGACTGGGTTTGTAAATCTTGTTCTGAAGTATGTTGGGCCTCTCTTGCTCATCCCACCAGTGTCATCTCCTGGTCACAATGTCCTAGAGAGATGCTAAGGACACTGAGCTTTTGTTTAGTACCTAGTCTTTGCCAGTAGCCTCCCTTGAGCATGAGAGTAGGTTGGAGAATGATCTTGAAAACAGTGCTCTCGGCTACATTAACCCTCATAATCATCCTTGAGCCTTTCAAATATGCCTGCTCAATTCCTCTTCCTATCTCTTTATCTTGACCCTCCCATTCTGCTTTCACACCAGTATTTGGGAAAGATGTTTTTCTTCTTTGGTCAGGCTTAACTCCTTGCCCTTTGTTGTTATTCCATGTTCATCTTCTTTTGGAGCCTGATCTTGCCCTTGAATCTTTCTCTCTCCAGTGGCTACTCCCTTTCTGCCTACAATAAATTCTGTCCTCCCTCTTCTCTAAAACCAGAAAATTCTTCCTCAACCATGTCACCCCCATTTCATGTCTTTCTGTTTAAGCTGCTACCTCATTTCATCTCTTCCTTTTCCCCTGAACAATTTGAAAGAATGTTCCCCCCACCCACCCAACTTTAACTAGTGACTACTTTCAATACTTGACTTATTGGAAGCTAACATCACCATAGCCCTTCTAGAACTGGTTTCTCAATGATCAGCAAGGATTACAAAATCCAGGGCACTTTTCTTAGAAATCGCCTTTTGGCCACTTTGATATTACTTACAATTGCTTTTCCTTCAATGTCCTTCTGCCAGTTCTGGGACACTGTCATATCCAGATTAACTTTATGTTCTGATCATTTCTGGCTCATTGTCAGACTCCCTAAATATAAGTGTTCTCTAAAGTTTTGTCCTCGGCTCTTCCCTCCTCTCTTTCTACCTCCCTCCTTTAGTGATCTGTGAATTCATTGATGCAAGAATATAATAGTATATTAGATAAAGTCTGGAAGGAGAGAGGAAACATTTTCCTTATTTGGAGAGCATGTGATTGTGTTCATAGGAGGTCCAAGTGACTTTGCAGATGAATTATTAAACTAAGAACATCCAGCACCATTGGCTGAACCCAAAGCCAACACACAGAAGTCAGTAGGGTCTTATATACTTGCAGAAAATAGTTAAAAATGTAATAAATACAATAAGAAAGCAACAATCACAATAACAACAACAAAATATAACATTTATATATTTCTATCTCCAGTTCTAAATTCTACCCTGATGTCCATTCTTCACTGGGTAATCAAACAGATGTCTTAACCCACTGCACCAGACCTGTTCTTCCCCAGATCTTCTGTAAATCATTTATCTCCACAAATCATTTCTTTATCTATCCAGAAGTCAACCCACAGCAATTGTCCTTAATTTTTTTCTTTTATCCCAATAACAAAACAATCAACAAATTGTGACAACTCTACCATCTAAATATATCCAGAATCTATCCACTTTTTTCCCATACTCATTGCTAGCTTGTTTGTCCACAGTACCATCATCTTTGACCTACCTGGATATTTCAACAGGCTAACAAATGGCCCCCTTGCCTCCCTCTTATCCTTATTTATTCATTTTTCATACAACAGCCAGACTGATTTTTTAGAAATGTAAATTGCATCAAATAACTACACCTAACTTCTAAATAAAATCCAAAAACTTTTCCTTGGCCAAACTTTTCACCCTTTTCTACTGTACCTCTTTCTGTTCCCTATTCACTAAATTACAGAAAATATTCTCAGAAAGGGTTAAGGACATAAGGAAGTTTGCTGGAACTTTGACTTCCAGGGAGCATTGTGCAAGGACTGTGGGAGTTGACTCCATCTCCTGACCCAGACAGTGTATCTTTTATATACATATTTATGGAGAATTTTTTTTTTTTTAAAGTAACTTGGGGATTGAAGTCCAGGGATTGTGGACTGGCCTGGGAGTCCAAGTTTCTTGTGGGGAACAGAAAAGAACAAGAATAAAGGGCCTCATGAAATAATTACAGATAGTCTCAAATCAGATAATGAGATGAGGTTGTGAATATTGCAAGAGGGAGGATGGGGTGGTCTCCCCAGGAATACACATACATTTCTAGGGTTCCCACCTGACTGCCACTGATAATTATCAATCCACTTGAGTCTGTGGACATGTTTTATGATGCCTGCAGTTGACTGGACTTATTCCAAGTGTAAGGACTCTCTTTGATTTAGAGAAATGTTTGAGTATATAACTTAATATATATATTTGTTAATCCTCACCCAAGGATATTTTTGCAATGATTTTTAGAGAAAGTGTGGGGGGGATGGGGGAGAGAAAGAAGCATAAATGTGAGAGAGACACATCAAGCAGCTGTTCCTGCACAACCCTGACTGGGGCCGGGGATTGAACCTGCAACCCAGGCACATGCCCTTGACTAGAATCAAATCCTAGACCCTTCAGTTTGTGGGCCGATGTTTTAACCACTGAGCAAAACCAGACAGGGCTATAACCCAGTATTTTTATATCCCCCATAAAATTTTATAAGGCTGACTTTCACTGATAGTCTATTGCCTACTACAACTTGGATTATGTTAAACAACTCTGTTCTTTGATACATTTTTCTACTTTGTATAGCGTGTCTCCCTAATTCAAGTTCTCTGCTTGCCAGGACAGAACCAGTTTCCTTGTCGATCACAACAATTACTATTTTTATGGTCTAGCCAAGAGTATATATAAATATATCCAAGATCCCTGAGTTGATTTGATACATGAGATGAGGTGTCTTAGTTAACTCAGCAAAATCAGTTTCAGATTACAGGATGAAGAGACTCTTGTTGGTCCACTTGGAATCATGTGACACCAAACATGAAGACAGAACCAGCAACAGTGGTGATCAAAGGCTATTCAGAAATACAAGACTATAATTATTCCCATTGTCTCTGAAAATTGTGTTGTTCATCACTGCTCCATACAGCTGTCAATGATGAGTAACAGCATCCTTCATACATATGCATGCAGCCTGTCTTCTGTGAATCTCAACTCAGGGGCGCCTTTTGTTATCACCCATCAAAACAAATGTTTAAAAAGACAACTACAATAAGAACAAAAAAATAACAGTGTGTTGAGTATAGTTGTAGGACGAAGAGATGGCAGATAAGGGTGATTTTGGAGAATTTGTAGATTCGAAGTCCTCAGCCTTGTCGTCTCTGCCACAACCTTGCCATCCTATTTCTTGGAATCCCATCCCTTCCCCAGTAGTGCCTTTTTCATGCCACAAGACCTAACAAGTGACCTCACTGTCACTTCAGTGGCGACCTTCACAACCACATCCCAATATTGGTCCTCAGCTCATTTGTTCTGGTGATTCAGGGGATGAGGCGTTTGCTCCAAATTGCCATCAGGATTTGTCATTTTCCATTTGTATTCTGAGCTGAAATTTCACAGCATGTAGCTTTCCTCTTTGTCTTGTGTGAGCTCCGTAGGGCATTTATAAAAAGCCAAATGTATACACATATTTAATAATCACTATTGTTTCTCTAAAAACTACATCGGTCATTGTATCTCTTCGCTGACTTATCATCCATCTTCATTACCTCCGGCTGCCACCATGACATAGATTACCTCTCCCACACCTCCCAGCAAGAAGGGTATATGCACACACCTCAAATACATGATCAACACCAATGCAGAAACTGCCTTTGAGGATCAGCTTCCTAGAGCCTTACCTGCTTCCAGTTACTTTATCAGAGGTCCCCAAACATATGGCTCTGTAGAAAACTGGAGCATCACCCTGGCTGGTTTTGCTCAGTGGTTAGAGCGTCGGCCTGTGGACCAGAGAGTTCCGGGTTCAGTTCCCGGTAGGGACATGTACCAAAAAGAAAAAAGAAAAAAGAAAACTGGAGCATCATTTTCTTTCTTTCTTTCTTTTCTTTCTTTCTTCTTCTTTCTTCTTTCTTTCTTTCTTTCTTTCTTCTTTCTTTCTTTCTTTTCTTCTTCTTTCTTTCTTTCTTTCTTTCTTTCTTTCTTCTCTCTCTCTCTCTCTCTCTCTCTCTTTCTTCTCTTCTTCTCTCTCTTTCTTTCTTTTCTTCTTCTCTCTCTTTCTTTCTCTTCTTTCTTCTCCTCCTCTCCCTCCCCTCCCTCCCTCCCTCCCTCCCTCCCTCCCTCCCTCCCTCCCTCCCTCCCTCCCTCCCTCCCTCCTCTCCTTCCTTCCTTCCTTCCTTCCTTCCTTCCTTCCTTCCTTCTCCTCACCCAAGGACATTTTTTCCATTTTTTGTTCAGATAGAGTGGGAAGAAGAGAGAGAGAAACATCGTTGTGAAAGGGACACATCAAGTGGTTGCCGCTCACACGACCCAACCAAGGCCGGGGACAAACTGCAACCAAGGTACATACTCTTATTGGGAACCGAACCCAGGTCTCTCTGGACCGCAGGCCGACATTCTAACTATTGAGGCAAACCGGCCAGGGCTGAAGCATCGTTTTATAAATTATCTTGTGTACAGAATTATGGGGGTGGAGGTGACTGAGTGAATACATCAAGGGCTTGTGCAGAACCCCAGGGCCAATAAAATCTGAGATTAGGCTCCTTTCCAAGAGAAGGAGCAGTTATTAGAACCCAAAGAGAGAGCTGTTTTCAACACATTGCCTGGTGGGAACTATGAACACAGCCAGGGTAAAAAATACCCCGAATCACTTTCCCTCCACCTTTCTCATCACCTGCCAGAAGCTCTCATCAGTCCAGGGAAATTTATTGAAAGCCATAGATGAGGAAGCTCACTGATGTGTCCATGGGGGGCAGCCCTCCACTTTTCACAGCAGGATGGGCAACATTCACAGCAGAAGGTACCCAAATCATCGTTCCATAATTCATAAACCTCACGTGTCAATGTATAGAGATGTGTCAAGTTAGCAGTATTTCAGATGAGAAAAAAGTTGTGTGTCATTTTAACCCAACTCAATTTAGAATGCCCTGCAGGCAAAATCTGAAGAAAAATTTTAGGTAAGCTAACTGTCCAAAATGGAATATATAACCCAAGATTTTAAGCACATCTAAATAAGTGACCAGGCCATAAGGATCGAAAGATAGAAAATATGCTTCAAATTTCTAACACTGATATTAACATATTAGTTAAATAATAAAGAATAATTTAATAAAAACTTGAAACTAGGACAGAAAGAGAAAACCATGTAGTCTAGCCAAGATATAATTAAGTATGTGGTAAATGTTCTTGTAGTCTTCTTTTTTCTGTGCATAGATTTCTGTTTTAGTGTGACTGCCTCATGTATGTTTCTCGGAGCCCAAGACTGAGCTGGGAAGTTAAGAGAGGATGCAGAAGGCTAGACGGCTAATTGTACTCAAAATTCACATGATTATCTGTGTAACTACAGTTCCACGTGTTCCACGGTATGTTGCACTTGTGAGAATGATTACAGTTCAAATGCTAACTAATACCTAGAACTATTAGTGCAATAAGAGAGAGTTTTGGCTCAGAGCGTAAACATGTTATTTTTTGAAAGATACCCGGGTGCCAAACCCTGTCACTCTAAGACTGCAGATCTGCTCCATACACCTCGGTTTCTATTCCCTCTTTTGTGCTGTGAAAGAACGAGCCCACCTGTGTCCAAAATCCAAATTCTTCGCATTTTGCCTGCAGCACGTACAAAATTGAATTGGGCTAAAGTGACACACCACTTTTTCCTCATCTGAAATACTGCTAACTTGACACATCTCTGTACATTGACATGTGAGTTTCATGAAGTATGGAACGATGACTAGGGTACCTTCTGTGCTGCCCATCCCGCTGTGAACTGTGGAAGGCTGCCCCCTGTGGACACATCAGTCCTTTGGTTAAGCTCTGCCCACCAGCCCTGGAAGATAGACTCCTCCCTGAAGGAGCTCCTCTTTAGAGTCTTAGATGTCCTTTCTTTCCAGGGCACCAGATCAAGACCACCTCAATTCGCTGGAAACACTCTTTCCTCCCAAGAGGTAACCTCTGGAAAATGGTTCACTTCCCACACCGCACCTTATACCAAGTGCTATAGTCAACTTTTCAGGCCACAGAAAGTCCTGTTTCAACCCACTCTGGATCAATGGTTGCCAGAATGGCTTACAAGTCCATGAATAAAGAAAATCTACTTTCTATTCTGCTTTGTTACACTTAATAATGTATTCTAAGCATTTTCAATGTTTTTACAAGGTACAATACACTGAAGTGGGTATGTAATATGTAAAATACTTTTCACTTATACCTGAAGCTAACAGAGATAACAGGAAATGTTGCTATAGTAATTCTATTGATAGTTAACTTAATCATGCTGTGGTCTCTTAACTTAAATACATTAATATGTGGAGATTTGGGGGGCATTCTTTAAGAAATAAAGGAACAATTTTATAACAAAAGAGAAGTCACAACTTATGGGCCACATACCGCCCATTTTCCAGGAAAAGTGCAGCTTTGTGACGGAAGTCTTTCTGTGCTCACCCGGCTGGGCTACCTAATTCCCATGATTCACCACCATGCATTCGCCTGGGGCTGCGGTTTCCAATAGGTTTGCCTTTCTCTCTCCACTTTTAATAATTTTCTATTTGTTTTATATACATATTTCCAGGATTTTTAGCTGATGATAATGGGAGGTATAAGGGAAAATGTCTATTACATCTTTATGCTATAGTATTTCATATCGTTTTTTAAAATACTTTGTGTCAACTGTCCCTATGAAGGAAGAGGAGTGTTTGGAAGAGAAAGATAGAAAGAAACATGAAAAATGATGGCCTTGTCTGTCCACAGCAACACAAAGATGGACCATCTCGGATCCCTGGTTTCAAAGACTCTTGTAAGGCCTGGGCATTTTCTTCTTATTCAGCATCACAAACTTCCTCATCTGTCCAAAGGCTAAATGCAGAGGAAGGGGATGAGAGTAAGGAAACAGATTACTGCCTATTGTTAGGCAAGAAGGTGAATCCACGACGTCACACGGTATGGACTAATAATCAGCTTTATTAGGGAAATTTATAAGCCACAGCCTGCAAATGAAGGCCTCAGTCACCTGTTCCTTTCATCAACCCATGGCGAGGGGGGTTGGACCCAGGCACTGATGGACACATGATGTGTCCTTGAGAGGAAGGGCCTCAGCCTCTGTTGTTCTTCCTCCTTACCTGGTAAATGGTAGATGAGCAGAGAACTGAGCTCTAATCAGTCTGGGACTCATTGCCTAAGAGAAAACCCTCTGTCCAGCAATGAAAGAACTCGAAGTCTGTGAAATCACAATCTTTTCTCCAGTCTTGTGGAAAGTTCAGTTCAGGTGCAGCCTCTCCAGCCAGGAGAAAGAGGGACCTTCCCCAGGTAGCATGTGCAGGTGGCTCGGGTGAGATGTGGACATTGCTTCCAGATACCTATGCTGTTGGAGCACATTCACTCTAAAATATATTTAGCCCAGCTGGTGTGGCTCAGTGGATTCAGTGTCGTCCCATGGACTGAGAGGTCCTGGTTCGACTCCCAGTAAGAGCACATGCCCGGGTTGTGGGCTCAATCCCAGTAGGGGGCGTGCAGGAGGCAGTCGATTGCTGTTTCTCTCTCACATTGTTGTTTCTGTCTCTTTTAAAAAAAAAATCAATAAACACATATTTTAAAATAATTTAATCACAAGTGCTCCTTCCTAGAAATAAAGTTCTTTCTAATTATTAGTCATAGAAGATGAACTCAAGTCAATATGTCCAATAATAAGAGGGAACTGATGACATCGATTTCCTTTAAACTGATCGTACAAGTGAAAAATAATAGTTTCTTTAAGAATCAGCCAAGTCACACAGCCGCATGAGTGAGCAGGGAGTGGAACCAGGTCCACACCGCCACAGCAGCCACCCTCCGCTGCCTCTCCCACGAGAACGATGCCCGCAGGTTTCATCAGTTTCTAGAAAAGCCATCGTCCTTCTTTTCTATTATTGCAGCAAACCGGATCTACATATTTATTTTGGAAATGTTTGATCTCAATCAACCGAGCTAAATTCGTTGTTCGCGCTACTGCTCCCAAATTGAATTCTTGCTAAAATCTATATCACTTAACTGTGACAAAACAAGTAGTTAAACTGGTATTTTAATTCTGTGTACACAAAGTAATTAACAGACAAAAAGAACTTCACTTTTCCACTGCTTGTCATGAGACTGTGCTGAGGGAGTCAAAGGAAGAGATAAATGAAATTATAAAGCAAGAGGCTGTCAGTACCAACTTCAGAACAAATCAGAACTGGCTAGAGTCAACATATAACACAATACCTACTCATTATCAAGAAATACTGATGACATCTCATATTTCATCGGAAGGGTTCAAAGAAGGCTCTGAACACATCATTGCATATACATGGACCGAAACGTTTCCAAGGTAAAGAAAAGATAGTGATATAATCACACCTAAAGTAACAAAGGAATATTCTATTAAATACCAAATCTCTGTTTTCAGCATCAATGTGCAGCAACCTATAGAAATATTGGCAGTGAGCATGCAATATTTAGAGACAGAAATGCAGCCCCGCTGAGAAATGTCCTGATCGATTACTTGTTTTTTTTTTTTTTTCAAGAATAAAATTAAGTCAGCGACAGACAAAGATCTGATTTCTCCACAATAGGAGTGGTGGGGCAGTGTGTGCGGGAGGGGGACAGACACGCAGCAGCCCCAGATTCGAAATGGTTCGATGCAATAGATTGACTTGTGTTTGTGAGTATAATAATGGGAAAGTGTTAATGGAATTGATGTTTAAAAATATTGATTCTCACAAAGCAAACATTTCGTTTTTTCCCCCAGACGCAGCAATGCAGCGAGGAGAAAAGCGACCTGTGGCTACTGGAGAGGTCGGAGACCAGGTATGACTCCTCTGTGTGTGCCACAGCATATCATTAGTGGGAATGGCCAGGAGCATAGTTCCTGATGGCTCATCTGAGCAGAACGTACAAAACGTGGCTGGGACTAGCGTTGCAGGCTTTACAGCAGCATCTGTTTACCACGCAATGGAAAAGCCGAGGACCAGCGAATGGAGGCCTTTGCCTCCCAGTGGAAGACAGCAGCGCAGAGGTGAGCGATGACTACGTGCCATTCTCCGGACCACATGCCGATGCTCTAACCGCTAAGCCAAACCGGCCAGGGCGCCATTCTCATTTTGCTTGTAAAAATCTAAGTTTTTGTCTGTCAAGGTCAACTGTGGCTAAAGTATATTGTTTTCTAAATCTCTAGCAAGATGTTCAACAAGGGCCCAACCTTTTGTCTCACTCATTTTTACACACACACACACACACACCCCTCCTGTCACCCCCACACACACCTCCACTCACTCATTCACACACACACCTCTATGCACTCCTTCTACATACACACACACCCCTCCTTTTAGGTGCACGATTGTCACCTGCTGCCCTTCATGCCAACATCTATGCCAGACCCAGGTGTTCTCGTTGGATACAAAAGCCGTATGCAATGGGACATGGTTAAGCTCCGAAAGGCCTATTAGTCTACTCAGCTGTAACAGCTGGCAGGAGATTGAAGGAATTCCAGTAAATCACCCAAAGGCAGAGAGCAACTGCTAATAGAAAGAGAATTTCAGAAAAAAGGATTATCTGATGGAAAACATTCTAGCATTACAGGTATCAATCTATAATTTTTAAAACTTTTCCCTAGCTTTGACCCCTCTCTAGTCTCTTCCAAACAGTGATACTTTTCAAGCTTCAGTTGGATTTTCCTAAGTTTGAGTTTTATTCTGTAGGGTTTTCATAATGTTTTCTTGCTCAGTATTGACCTTATGGTAATTTTTATTGATAAGGTCCATTGCTTAGTATCACATTTTCACATGGGCCATTTTATGCATGTTTGTGAACACACGACACACACACGCAGCCTGAAAATTCGAAATAAGGCCAGCACTGTAGCATGGACTCCTGGTATTCACAGGTTTGGCATTCTAAGTTTTCATTCACAAAACCAAACTTCAAAGGACCATGAAATCTTGTGATTTTAGTATAGCTGAGGCAGAAAAAAAAGAGGCTATTTAGCAAGAGTCTATACGTAGGCCATGAGTCGGCTCATTCAGTCATCAAATATCCTGTTAATATTATGGATATTTTAGACTGGTCAGTGTGGCTCAGTGATTGAGCATCGACCCATGCACCAAGAGATGGCCAGTTCGATTCCCAGTCAGGGCACATGCCCAGGTTGTGGGCCCGATCCCCAGCGGGGGGCATGCAGGAGGCAGCCAGTCGATGTTCTCTCTCATCAATGTTTCTATCTCTCTCTCCCTCTCCCTTCTCTCTCTCTAAAATCAATAAAGAAAAAAATTTTTTTTAAATATTATGGATATTTTAGGTTAAAAATATGAAGCTACGTTGTGGTTAAATGACTTATTCAGGGGCCACAAGTAGTGCCCGAATGGGAATGTGCCCCCACCCCGTTTCTCTGCTCCTTTGCTCCGTTGTCGCCCCTCTGAACAGATGCTAACAGCCAAGCGTGTGCCCTTCCTCATCTTCATCCTTGCTTAAATAAATAGGAATGTATACAAGCATATCACAGACATAATGGTTTGCTCATCCCTACTGAAATAGTCATGTTGCACATACTACTTGTGACTTGTTTTTTTTTTTTAGTAAGCAATCTATCGGATATTCCTGATACATAAGATATATACAAGGGGTATCCAAGTGTGAGTATGTGTGTGAATATGTGTGTGGGTATGTGGATGTGTATTTCTTCCCCAACACCCTCTGATTACTTTTACAAACACAATTTTAATTGAGTGGATATATCACAAATGTTTGGACAAGTGTTGGAAGATTTTTGCATATGTGTGTGTATGCTGTGTTGGTTTAGATTGATTTTATGTTTGTGTTTTTGTTTTGTATTTATACTTGTCATTCATAGGGCAGGCTGTTAATATTAGATACCTCACATGAGTACATATTGAAGAATAGAAAGAGATTGTTATTTTAAAATAAATATAGTTAACTAGTTATTGTTTTCTTTCTAAAATGAAGAGTTACCAGTTTTGCAATTTAGATAATCTAGTAGGGAAAAAAATATAGAAAACATGATTTTATTTGTGCTGTGTACTAATATGTTGTTCCAAGTTTTATTCCTATCATATTCCGATTATATGATACTCTATATATATGAAAAATAATTAAATATTTAAAGCGCGTGTGAGAAATCCATCTAGAACAATGGAACTGGTTAATCAGCAAGAGTGGAGCAGATGAGGAGTCGTTTGACGAGAACAACACAGAGCCCCGGTTGACGGATGGATAGTCCACTAGTTCACTGAATTGATACGTTATCTGTAAGGTCAGCTGTGAGGCAATAACCCATACTGTTCAAATGAAAGGATGGTTTGAAACACAAAATAGCAGACTGGACATAGCATCTTTAGCTTTGCATATCTACAGTCTGAGAGCTTTGAATGCTTTGAAACGAACACACTCCTGCTTTCTTTGGTAAGATCCTCTACACATTGCTAACACCAGTGTGCTGCATGGAGTAGTGGGTGAGAGCACAGGCTGGGCCTGGACTTTCTGAGTTTCCATCCCGGCTCCATTCTTATGACCTCTGTGCTCCATTCTTTATCTGTGCAGCAGGTGTAGGGATAGCATTTAGCTCACAGGTAATGGGGAGGATTCAATAACCTAATATATGTAAAGCATTTAGAACAGCGTTGGGCACCTGCTTAGGGCCATAGAAGTCTGTGCATTATTGTTGTTGTTGTTGTTGTTAACACATGGTTGGCTGGCCTGCACTGACTCAGGAGCTCCCTCCCTAGAAAACCCCTCGCCAACTCATGTCAGGACATTCCCAAACTGAACTCTCTGGGCTCAAGCGTCAGTCTAAGGCCAAGGTGAACAGCAAAAGATTCTGAGAAAGGCAAGGGGGTGATGTTAAAACACGGAATCAGGTGAAACTTTAAGAGAAATTTTGAAGCCTAAAATATTTACAAAGTTGGACAGTCAGCTATGACTCTTACAGCTGCCAGCATATCTGCCTCCTGAAATTGTTTCCCCCACCTTGCTCCTCGTCCCAATTTCTTGTTTCTCATCTACCATACATTGATATTTTAATTAAGTTAAAATAGTTTCTAAAATGGAAGTGCATAACATCTTAGCCAGAGACAAAAATAACCTAATATGGTTAGAATATAGGAGCTTAATTTGAGATCCCATCATTGTACCTATTTTGGAGCCAATCAACTGCTGGACATGTGATTTCTATTCATTGGGTTATTGTTGTGGTTTGTTTGGGGGCTTCCATTTCAGAGAGCTGCAGTAATTGTGTGGATCTCCTGGTAAGTGAAATACGGGGATAGAAACATTTTTTTCCTTCCAACCATTACCCCCTTCCAACTTCCCTCATCCTCAACTTGAAATGATCTTTTCTCTTCCATCCATTGTAGTCACCAAGTCTCAGTCTTTAGATGATCTCTTTCACTGTGTCTCCTCCATTCCTATCACCAGCTCTCCTTTTTACTGATGTTACCTCATCTCAGGATGTTACCTCCTAGCGGGATTGTGATTAAAGCTTCCTGTCTTGATTTCCTGATTCCTCACTAGTCCATCCTGTATCAACATGAACAAGGCACTTCCTTCTCTCAACATGATTTGTCTTTTCTTTTAAATTCTGAAATGTTCAAAGACTGGGACCATGTTACAGTCATCTCTGTATTGCTGATTTTTAACTGTGTGCCCAATACACAGAAATTATCGGTGGGGGTTTCTTGACTTTAAATGTGACTTCCAGGGCTAAGACTGCTGTCATTAAGCTAAGTGCTTTTATTTTGCGAAGATGAGCTTCCAAGCCCTTTGGGGTATCATGAACGTGTCTAGGAATCAGAGGCTTCCTTTGTTTTTGTCTATTCAACCATCTCAAATGTCTACAGCACGTGCCAGGAGGAAAACTGAAATCGCTGTGTGCTCATGCATGAGTGCTAGAAAACCTGTTTCCCCAACTGTTAGAGGCAAAAAGATTCCCTGAAGAAACAGTGTCATGAATATCATCCGATCTTAATTTTGGAAAAAAACCTATTTTGATGAGTAATTTATGCAAAAAGGAAGACTTACAAGTGAGCTCTTTCTTCGGTAGGACAACAGGTGGCAGCAAAGGCGGCTCGTTAAGACTGAAAATTGCTCTTTGTAGACCATTCTGAATCCTGTCCAAAAATGAACAGCATCTCCAAAAACCAGTATGCAGTTTTGTTTAGTAATTATACTATAGGGCATTCAGCTTTTGAAAATAACTGTGTGCCTAGGACAAAAGGCAGAGGTGTGGTTCTCTTACGAGCTCTTTAGAACTCTCCCTTTAAACAAATGTTACCCTTTGATGGATCTGAAAAGAAGAAAATATATCAATCTAACAGATGCTTGGCTTCCAAAAAGATGCTCACAGGACCTCTTGCTTACATTAGTCAAATTTTCTCTTCCTATTAAGCAATCTGTCCATCACAGCAACATTTCAAAGTTTGTAAATCACCAAATTTAATTTATCATATAGTTTTCTGTATATTTTTTTTCAAAATTTATTTTCTTTATTTATTTGAGAGAGAGAGAAAGGGAGAGGGAGAGAGATGGAAACATCGATGACAGAGAATATTGATTGGCTGCCTCCTGTACGCCAACCACTGGGGACTGGGTCCACAACCAGGGCATGTGCCCTCACTGGGAATCAAACCAGTGACCTCTTGGTGCATGGGTCAATGCTCAACCACTGAGCCACACCAGCCAGGCTCTTTCTGTATATATTTTTAAAATCCAGAATTAAATACTTTTACAGGAAATATTACATTTAAATAAAGAGAGTTGAAGTTTTATACCAGGTACCAGGATTTATCTATCCTTGGAAAATGAAAAGAATGATGGCCATTATTCTAATCATTTCAAAGGTTAAGGTACACCTAGACATGAATACTCTGGGTAATTGACTGAATTTTTAATTTTATTGTTGATGTGATGCAGCTGTGATGACAGCTCTTTTTTTAGAGAAATCTTTTCACCTGTCTTTTTGTTGTTGTTGTTGATCCTCACCTGAGGATATTTTTTCCATTGATTTTTAGAGAGAGTGGCAGGGAGGAGAGAGGGTGGTAGAGTGCATGAGAGAGAGAGAGAGAGAGGGAGGGAGAGAGAGAGAGAGAGAGAGAGAGAGAGAGAGAGAAGAAAGGAAGGAAGGAAGGAAGGAAAGAAGGAAGGAAGGAAGGAAGGAAGGAAGGAAGGAAGGAAGGAAGGAAGGAAGGAAGGAAAAGAGGAAGTGAAATAGATCCATGTGAGAAAGACACATCAATTGGTTGCCTCTCACACTTGCCCTGACAGGGGCAGGGGATCGAAGCTACAAGCCAGGTATGTGCCAATGACCAGGATTTTAACTCACAACCTTTTAGTGCTCAGGCAGATGCCCTAACCACTGAACAACACCAACCAGGGCTTCACCTGTCATCTTATTTGCAGAGATGACTATACGCAGAGAGGGCTAGAAAGGACTAAGATCCTCTTTGTATCCAAAGGGGAAGAGAGAGAAAATAATGAGTCACCAGATCGGGTCACTGAAGAAGTTCTGGATGACCTGGAATTGAGGAGGCTTAAAAAGCCACACATTGGAAGCTTAGACTCAGATTTAATTATTGGTACAGCTGTAGATGCATTTAAGATGTTCAGGCTACTTACAAGTGCCCCATACACAAGAATAAACTCAAAATGGATAAAAGACTTAAATGTGACTCATGAATCCATAAAAATTCTAGAAGAAAATGTAGGCAACAAAATTTCAGACATGATATGCAGCAGATTTTTCACTGATACATCACTTAAGGCAACAGAAACAAAGGAGAATATGAACACATAGGACTACATCAAACTCAAAAGCTTCTGCACAGAAAAAGAAATAACCACCAAAATGGAAAGGCAACCCACTCTATGGGAGAGCATAATTGCCAACGATACATCAAATAAGGGGTTAATTCCCAAAATATATAGAGTGCTCATACAACTCAACAAAAGGAAGACAAACAGCCTAATTAAAAAAATGGGCAGAGGAACTAAATAGACACCTCTCCAAACAGGACATGCAAATGGCTAAGAGACATATGAAGAAATGCTCGACATCACTAATCATCAGAGAGATTCAAATTACCTCACAACTGTCAGAATGGCTGCCATCAACAAATCATCAAATAACAAGTGTTGGCGAGGGTGTGGAGAAAAGGAGACTCTAGTACACTGCTGGTGGGAATGCAGACTGGTGCAGCCACTATGGAAAACAATATGGTGTTAACTCAAAAAATTAAAAATTGAATTGCCATTTGACCCAGTGATCCCACTTCTAGGAATATACCCTAAGAAGCCTGAAACACCAATCAGGAAAAATATATGTATCCCCATGTTCATAGCAGCACTATTTACAATAGGTAAGATCTGGGAACAATCCAAATGTCCATCAGTAGACAAATGGATAAAAAAGCAGTGGTACATATACACAATGGAGTACTATGCTGCTATAAGAAAGAAAGATCTCTTATCCTTTGGGATGACATGGAGGGACCTGGAAAGTATTATTCTAAGCGAAACAAGTCAAGCAGAGAAAGACAAATATCACATGATCTCTCTTATTTGTGGAAAATAATGAACATAACAGTCTGGGGAACGGGGTAGTCCCAGAGACATAGAAGTAGGGTGCAGACTGACAATCCCCAGAAGAGGGGGTGGTGGGGGAGAGATAAACCACAGACCTTATATGCATGTATGCATGAACAATGGACATGGACAACAAAGCTAGAGACAGGGAGGGGAGGGCGGGGTAGAGGGGAATCAGTGGGGGGAAAAGGAGCAACATCTGTAACAAAAATAAATTAATTAATTTAAAAAAATAAAAGATGTTATCTGTGCTTTTGGAAACAAAGCTTGCTGGATGGTCTACAGACACTTGTTTTTATTTTTTAAACTGGAAGTATGGAGGGATCAAGTTTGCTGGATGACAGAAGTAATTTCAAGAAGAGTTTAGACTCACATAATGTTTTCAATAAGCAATAGGTATCTTATCCCTTCACTCCTAGTAGTGACACCTCTCCTTGCCTGAGGCCCCGTGTTCTCCTACATTTTCCTTTCTCTACCTTTTAAAGCTTACTTTCAGATCCCACATTTATACCAAATAACAGGGGCCAAAGCCTTAGGTTCAAGTTCCACTGAAGGAAATTTCAGGCTCTCAGCTACCGAGTGGAGGGGGGCTTACAAGGCGTAGACTTGAGGGCATTGGACGCAGACTTGCTCCCTCATCTGTGTCCGTTACAAGTAGCAAAAACCACGACAGACAGGGCTTGAGATGAGTCCCCGAGGCAAATAACCTCTGTATCACTATAATGCAAACCTGTGTCCAGCACTGTTGGAAAGCCCGAGCTCACAGATGCAGAGAAGAGATTGGTGGTCTCCCTGGAAGTAGCGGGTGGGGGTAGGCAAAATGGGTGAAGGGAGTTAAAAAGCACAAACTTTCAGTTATAAAATAAAGAAAACATGGGATGCAATGTACAACATGATGGCTATAGTTAACAATACTGTATTGAGTATTTGTAAGTTGCTAAGAGTGTAAGTCTTAAAAGTTCTCATCACATGAAAAATTAATTTTTTTAAATTATACGGTGAAAGATGGTAACTAGCCTTAGTGATCATTTTGGAATATATACAAATATCAAATCATTATATTGTATACCTGAAATTAATATAATGTTATATGTCAATTATACCTCAATAAAAATTTTACAATTATTTGCAATGGCCTGAAGGGTAGTGGTTCCCATAAGGAAAATTAGATCTTCTCTAATTAAGTGGTCTGAAGAAACAAGGTCAGCACCAACGCTTATGCCTCTGAGGACTTCATGTCTCAAAAGAAAATACTGGGCTGGTTTCTGAGTGTCTATTTCTACCACACAGTGATGGCTTGCTCCCAAATGGAGGAAGCCCCAGAGTCAAAACGTGACTTCGTAACCAGGGCGAGATAGCAAGATCAGCCGAAATAGGGAAAAGGCAATGGAGAAAAAGGGAAAAAGGATAGTCATGATAAAGGAATTTTGTTTTTGGAGCAGGAAGAATCACAGTCCAGGACTGCCATGTTTAGTTAAAACATGTGGAAACTGTGTTCGTGATCAGCTCGTTCTTGGCACCTGAACAGTAACTGTGGGGTCGGGTCAAAATCGGGTCCTCCTGACCACGAGGCTTCCAAACAGGAAGAAAGGAAGCATCTGAGTCAGGTTCCAAAAGGGACAGCAGCATGTACGTCCTCACTGTGTTTGGTTATCTCTCAAGGAAAATAAACGTGGTGGCTCCTGCATCACGACCAGGAGAGGTGGTTTCATTCTGCTTTCTCTGCCCTGGTAACTCCTGTGGGAAAGAAAGCTATTAGAGCACAATTATATCATTTAAAAACAAGGGGAGAGAAAGCATGATGCCATATATTCTACCCCACAGATTTAAGATGTGTAAAGCACATTAAAATCTGTGGGAAAAGCACAGTTGGTGTGGTGGAAATTGAATGACAGTGTTGGGACATCTTTCAGCTCAGCTCAGTGCAATCAATCGGTCACATTCTTCACAGATCAAATCAACAGCATGAAAGTGTAAGTGCAAGGGTACAAGCCAATGTCTTTCCAGTGGCCACATATTAAAGGGGTACATAATGGACAGGAGTCCTCATGGAAAAACATGTTTCTTGGTTTGGGGAACCAGACCTACTCCAAGCTGTCCAAATAGCTGAGACCTTCTAGGATTTCAGGATACAGAGAGGGAAATCTGTTTGACTCGTGGAACTGTAACTATGATAACAATGATGAATTATTATTGGATGTATATTAGGTGACAGGTACCGGGTTAAGTTTGTCATGTGAATTCCATAATTCTCACAAAACCCAGTGGGATACACCCATAGACCCACAGTTATTGACCAAAACCCTTGGGGAAAAAAGAGTTTTGGAATTCCAAATGTTCTGGATCCTAGAAAGGGAATATGATACATAGATCATATATTTTGTAACCCCACTAGAAGGGTTTAAAGCAGGACACTGAAATTCAACAATAATAATTATAAATTAAACTATATAAATATTTACACTAGGGTGGGATAAAAAAAATAAAAAAACAGGTAATGTTTTACCACCAAAAAGAATTATTCTAAATCTTAAAAACATTTTCCTAGATATTTTGGATTTTAAATTTGAGGACCGGATTTTGACCTGACCCTACAGTTACTGTTCAGGTGCCAAAAACGAGCTGATCACGAACATAGTTTCCATGTGTTTTAACTAAACGTGGCAGTCCTGGACTGCGATTCTTCCTGCTCCAAAAACAAAATCAAAGATTTTGAACCCACTTTTTCTATTATTTATATCTAACATTAGTGGGGTACATTTGTCACAATTAACAAACTAATGTTGATATGTAATTATTAACTAAAGGTCACACTTTATTTAGAATGTCTTAGTTTTTACCTAATATTCTTTTTCTTCTCCAGGGAATCTCATTATATTTAGTTGTCATGTCTCCTTAGGTTCCTCTGGGATCTAACAGTTCCTCATACTTTTTTTTGTCTTTGATGACCTTACGTTTTGAGGAATACTGATCAGGTAGCTTATAGAATGTCTCTCAATTGGGATTAGTCTGATATATTTCTCAGGGTTAGACTGGGGTAAGGGGCTTAGGGGAGGGACACAGATGTAAAGTATTATCATCACATCATGTATTGGGTACATTCTATCAACACAACCCATCACTGTTGATATTAACCTTGATCATCTGGAAGTTTTGTCATGTTTCAATATTATATAATTATGCTTCCTACATTTCCCCCTCTCAGCACTGTACTATTTGGAAAGAAATCACCATACCAAATTCACATTGAAGGAGTGGAGAATTATATTCCACTTCATCGAGGGTGAAGTATCTGTGTAAATTATTTGGAATCCTTCTGCCCAGGAGATTTGCTTGTTCTCCTCTATTTATTATTCTTTTAATCATGTATGGACTCATGAAAATTTATTTTATCCTTTTGGCTATAATCTAATATTTTCAGATAATTTCAACTTTTGTCATTAGGAGTTTTGTCAGTAAACTTGTCTTATTCTCTTCCCTGGCCCTAAAATCAGTCATTTCTTAATGACCTCTGGTCCTTTTTATTGAAGAATGATATTAGGAACCAAGATCAGGGTGTTCAATGTGCTTGTTGCTACCAGAAGATTTGGGAGACCCTATTTAATCTTTATCTCCAAGAAGAAAGAGGAGGTATCTAATTTTTAAGTCAGTGTTCCCCAGAATTTATAAGAAGAGAAATATCAAACCTTCGCAGAAGCTGATGACACATGCCTAGGATTCTGCACATTATCCACATGTAATGCTGGCATAGTCTCTTCTTCCTATTTATTTTATTTTGCAAAATAAATATTAATACAGCAATTTCATGCTTTCTCGGAAGAAAGACAGAACTATGTATCTAGTAAGAGGCCTCTCTTAAGAACGGAAAAGCCTCTAATAACAGGACTAAAACAACACAAAATAAGATATCACAGGAAACCTAAACTACTCAAACTTTTTTTGTGTGATAGAAAGTAGTGTTTTGATGGTCATGGGGAAGACAAAGAGGCTTGAGGAGAGCATGCTGTTTTCTTTCCTGCAGCATTGAGTAGGCACTAATTCCAATGACTTCACATGTGACAAGCTCTTGGTTATTGTCCAAATGAAAGTGAGTTTCTGGAGCATGGCATGTCTAGAAGCCTGACAGTTGTAGAAATGATAGTCTGTTCAAGAAAAAGCTTTTAGCATATTCTCAGTGGTAGCTGAATGTGAAATGCAAGACCTCTTCCTGTTCTGCTAAGTGGTTTTTCATGGAGACTTGAAGTGTGATTACATTCTTTTTGAGGGTGAAGGAGAATTTAGCATGTTCTTAGTGTTATTTTGCTGCCATGTTTTTTATATCCTTATTCTACAAAGGAACACAATTAAAAATTCATAGAAATGCAGTCAGGATACTACATAAAATCACGATGTCATAGAGTATCAAAACAATACAATTCTGGTGTTGTGGGGAGTAGGAAATAACATTGAGGCCAGAGCAGATTTAACAGATAGTGTCTGAATGATGATGTGGACAAGCTAGCTGGTTTGATCTGGGAGAAATGTGTCACTGGCCAGCAATGCAGTTCCAAGTTTCAAATATTCTCAAGATCTGGCCTGTCACGGAAGAACACATCACACCACTAAAACCCTAGGATTTGGACTTGAGGCACCAAATTCTAACTTCTGCACTCTCAGTAATAGAAAGCCACTCAAGCCCTGGCCAGTGTGGCTCAATGGTTGAGCATCAACCCATGCACTGAAAGGTCACTGGTTTGATGCCTGGTCAGGGCACATACCAGGGTTATGGGCACGATCCCCAGTAGGGGGCGTGCAGGAAAAAGCCGATTGATGCTTCTCTCTTATGAAAGTCTCTATCTCTCTCTCTCCTTCTCCCTTTCTCTCTCTCTCAAATTAGTAAAAACATGGTTTTAAAAAATAAAATTTATTTTTTTTTAAATAAAGAAAAAAGAAAGAGAAAGGCACTTGACAGATTCTAAGACCCAGCACCAAAAACCCAGCTGACTCAACACTAATGAGATAATCACAGGGGAGTTATTACCATGTTGGGGTCTTCTTACAAATATAAAACGTGGACTTATGGGACGCCCGATGGGAATGCAGGATGCTCACCAATCCTCCAAGTTTACGTGTCAAAACTGGTGTCAGTGCACAGCAGATAGGATCTGCTTCCCAGCCTGGAAGTTTGCAAAAACAATGACTTTTTGCTCTGAAATGACAAAAGTGCTGATTTCAGGATAGGACTGTTTCATAGGTACTTTCTGAATCATTATTCAGAGCCCTGGCCAAGTGCCCCTCATTCCTGAGATGTGAATTAAATAAGGAACACCGCTGATGGCCGGTGCTCAATGCTACGAGTTGGAGAGGAAAGCGGTTGGAATATTATCATAATTAATGGGGTGTTATTTTCATGTCAGCAGACAAAATTTCATGGAGGTTTTATAAACAATTCAAGCCCATCTGCCTTGAGTGCTGTGTTATTGCAGGTCTGTGAGTCTGTGTGTCTGTCAGTCCAGCACCAGGCACCTTGCGTATTCATTCTGGGTGCCCGCTGCCTTGCTGCCCTTCACGGTGGCTCCCTTGCAGAATTATCTCACTTAATAACTCGTAAAACAAATCTGAAAGGTAAAAGCAGACACTGAGATCTGGATTGTCATGAGAACAGCATTATTTTTCTTTCTGTCTTGATTTCCCCCGTCACAAATAACTCAACTTATTAACTGGTTTCATGACAGGCACTAGGCTAAGTGCTCTGCGTTGTAATTATTGAACCCTCACAAAAACCCTGCAAGGTTCTACTGTCACCTTTACACAAGTGAGTAAACTGAGGCACAGGGACGTGAAGTAACTTGTCCAAGATGCTGAGGCTGTTGAGCAATGAGTGATTTGAAGTCCCACAGCTCTGTGTCAGCTAATGTGCTGTCAATCACCCCACTGTGCTGCGCAAGGTGCCGATGAGCTTCAAGAAGGATGTGAGCCCTGGCCAGTTTGGCTCAGCAGTTGAGCGTCGGCCTGTGGACCAGAGAGTCCTGGGTTTGGTTCCTGCTAGGGGCATGTACCACAAGAAAAAAAAAAAAGGAGAATGCGAAACTGGCCCCATGCAAAATTTTTAGCATTTTCAGTCTCTAAGATGCTTATGTCACTTGATTACTACAGCTTTTCACCAAAATCCACTTTATTAGCCATCCACTGAGATTTCCATACATTTTTATATTGTGAAAATAAATCTTTCTTATGCCACTCAACTCTGAAAACTTTAAATGTCTCTAAGAGTGTGAGATAGCCCTTTGAAAAATATTTTAAAGCAATGTTTCTATCCAGCCACTTGGAAATCATAGTATTTGAGGGAATATTAAATGAGTAAAATATTCAAAGACATAATTAAAAATCTTTTTATGTCTTTATTGTATATGTTTAAAATACAGTTAGATGCCCTTTCCTACAACAGCAAGAACAATGCCTATTTCCATCATCAACCCAGCCCGCGCCCGACACACAGTGGTCCGCATGCCCGGGGTTGCAAAGCAGAACTCTGAAATTCCCCTCACTCTTCTCACTTTGAATTTCTACAGGAATTAGTTAAATTCACTTGAAAATCTCTGTGGCACTTACATCTCATTCCTGCTGAAAGTGTTGGTGGTGGTGGCGCTGGGGTGTCTTTTGTTCGTGTTACTGTTTTTTGCCTTGTGCAGAGACCGGTTTCCCTGCTGCCTTTTTCCCTGGGGCTGCTTCTGACTAACTGCCAGCCCAGGCCGGCGGTGGAGCCCTGGGCCATTTGTGTTTAACAGTCATCGACCAGGATTAGCAGACATGCTTTCAACTCCAACATAGTTTACATGGAGTGGTCAAAGCGCTTAACTTCACCTGCGTCAGGTCTCTCATTTGTCCTATTATCCATTCTTCGTAAAGCTGGTTATGGGTTTACTGATTCCATGGGTCAACAAAGCGTGGCTTTGCAGCCGCTCTTCCAGACTCGGTAGGATGTCCACAAAATAAACCGTCTCCTCCTCCTGGAAATCATGAGTGTTGTTGGGATCAAATAAGAAAAATCTAGGTGAAGCCCTGAGTGCCTGGTCCATAGTAAACCCTAAATATGCACTGGCTACCTTGATAACTAACCCACAGCATCCTTTTTACTGAACTGGGTTTAACAGGATGAGTGAGCTCATTGCAGCCTCAGGCTGTGATATCTCTGGGGAACCAGAGACAAACAACTACAGAGAAACAGGGAACCGGAGGGCGTATTGAAGCTCAGATGTGGGTGATTGATTTTGCTTAAAGTTGTATGAAGAGCCGCATAGTGGAGGGTATTTGATATTTGAACAAAGCACGAGGAAGCAGAATTTGACAAAAAAAGAAAGGGCCATCAGGGATCTGCGTGGAAGGAGGGTAGCAGGTCACAGGAAAATCACAGAGGCAGGTGCCGTGCTCTGTGAGGTTCTCAGGAAGCTTGCGATACACCTTAAAACACTTTTCTCCGCATCTTCAAAGGGAGCGGGGCGCTGTGGTCGGCAGCTTCTACAGTGACCCCCGTCAAGCACATGCCAGTTTCCTGTCTCCTCCATATTTCTCAGGCTCCTTCCAGCATCTCAGTTCCACCCATACACACACATTTGTCGCTGGAAACAACATTCCGGATTCGTTTTCTGCTGCTTCCTGCTGGTTGTCCTACAGCAACTAATGAACAATCTTGTTTTCTGTCTTTAGAGAAAAGGGGCATCACAGGAAAATAAAACAGTACATGCTGTTTGGTGTCTCGAGTTTTAATCTATGATGAATTCACTCTTCACATACCACCTGCCACAATAAGAAAAACAAAAACAAAATACATATGCTCCATGTTTATTCAAATATGCTGTCCTGAAGCCAGTTATAACAAACAGGTTCTCCTGCACGTCCTGTGTCAGGACCTCCTGTTGGCCTCCTCTCCCTCCTCTTCCTTCCCTGACTTCCCATTCATTCCACTTTTCCCTTTATTATTATTTTTTTAGTGCTCCTCTCTGAAAAAAATGATTGCTATGGCAGGTTGAGAGCTGGGTTCGCCACGGTTCAGGCTGTTTATCCAGGGTGGGGCAGGATGCCTGTTTCCCAGGTAGCACATGAACCGGGGTTAGATCCCAGGAGACATCTGCTAATTCCTTGAACCAGCTCCATCGGCAGCTTTGTCGGGGAGACAATGGCACCTTCACGCACCTTAGTGGTGGCAGACTGACTCCGCGTACTAGACCAGTGGGGTCAGACTGACCTGGGTTCAGCAGCCTCGGGACTTGAGTTCTGGCTAGGAGAGAATTCAGAACCAAGACTCAAACTTAAAGAGAACATTTATGTAGAAAATCATAGGTAGAAAATTGTAGAAAATCTCAACAGACTATTCAGTAGCTTTCCAGGTGCGTCCTTTCAGGGTTTAGGTCTCCGCTGACTGATTGGTCAGCTCCAGGGCAGGGGATGATTATTCAAGGCAGCTGGTCCTGAGGTGGTGCTGCTGGTCTGGTTTTGCTGTTTTCTGGGCCTGGAGCTGAAATACAACTGAGGCCTAGATGTTATCTCTAAGGTGGAAAGGTCAGGGGTCCAAACCACATGACTATCGGTATGTTAGGGGTGAAAAGTCTACCCTGGGAATGAAATCTCACCCTACAGGTTTCCCTTGCTAGACACCTGGAGCTTTCTGCCCTAGTGACCTTCTGTACCCAGCCCATTGTCCTTGCTGTGCTCATGTCTGTTTAACTGCCTACCTCAGAACCATGTGCAATTGTCACCAATAAGAAAGAACAAAATGCTTGCCGGGGTGGCTCAGTTGGTTGAGCATCGTCCCATTCACCAGCTGATCAAAGGTTTAATTTCTGGTTAGGGTACATGCCCAGGTTTTCAGCTCCATCCTAGTGAGGGGTGTGCAGGAAGCAGCCAATCGATGTTTCTCTCTCATCAGTGTTTCTCTCTCTCTCTCTCTCTCATCTTCTCTCTAAAATCAGTAAAAAGCACATTAAAAAAAAGAAAGAATAAAAGATAAAATATTGAAATATCAGCTTGAGAACATGAACACTCGCTAATAAAATAATTTTTGCATAGCATGTGCATGCCACATTCATAAATGTGATGATTACACATATTTTCAGGTAGAGAAGCATAAAATATGGCAGTATTGCTAGTACAAATATTAAAATGCAGTACATGTATAGTTTTTAATGTTTTAAAAATGAAATCTGATTTAAACTAGCCCCCTATCATCAAGTCTTGATTTTGGCTTCCATATCTTCTGCCAATAATAACACTATGTCCCACCAACCCTCATATGCTCTAGCCCCACTGCACTTGACACAGTTTGCTCTCCCTGCCTTTATAATGTTGATCCCCATGCCTGGCAGGCTTCCCATGTCAGCCCTCCCTCCCAACACCATTTCCTCTTCCATCCCCCTGGACACACACCAACACCTGCATGCACGTGCAGTGTGCATGAGTAGCACTAACAAGTGCTTAATAATGCTCATTGGATAAACAAATGAGTTAATGAGTGAAAGTACATTATGGATGCACTGCTGAGTTGCTATGCGATGGAAGTGTAGCCCAACTAACAGGCTCCATGATGGACTATCCCAAATCTGCCAGCTGACTCGTTCCCTTGTAAGAAAGGTAGTTGCAGGGGTCTGTTCTCTTTCCTCCCTCAAAATTATTTCCCCAATTCTGCCTGATGACCTGGCGTTAACAGACAATGGCTTTCTTTGTTCTATAAACTTATTTATTCAATGAGAAATTATTCATCACAAGTGCTCAGGGAAATTATGTAGGATTAAAAATAGGTGGTTGAATGTAGCCATTGGGAGGTGTTTTTTTTGTACGTTTTTTTGAAAACGATTTTTATTGTTATGAAGACAATCACATTGTAAAAAGTTGAGAACAGGTCATGCAAAAAGAGTGATTGATGATCTTTGGCTAATCCCTTCACCTACTTTATCTAGTCATCTCCACCTTCAGCTCGAGCACCAGCCAGTCTGTTCCATGTATCCATGCCTACCCCATGGAGATGGACAAGTGTAGTGAAGGCCAAGGAAGGGGGAAGGAGATAGGCAAGGGGTGGGGGTGGGGGTGGGGGAAGGAGATAGCTGCAATAATGTCAACATTAAATTTTTTAAATTAAAAAGTAATGTTATATGGAATAAAATAAAATAGCAGGGACTTAAAAATAAAAAAAAAAAAAAAAAAGAGTGATTGATTATTTCTGTTTGAAGAAGGTAGTTTATAGACCAAAGAAAGTGATAGTCTGTTAATGCCAGGTAATCAGACAACTGTTCACCCTCACTTTCTCTTTCTGGGTGCTCTATCCTGATCTCTGTGTCCCACTCTCTTCACTGTCTAGTAGTCCTGTGACATTCCTGCTCTTTCATTTCTTGGCTTGTCCTTTGTACACTCGCTGTGTGTTAGGGATCCCAGAGTAGGACCTTCTAATCTTGGGCCAAATAATCTCCCCAGGAGATACTCTCTCATTGCTTTACTTAAATAAAAATTTTAAATATCTTTAGTCTTCATTGATTTTCCAGGCTCTGAATGCAAATTTCTAATTGTTTTCTGGGACAATAAACTTTGATATTGTACTACTTTAAATTAACATCCAGAACATTTGTAACACGCCTGCCCCACACACAGAATACTCGCATATACCTCCATCAGAGAGGAGGTGTGTCCAGTATCAGCAGCGTGGCCTCTGGGCCACACACTTTTTACAATGTGACTTTTTCCACTTCCAGTCCTGTGACTTTGGACAGCTGCCCAGTCTTTCTGCACTTCACTTTCTCACATGTAAAGTGGGGATAATAATGGCACCCTTTTTTTTTTTTTAAGATTGTTATAAAAATACAAAGTGGTTATTCATGTAAAATATTTAGAAGAGTGCTGCTATGGATCTGGATGTTTGTGTTCCCCTAATTTCATATGTTGGAATTCTAAACCCTCAGTGTGATGGCATTAGGAGGTGGGCCTTTGGAGGTGATTAGGTCACGATGGTGGAGCCCTTATAAATGGGATTAGTGCCCTTTTAAAAGAGTTTACTTCCTTTCCCTCTGCTCTTCACCATATGAGGGCACAATGAGAAGACAGCCATCTGCCAACTAGGAAGCATGTCCTCTCCAGGCACGGGATCTGCAGTATTTTGATCTTGGACTTTCCAGCCTCCAGAACTGCATGAAGTAAATTTCTGGTGTTTGAACTACTCAGTCTACATCCTCTTATTAGAGCAGCCCAAGGGACTAACACAAATGTCTAACACAGAGTAATCACTCTAAAACTTGACCATTGTTAGTCATTGTTGCACTTACTACAATATACTTTAACTATTTAATCCTGCATCCTCCCCAGTAACACTGAGATTCTTGATGATAGGAGCTATTTCTCAGTCATCATACGCCAGGAATGCAGAAGACAGCCCGTGAAAGTTGAAAGTTATGTTGAATAAATGAAAACCTTACCTACATCCTGTATTCTCAAATTAATTGAATAGTTACAACCATGGGGACCTCAGCCCCACTGCCCACTTCCCCCCCAGTCATCAGTCTGTGTGTGTCCTTCCAGGGCCTCTGTCCCCATCTCCACTGCCACTGAGGATGCTCATCTCATCTCACCTGGGCTACTGAAATGGCTCCCCAACTAGTTTCTCTGTCAAGTTCATGATACATATCACTCTAGCTTTCTTCCATTCGAAAGAAAAACAAATTGATCATGGCCGATCTTTTTTTTAGGTTGAAAACCTCTGGTTTTTTTTACCTGCTGCCCACAGACTAAAACCCAAACTCCTCAGTATGATGTGCAAGGTTTTTCAAACTCTGGTAACACCTTATACTGTCCCCTGCCATTTTCCTCAATGCTCCTGCTACTGAGCTTCTAAAAATTCAGCAAATACACCAAGTTCCTATAACATCCAATCCTTCTCAGCCTGAAAGTTTTTCCTACCTCTGCTCCTGAGAGTCTTGTTGACCCTTTAAGAGTCAACCTGAGTGCTCATACTTCTGCAAGCTTTTCCCACCTCCCCTAGGGCAGCTGCCATCCTCTGTTCAATGATTCCACCAAGCTTTGTTCTCATCTCTTAATGTACATCTCTTCCAGGAGACTACAGTAAGTTCAGTTTTAAAAAAAAAGATTCCTGGGAAGATGGATAGGAGTGTGAAGAGGAGGTGATGATGGAGACATTTTTTTTTTTTTTTTTAGTAAGGAAGTGAGACCAGCAAAAAATAACAGGCAGGTGCTGTGAGTCCAAGACAATGAATTTTTTGGTATATTGTGGTGTGACAGAGTCAAAGAAAGGCCACTAGAGAATTTAAGTCCAAATAAGAGCTGTTTATTAGCTGGCCGGCGTCTAATTCCACATGCTTTATTACATGCCTTTTATACCTTACAGAAAATAAGATCTTCTTGATATAATGCCCAGGGCCACAGCAATGCTGTATAGAATTAGTTTGCCTTACAGATAACAGGAACACCCAGGCACACCAAGGCACACCCAGGAACACCCAGGTATTTCAAGATACATTGGGTCACACTTAGCCCCGAGCTGCACAAACACAATGCAAGCCTGATTTCTTGAGGTTGCCGGGAAGGTCGAGTCTCTGACTCAAGACCTCCAGGCTCTGTGGACTCTGTCAGACATACAGCCGGCTCCCAACAATTTCTTGGTTCAGGAAGTATTCCAATTTACTGAGGTTTTTTGACTAAACAGGTTCAGCTAGGGGGCATTCAGTGACTTTCCCAATCATCAATTTTGGAGCAGCACAATACTTTACCAATCAATTATGGGGTTATAAACATGCCAGCACAGGTGGACCAAAATACCAACAGGGTTTCCATCTATGTGGAAGTCATCTGCCATTTTCCCTTTCTCCCGGCCATTTCTTGCACCTTCTCTCTTTCTTTCCTTCCAGTGCTTAGTATTGGTCACTTTCTGCAGCAAACTTGAGAAAGAAGAAGAGGAACTTTGGAGGGAGGTGGTAGAAAAATCCCTATGGGTTACAATAAAAAAAATCATTTGCTCTTGCACATTTTGCATTAATCAATGAGTTTTTACCCCCAGAGGTAAGTCAGGCTACCTAATAGTCATGGTCGCCAGCCTCAATGCTATGCCTAGGCTTAGTCTGCTTTTCCACAGTAGGTGTGCACACAAGGACACAAGCCATAGCCAGGCCACTAGGTGCTTTCCACTTTCCCTGTCCTCAGTGATTACCCTCAGAGAACTTCTCTCTTCTTTTTGCATTGTTCATTTAGAAAAAAAAGGTCACAGAAACACAAGGTAAAATAAATGCAAAGGCTTCTCTATCCAAGTTAAAAGTCAATGCTGTGGAAGCATGCTGCTGTGGCAGGGGTCTGGATTAAACCCCAGGCTCTGCTGACTTACGGAGGGACCTTGGCTGAGACACTTGTTTTCTCAGGGACTCAGTTTTCTTCTCTAAAAACATAAGAATGATCATTTGGACATTCTTTTCTGCCTAAGGTCCAATCAGGACCTGGGACTAAACAAAGTGCAGAATTCTACTAAATAATAATAAAAAATATATAGAGAGAGCACGTTGAAGAAAATCTGAACGTAATAAAATCCAACTTATGAAAATGAAACATAAATAGTCACATTAAAATCCAGGTCGCCAGGTGATGTGTCTCAGTGAATTGAGCATCTTCCCATGGACTGAGAGGTTCGATTCCCAGTCAGGGCACATGCCCAGGTTGCAGGCTCAATCCCCAGTAGAGGGTGTGCAGAAGACAGCTGATCCATGGTTCTCTCTCATATCGATGTTCCTATCTCTTTCTCCTTCTTCCTTCCTCTCTCTCTAAAAAAGTCAGTAACAAACA
The DNA here is from genome assembly GCF_014108415.1 of Molossus molossus. Taxonomy (NCBI): domain Eukaryota; kingdom Metazoa; phylum Chordata; class Mammalia; order Chiroptera; family Molossidae; genus Molossus; species Molossus molossus. The sequence goes on along the minus strand of NW_023425351.1, from coordinate 33,368,466 downwards.
TTTTTTTAAATGCAGGTCAAATTCTCATTCTTTCATTCTCAAATTACAGTTTCAGCTGGTGATTACTGAGCGTAAATGCAGATTTGGGAAGGAAACAATTATTTTCCAATTTAGAGACTTTTAAAAATTGCAAAACTAAAATAAGTCCTGCCAGGGTTCTTGTTGCTGCTTGAATATGTGCATAACTCCCATGTCCCATTACAATGCCTTTCTGTCTTTTACATACTTTTGCTTTTCATAATTAACACCATTACACAATTAACTCTCTTTCATAAAAAAAAAAAAAAATAAGTAAAAATGTCTGCCCTGGGGAAAGAAAATTATCTGAATTGATTCCTTGTTACTTCCACAAACAAATAGAGGATTTGTGGCTACATTCTTTCTTTAACAATTACAGGCTGAGAAGGCTCCATGTTTCAGAACTTTCCCTCAACCCAGCATTAGAATGAGGAGGATTCATTGGGTTACAGTTTGGTGACCTTAGCTGTAGATTTAGCCTTCAAGATCGCGATCTGCAAAAACGTGTAGTTGAACTAGATAACCGGCTGAATCTAAAACCCAATAAGCATGCTCATCCTTATTTTTAGACTTTATTTCGCTAAATGAAATAAATGAGAGTAATATTAGTTACATCATTGGCACCACTAAAGTGTTCATTGGGCATCAATAATAAGAGTAACAATAACAATAAAATTTTATGGGTCTTTTTCTCAAAGGAAATTGAAACACTTTACCAACATTATTGTCTCATTAATCTCGTATCTTTGAGAAATAGCGCAGCCTTGTGTGTGTGGAAGGGTATGAGCCAGGGAGCCAGACAGACAGTTGCAGTAATGAGTAAATGAGATAAAGTGCATCAAGTATGTGTCTGTCTGGGTGGTAAGCACTCAACACATAATCCTCTCACTTCTCTCTCCAGAACCACCAGCCATTTCTCCCCAATCTTCTCTCCCCTTCCTGCTCCATCAACCCCTACCCCCTTTCTTTTTTTATAGCAGTGAGAACTGAGACAAGTTTGTTGGGGTGTGTGTGTGTGTGTGTGTGTGTGTGTGTGTGTGTTTTAATTGGTCCAAACTATCCTGATCCTCTCAGAGAAGTCATAAAAACTATCACTATTTAGCTGTCAGGCATGGGCCATAGCATCCAGATCCCACCTCACTCAGCTCTCTGAAGGGCAGGATAGGTAACTGTTCTCTCCTCACATCACTCTTCTTCAGTTCAGAAGAGTCTTAAGTTGGAGGTATCGTAATGCCTACGTTTTGGACACCTGGGTGAAACACAACAAAGTAGAGATGCTATCAAACCCAAGTTGGTGTGCTCAAAGAAACGTCAGAGTTTGGAGTAAAGAAACGTTTATTGATTGAGAAGTTGCCAAATGGGAGACTCAGTGGTGCCTCAGATCCATCTTGCTCACTGCACTAGGTTAGGGGTTTGTAAGAGTTTAGGGGGAGCAGGTACTCAGAAGTGCTAATGGGGCAAGTTTTACTTGGAGAACATTGGAGCTTGGCCATTTATGGCAAAGGGTGTCAGCAGTGGACCCTTCTTTTCTGAAAGGGTTCTAGTGTTCAAGTCCCTTTATGTTTGGTCCTCTGGTTCCATGGGGGCAGGGGTGAGACTTTGGTTCCCCGCACAGGTGGAGGCCACGTTTCTTCTGCGCATGCCCGGGCTGCATGACTTGCACTTCTCATCTGCTGTCTCTGAAAATCTACTCTGTATCTCATTAAACAGGACAGGACCATTATGAGCTGATCTGTGTTTACAGAGACAGGTCAAAAACTAACATCGGATGAGAGCTACACTTTGAAGAACTCGTTATAATCTACATACCAGATTATCTGTATGGCTGTTCCTAAGGTTGCCTCAGCCATGTGACTACAGTCTTAGAACATTGTGGTCTTGCCCTGGGGCATTTTGGGAAAAACTGCACATGCAGCTGGGGTCAGAATCTTAAACAGTGAGCAGTGCACCACCAGAGGCCAGCCTGGTGGTGGTGGTGGTACTGATGGTGGAAGAAGCAGAAATAATCACAGGACCCTCTGCACCTTCCTGGGAAGAATGAAATTACATCTTTCAGATTCAGCTGACTTTTACCCCACTCCAGACATCTTGGGTGAAGATTTTTGTTCCATTTACAAACTAGAAGACACAAGGGCTTTATACCTGCAAACTAGGTAGCTTTATCTTACAGAAGGCAGTGCAAAGCGTGGCATTTCAAAAATACCCGTCGATGAAGTAACTTATTTAAGAGTCAGTGCCATAGCTATCCAACATCTTTTGCCCAGAGCAAGAGGTATTCAACGACTGTTTACTTAGATATATATTTGGACATTCCAATAGCTCTGGAGACTAGTGGGATACTAAACATCATGATGGCTTGCAGAAATAGAAACCGTGACTTTAGGAGTTGGCACCAAACTTCTCCAATTTTGGTGGAATTTTGAGGCCCAGTCACTGGCTTGAGCACCATCATTCTTTTCTATAAGAGTTGAGCAAAACTCCTTCATTCTATAAACACTCACACACACACACACACACACACTGAAAGGATAAGAAACAGTTCCTGAGTCAGAGTGAATGGGAATGCAGTGAATAACCCTCCAGGAAAGCAATGGACTTAGCAACAGGGACTAATTTCTGAGGCAGTATTTTAAAAGGAAATTTGCACAGCTTGGCTCAAATGAGAACAAGGAAAGACAATAATAATGTATTATATTATAAGGTTGTAGGTTTTAAAGATGGAGGGGCAACAGAAAGTATGGTTGCATTTTTAAAGGTGACAACCAAGCAGAACAATGTGAAATTAAGCAAAAGAAAAGCTGGCCGGCTCCCAGCACCGTTTCCTCGGCGGGAAGATCATTACTGGAGAGTGGAGTCTCCCCAGGGCTGCGCGAAAGGCTCATTGCTCATGTCATTTCACACTAAGTACATAAAGCTGCTGGAGGAGGTGACCTGACGGGTCTCCTGTCTCCAATTTCTGTGATTTAAAGGTTCTGTGCTATTACCCAGCAAGAAGCATTGCTTTTGAGTGATTCCATTTGTAAAACGACCCTACAGGTGTTTTCTCTGAGCTCCCACCTGCGCAGAACTCTTTACTTTTTTCCCCACCTATGCACTGAGCTTCGAGATGAGAACATTCAGCGTCTCAAGGTTGAGGAGGGGTGGAGGGGGGTTAAACAGGAGAAAATGGTTGCTTACTTGAGGACAAAAATTAAGAGTGAGGGAAACTGGAGGAAAGGTGAGATCATTACATGCTAGCAAGTTTCTCTGCATCTAAATGGAATTTTGATTTATACACCACAGTCCTGTAAGAAAGCTGTATTGAGTGCAGAAAAACTGCCCATTCAGTTCATCTTCCTCTTGACAAGACTAGAGCACAATAAAAGTACTCATTTAACTTTCGTTTGTTGACGTCCTCAGGTTGTAATTTCATTCTCGAAGAAGTCAGAGTGTGGTGACAGTCTTTGGATGACGCTGAGCGGGTCTGACTTGTTAAAAGCCTTTTAATGACAATTCTGGAATGCAATATGTGTGTGTCTTTTACCTGACCGATGTAAACCTTGCTCTTTTGGTCCAGAGGGTCTTGGACTCACAAATGATCAACCTTCAGAAAGCAACCCTTGCTGGTTTTCAATGATAAGTACAAGGTTTAGCCTGACTCCTTTCCCCCTTTCGTGGGCAGTTGTGAATGGGACGCGTTGTGAACACTGTATACTGTAAGAGAGCGTACCGCCGGTGCAACACACTTCATCAGGATCCAACGCTGTAGTTGTGGTGGCCAGGATGAAAACATGTTAAACTAGATTTAATGTTTTAGGCTAGAGAAGAATAGCAAGGGGACTTCACCAGGTACTCAGCAAGACATTTTCCATCAGTGAAACATTGAAGCTCTGGGGTAATAAAAGCGATTAGTCACAGACCCCCAGGTTCTGGGAACCACAGGGAAAAAGAGAACAACACCATATCTCATCTTCTCAACCTCCCCCACCCCAAATCCTGTTTTCTTTTCTTTCTGCTCACGTTCCCGCACATTGTCTCAGAAGCATCAACTGACTCAGAAACCTGAATGTAGCACAGTAACCACAGTAACCAAATAGCAGAAGAGAGTAATAGTTGCCGGACCTAAGACACCCAGAAGCCTTTGTTTGCCTTGGAACATGGATGGGATCTGAATGGTTCAGATTTCACTAAAGAACAGGAGCGCCATTTTCCGGTCGGCTCAAGCTTGTGATCCGGACTTGGCTGCTCTGACTCATGTCACCTCTTGAGAATGGACCCACCCACAGAGTCACATCCTTGTTTTCCTTAAATTTTACGTGTAGATGAATTTTTCAGCATTCCTTTCCTGGCACATTGTATGCAACACCTTGTAGCACTTCCTATGGAATTCTGTAACTAACATATGTGCATATTTATTTCTGACACACAATATGAAAAGAGAAAGAAAGGGACAAGGTCTAAATTCCTTTATATTATATGCTCCCAAAGTTTGGCCTAGAGTTAGTGATTTAAAGAAAAAAGGTTTTTGAATGAAGAAAATAAATGAAAAAGTTTGTCAAGAAAGTTAGCCCTGTTTACTGTTATCAAGGAATCAAGCAAATATCTAATGCTTTGATATAGCCCAGAATCCTATTTTTGAGCTAACATTGAATTATTGTTGCTACAGTACACTTACCAAGAAGCTGGCAAGCAATTACTTGGAAACTTCTTCCAGTGAGGATCTCAAGGCCTCACATAACAGCCCATTTTGCCTATGCACAGCTGCTAAATATTTAATATATATGGGGCTAATATATGTCCCTTAGAAATGCCCACACACTTTGAGGTTACTTCTAGTACATGAGTCTATGAAAAAAAATCAATTACTGTTCCAATTAGAAACAAGACAAAGATGCTATCTCTGCTATTATTCAACATTGTATAAGAAATATTAGCCTATACAATAAAAGAATGAAAAGAAGTGAATACATAATTAAAAGGAAGATGTAAAATTGTCCTTAAAACATGCCAGTATTCGAAAAATTCCAAGCAAATTACTGTTACGCTATTTGAGCTAGTAAGGGAATTTAGTACCAGTATAAATCAGTGGTAAATGCTTACAAATGCAGCTGACCACAGAGTCCATTTACAGTAGCTGTAAACGAATAACAACTGCGTGGCATGCACTTTGCCTCGCCTGCAAAGTCAACATCCAGTCCTGTCTTCTGTGATGACACAGCTCTGATAGTGTCAGGCTCAGAGAAGGGAGACACCACTCCCAGCTCAGGAGTAAGTTCTAAAAGGAGGAAGTCAATTGTTCATGGTTATCATTCTCTTTGTGTATGATTGGTTTAGGGAGACCAGCAATGTGTGGGCCATATGATGGGTGCTCCTTGGAAAGACTTGCTTGCACTTCAAACATGACACCAGCAATTTTTTGAGTAGTTTTTTCTAGGTCTGGATGTGATGCCTGTGTGGCAGCCACTCAGTGAGAAGGAGGGGACAGGCCAAAGGACTAAAGAGAAGCAGTAAGCATGATAGAGCTGAAGGCTGGACGGCACCTGGGTTCTGATGATCATGGAAGCCACCGAGTTGACTGGTCCTTAGGAAAACTACCCTGGAAATTGCGCAGTATAAGCAAAGAAATATTCTTTATTGTTTAAGCCATTTAACAAATAAGAGAAGCAAAATACTCAGGCATATTATTTGCAATACACCTAACCAATCAAGAATGAATATCCAGAAGAAAAGAAAAAGAGAGTGAGAGAGAAAACAAGAGCTCTTATAAATTAAGAGTAAAACTATAAATAACTAAATAGAAAAATCAGCAAAGGATATGAACTGAAAATTTACAGAATGGGATAATAGAATATTTATGAACTTATGAAAGAATGCCCAACTCAGCAGAAATCAGAGGAACACAGAGTGAATGATGAGTATGATTTCTCATTTATCAGGCTGGCAAAGAAAAAATGTCTGACAAATTAAAGTCGCGTTGATAATGGTATGGATAATTCCAATGGAAGTTCCTGGGAGCAGAAACATTGCTTTATTGTTCTGTTGTACTTTTTGTATCTAGAATGCATTTCCAATTCATCAGGTCCTTGCCATTTAGTAGATACTCTAGGAATACAACAAAAAGTAATAATGATAACAACATTATATAATATTGATGATGTGTATTTATTATAACGAGAGCTAACACTTATATAGAACTTATTATGTACAGAAACTGTTCTAAGAGTTTTACATACACTACTTCATTTAATTGTCATAACAACCCCATGAGCAAATAAATTAGATTTGAATAAAAGCTAAGCAGCTTACCCAAGGTTACTGAAGGTCAGTTTCATGGGCATGCAACCTGTGCAGTTGCTTTGAAGGACACCATATAGAGAAGATTTAATGCTCTACTCCCCCTATCTCAAACTTCTTAATCAATCTTTTAAAAAATTCCCTGCATTTTGTATAGGGCCCTGCAAATGTTGTAGCTGATCCTGCTTAGATTTGGAAGTGTGGTTTCTGGTGAACTCATCATTAATCACTATACTCTACTACTCTCTTGAGACGAACAGGGGATTATTTTTTATTTATATGTTTAATAAATATCAACTGCATATTATATACCAGTCACTGTTCTAGACATTGAAGATACAATGATGATCAAGGCAGGAATGGCCCCATAATCATAAACCTTATTTTAGATAATAAATAAATGAATAACATAAAAACATAGGATTGTGATACATTCTCTAAGGAGAATTAAACTAGATTTGTAAGATTAAAAGCAACCAGTAGCTGGTATACAGTGACCAAGGAAAGATGGTGTTTAAAATAAGATCTAACCAAGAACACACCACTCATAAGATGATCTGAAGGAAGCAGGTTTCACTTAGTTCTATGGTTCATCTTTAGGGGAGAAAAAAAAAGCAAATATTTTCTAGTCTAGAAAAGGAATTATTGTTATTGTCTCTTCCTCATATGAAAAATTTTATACAAAATTTGATTCCTGCCTAATTCATTTTTTCAAAATGGATATGGTATCCAAAGATCCATTGAGAAAGCTTCATACCTTATGTTGACGTGTCAGAGGAATTAGCCAGTAATTTACGGGTCTATAAATTAAACTTGGTATGCCTAATAAAATCTGGCCATATTACTAATTAATTGCAATGAGAACAAGATAAAATTGATTAGAATATTGGCTCATCAGGTCTAGGCCCTCGCTTGTAGTCTGTGTGGCAAGTGCCTCCTTGAATTGTGTAGTGCGGCTTCCCTACTCCGAAGCTGACTCACAGCCTCTACTTTCCAAAGCCAGTAGAAATATAGAATATTATAGCTTAGGCTCTTTGGTTTATAGACAAAGAGGCTAAGGACCAGTAAATTTATTCAGAGCATAAAAAGCAGTTTTACCAGAAGGAAGGGGGATGGGAGGAAGTAGAAGAGGGTAAAGGGAGGATAAATGGTGATGGAAGGAGACTTGACTTTGGGTGGTGAACACACAATACAATATACAGATGATGTATATAGAATTGTACAACTGAAACCTATATAATTTTATTAAGTAATGTCACCCCAATAAATTCAAAAAATAATAATGATAACAATATTATATGCCCTGGCCAGTTTGGCTCAGCGGTTAGAGCGTTGGCCTGCAGTCCAGAGAGACCCGGGTTCGGTTCCCGCTAAGGGCATGTACCTTGGTTGCAGTTTGTCCCTGGCCCTGGTTGGTCGTGCGGGTGGCAGCCACTCGATGTGTCCCTTTCACGTCGATGTTTCTCTCTTTCTCTCTGTTCCTCTCTCTCCCTCCCACTCTATCTGAACAAAAAGTGGAAAAATGTCCTCGGGTGAGGATAAAAAAATAAAAAAATAAAAAAATATTATATGATATTGATTATGTATATTTATTATAACAAGAGCTAACACTTATATAGTACTTATTATGTACAGAACCTGTTCTAAGAGTTTTACATACATTAGTTCATTTAATTGTCACAACAACCTACTCCTTTCTTATAATAGTGATCACTTAATTGTAATTAGAATCTAACTTCCTTCATTTATCAAACTCTGTACTACTGAAAATGACAAATAGCTCCTGGAGATTTGAATAAACCAAAGGTACAGTGGGAAATATGAAAACCCTTGTCTCTTAAGAACAGCACACCTCAAGTCCTGTTCATATCTATTTGAAAACTTACTGGCTCTCCTTGGCTTCTTTTATTTTTTATTATTATTATTATGTTTTGGTATGTGCCCCTAGCAGGAACTGAACCCGGGACTCTCTGGTCCGCAGGCTGACGCTCCAACTGCTGAGCCAAACCGGCCAGGGCTCCTTGGCTTCTTTTCAAGAATAGAAAATAATTTTCTTAAACTCAATTACTTTTTAATGAAATTAATAAATTTTTTTATACCAAAAGTAAAAATTAAATATAACCCCCACCCCCCTCCAGGAATAAGGGAGGCTCAGAGCTGTCATGGTTTTCAAGCCATAATTTATAAAAAGACTTGGGGCTCCAGAGGGATCCCTCAATGGCCAGATGGGTGTGGGGTGGTGGTAAGGAGTAAGGAAAAAATGAAGGGGGAGTGGGTCTGGGGGGACACTCAGCTCCTCCTTCTATGAGAGTGAATTCTGCTCATTTGTTCTGTATATTAGGATTCAGAGATAAATGTTTATTAAAACCAATGTTTGATATCCAGAAATCTATAGAGCTGTAACTCTCATAACTAAGTTTTGATGTTGCTAGGATGAGAAAGAGACTTTAGACTTTTTCAGAAGACACACACAGAAATAACAACAGAGAGAGAGGGAGGGAGGGAGAGATGGAGAGAGAGAGAGAGAAGGAGGGAGGGAGGGAGAGATGGAGAGAGAGAGAAAAGGAGAGAGTAGAATTTATTGAAAGTGTAGTAGGTTCTCATAGAACTCTAAGGAAAATACCTACACAACTATGGATTGGGTCAGGGCTGGTTCTCAACCTTCCTAATGCCGTAACCCTTTAATACAGTTCCTCATGTTATATGTGGGCGGACCTGCCTGGAGACTGATAGAGGAGCCCTGCCTCGGTGACCCCTGTGAAAGGGTCGTTCGACCCCCAAAGGGGTCGTGACCCACAGGTTGAGAACTGTTGGGTCAGGCAAAGACCAGATAGGAAGAGCTGCCCAGAGCTCCTGAATTCATGTGTCTCCAGTCCCACAATCCAGCCCAGACAGAGCAGATGCCCTTGGTCCGCCAGTTTGCAGTGCCCAAGAGAATCTGAGTACCTTAGCTGAGTCACATACCCGCTGCAGAACAATTAACCAAAGTCAAGGGGGCAGGTTCATGAGGTGCCAAAGTGACTGCTGAGGGTTGACTTCTATAGCAGAGCAGGTCTCCCAAAAGAAAATGGGCTTGGAAGATACTCGACTTTCAATCCCAGCACCTATCTTACTAGGTATCAGGATACCAGCCATGTCAAGTTCTTGGATATGAGGCCAATGCCACTGTTATGGGTTGAACTATGTCCCACCAATGCCTGTATGTTGCTGCCCTAACCCTTAGTACCTCAGAATGTGATCCTATGTGGAGATAGGGTTTTTGCAGAGGTCATCAAGTTAAAACAAAGTCATTCATGTGGGCCCTAATCCACTGACTGGTGTTTTTACTGAAAGGAGAAATTTGGACACAGATATGCAGAGGGAGAAAATGTGAAGACGTGGAGAAAGCCACGTGAATGTGAAGACGGCTGTCTGCAAGCCAAGGAGCAAGACCTCAAACAGATCCTTCCTTCATGGAGCTCAGAAGGAACCAACCTGCCCACACCTGGATTTTGGACTTTTGGCCTTCAGTGAGACAATTAATTTCTGTTGTTTAAACCACACCGTGTGTGGTACTTTGTTATGGGAGCCCTAGCAAACAAATATAATTATTTTAAGAGATAGTCTCTTTCTGTAGAGCTACATAAATTCATCCCCCCCCCCCCCCCCACACACACACTCCCAAATATGTGAAGAGTCAGGTCATTTAGATGACTGTGTGATTCCAGGAAAGCCACTTGAACTTTCTGTGTTCCAGGTTCTTCTCCTCAGAGGAAACAGGATGTCCTCAACTACTTACAATTTGGTTGAGGTTTTCAGGATAAATCAAAACATTGTATTGGAGAGTTCTCTAAAGAATGTCAAGCAATCTGACTGGAATACTTTTTTCTGCTGTGAAAAAGTAGACATCACATCTATTTTATTTCTAGTCATCTAATACAACTAAATTAGATAATGAGAAATTATAATTGAATCATTTTAAGCATTGTTGTGTTCACATTAAAAAGGTGGAGGACGTCCGGCCAGTGTGGCTCAGTGGTTGAGCATTGACCCATGCACCAAGAGGTCATTGGTTTGATTCCCGGTCAGGATGCATGCCCAGGTTGTGGGCCTGATCCCCAGTGGGGGGCATGCAGGAGGCGGCCAGTCGATGTTCTCTCTCATCAATGTTTCTATCTCTCTCTTCCTCTCCCTTCTTCTCTCTCTAAAATCAATAAAGAAAAAAAAAAAGGTGGAAGAAAATAGAAAATCTTCAAGTCAACCTAAGTCCATAGTACTATTTGCTTTAAAGTTTAATTATTTTCTTCAGCTTTGTTATGATTGCTTTTTTCTCTTATTTCTTAAACCTTTCTATTTTACTTTGTGAGTGTTGAGTAATCTGATTAAGAAGATTAGAAAGATTAATAAAAACCTTTTCATCATTTAAGGAACTTGGAAGGATCCTGTTACATTACTTTATATCAAAATATATTAAAACACTTTTGAGATAGAAATGTCACTCCACATGAACTCTAGCCTGGAGCCTCTCATGATGACTTTGTGAACACCATAGACTGGATTGCGGCCTCATAAAGCTAGTGTGTGTATACGCCTCTTGCAGGCCCCGTACTTGGTCGGATTTAACTACTCTTCCTGAACCGTGACTTGCTTTTACTGGTGTAATATTAGGTCAGAAGCCGTATCATCTCCATGCTGGGTAGAGCTGCAGCTATTGGGTCTGTTACCCTTGACATTATGAAACTTGCCTGAGAGATTTTTGTTGCTTTGTGGCAACTGCCTTGAAACTTGATCTTGGAAGGTGGCTTTCTATTATGAGTTTGCAAAGCTGTAGGTAAATAAAATACAGTTTCACTGGTCTAGATATTGAGCTGAACCAATTCCAAATAATGGACACATATGGTCTGGGTTGAGGACTTTTTTTTCCCCCCGCATTTATCTTTAGATAGAGCAGGAGGGAGAGAGGAAGGAAGAGAGAGAAATATTGATGTGAGAGAGATGAGACACATTGAGTGGTCACAACCCACATGCCCTGTGGGGCCAGGGACAAACTGCAACCAAGATACATGCCCTTAGCGAGAACCGAACCCGGGACTCTCCAGTCTGTGGGCCTATGCTCTAACCTCTGAGCTAAACCGGCCAGGGCCTGAGGATGTTTTTATTATAACTATATTATAACTATGTTTGTTAGGTTGAAGCAATAAATTAAATAAAATTTTTTTTACTCTTCACCCAAGGATATTTTTTAATTCATCTTCAGACAAAGTGGGAGGCAGGGAGGGGAAGAAAGCGAGAGAGAAACATCAGTGTGACAGAGACACAACGCCACCCACATGACCCAGTCCAGGGCTAGGGATGGAACCCCAACAGAGGTACATGCCCTTGACTGGAATCGAATCAGTGACTCTTTGGTCTGCAGGCCAATGCTCTAACCACTGAGCAAAACTGGCCAGGGCAAATTTATTTTTTTAATTAATTTAAAAACAAACTACAGATCTAACATGCCTCCTTAGAATGACTAAACTCTTTCCAGTTCTTTGTAAATAATAAGCCCATGCAGTATTGACTGAGTTCACTAGTGCCATTTAAAAAATATTTTATATCCACCATTTTAAAAATAGCTCATGTGTTTTCTGATTATTTTCCTCTGCTAGATAATTGATCAAAATATCTAACAGAGATACTGACAGACTTGATGGAGCAGTTGTCACACTTCTACTTATACTCATAGCTTTTTGGGGCCACTGTACTAGAAAATGCTAAGAAGTTAGCCCTTCGTGTTACCTTCTATACACAGGTGAGCTGATATTCTCACATATGCTTAAGTTTACCATAGTTTATATGAAATACTAAAGCATAAATTAATTTATAGTTCATAAATTACATAGCATTCATGTATTAATTTATTCTCTATGGATCATTTCTAAGAGATATTTAACCCATCTTTGCACACCACGGCTCCATGCTCAAATTGCAGACTATTTTAAAAATTATGACAAATTTTGCCCTTGATTTTTATATTGGGAAACTCAGAGTCATTTCATTTTCTTCCCCGTCTTCACAACCTCTCTATTCAAATCCATTTATAATTCCTTTTTACTTTGCTTTTTAAAAAATTGTTGGTTCTTTTTTTCCCTCAGTGTCTCTCCATAACGAAGCCACGTTCTTTTTTTTTTTTTTTTTTTTATCCTCACCCGAGGACATTTTTTCCATTTTTTTGTTCAGATAGAGCGGGAGGGAGAGAGAGGAAGAGAGAGGGAGAGAGAAACATCGATGTGAAAGTGACACATCGAGTGGCTGTCACCCGCACGACGAACCAGGCCGGGGACAAACTGCAACCCAGGTACATGCCCTTAGCAGGAACCAAACCCAGGTCTCTCTGTACCGCAGGCCGACGCTCCAACCGCTGAGCCAAACCGGCCAGGGTGAAGCCACGTTCTTTATTTCTCACCTGGATCAGGCTGAGAGCTGCCTCTCAAATGCCTGTATCTCTAGTCTTGTCTTGTCATTGTCTCTCCAATCAGTTTCAATCTTACTTCCATATACCTACCAGAGTTGTTTTTCTAAAATGAAAATAGGATCCTGGCATTCTCTACTCTAAGTGTTGCCGTGTTCACCATTGCCAGAGGAATACATTCCAGGCTTCTTAGCATGGTATTTAATGCCTTTTAAATCCTGGCCCCTGTCTTTGATCCTTATGCCCTGCACCTTTATTCAAGCCTCCTGCATTCCTGCTTCATCAGACTATTCACTGTTCCCTGGACGAGTTCTTTCATGCCTCCAAGCTTGTGCTGATACCATACTATATCTGCAATACACACATATTCTCACACAAACATATATGTTGTCTTCTTTTATATATTCCTCTGCAAATTGTTGTTTTCACAACACCGTTTGAGAGTTTGGTCTATGTTGACACACTCAACTCTAATTTAGTCATATTCAGTCTTGTACAGTCTTCCTTTTTTGAATATGACACTATATTATCCCATTTCCCTCCTGGTAGACATCTAAGTTAGTCTAAGATTACCAACAATGCTGCAAATAACAGTAGCACTCATGCCTATATTTGCATGTATGAGTAATTTGGAAGGTTAGCAACCTAGAAGTGAAACAACTGGAAAGGAGAATACATACACTATTAATCTGAAACATACTGCCAAAAACATCATTTTAAAGATGTTTTCCATTCATGTCACAACCAATAATATCTATTTAGCTTCATACTTATCTTCAGAAGATATTATCAATCTTTATAATTTTCCCAATCTTAGGGGGGAAATGTCTTAATTTCATGTTTGTTTCTTTTCCCCTAATGTTTAATGAGTTTGAGTTGTTTTTTTCCATATGTCTTTATTGGCCTATTGTGTTTCTTCCTGTATAATGTGCCTATTTAAATATTTTTTGTGCTTGCTTGGTTTAAATGTCAAAAACATCTTTCAAGGGTCAAACAAAACCTCTAGATGTAATTAATTCTTTTTAAATGGCTACATAAGATTTCAAAGCATGTATTTCATAGCTTATTCAATGGTTACCATGTCAACGGATATTCAGAATGCTTCTAGTATTCTGCTATTACTACTTAACGTTGCATTAAACATCCTGGTATATAGATCCTTACCAAGAGATGTGCACAGTGTTTTAGTAGAATTTTCTAAATGTGAGATTGCTGGGTCAAAACACTGACATATTTGCATGTGCTTTTCATTTTAATAAATACCAATAGTTAACTTTTCTTTAAAAATATATTGGGCAATGCATTACGCATATAAATTCTTTGGTTAATCTCTTTCCGCTGTCTTGTTCCCCTTCCTTCTGAGATTCATCAGTCTGTTCCATGTTTCCATGCCTGTGGTTCTATTTTATTCATCAGTTTATTTTGTTCATTAGACTCCACATATAAATGAGAACATGTGATACTTGTCTTTTTCTGACTGGCTTATTTTGCTGGAAGGGGGCAATGGGGGGAAAAAGGGGACATCTGCTATACTCTCAACAATAAGAATGAAATGAATAAAAATAAATAAATAAATAACCAAACCAAAAAAAAAAAATTGGCGCATATATCCACCAGCCGCATGAGAGCCCAGCATCCTCTTACCAGTTTGGACTAAGCAGGCATGCCCTGGAGTCAGAATGCCTCAGTGCAAAGCTCACTGCCTCCTATTATCAGCTCTAGGGTTCTGTTTTCCGCTGTAAAATTCTGAGCATAGGGATGGTAGGCATTTTATGGGATTTTCATAAAAATTATATGAAATATTTGAAAATGCTTAGAACTATTCCTCATGCATAGAACCCCCTCATAATTATTAGCCATTATTAATTGTTGCCAATTTGATGTTAAAAAAATTGGTACAGAACAGTTGTGGGCTTTTTCTTTTTATTGAATTTATTGGGGTGACGCGTTAACAAAATTATATACAGGTTTCAGGTGGCAATTCTAAAACGCATCATCTGCACACTGTATTGTGTGTTCACCACCCCAAGTCAAGTCTCCTTCCAACACCATGTATCCCTCCTTTACCCTCTTCTGCCTACCTCCCAACCCCCTCTGTCCAAATTTTATTAAGTATGAACGAGGAGAAGCTGAAGCTCTATTTTCCTATTTTAAATCGCCTCTCTTAATTATTCTTCCTGGAAACAATCCCACCACTTTTCTGAAGCCAAACATTCTTCCTCATTTTCTGTTGCACTTCAGCATCCGCAGATGAAATGTACTCAGAGCCTGGCAGCCATGGCCCTTCCCCCAGGGGCGGCAGCCTCTGTGACTGCACTTTGCCATCCATACAAACGACTATGCTTATTTTTATTCTGAAGCTTCACTCTCACTGTCTGGTTTGTGAATTATGTGTCTGTGTTTGGTCTGTGTTCTGTTTCCTGCCAGGATGTTCACTCCTCACCAGTCGGTCACTCTTCATCAATAGAGACACCTGATTGTCACACTCATTGGTAATCCTCCCACTGTACCCAGTGAAAATATATTCATTTTCTTGCTGTGTTCAACCCCATCTCTTCTCATGTATCAGTGAATCTGGCATTATGATGAAAATGACAATATTAAGAGAACAGATGGAGGACCTACCTGTAAGGCCTTGAACATGTTATTTAACCCTTCTATGTAGAGACTTCCTTCTTTCTGGTCTCCTTACTCACAGATTATAACAGAATCATCTTCTGAATAGCTAGAATAATTAGCTATTAGCTGGAAATTTATTTTCTTCAGTTATAGGGAAGAAAAAACAAACTGATATTGGAAAACACTTGATCTCAATCAACTTAGATGACTGTAATATTCTCAACATCATCCAAGTCTTCCCCAATATCCTATCCCAAACCTCCTTCCCAATCAATGTCCCGACTTTCATATAAGAGACTTGATGAGGCTATGAATTCACCTTCGGTAATCCACACAATTAAATTTTGTTTCTGATCTTTCAGAGAGATTTTCACAGAACTCAGGAAATGAGAGACTATGTTTAGATTGACCACAGAAGCATTCTGGTTCTCTGAATGTGAACTTGACTGGGCCGTGGCTTGAGAGTTGAAAGAGCTTCTATCTGGAAGGGCTTCACTGCACCATGCCCCTGCTTCTCACTCAACGTTTGTAGCCACCACTGGAGCCATAACCAGGGAACCCAGCCACCACCTGAGCCTTCCAAACACCTGCTTCATCCCATCAACTGTGGATGATGGGGTTGTTCATCACGATGTCGCCGAATGTCATGACTTATTTGGATCCCATTATTTTGGATTCCTTTCGGCAAGGGTCTCGGCACTGCTGAGAGGTCAGTTCAAGAGAGAAGTTCACGAGAGGTCAGTTCAAAGAGAAGACCAAACCAATCCCTAAAACAACACAAATGTTTGAGAAGACAAAAACATGCTGAGACAATATATGTGCAATACATCAAACTACAAATTATTAATATCTAGAATACAAAAAATGCTACAATTAATAAGAGAAAAACGAATAACAGAAGATAAAGTTGGCAAAGGGCTATGGGCAGCCAGAGGCACACAGGGAACTGCCCAGTGATGCGTGGTCACCTGATTAAGGATTGAATCCTCAGGTGTGGTTCTTTTTAGGTGTGTTTTTTGGTCTTAAAATGCAATTTGCTGATATTAATATACTAATAACAGTTTCTTTTGGTTAATATTTTCTGGGTAGCTTTTCCTTTGTCTAGCTTTCTGAATCCTCAAGTTGTTGGGTCTGCTTAAAAGAAAATAATCTATTTTTTTCCACTGGTGAGCACAATTCAGTTATATTTACTGTGATCGTGACTATATTTGGAACTTTTTCTACCATCTTGTTTTGTGTTTGTTATTTTTTTCTGTTTTTATTATCTCTTTTAGGTTATTATTTTTTAAATTAATTTTATTTCTCTTCTTTATTCTTTGAAAATGTATACCCCCTATTTTTTCCAATGGCTATTTAAAAATTTTTAATACTGAACTTAAATGTTGACATTTTCTCCATGCCGTCTTTTTTTCAAACAACAAATATGTTAGAACACCGAGTCTGGTCAACTCCATCCAATCTTTCCTGCTGTCACTGTGCAGCATTTTTCATCTGTCTGATTTATTTATCTGAAAATGTAAACATTGTTATTTCATACACTCATATTTTTTATGTTGACTGAAATGTTTAGCAGGTAAATATCTTTTTTCCTCATTTAATATTGCATCTCACACTCTTTCTAGGATAACATATCTTAAGTTCCTTTAGTGATTGTAGATAAACTCAGTATTTATTTGTCCCAACTGTTTTCATGCTTATTCTGGAAAGAGAACAAAAATGCCAGATTATTTTTTCTCTGCACTTTGAAAATACCCTTCCAATCTCTTCTGGCTTCCATCATTAAGATACATGCTGTCAATTTTATTCATGTGGCCATTTATTTTTCTATGGATTTTTATTTGTTTGTTAATCCTTATCTGAGGATATTTTTCCATTGATATTGAGAAAAAAAGAGACACACAGAGAGAGACATTGATGTGAGAGACACATTGATTAGCTGCCTCCTGCCCGCATCTGACCATGGCGGGGATAGAACCTGCACCCCAGGTACATGTCCCTGACAGGGAATTGAATCTGAGACCCTTCCGTGCACAGGCCAATGCTCTAACCACTGAGAAACACAGGCTAGGGCGTATTTTTGTATGGTTTTTTAAAGATTTCCTTACTTTGGTGATCTAGGAAACTATGATGTATTTCGGTATTGACTTTGTCTTCTTTTTATCTGCTCAACACTCATTTATGCTGTTTGAATACAACGATTCATGTTTTTAATCAATTATGAAATATCTTAGCTTTTATCTCTTTAAATAGCTTCCTTCATTGTCTCAATTCTCTCCTGAAAAATGTCCTATTGGGTTGATTCAATTTTTCATGATAAATGTTTTTCTTTATATTTTTTATCACAGTTTTTCTTACTGTAAAACATATCTGTTCTTTTATTATATGTGCTTCTTTCTCATATTTTGTATATTATAGTTGTTCTCATTTACTGTGGCTAAATTCTTAGTGTGTTTTAATTTTAATTGTGAATTTACATTCAGTGCACTTTCTCTGTGGAACTTTCACTTGACTGGGAACCAGGATGTGTCCCTCTTCAGAGGATGCATGTTTTTCTTACTACATGTGTTAAGCATCTTACTTCATGCTGTTTATTTTGTCCTTTTTGTTTCATTATACTTGTCTCTTGCTATGCATGTTATATTTTGTTTTCTTTTGGATCAACCTACGTTCATTTCTTGGCTGTGGTTCCCTAAACCACAAGCGTAGAGTAGATTTGAACTCTAGACCAATGTGGTTACGCATTCCCAGTGGGAACGTTTTGTCCATTGTTTGCTGGCCACTGAAAATACCTGCCAAAAGAATAAGCTTCTTTGTTTTCTACCTTTGTTCACAAGAAACTTTTCTTGGTTATTGTTTTTGTTTGCTTTGTTTTATATTTTATATCTACTCTTTTACTACTAGTGTAGCTAAGCTTTGTTCGGGAGCTTCTCTTTCATCTCCGTCCCTTTGCCTGGGTCTCAGGGCTGGTCTCCTGGGAAGGGTCTGCTTTTCTGGAAATTATTCTGCAGGGGAGTTCATGATTTCAGCTCTATTTCCCAATCAGTTTTCTAATTCTTTTCTTTTCTTTTTTACCTCTAAGGATTTCTTTACATTATAGTGAACACATTAAAAATGGTTTGTTCTGCTGGCCAGTGTGGTCAGTGGTTGAGCATCGACCCATGAACCAAGAGGTCGCTGCTTTGATTCCCGGTCAGGGCACATGCCCAGGTTGTGGGCCTGATCCCCAGTGGGGGGCACGCAGGAGGCAGCCAATTGATGTTCTCTCTCATCGATGTTTCTCTCTCTCTCTCTCTCTCTCTCTCTCTCCCTCTTTCTCTAAAATTAATAAAGAAAAAAATAAAAATGGCTTGTTCTATTTTATCCACATGGAAATGTATGTTGTAATGAAGCTTTTCTGGGTATGTATTCCTCATTATTACCAGAAATACAAATCTTAAAATTTTCATTTGAACTTCATCTTTGATTCAAGAGTTCCATGAGGGGTAATTTTAAATTTTCAAATAGTTGTGAGTATTGTTGCTTAATTTTGAGATTTACTGAAGGGGTATTTAAATATGACCTGTAAGTTTCCCCAATTGGGGAATTTATTGGGATTTCCAATGTGGTCTAGTTATCATCAATTTGATAAATATTTTAAGGAAAACAAAAAAAAAAAAGGCATTTTTTTTTTTTTTACAAAAAAATAGTTTTATTTATCTAAAACATTCTTTTATTAATTTATTTTTGTTGCAGATGTTTCTCCCCGCCCCATTGACTCCCACCTCCCTATCCCCTCCCACCCCGTCCCCAGCTTTGTTGTTTACGTACATCAGTTATCCATACATGCCTATAAGTTCTGTGGTTTATTCCCTCCTTCCCCCCCGCTTACTGAGAAATGTCAGTCTGTACCCTACTTCTATGACTCTGGGTCTGCTTTGTTCATCAGTTTGTGTAGTTCATTATATTCCAAAAATAAGTGAGATCATGTGATATTTGCCTTTCTCTGCTTGGCTTGTTTCACTTAGGATAATACTTTCCAGGTCCCTCCATGTCGTCTCAAAGGATAAGAGATCTTTCTTTCTTACAGCTGCATAGTACTCCACTGTGTATATGTACCACAGCTTTTTTATCCACTCGTCTACTGATGGACAGACACCTGGGCTGTTTCCAGATCTCAACTATTATAAATAGTGCTGTTTCCAGGTCTTAGCTATTGTAAATAGTGAACATAGGGGTATATTCTTTCTGATTGGTGTTTCAGTTTTTAAAAGAAGAAATGTCAATTCGTATTCCAATAATTAAATTTATTAATTAGAGTGTTTCATGTCCTCACATTTTATATCTAATAATTTGTCAAAAATTAAAAGTGGAAATAACATGTCCCAAAACTACTGCACTACTTTACTTCCCCTTTTCTCTAGCAGTTTCTGCTCTGTGTACGTCAATACCATTCTATTGGCTATCTAAATTTTGGTTCTATTATAAATTCAGCATGAATAGTAAATTTTATCTTTCTTCTATTTACTGGTTCTGTTTTAGAATTACATTTCAATGGATAGTCATGGTCCACTCCTTTATTTAGTTGTTTGCCCATCCTTCCTTTTATTGTTTTTTATTTATTTATTTTATTTTGGGTTATCTTTTGTGTATGATGCTTATTTAGATATTTTGAAGTGGCCAAAATTATCTTTGTGTTTGAACGGCGAGTTTAACCTTTTTTACAACTTATAGTTGTACATGAAATAGTCCTATGCTCTGTGTTTTATGCTGTTTATTTTGTGTTTCCTTTTACTTGTCTTTCTCTATATAGACATTTTATTTGCTTTGTTTTTGTAGTGGTTTAGAAGTCACCCTGTTTTTACGTTTCTACTGATCACTAAAAATTAGCATTTAAGCAACATACTGTAATATGTACATTTAAATGTTTCTACATCAGTGCTGAAGTGTTAGCATTGACTTCCTCCTATGAAAGAGGAGACACATGGGTCGCTTCACTTCCTCTGCTGCCACCAACCCACCCCACGGTCCCATTCTAATAAAAGAACATTCAACTTCTTAGATCAAATTTGGTATTGATAAATGCTATAGATCTTCTCTTTAAATTTTTGTTTTGTCACATTTACATGATTTTGTTTTACAATTGTTGATCGAATTAAACAATGTTCAAAGAATTTCAGTGCTTACTGGCTGTCATACCATAACTTCCTCATTTTTGCCATCTCTATTTTAATTAATCTCTTGTTCCACTGGTGAAAGAAACATTTTTTTTTCAGAAGTGAACGTGGGCAGTGTACTTTCTAAGAGTTTGCATACCAGAAACTAACTTTCTGTTTTGGCAAAGCACATGACCAGTCATCTGGTTGAGTACAGAGCTTTTCAGTAGCAACAATTTCCCTCAAGAAAAGCATTTCTCCGTTTTTTTCACCAGGCATTACACAATGGAGGGACACGTTCTATGTCCTGATGTTATTTTACACTGATCATTTAAGAAGATATGCCAGGCCGGAGATGCAGCTGTCCTTGGGAAACAGTGAGGCTATGGGAACCCTGCATATTTCAAGTAGGGTCTTTGCTTGTCCATCAGTCCCTCCCTGTTGTCTTCTCCTACAGAAGAAGCCAGTCCTGCAGACATGGTGTGCCCTCTATTGGCTGCCCACACTAGGGAGAAGGAGGACAACACTGGGTCATCGATATCAGGACCTGTCCTCCACGCTGCTAACCCTCTGTTTGAACTGCACATCCAGGAGCAAAGCCTGCAGCTTCTCATTCTCCCGGTGGAGCCAAAGACTATATATGCAAAACAGAGAAAAGCAATCCAAGTATGGTGGCCTTTACAGCTTACTTTGCTCCCATCATTCACCTCCTGACATAGGTAGCAAAAATTATTTTATTTTCCATCCCCATCCTTCCAAATTCACATGTACTATCCGTTCTGCCATTTGCTCTTCATGAGAAGAGATTCATGGCCCAGCAGCATAAGTCTTGGTTCCACCAGCATAAAACAAAAGCTCTTTGGCATAAACGCAGATCACATGTATCCCTGGAATACCAATGGGCCGCGCTAGGTTTGCTCCGTGGCACTCTGGTTTTCTGTGCCACGTGCCTCTACAGAGGCTATTAGAGGAAAGCATCCTATGTCACTCATAAACAGAGTCACTGTGAGACATTGTTAATGCATTCACAGTAAGGTTGTCTCCTGTAGGCCAAATCTTAACCTAAGTTTTAAAATGTGCCTTATCTCTAAGCTCGGAAATTTTTAATCTTGTTCTCGGGGTGTATCCTGATCTCTGAAATCAGGCTATTGTCGCAAGGCTGTATCGTTTCAAGCAGGTCTCTGTTCTGCCTGATACCAGGCCTGCTATGTTTTAGACTGTAAACTCCGGTCCTGTGCTCAATGATGTCTACTACTGGTGCTCGGAGGACGGCCCTGACTTAAGCTCTTCCTACCCAATAGTTTCCAGCCCACCATTCTTTTTTTTTTTTTTTCTTTTATCCTCACCTGAGGACATTTTCCCATTCTTTGTTCAGATAGAGTGGGAGGGAGAGAGAGAGAGAGAAACATCCATGTGAAAGGGACACATCGAGTGGTTGCCACCCACACGACCCAACCAGGGCTGGGGACAAACTGCAACCGCAGTACGTTCCTTAGCGGGAACCGAACCCGGGTCTCTCTAGACCACAGGCCAACGCTCCAACCGCTGAGCCAAACCGGCCAGGGCCAGCCCACTATTCTTAAAGCATCTCTTGGTTACTGACTATCCATTTCAACAGAGCCTGCTCATTTCCTTCCAAATCACTCTGCCAGACCTCCGTGACTTACTGAACATGACGCATCTCTGAAGGGTGGTTTTAGGGCATGTTCCCAGTCATGGGTCCAAAAATCTGGTTCATTTAGATCCTGACGGTGCCACCGACTCCACACCACATAATTTTACCTCCTCTCTGCATGTAAATAAGTCAACTGTGCTCAGACCATGCTTTCATGCTTTCTCTAACTGTCCTCACGAAGGAAACCATGAGCGTGTTACTTCTCCAGAGCCGAGTGATGCAAAGAGGAGAGAAACACACGTCTCCATTTGTCTCTTCAGCATCCAGGTAAACCTGAACAGAATTTCCACTTCTCCAATAACTCGAAATGCATAATTAACATACTGATGATTTGTATCCCATTTCAGTCAAGAAACGGCTATAAAACCCACAGGGGATAAAACTTTCCAGAAATTTTCTCTGAATAATCCTTTTTTTTGAAAATCAGATAAACTTCTAACACGAGCATTCCAGCTGGACAGGGAGAAAGAGACCCCATCGTTCATTTGAATAAGTTGACCAGAGCAGAGTAGTGCTGTGGGGAAAAAAAAAAAAAAAATATATATATATATATATATATATATGTGTGTGTGTGTGTGTGTGTGTGTGTGTATACACGTGTTTATTTTATTTAAACAAACCCCACTGTCAAGTACAATTTTGTTTTTAATAAATGTTCATCACTTACAAATGATGACACTTAATTTTTAAAGCGAGATAAGTACTAATATCATCACCATTTTACAGGTGAGAAAACTGAGGCACAGACATTCTAACATGTCCAAGAGTGCTCAGTAAGTGCTGAAGCAAAACTTCAGGTCCTGGCTGGCAGGCTGCAGGTAAGTCTGCACAGAGCAGTCACCAGCACTGATGCTTTCCCATGGAGCCTTCCACAGATTTGGGATTTGTAAAAAATATATATGCTTTTATTGATTTTAGAGCGAGAGGAAGGAAGAGGAAAAGAGAGAGAAAAAATCCCTCAGCTGCCTCCTGCACACCCCCTACTGGGGATCGAGCCTGAAACCCGGGCTTGTGCCTGGACCGGGAATCGAACCAGGACCTCTCAGTGCACAGGATGACGCCCAGGCCAATGAGCCACACCAACCAGGGACACAGACTTGAAGTTTTTGAATTTCGTGTGGAGTTTATCTCATTGAGAATAACAGTGTGGTATGAGCCTTTGCTCAGTTTTTTAGAAAGTAAAGAATAAAAACGGCCTTGGCTGGTTTGGCTCAGCAGTTAGAGTATCGGCCTGAGGTCTGGAGAGACCCGGGTTCGGTTCCCGCTAAGGGCATGTACCTCGGTTGCAGTTTGTCCCCGGCCCTGGTTGGGTCGTGCGGGTGGCAGCCACTCGATGTGTCCCTTTCACGTTGATGTCTCTCTCTTTCTACCCTACTCTATCTGAACAAAAAATGGAAAAATGTCCTCGGATGAGGATAAAAAAAAAGAGAAAATAAAAGAATGAAAATGGCTGCAAGGGGAGGGAAAATGAATGTTTATTGGCTTCCTCCTCTGGTAAGAAAATTTTCTGAGAACATATTATTCATCTGGGAGTATAATATTTGAGTGAAACCTAGCCAAAGAACTATTAAATTTGATATTAAGCCCTGGCCGGTTTTGTTCAGCGGTTAGAGTGTCAGCCTGCGGTCTGGAGAGACTTGGGATAGGTTTTCGCTAAGGGCACGTACCTCGGTTGCAGTTGGTCGTGCGGGTGGCAACCACTCGATGTGTCCCTTTCATGTCAATGTTTCTCTCTCTCTCTCTCCTTCCCACTCTATCTGAACAAAATATTGAAAAATGTCCACGGCTGAGGATAAAAAAAAAAAAAATTGATATTAAAGGGTAAAAAAGGAGAACACTATCCAGAAGTATTTTTCTGCAGAAGAATTTTAAATCACCCTTGCTTTCAATCCTGAGTTCGCACATCTCCAGCAGTGACAAGGAGTCGTTTATTTTTCAGTATGTGAAATACATTTTTCTCATGGGATGCGTTACTACAGGTGGCACCAGAAAACACCTTTTGAAATGTGTTCTTTTCTTTCTCTCTTTCTCTCTCTTTTTGTTTTTTTACATTTCCATAGCTCCCTGCTTGTCCTTGGGGATTTGTTTCTTTGGACACTTGATCACCAGGCATCTGTCCCCTGTGGTGGGTGGAGGACACAGCAGTGACAGGTACATATTAGTGCAAATCACAGAAAGTGGGTGGTAAGGGCCCTGCCCTTGGGCACAAAGTCAGCCCTGTGGCTTTTTAAGGAGCTGTGGCGGGGCCAATGGAGGACAGGGGAGGGGAAAAGCTCCCAGGAGGGCCCATACTTCTGAGGGAGCTGAGGTATTCCCTGAGCACCTGCGGTGGCAGCTGTGAACACGCTGGACCAGGAAGTGACCCTGGGGCACGGGGCTTGTGGCCTCCTGGGGTCCAGGAGACCATAGCATGGCTCAGGCCTCACAAGTTCGGAGAGAAGGGATCTCAGCGAGCTTCAGGAAGACCACCATCAACCCATCTGTCAAATACAGGTTTGTTAGACGGTGGCTGTGCTGTGTGGAAAAATGTGTCAAAATGGAGACTTGCCGTATTTAATATTTTACTTCATTAACAAATATATTTTAAATTATCCACAGATAATTTATATTTAACTATAGACCTAATTAAAACATGGACTTATACTAGCATCCAATAGATTATTTTTCAGTCCAAAATGCTAATATGCAGGCAGAGACTTCGTTAAAAGTCGTTGGTGTCTCTCAGCAGCCTGGAGACCGCAGAGGAGAAAGGAGATGAATCAGGGAGACTACATTGATGCTGACTCCAAACCGGTGGGTTGCACCACTATTCAGTGTCTATGGTTTCCTCTCCCACTGAGACAACATCTTACTTATGGTGAAATGTCACGAACTTCCACTCAGAAGTGGGAATTAAGATACTGATTTTAAGTCAGTGTTTCGGGAGAAGCAGGCCAGCTTGCAGACTTGCAAAGCCATGGAGAGTCCTGGCCCCACTCCCAGGTCTCACTCATGGGCTCCATGGCCTTAGGTAATTTGCTTAACCCCTGTGAACAACCATTTCCACAGCCACAAAACAGGGGTGATTGAGTTGCTGTGTGAGAAAACTTTGAGGAGCTTCAAAGTCAGGTGCAAAGGCCAAGAGCTCCCAAGAACAGCCCTGCAACCCCCAAGAATTGCCCTAATAGAAGACACCTGGCAAGCCACAGTGTGACTCAGAGGCCTGCTTACAAGATGCTTGACATTTGATCCCAGACTCCTCATTACTGGCGAGAACAGCCAGGTAGGGGCCAGCTCTGCCTGCAGAAAACAGTTGCCTCATTTCCTTCCCCATTCCACACCCTATAATACGTGTGGAAAAAAATATCTGGAACGTTTCCCCACAGGGGAAAATAAAAACAGAAACATAGTCTATTTTTAATAACCGTTCATTAAAATGATGTGACATCCATAGTAAACAAGAAGTTAGCACTTTAGGTACAAGAGACCTGACAGGTGATGAACAGCTGACCTAAAACCTTTGACGCACACCTGAATGGATTTCTGACTTTTGATCATAAAAACCTGTGAAGTTTGCAACTTATTTTATTCTTGTTGGCTTTTAGATTCAATAGATTAGGGGACTCCCCCTGGTGGTTGAATAAAATATCATTTTCATGCTAATAATGCTAAACAAACAAAAGAATAAAAAGCTAAGATCTACATGGAATAACTTTCTGAAGAATATGAGAATTTTTTGACTTTGAAGATACGACACTGATTAGGGTATCAGTGATGATGAAGGAAGAAGAGGAGAGGGGGGTGGCGAGGAGTAGTAGGTCAAAGAGGAGGAAGAGTCTACTTAACTCGGGCTTGTGTTGATAACACAAATCACAGATGAAAATAATCTATCAAAAACAAGCAGAGAAAGCAAGAAAAATCACACATTTTTCAAAAAGCACAAAATTAGCCCTGGCCAGTTTGGATCAGTGGTTAGAGCATCGGCCCGCGGATCGGAAAGTATGGGGTTTGGTTCCTGCTAGGGGCACGTGCCTCGGTTGCAGTTTGTCCCCGGCCCCAGTTGGGGTCGTGTGGGTGGTGACCACTAGATGTGTCTCTCACACATCCATGTTTCTCTCTCTCTCTCCCTCCCTCTCTCCCTCCCACTCTATCTAAAGATAAATGCAAAAAAAAAAAAAAAAAAAGCACAAAATTAAAAAATGAACAAGATTCCAGAAAGCATTATAAAAATTGAAAAAAAACATTCTGTGGTTCACAATCAGTACCCCGAATCTCAAAGTGCTTAAATATCAAGAAATGCAGCATCCACCACAGTAGAAATGCTCCTAACACTCCCACTGTTATTACCAATATGGTGTCTCAACAACTTTATTATTTTGTCCAATTTTTTGTGTGTATTCACCCAGAGCAAAACTACAGTTGTTTTACTAGAGAAATAGTCATTTGAAAATCTGTCGGTGGCCAAAAGACATATGAAAAACTGCTCAAAGTCACTAATCATCAAAGAGATGCAAATTGAAACAACTATAAGGTATCACTTCACACCTGTCAGAATGGCCGCCATTAAAAAATCATCAAACAACAAGTGTTGGCGAGGGTGTGAAGAAAAAGGAACTCTAGTACACTGCTGGTGGGAATGCAGACTGGTGCAGCCACTATGGAAAACACTAAGGTGTTACCTCAAAAAATGAAAAATTGAACTGCCATTTGACCCAGCTATCCCACTTCTAGAAATATACCCTAAGAAGCCTGAAACACTAATTGGAAAGAATATATGTATCCCTAAGTCCATAGCAGCACTATTTACAATAGCTAAGATCTGGAAAAAGCCCAAGTGTCTGTCCATCAGTAGACGAGTGGATAAAAAAGCTGTGGTATATGTACACAATGGAATACCATGCAGCTGTAAGAAAGAAATATCTCTTATCCTTTGAGACGACATGGAGGGACCTGGAAAGTATTATCCTAAGCGAAACAAGCCAAGCAGAGAAAGGCAAATATCACATGATCTCACTTATTTCTGGAATATAATGAACTAAAAACACTGATGAACAAAATTGACCCAGAGACATAGAGGTAGGGTACAGACTGACAAACCTCAGAAGTGGGTATAGAAGGGAAAGAGATAAACCACAGAACTTATATGCATGTATGCATAACCAATGGACATAGACAACAAGCTGGGGATGGGGCGGGAGGTTGGGGAGGAGGGTGTCATTGGGGGGAAAAGGAGAAACATCTGTAATAAAAACAAATTAATAAAAACTATTTAAAAATAAAAATAAAAAAATTCAAGTTAAAAAAAAGAAAGTCTGCTGGATGCAAGGATTTATGTCTATCTCATTCCTTCCTCATTCTCATAAGAGAAGAGCACTTGATTTTCGGCTCTTCTTTAGCCCCTCTCACCTCTCCCCTGATCAGTGATTCTGAATGACATCATCAGTTTCCTTACAAGTGTAGAGTGAAGACCCTCACTGCTTGGATTGTGATGAAGCTGAAAATTTCCTGTGCTGAGGTTACAGGGAGCCATAGACATTTTTGCCATTGTCAGAGTTCTTTATCAATTACATTTTCTCCGCTGATGATGTAACAGCTCTAATCATGGTGGCTTAAGGGTGTTCTGGAAGTAGAGAGGGAGTCAGATGGTGATTCTTACTTCTGGAAACTCTCCCAGGAGTGGGAAGACCAGCACCTCACCCAATTGTTCCAGCCTTCACAAAAATTTTGGGGCTTATTTTTCCAGATGGGGTCTTTAGGGGCACCATCAAGAAAATAAGTCGCATTCATGTCCTCTGCACCTGACTGAAATGAAGTTGTATTATCAATACTGTAAGAACTACAAAATATTCAGAGAGCCCTGGCTGGTTTGGCTCAGCAGATAAAGGGTCGGCCTGTGGACCAGAGAGACCCGGATTCAGTTTTTGCTAAGGACACGTATCTCAGTTGCAGTTTCTCCCCAGCCCTGGTTGGAGTCACTCGATGTGTCTCTCTCACATAGATGTTTCTCTCTCTTTCTTCCCCCCTCTCTCCCTTCTGGTCTATCTGAAGATAAATGCAAAAATGTCCTCAGGTGAGGATAAAAAAAAAAAGATATATATCCAGAGAGAAATGATTTCAAATGTAGAAAAATACAACTATTTTTTCAGGTTTATAATATTGGCTTTAAGAATTTGAGCATTCTCAAGAGCTGAGACCGAGCACTAAAATAGCCACAGCCACTCACCTTGGGCTTTGGCATGGAGAGGGTGGACTTGACTGGAACTGTGTGGGGACACTCAGGATTTGAAGAGCACTCAGTGCTTTTTCTGAGTTGCAGCCACGCAGGATGGTGGCCATGTTAATCCTTCCCAGGGCTCTGGGGAGAGGTGGCGGCCCCTCCCTTGGAGATTTGACCCCACCCACCTGGGCCATTGAAATGCAAATTGAGCTCATTAACAACCAGCATCTGCCCCTTCCCTCCCCCCCCCAGGAAATTCCCTTACACTGAACACCTGAGGGAGTTTTTCATTCAACTGAGAACACAATGCTCTTCAAATAAACGCATGTAATAGCTTCCAGGAAAAAAGCTAGAGTATAACTGAACCATTCCTGGGCCTGCAACTCTACCCAGGAAAGTAAGACTTGACAGTGGTATTTAATGTGGGTCTTCCCACACTCATCCAAACCCAGTAGAGGGAGCCACAAACAGCAGAACACCAACACCCACAGGAAAATTTGGCAGGCTCCAAAACCTACTGAGATAGCCAAAATGGTGAAACAAAGAAACAAATGCCAAATGAAAGAAAAAGAGACCACTACTGAAGATGAGAAAAATAAGGTGCAGTTAAGCAAGTTAACAGAGCTAGAATTCAGAGCCATGATCTTGAGAAAGCTCAACAGTATGTGTAAGGACATGAGTACCATGAGTAAAGACATAGAAATGTTGAAAATCAACCAATTGGAAATTAAAACCACCAAGAAGAAATAAAGAATGACATAACAGAAATAAAGAACACATTGAAAGGTCTAAACAGCAGAGTAGAGGAAGCTGAGGACCGAATCAGTGAATTAGAAGACAGGGTAGAGAAAAATCAACCAATCAGAAAACCAAAAGAAAAAAACAATTAAAAACAGGAAGACAGCTTAAGAGAACTGCAGCACAACTGGAAATGTAATAATATTTGCATCATAGGAGTCCCCGAAGAAGAAGAAAATGAGCAAGGGTTAGAGAATATATTTCAAGAAATAGTGACAGAAAACTTCCCTAATATGGTGAAGGAAGAAGGCATTCAAATTCAAGTAGCACAGAGAACCCCAACTAAGAAGAACCCAAACAGGCCCACACCAAGAGGGAATGGCATGAGGTAATCAAGGTTATGAAAAACAAGGATCTGAATCCAAGACTACTCTACCCAGCAAGGACATCATTCAAAATAGGAGGTCAAATAAACAGCTTCCCAGACAAAAAAAGTCTAAGTGAATACCTTAGCACCAAACCAGCACTGCAAGAAATGTTAAAAGGACTGCTGTAATTAGTAGAAGAAATAGAAAGAAAACTATAACCACACTAAACAAAAATGGCAATAAATAAGTATATATTAATAATCACCTTAAATGTAAATGAATTGAATGCTCTGATAAAAAGACAGAGTAGCTGATTGGATAAGAAAGCATGACTCACATATATGTTGTTTACAAGAGACCCACCTCTCAACAAAAGACTCACATAGGTTGAAAATGAAGGGATGGAAAAAAAAAATCTTCCAAGAAAACAGAAAAGAAAAAAAGCTGGGGTAGCAATACTCATATCTGATAAAATAGAATTCAAAATGAAGGCCAGAACTTGAGACAAAGAGGCCACTACATAATACAGAAAGGATCTATCCAACAGGAAGATATAACCTTGGTAAACATATATGTGCCCAATAAAGGAACACCAAAATTTATTAAAAATCTTCTGGAGAACTTCAAAGGAGAAATCGGCAGCAATACAATCATAGCAGGGGACTTCAATACCCTACTGACATCACTGGATAGATCGTCTAGACAAAAAATTAACACGAAAACACAGACTCTAAATGAAGTGCTAGATCAAATGAATTTAATAGATATCTATAGAGAATTACACCTTAAAACTACAGAATTCACATTCTTCTCAAGAGCACATGGAACATTCTCAAAGATAGACCACATGTTAGGACACAAACTAAGTCTCTACAAGTTCAAGAATATGGAAATCATATCAAGCATCTTCTCAGATCACAAACAAAGTCTCTACAAGTTCAAGTATATTGAAATCATATCAAGCATCTTCTCAGGCATGCAACTAGAAATCAATTGCAACAAAAACATGCAAAGACATTTGAACACATGGAGGCTAAATTGCATGTTATTAAACAATGAATGGGTTACCGCGGAGATCAAGGGAAAAATTAAAAATTTCCTGGAAACCAATGAAAATGAACACACAACAACACAAAATCTATGGGATGCAGCGAAAACTGTTCTGAGAGGGAAGTTCATAGCACTATAGACTTACCTCAAGAAACAGGAAAAATTTCTAACAGACTATCTAACCTCACAACTTAAAGAACTAGAAAGCAAACAAAAAGATAACCCCAGAGACAAGTAGAAGGAAGGAAATAGTAAAGAATAGAGCAGAAATAAATGACATAGAGACCAAAAACACAATTCAAAGGATCAATGAAACAAAGAGCTGGTTTTTCAAAAAGATAAACAAGATTGATGGACCCTTTGCTAGAGTGCCAAGAAACAAAGAGAGAGAACTCAAATACACAAAATTAGTAATGAAAGAGGAAAAGTAACAACTGACAGCACAGAAATACAATGGACCATTAACAAATACTATGAACAATTATATGGCAACAAATTAGACAATCTAAGCGAAATGGACAAATTGCTAGAAACACCATAGTCTCCCAAAACTGAACCTGGAAGGGATAGAAAACTTGAACAGACCAATAACAACAGAAGAAATTGAAGATGTAATCAAGACTCTCCTAGCACAACAAAGGCCCAGACCTGGATGGCTTCAAGGGGGAGTTTTACTGAACATTCAAAGAAGAACTAACACCCATTCTCCTCAAACTATTTCAAAAAATTCAAGAAGAAGGAAGACTTCCAAACTCGTTTTATGCGGCCAGCATAATTCTAATTCCAAAACCAGAAAAAGACACTACCAAGAAAAAAAACAACAGGCCACTATCCATGACGAACATAGATGCCAAAATCCTGAACAAAATACTAGCAAATCAGATCCAGCAATACACCCAAAAAAATTATTCATCATGACCAAGTGGGATTCATCCCAGGGATGCAAGGCTGGTACAATATTCACAAATCAATAAATGTGATACACCACATAAACAAAATGAAGAATAAAAACCACATGACCATATCAATAGATGTTGAAAAAGCATTAAACATAATCCAGCACCCAGTTCTGATAAAAACACTCAGCAATGTGAGAATAGAGGGATCATATCTCAACATAATAAAGGCCATATATGAAAGACCTACAGCCAACATCATACTCAATGTGCAAAAACTAAAAGCCTTTTCCTTAAAAACAGAAACAAGAGAGGGATGCCCACTTTCACCACTCTTATTTAACATAGTACTGGAAGTCATAGCCATAGCAATCAGACATGAAGAAAAAATAAAAGGGATCCAAACTGGAAAGGAGGAAGTGAAACTATCATTATTTGCAGATGACATGATATTGTAGATAGAAAACCCTAAAGACTCCATAAAAATTCTACTAGACTTGCCCTGGCTGGTTTTGCTCAGTGGTTAGAGCGTTAGTCTGCAGTCTGGAGAGACCTGGGTTCGGTTCCCACTAAGGGTGCATACCTCGGTTGCAGTTTGTCCCCAGCCCTGGTTGGTCATGCAGGTGGCAGCCACTAGATGTGTCCCTTTCACGTTGATGTTTCTCTCTCTCTCTCTACCTCCCACTCACTCTATTTGAACAAAAAATGGAAAAATGTCCTCGGGTGAGGAAAAAAATAATCTACTAGACTTAATAAATGAATTTGGCAAAGTAGCTGGATACAAAATTAACATCAAGAAATCAACGGCATTCTTATACAGCAACGATGAATTCACAGAAAGATAAACTAATGTAGCAATCTCATTTACCATCATAGCAAAAAAATTAAGATACCTAGAAATAAACTTAACCACAGAAGTAAAGGACCTATTTACAGAATAGGACATTGAAAAAAGAAATAGAGGAAGATATAAAAAATGGAAGCACATACCTTGTTCATGGATTGGAAGAATTAACATCTTAAAATGTCCATGTTACCCAAAGCAATCTATAGATTGAATGCAATCCCCATCAAAATACCAATGACGTATTTCACAGAATTAGAACTTTAAAAGTTCATATGGAAGCAAAAAAGACTCAAAATATCCACAGCAATCTTGAAAAAAAAATGGACAAAGTATATCACAATACCAGATATCAGGTTATAGTACAAAGCTACTGTAATCAAGACAGCCTCGTACTGGCACAAGAACAGTCATATAGACCAGTGGAACAGAACTGAAAACTCAGAAATGAACCCAAGACATTATGCTCAATTAATATTTGACAAAGGAGGCAAGAGCATACAATGGAGTAAAGACAGCCTCTTTAAGAAATGGTGTTGGGAAAATTGGACAGCTACATGCAAAAAAATGAAACTAGACCATCAACTTACACCATACACAAGAATAAACTCAAAATGGATAAAAGACTTAAATGTAACTTCGTAAATCCATAAAAATCCTAGAAGAAAATGTAGGCAACAAAATTTTGGACATCATACGCAGCAGAATTTTCAGTGATACATCACCTAAGGCAACAGAAACAAAGGAAAATATGAACACATGAGACTACATCAAACTAAAATGCTTCTGCGCATCAAAAGAGACAACCATCAGATAAGGGGTTAATTTCCAAAATATATAGGGTACTCATACAACTCAACAAAAGGAAGACAAAGAACACAGTTAAGAAGTGGGCAGAAGACCTAAATAGACACCTTTCCAAACAGGACATATAAATGGCCAAGGGACATATGAAAAAATTCTCAGCATCACTAATCGTCAGAGAGATGCAAATTCAAACAACAAAGAAGTATCACCTCACACCTGACAGAATGGCCGCCATCAACAAATTATCAAACAACAAGTATTGGCGAGGGTGTGGAGAAAAGGGAACTCTAGTACACTGCTGGTGGGAATACAGACTGGTGCAGCCACTATGTAAAACACTATGGTGTTACCTCAAAAAATTAAAAATTGAATTGCCATTTGACCCAGTGATCTCACTACTAGGCATATACCCTAAGAAGCCGTAAACAACAATCAGAAAGAATATATGTACCCCCATGTTCATAGCAGCACTATTTACAATAGCTAAGATCTGGAAACAGCCCAAGTGTCCATCAGTAGACGAATGGATAAAAAAGCAGTGGTACATATACACAATGGAGTACTATGCAGCTGTAAGGAAGAAAGATCTCTCATCCTTTGAGACGACATGGAGGGACCTAGAAAGTATTTTCCTAAGCGATACAAGCCAAATAGAGAAAGACAAATATCACATGATCTCACTTATTTGTGTAATATAATGAACATAACAGTCTGAGGAACAGGGTAGACCCAGATATGTGGAAGTCGGGTACAGACTGACAACCCTCAGAAGAGGGTTGGTGGGGTGAGGGAAGAGATGAACCACAGAACTTATATGCATGTACACATAACCGATGGACACAGACAACAAAACTGGGTACGGGGTGGGGGAATGGTAAGGAGGGTGTCAATGGGAAAAAAATGAGAAATATCTGTAACAAAAATAAATTAGTAAAAAAAAAGATCAACACTAAAAAAGAAATTAATTTGAGCATTCTCAGAAACCATCAAACTCTCTCATGTGAGGACAACCTATTTGCTCCCCACTTCTGAAACCATATACATTTACATAAGTATATTTGTTCACAGGTTCATCTTTAAGTAGCCTGGTTTGTTTCTGGGGCAGTCACAGCAAAAGGGGAAGAAGGAACATCTGTCTCACCTTGTCACATTACCATGGCTCCTCCTACCCCCGAGAGCTCTACTGAGTTATTCACTGAACAATATGAGAAAAATCTTAAGAGCTATTCATAGAGTTAAAAGCAACATCGGGAACCACCCCAAAGATGGAATGTTGGCAGACTTGAAGGAGACAGCCAAGGACCCACACTGCACATCGCTGTTCATTCCTCCTCTCAGCCTGTTCCCACAGTATCACCTGTCCAAGTTGTCACAGAACATGTGTCGGGTGATGCTTCTTGGGAGAAAAACAATCTATTCTTAGATCATCTGGGGTTGGGAGATGTTTCATATCATACTATTGGAAATGAAGAAAGAGAAGGAGAAAAGGAGGGGGGGGAAAGGGAAGGAATGTTCAATACATTTCATTTTATATATAATTATTATTCTTTTAAATGAATATAAAAAAGAAAAAGAGAGAGAGAATGAAAGGGAGAAAAAAGAAGTTTGGGACTGGGAGAATTCTAGAACATCCTAGAGCGTACTTTGAGGAAAGTTTGATGTAAATAGTAGAATTCATGTAAATGTAGTAACTCAGTGAACAACTAAGAAGAGGATTTCTGCACACACACACAGCTATATGATTTCTCCAATATATATGCACTGTCCACGTTCTTGTGCCCTATTTACAATTCTTACATGCCTGTGTAATGGTATATGGGTAGATTCACTATACCTTAATCCTGACTACATATTATAATCACTTGAGGAGCTTTAAAATGAAAAACAATAATATCTGGGTGTCACACGCAGTGACTTTGATTATAATGTTCTGAGATAAGACCCAAACACTGATATGTTTAGAAGTACTCAGGTCATCAAGTTGCACACCCAAGCTAGTCGGATGACACCTCCTTCCCTCTGGGTTATGACTTCCAGGTTTTCTTCTCACCTCCTTCGTCTTCTGTGCCCAGCACTGCTGTGGGGGACATGTCACCATTACACTCCCTCACCGAAAGCTGGGTAAAGAGCAGCGGTGGCAGGAGGAACCAAGTCGAGGGGAGACAGGAACAACCAGCTGCTCTTCTTCGCTCCTCACCCCAGGCCGCCACGGTTCCAAGCCCTCAAGTGACCCTGCTCATATTCCCACATGCAACCCCCATCTCTTGGTTCGTCTGAGTGTAAGCAGAATAAGTGGTGTATTTCTTCATCCTGAAATCTTCTGGGGAGAGCCTAATGTATGACCTCTGCTTGTCAACTGGACCAGGTCTCATCTTCAGGACACTTTTCTGAGGGCCCCACCACAACAGCTGAACGCATGGGTTGTCTGCTCAGTGGAGCCAGAAGACATTTGCCAGGATTCCTCCTGTTGAGAGACCTGCTCATCTCCTGAAGTGCTGACTCCCACTCTCTGTCTTCCCTGTTCCTCTGCCTAATTTTCTTGGTTGCCCTCTAGGAACTGAAGCCTTTCCTGGACTCTAGGTCATGTTGGAGCCCTGAGCCTACAGGTAATTTTTGTCAGGCCCTTCAAGATATGCCCGTCCCTTGTGATTAGGGATCTGCCCCCAAGCCTTGGCTCTCTAGGGAAGACACATGCCAACCACCTGGGCTCCAACTTTCCAACCACAGATGACTCACACCTGTCTTGCCCCACCCGTAGGACAGCACAGCTCGGTATGCACACCCATAGTTAGGAATGAGATAGATTCTTCACCATCTGACTGCCCTCC
Organism: Molossus molossus; assembly: GCF_014108415.1. Taxonomy (NCBI): domain Eukaryota; kingdom Metazoa; phylum Chordata; class Mammalia; order Chiroptera; family Molossidae; genus Molossus; species Molossus molossus. The sequence goes on along the minus strand of NW_023425351.1, from coordinate 33,332,589 downwards.
ACTGAGCTGGCCTTGATAGTAAGGTCATTGTCCCCAAACCCAGCCCTGGCTCCTCTGCACCTTCCAACCAGACCTCAGCAGGCCTGATGCCTGTTATGGAGATGTGCATCCAAACTTGTAACTCTAACCAATCTACCATGAAAGCACTGAGGTTAAGTGGGAGAAACACATTCTATAAAGCCTAAAACCCCTTACATGCGGCATATAAACAGCAACAGTTCATGTCAGATACAGTACCATGTCAGATACATTGTGTTCTGAAGAGGCTCTGTGGGTCTCCCCCAGGTGCTGAACACCATGACTAAGGTTGTTTCTAGAAACAAAGTGCTCTGAATTCTAAAACGCCCATTGGCATGTCAGACACCAAACAGCTAGGTGAACTACACAATCAGGAACACTTGGGAGACCCAGGTCAAATGTGCTTTGGTAGCAACATGTTTTCCCAAAGGAAGCTTGAGTAACAAGACCCTGTCATTTGGGGGGTATTTTTCCTGTATCTAAAAATATATATATGCCATTCAAGATAAATAAGGGGTGATTCAATGTGGAGAATCAGCACAGAAAAGTCTCGGTGGCTTTGGGTTTCTAGTGCTGTCTGCAAGAGTCCCAAAGACATCTGCCCCAAAGGGTTGTACCATGTCACTGTTGTGTGTACTGGAGCAGCAACACGCAGGCACAAGGCACTTGTTCTTGTTGCCAGGTGCCCTCAGGTTAGTAGGAGGGCAGAACAAGTCTGTCCCGAATTATAAAGTCCATCATGTTGCAATTAAGCAGAAACATCAGTGTGCCTGTTTTCCTCAAGTGCCAGATTGGCTTCTCATCATTGGACATGTGCATCACATCTATTCTCCAGCCAAGTTCGAATTCGCCTGCACTGACCATTACTTCTGGTCATTGCATAATTCTTCCCCTATATGAAACTCTTTAGCACCCCCCCCCCAATCTAAGGTGTCAGAGTGATTTAGAGGCTTCTGTGAACATCATCTTATGCAAATAAAAATTCTCCTTCAAATGTTCATACTTCATTCACAGCAAATTACAACAGCCAAACCAGTGCCTTCATCACTTGCTGTTCCCAGGAAGATTTGCACAAGCTTCAGACTTTCTCCCAAATCATGTTTCTGTCAAGAGCTTCCAAGCTCAGTCACTACCATGTGACTCATTGCCTGTGATTCAGCTTCACAGTGCATGGGATTAAGTCTTGGCAACTTCAAGACTCATGCACTCTTACTTTATCAACATGATGAATGTCTATCCTTCCAAGGCGCAGAGTCTGTTGCATCTGTTCCCACCCTTTATGCTACTCTCATGTGCCACACAGTGACAACTCTTAAGAAATGTCAGAAATCAAGAGAGTAACAGTGGTGTTGTTGTAAGTACAACCTGGAACACTGTATATGTTTTGTTTTTAAAAAGAAAAAGTATATAATATCACAAATATGCAAATATTAGGAACTTGCAACATATTTCTCAAGGAATCTCAACACACCAGTATGTTCAGTGGCATATTATGAAAACAACACAAGTTCCCATCAATAGAGGAGTGAATTAAAAAACTGTGTGCTACCTATATGCAGTGGAATATTACTTGGCCATAAAAAAGAATGAAATCTTACCATTTGCAAAAGTATGGATAGACCTAGAGGGTATTATGCTCAGTAAAATGTTAGACAGAACAAGTCAAATACTATATGATTTCACTTATATGTGGAATCTAAAGAACAAAATAAACAAAATCAAAACAGACTCATAGACACAGAAAACAGACTGCTGGTTGCTGGAGGGGAGGGGGTTAAGCAAATGGGCAAAAAAGGTGAAGATATTGAGAAGTAAAGGTTGGCAGTTACAGAATAGTTATGGGAATGTAGAATACAGCACAGGGAATATAGTCAATAATATTGTAATAACTATGTACGGTGCCAGGCAGGTACTGGAAATATTGAGGGGACCATTTTGTAAAGTATATGATTGTCTAACCACTATGCTGTACACCTGAAACCAATATGAAATTATATTGAATGCAAACTATAATTGACAAATACAATTAAAAAAGAGAAATGTTGTCCATGGGTTTCACTGTCAGACAGTGGGATTGCTATAGCACTTTACACACACTGCTTCATTCAGTTCTCAGTGTTCCTGGGAAGTGGATGATGAACATATTACCTGCCTTGTATGAAAAGGGGGCATTTCAGCATTTGGGGCATGAAAGGAGGGGAGGAGGTATCCGAGAGGGCAGGGGGTGAAGGGATGTTTTCATGAACAAGTTTGCAAGCCTCACATTCTAAAGACTTTTCCTTTATTCCTAATTTTTCCACCTACAATTAGAAAAGTATGCTATTATATTAGTATTTTACAGAATCTGTTCTACACATTTAGTTTTCATTTGTGATGCTTTATAGAAAATAAACGATGCTGAATTGAAATGAATTCTGGGGAAATACTGCATATTATATCTGTCTCATAGACTCATAATGTCCTTCTGCATAATCCAGATGCTGAAAAGCTCTTCAGTAAAGAATCATGTTTAATTTTGTTTCACTTGTGTTATGAACATTTATTTGACCATGAAAACCTTTTCTCCTGTAACTTCTATGAACAAGATGTGGAACTGGGTTTTGAGGAATACGCTTTGAGAACTGCTACGTGAGATGTTAACCATCTCATGGTTCAAATAAACTCACTCATTTTTATTTAAAAAGAAAAAAATGGACAATACCTATGAGAACCGCTTATCAAGGCCTCCTCTTGGAAACAGATATAATCAATAATAAATAAAAATGAGAAAGAAAATGTATATCAACTGAATCTAGTAAATACTGCCAAAAATCTAGCTCCAGTCTTTGGTAGGAATCACTACCAAATACAACAAATTGGAATCAATGTGAAGAAAAAATATCAAAGGTTGCTGGGCAACTTCCCTTCCTGAAAATGTGCAGTTTTTGGAGAAGTAACTAAAGCAAATTCTGGCAATCTTCACTGATACTTCTGCTCTGACTACCCTGCCCATGGCTAAGCAAATGTGAAAATAAACAACCACTTTGTTATTGTTGAATGGTGCCAATCTTCTTAAAAGTGACACATTTTCTCCGACTAGACAGTGGGGAAAGGAGTCTTATCTAGAGCCTCCAGAAGCCACAGTGAGAAATTTCTGCACATGCAAATGTGGTAATGTAAGAAACAGGGGAAAACAAAACATGTGGCCTCATTAAACTGAAAGCCCTTAGGCCTGTGGTTTGTTTCCAACCTGACTTCTCACCTCTGCCTTAATCTTCTTGGGCTGTCAAAACAAAACACCAGAGTCTGAGTGGCTTAAACAAACATTGATTTTTCCCACAGTCTGCAACCTAGAAGTCCAAGATCAGTAGCATGGGTGTCGAGAACGTTCTCTTCCTGGCTTCCAGGTGGCCACCTTCTGGTTGGATGCTCGCATGACCTTTCCTTGGTGCGCATGCTTTCTCTTCCTCTTCTTAAAAGGGCGCTGGTCCTAACATAAGGGTCTGCTTCTCTGGACTGCATCTACACCCCCCCAAACCTAACTCTGACCCTAACCCTAACCCTGACCCTAACCCTTTGGGGCTCAACTCCAAATACCATCACCTTGGGAGTTCAATATATGAATCTGGGGGGACACAAACATTCAGTACGTAACACCTGGTTAGCTAAAGTAGGTGACCAATCTATAAAAGAAGAGGCGCTTCTTCAAATCCTCCATGAGGACATATGCAGACTCCTCCCCCATCCTCCCATCACCTCCACGTCCCCCCCCCCCCCACGGGAGCGCACACAACACACAGAACTTGGGTGAACTTCCCCATCACATAGACAGAGCAAAACATACAGAAAGCAAGCTTGCTGAGGCCACATTATTTTTTCCTACCTGCCTCAGCTGTAGCCTGACTGAATTTATGTTTAAATTTGAAAGGTGAATTCATATGGGAGTCAGGTAGGCAGAAGAGGGAACCATGGATAATCTAGCTGTGCTATTATGTGAATCATAGCAGTCCTGTAGTCTTTATTCAAAGATGAATAAGAGCAAAACAAATTAGTTTAAAAAACATGGCAGAATCATACAGTTTCTGTGCTGAGACTGGCTTATTCCAGAGGTCTGCTGTGCCCACTGATAACACTACTGCATTGTGCACTCAGAAATCTGTTAAGAAGGTAGATCTCATGTGTTCTCACAATATTTTCAATTGCTAAATTAAAAGAAATGAACCAAGCATTTATCTTTACTTTCCTATGAACTGCACCTGAGTAACCAAATGATTAAACATCTCCTTGCAAAATTATTCCAGCTATTGAATGAAAACAAAATGAGAGAACTTGAATATCGACATTTTAGAATCCCCGCTAATTTAATGGACCTAGGTGTTGAACATCAGTGGGTGCTAAATTTTTTTAAATGTGGAAAACAGACATTATGTGCTTCCTAATAAAAGAATGCATCAGTATTATCATCGGCAAGGGAATGGGACCAGAGTCTAATCAAGCATTCGGTTTCACTTGTCAATTTACAGGAAATGCAGATGACAAAGAAATATGGTGAAGTAGGAACAACTCTACAGGTCCAATTCCCCAGGGTTCTTCAAGATACATATTATAACGAGAAAAAAGGGGAAGGGGAGAAAATGTGTACATTAAAAGACACTTAAAAGTAATATAATGTTTTTAGAAATGGACAGGTGTTTTCAGGTGATAAATCATAAAGAAAAGCAAGGAAGCAATTCTTATGAAATTCAGGAGAATGGGTAGATCAGAGGGATATGGACCACAATAAGAGGGGAAATGAGCTAGATTCGTCCTGGGGATGTAATGTGCAGAATGGTGACTGCAGTTACAATACTGTGCCATATACTTGAAAGTTGCTGAGAGAGTAGATCTTAAAAGTTCTCATCACAAGAGAAAAATGTGTAACTATGTGTGGTGATAAACGTTAACTAAACTTATTGGGCTAACTTTTCAATATATCCATATATCAAAAAATTATGCTATACACCTTAACCTAATACAATGTTATATGTCAATTATATCTCAGTTACAAAAGTAAAATTTACCTAAAACAAAAACCACAAAAATAAAAAGATGGGAAAATTGGAAGGGCTTCTGAAATGGCTGTTAAAGTTCTATTTATTGACCTAAAATGAATAACTATTCATTTTATTCCTGTTACGTAAAATAGAAGGTTCTTGAGAGCTCCATAGCATAGAGTCTACAGCTAGCATCCTGTTAAAACTTGTTAAGAGGGTAGATCTTATGTTAAGTGTTCTTCTTACAAGGTAAATTAATAACAATAATAATAAAGGGAGGAAACTTTGAGAGGTGATAAATATACGTAGTCTTGATGGTGGTGATGGTTTCATAGGTGTACGTGTATCTGCAAGTTCATTGAGTTGTACATATTAATTATGTACAATTTTTACATGTCAGTCATACCTCACCACAGTGGTCTTAAAAAAAGATTATTCACTTTTTAATAATTCATTGATGTCTACATTTTCTTTCTTTGTGTTCTATTTTAAAGTAAAAGAGTTTAAAAATATGTCAGAAAGCGCAGCATGCAAAACAGAGATTAAGCATATTCTTTGCAAAATGATTCACTCCAGGAAGGAGAAGACAATGTAAAAGAGGATGTAGTGTCAAGAGAATCATAAATATATGAAATAAAATAAACTATTATCTGCAGGTGATTCTTCTTTTCAAGTTCCCCGGGAAGTTATTAAATGTATGTAAAGCATTCAACTCTATGACTGTTAGTTTGAAAAGCTATATGAAAGACAATTTTTTTCTGGAAAAATATAAATAAATCAAATTATCTGTAAAGAAATCAACTATAACATAAAGCCCTGACAAAGCTATTATGAAACAACAAAGAATGCCTTAGAGCACAATTCGTTCAGATTTCAAGGAAGAGGTTACTTCCGTGAGCAGAGAAGACAGCTTCACTGGACTTTATATAAACGTAACCCTGAAACACACCTGACCAAAACAGCTCAAATAATAATACCACAGATTCATCTCAGTGTAAATCTAACAGCAAAAATTGTTAAAATGTCAACATTTGTACCCTATTGTTGTATTCAAATTCTACTACTATGTGACCAACAGATACTCCTTCCCAGCATGTAAAAATGATTTAATGCTAGGAGGCTTGTTGATATAATTTTTCTCAAAAAAAAAAAAGAAAAAGAAAAAGAAATACAGGGGGGAAATGCTCTTTTATCATCATGTCAACAAGTCAAACATCTATTTTCCAATTTTTAAACTTCTTAATGAAGTTCTTTAACATGATTAAAAAAAAATTCACTAACAGCCAGATGATTTTTTCTGTCAACACTACTATTAATATTACTAATAAATGACACTGTTCTAGACATATTGCTTTAAATACTGTTCTATGAATAACAAAGGAATTGTTTTAAAATGTTTTCTAGAAATATGAAGTAGAAATAATTGAAAGGAGTTTTTACACAAGAAAGGCTCAAAATTGTTAAATAATTTTAACTTGCAGATAAAATAGTTTCCTACATAAAGAAAACAAAAACATTGACTAAAAATAACCTAAAATAAAAGAGTGCTGCAAAGGCATCTAGTTACAAAATTTATGTTTTTAAATGTACCTTCCTTTTATCAGTAAGTAACTACCTAGAAGAAAATAAACATACTCCATTCACAATAGCAATGGTTGTTCAATAGACGCATCAAAATGTCAATAGTGAGAGATGGGATTACTTGTGTTTTTTCCACTTCTTTTTTAGTTTCCTATACTGCTTAAATAAAACATGCATTGATTTTATTGTCAATATCTAAGATCTACTTTCTTTAAAAATTGAAAATACATCAACAGATTTTACCATTCTATTTTAATAAATGATGTATTGATATTCAGTTCATAAAAGTATTTTTTACTTATTTTTATTTTATATATTGTTATTATTTATTTTATTTACTAGTTTTTAGTACTAGAAGAGTCTTTAGAAGATGTCTAACTCAAGCTCTCGTTTTCAAATAGGATAATTAGGGCCTCACAGTTCACAGGGTTAGTTTAAAGTTTCTAGTCAATGACAAAGCCAGGATTAAAAACTAGGACTCAATATTTATTATGAGACTAATTGTCTGCAAACAATTTGTTGTATTAAATAATCAAGGGTGTCTATGCTTAAAAAAAAAGACTTAAAAAAAAATCATCTGCTTAAATCATTGCTCAATGGTATTGTTACCAGTGAGATGACAAGACCTTGGTTCTTGTCTTCTTGAAGGAAAGATTTCAATCAAGAGACAAAGTGCAGCAAGGTAAGCAACAATTCATCGGCCACAGTAAAAACACACTTAGGACAGTGACACAGGGGAAGGCATGGGCGAAGCAACAGGAGAGCCTGGGCTGGGCTGCTTTGGCTCACTGGGAGTCAGAGAAAAGGGGGCCTTGGAGACAGGTTCAGGGGGTTATCCCAGGATGAACTGCTGCTGCCCATTGCTCCCCTGTGTGCAAGTCTCCTGGGGTCCCTTAGAGGGAAGAAGGAGGGGGAAGGGAATGGCATCAGCATGCTCCCCTGAGGAAGAACGTGAGCTGGTTCTTTTGTGTTGAGGGTATTTTTCTCTCCAGCAGGTGGAAATCTTAAGGGAGGTCTCAGGGAAGGGTCGCAATCAAATATTCCTCAACTTTCTAAGTGTGCTCTTTGAGGGTCAGTGGTCTCTACTGATTAGCTGGCATCAAAGCAGCTGGTCTCAAAGCAGATACTGGATCATTGGTCTGGTATTATTGCTTTTCTGGACCTGGAGCTGAAATACAACTGCGTCCTAGATGTTATCTTCAGGGAAGAAAAGGCCATGGGTTCCAAGCCTCCTGACCAGTAATATGCTAGGGGAGGAAAGTTTAACCTGGATGCGAGGCCTTATTTTTCCAGTTTTGCATTGAGGCTTTGTGCCCTGGTGAGTTTCTGTACCTGACCCATAGTCCTTGCTCTGCTCTTGTTTGTCTAACTGCCTATAACAGTATCAGACTAACATATTATACATTATTTTCTTATAGAGGATTTAAGGTGAAAGTCACTAAAGCATTGTCCCAGAGGGGTGGATCTTTAGAATTTTTTTTATCCTCACCCAAGGACATTTTTGCATTTATTTTCAGATAGAGTAGGAGGGAAAGAGGGAGGAAGAGAGAGAGAGAGAGAGAGAGAGAGAGAGAGCGCGCAACATCGATGTGAGAGAGACACATTGACTAGTTGCCAACCACATGACCCCAACTGGGGCCGGGGACAAATTGCCGGGTACGTGCCCTTCGCAGGAATCGAACCCAGGTCTCTCTGGTCTGCGGGCCGACACTCTAACCACTGAGCCAAACTGACCAGAGGTGTAGAATTTTTTTTAATAGAAATATTATGGTTACTCAGCATGAATGTTGTTATATTTTTCTGCCAGCTACTTCATCTTCTAATATTTTATCACAATATCTTTTCATCATATTGTTCCTTGAGCATCCTGCCATTACTGTCTTTCAAAGAGGCAAAATGGAGTAAGATGGCAACTTTTTCAGTTACGTGACATATTCTCAAATCTCTTTAGTTTATGGGAAGATATGATGGAAATGGGGGGATGGGTGTATGTGGGTTTTGGCGATGGTTGTGAAAGAATCCGTACTTAGTCTAAAAATGATTTAATCTGCTGCACAGTAAGTTGCCTCTTAAAAGAAATAGTCAAAAGTAGGGGAGGGGGATTTAGAAAAACAGACATGGATTTAGAAATACTATTCAAAGTGGTCTTTGTGGAAGATTCCACGTGATGAACTCACAGCTCCACTTCTTTGTGTTTTGTGTTTGACACTTGAAGAAAACAGCAACTTGAGAGCAAACTCTCAGATATCTAAGGATTCAAGAAGCTTCAGAGAAGAAAATAACCCCTGAAATTGTCCCCTTCGTACAAAGAAAGGCCTTTGGTTTATGGAATTTGTGGGAAAGAAAGCAAGAATTCTTATGCTGATGAAGCCAAAGTAATCAATGAAAGAGAGCAGGGCTCACTGGATTATCGTCTTAGTATCTCAAACTATTGAAATAGAGAAAAAGCAAGTTTGATTTGGAAGCACTATTTCTAGATCTGTTAATGAAGAAATACACACTATTTTTCCTTTGTATAATATTTGAAAACAATGAAAATTCTCCAATTTGAAAAAAATAAAAGCCAGGACTTCCAATTTTGAGTTCACATTTCCTTTACTTTTACCTAAATTTTCATCTCCACCTCACTCTTCATTATATTGCTAATAATGCTTTAGGTATTAAACATTGCTTAATTGAACATAGATTTGAGAGTATTAATAAGACACTTACTTCAGTCCACACTATAATTTGACCTAGTTGAATTTATCAGTGGAGCTGGAAGGATTTAGGTTAGCCAGGCATCAAAAGTTTTGTGTGTACTTTTTTCGTCTGATACTGACCACTCTGTCACAGTCACCAGATAGTTATTTCCTGCAAATCAATAAAACTAAAAACGGGAAACTCTCCTTCCCAGGGGGTCCTCTGACCCCTGCTTGCCTCCCCATCCATCTAAGAACAGAAACAGATAAACTTGGCATATCCACTCACAGAAAACACATGTCCTCCTTGCCTGTTCATGGACTCCCTTAACTCTAACCCTAACTCTAACTCCATCCTTAACCCTAACCCAGATACTAGATACTGTTTTATTAACAAAGTAGTAATAACTATTTTATAATCACAGTTTCCGGATTCTAATCCACAAACTTAATTCAGATGCAAAGAAATCTTTCTTTTACATCTAGTCTTGAATCTTAGTTTAGCCAAGCATGGCAACCATGTCAATACTCAACAGTAATAAAACAGTGACGTAAGTGCCGTGGTGCAGACAATTAGTGCCTAAGACAGTGGGTAAATCACCAAAGTACAAGCAGTGCTTTTAAGAGGAGGAAATGGAGAGGGATTGTGGGTCTGCTCCTCAGGAATCAGATGCAGAAGAAGAGAGGGGCCAAGGGTAGGAATTTGAGTACCAAACTGGCCTGCACTATAAGGGTTTGAAGAGCTCACTCACTGCAGACATGTGCCTTATGATGATCTAATCCACTCTCCAAATGACTTTTCACAACTATCTCTTCCTCATGCCTCCAAACACCTCTCCTAACATTGCTCTAGACTTATGGCTGTACTTCCCTACTTTGCTAAAAAGACCGGAGCAGTCAGACAACCCCTTCACTGGCTTTCACCATCGTGTTTACCCATAGTCACTACCTTCCTAGTCTCTGGTTTCCTGTTTTTATAGATGAACTGCTGCCTCCTTGTCTAAGGCGGGCCCGCAGCTAGGCGCTCAGCTGCATGCAGCCTAGCTCATGCAAGGACGCAGCTCCTCAAATCTCTCTTCTTTCCCTCCATCATCACTTTCTCACTCTATACCAGACCGTTCCCATTAGCCTTCAAGCGCTGCGGTATTTTTTCCTATTAAATTAAACACACACACATACACACTCAACTCTGTTCCCAGTTCGCCATGATTCTACCCCATTGCTCTGTTCCTTGTGCACACTGCCCCTGTGCCCTTCCTTCTTCTGCCTCTGCCACTGGCGATGTTCAGATCGTGGTCCCCAGTGACCCCGTATTCCTAAAGCCGCTTGTCTAGAGCAAGAGCAGCATCGAGGTTTGCACACCTTTGACAATCCAATGTGGAGTCACTGTCAGCCATGGCAGTTGTCAAGTGCTATGTCAAGGCTGAGGTAATGAGTGTAATGGGAATACTCTTAGGAGGGGCCTGGAACACCCCAAACCACAAATCTGGACACTTGGATAAGGACACCCATACGAGTGGGACCTCCACTCCTGGTGGGCTGTAAAAACTCAGAGCTCCGACCACCCGACCCTTGAGCCGCCTTTACCAGGGCCACTACTCAGACCCCTGCCATAGCTGCCTGGCTTGAGACCGGTGCACACCTGTCCACCTGCAGAGCCGCCAGTGACTGGGAGAAACGTCGTGCCTGATGCTGGCTCTGCTCACTTCTCTGGCGTAAGCTCCCCTCTCTGTGTGTAGCCTGGGTGTGACTCTACTGGCTTATTGGGGAAGTCTTCCCTAACGAACTTGTCATTGTGGACAGACACAAACGTGTATGAGCGACTCCTTTCAGGGATGCTCCCTTGTCTTATTGTTTACATAAAATTTTATTCTACAGTCTTTCTACTCTTACAGCTAGCAAAATGGTTCTCTGGAGAAACAAATACCTAATTTAAAGCTGAGAAAATCAACAAGATACTTCCAAATACCTATAGCTGATTCTTTGTTGATCCCCCAAGTTTGATTTGAGATATCTCTGGATTCAGGTGCCCGGATTCCACTCTGCTTGCCTCATAACCTTAGACTGTTAACTGATCCCATGCTTTTCCTTGTCATCACAGCATATTAAAATTTATTGACTAAAATAGGCAGCTCAATGTACCATAATTTAGTCTGTCATTCCATCTGTTCTGTGACCTCTGGTATAGATAACCTGCCCGGGTGCAGCTGGAGGTCTTAAGTAGAAATTACACCCAGTTAATTTTCTACACAACACTAGAAGTATTTAGACTGTTTCCTGACTATAGTGTTTTATGTTTAAAAACTTATGCAACTATGTTTTTTATGTTAAAAGTATCACTTTGTGATAAAGGACAATAATGCTTTCTGATTTGTGGAATATACAAACTTGTCTTCGAAGATATCAAATTGGAGAAATGAGACCAGATCACTTAAACCATTGATCTGTGTCTTTACAACTTTAGAAATGTGACTGAGCTGATATTGGGGAGACCTGTCGTTAAAGCACAGAAATATTACTATTGTATGTGGGTTTTTTCCCCACCCCTTCCAGATGTTAAAATTCAATGGATTTCCAAAAACAGTAACTGATAAAACAAATGCAAATGTTTTTTCGTTCTCTCCAAAATCAAACCCCCAGACCAGTTCTATATAGAGATGGCAACTTTTTGGGACATTGTAATGGACAGTAGCATTGTAGGCTGACGCTATGGACCTGATGCTTCTGCACAGGCAGAACACTGGAAGGGCTGCTGCAGCTGCCAGTGCTGAGTCAGTGGGACCAGGAAGCCATACCTCCTTTTCCCCTGAAACCACTGTAGCCAAGAGTCACCAAAAATTCTCTGCAAGGTGAATTAGGCTAAGCAGGGTGGGGATTATATTCCATGAATGACTGTGGACCTGGCAAGTAAGCCTGCCTCTGACCAGGCAGCATCTGGTTAGGTCTGTCTCTCTCTCCGTTTGTTTGTTGCAGTTAAATGAAACAATCTATACGAAAAAAGGAAAGAATGAGAATCAGAGCTCAAAAATGGGCGCTCTAATTAACCACTCCCTGCTTTATACTGAGACTCCAAAAAGGAATACCCCCATTGTAAGCAGGAACTGTTAAGAAACACACCCTTGCATAGACTTATAGTCTGAATTTTCATCACCTGGATGGTCCAAGAAACCATAAACCTTGAACTTGGTTAAGATGGTCCCAGAACGGAAATGCCTCAAGTTACCTGCCAAAAGCAAATAAAAGTCCTCTCTGAAGAGGGACAGCTACCATTGTAGAGTTCCAGTTATTTTTTTAAATGAGATTTCTAAGGCAATGTCTAGCACACAATATGATATGACCATAACCAGGAACATAAAGAAATGAGACCCCAGTTGTGAAAATAAATAGAAACAACAGGAGATAAAAACCTTACCCACAAATATTTGATATACTACCTTATCATAAATAAGTGGAAGTATAAGAAGACTATAAAACCTACAGCCTACCCTATTCAACAAAAAATAAACGATCAAGCGTAAATATTTCATTGGGGGCATTACAAATGAAAAAGTGACATAGCATGTTAAAAAGGAGCTAAATAAAATATTAAGAACATAATAACTATTGAAAAAGCTTTCTAGGGGATTTATCATTTGATTAATTAGAAAGAATTAGTAAACTGAATTAATTAAACAAAGAATTAATAAACTGGTAGAAAGATGAGAAGAAACTAAAAAGTGAAACGTACTGAAAGACAAAGCGATGAAAAATATGGAGGAATGGGTAAAGCGATTTTGAGGGTTACAATGAAAAAGTATAACATTTCAGAAGTAGACAGAGAATCTGGCAGAAAAAAATATTTGAAGAAGTAATAGCTGGAACTTTCTGGAACTGCCAAAAGATACTACACCACAAGTCCAAGAAGCTCATGAATTTAAAGCAGGAGATATAAAAAGAAATCCAAATTGAGATACACCATGCTAAAACTTTAGAAAAATTAATGACAACAGGAAAGTCTTAAAAGAGCCATAGGAAAATAGACAAATAATTTTCAAAAGAGCAACGCATCATTATGATCTAGCAATTCTACATGCCTGAATAAGTTTCACAGTGTATATCCTGAATTAGTAAACCTCTAAGATAGACCTAACCACTGCCTGTGAGTTAGGCCATTTCAATGTTGGTTAGCTCTAAGTGCTGAAAAAATGCTTTATTTTGCTAAGTCAGTACCTCACAATTTTTTAGTCCAGTGGTGTGCAGAAATAGTCTCACCATGGCTGGCTTCATACAACCAATGGACTTCACTGAACACGGAGCTGAGAAGGGACATGACCCACACAGTGAGCTCTCACAGGCAGTGTGAGCTCGTGCCTTCACACTGGGCTGTATTCCCGGTTATGTCTGTTCTTGTCAAAGTTAAACGTGTTTGACTCTTTAGTTATTTTCCCCCATGTAGTTGACTGTCTGTGGAATATTCATTCATTCCATGGATATTTATTAAGGGTCTACAATTTGTCAATAAGTGTTCTAGGGACTAAGTACATACATCAGTGAACAAAAAGTGTCTCCAAGGAGCTTACGGTAGAGTGGGAAGAAAAAGGCAATGAACAAAGAAGTAAATATACAACCTGTCATATGTTGATAAATGGTATGGAGAAAAGTATGTGGGATGAGGTAGGGGGGCTTACTAATTTATATGGGGAAGCCTCACTGACCTAATACCATAGGATAAATTCCTTCTCTGCTCTCTTTGTCATAATGCTCTGGATAAATTAAAGGGGGAAACTGTTGAATTTATAAAAAGAAAGTTGAATTTATGAAGACTTTTAGAAGAACTTATATAGAGTATAAGCACTATAAAGAGATATTATTGTAAAGCAAATATTGCAAATCAAGTGTTCTAAAGAACTGAGCCAGCATTTAAACATTGGGAGGGTCCAGGAAATATGCACATTTCAGCCTCGCCTGCAAGATCAGAAAACCAGGCACTGTGAACCCTGCATTCGCAGGTTTGGACAAGGCCAACTCTTCAGTCAGTCACCGTGGTCCCCAGCGGACTGTCCACACTCACTGTTCATTACTTCCCTGGCCTCTGCAGCCTTTTGAATGTGTGACTTTGCCAGAATTAATCAATAATCATTTTTTAAAGAATTTCATAATTCTCTCATTTCTAAATTGCTTTTGAAAATCAATCCCACAATCAAAACACAAAAACCTGCCTGGCTGGTGTGGTTGAGTATTGACCCATGCACCGAGGTCACTGGTTGGATTCCCAGTCAGGGCAAATGCCCAAGTTGTGGGCCAAACCCCCAGTGGGGGGCATGCAGGAGGCGGCCAATCAATGTTCTCTCGTATGGATGTTTCTATCTCTCTCTCCCTCTCTCTAAAAATAAATAAAGGAAAAAATAAAAATAAAAAGCACAAAAACTTTGAAAATAATATACTACATGCTCTGTACCCTGCTCTATGAGAGGTTTCCAAAAAATTCTGAATATTGATAGCATGAAAATAAAACAGGTGTACAAAATAAAGTAGTCAATTTGAAGGAAAAAGTGAACATCAGGAAATACAATCTCCAAAGTGTTAAATATATGTAATACCTTGTATTAGTAAATGAGATGTATAACATTATAGAGATAGTCATATTGTTCACTGTGTCTATGAATATAAAGTATAAGTTTTAGACAACAGTGTTTTCTTGTGATTGCCCTTACCCTATTAGCATTACTAAAATATAAGTGGGATTTCATACTTTGAAAGCATTTACTATATATGAGATAATATGGAGGAGTTTAGCCCAATTAATGACAAATCAGTGCAAATATCTTTTTGTCAATGAATGTAGCATGAAGTTTATAAAATTATTGCCTATTCAATTCAGAGAAACCATTTTTAAATTCACAATTCCAAAATACCAATAAACTTCAAAACAAACGACAAAACCAATACCTCCACTGGTTTATAGAACATATTTTATGGATTCAGTTAATGAAACATCACTTTTCATCTGCCAAGACGTATACTTAAATTTTTTTTTATTTGCAATGCTGCCTAGAAACCACTATTAGTCACCCTAAATATTACTATAACCAAGCAATTCCCATAAGTCAAATGCTGCAAATAAAGACAAATAATTCTGTAATAATTTCTAGAGCCAGTCTCATTAATTTTCAATTGTTTGTGTTTTTGGAAAGAATAGGAGGAGGATAAAATAACTCAAGCAGATCTTACAAATATAATTATATGTCAGTTTAATAGAATGTATGTAAATGAAAATATTTAAATAAAAAATGTTTGACATAGAAGCTATTTTATATTAAATTCAAATTCTATTCCTCTTCACTTTGCTATATCCTCATATCTATTTCTTAATTATAGAACACACAGAAATACATTTATTTGGTTTACATTAAATCCACCTGGAGACTGTTTTTAAAAAGAAAGTCTTGTTTCATTTTTATAGTGTTTTTCTATTCAAATTATATGAGTTTTGAGGACACTGGATTGTCTTCACAGGAGTCATCTCTTTTATTAAATTTTTAAGAAAGCCAAATATTCTAGATATCACTTTTGATGTCAGATATGCATAATGAAACCGTAGTAGTGGATTTGTTGTTCAAATGTATGACTCAATTGACTGTGCATAAAAGGCAGAGTCTACCTATATCTAGATTTTCTGAAGATTGAGATACTCCAATTAATCCAAATCCTAGTTACCAACCGATGAGTAAATAAATACACCAGCTCGACTGCATGCATCTACCTCTAAGGTGATATTGGCTGCACTTTTACTGGGAGCTTGCAATGTCCAGGGGCTGCATGAAACATTGAGACTAAAACTACAATCAAGGTTGGTGTCTGTTCTCAGGAAACTGTGACAGTCTAATAGTGTAACACATGCAACAGCAGCGGTGGCTGTCCATTCGTTCATTTAACAGCCTTCCATCATACACCTCAGGCCAGACAGCCATGGTACTGGGCTCAAAGATTCCATAAAGAAAGAGAAGTCTGTGTCTTCAAGGATCTCACACTGCAGGGAAAAAATCATCACAATAACTACAACATAGCTGAGAAGCACTGGGTAAAAGAAGAACCTAGTCCACACAAGTGACCTTAGACAGAACATCCCTCAGGAAATAACACCTGAGCTCACCCTGAAGGATGGTGGACAAGGGCACTCCAGGATGAAAGGACAGCATGTTCAGAGGTTGGGAAGCCTGATTTTCTGAATGATTTGGGGTTCAAGATGCCAGGTACGGTGTCTAAGAGATTGGGTGGTATTAAATCATGGAAACCTGGCCACCTTCAACAAATCATCAAACAACAAGTGTTGGTGAGGGTGTGGAGAAAAGGGGACTCTAGTACACTGCTGGTGGGAATGCAGACGGGTGCAGCCACTGTAGAAAACACTAAGGTGTTACCTCAAAAAGTTAAAAATTGAACTGCCATTTGACCCAGTGATTCCACTTCTAGGAATATACCCTAAGAAATCTGAAACACCAATCAGAAAGAATATATGTACCCCTATGTTCATAGCAGCACTATTTACAATAGCTAAGATCTGGAAACAACCCAAGTATCCATCAGTAGATGAGTGGATTAAAAAGCTGTGGTACATGTACACAATGGAAAACTATGCAGCTGTAAGAAAGAAAGATCTCTTATCCTTTGAGATGGCATGGAAGGACTTGGCGAGTATTATCCTAAGTGAAACAAGCCAAGCAGAGAAAGACAAATATCACATGATGTCACTTATTTGTGGAATATAATTAACCCGGAAACATGGAGGTGGGGTACAGGCGGACAAGCCTCGGAGGAGGGGTGGGTTTGTGGGGGAAGAGATAAACCACAGAATTTATATGCATGTATGCATGACCAATGAACATAGACAACAAAGCTGGGGATGGGGCGGGAGGGAAAGGGGAGAAGAGTGTCAATGGGGGAAAAATGAGAAACATCTGTAACAAAAACAAATTAATAAATAAAAAATTTAAAAAATAAAATATAAAAATAAATCATGGAAACCTTGTATTTCATGCAGAGGGTGTAGACATTTCCCTTAGGAAACAGGAAGCCATTGAAAAACTTGAAGCAGAGAGTGACATAGTCTGTTTTTTCAAAAACATTTTCTAAGGAGATGATGTAGTTGAGGAGAGAGAGAAGGAACACCTAAAGACAGCAGGGACAGTGGACTGAGAACAGTATCAAGTAACTGGTAGCAAACAGAATTTAGTGATTAATTTTATCATTCCTGGGTTTCTAGCTTGGGGGATAAAATGTACAGTTAAACCATGTCTTCTGAAAAGACAGAGGATAAAACGAATAAGGTACAAAATAAGTAAGTGTTTGTACATGTTGAGTTTGAGACGTTGTTGAGACACTCAGGTGGAGACACGCATAGCTTGTTGTATGACAGGGCTGGAATTGAAGGTCATGGTGGACTCGGCTGGAAACACAAAATGTGGGGATGAGCATAAACCGGTGGTGAAAACCACTGAGTGGATGAGGTGACTCAGGGAGGGGGTGCAGCATAGAGATGTTACAATAGACAGGCAGAGGACAGGAGTCCAGAGCATGAAAAGAAAAAATTTCAATTAGAAGAATGATGTCAGAGAAACATAGGAGGGAAAAAAATAATCCAGGAAAGAGTGAGTAAGTGTCCAGTGTTCCTGAGATGTCAAGCAAACTGGGTGGTGAAATGTACCCCAAGCGTGTTTACAAGACTGCACCACACCAAGTGGCCAGCCACAGAGAACTGGTGGGAAAACTACCAGCCATTTGTATACAATACAACTAACTCAAAACTCACAAAAGGTCTCTGTGTTCTTGCATGGGGGAAATATTTACCTAGTGGGGGAAGGAGAAAAGGGTTCAAGAGGAAAGAGGTAGACGTTTCCACACAACTCTTCTGTAGTGGGCTTGTCAGTGTGACTAGATTTAAAAACACAACATTGGAAACAATGGAACAGAACATGTATTAAATTGATAAAATAACCATAAATAGAAAAGACGGATTTTAAGTGACTCTGGAATACAACATTTTGTTGGTATATACATCCTTGAGAGAGGCATTCAGGGAACAGGAGAATTATAATGATAGTTTAAAATTCCCTTAGAAATGATATTGTTCAATATAACAATTGTGTCAATATTTTGCAGTTACTTTATTTATATCTATTGCTAAAACAATAAGTAATTCAGTTAATGATCTCAGGAGTCAATCGAGATTTTCAGTGAAAGAGAAAAGTGATAACATTCTAAATTTACAAATTAATTGAATAAACCAGAACTAGTAAAATGTAATTAGAAAGATCAACACAAACTCATAGTTTTTCCAGCTGTGACCATGAAAATGACCTAGTAGCAATGGGTACTTCTAGTGCCCAGGTACTGATCCTGAATACAAAACTCTACTCAAAGAAACCAGAGCTCCAATGTCATGGATGTTTTGGGGTCAGTTTTGGAAATCTGAATATCTGGTTATTAGGTAAGAATTTACTGAAACATAAAGGTAGAGATAGATGACTGAAAACAAAGCATGTTGCAGAACAATACATACAGTGCGATCTTATTTTGGTTAAAAATAATACTCACAGCATATTATTGTCCCAAGTGCAATGGTTAAAGTTTTAATTTTTAAAATTTTGCTCGTCTCCATTTTATTACATGTTTCTCTTTTACATGCTCTGCTTTTATTATTTTGGAAAGGCACTTTAAGGAGCCACATTGTTCACTGATGATATGGGACGTAATAGACAGAAGCCAGGGTGCCGCAGGGTGAAAAATGGCTGGGTGTGAACTACTCAGAAGGAGGCAGGCACCCCAGAACGCACACAGGAGAGAAACTAAAAGCAGACATCCCAGGCTCCAGGCAAGCATTCTCTGCCATGAGTTCAGGTGTTGGATTTCCTCTCTTCAGAAGATGTTTTCTCAGACATCCATGTGCCTCGGTCACCTCATTCCAATCTTGATTCAAATCTCACCTTCCCACAGAAGCTTGTTCAAAATCACACCACTTTCTCACCCTCCACATCCACAAATCCCCTACGCTGACCCCAATTTTCCTCATAGACCTTAGTAAATGTTTAATGTTTTACAGAATTTTTTTCTGTTTGTTGTTTACTGTCTATCTCCTCCACTGGAATGTAAACTCAGTTGAACAAAAATTATTTTTTTGTGTGCATTACAATATCCAAAGCACCTAGAACTGTGGATAGGCACATAGTGTTACTTTATAAGCAGAATTAAAAAAAGGGTTATTAGGGTTGGGAGAGACTTGAGCACATGTATGTGCCGAACTTGACTATTACCAGGAAGATACACTCAATTAATGAATTTCAGGATGGCAGAAGCAATCCTTATGAGATTTCCTTTGTATCCCCCTAGAGTGTATAGAGTACACTATAGTAGTAAGCAGATGAAAGCTGTTCATAATGTCTTTCAACCAATAAAAGAGTGAACTGATTACCAAGTGTGTCCTCCCTATTGGGCCTTTGTTTCTAGTAATAGAAAAGGCATCACCAGAACAGCTACAAGAAATTTTGTTGGTGCCTTTTCAGGGGGGAAAACTCATTACCTTGGCAACAGTACATTTCAGAAACACACACTGAGCTGGTACTTACTATCACAAAAAAGCGAATGTCCAGTTAATTTCATTTGATATGGTATGTTGAACTCACTGCACCTACGAAAAGGAACTGCCAAAGAGGTCTACTTGCAAAGACAAGTTTGCCATGAGGCTTATTTATTTCCTTTTAGAGCTTAATATTCAAACACGATTTAGCCAGAGGTAAATGAAAAGAATTGTATTAAGTCAAATTCAAGTCAACAAAACAAATCTTTATTTAAGAGCATCAAAAGACCTAGAAAAACTAAAGTCATAAAAAAAGTAGTCTCAAGTAAGATGAACACAATAGCAACTATAACAACAACAACAACAGAAAAGTATAAATTTGACCTTTTCCAGATCTACCACTTTTCTAGATTCAACCTCCTGAGATTTCTTTGGGCCTCTAATCTTTCTTGCCTTTTTATCGTGATCCTTATAGCTCCTGAAAGTCCTCAAAGTTGCTGTTTTGGTTTAATCATTATTGAATTTTACTTTAAAGTCATTTATTTAAATCTGGCTGTTGATTGAAAGTGCTTGGAAAAACCTCCAGTCTGAGAGGGTCATTCTTAAGTGATCAGTGCACCAGCAGACACAATGTTCATTTCTGTGTCGGTGTTTTTGGTTGTCTCATCATAGGCCACTTATCCCAGGTATTGAATGTGAAAATATGTATACTGAAAAGCTTAAAAATAAACTCACACAGCTTAATACATAGGGACATATTTGTATTTGGTAAGCAACAACGATTTCATAGCTTAAAATAAAATAGTTATAAAATGGATTATTTTGAAGTTAGAATCAAAGGAACCTAACTTTTAAAATCTGAATAGAAGTTCAGAGGTCTCAGAGAATGGAAATGACACAGAATCTCACTTTGAAAGGAAGAAAATAAGAAGAAATAGAAAATATTACATTTCACTGGTAAAAACAATGTCTTATCTAGGACCAGTGATTTTCAACCAGTGCACCACAAAAATTTTTAAAACATGCAATACCTGACTATTTAGTCACAGGCACTAACCTCTTTTCCCTTAGATTGCCAAATAGAAAAATGACAACAGCCAACACAAAAATAGCTATCCAGTGTGAATGAATCAAAATTATACCTATTTTTTTTTGTCAGATCGGCCAAAAACAAAATTTTTTTTTTTTTTTGCTGTAATGCAGAGTTTTAGTAATTAGTTATGTGTACATGAGATAGAAAAGAAGACAGGATTGGAAAACTTATTAGTTAAACATTAGGGACAATTGCCAACATAGTAAAAGAAATGAGGAAATCAAATTATCTAGCTACCATTTCATAGGACATGTTACTCACTTCACCCCATTGCTTGAAGAAATCTTTGATACACCAAAGCTGATATCTCACTGTTTTAATCTCGTAAAAACCTCCATTTTTGTGCTCTTCTCACTGAGATGTATTTGACACTGCTGGCTGATAGAGCAACATTTTAGGCAGGCATGTTAGAGGTAGTGCCAGGCTTGTAGGATGCCAGTTAATTGACACACGATTGGCACAGAGCAATGACTGATAGATAGATACCCTAGGAACTCAGGGAAGTACAAAATCTTTTCAGATTACTGCTTATTGACTTTACTACTGTGACAATACACTTAATCATCCCATGTCATGTACACGTTCATGGATGTTCGGAGAGTCCAATCACAGTCCAAGGCAGTGACAATGCGGGGGACAAACCTGGTTTGCCTGGAGGACAGGCAGATTAGACTAATTATCTGATATAATAACAAAGAGATGTGACTAGGTCACACAGCCATCCACATTTTAAAAGGCCTAAATCTATTTAGCATGAGAATTTTAACACGCTTACCAGGACCTTAGGTATATCCAGGTCAAACAGTAGTTGGTATTGTAACATTCCTGGATGTTACCGCAGGTTTGTCCCAAGAACTGGTTCTCCATGAAAACAAGTCAAGACCTGTGCATTCTGATTTCTCCCTTTTCCACAAGTCACCCTTGGATGGAATGTCTTATGTTGAATGGGATCCTGTTGACTTCAGAGAACTCCAGGTTGAATAAGACATTGTCACTGTTGTTCAAGAGCTCCTAAGAACAACAGAATATCTTCACATAGGAACAGGATGGTATTAAGGGAATCTGTCTAGGAACTTAAGGAAATAAAGAACAATATTTTTTCATTTTTTCAAATAATTTGCATGCAAAAAATTGTCATAGACCTAACTGTTTCTAATTAGACATCTATAAAGGCAGTGGTTAAAACATAATCCCTCTAAAATTTAGTATATACAAGGTACATCTGATTGCCAACAAACACTAATGTACAAACGTATTGGAGAATGCAAACTGCACTAGCTACAGCTGCTCCTTCCGAAAGCAATTTGAGAAATGTTTCTCTCTTCGACTTGTCAAAATCCAATCCAGAAGCAAATAAGAGAGCATCATAGGAAACATTTCAACAAGGAACATAATATTAGGCACCAGATTTATAGTGGGTGCTGATTATTTAGAATTATAGAATTGAAGGACTGAAATGAAAGAGGAAAGAGAAATGAAAGAAGCATAAGAAACAATAAATCAGATATCTTGTGTATCTTGGTTTCACCCTTTTCTACTTCTTCAGAAGAACCCAATTTTATAAAGTAACGCATATGCTCGATGTACTTCTCATATGTGAAAATGGAAACCTCCATTACAATGCACATGCCTTTCAAATCATTGTCCAAGTCCTTTTATCTCGAACAGACATCTTTAAAGAGTTGCTCTCACTGTGTTTGCATCTTTGCTTACAACCACAAACTGCAATATTGCTTCTATCTACACTGCTCTTCTCAAACTGTTGTCATGCTAGACAATCTCTCCTCTGCCAGTTAGTGGACACGCTTTCCAATCTTCATCTCGTTCAATCTCTTTGTGGCATTTGGAAATACCCTCTACTTAATCTGACATTCTATCCTCCTTTGTTTTCTGGGACAACAACTTCTGACTCTCCCACTTTCTGCCCATGTTGGTCACTGGGTGGTGGGCACCTTTTCTCCATCTACCTTTAGTGTTCACCTCTCAAGGTTCCTTCCAGCTTTGGCTCTGTCTTTTCCCTCTTCTAAGTTGTAGGTTGAGTAATTTCATTCATTTCCGTTGCTCAGGCCATCATCAATATGCTGACATATACATTTATAGCAGGGTTCCTGATATTTTGATGTGGCTATTTTGATTCAGCCTTCAAAAGAAACCTTTTTATTTTCACTCTTACGATGCTCAAAACTGGCCCTCTCATCTTATCACTGCACTTCATCCTATCATATTACGCATGTTTTATTGTTGAATTCCAGTCAACCATCTGGAAACAAATAGTTTATATGATGCTTAAACTGCTATGGTTTCTAAAAACAAAACAAAACAAGAGAATCCCAAATCCCTTTATGAAGCTAAGAAAATCTGACAAAATTAGCCCACACTCAGTTAAATTTAAAATGAAGAACAAACATGTACCAATCAAGAATATAACTGAAAAATTCTAAGTTAAATATTAGCAACTTGAATTTGTATTATGGTACATTTGTGGTTTATTTAGAAATGCAGCAAGGAAAAAACATAATCATGCACACAGATGCTCAGTGGTCATTTGATAACACTTAAAATTCATGTTTAGGCTTGAAAAAATAAACGGATATGATTTAAAATGAGGTTATCCATTATAGCCATTTTCCCACTGGACAGGTAAAATGAACCTTTTTTGGACCCAAGTTTCACTAATTTTTTTTAAATCAATCTATACAGATTGCCTTAAATCTCTGGCTTGAAATACAGTCTGTACTTTCCTTTTTATAATATTCTTTTGCCTTTGAAATTATAATATTAACTTCTGATCTCCCCACCAGACTGAAACCACCTTGAAGATATGCATTGCTACCCACAATGTGTGTGTGTAGCTTAACATGTGTGGGTATACAAGCAGTTACATAATTTACAGGGCCCAGTGCAAAGTGAAAATAAGAGTGCCCTTGTCCAAAAATAAGCATTAAACCAAGCACGGAGCCCTTTTTAACACAGGCCACTGTGCAATTACACAGAACACATGCCCATAAAAACATCAAATTTGTGCGTGTGTGTGTATGTTCAAAATATGT
This sequence comes from Molossus molossus, assembly GCF_014108415.1. Lineage (NCBI taxonomy): Eukaryota > Metazoa > Chordata > Mammalia > Chiroptera > Molossidae > Molossus > Molossus molossus. The sequence goes on along the minus strand of NW_023425351.1, from coordinate 33,308,602 downwards.
TGAATAGTATGCTGGAAAATTAAGTCATAGGAACTTCAGAAAATATCCTTAGAAAGAACAACAGCTAGCATTCAGATTTCAGACTATGAAGAATAGTTATAGTTGTATAAAAGTAGTTCAGATAATTAGTTAATAAAATGTTTCTAGGTTAAGGATAGTAGACTATTTTGATTGAAGACTGTAGAACATTTAAAAAGACATTGATTAACTTCCAACAATTGTCTCTAAGTTGATTTTCATATTGTTTTATTTAAATTTTTCTATTACGTTGTACTATTCATTCTGAGAATGTTGTCTTCCCTCTTAGTATTTATTGGTTATAATTCATAAACTTTATGTACTGTTTCCATGTTGACTTTTCTGCACAATCCATTGAGGCTATGAGTAAGTGTAATAACCACTCCATTTCTCTAATCACAAAACAGCAGCACATAAAAATTTATAAGACAGTTTATCCATGTCCACCTGTCTTATGAAAAATAATGTTCAGTTCATCAAAATTTCAACCATTCATTTAAAATTTTGGAGTTTTTTGGCAAAAGGTATTAATTCTCTGATAGAAACATACCAACTTGATGTGGTAAGAATGTGCCCACTTTCAAACAACGGCAAAAATTCCAAATCCTTTATGAATACACTCTGAAGAGTGAGTCTTCCCATTTGGGGTCAGAGTGGGGAATTTACATCTCTCTTGGAGCTCTGAATAATTTCCCCTCGTGCTTCCCCAAAGCTTGCTTATTGTGCGAGGTTTAATGCTGATTGTTGTGAAAAAGGAAGACAGATTTCCTCTCCAGGAAGTTATTGATAGATGTTCTTTTATCTGTCCCTGAAAAGTGAAAGAAAAAAAAAAGAAGTGCAGACTATATGCAATTTCTATACCTCAATGCTACTGTGAGGGATGTTAAGTAAATAAATAACCAACCTAATGTGTTTAGGTATAGAATTCCCTTTTAAAAGTCACTCTGGCCTCCAGTGTCTCCACTGCTCACCTGGGCTCTAGGTCCAGTCACATAGTCCCTCTCCCCTTCTCACCTTTGTCCTCCTCTCTTTATGCTGTTCTGTGTCCCTCTGCCCTCACATCCTTTCTCTTTCATGCATGTTCCCATTCATGGTGTTCTCTCTCTCTCTCTCTCTCTCTCTCTCTCTCTCTCTCTCTCTCTCTCTCTGTCCCTCACAGAACTGTCTGAACGCCTGAGTGCTAGACACTGTTCCTAGTGGAAGGAAGCTTGGCTGGCACAGGGCCAGTGTGGCTGGAGCCACAGATGGTCAGGGGAGACAGCAGAGCCCAGGTCACAACAGGAAGGGGCCAGAGGATGGTCCCAGAGGGTGGCAAGTGTAAATCAGATATCCTGCAACTGTAAGGAGAACAGGTCATGGGCAAGAGTGAGAGGGGCATTCTGGACTGCAGGGTGTTGATGGTGAGCCCACAGGCAATGATCAGAACAGACAGACTGGATTTGGGTTTGTTTCAGAGGCAGAGCTGACCAGACTTGCCTATGGATTGGATGTGGGACATGAGACTAAAAGAATAATGAGTGATCCAGGTTTCAGGCTTGAGCAACTCGGTCTCACTCTCTCTTTTATTGCTATTCTCTTTCTTCCTCCCCTGTTTTCCTTCCCTCCTTAACAGAACTGGAATGCTCCTATTCCCCAGTGAACTCCTGCTTGGGTTGAAATACAGAATTCACAATCTTTCCTAAGGTCTCCACACTGGGGCAAAGATGTATCCTCATGACACATGACCCTGTCCCCCTCCTGGCATCAATTTCCACGTTTTTTGTAAGCACTTCTAACTCAGAGTTCCACGCATGGACTCCGGAGCCCAAATGGAGCAGGTTTGTGCCCAAGCTCTGTTACCAACTACTAAGTGAACTCTGCCAAGTTACTCATGGAAGTCTCAGTTCCCACATCTATGAAGTGCAGATAAGAAAATTGTCTACCTCATAGAAAATGTTGCAAGAGACCATATGTGCAAAGTGCTTAATACCTGTATAGAGCAAATGCCAGACACAGAACAGCCGGTATTATACCCCGTACACCTTCATTTGAGAATATCAGAAATCAAACTAAAACAAGACCTATCTAACTAAATAATTCAGACCTGGAAAAAAAATTAACTCCTCAGTAACACACAGTAAAAACCGATAGTGTGATTTATTGCCAATTCAGATAAATGTGAGTGTCACAGCTATTTCATTGTAATAGTCAGACTCCATTTCCTCCACCTAATTTGGGCTTTGATTTCTACACCAGAAGATACCACTTACCAGCGTAGGTGGACCTACAGGATCATTTTTTCGTGAGGTCTCACCTGAGCAGGTGCATGGGCAAAGAGCGGAAAGAGACTGACGAGAGGGGTTGGAAGTGCTGAGGGCGTGACGCTCTCAATTCTTTTTATTTCCTTTTTTTAATAAGATGACTTGGCATCCTGCACCATACCGCGTCAATAGCGGCGACGCCCCCTCCGTGGCGTCCTCTCGCAATAGCCCAGCTTTCACCCTACACTGCTGTTCCTTCCGTGGACACAGTGGCAGCCGATGTTTTATAATCCCAGTGGCCTAGCTCTGGTAAGGCTGTTAGAGGTCATCTGGAAAGTGTCTTGCCTTGAACCACTCTGAGTCAGAAGTCCCCCTCGGTCCTCCTGCGGCGTCCTCCTCTGGTCCTGGTCCAGGTGCACAGGAAACACCAGGGGAGGACGCAGGTGCGCGGGGGAGGGGGGACGCTGAAGGCGCCCGGTGATGAACCCAAAGCTCGAACCTGCAGACCCAGCGAGAAGTAGAAACTGAAAGTACACTGCAGAGGATCCTACGGAAGTTCTAGGAAAGGCAGAGCGCAGAGCCAGGCCGTGGCGTGTGCCGCCCACCCTGGGATGGATGAAGCAGCGGGCGCGGCATGGGGCAGAGGCGGCCACCCGGCACCTCGGCGCACACCAGGGTCCTGGCAGTGACCATGGGCTGTGAGAGCCCGCTCGTGCTGCAGCTGCGGTCATGATGACCACGTCCGCCTCCCGCAGACCATGTTCCATGGTAAGCGCTCCGCTCCCGGTGCACAAGTTCGCGCGCCGGCACGCGGGGGGCTCCGGGGCGCGCTGCCGGGCCCGGCGCCAGGGCGCGTCCGGGAACAGCCTGTCCTTGCACTTTGGACCTGCCGAGAGCACTGGCTCTCCCACAGGCAACCGGCACCGCGCCGGAGTCCCCTGGCCCAAAGCCACTGGCACCTGGGGCGGCTGCGCCTGGCAGGCGGCGAGAAGCCGTCTCCGACGCCCGCTTCTGTGCCGGGACCGAGCGCGGCGGTCTCCGCGCCGCTCCGCCGGGGCAGACGGCTACCGGGTCTCCAAGGGAGCCGGGGCTCTGTCCGTCGGCCCCCGCCCAGCTGCCCTCGGTCCCCCTCGCCCAGCCACCCTGCCCGCGCTCCTGTCCGCGCCGGAAGACTACTCACCGAGCAGCTCCCAGCTTCCCCGAGAAGTGCTAGCGCGGTTCCCACGGGACGCACTTTTAAACCCTAAGGGGACAGGTCCCTGGAAAACCCCGTTTTTCTCCCCCAGCGAGGCTGGGAGTTTCCGACTGGGGCTGTACGCTGTGCCTCTTGCCGGGAACCAAGTCCCCGGGCTGGCACTGTAGAGGCCAGTTTTAGGTTTCTATTTCTTGCTATTTGGGGGCTCCTTGATAGCGACAGGATTGAAAGGGCATAACTCTAAATTCTAGACCCTTGCTGAGATCGAATCTATTTTATTTGCGCGAAATAGAGACTTCAAATGGACAAGGGCGGAGAGGGGCGAGCTGGGTTCCGTTGGCAGTTATGTGGCCAATGTAAGAGCCCAGGAGTTGACTGGCAGAAGAAATGGGGCAAAGAGTCGTGCGGGGAGAGGATCTGCTGAGGGAAATTGGAATATTTTACAGTAAATTCTTCCTCAAGCCTAAGGAGCTGGGTGGGGGAGGGCGCGGGAATAGGGAGCAACTTGTTGGTTCCTTTGGTACCTGGTTTGTGTGCTTTCCTGGGTCCACCATGAAATCAAAAGAGCCCTTTCCTCTCTGTAGGTATTAAAGAATCAAAAATTGACATAGCCTAGCATTACCAGATCAGTAACAAAATAAAGGGGCAAGGTATAGAAGACAGTGGTGGAGGAAGATTTATAATGGGTGTCCTCTGGGAGTTCACGGAAAATTAGAAATTAGGTCTATCCCTATTTTTCTTACAATGCCCATGGGTCTCCTGTAATTACTTCTTTCTGGGTCACTTCTGGTTCTATCCAGTCCTTGCATCACCTTTGACCTGAAGTGAGAGCTGAAACAAGAAAAGGAAGCTAGGGTGTGCATCATGAACAAGGAGCCTTTATTTCCTGCAATATATCCATCTTAATCGTGTACTGTAAATTGTTAGGAGCAAGCAATGTTAGAATTCTAACCTTCGAATAATGAGTATAATAAGTGGCTTTCTGTATTTTGTCGCAATAGATTTCACTAGAAGTTTAAGGATATGGTTATTCTTGATCATTTTTCTTTGCTACTTCTTTTGGGAGTTATTGAGGACCTACTATGTGGTCCCCAACTGTGCTGTCTAGTTTAGATAATCTAATTATATTTGAGGACTGAAAAATGGAATAGTAACAAAAATGGAGAGCTGAGAAAGATCAGGAAACCTGAACAAGGATAAAGGAGAATTACACACAGCACCACATCAATGTTTAATGTCTTCTTAAACAAAACTGGAAAAGGTCATTTCGTAGGATTAACTTACATGTCTTTTTCACATGTGAGGTGTTTTTTTTCTTTCTGGTTTTACCTTTGACACACATGCCAATGTAACAACAGCAAATAAGCAGTGTCTTTGTTCCTGAGATAAGAATGTATGATAAGCAGTGCTCCAGAACTTGTTTAGTACCTTAGTGAGGTTCAAGGTGGGTTGTTGTAAATTTCCTTTGACTGCACAACTCAGTTGTTTTTAAAAGCTGAGTTTCTAGACTCTTCAACCTGACAGACCTGGCTTTGAATCTTGCTTCTTACCAGACACATTATACATGGGCCAAAAAAAGTTTCTTTGGGCTCCGGATTCTTCATCTGCAAAAATATTAATAATTGGCATGTTATTATATAATACCTCGTGAAACGGTTATGAAATATTATATGCAATGTCATAGGTTGACTTTAGAAATGTCCTTAAGTATTTATCATGGGATTTGTGGAAAAAATTTACAGTCCAATCTGAATGTACTTGTGGCAGTTGTTAGATTTCTTTACATGAACATCATTAAATTCAATTTTGTGACCTTAAAAAATTGATTTCTATACAACATATGGCTGTTTTCTACTCTTCATTATCATTCTTTTTATTCACCCACTTGCTTGTGCCAGTTGATCATATTAAAGTCAAGTCTTATACACTTCAATGTCTTCCTCTGCAACCTGAATGTCTTCTGACCATTTAAAAAAATTTTCGCCCTGGCTGGTTTGGCTCAGCTCTTGAAGCATTGGCTTGTGGACCAGAGAGTCCTGGGTTTGGTTCCTGCTGAGGGCATGTACCAAAAAAAAAAAAAAAATTCTCAGTGAAAGTAGCTCTATGCATTGTTTATAATGAACAGTCAATTAACACTTATTGGTCTTGAAGGCTGATAAAAGATTGGATTTGATGGAAACTAATTTGTTTATGTTCACTTTGACCCCATAGCTTAGGTAGCGGAGGCCTGGATGTATAATTTGGCTTAACTTAAAAACCAACAAGAATTTTTTAGACATCATTTTGGTTTAACCATATTCCCTACTGAAAACAAAGTCTCCAGTTTCAATCCCTTCAGGAGATCTAAAGAAAATCCCACAAACCTCGGCTCGCCTTGCATTATTCCTTAAGGTTTATCTTTTCTGTTACCTAATGAAAAGGTCAAGGTTGGGGGAAGTGTGGATGCCTATGTATAATCTGAAAACAAAATAAGAGTCCTTTTCCCATTGTGACAGTGTTAAAAGCAAGCGCAACCTTGGCACTATTCACATCACTCTCTACGTGGTGTGGAGGAAAGAATTCAGTCAGAGACCAAAGTCCAAGTTGGTCTGAAGAAGTTGGTCTGAAGCGCTGGGTGAGTGTGCAGCATTGTCCTTGAGGCGATTTCAAATCTAAAGAGTTACTGTGTTTCAGTGCCCATGTAGATTATGAGAATTAAGGTGCTTGTGAATAGAAGGGGAAATGGAGGGATCATTTAGTCTAAAGTTTTCATTTTACAAATCAGGGAGTGAAGCTTAAAAAAATGTTCTGTAATTCCTTCAGTCAACAACCCATGGGCACACCAAGGCGAAAGCCCCATCTCCACTTTGCAAACCCTATAGGGGCTAACTTCTTTAACGACAGTGGCAACAAAAGACAGTATTTACTGACAGTCAAATTATGTTTTAGAATTTGAAACTTGTAACAGAAAAAAAGGATGACGTTTTCCAGCAAGTCATCATTCTAAAGCAGTGATAAAATGTCTTTCAATGAATAAATAGGCTGATGTGAATTTGGAAGCACTAATTACTAAAACTTGGGGGGAAGAGGACAAAACAGCTGGTGCTCCATATAGAGAATAAAACAACCTCCTTTATTAAAGCATAAACGGCAGTCCTTTGAAATAACATTTATGTATAATGGTAAAAATGCCTCTTTTTCCTTCTAGTATTTAATTACTTAATTGTATTTATTTCCCTTACAGCTCATTTCAGGTTGTGTGTTGTATAACTTTTCCTTTATCATCTACTCCACCCAAAGTATACGTACTACATGGACACCTATAAGGTGACAGAGAAAAATGTGTCTCTCTACAAGCCATACAAATCTGATGACAAAGTTAGGACCTGGTAAACCATTGGTAGTTCTTCATGTTGAGAATTTTCAGGCTGAAGGAACAGAAATAGAAGAGAGCAGCAGAATAGTTTGCACTCAGAAGACCAATGTAATTACATGTTATCAAAAGGTGACAGCACCCTGGCCTGTTGCTCAGTGGTTAGAGCGTTGGCCTGCGGAGCAGAGTCCCAGGTTTGGTTCACAAAGGCAGTGGTTCTCAACCTTCCTAATGCTGTGACCCTTTAATACAGTTCCTCATGTTGCAGTAACCCCCAACCATAAAATTATTTTTGTTGCTACTTCATAACTGTAATTTTGCTACTCTTATGTCTTAAGTGACCCCTGAGAAAGGGTCGTTTAACCCCCAAAGGGGTCGCGACCCACAAGTTGAGAACCGCTGCGTTTAGGGCACATACCTCAGTTGCAGTTTGTCCCTGGCCCTGGTTGGGGTCGTGTGGGTGGCAGCCACTGGATGTGTCCCTTTCACATTGATGTTTTTCTCTCTCTTCCCCCCTCTCTCCCTTCCACTCTATCTGAAGATAAATGCAAAAATGTCCTCAGGTGAGGATAAAAAAAAAAACCACAAAAAATGGTGATGGCTGTTTCTGATAAAATCCTGGTGAGGCAGCACGCTCAGGTTAAAATCCAGACCTGGCAGCTGCTGTCTAGTTTCAGAAAAAGATTAACTTGCAGAACTATTTTGATCTTTAGAACTGATATGTATATGATACTTAACAGTGCTTGGCACATGGTAAGTATTCAATTAGAGGTCACTAGTATCATCATTATTATTAATCTCCTAAGTGAATTATTGCTTTTCATGTGTATAGATGTTTCATGGCAGAGGAATGAATAGAATCCACGTCTTTTATTTATTCTCTTGCCAAGTGTCAGTGACATATGAGGATGAGGGTCATGTAGGACTCATGTTTCTTCCCAGATCTGACACTCAGCCTACTTTCTTTATTTGTAAAATATGGGTCATTAATAGTGCATACCTTATTGGGGAGTGCTACCGATTTTGACATGACAGATGATATGATAGGCGGCAATGTTATTAGGAACTTTGTGATATATTTAACAGTCTTTAGGCCATTGTCACAATGTTAGTACCTTGGGTTCTAAGGGGTGTTGTCTTTAATCTTAATCAGAGAAGGCACACATGTAGAACATCTTGCACTTATCAAGTATAGTTATAGTTTATTTGGGAAACTCACAGGAAACATGTTGTTAACATAACCCAAGAGTCTACAGAAAGATGTAGCAAAGATTCTCTGGCAGGCTTATGAATAATTAAGTTCCTATATAACTAGATTTTAATGTCTCAGGGAACACAGGCTCTCTGTTCTATTTTTCCTTTGTATTGATTTTAGAGAGAGAGGAAGGGAGAGGGTGAGAGGGAAGGAAACATGGATGAGAGAACATCGATTAGCTGTCTCCTGTATCCCCCCAGTGGAGATTTGGCCCACAACCTGGGCATGTGCCATGACATGGATTAGAACTGCTGACCTCTTGGTACATGGGTCAATGCTCAACCACTGAGCCATAGCAGCTGGGCAATTTTCAATCTATTACTACTGCCTTAAATGATGCCATTTATAATTTCATTCCTTTTGATTAGACAATTGCCCCTAACTAGGAAAGCTTATAAAAAAAAAAAAAAAAAAGATTAGAAATTTTTAGTTAACAGGATGTGAACTTAATTACTGGGTTTTTCTAACATATCAAGAAGCTAAACAGAGCAGTGTTTGAAGAGAATATGGGTCTCTAGGTACTTAGAAACAGAAGCTACTGAAAAGATGAGTCTCAAAATATAAATGTCAACGTTGTCAGAGTTCTGGGAAGGGTAAACCATTATTAAAGATAAAAAATATAGTCACAGAGTAGTAGCATGGAGGTCAACCTGCAATGCCTTCTGCCGGAGGCAGCTGGGCACCGGGTTTTACATGTACACACAATCACATGCCACGAATCATAAAATGCCAAAAACATGTAACTTTCTCATCCACCATTAGTTTACCTGTCCACCTGTAGATGCTTTTCTCGTGGGGATGTTCAACATAAGTCCAGATCGAATGAGTTATATTCATACCCTGTAGTGTTTCCCAGAAGAAAAAGAGGCTCCACCTCTGTTCTGAATTGCTCTTTTCCAAAAAGTAATTTCTCAGCTAAAATGTGAAAGAAACCTAAACACTAAAATTCTGCCCTACTTTGGTTGTTACTTAATATTTAATTTTAGAGTTCTTCCCACTTTATCCTGACACCGAGGTGTATGTTTACAATGATTAGAAATACGTGACCAGGCCCATTCAAACACCACAATCATGTTAGATAATATGACTTATAACGTGTAGCTTGTTCTTACTTACTGTTGACTTTAGTTTCTTTTAGGTATATCTTTGGAATTCCTCCCCTGATCCTCGTTCTGTTGCCAGTCGCGTCATCTGATTGTGAGATTGAAGGTAAAAGTGGTGAAGAGTATCAGCATGTTTTCATGGTCAGCTTCGAAAGTTTGGTATGTGCTGCTTGTGTTTTTCTCACATTTTAACTCATTGGGGAAATTTGACACATACGGTCACTATGCAGTTTGATAGTCAAGTATCCATTTATAATTCTTGAAAGTAAAATAACTAAAGAATAAAAGTCAGTGAGCCACTCTGTATTTTCATAGCTGGCATCATTTTACCTTTTAAAAATAATTTTTTTCTAGACCTTCAGACTCCCACAACTCTCCACGTCAGCTCTTCTGCCCTTTACCATCTAACTTCTTGTGAGCATAATTCAGCAGAACTGCATTTCCTCACCTCACATTAACAGCTAGTCTCTGTAGAAGCATTACATCAAGAGAGAGAAAATAACAAAATATAACATTGATAAATGATCATGAAAACAGATAGTTATTTTATTTGTCTGAATACGTGTATCTGCATATATATACATATATATGTATATATCTATATATGTATGTATGTATTATTATATATGTATAGATAATTTGCTGTGAGTTAATTTTTTAACCACAGATTTTTTAATAATAACTTTTATTTTTAGAGCAGTTATAGATTTACAGAAAAGATGAGCAGAAAATAGTGAATTCCCACATACAGTTTCCCCTATTATTAAGTTCTTGCATTTGTGTGGTATATTTGTTACAATTGATGAACCAATTTTGATACATTATTATTAATTAAAGCCCACAGTTGACATTAGGTTTCACTCTTTGTGCTGTATATTCTATGGGTTTGACAAACACATAATGTCATGTGTCCACCAATACAGTGTCATACAGGATTCACTGCCCTGAAAAGTCCCCTGTGCTCCTCTGATTCCTCCCTCCTGCCTTCCCCTTGAACCATGGCAACCACTGAGCCACTTGTGGTCTCTGTAGTTTTGCCTTCTGGAATGTCATGTAGTTGGAGACATGCCGTATATAGCTGTTTTATACTGGATTCTTTCATTAGTAATATGTACTTATGGTTCCCCTGTGACTTACTGTGGCATGATGCCTCCTCTCTTGTTATTACCAAATAAAATTCCATTGATGGGATTCACCCCCACTTGTTTTTCCATTCACTGACAGAAGGACGTTTTTGGTTGTTCCCAATTTTTGGCTCTGACGAATAAAGCTTCTATAAACATTCATGTGCAGGGTTTTATGTGGACATACAAAGTAAGTTCCCAACTCATTTGGGTAAATAGCTAGGAGAGCAATTAGGGGATTGTGTGGGCAGACCATGTGGAGCTCTGAATAAAACTGCCAGACTGTCTTCCAAAGTGACTATAGCATTTTTCATTTTATATTTCATGACTTTTCGACATTTCTTGGATTAAATGATGCTACAGAATTAATCTTTCTGAGTCAACATAATGGTTTTTACTTAATTTTATTATCTGGGCAGGGCATCAACTAGTATTAGTTTAGCAACACTCATGTGAAACTAAAAAAAAAAAAAAAAAAAAAAGATGTTCTTGGCAATTCAAAAGGAGAGTTTAATCACCAGATTCACAACCCTTTCTTTTCTCTGGAAACACAGAGGAGCTGATCTCATTAAAATACCCAGTCCAACAATGATACTCTTAAAACAAAGCAAAGCATGGCTACTGGTCTTAAAGAGATTAATTCACAAGACATGGAAAAGCATGTGACCTAATCAATCCAAGTGAACAGTACCCTGATTATCTCAGGAAAGCTGTATTTGTGTGGTGATACATTTGAGGGAAGGAGAGGAAGTCACAAAGAATTGTACCAACACAACTGGTACAGAGGATTGGATCTCATTCAGTGCTCACTGGATGCTTTTCAGCCATTTCTGTGTTAAAAGCTCAGGGAGACCGTAATAACACTAACACTTTGAAGTACTTGTTGTATTCCAGGTGAGAACTAAGTCAAACTTCTCAGTGTCCCTATCAGAGAGGTCTTCTTTTACCTTCATCGCACAGAGAGGAAGGGGCTGCACAGGTTATATTAGAAAGATTTGAGCCTCTGCTGGTAACCAGCACCCTCTCCTGCCTCCTGATAGCAATTTATGTTAATTTATTCACTCAACCAACATTTATTTGGGGCCCATGTACCAGTTATTATGGAAAACCCTTTGGTGTGTTGGGATGGTGGAAGATTGAGGATAAGGCAATGATGGCCCAGATATAGACACTTCTTTTAAGAAGCTTACCTTTGGTGATGGTTAGGGCTTGGGGTGAAGAATTCAAGTTGCAGCTTGAAAAGGAGTGGCTGCCATCTGTCATCTCAAACAAGCAGATGGGTTGTGAGCCAGATTGGGACACAAAGATGTAAAGTGTGTTCCAGGAGGAGGTGAATAGGTTGCTTGGTGCTAGGAGAGACACCACGTGGTGGGGTAGCCAGTGGTCTCCACACGTTTTAGACAGTACACCCTTTTCGTAAAATTATTTTGAGCCTGTACTTCCGATACACATTTAACATTTAATTACATATGACAGAATTTCATGGTATTTTTGTAGACATTAATAATGATTCATACAAAAATGAAAATTTATCATGATGAGATAAAAACTAAATTGTGAGGGAATTTCTAAAACTTTAAATTGTGCACCGTAGACTCCACTTTGAAGACCACGTATGTAGTGGAAGACACAAATGAACCTATGTATTATAGCAAAATTGGGAGCCATCTTGATATAATGGTATTTATACTTTATTCTTAACATAACTAAAAGTTAATGGTGATTCAATCATAAAAGTAACACTGAATTAAAATACAAATTTTTGAGCATTTTCTATGTGCAAGGTGGGCCATTATAATAAATAGTGGTCTTTGTTCTATAATCTATAGGTACAATGGAGACATGTGTCACTATAACACAAACTGATTATAGTACATGTCTATGTAATTAGGGTACTGAAACCCAGATCACATAGACAGCAAGTGGAAAAGCTGGAATTCAAATGCAAGCATTCTGGTTCTAGAAAATGCCATTATGAGGCAAAGCAGTTAATTGCCCCCACCCCCACCCCCTTTATGAGGGACAACATGGTTTAAGGAGTTGTGATGATAACTGTAAGATGGTGACAGGACTGGTTGAATTGTAGGGAAAGGAGTCAGGAAGCCGAGCAGGTGTGAATACTGTTGCAGGCATCTAGATGAGATAAGGTGGAATTTAGTTGTGGGAGTAAGAAAATAGAAATGATGAGAACCATTACACAGAGTCCAAATAGGGTCTAGGGCAAGGGTGAGATTCACTCTTTCTACCTTCCACAGAGGGAAAGGCAGATCCCTAACAGTGATAAAGGCAATTGATAAAGGAAATTCAGATTCAATATTTCAATCGCCTAAAATTGGGATGACTGAGCTAAATAGAATCAGCATTTTAAGTTTCTTAATACATATAACCAAATTAGTTTCCAGAAAGGACCAATCAGTTTACACTTCTTACAGTAATAAAGCTCTTTTCAGCATGTAGTATTCTTATTTTTATAAAATCTGTCAGGGCAATGGAAAAATGACATTTTGTTTTGATTTACACCTACATTTACATTTCTTTGCTTGTGACATTGCCTGTTTTTTTATGCTTATTCATCTTGTATCTTCTGTTTAATTATTTTGCATTGAGATAAAATGAAGTTTACTTTTTAAAGTGTACAATTTAGTGGCTTTTCATATATTTACTAGTTGTAAATCATCACCACTTTCTACCTGCAGAACATTTTCATCACCCCAATGAGAGATTAAACTCATTAGTAGTGACTTTCTATTCCCTATCACCAGACGCTGGGAGCCACTAATCTACTTTTTGAATCTATGGATCCGTCTTTTTCAGGCATTTCATATAAATGAAATCATATAATATGTAGTTTGTGCATTGGGCTTCTTTCACTTAGCATAATGCTTTCAAGGTTAACCATATTATAGCATGAGTCAGTACTTCCTTTTTTCTTATAGATCAGTAATATTCCATTCTATGGATAGACCACTTTTTGTTCATGCATTCATCGGTTGATGGACATTTGAGCTGTTTCCATTATGAGTAATGCTGCTTAGAACATTGGTGTACAAGCTTTTGTACTATTCTCTTGGATATAGACCTACAAGTGAAATTGCTGCATCATATGGTAACTGTATGTTTAACTTTTTAGGAAATGCCAAACCATTTCCACAGTGGCTGCACCCCTTTCTATTTCCACCAGCAGTGAATGAGGGAAGCCATTTCTCCATATCCTCACCAGAACTTGTTGTCTGACTTTTTTACTATAGTCATCCTAGTGCCTGCATTTCCCCATTGACTAATGATGAGGCATCTTTTCATTATTGACCATTATTACTGGCCACTTGTGTATGTTCTTTCAAGAATCATATCTTCAAATCCTGTGCTCACTTTTAAATTGTCTTTTTATTGTTCGTTTGCAAGAATTTTAAAATATATTTTGGATGCTAGAGACTTTTATCAGATGTGCAATTTGTAAATATTGTCTCCCATCCTGTGGGTAGTCTTTTCACTTTCTTTAGTGTCCCTTGAAGCACAAATGTTTTTGTATTTTTATAAAGTCCAATGTATTTATTCTTTTTTTTTTCTTTCTGTTGGTCATGATTTTGGTTTCATATCCAAAGTCACCAAGACTTACACACATTTTTTTCTAAGAGTTATAGTTTAAGCTCACTTTTAGCTTTTCGATCCATTTTCGTTAATTTTTGTATATGATATGAGATGTGGGGAAGTCCAACTTTATTCTTTTCCAGCTATTCCTGCACCTTTTGGTGAAAAGATTGTTTTCCCACATTGAATTGATTTATGAAACATCATTTCAACCCAAATATATGGCCTTATTTCTTGACTTTAATTCAATTACTTTGTCTGTCTGCCTTTCTTAAGGTCAGTCCCACATGGTCTTGATTACTGTAGCTCAGTAGTGAGTTTTGGCATTGGAAGTGTGTTATCCAACTATGGTTTTGTTTTTGTTTTTTCAAGATTGTTTGGCTGTCATGGGTCCCCATCATTTACATTAAGTCAGTTATTTATAGTTATCCTATAGATTGTCTACACTTTTTTATGGATTCCATTGTTTAAAAGCTTTAGAATTTAAATGCAATGCATGATGATGAGCCCTGACCAGTGTGGCTTAGTGGTTAGAACGTTGACTCCTGGACCAAAGTGTCAGTCATTCAATTCCTGGTCAAGGGCACATACATGGGTTGCAGATTCTCCATCCCTGGCCTGAGGCCCATGTAGAGTATGTGTGGGAGGCAACTGATCTATGTGTCTTTCTCACATAGATGTTTCTCTCTCTCTCCTCCTCCACCCTCCCTCCCTTCCACTCTCTCTAAAAATCAGTGGAAAATATATCCTCAGTGAAGAGTAATGAAACAAAACAAAAAACTCAGACTCTCTGGTGATACCATGCCTCTGTGCAATAACTTGATCACATAACTCCACACTCTTGTAAGCATGGTCAAATCAGTGGCATGGACAGAAGCAATGACCATGGAGAGGGTAGTGATGAACTTAAAGATATCTTCTCCCTTATAGCCCTCAAGATCTTTTGTTGTTCTCCTATTGGTTTTTATTGATATTCCTATTATTTGGTAAAAGCTCATTATGTATTAAGTATAATAATTTTACTGTTATACTTGTTGAAAATATTTTCCAGTTTATCATTTACTGCATTTCTTTTTATATATTTTGGATTTGATTTACTAATACTTTGTTGAGAACTTTTGCATCATTGTTTATGGGAGATACTGGTTTATAATGTCTTTACCTGGTTTTGGTTTTAAGGTAATACTGGCCTCATAGAATGAATTAGGAAGTATTTCCTCTGCTTCAATCCTCTGAAAGACATGGTAGAGATTTGGTCCAATTTATTCCTTAAATGTTTGGTAGAGTTCACCAGTGAACCTATCAGGGCCTGGTGCTTTCTGCTTTGGAAGGTTATTAATTATTGATTCTATTTAATAGTGATAGGCCAATTCAGATCATTTATTTCTTCTTACATGACTTTTGAATGATTCTTGAATCTTAAAATACATATAGGCATTAGCAAAAGCAGCACCATCAGGGAGCAGATGGATCACCTTGCAAAGGAATATAAATAGGAAATCAGTTGGCATGGTGTGGTTGGATTGTAGGATGCAAGATGAGAACCAAATCCTCATAGGAAGCCTGGACCCCCTCAGTGCTGTTCCCACCATACAAAGGAATCTGCACTTTTCCCTAAGCACCAGGAAGTCACTGAGGAGCTAGGGCGAGTGCGGGGGTGGTGGTGGGGTGGGGTGGAGACACTCAACGTAAGTGCCATAAAAATAGTAATCTTTGTCCTTTGTGTTTACTGTTATACCAGGAAGAACAAGAACGTTCACTAAATATTTGATGAATGAATGAAAAATAAAATATCATCAGATTTTTATTTTACAACTTTTTTTTGTGGCAACCATATAGATAATTTGTGGGGTAGGTTGGAAAGCAAGGAAACAGTAGGAAACAACTTCAGTAATTTAGGTGAAAATTGTTGATAGGCATAAACCAAGGTAGCGATTCACAATTTTAGGATACTTTACAGTAAAGTGAAAGGCTTGTTAAGACACAAGTTGCTGGGTCCCACCCTCAGAGATTTCTGTTTTTGAGAAATTTCAGTTATCTGGAAGGACCACTGGATACTTTCATTTATGTCCATCCTTTATTTGGAAGTAATTCATGAATTCAAAGAAAAACATTAGAAGCGTTCCTTGGTTTTAGTCTGATAACTACATTCTGTTGCATCAGATCTTCAAAGCCATATATTACACTGTGGGTATTAGCTGATCTGGGTTTGCTTGTTTGTCTGTTTTTCTGTAGTTAGCACAACCACAGTAACAAAATAGAAAACAAAATGTAACCATAAATCCAGTTAGCTATTTTTTTTAATCCTCACTTGAGGATATGTTTTTATTGATTTGAGAGAGAGAGAGGAAGGAGAGAGAGAGAAACGAGAAACATTGATCGGTTGTCTTCCATACACATCCCAACCAGGTATCGAACCCGAAACCTTTTGGTGCATGAGATGACTCTCCAACCAATGAGCCACCCGGACAGGCAATTACCTATTATTTTTAAGTTACACATTTTATTTTAGAATCCATTATTGAACATCTATTTTAAAGATAAATAAAGCAATCTTCTACATCATGGAAAAATATTTTCTTGCTGACACTCTTGGTTAGATTGATTTTCAGTGAACTGGAGTTGCAGTGCAGTATGAGGGATACTGAATGAAGGATCAGAAGACCTAATCTGTTACTAGCTTTCTTCTTAGCAAGCATTGTGATCTTGGGTACTCATCTTGCCTCTTTGGGCTCTTTAATCCCCTATAAAATATGGAAATTTAATTATCTCTGGGGTTCCTCATAGTGCTCAAATTTTTTGATATAGGGAAAGAAATCACATTTTATTTCTCCTTTTCCTTTTTTCCTTCATTGCTGACCTGTCTTGATTATTTTTCTCCTTTCATAAATATTCATCAATCCCCTACTATGTGCAATGCTCTATGTCAAATTCTTCCAAATAATAATAGCAATAATAGTATTAAGCAGTCTCCAGTGAACTTACAATCAAGGACTGGCATGAAATTTATTCAGAAGTAATTACCTTATAAAGCAACAAATAAGCCATAAGCCATACTTGGAGAAGAAAACTATTCTTCACCCCAATGCATAGTCCTGGCATCTTTTTTTTAAAATATATTTTTATTGATTTTTTTTTTTAGAGAGAGAGGAAGGGAGACAGAGATAGAAACATCAATGTGAGAGAGAAACATCGATCAGCTGCTCCCTGCACATCCCCCACTGCTACCCGAGCATGTGCCCTGACCAGGAATCTAATCAGGACCTTTGAGTCCATGGGATAACACTCAATCCACTGGGCCACACTGGCCAGGCTATCACCTTCATCTGTGCCTGCTTCTGTGTTCTTTTCCTTAGATAACAACATTTGCTTTTTCTGGTCATTCAATTCTGAAAGCCCAGAATCATCCTTGACACCCTCGTTCTTTCATATCATTCATTGCCAAATCCTATAGATCCTATAGATCCGAATATCTCCATGACACCTGTATAAGTCATTCACTCCACCGAATTCCACTATATAGTCTTAGTTCAGGGAGCCCTCAAATATCACTGGCACAACTCCCACAGCCTTCTGTAGACCCCTGGATGGTCTCATTATCTCCAGTGTACCTCTGTCCTCTTCCCTGGCATTTGACTTATCTTTTTGAAACTCAAATCTAATACTCCCTTAAAAACTTTTAATACTTTAAAGTCGCTTTATCCTTTTTGTTTTTGTTTTTTTTGCATTTATTTTCAGATAAAGCAGGAGGGAGAGAGGGAGGAAGAGAGAGAGAGAAACATCGATGTGAGAGAGACACATCGAGTGGTTGCTACCCACATGACCCCTACCAGGGCCAGGGACAAACTACAACAGAGGTACGTGCCTTTAGTGGGAACTGAACCCGGGACTCTCTGGTCTGCAGGCCGACTCTCTAACCACTGAGCCGAACCAGCCAGGGCAAATCTCTTTATCGTAAGAACAATTTAATGATGTACCCTCTCACCACTCCTGCTCAACATCATGTGGGTAATCCTAGCTAATCTAGTAATACAAGAAAAGTAAATAAAATATATACAAATGAAATAAAATGGTTTTTGTTTACAGATGACATAACTGTCTTCATAAAAATACAAAAGAATCAACAAAAGGACTCCTGGACCTAATAAGTGATTATAGCAAGGTTGCAGGATACCAGCTTAATATACAAAAGACAGTTGCTTTTCTATATATCAGTAATGAACAATCAGCATTTGGAATTTAAAACATCAGCATCAAAAAAAAAAGAAATACTCAGGTATAAATACAAAATATTTACAATATCTATATGAGAAAACTTATAAAACCCTCAAGAAAGAGATCAATAAAGAATGAAATGGAGAGGAACTCCATGTTCATGGATAGGAACATTCAATATTGTTAAGATGTCAATTTTTTCCAACTTGATCAATGCAATTCCAGTAAAAATCCAGCATGTTGTTCTATGGATATCAACAACTTGATTCTAAAGTTCATGTGGAATATTAAAAGACCACAATAACCAGCACAATATTGAGAAGTAAAACAGAGTACTGACATGACCCAAACTCAAGACTCATTAAAGAACCAGAGTAATCAAAACAGTATGATATTAGTAAACAAATATACAAATCAATGTAACAGGATAGAGAACCCCAAATAGACCAACACTAATATAGTTAACTGATCTTTGAAAAAGAATCAAAGCCAACTCAGTGGAGAAAGGATAGTCTTTTTCAACAAATAATATTGAAGTAGCTGAACATCCACACACACAAAAATACACCTTTTATCTTTCATAAAAATGGACCCAAAATGAATCCTAGACCTAAATGTAAAACACAAAACTGTAAAACTCATAGAAAACAGCATAATAAAAAAATCTAAGTGACCATGAATTTGGTGGTAACTTTTTAGATACAACACCCAGTAGTACATGAAAGGGAAAAAATGAGGTTGGACTTCATTAAAATTAAAAGTATGGCCCTGGCCAGTTTGGATCAGCGATTAGAGCATCGGCCTGTGGACCAAAGAGTCTCAGGTTCAGTTCTGGTCAAGGGCATGTACCTTGGCTGCAGTTTGTCCCCAGCCCTGGTCGGGGTCATGTGGAAGGCAACCAGTCTATGTGTCCCTCAGGACAATGTTTCTCTCTCTCCCCCTCTCTCCCCCTTCCTCTCACACTATCTGAAGATAAATGGAAAAATACCCTTGGGTAAGGATTATAAAAAAAAATTAAAACTCTGTTACAAGAATAAAAAGACAAGTCACAGAATAAGGGAAAATATTTGCAAAAGATATATCTGATAAAGAAATTGCTTTCAAAATATCCAAAGAACTGTTAAAACTCAACAATAACAATAGCAACAAAATCCAATAAAAAATGAGCAAAATACCTGAACAGACACCATACCATTCTATTCAGTGGAAAAGAGATAAGCTACCAAGACACAAAGGATGTGAGGTATCCCAAATGTACATAGTGTGAAAGAGTCCAGTCTTTTAAAAATTATTTTCTTTATTGATTTTAGAGTGAGAGAAATGGAGAGGGAGAGAGAGATAGAAACATCGATGAGGGAGAACACTGATTGGCCGCCTCTTGCATGCCCTGCCTGGGGATCGGGCCCACAACTTGGGCTTGTGTCCTGACCCGGAACCGAACTTGCATGGGTTGACGCTCAACCACTGAGCCACACTGGCCGGACAAGACTCTAGTCTCAAAGAGCTACATGCTGCCTGATTCCAACTATATGACCTGTTAGAAATGGCAAAACTATGGAGCCATTAAAAAGATCAGAAGTTGCCAGGGGCTGTGGAAGGAGGCGGGAGGGGGGAGGGGGAGATACAGAGTAAGTGTGGAGCAATGAGACTGTCTGTGACACTGTGATGGTGAATACATGACTTACGTTTGTCAAAACTCAGAGAACTTGACGGCACAGAGTGGACCCTAATGTAAACTATGAACGTCAGTTGTTAACAACGTAACCATGCTGAGTCATGACTTGTAACACAGGTAGCGCACATCAATGTAAGACATTAATAATAGGGAAGACTGTGGATGGAGAGGAGAGGGTTCATGTGAACACTGTTCTTTTTTCTGTAAACTGAAAAGTGTGTTAAAAATAAAGTCTATTTTAAAAAGGAAAATAAAAAAAGTAATTAATTAAAAATAAAAGAAGGCCCTGGCTGGTTTGGCTCAGCAGTTAGAGCGGCGGCCCGCAGACCAGAAAGTCCCTGGTTCGGTTCCTGCTAAGGGCACGTATCTTGGTTGCGGTTTGTCCCTGGCCCCGGTTGGGGTTGTGTGGGTGGCAACCAGTCAATGTGTCTCTCTCACATCAATGTTTCTCTCTCTCTCTTCCTCCCTATATCCCTCCTGCTCTATCTAAAGCAGTGGTTCTCAACCTGTGGGTTGCAACCCCTTTGGGGGTCGAACGACCCTTTCACAGGGGTCGCCTAAGACACAACAGTAGCAAAATTACAGTTATGAAGTAGCAACAAAAATAATTTTATGGTTGGGGGTCACCACAACATGAGGAACTGTATTAAAGGGTTACAGCATTAGGAAGATTGAGAAATGCAAAATTGTCCTGGGGTGAGGATAAAAAATAAATAAATAATAAATAAAGGCCAGCAGTACTTGTTAAGAGCACATAAAATCTCCAAATCCAACATCCCTTGGTATGAATAACTAGTTGCTAGGGAGGCAATAATTACATTTTTACCGATATTTTTCTGGGCACAATGACAATAAGAACCCAACCTGTTGTTTTTTTGTGGTCCCATGATATTAGATTTTTTTTTTCTTTTAGAGGGAGGCAGGGAGAGAGAGAGAGAGACAGAGAAACATTAATGTGAGAGATATATATGGATAAGTTGCCTCCCGTACCCACCCTGACCCTGACCAGGGATCAAACCTGCAACCTAGGTATGTGCCCTGACTGGGAATCGAACCCATGACCTTTCTGGTTCATAGGACAATGCTCCAATCAACTGACTCATACTGCTCAGGGTGATATCAGATTCTTTATGAAAGACTGAATTGCTCCTGGCTGCTAGCCACTGATGGGGAATTCATCATGAGAGAAAGGAATCTGAACTGGTCACCTGGACTCCGCACCAGTTTCAAGAGCAGAAAGAAAAAGCATAAGCCAAAAACTGTGGATGGATCAGATAGTCCTGTTTTCTGTATGTGGCTGAGGGAAGGAGATGTCTTTTGTTGGCACTAATTAAACTCTCTATATGATCACATAATTGAGAAGCCTGAGAAGAAAGATTTCTACGAATCTAGCAAGTCAGGATAGAACTAGTTTAATTGGAAAAATGGTAAAGATGACTTTTGAGTACTCGCAATCTGTTGAGGCATTCCTACCTGTTTCGAAAACAACTCTGATCTCATTACAACAACAAAAATGATATAATGTAGATCCTAATGTTTGTAATGGACTTTAACAGACTGTGTTAGGTGGTGACACAGAGAGACTAAAGTAACATGCATCAGTCATTGTTATTCATGATTTGAAATGTGCTGCTAGGGTAAGATGACAGATGGAAGCACATTAACATGAACTAAAACCTTGCAGAAGTATAAAATAGAACATCATGCCCTGGCTGTGGCTCAGCTGGTTGGAGCATGGTCCCATACACCAAAAGGCTGCAGGTTCGATTCCCAGTCAGGGCATGTACCCAGGTTGCTGGTTCCATACCCATTCGAGGTGCCTAGGGGAGGCAATCGATCAATACTTTGCTCTTACATCGATGTTTCTCTCTCTCTTTCCCTCTCCCTTCCTCTCTCTCTAAAAATCAATTTTTAAAAGATTAAAACAAAACATCAAACTAAGGAAAAGATACTTCTTTTTGCAAAAATGTCATAGAACACTGGCAGCCTGAGAATAAAAAAAATCTTTCAAGAGACCACATGACTAACAGCATCTCCTAAAACAACCACCCCTCCACAAATAATAAAATCGGCGGTGTCATGGGTTGAATGGTGGCGCCTCAGGTGATACGTGCACCTGGAACCTGTATATGTGACCTAGCTTGGAAAAATGTCTTTGCAGCTATAATTAAAAACCCTGGCTTATGTGGGTCCTAAACCCAACAAGTGTCATTCAAAGTGAAGAGCAGAGAGGAAGAGACACGCACAAAAGGCCATATGAAGACACAGGAAGAGACTGGAGTTACACAGTTACAAGCTAAGGGACGCTCAGGATGTCCAGCAGCCTCTGAAAATGAGCAGAGAGGCATGGAACCCTCCTAACACGTTGATTTTAGACCTGACCTCCAGAACTGTGAAAGAATCAGTGTCTGTTGTTTCAAGCCACCCAGTTTGTGGACATTTGTTACGGGAGCCATAGAAAGTGCATACAGGTAGTGAAAAAGTTCTCACTATCACTGTACCTTGGAGAGAGGCAGTGGCGTCGTCTGCCGGGAAAAGGGCAAGCGACATGGGCAGATGGCCCCCTGAATATCACAGTCCTCATCCAAAGCAAAAACATTTCACCCTTAACTGGAAGGCAGCCTTGATGGCCAAGTGACCACTCTCTTGTCCCCAAGCAAAGCAGTTTGCCAAACCCCACAATGGACTGGGGAAAAAAATGAATTGTTAAACAAAGAGTACAGCCCTTGTTCCCCAACACAGCCGACCTCGACCATGCCTGCTGCCCCCCGCCCCCCCCCCGCCACAGTGCCACTTCCACGTCCATCCACCCTGGGTCCCCAGGCTTCATAAGAGCAGAAGAGACAACATCATGGCCTCGCTGAGAAATGGCAGTGTTCTCTGGGGGTGAGGGGATGGTTCCAGCAGCTGGAGAGAAGGGGAGGCCTTTCTAAGCAGCGACAGTGAGCTGAGAGCTAGAGGCACACAATGATTGCAGGCCTCATGAAGCAGGAACCCCTTCGGAGTTCCCTTCTTATAGGTGCCTGTTATTAAAGTCTTGGTTTACTCAGCCCCCTCCAGGCTTCTCTTAGCTCAGTGCGTTTCGCTTTGAGGACAGTGGGGTTGCTAATACTCCCATCCTTTAATTTCCATATTGGTAATTTTTACATTGGTTTTGAAGCCAGATCTATATCAACATCAGATTTGGCAATATTGTAAGTTTTACAGAAATTTGCCTTTTCTGCCAGGCACATTTAAAAGTGCATCTCAGCCAGGTAACCAGACAAGATATTCTGGATCTTGTAGAATACAATGATCCTATGTGTGCTTCAGGTGTGTTCAGCGAATGGTGATTGTGCATGCAGGTTATTGATTCAGTGGCCATCACTGGCGTTGAGGACTATGAGGTTAGAAATGAAGTTTGTACAGATAAAAGGTTTCTGTGTACCACAAAGACCACAGATATGTTTTAACTTGACCGTGAATAATTTGTAATGAACACATTTATGTCATAACACAATGGACCCTGCGTGAATGTTTAGCTTGACTGTGCCACTTGCTAAATTACATCTTTTTATGCTTTAGTGTCCTTATTTCCAAAATGGGGACCAATTAGAACCCATACTTCATGTAGATATTATAAGGATTAAATAAATCAATATATGCAAAGTTCATGAAACAATGCCTGAAATTTAGTCAGTATTTAAGAAGTGATGGCTCTTATCATAGTTTCCGTGTTGGAAATAATATGTCTGCAGTAATACCTCCTAAATTCCCCTTTCACATCCTTCAAAATGAAAGCAAATAAAAACCTATAATATTTTTGAATGACTATACACTGCTTGATTTATGAGAGTGAACTTTTAAAACATTTGAAGGTATACAAGATGATCTTGCATTTATAGATTTTAGTAGATTATCAATAATTGTGGTTTTCACATTTTTACCTGTGAATTTTAAAAAATAAATCCTACACTGAACTCTAGTAAGGCCTCCATCCTTGACCACTCTGCATCACCTTCTGCCCATTTCTAACCAGCCCTTGTGAAAACCACTGATCAAGTTCATTGTACTCATATTGCAAGTGGGGAAATTCAAAGAGAGGCTACTCACATCAGCACAGTGCCACAGAAAGGTCTTCTGGTCTAGAAATGTTTGAGTCAGAATTCCAGCTTTGTCACTTTGGCTTTGAGACATTGGACAAGTCAATTACAAGCTGTAGGGCCTTAAAATTTATAATTCAGAAAATTAGAATTTTGGCTTGCAAAGCCATTCTTGCTGAAAAATTGTTTAATGCCAATAGTGGAAATATTAGGATGCACTTATCCACACCTCTGTTTCAGTGTTCTTTCCATTGCAAAGAGGTAGGATTACAGTCTATTTAGAATACTCAGAGAATGGATATCCTGTGTGAAACTTCTATATAACTTTCATAGTAACACTCCTACACACCCAGAGTAAGGTGTTCATCTGTGGCACTATACTGGGTGTGTTACCAGGTTTCTAATTCTTAGTGTCTGTATTTGACATGAACATTGATATTTAGGAAAATCTGCCAATTGCTAAATTATACATTTCTGGAATATCACTTCATATCCCCAAGAGTACATAAACACACCTTGATTAACACAAATGAATAATAATAATAATAATAAAAGCTGTGTATCTAGAGTGTATTGGTGAAGCTGGGAAGGCCTCCCATGAATAGAAAATAGATATTCACCTCCAGAAGAAGGTCTGCCTACATATGGAACTTCACACAAGACAAAGAATGGGTTTAACAGCTAAAATTTAGCCATTGCCCTCGGTGGTATCCTCCTTTGTTTTCTGATCAGAACACTGTGTTTCTAGTGTTTTCTGCTGAGAGATCGTTCTTAAATTGAGCCTCATCAAAGAAATTCTAGAAAGGCAATTGCACAAGTGGAAATTCACACTCATAAGTTTTCGTTTCCAACTTTCCTATATAAAAAGCATTTGGGGGGCACTGTTATGATATTATTTTGAAACACCATATTTGATAATATAGTCATTTTCAATGTTATTTCTAGACTGGTGTTCTTTGCTTTATTCCTGTACTGTTCTCTGCTTCGGATGATTGTTAAAGCATTTAACTTTTAATATCTGCTATTGTCTGTGTCCTATGAAGAAATACAATATAAAACATGCTATTTTATGAGTGTAAGTTAAATGAGAAGCTAAGTAACAGTAAATGTCATTAAATTGCTTTACTTGGGCTACTCTTGGTCATAGAAAGGATTGGGGAATTAACAAAATCACACTTTGGTAGCCACAGAGCTTTGGTTAATTAATTTACAGTTGTAATTAATAGTGCTACATAGTCACCTTAGAATTTTAGCATAAAATGTTGTCGGAAACATGTTTTGGCTATTAAATTACTGTATTCAATATCCACTGTTTCTTGAACATCAGAGAATAATTAATACATATTTATTGTCATACAAAAGAATTAATGCTAATGTCAAAAGATGTTCCCTACTACCCCCCCCCACCCCTTGTTAACCCAAAAAGTTGGGGAGTAGATGAAGGGAAGGAAAAGAAAAAAGGATTTAATAAGGATGTGCTGTCTTAGTCTTTGCAAATACATGATATCTTCTCAAAATGTGTCCATTGAGGATGAATTCTCAGTAATAGAGAAATACAAAATATTAGACAGGACACACAGAATTGACTGCATAGATATGTTCATGAAAGTTCCGTATGTGTTTTCTTTATCTTAATTTTTTTGATGGAAAATTTAGAACATTATTATAAGTTTGGAGTTGATTAATTTTCATTTGTTTCACAGTGACTATACCAAAACAAAGAAGCCTGTTTACCTAATAAGATATCTCCAAATTGGAATCAGTTCTTTTATTCAGCTTGACTTGCTCCAGATGTATATTTCCAGAAAGAGAGAAATCTCTCATACAACCTTCATTCTGATCCTTTTGTATTTCTGAGATGTTCTATATCTACTTCCTCACATTGCATTTCTCCATAATTTACATCTACTCACCACCTAACTTGACTCTCCAGGAAAAGTAGATAAGCGTCATGGTTAGCCGTACATTATGAATCC
Source organism: Molossus molossus (assembly GCF_014108415.1). Lineage (NCBI taxonomy): Eukaryota > Metazoa > Chordata > Mammalia > Chiroptera > Molossidae > Molossus > Molossus molossus. The sequence continues at coordinate 33,282,779 of NW_023425351.1, read as the reverse complement.
TTCCCAGCATGTATGAATCATCAGAAGGCAGTGTTGAAATCGTGCCACACCTCTGCCCAGCAACTTTCCATAGACTACCGCTCACTGTCTCAGGAACGCAGGACAGATACCTTCTCTGGGCATTTGGGAAGCGTGGTCTGCTCCATCTGCATTGCTAGCCTAATGGCCACTCTTCTTGGCCCCCACCCTCCCTACACCACAACTGAAATAGACTACTTGCTATTTCCCAAACGAGCCCCACCCTTTTTTTTTTTTTTTTTTTATCACTATGCTCTTGCTCTGTGTTCTCATTTTGGAGTTTTCTTCTTCCTCTCTCTCCCCAGGTACTCACATGCTCACATTTAAGTACCCTTTAAGATCAAGCTCAGGTTATACTTCATTCCTAAGACTGGTCAAAAGTAATTTTTTTAAATAGCATTTTTATTTTTACTGCTAAGGCAGTTATCACTGTTTTATGCATAAAATATGAATATACACATACACCTCATAAATTTTCTAAGTAGACACAGAATGAATATGTAAAGAAAAAGACTGCAAACTATGTCATGTGGGCAGGGTTCAAGATTTAGAGAAGAATATGTTTTCCTGTTTTTCTTTTATCTCAAACTTATAACCTCAACCCTTCTATTAAACTTTATTGACTGAAATTTTTAAAATCAAGTTTACATTACTTAAATGGAAAACTTGATGTGGTAGAAAAAACCTGGGCTTTGTAACTAGGCAAACCTCTTTGTATACTAGCTGTGTGTATCACTGGTTTTCCCATTTAGTCTGTTTGTGAACCTGCTTCATTCAGGATTATGGGGTATATGGTAATGGTGATGGTGATTGTTGTGTTGGGTGCTGTTTCAGTCATTCTAGAAAGAGGACATTCCTGGTGTAGGAAACGTGACAGCTTGTTGTTGTTATTTTTAAAGAGGAGAAACTCTCTCCTCTCTTTGGAGCTGGAAATAAGTTGCTCTAAAAAATTTCACTTAGGAGAGGAGATGTTTTAATGCTCAAGATGAAATTCCTCTGGGCATGTGAAGATGGAGCAGGAGCAAGCCACAGCTTTTCATTAGTAGACATAGCTCATCACAACGGAGGCTGTTTTTAGAGCAGCCCGAATCCAGGGAATTGGTTATGAAATCCTACAGGTTCAAGAAGGTATATTAGTACACTTTCGCTTACAAGAAGCAGAAAACTGACCGCAAACGGATTTAAATATTTTAGGGTACTTCTTGGCTTACAAGCCTGAAAAGTCCAGCATTTGAGTGCTTTTAATTGTGGCTTGGACTTGAGTCCTAGTTCTTTACAAGTCTTTTCACTCTGCATTTCTCTGTGTGTCACTTGGCTTCAGGCTAGTGGCTTGCCAGTAATCACCAGAATTTCTTGCTTCTTTCAGATCTGGAAGAATGACCGTAGTCTTGCCTATAACTAAGGAACCAAGGTCCTAGCTACACTCTGATTAGATTATCTATGAAACAAACCTTATACCAGTGGAAAACCATGGCCCTGATTGCTCTAGACTTTGGTTATTTGAGCCAATTGCTCTGGCAGGGAAGATGGGATCATCTTTATTGAGTTAATATCTAAGTATTAGACCCATCAAAGCCAGCCCAGAAGTGGGAGTGGAATTAGTTCCATAAAAACACACCTTACTGCTAAATAATGAAGAGGGGAGAACAGGTAAGATGAAAGGAACACCACACCATCCTTCACAATAGGAGTGTTTGGAATTCCAACATCCAGGAAAATGCTTTGGACTTAATAAAGGCTACGATCCCTCTTACAACAGGAGTGGGGACGTTGGTGGTTGTCACTAGAGAAATAGCTTTATTCAGGAAACTGATGATTTCATGAAGATCATCATCCCTAGAGACAGATTTTGACAGGAAGTTGAGTATATCAAATGGAAGAGATTGATTTTATTAAAGAGCACACATTAGATAATGTCATGGGGAATTTCATAAATAAAATGATACTCTGAGCCTTGGCTGGTTTGGCTCAGCAGTCAGAACATCGGCCTGTGGATCAGAGAGTTCTGGGTTTGGTTCCTGCTAAGGGCATGTACCTCGGTTGCAGTTTGTTCCCAGCCCTGGTTGGGGTTGTGTGGGTGGCAACCAGTCTAATGTGTCTCTCTCACATCGATGTTTCTCTCTTTCTCTTTCCCCCCTCTCTCCCTCCCACTCTATCTGAAGATAAATGCAAAAATGTCCTTGGGTGAGGATAAAAAAATAAAAAAAATGGTACTCGGAGAGTTCATCTCCATCAGGTAGGAAGTTAAAGGCTTATAACAGCGATTTTCAACTGGTGTGCCACAATAATTTTTAGAACATGCAAAACCTGATTATTTAGTCAGGAGTGCTGGCCTTTTTTCCCTTACATTGTCAAATAAATAAATAAAAAATGACAACAGCCAATACAACAATAGCCTTCTGGTATGAATGACCTCTCTTGAACTATAAATATATAGGTCATGTAGTAGAATTGCATCTTATTGGTCATGGCATATAATAAGGTTGCATCAGATTGGGTACTTCTTGGTACCAGAAATCCTTATATGCAAGCATAGGCACCTGATTTTTTAAAAAGTCACTTTGGAGCAAAAAGGGTAATTACTATTACTATTATTTTTGTAAATCATTCAAAGTTATATCTATTTTGTCAGATTGGCAAAAAATATAAGATATTTTTTGATGTGCCATAGAATTTTAGTAATTAATTTATGTGTGCCATGAGATGAAAAAGGTTGTAAATCGCAGGCTAACAATGTGTGTATAAAAAAGGAGAGTGGCCCTGGCTGGGTGACTTAGTTGTTGAGTGTCATTCCATAGACCAAATGTTGTGGGTTCGATTCCCAGGTGGGGGGCACATACCTGGGTTGTGGATTTGATCCCCAGTGGGGAACATGGGAAAGGCAACCGGGTCGCTGTTTCTCTCTCACATTTATGTTTCTCTCTCTCTCTCTTCCTCTCTCTCTAAAATCAATAAAAACATATCCTTGAATGAGGATTCAAAAATAAATAATAAAAAAACGAGAGACTTTATGTTGTAACAACATAGACACATATAAAATCCTCCAAAAGAAAGCAAATACTTTATAGAACTACACAACTATAAATGTTATCTTTTTATCCATGTCTATCTCTTTCTCTGTCTCTCTTCTCTCTCTTCCTATCACTCTCTCTATCACACACACACACACACACATCTACATACTTATTAGTCTGTGTATTAGTGCATATACAGGGTGGGGCAAAAGGAGGTTTACAGTGGTTTGTATGGAACATAATACAATAATTAATAAACAGTAATACAAGAATAAACTGTGTTTTGAGTACTCAAACTGTAAACCTACTTTTGCCCCACTTTGTATACAATTAAGAGAAGGTAATTGATACCACAGATGGAGTCCAGACAGGTAATCTACAAATAATAAATGATTCTGAAGAAAAAATAATAAATAAAACAGAAGCCGAAAATCCAGAATTGAAAAGAGATATATTTTTATATTTAAAAAATTAAGTTTGTTGATTAGGAGTCAACAATAATAAAAAGAAACAAACACTGGAATATGCCAAGGAGAAAATGTTTAAGCAAGCATCCTTTCTGGAAGGATAGGAAGGAAGGATTCCCAGTAAAGGAAAATGAATTTGCGTTACCTTCCAATTTTTCACCAGTTTTTACCTCCAACTGACCAGTCTCTACTGAGATTTGTGATAAGAAGAGCAATCCAAGATCCTAGACCTTGGCAATTTCATTGACTGTGCGAGGAAATTACAATACACAGAGCTCGTAAGGGTACAAATTCCTTGTCTAAAACAATAATGAAAATCTGACTCTAAGATTAGTCCAGCTGAATAAGATATTAATGAATAAATGGTGATAAAGTGACTACCATAACATAGTGAACTGGTGAGTGAACCTAGATAGTTGTTAAAAATATAGAAATAAAACAATAACATGTTTCACCTAAAAAGCATATAGTTACAGAAGGACCAACAGCTATGTTTGCTATTTATACTGCAGAGAATATAAATATACATTCTTGGAAAAAACTTCTAGAAGAGTTTTCTTTTACATACTAAAATGTATATGCCAAAATTACAAAACAAATGAAAAGGAACAAAGAAATACTATTCATTATTATTATTCTGACAAATATGAATTATTTTAAACTATGAAATTAAGGAAGTCTAACTGTATAAAATATGCATTATATGAAAGACGCACCTAAATAAAACATGAAGTTTTAAAATTTTCCTAATATAAAAGGTACAAACTGTTCTTAAAAGACAAATAACCTAAGAAAGTGAATAGAAACAGGCTATTCATAAAAAGGATATGCAAATTGTCAATTAACATGAAATGATGCTCATCCTCCAGTAGTCATGGAAAGGCAAATTTAAACTCTAATGAGGTACAGATTGTCACACGTCAAGATTAGTATCTGGTGCTGGCAAGGATGACACAAAACAGGCTCCCTTATTTGCTGGTGGAAGCGTGAATTGTTTTTAAAATAAATATACAATTTTCATCAGCAAATCTCAATTATGGGAACCAATTCTAAAGAAACACAAGCATTAATATAAAAGAAGATTATATACATATATGTTACACACACACAGACACACACTTCTATCTTGATACAGTAAGTCCTTACTTAATGTTCTTGCAACTGTGGAGAAACACCCTATTAGGAAACCAATTTCATCTTAAGTGAATTTATATAAATAAATGTTAAGTTCCTAGGGCATCTTATCAACATTATAATGGAATAATGTTACTCGAGAATCTGCTATACTAGCTTGTCTAGGTAAAGTCACCTCTGGGTGGAATGCTACCATTTAAAAACATGTAGATTCTTAAGAAATCAGTCATTGTAGAGGCCTGGCTAATCTCAGATGCAGTAATTAAGTGATAGTGTAGGAATCTGTTGATTCCCTAGCTATGTGAACAACCTTAGGAAGCAAGTCCTAAAAAAGAGTTTAATTTGCAAATATTGTTTTCAAAGAGAGAGGTGTGTGTGTATAATATATAAATGATATATGATATGATATATATTATAGTATGGATATGGATACTGTTACTATATTTAAATAATATAAATTATATACAATATATACTATATATTATAGTACATATTACATACATATGCATCTGCCCTTTATATCAAATGGTACAAGAAACTGGGACTGTGTTTTCTTATCTTTGATTCCTCGTAGGGCTTTGTAGAGGACCTTGCACATTGGCCCATGGTAAGTGTTGAATTAGTTAAGGGAACAATTATGTGTTCAGACACCAATTCCTGCAGGTAAAACAGATAGTATATTCATTTAGGGTCAGGATGAGCCCAGAAACCATCTATGCTTTTCACAGGTGACAAGAACTTTCTGAGATGCAGATAAAGATTAGCCCATGACCAAATCCTGCCATTACTCCACCTATTATTCTGGTGACAACATACAAGCTAAGACTGCTTGAAGTCCTAGAAGCTCTGATAGCATGGACTGAGTTTGCCAGACAGACCTAGTCCAACCCTGTGCATCAGGGAATCTGAGTCCTTAGGAATTTCTCCTAATATGTCCACTAAGTTCTTGATTCAGCAATCCTCACCTTCGAATACTACATTCCTTAAAAAGGAGATATGAGAGTGTACCCGTCTGCCTTCTCACTCTTATATTACCACACACACACAAATTCCATTCCAGAGTTTCTTAGCAAATTTCTATCTCAGGCATCCTGGACAAGTTGGATTGTTAAAAATGCTGCAGAATGACTGATTTTCTATTTCACTTTCACTCTCCAGGGTTTCCCTTCATTCTAATATAAATTCCCACTGGACCGAATAATCTCTTAAATGCATTTCAAAATTTATAATATTTACTGTATACAGTGTAACTTCTAAAATAGGTCCTTCTATTTCCCTCATGAGCCAGGTTCTTTCAAGGATTTCTGAGATTAAACTGTGGAGTCAGGAGGGAGCTAGTCTGTGAGGTTTTGCACATATACTTTTTTATTCTTCAACTATAGAAAACTATTCTTCATGCCTAGTCAGCAAAGCCAAGCTAAAAGTAGTTTCCTTAAAATGTACATATAACTACCAAGTATTATAACATTGTTATTTTTATGATTGCTCCATATTAGAAGAGTCCTCAATTTAATAATTTAATTTTATATTATTTATTACAGAAAAGGATAAGAGAAAATGATAGCAATTGCCGGAATAGTGAACCTAACTTTTTTAAAAAGCATTCATGTGATGAAGATAAGGTAATGATAATCATTTGAAGTTTATATGTCATTTGAGCTTGATTTCATAGAAGATTATCTTTTTTTGTATCTCTGTTAGATAATTGTATTGATTATAGTAATAATATATTCCTTTTGTTTTAAGCACATAGTTCTCACTGATTTATTAAGTCATACTGTGGTCTTCTTTTATACTTTTATTTTACAAATAGCCCTGTGCTTATTTGATAAGAATTTAGTTTTACTTTACCATTTTATTTTTCACTTTTAAAATGCTAGAAGAACTGCTGAATTCAAAGATACATATCTCTGATTTCTGAAATCTTTATGCAGGAAACACTTGTTAGGCGGTTGCTTGCACACACACAAACATGCTATGGACATAATGTAGTTGTAGGCATTTAGAAATTTTTTCTTTTAATATTTGCTAATCTTCACACCACTGCCACTTGTAGTTGGTGTAATAATACAATTTACAAAACTCCCAATTAAAGTTTGTGAGATTTCTTTCCACAAAACCCAAGGTGATATTTAACAATCTTCTTTCAAACACGTAATAGCTGAGTTAACCTCGTGGAATCTGATCATATAAATCCATAAATTCTTTTTTTCAAAATTTCTATAATTACATTAAATGTCTGAAAAACTTGTCTGAGGTGAGTGTGACCCTTTATTTTCCTATTACCAACTATTCATCCATAGTTAAAAAGGTGCAAACCCAATAACAGTAAGAAAAGCCACACATACCTTTTATTATTTGCGTTTCCAGAAGACCTCTCCTTTGGTTACCTTTCTTAATATTAAATAAACTTGTTATGTGTTCACTCACAAGTGATAAGATCACACATATATAACAGAGAAAGACAATTTTAAAAGTCAGCTAATCATTAAACCAAGTTCCAGCCCTTTAGGGTGTCACCTAGGAGCTCAACAGTTTCAATCTAGTTACTTGTCAGTCACATGACTAACTGGAAATAGGAAGCTGGGTGGAGGTGGGGCATTATTTAGCAATAGGGTTCTGGCTTTAGGATCCTTAAGAAAGCTTATCATTTCTTAATATTTTATTTGAACTACAGCCCTTCTGATTTTTTTCTGTAATAGGAAGCTATGTTTTTAAAAACTGCTGCTCGCAAGTTGAAGCAATTTCTTAAAATGAATATCAGTGAGGAATTCAAGCTCCACTTATCAATAGTTTCACAGGGCACTTTAAAACTGTTGAACTGCACCGGGAAGGTAAGCTGAGGACTGTTTACTTTGAACAAAAATATAAACTACTATAATTTTATATAAATATAAAATATATAATGACAGGATATTTTCATTCTCTAATGATCCATTGTCATACTAAGTGCTTATTCTACATTTCCTTAACTCTGGAGGAGGAAAATCTCAACTTGGAAAGTACCTATTCATCTCTTGGCTACGGCAAATCAATCATTTTTAAAAGAGGAGTAAAAATGAATTCATACTTTATTGCCATAATAACTTGCAAAGAGGCTAGTGTGATAAATTAGGTGGGGAAAGGTAAATTTTTATCTCTAAAATCTATTAATAATTTTAATCCATATATGTATAAGTTTTTAAAAACCCACAGCTAATAAAACAAGTAAAAATGTATATAACAAATATCTTTCTACAGTAATATCTACAGAAATATCTTTCTGTGCATATATAGGTCCAACAATTTTTTATTTCTTTGTTTCAACAATTTTGATAAGTATAGGACTAATTTTTCTCTATTTCTCTGCTAGTGGTTTTTAAGCAACCAAACAAAATTTGGAAGACATCATCTTGAGCCTAGACAACTATAAAATGGAGGGAAAATATAGTATCTACATATAGGCTATTAAAATCTTCAATTGCAGAATTCATGTGAAGTGCTTAGGATCAAAAACGTTTCAATAAATTTGTATTGTTACTATCACTATTATCCACCTCTTTCGGAACTTTACCAGCTGTCACACAAAGCCAAAAAGTTTCTTACAATTTTTTTTAATTAAACATTTTTATGATAGCAAAAGGGTTGTTATTTTTTAATACCAGTAGTTGCCCACAGAAGGTGAAATGTTTTGAACCCTACTGGCAGTGATGATAATGTTAAGTTGAACCAGTTCAGTTATCATATATTACCTCCATGATGCAAGGCAGTGTCCTCTTGGTGTCTCGGGTTTGCCAAGCTTATTTCCCATTTTGTCTCCTTACTTATGGTAAGTCTCTAATGTGACATTTCTACTGTTCTCTTTTCTGTAAATTGGATCTGTCCTGTTCTCCGCATCCTTCAAGGCCAAGCTCAAGATTCATGAAGACTTCATAGTCTAGTCTACCAGCTCTTAAACCTTACTCACAGTGATTTCAACTCCTGTCTAATGCAAGAATGGCCGATAGGTTCCATGTTGCTTACACATCCAATTGCTTAGTAGTGACTGTTGGAAACACCATGTTGAGTGTAAGCCTCAAGTCAGGGCTCTACTGAAAAACTGCAGACAAACTAGTGATAATCACCTCTTGACTTAGGAAGGGTAAGGGTTATGGGTATGCTATATATTTATAATTCCTTCTCTCATGTGTTGAGCTTTGTTTGCATGGATCACCATATTGCAAAATCAACTAACTCTCAAAGAGGAAAACACAAATGACTTATTTATTTATTTATTTATTTTGGTATGTGCCCCTAACCACTAGGGCCTAGCGGAAACCACACCCGGGACTCTCTGGTCCGCAGGCCGATGCTCCAACCACTGAGCAAAACCGCCCAGGGCTAAATGGTTTATTTTTAATTTTTATTGTTTTATTATTATTTTTTTTTATCCTCACCCGAGGACATTTTTTTTTCCATTTTTTGTTCAGATAGAGTGGAAGGGAGAGAGAGGAAGAGAGAGAGACATCGACGTGAAAGGGACACATCGAGTGGCTGCCTCCCACATGACCAATCAGGGCCGGGGACAAACTGCAACTGAGGTACGTGCCCTTAGCGGGAACCGAACCCAGTCTCTCTGGCCCTCAGGCCGACGCTCTAACCGCTGAACCAAACCGGCCAGGGCTAAATGGTTTATTTTTGAAATTAGATAAACTATGTTACAAAACTAACTGACCTGATACAGTTCACCTTTTTCTTAAAATGATAAGGTAAGAAGTTAAAGACAGTCAGCTACATTGACTTTCCTTTGTGAGTCAAGCCTGCTATGGGCATTTACTATTGTTTATTTCATTTTGCTTCTGATGGGCAAAGCATAATAGAATCTATGGTTATGTTTAACGATTTAATAACTTTATGTTGATTAAAGTTCTAGTTTTGTCTCCCTTACTATACCCTTCTATATTAGTTTTCCATACCTCACAGCCATTCGCACAGTGCTGGGCATACCTGCAATCTTATGGATCCAGGGTATTCAGAAGACTAACTCTCCTGCTTCTTCCTTTTCCCTCATACAGGCATACCTCAGAGATATTGCAGGTTTGGTTCCAGACCACTGCAATAAAGCAAATTTCGCAATAAAGCTAGTCATACAATTATTTTGGGTTTTCTGGTGCATATAAAAGTTATGTTTACATTAATTGTAGTTTATTAAGTGTGCAATAGCATTATGCCTAAAAAGGTACATACCTTAATTTAAAAATACTTCATTGCTAAAGAATGCTAATCACCATCCAAGCCTTCAGTGAGTAGTAATCTGTGGGTGGACAGTTTTGCCTCGATGTCGATGGCTGCTGACTGATGGGGCGGGTGTGGTTGCTGCAGGTTAGGGAGGCTGTGGCAATATTTTAAAAGACAACAGTGCAGTTTGTCAAATCAATTGATTTTTCCTTTCACCAATGATTCCTTGTTGTATGTGATGTTGTTTGATTGCGTTTACCCACAGTAGAGCTTCTTACAAAATTGGAGTCAATCCTCTCAAATCCTGCTGGTGCTTTATCAACTAAGCTTATGTAATATTCTAAACCCTTTGTTGTCATCACAGCATCTTCACCAGGAGTAGATTGCATTATTTATTCATATGAAGCAACTCCTCATTCATTTAAGTTTTATTATGAGGTTGCAGCAATTCAATCCCATCTTCAGGCTCTGCTTCTAATTCTAGTTCTCCTGCTCTTTCCACCGTATCTGCAGTTACTTCCTCCACTGAAGTCTTGAATCCCAAAAAGTCATGCATGAGGGTTAGAAACAACATCTTCCAAACTCCTGTTAAGACTGGTATTTTTACGTCTTTCCATGAATAACAAATTTTCTTACTGGCATCTGGAATGGGGAATCCTTTCCAGGTTTTCAATTTATTTCGCCTAGATACATCAGGGAATCACTCTCTATGGGAACCATAGCCTTTTGACATGTATTTCTTAAATAATAAGACTTGCAAGTTGAAATTACTCCTTGTTTCATGAACTGCAGAATGGCTGTTGTGTTAACAGGTATGAAAACAACATTAATCACGTTATCTAGTTCCATCAGAGCTCTTGGGTGACCAGGTGCATTGTCAATGTAATGTTTCAAAAGGAATCTTTTTTTTTTTTGAGTAGCAGGTCTCAACAGTGGGCTTAAAATATTCAGCAAATCATGTTGTAAGCAGATGTGCAGTCATCCAGGCTTTGTTGTCCATTCATAGAGCACAGGCAGAGTAGATTGAGCATATCCTTAAGGGCCCTAGGATTTTCACGATGGTAAGTGAGTATTGGCTTCAACTAAAAGTCACAGCTGCATGAACTCCTAACAAGAGTCAGCCTGTCCTTTGTAGCTCTGAAGCCAGGCATTGACTTCTCTCTAGTAGGGAAAGTTTTAGATGGCATCTTCTTCCAAAATGAGGCTGTTTCATCTACATTGAAATTTTGTTGTCCAGTGTAGGCATCGTCATTAATTATCTGAACTAGATCTCTGGATAACTCGCTGCAGTTTGTGTATCAGCACTTGCTGCTTCACCTTGCGCTTTATTGCTATGGAGAGGACTTCTTTCCTTAAACCTCATGAACCAACCTCTGCTAGCTTCAAACTTTTCTTCTGCAGCTGCCTCACTTCTCTCAGCCTTCACAGAAGTAAGGAGAGTTAGGGCCTTGCTCTGGATTAGGTTTTGGTTTAAGGGAATTTTGTGGCTTGTTTGATCTATCCAGTCCACCTCTCCCTATCAGCAATAAGGCTGCTGTGCTTTCTTATCATTCGTGTATTTACTGGAGTAGCACTTTTAATTTCCTTCAAGGATGGAAATTCACAACTTGGCTAACTTTGGGGCAAGGGTCCTAGCTTTCAGCCTGCCTTGGCTTTTGATATGCCTTCTTCACGAGACTTACTTATTTCTACCTTTTGACTTAAAGTGAATGACACGCAACTCTTCCTTTCACTTAAACACTTAGAGGCCATTGTAGGGTTATCAATGGGCCTAAATCAGTACAGTTGTGTCTCAGGGAATGGGAAGGCCCAAGGAGAGGGAGTGAGACAGAGGAATGGCTGGTCCGGACACAACATTTATCCGTCAAGTTCACCACCTTACATGGATATAGTTCGTGGCACCCCAAAAAAATTACAATAGTAAAACATCAAAGATCGCTGATCACAGATCACCATAACAAATATAATAATAATAATGGAAAAATTTGAAATATTGAGAAAATTGCCAAAATGTGACATAGAGATGCAAAGCAATGTTGGAAAAATGGCGCCGATAGACTTGCTCAGTGCAGGGTTGCCACAAACCTTCAGTTTGTAAAAAAAAATGCAATTATCTGGGAAGCGCAATAAGGCGAAGCGTGATAAAATGAGGTATGCCTGTATTCTACTTCTAAACCAAATTAGTATTCCACAGTACTAACAGTAAATAATTTAAAGTAGAGTGTCAAAAAAAAAAATTAGATGAGCTGAGAGTATATGAAATTTAGCAATTACATTAATGGGAGAAGCAATAAAGAATTATTATTCAATGTTGTAAATATAACTTTGTTTTTAAGGATAAAGAAAAAAAACAACCTTCCCTGGGTGAAGCTCAACCCACTAAGAATTTGGTGAGAATAATTATATAATTTTCTTTCTTCATCAGCTTTTTACTTAATTCCTTAATGTTTCTCTTTGAATTTTCTTTTTGATGGTTGGTTTTGAAAATAGTCATTATAATGTTAATAAAAGTAGCAAGAAGGTACTTCTTAGAAATTGGATTGCTTTAAATTGTTTTTTTTTAAAACACGATTTAAAATTTTAAAAAATGTTTTTATTGATTTTTTGGAGAGAGAGGAAGGGAGAGAGAGATAGAAACATCAATGTGAGAGAGATACATCGATCAGCTGCCTCCTTCATGCCCCCCACCAGGGATCGAGCCTGCAACCTGGACACATGCCCTGACCAGGAACTGAACAGGGACCTCTCAGTCCATGAAATGATGCTCAATCCACTGAGCCATACTGGCCAGGCCAAAAAACCACTATTTTAAAATAAAAAAAAGCTAGTGGAAATATCAGAGTATTAATTTTTTTTTAAAGCAACAAAATTGAAACATCAATAGGTAATAGGCAAAACATGAACAAATTATATAGGAGAAACTAAACTATAAAAACAAGCATATGAAGAAAACACAAAAGCCCTCTCTGATCGTTAGCAAAGAAATACAGATTAAAAATGAGAACCTGTCTGGCCAGTGTGGCTCAGTGGTTGAGCTCTGACTCATGCACCAAGAGGTCACCAGTTCAATTCCTGGTCAGGACATATGCCCGGGATGTGGGCCAGATCCCCAGTGGGGGGCATTCAAGAGGTGGCCAATTGATGTCTCTCTCTCTCTTTTCTTCTCACTTCCTCTCTCTCTCAAATCAATACAGGAAAAAAAAAATTTTTTCATGAGAACCCATTTTGTACCTATTTTATTAATATAGAGTATACAATATATACTATATATGTATGTAAATATTCTATATATTAAATATTTATACTAGTAAATATTGCACAAAAGTATATAGCAATAAACATGAATTAAAAACTCAGGATAATTAAATTTGATTAAACATTAAAATGATATCAATATTAACTAGGAAAGGATATGTACAAATGAACACATCTGGTTCATAAGAATGATGGGTTCTCCTTTCATATTTCCATTATTATTATAATGTCATTTGAGCAATAGATACATGGGAACATGAACATTCCTTATCCCTCTTAGAGAAGTGGGTTAGCTTGCTCACCCTGGGACTCAGGAAATGTAGGAATTCCACTTTAAGTGGCAGATTTGATTGAAACGAATACATGAGCAATATCAGTACACTGTGGGCTTCTGCTAAGAACGTTTGGGTGGCGGGCACACAATGCAGTGTTCAGGTCATGTACCATAGAAATATACACTGGAAACCGACAATCATATTCACCAATGTGACCCCAATAAATATAATTTTGAAAAAAGAAAGAACATGAGGACAACAATAAAAAGAAGAGAATTTGAAAAGAAACATACAAAAGGGAGGTAACATCTATGTTCTAAGGATTACAGAAATAAAATGATGGTCCTTTGTTTTGTCTTTTTAATGACTATTCAATCTTGGTCTGTGAGGAAAAGTCATAAAATTTTCACATCTATGTATTTCACATCTGCTTGGTCACATAAACCTACATTTTAAATATGTCCTGGGATCCTCATTAAAAAGTCTGTGAGATATTTTCCTTCATATTTATCTTTGGTATCTGTTATCTGATCTTTTGAATGGATGATTTCAAGGCTATGTGTCAATGTTACTAAATACACACCCAAAAGAGATCTGAATCCGTGACTTAATTAAAAATAGAACAGCTGAGCTCAAGACCCAGTCTTTATACTGACTTGACATGTGACTGTGTTGGCTTATTTACTCTCTTTGTAGCTGTTTTCTCATCTGTGAAAGGAGGCAAAATCAGCAATTTCATAGAGTTAAGTAGATACAATGAAATAATGTATGTGAAGCACTGAGCACAACATCTGATCTAGAAATTACCCAATAGTTGGTTCTTGTCTCAATGAAAAATTCCCCTGCACTGTACCAAACCCACTTCCCAGGGGCTCACAGGACTTTAACAGAGTACAGGCAAAGCTGCCCCCCTGTATGTCTCTTCCACGTGAGGTGTCTCTCCACTTTCTGTGGGTTGTACAGGAAACGTTTTAGGATTTTCATCAGCAAATTAAAATTAGCTCATGAGGCAGGTGCACACGGGGTGGACCTTTAGGGCACGAGCTCACTGAGGTACATCCTTAGTAATCATCTTTGCCAAAATCCTTTGCCTATTTTCAGTGTTAACTATTCCTTCCATAAAACATACATTTTTCCCATATTAGAAAATGTATTGAGTAATTTACAAATATATTTCTCACAAAATATATATTTCTCACAAATATATATTTCTCACAAAATATATTTCTCACTGTTGCAGCCGCCCGACATAGCTCTTCAATGAATTCTAAATCTTAAACCATGCCAACCTTGAATTTCCTATATATTGTCACAACCAGAGTTAGAAATCATAGTTTAAAAATATCATGCAAGATTCTCCTTTTCCATGACACTGGATTTTCAGTAGAACATAAGATAATGGGAATTAAAGATTGAATATTTGAAAACATGTCATTTTATAAAAATGTGAATTAAAAATTTTATATTTATATTTCTGTAGGAAGAGAAAAAATCTTCAAAGGAACAGAAAAAACAGGATGAAATGTGTTTCCTAAAGATACTACTAGAAAAGATAAAAACTTGTTGGAATAAAATTTTGAGCGGCACTAAAGAACATTGAAAAATATGGCATGGCCATATAAAAACATGAACTAGGGTTGCATCCTTCAGGAATCAACCTGCTCGTGCAATTTTTTGGGGACAGAACGCCTCCTAGAAGTTACTGAATGCGTCCTGGTAAAAATGGGTTAGAGCAATTGAGAAATACATACTGTGGTACTAGAAGGGACACAAACAATGGAAACTGAATGCTGCAATCAACAAACTCTTTCATGTGTAAGTGGACATATATCAGCTAGTGTTAATTTTGGGTTGATTTTTATAAGATGATCCATGTAGGGTATTAGCTGCAATAAAACATTTTCAGACCTGTTAAAAAATTTCAGAAGATATGTCAAGTTCATGACATATACAAAGGTTACAAGGATTAAAAATTAACATTGCTTTATCATCCAAATAACTTTATGGCCTGCTACGCATCAGTATACTACAATGAGCGTGGAAGTTGTTGTCTTCTGGGCCGGAAATGCTTCAGAGTTAACAGTGAGATGTGGATAATGCCCAGGTGAAGAAGAGTCGTGTATCTTAAAGCAGAAACATAAAGGAGTCCAAGATGCTTAAGAGGGGTATCACGACATGTAATTAAACATGAATGTATAACACAGTCCCTCCAATAGTTGGCATAGCAAATGTTTTAAAATGAAAATAAAATATTTTACAAAATAGCAAGTCCTCTGTTCCAAGGATGCTAAGCCATAGTACTGAATTTCTTCTGTCATTTATGTGTAATAAAACTTGTCTAAATGAGTTTGCAATTTGGGAAGTATATTTTTAAGAGAATAATATATATTTTCTTTTTAATTCATGGAATGTGTGTATTTAATTTTGACACTATATCTGTATATAAAAATATTTTCATACAGTATTACAAACAAATTGCTTACTTTGGATAACATTTCTCATTTGATAATAAATGACCTATGTGTTAACACTGTCAGATTCACTTAATCTCAATAGGATTTTTTCCAGTTTTATTGGGAAATAATTGGCGTGCATCACTGTATAAGTTTAAGGCATACAGCATGATGGTTTGATTTACATATATCATGAAATGATTAACACAATAGGTTCAGCTAACACCCATCTTCTCATTTAATAAAAATAAAAGGAAGGAAAAAGGAAAAATATTTTCTCTTTGTGATGAGAACTTACAGGATTGACTCTTAACAACTTTTCTACGTAGCATACAGCAGTGTTAGCTATAGTCACCGTGTTGTACATCACAACCCTAGTACTTATTTATCATATAGCTGGAAGTTTGTACCTTTTGACCACCTGCTTCCATTTCCTCCGCCCCCCACCCTCTATGTCTGGTAACCAGTAGAACATCTTTCTCTTTGAGCTTTTCTTTTTAGATTCCACACATGAGATTTTACAGTATTTGTCTTTGTCTGTCTGACTTATGTCACTTAACATAATGCCTTCAAAGTCCATCCATGTTATCACAAATGGTAGGATTTCCTCATTTTTTATGGCTGAATAATATAATAATAATATTCACAATTTCAACCATCCATGCATCAACACTTAGATTTTTTCCATGCCTGTTATTATGAATACGGAGGTGTAGTTATCTTTTTGAGTTAGTGTTTCTGTGTCCTTTGGATATATTCTTAGAAGTGGAATTTCTGAATTATGTGGTAGTTTTGTTTTTAATTTTTTAAGCTCCTCCATACTGTTTTTCATAGTGGCTGCACCAACAGTGCACTTGGGTTCCCTTTTCTCTACATCCTTGCCAGCATTTGTCACCTCCGGTCTTTTTGATGATGGCCAGAGGTCATTGCTCATTGTGGTTTAAAACTGCATTTCCCTAATGACTAGTGAGCCACAGGATTTTTTAGGACAAGATTTTTAATATTGCCCCACTATTTGGTCTCTTTCACTGAATATATAACCTTTAATACCTTATTACCAAGAATGTACATGAGGCCAATAACAGTACTATTAAACGTGTTTTGCATAAATATTTTTCCATACTTCAGATTATTCCCTCAAGAGATACATCTTATAAATAAAATTACTAGGTTATGAGACATGAATATTTTAAAGGCTTTTATATTAAGGTAAATTAAGTCAACTTTAAAAAAAAAGAATTGACAATTTATATTTCCACTGTAGGTAGATAAGGTCCTTGATCTTCATGCCCCTTGGCAGTTTTCAGTGTTACAAGATTGCTGATTTGATGAATAAAATCAGCACTTCTGTGGAGTATATTCAGCACTACTGGCAACCTCCTATTCCCAGCCTTATTGCTGCCAATTCAAAATAGGATAGAAAATGAGGTGCTTGGGCAAAGAGATAAAGGAGTGTAAAAGTGAAGTTATATGCAATTACTAGTAACTTTTATGCAACATTGCTTTTTCTCCGTCATCAGTACAACGGGAAATCATCTGCATTTTACAGCTTGGACAGACCCACCACACCCTCCTCCTTTCCACGGCCATTTGCCTTTCCTTCTTAAGTAGTTAGTGCAGCCTGGTTGGTGTGGCTCAGTGGTGAGCATCAGCCCATGCACCAAGAGATCCCTGGTTAGATTCCTGGTCAGGGCACATGCCCAGGTTGTGGGCCAAACTCCCAGTGGAGGGGCATGCAAGAGGCGGCCAATCGATGTCCTCTCTCATCAATGTTCTTATCTCTCCCTCTCAACTTCCTCTCTAAAAATAAAGGGAAAAAATGAAAAAAAAAAAAAGTAGTTAGTGCAGCTCCAGCTCACATGCCCCCAGGCTTCCTACTGAGCACTGGGACAAGGAAGAAAAGTAGGAAACGAAATGGTCCCCTAACTTGTGATAAGAAAGAAGCTGCATTTTCAACACTTCTGCAGCATGTTGTTGGTACATTTATAATATACAAAAGTTCCATTAAAATAAATCCTTTTTTTTGTCTTAAGTTGTAGTCGTCTGTTTTTATATCAGCTTTTCCGAATAAATTTTATCAACTTTAGGGCAGAAACTTAATCACATCTTATTTCTCTTAACACTTACAGAATTAAAACCATACAAAGCATATTTTAAATGTTTATAAGTTTTTGATTTGTGCATGTTACATTATTCTAATTGCTTTATTTCACTTCTATTTAAATCGGTCATTGTCATATGTTAAATTAGGCCAGATGATTGAAAAAAAAAAAGCCTCATCTTAAAGGAGATTATAACTATTGTACAACTAAGATAAAATATTAAAGTAATAGAACAGGGAGTACTTGGTTATGTGGATGAGTAATATGATATATAACTGCTAACAAAATACTGTGAAGTAAATATTAAATATTTCTTACCACTTTTAAGCATATTGGTACCTAAAACGAGCTAGACTAGGTTTCTAAGAAATCAACATATAGATTATAAAATCAAAACAAAAAACCTCTTATAAATCTCTGTAATTCCATTCCCCTTCCCCATCCCAAATTCATACCTATATTGCTGAGGCCTTTAAAATAATGGAGGGCTGGTTAATATTATCCTAAAACACCCCCTAGTGGCAATAAAAGCAATTCACATATTCAGTTGCACAGGCAAGCAAAACTGTGATCAATGAGTATCTTGACAGTAACATTTAATGGAAAAAATTTTAAATGAGACTAAACACGTGTGTCTATCATTAACTTTGTTTTAATGATTCTCTACTGCTCTATTCAATAATACAACCAGTTGAAAAAAATCAACCTATCTTCTTAGTACTTACCATGCAAAATACCTATACCTGCAATACAAATAGACATGAGTTCTACTCTGTAGCTGCACACCTCTTCCATTATTTTGTCCTTTCCTGAGCTTCTACTCATGGTAGCAGTGTTCACCTCTAGCCTAAGAAAAGTTGAGTACAAATTACACCTCTAATCTAATATTTTAACTAGAGACAACTCATTTAAAAATTTAAATATGATGGTCTAAACCATTAAGTATTCATCACAGATGAATACTTTTTGTCATTCGATTGTGTATTACCTAATTAGAAACATCCATAATGTGTTTCAACCTCGACTTCACTCAATACTTTCAGTTGCTAAATTTTAATGGCTATGAAGAGAATGTTTCAATGCCTTGAGAATATGTGACAAGACATATTTATCTTTAAGGTCAAAAACACCAATGAAATAATATTTGACAGTTGATGGCACACAAAAACTGCTCTCATATTATAAAATCTCTATTTTGACTTCAAACATTTTCTTTATATTTCAGTGTGTTCCTATCTTTCTACCTATGTCTGGCTAAAAGTTGAGTCGTAAGTGAAAACCAACTAGCAATTTTTTTGCTTAGTGTCTTTATTGAATAGGTTCAAAAATGAAAAAGTATTTGTAATGAAAAACATAGATTGAACAGGAGACAACAGCAGTTATAATAATCTTACTTTTTCCAGCTAATAATTTTCAAAATAATATGTAAGCCATTTTTACATTTTAATTTAAGCTTACAAACTTTTAAATTCTACCACACTGGCAAATACTAGTGAAAATAAATATAAATGATGCATAGATCTAGAAAAATTTCTTAAAAACCAAACTATTGCACAACAAATCAATGTGAGAAGATATATGCAAATAATATAAAAAATGCATTTAAATACACTGTCATAACATGTTTCATGATTCATGACTATATTTCACCTGTTTATAATTAATCTCTGTGCTCTGGGATTGGATGATATCTTACGAATTTATTTTCCATGTAGTACATTATAACATTTCCTTGCTACTATAAAATTCAGTGAGAAACAAACCTGTACTACCTTATTTGTGGCTCATTTATCTACTCTTGGGCAGACAAAAATTATATGGTACTATATGATTTCACTCACATGTGGAATCCAATAAACAAAATGATTCCAAAAGTCCAAACATCTCATCTTATTATAGATACTATCTGAAAATAGGCACCAATAATAAAATGTTTATTCTGAATTTTTGCTCAAAGTAATGATCATCCTAAAGTTTGAAGAGCTAAGCACTAGAGTTTGAAGGAGTGTATAGTATACTTAATGTGTTTCAACAACAACAGAAGAATAATACCTAAGTTAATGATTCTATGTGAAATTTTCTTCTAACAGATAAGTATTTCCTTGAATGGCACAGTTTGGGGTATCAGGTATTTATTATATACAGTATATGTACACATATATACACACACACACACATATTATATAGCCAGGGGATCATGTCCCCAAAATTGCTAAAAAAAAAAAAAAAATGTAACAATTTTTGCACAAAATGACTAGAGGAAGTAAGTGCTCTAGCCAGAAGCAGCAATAGTCATCAAACTCTGGACTTCGCTTTTGTTCATTGGGGATTTTGTTCACAGAACCATTCTTCGAATGCCACATTCACAGCAGAACTTGGCCCATTCCACAGGGTATTTAGTTCCACACTCATGGCAGAATTTTGGTAAGTGTCCAGATGAGTTTCCTTCAATGCCTTTAATGTTTCCACCATTGAGTGAAGATACGTAGTCTCCATCTGGCCTGGAGAAGTACAGAAAAAAGTTCACATCAGTTGTCTTCAACCCCCATAATACTTGGAAACAGGGCATAATATTAAGCATGACTAAAAACTTGCTCAATCTCAATTTATATATTCTTCCAGTTTAGATAAAAAAAAACAACAAAAGAACACAACCCAACCTATTTTATATATTTTTATTTTACTTTTTTTTAGTTACAGATTTATTTGAATTATGTATCTGAGGTATTCCATTTGCCAGACAACGTAAGTTTGTTTTTAGAACTCTCTGCACTTCCATTCTGATCTAGTCTCTGAAAAAAAAAAGTCATCTGTGAAGACATACTGTTTGTTCTGAATTATATCACTAACAATAAATGTTCTAGTCTTTGGAATGAACCCAACTGTTATTTAACGATGCATGAAGAAGAATAAAACATAATCTGACCTTCCTTCTGCTTTTTACCTTTATATTTCTAAATCTTTATAATCACGTTGTTTTGATATCCTTCCTATCTTTTAAAAAATTATTTTTTATTTTCAGTTAATATTTGACATACAATATTATATTAGTTTCATGTGTACAACGTCGTGGTTAGACATCTATATAATTTACAAAGTGATCACCCCAGTAAGTCTACTACTACCCATTTGACACCGTAGTTATTATATTCCCTGTGCTTTACTTGACCTTCCCGCTTGCTGTCTTTACTAGTTACTTTGAATTCTTTTCCCTCTTTTCTTTCTCATCCTATCTACTCTCTTTAATCAATTAAATAAGTGTAATTGGATTCTAACTTTGTGAATGTTAAATGTTTTGTTTTAGTAATATCAATTAATAACTTTATACATTAAAAACCATTTCCTGCTTCCATATCCTTAATATTGTCAGTGCTTAGAAAGCAATTATTTAGTTCTATGACTCATTGTTGTTAACGCCTTTGAAAGAGTTGTGTCCCAAGCCCTGTCCTCATGTGGCACAGGCACTTGAACGCAATTGCCTAATGTTCTTGAATCTAGGACTGCTTTAAGAATCAGGGCTCTTTCAACTCCTTGCATCGCTTTAGCATGGTTTGAAATGGGTAGTTATGGCCTCAAGTGCAGCTCAGATTTTCTCTTTTTCTTTCTTTTTTATTGATGACAGTATTACAGATAGACGTCCCCCATTTTGCCCCGTCTGCCCCCTTCCACTGAACCCCCGCTCCACTCCAGGCTGTGTCCATGGGCTATGCATGTATGTTCTTTGGTAATCTCTTCCAGTTCCCTTCTGCCCCTCCCCTCTGAGATCTATCAGTCTGTTCTGTGCATCCATGTCTCTGGACCTATTTTGCTCATTGGATTATAAGTGAGATCATGTGATATTTGACTTTCTCTGATTGGCTTATTTCACATAGCACAATAATCTCCAGGTCCATTCATGCTATCTCAAAGGGTAAGAGATCCTTTTTTTTATAACTGCATAAGATTCCATTGTATAAATGTACCATAGCTTTTTTTTTTTTTTTTTAATCCTCACCCGAGGACATTTTTTGTTCAGATAGAGCGGGAGGGAGAGAGAGGAAGAGAGAGAGAGAGAAACATCGATGCGAAGGGACACATCGAGTGGCTGCCACCCGCACGACCAACCAGGGCCGGGGACAAACTGCAACCGAGGTACGTGCCCTTAGCGGGAACCGAACCCGGGTCTCTCTGTACCGCAGGCCGACGCTCCAACCGCTGAGCCAAACCGGCCAGGGCTACCATAGCTTTTTTTTAACCACTCATTTACTGATGGGCATTTGGGGTGCTTCCAGATCTTAGCTACTGTGAATAACACTGCTATGAACAGAGGGGTATATATATTCTTTCTGATTTGTGTTTTGGGATTCTTAGGATATATTCCCAGAAATGGAACTGCTAGATCATAATGCAGTTCCATTTTTAATTTTTTGAGGAGACTCGATAATGTCTTCCACAGTGGCTGTACCAACCTGCATTCCCACCAACAGTGCACAAGGGTTCCGTTTTTCCACAGCCTCCCCGGCATGCGTTGTTTGTTGATTTACGGATGAAAGCCATTCTGGCAGGTGTGAGGTAATACACTTCACTGTAGTTTTAATTTACATCTCTCTCATGATTAGTGACGTTGAACATTTTTTCATGTCCATTGGCTATCTGTATGTCCTCTTTGGAGAAGTGTCTATTGAGGTCCTTTGCCCACTTTGTAATTAGTTTGTCTGTCTTCCTAGTGTTGAGTTGTGGAAGTTCTTTATGTATTTTGGGAATTAACCCCTTATCAGATGTATCATTGGCAAATATGCTCCATACAGTGGGTCCCTATTCATTTTGTTGGTTTCTTTTGCTGTGCAGAAAGTGTTTAGTTTGGTGTAGCTCCATTTGTTTATTTTGCCTTTGTTTCTCTTGCCCTAGATGATGTATAGGAGAAAACAATGCTATGTGAGATGTTTGAGATTTTTCTGCGTATGTATTCTTCTAGGATTTTTATGGTTTTGTGACTTTATTTAATTCTTTTACCCATTTTGAATTTATTCTTGTGTAAGGTGTAAGTTGGTGGTCTAGTTTCATTTTTCTGCATGTATCTGTCCAATTTTCCCAACACCATTTATTAAAGAGACTGTCTTTACTGAAATGTATGCTGTTGCCCCCTTTGCTAAATATTAATTGACAATAATGGCATGGTTTGATTTGTGGTGTCTCTGTTCTGTTTCATTAATCTATATTCCTGTTCTTGTGTCAGTACCAGGCTGTTTTGATTACAATGCCTTTGGAGTATAGTTTGATATCTGGTATTGTTATCCCTCCAACTTTGTTCTGCTTTCTCAGGGTCTCTTTTGGTTCCATATAAATTTTTGGCACATTTGTTCTAGATCTGTGAAATATGCCAATGGTATTTCAATATGAATTGCACTGAATTGCTTTGGGTAGTATGGACATTTTAATGATGTTAATTCTTCCTATCCATAAACATGGTACATGCTTCCACTTGTTAGTATCTTCCTCTATTTTTTTAAAATATCCTATAGTTTTCCGAGTACAGGCCTTTTATCTCCTTGGTTAAGTATATTCTTAGGTATCTTATTTTTGTTGTTACAGTGGTAAATGGGACTGCTTTTTGTTTGCCTTTCTGAGAGTTCATTATGGATGTATAAAAATGCCATCAATTTCTGGATGTTAATTTTGTATCCTGCTACTTTGTCAAATTCATTTATTAAATCTAGTAGTTTTTTTGGTGGAATGTTTAAAGTTTTCTATGTATAATACTATGTCATCTGCAAATGAGTTTTACTTCCTCCTTTCCAATTTAGATGCCTTTTATTTTTTCTTCTTGTCTAACTGCTGTGGCTAGGACTTCCAGTACTATGTTCAATAAGAGTGGTGAAAGTAGACATCCCTGTCTCATTCCTGTTTCAGGGAAACACTTTTAGTTTCTGCTCACTGAGTATGATGTTGGCTGTAGGTTTATCATATATGGCCTTTACTATGTTGAGGCATGATCTCTATATTCCCACTTTGCTGAAAGTTTTTATCATAAATGGGTGCTGGGTTTTGTTGAATGCTTTTTTCTGTGTCTATTGATATGACCATGTAATTTTTATCCTTCATTTTGTTTATATGATGTATCACATTAATTGATTTGTAGATTTTTATACCAGCCATGCATCCCAGGGATAAATTTTACTTTGTCATGATGTATGATCTTTTTAATGTATTTATAGATCTGATTTGCTAATATTTTGTTGAGGATTTCAGTATCTATGTTCACCAGGAATATTTGTCTATAATTTTCTTCCTTTGTATTGTTTTTATCTGGTTTTAGAATTAGAATAATGCTAGCCTCGTAAAACAGAGCCTGAAAGTCCTTCCTCTTGAATTTTTTTGAATAGTTTGAGGAGGATAGGTGTTAGTTCTTCGAATGAAGGAGAGGGAGAGAGAGAGAGAGAGAGAGAGAGAGGAGTGGGAGGGGGGAGAAGGGAGCAGGGAGAAGAAAGAGGGGAGAGAGGAGAGGGATGTGAAGCCATGTGGTCCAGAACCTTTGTATGCTGGGAGGTTTTCTTTGTTTGTTTTTTTACTGCTTCAATTTCATTAGTTGTTAGCAGTCTATTCAGGTTTTCTGATTCTTCCTGATTGGAAAATTGTATGTTTCTAGGAGTCTGTTCATTTTGCCCAGGTTGTAAAGTTTGTTGGCATATAGTTATCCATAGTAGATCTATGATGATGATAGTGGGGTGTTAAAGTCCCCTACTATAATTGTTGCTGTCCAACTTCTTATAATTCCTTCTATTTCTGTTATGTCTATTGTTACTCTGTCTCTTTCATTTTTGATTTTATTTGGGTCCTCTTTTTCTTGATGAGTCTGGCTTAAGGTTCATCAATCTTGTTTATCTTTTCAAGGAACCAGCTCTTAGTTTCACTGATCCGTTGAATTGTTTTTGTGGTTTTTTTTTTTTGTTCTCTATATCATTAATTTCTGCTCTGATCTTTACTATTTCCTTCCTTCTACTTGCTCTGAGGTTTTATTTTAGTTTGCTTTCTAGTTCTTTAAGTTGTGAGGTTAGTCTATTAGAAATATTTCTTGTTTCTTGAGGTAGGCCTGTAGTGCTATAAACTTCCCTCTCAGAACATCCCTCCCTCCCATAGATTTTGTGTTGTTGTGTGTTCATTTTCATTGGTTTCCAGGAAGTTTTTAATTTCTTGCTTGATCTCCTTGATAATCCATGCATTGTTTAATAACATGCTATTTAGCCTCCATGTGTTCAAATGTCTTTGCATGTTCATGTTGCAATTGATTTCTAGTTGCATGCCATTGTGATCTAAGATGCCTGATATGATTTCAATCTTCTTGAACTTGTAGAGATTTAGTTTGTGTCCTAACATGTGGTCTAATTTTGAGAATGTCCCATGTGCACTTGAGAAGAATGTGAATTCTGTAGTTTTGAGATGTAATTCTCTGTAGATATCTATTATATCCATTTGGTCTGCTGCTTCAATTAGAGTCTCTGTTTCCTTGTTAATTTTTTGTCTAGAGGGATCTATCCAGTGATGTCAGCAGCGTGTTGAAGTCCCCTGCTATGATTGTATTGCTGTCAATTTCTCCTTTGAAGTCCTCCAGAAAATTTTTAATATATTTTGGAGCTCCTATATTGGGCACATATATGTTTACCAAGGTTATATCTTCCTATTAGACAGATCCTTTCAATATTATGTAGTGACCTTCTTTGTCTGTAGTTATAGCCTTCATTTTGAAATCTATTTTAGCAGGTGTGAGTATTGCTACCCCAGTTGTTTTTTTTTTCCTTTCCGTTTGCTTGGAAGATTTTTTTCCATCCTTTCACTTTCAACCTATGTGAGTCTTTTTTTGTGAGGTGGGTCTCTTGTAAACAACATATATGTGAGTCATGCTTTTTTATCCAATCAGCTAATCTTTTTATCAGAGCATTCAATTCATTTACATTTAAAGTGATTATTGATATGTACTTATTTATTGCCATTTTGTTTAGTGTGGTTATATATTTTTTCCTGTTTCTTCTACTAATTACAGCAGTCCTTTTAACATTTCTTGCAGTGCTGGTTTGGTGCTAATGTATTCCCTTAATCTTTTTTTTTTGGTCTGGGAAGATGTTTATTTGACCTTCTATTTTGAACAATACCCTTGCTGGATAGAGTAGTCTTGGATTCAGATCCTTGTTTTTCATGACCTTGATTACTTCATGCTATTCCTCTGGCCTGTAGTGTTTCTGTTGAGAAGTCTGCTGATAGCCTTATGGGGTTTCCTTTGTAGGTAACCTGTTGCTTATCTCTTACTGCCTTTAGGATTCTCTCTTTGTCTTTAATTTTTGGCATTTTAATTACTGTGTGTCTTGGTGTGGGCCTGTTTGGGTTCTTACTTGGGGCTCTCTGTGCTTCTTGAACTCAAATGCCTTCTTCCATCACCAAATTAGAAAAATTTTCTGTCACTATTTCTTCAAATATATTCTCTAATCCTTGCTCATTTTCTTCTTCTTCACGGACTCCTATCATGCGAATATTATTACATTTCCAGTTGTCCCACAGTTCTCTTAAGCTATCTTCCTGTATTTTCCTTTTGGTTTTCTGATTGATTTTTTTATACCCTGTCTTCTAATTCACTGATCCAAGCCTCAGCTTCCTCTATTCTGATGTTTAGTCCTTCCAATGTGTTCTTTATTTCTGCTATGTCATTCTTCATTTCTTCTTGGTGGTTTTTCATTTCCAACTGGTTGATTTTCAATGTTCCTGTGTGTTTACTCATGGTGTTGATGTCTTTACTCATGCTGTTCAGCTTCCTCAAGACCATGGCTCTGAATTCTACCTCTGATAACTTGCTTAACTGCATTTCATTTATCTGATCTTCAGTAGAGGTCTCTTGTTCTTTCATTTGGAATTTGTTTCTTTGTTTCACATGTGGTCTATCTTTGAGAATGTAACATGTGCACTTGAGAAGAATGTATATTCTGCTGCTTTGGGATGAAAAGTGTTGTAAATATCAATCGAATCCATCTAATCTAGTGTGGTAAGGTCACTGTTTCCTTGATTTTTTTTGTCTGGAAGATCTATCCAGCGATGATAGTGAGTTGTTGAAGTCCCCTACTATGATTGTTGCTGTCAATCTCTCTTTAAAATTCTCAAGAGTTTTTTAAATAATATATTTAGGTGCTCCTGTACTGGACTGAATGCTCATATGTTTATAAGGGTTATAGCCTCTTGCTGGATCAGTCCTTTTAGTATTATGTAGCGACCTTCTTTGTTGCTTGCTATGACCTTTGTTTTAAAGTCTATTTTTCATACTTTTTTTTTTTCATTTCCATTTGCATAGAAAAATTTTTTCCATCCCTTTACTTTCATCCTGTGGGAGTCTTTTTTTCTGAGGTGGGTCTCTCATAGACAGCATATATATAAGTGATGTTTTCTTATCTATTCAGCTATCCTATGTCTTTTGATTGAAGCATTTATTTAATCTATTTACATTTAAGGTTAATATTGGTGGTAATAAACTGATTTAGCCTTTTTTATTTTTGGTCTGCAAAGATCACCTTCCATTTTCTTTCTTTTTTTTTTTTTATCCTCACACAAGGACATTTTTCCATTTTTTGTTCAGATAGAGTGGGAGGGAGAGAGAGGAAGAGACAGAGAGAGAAACATCGACGTGAAGGGACACATCGAGTGGCTGCCACCCGCACGACCAACCAGGGCCGGGGACAAACTGCAACCGAGGTACGTGCCCTTAGCAGGAACCGAACCCGGGTCTCTCTGTACCGCAGGCCGACGCTCCAACCGCTGAGCCAAACCAGCCAGGGCTCACCTTCCATTTTCAATGATAGCCATGCAGATAGAGTAATTTTGATTTTAGTTCCTTGTTTTTCATTATTTTGAATATTTCATGCCATTCCTGTCTGGTCTATAGTATTCCTTGTAGGTAACTGACTGTCTCTTGCTACCCTTAAGATTCTTTGTCTTTAACATTTGCCATTTTAATTATGATGTGTCTTGGTGTGGGTCTCTTTGGGTTCATCTTGATTCGAACTCTCTTTGCTTTGTGAACCAGTGTGACTTTTACCTTCACCCAATTAGGAAAGTTTTCTATCACTATTTCTTCAAATCAATTCTCTATCCTTTGCTCACTTTCTTCTCCCTCTGATATTCCTATGATGCAGACGTTGTTATGTTTCACATTGTCCCACAGTTCCCTTAAACTATCCTTGTGGTTTTAAACACTAAAATTAACTCTAACCACCTTCCCTTTTTCTGTTGCTCTGGACTGGAGATCCCTGTGTGGGGCTGAGACCTCATGCTCCCAGAGGCTGGGGGCTCTGCTGCCACACTTTTGCTCTGGCTTCCCTGTCATGCAGGTACACAAGTTGGCTCACGAGCTCCATCTCTCCTCTTGTCCTCTGTCCACATTCCTGGCCTACAATACTTCAGATCAGCTACACTTCATCTGGTTTTTCAAGCCAAATATTCCACAGTTTAGCTGCAAGTCTGGTCTGGGGTTGGCAGCAAGTGGACAGAGCCTCTAGGTACTCTGCCATTTTGGAATTCCAACCTCTTTTAGTAAACACTGAAATTAAAAATTTTTTTTTGCACTGTATTTGTCCCAAGATAGCGTCTAAATTTATCCGCTAGTTCACTTTTCTCTTCTTTTGCTGTGGCTCATCTACAGTTTAAACTATCTTTTGAGTCTTTAGTGTTTTTTCTCATGTTGAGTTCTGTTTGTTTTTTTTTGCGCAGATATTCAAATCTTTCTGTGACAGTATACCTTCATTGTTAATTATTTCAATTCCCTCTATTATTTCTTTACATACTTTAAACAGACTTATTTTATTGTCCAATGTTTGATGATTTCATTATCTTAAGTAATAAGTGCTTGTGTCGTTTTTTTTTGTTTGTTTTCACTGGTGATTGATTGCTAATTTCTTTGTATATTTTGTAATTTCCCTATGTATCTTGTAAGGCAGAGCTATGAGCTTATGTTTGCTTATCTGTGAGAACCAGAAAGCCTGGGTAAAGAGCATTTCACACCAGATAATGTGGTTTTGCTTTTACAGTCTCTGAGTGAGCTACTAAACCAAACTAAGTTATTTTTCCAGTTAAAAATTTTTAGAAGATGTAGATATTGTCCTTTCAAACCTTAAACTCATGGGAAGGTAAGCATAGAGTCATGAAAGATGAGTGAGAACTCTCATATTTCTTTGAGCCGTGACTGAGACAAACAAGTTTCCTTGGAGTCTCCTCTTCCTGGTTGATGGAATTGTTTTTCTTAATCTATCCTTTCACTAACAGATAACCCATTGAGTATCATGAGAAAAGGATTAGCATAACTTTCTCTTTTTCAGCGGATACATTTAACCTTGGGATAACTTCCTGGCTGTTTAATGAAAACCTAATAAAGGTAGATGAACTGCCAGCTGTTTTCATAGGCAACAGCCTATGGAAATATCATATGCTCAGGACAACCTGGAAGCTATGGATATGGAACTGTTACAGAGATACTGTGCCCATGGGGACATAGAATTTCTAATTAAACTGTCCCTATACTCACCTATGAGATCTTGTTCACACTTGAGTCACTTGGTCACTAACTCCATGACTGGTGCAAGGGTTCCCACGAAAGAGAAACATTACAAGCTGCCCTGCTATCATTCTATATCTCCTGTAATTAATTTTAATGCCAAGTGTAACACATTGTCATGAAGGTAGCTCTAGCTGAGCCTAAGATGCCGTTGGTAGGCATTTCAGGAGTTCTAGCTAAGAGAAGAGGCATGTGGAGAGGGAAGGGAAAACTGAGTCTCTACCACTCCACTTTGTATAAGTCCAAGAAAGTAACTCCTCTCTCCCAACGTGACATTAAACCCAAAGCTTCTAAGCAGTGAAGATCAGTCAAAATCTCAATGAAGCTACGGTGTCAGGGTTAATTTACCAATCTGACCTCTAGCTTTCTTTATATTTTTGTCCCTTACTTTTTTGAGAGCTAAGTACCTTGCTCTTATGGTACCTTTATGTACCTTGCCTTAAAATTTGCTGGAATAAGTTAGGATGTATATAAAAAATATCTATAAATGGGACAATTTCATTATATGCTTAAAAACAGAGTAAATATCCAAGTTACAGAAATATTGCAACAAATTAGAAAGGGAAGTACATGAATAATCACAACCTCACTTAGAGAGTTTAAATGTATTAAAATGCTGTTAGAAATTATAATAGCAGTGGTTTTACCTTGTAGAGGTAAAAATAACCATATTGCAGTTAAAAACAAAGACATGAAAAACACAAATTGATCCAGTGGAACCGAATAAACTATCCTTGAACATAACAGTAATTCTAAGTTCAAAGTATAGGACAATATTATTTATGTTCAAACTATTTCTTTAGTATACGAAAGCTAGATTATATAAGCAAAGGAGAAATCAGATTTTCTACCAAAGCCTGATACATATTTTTGTATATGATTCTTAGAAAACTACATATATTCATTTTTACTTTGGCTATTAAAATATCAGAGCTAAACATACCTGGCTATGTAGCTCTCACTGTATGTTTTTCTTTTGCTTGTAAGGACACCTGAGGCAGGATTTCGTGCCAAACTAGGTGGTGTGGTATTTCGAGGTTTGATGTTAGCTCTAGAGAGAGAAAGAGGTGGCATTGAAAAAGCATTAAATAATTATTTATTTCTCAAATTGCTATTTGCATGATTAGAAAAATAATTAAAGCTACAGAGAGGTAAGTCAAAGATTAAAATTCAAATTATTTAAAAATGGAAAACAGTAGTTAAAACTAAAAATAAACCAAATCATTTTGCATTTACTAACATTCTCTTGAGGGTGTATAAAACCAATTAAAATATGTATATATGCTTTACATTAAATGTTTAAATTAATCATTCTGAAAAGCTTAAAGTTTTTTTAGTTTAAAATTGATAGTTCAGTCAAAATAAAAAAGTGGTTTGTTAAACGTCTACAAATAACTGTTAAATAATATGCTAAGCATATGAGATGTGGTAAAAATAATTAGCTACCACTTTAAACATTAGCTAGCTGCTTTAAAGAGTAATTTTTAAATTTACGAAAGTCTCTTATAAGAAACATCAACTCAAATAAATGGGTTAATATAATTTTCCCTTTAAAAATTTAATTTCACTAACCACATAGCCTGGGCTATTTCTTTCAGTAGTGGGAAAGGTTTGGTCCAGGCATCACTGAATGCCCTTTCTGAGACTTCAGGAATCCAAGGAAAATTAGATGGTTGTATAATAGGTAATAGTGAAAATACAGGCTTTGAAATGCAGATGAATCTGTACTGAAATCCCAACTGCTACTGACCAACTTTGTGATAGTGGTCAACCTGAGACCAAGATCCCTCATTTATAAAACTTGACCATCCTCACTTATCTTATAGGAAGTTACAAGATATAAATTGCAATTTATATGAATATTTAGCAATGCTGATATTATAATTACTATGGCTATTCCTACTACAAGTGTACATTTATAGAATAGTGCTTACTATATTTGGTACTGCTAATTTCTAATTGCCTTCATACATAAACTTATTTAATCCTCATAATAACAATATGAAGTAGGCAGAATTAATGACTGCACTTTACAAATGTAGAAACTGAGGCGAAGAGTGGGTAAGTAACTTACCAGGGTGACGCAGCCAGTGTGTTGCTGAACCAGTGGTTAGATTATTCAATAAAGTATTAGTTCCCTCCCCTTCTTTAGAGATTTACTCAAATTTTTTCATTTCAGAGATAAGCAATGTTGTGTTATATAAACAAGCAAAAGACTTCTTAAATTTTCTTTAGATTGAAAGTTCTTAAACTTTGGCTAAAATTCTTCCTTGTCTACTATACTGCAAAGTTGGAGAGAATTTCCTAAAATTTCAAATAGCGACCTTGAAAATAATGTAGGTAATACATCTATTTTTTCTCAAATAACACTATAATACCAAATATGATACATATGTAAATGTGTTTAATCTCCACAAAAATTTATAAAGATATTATTCCCATTTTAAAGTTGAAGAAATTCATATTCAGAGAGATTAACTATTACATGGCCAGAGTACTTTAATTTAAGTAGGTCATATTACAGATCTAATGTTTAACATGCAACACTGTCATTCAAAGAGAAGCTGCTTTGAAAGAGTTACTTTAAATTATTTCTAAACTTCAACAAGAATCACCTTGCACCTTGGTGCATGGATGGGTTACCCAGGATCTCAAATGACCTTCAAATAGTCACTGCAAGTCCACCTATAAGGTGTATTCTACTCTGCTGTTAGACAGCCTCTCTAAGGATGTGGCAGAACTGCTACTATGCCTTTTTAAGAATTCAATCTGTAAAAAATCATTGCCAATAAAAGGCAATTCTTCCAGTGAAAGTCATAAGAGAAACAGAAAGAACATACTTTTAAAAAAATAATTTTTCTTTATTGATTTTATAGAGAGAGGAAGGGAGAGGAAGAGAGATAGAGACCTCGATGAGAGGAGAACATCGATTGGCCGCCTCCTGCATGCCCGCCCCTGGGGATTGGCCCTAATTGGGAATCGAACCAGCAACCTCTTGGTGCATGGGTTGACGCTCAACCACTGAGCCACACCAGCTGGACAAAAGGACACACTTTTTATTTTTTGACTCTAGAAGCAAGTCTTGTTAGAAATTCTATCATTTTCATATAATGTGTGCATGAGATATACAGATAATACAAACACATCCATGCATATACACACACAATTTCACCATATCAATAATTTAAAGTTGTATATGTAATTAGAAAAAATAGAGAAAAAAATTATAAATAGCTGCCATTATTAAATACTGATCACATATTTTTAGTAACATCTTCTAAAAAGCAGAATCTGAATGTTAAGAACCATTCTTAGAGATTGTGAAGAACAATCTTGATCAGTACTTGACATATGTTACCCCAGCCTCACCTGGTCAAATCTGTTAGCTTTACATAGTTTCAGCAGTTATGGGCTGGGGATTGAACCTACAACCCAAATACGTGCCCTTGATCGGGAATCAAACCCGAGACCCTTTGGCCTGAGGGTCAACGCTCTAACCACTGAGCCAAACCGGCCAGGGCAAGTAGGTTTAAATTTTAGAATTGTACTTAATCTAGCTTACTGCTTCTCAGTGCTTCTTTGTGCTCTGCTACAGACAGCAGCAGAAGTACAAAGGAAAATGGTTCAGGACACAGATTCCTCCTTCTAGAATTTATCATTAACTTCTTAAAAATAACTCAGAGCTGCTGGCTGCTAATATCTTCAAGACTTCTCCCATCTTTATTTTATTGTATATCTGGTTAAATTTATTACTTTTCATACGAGTAAGAGAATACAGTATAGTACACCTTGGTTTAAAAGTTACCTAAGTGAATTCTGTTTAATAATATATTTTTCAACTTTATTAAGTAATTTAACTTATTAGACCTTAATTTCATAATGTTAAAATGAGAGGGCTAGACTTGTATTGGAGTCCAAACTAGTAACCCTTGAAGATGTAAGTGGAAGAGTTCCAAAATGACTTTCATACCCTTTTCCTGTTTTAGGTGGAATTCATAACCATCTAATAAAAAGACAGAAGATCCCTAGATTAAATATTTTCTAAAATAGATTTTTCTGCCTTTTTTACAATTCATCATCTGCTTAACTAAAAGATAACCTAGCAATATTATATTATATATATGGCATAATATTCCCTATACTCTTCTTTTAAAAAATATTACTCCTAAAAGGAAGCTTCTTAAAAATAACAATTATCAAAGGTGACTACTATTTCAACCCTGTACAAATTAAAATTTAATGGATAAATTATATGCTCTAAAACCAGCTTTAGGTTAATAGAAATGCTCAACAAAAAGAGCAAACTAAGTCCTAGAAGAGTATTTAGTACTTTCTGGTTTAAAAATGATCAAATAAGCCTGGCCGGTATGGCTCAGTGGATTGAGTGTTGTCCCATGGACTGAGAGGTCCTGGTTCGAGTGTTGTCCCATGGACTGAGAGGTCCTGGTTCGATTCCTGGTCAAGGCACACGCCTGGGTTGTGGGCTCGGTCCCCAGTAGGAGGCGTGAGGAGGCAGTCGATTGATGTTTCTCCCTCATATCGATGTTTCTATCTCTCTCTCTAAAAAATCCATGAAAACATATTTAAAAAAATTAAAATGATTAAATAAGATTCTTAAAGTATAGGAATGTACAAATTTAGAGTATTCAGTATATAAAACTTTTAAGGAAATATCTGAAAAAGATTAACCAAACTGAGTCACAGATACTTACTTGTAAATGGGTAATAACTCATGTCTTTTGATGGCACTGTCTGATTTTGTGTCACTGTCATACAACCTTTGCACATGTCTTCCAGTTCGAAGTGGAGGGCCTAACTTGTCCATCTTACTATTAAAATATATAAAGGTGTACCCATAAGGAGATTGCTATGTTTGTTTCTTGAGATCAATTGTTTTAAAGACATTATTCCGGTTCATCAGAAAGCCATCCCCCAAGCTCTTAATTATCTGACTGCCAGGGTAAGGACTAATGTCAAAAAGAATCTTCAGATAGTTCATACAATGCCCAGTATTAGATATAAAAATTCCGACTATGCAGGCCACCTTGCCAGTTCTGATGATTAGCCAAAGAAATGCCACATTTATGCATAGCAGGGCAATGCAATCAATTAAGACACTGAAAACAACAACTGGGTCAAGTAAAATTTGTGATGCTGGATGTTATTCTAGTTAATAAGATAGATTTATCTGACGCTTGTTCTTATGGAACTCCCATATAATCTCACTTTTTCCCATCCCTGAATTCACAGAAACTTTCTTTTTTTCTTTACTCTTTTATCATTTTCCCTGCACTTTAAAATTCCAAATACAAACTAAGAAATCAAATAATATTTATATCTTTACCCAATTTGACTTCCTACCAAAGAATGACTATTTTAGAAATTTACCCAAAGTAAAAATGATCCTATGTGAAAAACCATGGAGAGTAATTGAAAAATGACATGTAAAAATGTGAAGTGGCCACGCCAGAAGTATAAAGGATCTCCATCTAGAGGGCAATAGAGGAATTGCTGGTTTGTAGATATTTAATTGTTGTACATTAACCAAATAACTGAATCATATGTACTATTACCAACAATATGCATTGATAGTAGGGGAACAGGGAAAAACTACATAATGAAATTAGGAGAACTACCTTAAATGCCTACTGAAAACACCTCCATGCTTGGTAACTTTAAAGTACACTCTTTTTAAGGATGTTTGCTCGTTCATTCTGTCACTATTCACTGACTGTACAAATCCTGAGCACCTAACAATGTGTCAGGCACCGTGCTACATTCTGGGGCTATCATGGTAAATAAGAGACTGGATGCTTGGTTTTATGGAGTTTAGTGCCTAAAAAGGAATCTATCTATTTTTCTGGATTATAAAGGTCTCTAAGAAGAAACATATTTCACCCACTTTTACATTCTTTTCCTATCCTGTACTTAGCAGGCATTTTGTTGTAAAGGTCACTGATATGAATACTTTGTATGTAGTGGTGTTTACATTACTTAAAATATTTTAAAGTTTTAAAAAATGCCTTCATTAAATATATATTAAACATAATTTGTAAAGTGTTTGAGATTGAATTTGACAGTTTATTTGTGAAAGATTACTGGAAAAGTTCCATATTTGGAATTAAAACTAACAAATCAGAACTTTCTTTGAATTATCAAAACATTGTTCCAACTGCTACCTTAACAAAATGTATCTGGCTTTAGAATAAAAAATAAAGTATTTTATTTTCTGTCTCAGAAAAAAAGTTACAAAAATTAAAATTTAGGAAATTTTAAACTACATTTTAAAGACAGGTTCCTCTAACATAAGAACTACTCAGATCTTACATATTATATACAAACAACAAAGTTAAATTTTAGAAAGGAGATGTATAAAACATAATAAAAATCTAGAGGTAATTATCTAATGAAAATATTATATATATTCCATATATAAGAGGATTGTCAGTTAGTTTCAGATTTTTGAAAACCTAATTGAAAGGCAGGTTCCAATGACAATTTATCATGCCACATACCCATGGTATAAATTCGACTCAATTTATCTATTCATTTATCTACATATATATGTACACACGTGTGAATATAAACAAACAATTCAAATGTTACTTAGGCTAAATGTAAGTAAATGTTAGTCTTAAACTAAAATCACTTAAATTTATGTTCTAATTTGCTGCTTTATACTATGCTAATATCAAAGTATAACCATACAAAAACTAAATTTATAAATTTCAATATAATCGACTTTACCTACATAAAAACTTATACATATAAATATGTTATATATTTTTTATATATAAAATAAACATATAAAGATATACATATAAAATCTGGATTACACATATTTTTAAATATCATGTAATAAAAGTCAATAGTCAATATTGGGATAATTAAGTAAATCTTTAAAATATTAGTTTATGATAGAACTTTCAAATACTTAAATCTTTTCCTTAAAGTACCCATATCTATGCTGTAACAGACATTTCTCATGTATCACCTTCTTATTGATTTTGGTGTACACAAATACTTCCTTGCTCCTGTCTCCTTTTCAATCAAACCCCTAATTTCTGGGCCTCCACCTCCAGTAACGCTAAAGATAAGTCAAAGCAGAAATAGCATGAGGAAAATTTGAAAAGAATCTGAAATCTTTGCAGAAGTGGTGATCTTATCAAAAGGAATGTTAAGGGCTTCAATCCAACTGATTGCTCTTTGGCTGAAGTTTCTTCTCTCTGTCTTTCTTGGTCTTGCAAACCATCAGTTAAGGAAGTGAAGAACATGAATATAGAAACCAGGAAGTCTAAATCTATTACAGGTTTTGCCTTGACCTCAAGGGCCTTAGATGTTTCAAGTTATGAAAAAAATGCACCTTTGTTGATTTTCATACTGAATTCATACATCATCTACTTCTGAGGTTACTTTGAGAATTCACAGATGTTGGGAAAGTGCAATAACAAATCCACTTTTTTATGTATTTTGAGGAGTATAATTTCAATCATCTGATAGTACCCCATTAAGGAACTAGCAATATCAATGTTTTTGAGTACTGCATTGACATTTTCATTTAAAGGTTCCCATTCAGTAATGGCAATTATTATACACCGAAGGTCTGCAAGAAATTAAGGCAGGAATAAACAAATCCATTCAGCAGTAAAAGCAGCCTTGCTCTCCTAAGCAAGACAAAGGAAGGTATTTGAAGCTAACCAAGCACTCCCACATAGCAAGCATTTTAGCATTCTCAACAATATGATCATGCAACATAACACAGATTTTCAATTTCATGTATGTCCTTAAATTAGCACGTGGATTTGGTCAGAGTCAACATAAATGTATATTTTCAGTCCCTCACTGTTCTTTCATTTCAATCTCCAAACTGTGTTGGGTTAATAAGTTAAAAAACATTTTGGTTTCACAAAACACTCATCTATAGCCCAAGTTCCTAGGGAGCCCAAGTGGCTAAAAAATAACAGCTCTGTCTTTGGGTGTAAATGAAGAATCCTTAAAAACTCCTATCTTCAAATTATAAATATCCAATGCCTATAATGATTTATTTATTCTAAAATAGGGAGTAGCCAACTTTCCTGTAAAGAACTGGACAGTAAGTACTTTAGGCTTTGTGGCTAGACCGTCTCTACCACGAATATGCCACTGTGCCATCGGAACAGGGAGGCAGTCACAGACAACGCAAAACGTACTTAAAAACTAGACATTTATTTCTTACTGTTGTTAATATTAAGTATGAAAAACCAAAGCCAATTTTTGTATTAAGAAATATTCCTAACAGTCATTCTGTTGTTCCAAAGTAAAGTTGTTTTACACAGTAACAGATGTATAGCTGTGATAGTTTAGCTATTGAAAATTATCAGCTGAAACATCCATTTAAAGCTGGTAATTAACCATTAAGAAAACACAATTCCCAAGGCAAGACTGTGAACTCTGTGACAGAATTCATATGTGGCAATATTTATGTAAAAGCTCTGCATTTCATAATACTTCTAAAATCTCCTAGGATTAAAGATAGTCATCTTCTAGAACAAGGGAAAAATGTCCATTGGGTGTATGCTTA
This sequence comes from Molossus molossus, assembly GCF_014108415.1. Taxonomy (NCBI): domain Eukaryota; kingdom Metazoa; phylum Chordata; class Mammalia; order Chiroptera; family Molossidae; genus Molossus; species Molossus molossus. The sequence goes on along the minus strand of NW_023425351.1, from coordinate 33,244,742 downwards.
GCTTTAAAAAAAAAAAAAAAAAAAAGGTTAAAATCGGTTGACCCACAGGTTATCCAGAAGCAAACATAAGACTTTTTCCCAGAACAGAGACAAATTTTTCTGTGGTATGATTCCAATATATGCTAAATATCACAGATCACTTGCATGCGCGACTAAAGCTGAACACAGTCAAGACTGGGTAGCCCGGTAGGTGTGGCTCAGTGGCTGAGCATTGACCCATGCACCAAGAGGTCGCAGTTCAATTCCTGGTCAGGGCATATGCCCAGGTTGTGGGCCTGATCCCCAGTGGGAGGCATGCAGGAAGTGGCCAACTGATGTTCTTTTGCATCGATGTCTCTCTCTCTCTCTCTCTCTCTCTCTCTCTCTCTCTCTCCCTTCCCCCTCTCTAATATAAATACATAAATAAATAAATAAATAAATAAATAAATAAATACTGTATATACAGGCTTAGAATAATTCCAAATCACTGAAATTATTTCATTTTACTAATCTCAGAAGGCACTCAATTTCTTGAACATTTCAGCTAACCAGATGTCTTAATTCCTTTACACTATCCTGAATCACCTGTGTCAATGGAAGTAATAGTTGCCATACAAACTTCATATAATGATTCCATTAGTCCCAGGATCATGATCCTATGATATGCCAAAAGGGTGACAAAAGAAGAATTCAAGTTATTAATTCATTTCCTTTTTTCATTTTTTTGTCAAAAGTTTACTGTGTGCAGTCTGGCCAGTGTGGCTCAGTGGTTGTGCATCGGCCATGCACCAAGAGGTCGCCGGTTCGATTCCTGGTCAGGACACATGCCCTGGTTGTGGGCCCAAACCCAGTGGGGGGCATGCAGGAGGTGGTCAATAGATGTTCTCTCTCATTGATGTTTCTCTCTCTCAGATCAATAAAGGAAAAAAAAAGTTTATTGTGTGCAAATATACTGGGCATTATACAACACTTTGTAGTTATATCTGTAAGGCAGACACACAGAGCTTTATGATCACAGAGCTTATGAATCTAGCAAGGGAAATGGCAACCAGATCATTACCCCAATAATTCTAAAAAGGGAATGAAGTCTGCCACTAAATAGACAGCCAGATGATTCTGTTTAATAGAGTAATATAGTAATGTTCTAGTTAATATAGTAATATTAGCCAGATACAAACACCACCGCTCTCTTCCCAGTATCTAAAAACACTCCTTTAATATTTAAGGATCATATATGAATGGACAATTGGAGTTTGAATAGTTATGTTTTACAGTTTAATACGATGCAAGAGAATCAGAAATTTTAACTGTTCATCATATTTTAAGCAGTACGTAACAAAATTATGTGCTCAAAATCTTTCATTGTTAGTAAAACCATTTTCTCCAAGGGATCATGTAAATGTTGATCAGATTTTCTTAGGTCAGTTGACAAGGTCTAAGCAGAGTCACAGATGTTGTCAGTGAGACAGAGAAATAAGATGGGCACAAAGTCAAAGACATAAAGCTGTTTAGTGGCAAAAAAGCGCCCAGATGCCTAGTTTTCTAATTCAGTCAGTGCCCCTTTCTATTACACAAGCCAGCTTCACGTGCCCCATTTAAGAGTACAGGGTGCCAGTGCAACTCAGTATTGCCAACTGATAGAATTACCAGCACAGGAGCAGTACTGAAAAATACCAGCTTTTAATTCATCTTCAGTTGCAAATGAAACTATAAATAATACTACAAACACAAACTATAACATGTAAAGCAATTCTTTGTGATATGGTTAGAAAGACTTTGTAAGTTAAAACACATATGGCTATGTCTATACTTTAGTTATTAAAGTAAAATCAGTAGAGAAGTGAGGAAAAAAATCAAGTAAGTTTTTGGCACTGGAAGCTGAGAACCTTTTACTTTTCAACGACCTGTTCTAATGATAACCTCTCTCTTTCTTAAAGATAGCCTGTTTCTTTTCGGAAGCAGAACAAAAAGAAGGAAACATTTAACTAATTAGATCTTGTTAGTTGGTTATTTTCTTTTTCTACAAAAGAAATTAAATTCCTTGTATTCTTGCACTTTCTACACCGTCCATATTAGGAAGCAAAAGGTAATTACTCTTATTTGACATTTACCCTCATATATATTTACTATATAAAAACTAAAGTGATAATCTATATCTGAAAGTAATGTGTGCTATATTTCCCATACCAACTTTATTTGGGTTTCTAAAAATATAGACATAAGCCCTTGTTCGAATGGTCACGTAGTAATCCTTCATTTTCTGACATCAAAATGGACGAGAAAGTAAGCTTCTACTAGAATATGAGGTCTTCTATTAAAATCTCTCTCTAGTGTTATCAATAATTTTCCCACAGTAACATAATGGTTGAGAGCTTCATTATGCTACTTGATTGAAAGCCATGAAATAAAACTGTAGAAAAATAACAAGTTCTTAGAAAGTATTAACTAAAAGGAAGAGAATCACCCACACTATTACTATTGCAGCATATTTGGTCTTTTTTAGTCTACACCTATTTTTCTAGTTTTCTATCATAGCAAACATGGAGTTTGTATCCTATAGTCCACTCATGTTATAGCAGAATCCGCTTACTAACATTTTTATATATTTTCATGGTTGCATAATATCCCTTTGTTGATTTTCAACATTTGCTCTTCAAACAAAGCTAGACATATTTAGGTGACTTTATATTTTTTACATTATAATAAAAACATATGAAAAGAGACTAATGTTTAGAGCTATAGATACCCTGATTTGTGTCCTGCTTCCAACTTTTCACAGCTGTGCGGCTTTGAGCACAGCTTCTCTGATCCGCTGGTTGTCCATAGTAGAGTGGTTTTAACCAAAATATATGTAAAATGTCTAGCACAGTGCCTGATACATAATGCTTAATAAATCATGGTTATTACAAAAATCTTCAATATTTAAAATGAATTACTTAGCTATATTCCCTGAGTAAACTTTTTCAATCAAAAATATAAATGTTTTAAGACTTTTGGTAAATGTTACCAGATATCCTTCCAATATTGTTATACTAATTTAGCAACGAGTGTGGTCCTGACATGCAATATAAGACAAAGAACTTAGAAAAAAAATTAAGGTTAATGAAAAAGCTACATATAAAGCTACAAAATAAAACCTTAGTATTATTTATACAGATATACATACACATATACATATATATGTCACTAATAAATTAAGTAGACTCAATGTAGACTTACCCTGAATGAGGGGCTGCTATCCCTTTATGCGAGGGGGATAAAGGCTGAAGTTTGTTTCCCAAAGAGCTGCTAACTGAAGACACTTTACCTGAAGGCACAGCTTATAATAAAAAGGTATTAGTTTTAATGACACTCTGAAAATTTTTAAAAATCACACAAAACAGCATCTGACAAGGACAACAATGGTTTTGCGGCAATAAATCTAAACAAGTTATCAACTAAGAACTATTTTTGAAAAAAAATGAAATTTCCAGGGAACAACATATAGTACTCTTCATTTCTAATTTCTATATTTCTTTCTTATAACTTACATACATATAAAGGTACACTTCAGTCAATATCCTCTTCAAATCATTAAACATTTGTCTATTAAGGACAACTGTCAAATTCAGAGCAGTATCGGTTGAAATGAGGGAAAATGGTCAAAGAATCAATAAAAGAACTTGGTTGACTATTCTGAACAAATGCTATATCATTAACAACATCGAGGATATACACTGAAGCTAAAAAAAAGAAAAGAGGACTATAAAATATCCAAAGTAGCCTGGCTGGTGTGGTTTAGTGGTTGAGCATCAACCATACACCAAGAGGTCACCAGTTCATTTCCTGGTCAGGGCACAGGCTTGATCCCTTATATGGAGCATACAGGAGGCAGCCAATCGATGTTTCTCTCTCATCAGTGTTTCTATCTCTCTCCCCCTCTCCCTAACTGTTTAAAATCAATAAAGCATATTTTTGAAAAAAAAAAAAGTCTAAAGTAGAAGCTATTGAAAGTTACTTTATTTACCCAAAAATAATTACCCTCCCTACCGCTTCTTGTTAATTATAAATCTATTTTAATAATCCAAATAGAACACTATCTTCATTTCCTTTTCTACCAACACTGTAAATGACAACAAAGAGAGGAAACATGTCATTTCATGGATGCCATTACCTACAACAGTCTTGCTGGTGCCACTTGGCTGTGGTAATCGTGAAGATCCTGATGATAGGGTCCCAGGGGAATTTGACTTTTTAAGAGCAGGTGGCTTATACTAAAATAATAAAAATAAAATATTTTATAAACATAATTTTTGAATATCAATAGTAAACTAGTGTTTCACAACCAGTATTTCATCCTGTTTAATGAACAATCCTATTGTTACCCAAAGTGAGAAAGCATAGCTTAGAAAGTGTTACCTCAGAGAGAGGTTTCCCGAAATGTTCCTTCTCAAAACTGGTTACTGAAAGTTTGGCTCAGACATCCTATTGCTAAAATAAACAAAGAGCAACCTTCCTCAGTTCAGAGGAAAAAAGATTTAGTGGAAAACATTTCCTTAGTGTTAGATTTTAAATGCTAAGCAAGTATTAACAGAAAAACTTGAGACACCAGACAATGCTCACTGGGCGGTACAGCTTTCAAAGGTCACAATTTTACATGTTCCTGGGTGTGGTTTAATAGTTCAAATGTATAATCTGGCTACACTTCCTGATAAAAATTCCCAAGATTACATATTAGTCCAGACAAGTTATATAATAGCTGCCTTTGGCATATCCCCATCGGGGAGAGACAGCCAATTCTGGCTTCATGTCCTCGCCACACTGTGCCAAAGGAATGGGGTATGGGCTGAGCAAAGACAGGGCACATCAGCTTATCTTGTTTAGTTTTATTTCTGCTCCACTTTCTAGAGGGATATCACCATTAATTTTATTTTACTGTAATTTTGTTCAAACTTGAGCCAAATTTTTTTCATTCACTAAATACAAAATATCTTATCAATCGCCTGATCTGATATAAAGAAATGCACTTGGTTCAGGGTTAAACCCCAACTTAACAACAGAACAGAAATAAAGACTCAGGCCACCTTAGTGCCAGCCCAGTGCTTTACTATAAGGTGATTACTGCACTTGTGTGTACTTGAGTTAGCCTAATGCAGTATTTACACTGCTTAGGAGTTTATGATGAGTTTTCAACCTGGTTTTCAAAAATCAAATCATATTTTATAACCAATAATCAGTAGTAGCATTACTACTAAAATGCTGCTGGCTAAACACAAATTTTAAAGTCAAACGTGTAACTCGGAAATTCAGTATGTGACCTTTAAAAAAACAAATCTTGATAAGAGGGTCTCACACACACTCAACTACCATGCACATTTGAAACTATTATGCTAGAAACTAAAATTTTTTAAGTGCTTGGTAAATAGAAAACCTTCAATAACTGTCAGATAAACAAATGACTAGAAGACTTTGGAGATAAGCCATATAAAGACAGTTTCTTTTAAAAATGAGGTGTTTCTGGTTTATGTTTTATTATTTTTTAAAAACTAATTTTGAGAGAGAGGCAGAGAGAGATGAATTTGTTGTTCCACTTATTGATGCATTTATTCGTTGATTCTTATATGTGCCCTGACTGGGGATGGAACCCACAACCTTGGCATATGGAGCCGACACTCTAACCAACTGAGCTGCTCGGCCAGGGCCGACGTGTTTCTGGTTTAAAATGGCATATGTTAGTATGTCTCTCCCACAGAAATACCAATGAAAATATTAGACGAGATTTTAAAATGAACCACAATATGGAAAAGAAGACCTAACAAAGAATTAGGTCTTTAGAAAATAAGACATGTCTTCTAAAAATAGGGCCCATAAAACTGAATTGAGGACAGAATTGGAGATCCACTCCTATTTTGTTAATTACCAAAAAAGAGTAAAATGATCTGCATAAATGAAGGCGGCATAGTACATATTGGGAGATGAAGCCTTTAGTTTGAGCACAGGCAGGAAGGGCCCTAGCAGCAGTACATTGGGACTATAGATATTTATGTGCATATTAGAATTTATTATTATTAACTGTTTACAAATAGAAAAAGGCAGAATATGCCTTTCAAAAGGTACTTTGTTTCTCTGCTTTCTATATTAGGCCTCCTACCACTTTACTCAATTTTATTGTCAGGTTTTCTGAGGTACCTAGAACCTAGCCCAACCTTATCTATCTCCTATATTTCCTATTAGTTTCAACAAGATCTAGTCAGGTTAGTTTCTTTTCAGAATCCTCATACTACTCTGAATGCCTCTTGTTTAAAACATATTCACCTGCTTCTCTGTAAGTTGCTGTTCCCCTGACCTAGATAATCTGACTCCTTCCTCACTGAGCTGTATTTTATCTATTTAACAACATCTTGCTGAAATTCGACCAGTGTTATGAAGGCTTTCAGGATGACTCTAGCTATCAACAATTTCATACAAGTTCATTCAGAAGAACAAGATAATTTTAATGCTATTACAGTCAATATATATTTTTTTCGTTCATTAAGTATTTGGTAGGTGCTGGTTATTTCATGTGTTTTTATGAAGATCACAACTCAAATAAATTTCCTTAGTAAAACATTTATATTTACAAAGACTTTTTATTGAATGGACAAGCTAAAAGAACGTGGAGGACATTCATTTCTTATAAAATGTTCTTATAAGATCACAGAAGGCACTATTTGGGCCGCTCCTCCAACTAAGCACTAAAAATGCCCAGAACTGATGATAAATAATATTGCATGTTGGTGAAAATACAGTTGTTAAATATGACAAGGACATATCTAAGGATCTTTAGGAAAAGCACTGTATTTAGTTTATCAATGTACACCCAAAACTTGCTACAGTGTCTGATGCACAGAGGGTACTCAATAAAAACTTGTTGAATGCATAAAGATGAGAAAATCTGAGGTTAGACTGAAACGAACATCTGTGTCGAGGCATAGAATCAGCACTGATACCATTTAGGTAGGAAAATCAACTACCTGGATTTCACACTTATCAATCACTTGGCACCAAACTGTTAGAATATACACATTTTATTATATTTCATTTGCTTTAATATTTTATACTTGAAACAAAACAAAAAATCATATTAACTATTTATATAAAAGATTATGTGTTTGACATCTGTTTTAGAAATTATTTGAAAGGAATTACTATTCTTTCCCCACAATAATAATAATGAGGTGCTGTATTTCCAATAATATTAACAAAAACCCAATGAAAGAATTCTCTCCAGGAGGCCCCACTTATAATGGAGTCCTTTTATCCACAAATACCAAGAGATATAGATTTACTGCCTGCTAGATTAACAGTACTAAAAAAATTATTTACAAATGAAAGCTTTATAAAGAATGAAATCTGCTTGAAAGTAAGACATTATTAATGTTACTGTGTAACAGTATGCTTAAAGAAAAACAATAGTACTGTAAAAACCCATTTCATGTAACAAAATCCTTATATGGTTAATGGTACGCCAAGCGCTTTCACACACATCATTCCATTTGCTTCTTACAATACGCATGTAGATCCCCACTTCACAGATGAAGAAATAAAGGCTAAAAGCAGCAGTTGGATTTGACCCTACATTCATTCCCTCACATGCATTATTTATGCACAATAAGGAAACAACCAGTACTTACATGATTTTCAAACCAGGATTTTACTGCCAGTTCCTTACTCTTCTATCACCTCTGGTTTCCTCTGCAGCTGCTTCACCTATTTTTAACTTATTTTCTTACATTTTTCCTAATACCTCTTTAAAATCTGTATATTTTCAAGCCTCTACTAACTCAAGTCCATTTCAAGTTGATTAATTTTAATTATTTGTTTTCAATTAGCTATTCACATTTCTTACTAAATCCATGAACAGTAATATATACATTTTAGCAGGTGAAAAAACTATTTAAATGTTCTATAAAGCATAAACATAAAATAGTGAACTTGAAACAGTCATTTCCTCATTTGTTTGTAGAAATGATTAAGTAGCACATTTCACCTGCGTCCGAGAAGTCGCTTTTCCTTTGGCATCAGTCAAAAACTTCCCTTTATTGCTAATACGTGCTGCCTGTTCTTTACAGAAATTTATATGTCTATCAGCTGCATTTTCATTAAATCTTCTCTGGCAATATGGACACTGAATATAATCTAAAGCAAAAGGAAACAAAACAAATTAATAACACAATATTTGAAATGGAACATAAAGAATTATAAATTTATATAAAGACACTAGCATAAATAACATTTGGTAAACAAAATCTCTCATTTCTTATAACCACCCAACATGATTTATCCAATCTTAGTAAAGATGTTTAAGCAAAAAATCTGCTAGTATATGATAAAATCCAATGTTCTCTGAACTTAGAATCAAATTTGAGTGGGGGAAAAAAAGATAAATCCTCAATGCAAAAAAAATAAGTAGAGGAAAATGTTATTTCTTTTTTATCTCTATAATGTCACGTTTTCATCATATGTACATATTTTATATGGTAGACTATTTAAGCATAATAACACATTACACTCAATATATTTTAAAATTTAGGATCACCTATTAAAATCTATTATTTTAATTAGAGGAAAACTGTCATAAAGTAGTTTAATCAACTGTATACAGTTTTATATTCTTTTAGAGGTCTCATCAGATGAAAGTAGTAAAAACAATATACCTCATTAATGTAATTAATTCAAATTAAAGAGCAAATACTTCCATAATAGTCTATAATGCAATATATACTGTAAATAACATTTATTTTAAAATTAAATCTCCAACCCTGGGCAGTGGGGCTCAGTTGACTGGGAGTGATGCTATGCACTGAAAGGTTGCTAGCTTGATTCCTGGTCAGGGCACATGCTTAGTTTGCGGCTCAGTCCCTGGTGGGGGGCAAGCAGGAGGCAGCAGATTGATGTTTTGTTCTCACATTGCTATTTTTCTCTCCCTTCCTCTCTCTCTAAAAAATAAAAAAATCTTAAAAAAAATTAAATCTCCAAATTACCTCAAACCAAACCAAGTTTTTTAGCACTGTGAAATATCTCAATGGAGACACTGAAAAGACATGAATATAAAAATTCAGCAGTGTCCAAAAATCTCAATTTATTTACTTTTGTGATGGAGTTTACCCTTTAGAATTTACTCATCTGAAACTCAGAAACTTGTCATGCTAATTTGTGAGTAGCTCTAGAATTTCTAATAGCTAAAAAGTTGTTTTGTCAGGACTAAGAGATTAAAAAAATTTTTTTAAAATGTTTTTATTGATTTTTTAGAGAGAGAGGAAGGAAGAGAGAGATAGAGACATCAATGGGAGAAAGAAACATTAATTGGATGCCTCCTGCACACCCCCCGCTGGGGTGGAGCCCGAAACCTGGGCATGTGCTGCGACCGGGAATCGAACTAGGACCTCTCAGTCCATGGTATGACGTTCAATCCACTGAGCCACACAGGCCAGGTAAGATTTTAAAATTTCTAAAGCCCCAATCATGCTGAACAACTGGCACTCTTGCTCTCTGACATATGTTAACATGAGAAACACAGCTATGTTGAATAAGACGTGATATACAAAATGCCTCGAAAACGGAGAAAATTCAACTTCACGGGGAAAATTAGACTCAGTTGGGTCACTCCAGAATCACTCCTAGCATTAAAGCGAACTACTCTAGAACAGAGATTGGCAAACTAGGGCGCCTAGGTCAAATCCATTCTGCCTGCTTCCTGTTTGGATCAAGTTTTAGTAGAACTCAGCCACACCCATTTACTTACATATTGTCTATGGTTGATTTCTTGTAATAGTGGCAACAGAGTTGAGTAGTTGCAAAAGACTGTGTTGCCTGCGAGGCCTAAGATATTTACTATTTGGCCCTTATAGAAATAGTCTGTCAACTTCTTCTCTATAAAAATGTTAAAAATGATCATATCTAGATTTTCTAAAGAAACTTCTCTTTACTAAGAAATGCATGCCAATCTAGAATACTAACACAACTTTCATGCAGTTAATTTGTTACATTAAAATAACTACTCTTCAGGCTACTCTAGTAATCAATGTCAAAATGTCAAGTGTGCTATTTTTAAATCTTGTAATATCTTAATAACTCAAATGGGGTGGCCAGCATTCTGCCTCGCTTTTGTTAACAATAACAAGCAACTTTTACCCACACAATCAAGAAAATATAATAATGCATGCCTTTAGGGCATAATTTAGGTATATCAGTTTATATTATAATTTCCTTACAGAAACTGTACATTTTTGAAGCAATATTGATTTTTTTTCCTTCCCAGATGAGAAGATTCCAAAGAACTATGCAACATAACTGTCTTAATCTTACTGAATGACTACATTTCAATTCACAGTGGCATGATTAAAATATTTCCTGGAATATTAACATTTAATAGTTACTATAATCGTTTTAAAAATGATATTATAATGCTTTATGTTTAAATAAAAGTATTGAGATTAAAAGATAATGCATTTCTATGTTCAACATTGATGTGTCTTAATAAGCCTAAATGGTTATTATCACCATTATTTCATAGGAAAGCTTTTAAGGATTATGCTTTATCAGGTTCCATTATTATGAATTAAGTTTAATAAAAACTTAAAATTTATAAAAATTCTATCAATATTTTCTCGCCACATGAACATTACTGTCAACAACAGTCCTCATATACCGGGATCATAAGAAGGTGGAGGAGGAGGAGGAAGCTTGCCCCCCTCTTTAAGGGCCTGATCGAGGCCTTTAGCTGCTCTTATGGTGGCAATGAATTCCTCATGTTTTCTTCTCCAATTAGATGGTTTCTTTGGTGGTTCAGGCTATGAAAACAAACAAACAAACAAACAAACAAACAAACAAACAAACAAACAAAAAACCCAATCAGTTTTAGAACTTTTTTGTTCACAATTAATTGAGATAAAACTTGAGGAAATGCCGTATTACCTTAAATATTCTCTTATCAGGAGTCCTTACATGATCTTCTCAAATTTACAATTACAAAAAAGAATTTTATGCAACTATATTATATATAATTTTTAAAATGCAACTGTAACTGTGATAGACAGTAGGTTGACTTCTGCAGGTGCCGCATGCATTTGAGTTCCCACTAAGAGTGGATTTCCCTGTTTGCCCATAGTTTCTCCAACTAAGTATGTTATCATCACATTTTTTAGTTTTTATCTAAGTGGTGAAAAACTGTTCTTTCTATGGTTTGCACTGGTTTTTCTCTGATAATGAATACACATCTTTTCATATCATTAACAATCATTTGATTTGTATTGCCTTTTCTGTGAACTGTTTATATATGCCTTGTTAACTTATCTGTCAGGTTATTGGTCTTTTTTTTAAAAAAGACATAACAATTTTCAGTAACTCTTTAGAGGAGACTAGTCCCAACCCTCCCTAACAATCATGTCTTTTGACCTTGTCTAAAGGTCTTCTGATATGAAGAATTATTTTTTAAATGTAGCTTCATTTACACATCTCTTCTTTTTTGTCTCTGGATTTGTGGTCACAGTTAGCAAGGCCCAATCTCACTCCAAAGTAAAATGAGGATTTTCCATGTTTTCACCCTGAACTTTCATGGTTTCATCTAAAAAATTTTAAATCTCATTCATTTGGAATTTATCCTGATGGATGGTGTGACATACATATTTCACTTTATTATTTTTTTGTTAACATAGCTATGCAGCTATCTCAGTATCCTTTATTGACTTTTCTCCCCAATAAGCTGGGATAATGACTTTCATATTCTCTTTTGTATTTAGGCTTATTTCTGAACTTTCTCTTTTGTTCCATTCTTGTGACTATCCTTTGTCAGTCTCAGGGTTATAAATATTGAGATTTTACGATATTTTAACATCTGGTAGGATAGCCTACTTTATTCTGCTTCTTTTACAATCTTTTCTGGTTATTCTTGCATGCTATTTTTATATATTAATTTTAAAATTAGTTTGTGTGATTAAAAAAAGACTATTGTAACTGTAAAAATGAAACATTACATTAAGGAATTTAAAATCTTTATTGTGCTAAGTCTACCTATATAAGATGAGATATATTTCCATTTGAAGAAGTGTTCTTTTGTTTTCAGTAGTATTTTAAAGTATTCTTTGTGGAACTCTTATACCTTTATTATCTTAAGGTTTATTTCTCAATATTTTATATTTGGTGTTTCTCTTTAATAAAGGGTTTTTTCTTCATTTTGATTTGAAATTGTTGAAATATGAAATATAAAACTTAGTAATTTCTGTATATTAACATTATACTTGATTACTTCACTGACTCCTCTTATTATTGGTAATAATTTATTAGTTGATTCTTTGGGGTTTTTGTCTCTTAATAATGGCAATTTTACCTCCTCTTTTCCAATCCTTATACGTCTAATTTCTTAATACTATCTATCCGCTAGTACTTACCATATTAGTCAGAGGTTAATCTTGTTCCTGACTTTAATGGAACTACTTCTAAGTATCTTTCCACTGAACATGATGCTGGCACTTGTACTACCAGAGATTTAGTCATATTACTGAAATATCCAATTATTCTTATTATGTCTTTATTTTTTAAATCAAGAATATAAGTTGAATCAACAAAGTCAAAAAATGGTTGTTTCAAAACACTAATAAGGAAAGACTAACCACACACACAAAGAGAGAAAGACAGAGAGAGAGAGAGAGAGAGAGAGAGAGAGAATTAATTACCTTTTAAATTACCAAGAATGGAAAATAGTACATGATCCAGTTCTTACAAACATGAAAAAGAAAACATTATAAAGAAATTTTATGTCAATAAATTTGATAATTAAGATGAAATGAACATCCTTAGCAAACACTACAAAAAGATACCAGAAGAAATAGAAAATCACAATAGTCTTATATATATATTTTTAAATGGATCTATTATGTTAAAAACCCATAAAGAAAACTCCTGGCCCAGATGCCTTTCCTATTGAATTCTTGCAGACATTTAAGAAAAAAATAGCATCAATCTTTTAAAAACCCTAAAAAATATAAAACAAAAGAACAACTTTTCTATTAGTCTTACAAGAGCAACAAAATTTTGATTAAAAGAAAAATTATAGTCCCACGTCTTTCATGAACATAGATGCAAAAATCTTAACTAAATATAAGGGCATTTCTATGTTTGAGGTGACTGATTCTTTGACATTTTTTACATGATACTGAAATGTCTGATGACACCATTCCCATGCTCCACAATGAGAATCACTCAACTACTGGTCAGTCTTGCTGCCCTCTTCTACCTTTTTCTCATACTATCTGTATCAGTGCTGAGCTAATGGTTTTTTATTACTCATCATTGAATGAGTTAGTTTTTTCTGGTACAGCTATTTACAAGAGGTTTTAGGGAGAAGGAGAGGCCCAGGGTAGCCTTCCAGGCTACACAAACCGATAGCTCCCTTCTCTGTTTGCATCAGATACAGATGCAAATAAGGCCTCTCTGTGTGATTAGACATACCCCTTGTGCTTCTCTAAAACAATACGGGTCAAGAGGGATACTGCTGCCAGGCACACTTCCCTCACACAAGACACGGCCCTGTAGAGTGGGCCCTGCGCTCTCAGAAAGGGTATTTTCCTTTTGCTAGTGCTTTCTGAGAGCCTCTGCCACTGGTGGGGCCTCTTACCTCTCTGTACCTCTTCTCTCCACCTCCTCCCTCCTGGCTTTAGTCCATTTTGGCCAGGCTCATTCCAGTTTCTGGCTATCCAGGCTCCTGCTGCTCATCCCATTCCTGCCCTGGCTGTAGTAAACAAGGGACATACACTTCCTGATAGACCCCTCACTGTCAAGGAGTTACCTATAAACTGAGGAGAAGCCTGACCTGTAAGATGCCAGGTTCCCAGGTTCTGGGCCACAGGCCCCAGAGCAATTCCTGTGCTTCCTTTATGTGCAGCTTCTCCTGGACCTCAGTTGCTTTGGGCAGCCCTTCCATTTTTGGGGGGTCTGTGAATTATGTCTGCCTTTACTTTCTCCAAAAATGGAGTCTGCATTTGCTATGCCCCACTCCGCTTGTGATTTTATAGAATTTCCTTGATACAGATAAATATATGAGAACTATGCTACAATGTTCAAAATCTTCTAACATACTGCTTCTCAAACGTTAATATGCATATGACTCACTCAAGGACTGGCTTAAAATGAAGGTCCTAAATAAGTAAGTCTGGGTAGGACCAGAGACTGCATTTCTAACAAGTTTCCAAATGGTGCTGATACTATTACTCTATGGATCACCCATTAAGTAGCAAGAATATAAAGTACTTAATGTGATTCAATGGCTGTTACTTTGCTTTTTCCTGAAGATAATTTAAGTATATAAACCTGTAAGAAAGACATAGGATACCACTTATTAAGAGATTGCCATGGATAAACTTGTAATTTCCATAACAACACCAAAAGCTAGATGCTACAACTCCTATCACCATTTTATATAAATGGTAAGTAGCTCACCCAATGCAACATGGTAAGTAGCAGACCAGGGTTAAGACTAGGCGGTCTGATTCTTAAGCCCTTTCTTAAACCCACTATGTTACACTGCTCCCAAAGATTTCAGTAGTTTATCTTGTAAGCTAATTAAAGCTAATATAATCATATATCTGGCAGGTGACTAAGAAAACTCCAAATTATGGTTTACCTTATTCAAACTTCACCAATATTCCCTTAGATAGGTGAAAATTAAAAAAAAAAAAAAAAACATCTGATTTTTTTATTACCAAAAGATTTTGTTAGTAAGATTAATTTTCCCATAGGGAAATGTTTTTCCAGTACCACTGGGAGAAGTTATTACCACTGAAAGCAGGGTTTTGTTTAAAAAAATCTATTCATGAGGTTCTCAAATTTTGACTATTTCAGTGAAATAAATCTTTAAAACTTTTTTGGATAAAATATTTACATGACTCATTCTGAGTAGTATAACCTATCACGGTGGTATTAAAGAGACATTATCATAGGAGATTCATTGCTTTGATTACAAGAAAGAAAAGAAGCTGACTATTGCTGTGTGGATAGTTAAATAAATAATAAAACTTTCCCCCAGAAAGTATAACAAGATTATAGTTATTGACAATCAATCAAGAGCATCAATATCTATTATACTGAAATATCTATAAATAATAGCTTTACCTTTGCATACAAAGATTACACTACTGGTAAGAGAGACCTGAACACACTTAAAGTATAGCTGAGGTTATTAACAATGACCTAAAGGAACGTGTCAGGAACACTTTTAATGATTTCCAGGCTACAGCTGAGCAAGTGAACCTCCAATGCTACAAAAACCTCACTGCAACAATTGGAGTTTTGACTTCTTCCATTTCTGAAGTCTAAAATAAGTGTGTGATCAATTCTACAATGAGAACATTATAAAATCTTAGTATAACAGATAATTACAATTTTTTTCTATATATATAGTAGCAAGGTTCATACTGTTCAAAGGTTATAAGATTACCCTAGGTTTAAGAGGTTTTACTGTTGGAATATCAGTCCCTTCAGCTCTTTGTCTGCTCGAATCAAAAGTCTTCCTTTTTTTAGTGGCAGTTTTCTGACAAATGGGTCCATGTTTTCTCTGTAAGGATGAAGAAATGCAATGTATTAATTTCATTTCCAAAGACAGGAAAACTTTAAATTGTCATTTTAGACCATTTTAAAAACCTGAAGATAAAATAAAATAATACATAAATAAGACAACTGTTTAAAAGTATATTTAATGCATGCTATTGGCTTTCTTTCTCACCATAAGAAAGTATAGATAAATACTCTCTCAAAATTTTATTGAGTTATTTAATATTCTCTTAGTTTCACACTGCTAAGAATAGGGGTACTAATGTCACTAAGTCAAAGCTATTAGAGTAAGGAAAAAGTTATTTTCATCATTAAATACTTGAAAATGAATACTAAAAAAATGTATATAAGGAGAATGCATTTGAGTTAGGATTACAAAGTTAATAGAAGTAGTTTGATTTACTAAAGCTAACATAAAACAGTAGGATAAAGTGGTCATATTTGTATCCTTTCTCCACAATCATCCCTTTCCTCCCTCTGGGACTCAAGTTTCCTACCATGCTTTACCAAGGGTTTTTCTTGAGCTCTCTAGTGTTCCATTCCTACAGGTATTTTTCTAAACATGGTTGCCAACTCATGCATTCAATCTTTCACATATTCATTCATATTAAGAATGCTACAATGGAAACTCTCTTAACTGACCTCCAGTTAACCTATTGGATAAATAATCCTTTTCCCTCTGCTAAATAAAACATGCTGATGATATCAGTGCACTAAATGCACTTTTTTCTTTTATATTTTGATAAACAGTAACTGAACAAGCCGAGAATGTTAAACATTACCTGGGACAAGAGGAAACTTCCAAACTGGCTGTTTCAGTGCCATGGAGCCTCTCATATTGTTCAATATACAAATAGTAATCAATTGTTTTACATATTTGCTTTCATTTTGACAAAGAAGCACTGTAATCATAGTTATTAAAATAAAATCTTTTAAGTATTAAAAAGTGTGGCTAGCAAGCGCCTTTCTAGTAGACGTCTTTCTCATACTGAGTTTCTATGTCAAAGATATGTAGTGCTTGTCCCCAAAACTGAGGTATATCCAAGCTGTAGTTGTTATAGTGATTACACGATATAATTAAATCTATTACATAAATAAATGAGTGCAAAAAAAGACTTTTTTTCCTAACTCAGATGAATGCTTTGAAAATGATTTGAAAAAGTAAACTGATTTTTAAAAACCACTGAATTAAGTGTGGGAAAGCTGTTTGAAGAATTAAGAAAGGGGCAGTCATTTAAAAGGAGTTTGCAGTCACTGACATTTATGGATCATTAATTACTCACTTTGCTTTAAAGAAACAAATTAGAACTATTAAGAAGATGAAAAATGCTATGTGGTAGAACTCTAATCAGCAGGTCCATATTCAAAGAAAAGTCTTTACATCAAAATATTAATAAATGTATATTTATTTTGAAGGTATAATAGAATATGCAAGCTACACAGGCATTTTTTTCTTATTCTCTATTTAGATGGCTATTTTATGTTAAAGTCGGTTAAATTTGCTTTTTTATTTGTATATACTAAGTATCTAAAAATGCATAATATATTTTAGGTACACTTTTAATTGAAAACAATTTTTGTTTGGACTATTTCAAACATACTTACTTAATTCCTGAGAAAACAGTGTAATGATCTCCCCTTTACTCACTGCCCTGCTTCCACAATTACAAATATTTCAGCAACCTTCTTTCATTTATCCCAGCTTTTTTTCCTGAAGTACTTTAAAGCAAATCCCAGACACTATATCATTCTGTACCTTTAAGTACATTTTGCATTTCTAAGAGTTTTCTGTTTTGTTTTTGTTAATAGCCCCACAAAGAGAGGAATACTTTAACACTTTATTAGAGAAGCTTTGAAGACCAACCTAACTCTAAAGGGAAGAGACTACTATGGAAAAAAGACATAGATGGGACTTATACTCTTGAACAAAGAACACTAGCCAGTATCCCTTCTAATTATTTCACAGGTTCTTTCCATAAAAGTTGTCCAAAAGTATTGAGCAATTACAGATCTATCAAATCACAAAAGAAGGGTACTCACTAAAGCCATTGGAAAAAATGTTCTTCCACAAATCTTGCAAGGTAATAGTTCTCCAACTTGGACACTTCCATTTTCTAAAACGGAAAGGAATTTACTCAATAAATTTTATGTTCACACTGTGAAACTTCCAAGTTTTAATGTCTGCTCTTAGCTTCATATGTAAGTTGTCAGTTCTTGTGAAAAAATGTCGTTTTATTTGATATAAGCAACATTATCAATTAAAATGGGCACAAGACTTAGAGTTGATCAGTGGTCAACAAACCCATGCCAAATACAGAAGTACTGAGTCAAGATAACCAAATTGATATGTTGGAAGTATCTGATTTACTTTTAACCAAATTAATTTACCATATCCTCTTAATTTACAGGATATCTCCTTTATAAATCACTGAACTTTTTTTTTTTAATCCTTACCAGGCGATATTTTACAATTTATCATCAGATAGAGTGGGAGGAAGGGAGGAAGAGAGAGAGAGACGGAGAAAACATCAACAAGATAGAGCCACATGGACTAGTTGCCTACCCCACGACCTGACAGGGGCCAGGGAGGTGCCACTGACTCACTAGTCCGTGGGCCAATGCTCTAATTGCTGAGCCAAACCGACCAGGGCTAAATTACTGAACTTTAAAAAATCAAATTTATCTTAAGGCTAATATTATACATTATTAATCTGTAAAGCAGTGGTTCTCAACCTTCCTAATGCCACGACCCTTTAATACAGTTCCTCATGTTGCATGTGGGCCTATCTGCATGGGCGGACCCGCCTGGAGACAGATAGAGGAGCGGTGTCTCGGTTCCTAAGACCATCGGAAATAAGTGTTTTCCGATGGTCTTAGGTGACCCCTACGAAAGGGTCAGTTGACCCCTAAAGGGGTCGTGACCCCCAGGTTGAGCACCACTGCTTTAAAGCATTCAGAAATAACACTGGTGATCAGTGAGTTGGCTTCATGAGATAATCTAGGATAAAAAGAATCTTGTTCTGTTTAAAACCATATAAAGTAGAAAGTATATGCTTTAAGGAAAAGATCACCCAGTTACTATGCAAACAGGTGTATTATGTGAATTGTTCATTATTTTAGACATATTAAAATTCAATAGTCTAGCAAGATGAGATATTCTGACCTTAACAATATTAAATTATTTAAGTAAGATAGAAGTAGCAGCAACTTCTACTCAGTCAAACATTAATATAGTCCTGACTGGGTGGCTCAGTTGGTTGCAGTGTTATCCCTTACACCAAAAGGTTGTGGGTTCAGTTCCTGGTCAGGATACATACCTAGGTTGAGGTTAGATCCTCCACTGGGATGTGTGAGGCAGGCAACCAATAGATGTTTCTCTTTCTCTCCCTCTCTCTCCCTTCGTCTCTCTCTAAAAATCAATAAAAAAAATTCTTTGGGTGAGGATAAAAAAAAAAAAAATGAATACATATATCATGTACTTTCATGCAACAAATTTTGTTATGAAAATGATAATAGAAACCACATTCTCTGGGATTCTACATAACTGAATCAATTTGTCATTTTATTACCTAGCAAAATATCAACCTAAATTTATTTCCATACCTGTAATTTTCTAAAAATGGTACTTGAACCTGTATCTTTACCACATTTTCTCATGAATATTTTACTAATTGTTCATATTCTTTTATCATATGAAAGACAAATAGAAAAACATTTTCTTTTAGAAGTAACATAAATAAACTCATGCATAAAGTACAATTATGACTTCATATAATTTGTTCCAAAGCTTTCATTTAGTGGATTCATGAAAACTAATCAGGAGAATCAAGAGACATTGGTGGTAATTCAATGGACGGTAACAGAGGAACTGGTTTGTTCTCTCTTCTAATATTCCACTGCCCTATTTCAGTTGCAGATAGTGACTATTTGTCACCTCAGATAGAGGCAATGTCTGTGGTGGCAGTTAAGCAGCGGGCACTACAAAAGCAAAGCTAAGATCTGCCTGATTTGTCCTTCTCCAATACCAGAGGCCAGGTTATTTAGGGAGAGCAACTTCATTTATCTGGATCACTTAATTCCAGTTGTCAATAAAATACATTAGGTATATTAGAATAAAAATGTCTTCACAATGATGGTCAAAGTGATATCACATGCTGCATAATCTATCTAGTTTGCTTATTTATAGTTTTCAAGTATTCCTTTAATTTCTAAGCAATGATTTCAAAACTCTTCAACCCAAATTGTTAAAAAGAATCACATATTTTACTTCAAAGTACATTTCAGTATCTCTTTGTTAAACAGATGACAAAGTAAAATCTTATAAAAATTTACTATTGAGAAAAATCAATTCAACATATGGAAATAATGTGAGTGCCTACTTGGAAACCTACTTGCCAACTATATGCCCAGTAATAATGACATAATGACAGAAGGGTGGAATGACAGATTCACTGCTCTCATAAAGCTAAGAGTCCACATGATTTATGTCTTCATATAGCTAAGAACCAAATAACCTTCCCACCTTTTCTAATTCAAAAACTTAAAACTTAACAGCAACTAGAAAACAACAATATAATAAATTCAACTCCTGGGATTAATTCCTACAAATTAAGCAACATGTTCAAATTGTCTTTAAAGGAAAAGAATATCATTATCACCAAAAAGGCATTAAAAAAGAGGTACAACATTAAAGGAAAAAAACCAAAAACTTATAAACAATTATCTAAAAAATTTTAAATTACTGTGTTCAGAATAAATAAAGATATATAAATTTCTATTTTTCTTATATTAGCTGGTCTTAGGAAATGGCCTTATAAGGTATGACTAGTCATAAAGGCAGCCTCAGTTTAATAAGTATATAATATCTACTCAATCTACCTTAAAATTTAAGAGGATCAACTGAGATGGTACATATAAAAATGCTTCCCAACCAATGAAATAAAAAAAAAAAATACACTCTCCAGGACATGCAGGCAAACTCCACTAATCTCTCCTGAGTACCAAAAGCTAGCAAATTGTACAACTTATAAAAATACAGTAGAGAAATGATATTCAGAGGGGTGATTATTATAGCAGAGGGCAAACACTGTGGAAAGAAACATTCAAACTGATGGACACAACCAAGTATATAAAGTACTTTAATATTCTAAAACTCTCAAGAAGCCAACCTCGCCTTACAAAATTGATCCTGCACACATTATTGATTGTGCTATGAGTTGCTCTATTTAACAACTTCAAAACCTGCAAGATAATAAGTCTTAAAATGGTATCTTTGTATAATACATTATGTAGGTGATGTCAAATAATATGCTATTATCTAAAATAGTTATGACATTCTAAAATGCATAAATTTTAAAAATAGGAGAGAACATTTTCAACAGAAAAGAAGGTCTGGAAATTAAGAATAGTGCTGGCCTCTGTGTGGGATGTTGGTTTCCTCACATATGAATCCAACCTTTAAAACTCAATAAACCTCCCTTTTGAGGCACATGGCATCTGTGATATCAACTGTGTCCCTATACCCTTTCCATTACTTCCAGTTCAACAATCTTTACCATCTCACAGGATTTCCCTTTTTCAGCTCATGCTAGATTTCAACCTTCACACTTAACCTACTGAACACATAACCTTCACCCTTCACTCCATTTCAGTTCAGCAAACCAAGGGTCTGCCTCAGGACTCAAAAAACTCAAGCTCCCTTTCCAGTCACAGACTACTAGAACCTTCTACTGCTCTCTACATCACTTTCTCGATATCAGAGTGACCTCCATGTTCCAGATAACCTAATCCTGGCTGCACTTCCCATTCTATCTAGTTTGAACCTGACTAGTCATTCTCTCAACTTTGACCAATCACCCTCATATTTCTGGTTCCAAGGTCAAATGTCTGGAAATTTTTAGATGAAACAAATGGGTTTTCTTAAAACAAAACTTTCTCAATTTTATAAAAGAGAGTTTGTATGCTGTTACTTCCCCAACAGAAATCCTTTCCAGACCCCCACCCCAAGAGATACTTAGGACCGATGTCCCAAGCAGCACATTTTTGGAAACTCATGTACTGACTAGATGCTCCCTGCTACCTCTCATTCACTCCCTATCTAAACTGCAGGCAAACTTTATTAGGTCTAATCACTGTATTAAAATAGATCCATTTGTTGGTTCAATAAGAACATATGTATTGAGCACCTATGAGATGAGAGCTGTTCTGAAAGGTAGGAAAACAGTGATGAGAAAAACAAAGACGCAGATCTCATGAAGTTTCTATTCCTCTAACAGAAAAAAACATAAATAAAAACAATTACATGTATAAAATGTCAGGTGATGATAAGTGCAATGTAAAAAAATAAAGCAAAGTAAGGGGAGAGAGGACAGTCATATAATGCTATGTGTATGTGTGCTTGGGAGAGGGCAGGATCAGAAAAAGCTGCTTTAAAAAGGAGATATTAGCCTGGCCGGTGTGGCTCAGTGTTTGAACGTCAACCCATGCACCAAGAGGTCACTGGTTTGATTCCCAGTCAGGGCACATGCCCAGGTTGTGAGCCAGCCCCCAGCAGGGGGCATGCAGGGAGGCAGCCAATCGATGTTCTCTCTCATCGATGTTTCTATCTCTCTCTCCTTCTCCCTTCTTCTCTCTCTAGAATCAATAAAGAAAAAAAAAACTAAGATAAAAAGGAGACATTAGAGTAGAGACATTAAGAAATACCATTCATCTACTAACGGTCAAATTCAAAAGTTAAATTCTTTTGAATCCTCATCCTACTGGACCTTTCTATAGCATTAGGCACTGTCGATCAATCGTTTCCAACTTTAAAGTCCTTTCTCTATTGGCTGCAATGTTTGTCTCTCCTAAGCCCAAGTTTTTCAGATCTCAAGCTAAGCTAAGTCTGACCTGGTTAGTACTTAGAGACCTCCAGGAATACCAGGGGCCACAGGCATTTTTTTTCTGGAACATACTGTCCTTTCTTGACAATGTTTAAATCTCTTCAATTTCCCCTCTTGCTCATACTTACATCTGTTCTGCCCAAGTTTCTTTCCTCATTTCTTTAAATATAGCTTTCCTGGGTGAATGCATCCATTTGCTAGCATTTCTATGCTGATGACTAATAAACTAAAAGCTCCAGAGGAATACTTCCAAATACCTATGAGACTTTTCTACCAGATATCCCCCAAGTACTGCACAAACACAACATTTTGAAAGCCAAACTCATTACCTCATCTCCTAAACTTGGTTAAAGATATTAATATTACCTCTCAGTCAAAGCTAGAAAGCTGCTTTATCTTTGATTCCTTTTCTTTCTCACATCCAGCAGTTGTATCTCATCTTTCTAGCTCAGAAATATCATCTAATCTATCTTTTTAATTCCTGCTACTTTTCCCTTAGTTCAAATTCTCATCACATATGTATTTATACCTCTCCCTTCTCCTACTTTCCTGGTGCCATGGTTATTAAGAAGGACTGCCCCTCATTCCTTCAAGCACTCTGTTTTACTAACACTGAACTGCTCTTAAGCTCCGAACATACTTTCTGTGGTTTTATCCAACCAATAAACAAGTACTGAGAAGGCCTATGTGCTAGGCACGTCACTAAATGCTTAAATATGTCACATCATTTAATAATTAATATACTTCAGGCAGATTGGTATTTAATAGCTCCATTTTTTATAGCTGAGGAAACTGAGGTTCAGATTAACTCTACAAATCATATAGCTAAAAAGAAACAAAGCAAGGATCCAAACACAGGCCTCTCCAATATACTGGTTACTAAAATACCTAGCAACTGACTCAGTACCAAAAAACAGTGACTGTTAGATACATTAATAAAGATGAATAAGTATTCAGTAAACTAATGTGTGCTTAGAGAAGCAGAACAAATAAGAAACCCCTGTAAGACAGGATGGCTGTCTTCCACTAGATCAAGGGCTACACCAGAGAAGAGCAACCAGTCTTCTCATCAAGTTGCAGAGGCAGTACACCAAGATCTACTAACTTGAACAGTCCAAAAGAGGGTGGGCAACCTGATCGAACTCTGTCACAGGTGTTAAAAACCTCTTATCACGGTATTATCAAAGGAATGACGAAGCTTTATATATGGATAAAATCTACTTAGGATTTATTATCTCTCCATTTTACAGATGAAAAGCTTATGAGAGAGTGGAATCTTCCCAAGTCTGGAACTAACCCCCCTACCCTTACATTTACCTATTGGTCACAAGATATAGATGAAAAAGAATTAAAGGCTTTCGTCTAATTATCCACATAATACAAAAGTGCTCAGATATAGTTTATACAAAATCACGAGAAATCGCTGATATTTGGTTTTGAAATAGTGTTCAGCCTAATTAATCTCTTGACAATTCAGGAAACATAAAGGTACAGGAAAACCAAAAATAACATAAATGGTATAAAGTACACATGCAAATAAAGTTAAGAAAATATGATAACAGAATTTTTCAGGGGTCCATATATTTTCTGTGGAGTGCAATATTTGCTCAGTTACTATGATATGCTAAGCAAACTTCTAAGATTTTCCACTGGATACAGCAATTTAATATTTATTAGACAAGTTCAAGGTGCTAGACTTTAACTTCCAATAGGGCAAAAAAAAATATCTATCATTATATCAAGGTTTACAAATAAAGACATAGATGAATTACTGAATGGTAACCTTAAGACTCAAAGTTTTGATCTTTGCAAAGTGTGACCTCACAGGGACAGATTTTTAAAAAGAAAAAAAGAAAAAGAAAGGCACTATCTTTTAACTTCAACAAAAAAACTCTCAGCTTTTATTTTATTAGTTTAAGCCATTTGAAATTATGAATATTCACTTGTTCTTCCCTACATAAAGGACCAAAAAAATCATATGAAGAGTAAAGAGCAAACACTGTTTAACATGATACATCACAAGCTGGGCCCATAAACATGCCCATCATAACATACTACTATACCAGAATTCATGTATTTCTCCATCCATGTAACTGAGTGTTGTAATAGGCTTTCATTATATTTTAAAAGCATTCTTAAGATGTCAGTAGCAATGTCTTGGCACTGCTAAAATATAAGTTCACTAAAACGTAGGCTCAGTGAGAGCAGGGCTTTGACTCTTTATTTGTGGCTGCATCCCAGGCCCTAAAATAGTGCCCATTACAGCTAAGTCATTTATTCAACAACAAAGATTTACTGAGTACCTACTTTGTGTCAGACACTGTTTTACGTGCTTGGCATACACAAGAGAGGAATCAAATGAAGATTTTTGCCTTAATTACAAATGTTGAATAAAATAAAAATCTGCAGAGAATCTGTTCTAGGTACTTTTATGTGTACTATGATAACTTTGTGAGAGTTTCAGAACCCCAAATCCTACTATGCTATAATACTACTACCTTTTATTTTTTTATTATATATTTTTTCTTTATTGATGTGGGAGAGAGAACATCCATTGGCCACCTCCCACACGCCCCCCACTGGGGATCAGGCCCACAACCAGGGCATGTGCCCTAACTGGGAACCCAACTGGCAACCTCTTGGTGCACGGGTCGATGCTCAACCACTGAGCCACACTGGCCGGACAATACTACTACCTTTTAAAGTTCATTGAAAAAAAATTCCTCCAGCAGTCCTCTAAACAAAAGTATTCTGAAAGTAAGGAGTTCTACCATTGTAATTCCTATTTCATAGAAACTTGAATGGTCTGCCTAAAATGACTTACATAAGCAAAGAACAAGACCTTCATTTGGAACAATATGCTGCAGTTGCTCACAAATAGACATTTATCATAATCCTTGAGGTGTTTACTGAGAACTTCAACTAAGGGCAAAAGCATGAAAGACTATAGTGCTCATTACATTTGCTTTTTTGTGAGCTTAGGTCACTGCAGTTATAACTTTTCACTTGGTAACACGATCTGAAATAATTTATTCTTTAACTTGCAATAATGCCTAGAGGCTCAATGCATCTGCTTATTCTTAATTCCACCTGAATCTATTAGGACAACAGAAAGAGCTAAATCCAGACAACAGAATCTTTCAATTCCGCAGGTTTATTCTTCATCAGAAGGATTAACCACAATTTGAAAAATAATCTTGAAACTGTTGTTGCCAATGCTACTCGGGTGTTTTTCTGTTTTTGTTTTTTCTTTTGTTGATTTTAGGCGAATGCTATATTACAGAAGATAAAATGGGTAAAGGGTATGGGGTGGGGGGAGAACTGAGAACAAAGCAAAATCTGGAGTCACGGTTACAGCACAACGATAAACCCAAAGATAAGGAATCAATGATGGCTCTTCCATACAGGGTCCTTGTGAATAACCCCTTAAATCCTTCTGTTAATCTATTGTCCCCGCTCTAAAGCTGGCCAGTGACACTTCCTTGGAAGATGCTCTTGGCACCCTTCCCATAGAAGATGCTATATAAATGGAAAAACGGTTACCTAGGAAAACTGGCCAAGGAAAGTGTCAGAAGCTCGAGGCTGGCGACACACTTCAGGGCCCCAGCAAACACTGGAGGTGGGGAGGCTGTGGCCATTCATGGAGGGTCCTCTTTGCAAGGAAAATGAAATCTGGCCGGAGGCTGTGATTACCAACAGGACAGTAGGAGTCAGGCTATACCAAAAAATGGTCGGAAGGGACCCGCAGGCGTGTGCCAGCGGCAGATGAGGCTCCGGGTGGGGAACCTCCACCGAAGACCGTCCCAGGCGGGAGCCTGCGGGTCCTGAACCCCACGGCGTCGGTGGCTCCTGGGCTCCCCCCCCCCCGCCCGGGCCTCCGGGGACTCCGCGGCGTCCGCCGCTCCGGACCTGCCCTTACCTCCCCGGTACCGGTGTCCAGGACACCACAACTGCTCCGGGTCCGCTCCAGCGGCCCGACCCGCATCCCTTCACCCCCTCACCTTCCAGTCCCTCCATCGCGCCACCTCCTCGGGCTCCGGGACACTCCTCGGGCAGCGCCCGCCACCGCCCAGCTCCCCAGCTCCGGCTGTAGCAACGCGGCCGCGCCTCCCACCCGCTAACATCCTGAGCTCCTATTGGTCAGCACTGGGGGCGGGACTTAGAAGGGGCGGGGCCTGGGGAGGTGAGCCGCCCGCAGCCTCCGCGGTGCTGCTTCCAGGCTGCCAGCTCCTTGGCGATACGGCCTTAAACCCAACCCGGTGTATGGCCTTCCGCCGCGCAACTGCGCCTTTGTTCCATTCTAGTCGTGTTGCCCGAAAGGCTTATTCTCCTGTTCTGATGATCTGAGCACCGCATAGGCTCCCCATGGCCAGTCCCTCAAGCAGTCCTTGCGGTTCTGTGTTCCTGGCCGCACCTCGAAGGAATGTTTAAGCCAACACGCAAACCAGATGCACATCCTGCATGCTGCACACTCTCCATTTCCAGCCCTTTGGTTACATGGCTTGACCAGAGAGCATTCCCTAGACGATCTCTCACACAGCTTTCTGAACTAAGCCCCTTGTTCCCAGATAGCACACTTTCTGTCCGGGACGTTGAACTGAGATTGTAGGGAGCACTTGAAAACAGATTCCTCATCTGCATCTTCTCTTGGCCCACCCCAACCCTCCATCGTTGAGCTCAGGTAGCCTGCTGGCCTCCCCACTGATGTGGTAACATCCACACTAAGTTAAAGGACGAACTGATCTACAGCTGACCGAATGAGGCCTGTTGCTATCAGTCATAACTAATTGGAAATAAAGGTGTCGACTCGCAAGAAGGACTGTATCTGCCAAAATGGACTACTTGTGGTTAAAAGGGCCCAGTTAGAACAATCAGAATCTAGCAGACAGTGTTTGCAGAGGCCTCTCCCTCGGGCTTCCAGTGAGGGAAAAGCTGCATCTCCAGTCCTAGCTGCACAGTGGTATTCGCATCTTTGCTGGCCAATCAGAATGGCTCCAGAAAGACCAATCAGGACGTGCAGTTCTGAACAATCATGACAGTGCTATCTGGGCCAATCACACTGCAAGTATGGGTTCCTCGTTTGCATAAAAGTGGATTAATCAGGGACCAGGGTTGGGAGTCTACTCTCCAGGGTTTCCGTTCGAGGCTGGATTTTCACAAAAGTGCATTTCCTCCTGTTGAGGCTGTGTTTCTCAGAGTTTGCAAACTTCATCAAAAAAGAGAATGAAGTTTCTCCTTTTACTGCATGCCAGACTGGGGACACCTGTTGGCATCGGCTTGGGGGCAGCAACCTTTTTGTTGACAAAGGTAACTTCAAAACTAGCTAAAACTTTGCTTGACAGTTTTACACATGTCACCAGAACTAAATTTTTTTGAAAACTTGATGCGGCAGTGATAAACTATATTGTTTGTTAACGTGAGTATATCTACTGTCAACTTATCAGTTTTAATATTATTCCCTAAGAAATCTTAGAATGATTTTTCTTATTAATCTGTTCAACTGTAAAGTTTGACGTTATCTCTTTTTGTTTACTGTTAAATGTATATTATAAACAGTATGTATCTTACAGCAGCCTTTAAGAAGCAAGAGTCCTATTCTGCATTCAGATGAAAGTATTACAAACATACACTTGAGGGAGACCAGCTTTTACTGGGGAGGTGCTTTAAGTGCGTTTGAATGTGGTATGGTCCATCTCTTACATGCAGTCATAGAAGGGAAAACTTCAACCTTGCCTGTTTGGACACCTGCCTATCGTCTGATCCTCTCAGGTTCTTCTGCGCCTCAGAGATCTGAGACACTGGTCCTAGCTGGCCAAACTGCAATCAGCTTCCCACTTAATACAGTCCCTCCCACCCCCACCTTTGGATTAAGTGTGGAAAGGTCCTCTTTTCTCAGTGCTGCTAAGACAAAGTTATATTTGGGCTAGGGGCAACTTTAAAAAGAACACTAAGGAAGACAAAGCACACAAAAGAAATGTCAAGCCCTGCCGGTTTGGCTCAGCCGTTAGAGCATCAGCCCCCAATCCAGAGAGACCAGTTTGGTTTCCCCTAAGGGCAGTACCTCGTTGCAGTTTGTCCTCACCCGGTTGGGGTCCTGTGGGTGGCAACCAGTCTATGTGTCTCTCTCATTGGTGTTTCTCTCTCTCTCTTCCTCCGTCTCTCCCTCCTGATCTATCTTAAGATAAATGCAAAAATGTCCTTAGGTGAGGATAAAAAAAGAGGAAGAGTAAAAAAATAAAGAGGCAATTTACAAATTACAGGTTCTTGAACTGAAGTCAAGACAGTTTGAGTTGGCTGATTCACACCTTGTTGGGCATAAAAGCTACAGTAACAACAAAACAATAATAGTGATAACAATTTAAAAAAATCACATTAGGCATGTTTTAGGTCTTTTTCATATATTTCCTTATTTAACCTTAAAAACAGTTCTACCAAATAGATACCATAATTTTTATTTTTTAGAATTAAAGTTTTCATTTTTTAGATGTCTCAGAGAGATTACATTCCCTCCCACCCTCCAATATTTATACACTAATGAATGGTAGCTGGTCTGTCTGATTCTACTTTATGACAATTTCATGGGATTCCTCACCTTGCCTTCTAGCTGCCTTAAAGGTAAAGGCAAAAGTTCAGTTATGCCATTTAAGGAATATTTGGGTAGTCATTACTATTGTGAAAGTTAATCTTCTGAACCATGCCTGCTAATTTCCTCTGCAAGGATTGGGCTCGCTACCCTGGCTTCTGCACCTTTTCTCTGGTCCTGAACCTTGGGTGAAGAGGATAATATCTTATTTGCTGTCCTAAGTTCCTTCCTCTGCCTCCTACTTGTATGGTCTGAAAGTCTCTCCGATCTTGGTGCTCTCTTCTGATTTTACCTCCTCTCTAATTCATTCCATTTTTCTGACATATTCATTCAACAAATATTTGTTGAGGACCAATAATGTTTCAGGCCGCTTTCATTACTAGCCATTTACTAAAATGAATGAAGTTCAGTTTATTCTCTTATGTTCCTAAGCGCTTTTCTGTTCATATGTTTTTTTAGCTGTCAAGTTTTCTTAACTGACTATAACATTCATAGATGAATATGTATTAGAGATCTCCTGAACCCTTGATACAAAAATTTTTAAAAAGCAAAGGTTCGGAGATATTTACTGGCTCAACCTAGATCTCAAGACTAGCAAGTAGCTGAAATAGATATTGTACCCTTTTTAAAATTACATCATATCCCTAGTTCTTTCCACTTTGCATTCCTTTCCATTCAATCACCATTTCCTGGAGCCAATCCACATCTTTTCTGCATCTTTCAAAGGGCTGAGCAAGCTACATATATCTTCTGTTTCAAAGCTCCAACCTTCTGTTGTTCTTACACAAGGATCAGTTTCCCTATCAGAGACAACCTTTGGCTCTCATTCAAATTGTTTGCAGAGCACACAGCTAAATGAGATTTTGAATTCCAGTGAGAATCTAACGAAAGTTTATCAACTCTGCTATGTAGTGTGCTTCTTCCTTCCACAGCCTACAGAGGAATAACCCACTACAACTTAGTATGTAAAAATGAATTCATACATTTAACAATCATAACAAAATGATAATTTTCATCAAAAATATAAGCATAGTTCCCTTAATGTTGAGGAGAAGGGGCTATTTAACAGTTCCAGATTGAAGAAGCACATCTGAGTTGGCTCTTATTAGTTTTATTTTGTAGACTGTAGTAAAAACAAAATTCTTTGCATGTTCAGGGAAAATTTAGTGATAGTCCTAGACAAAAAAACACCAAGCGATGGACAGAGGGTTAGATGGCTACTACATCCATAGTGTGATAGCGATTAGCCTATCTCTTTTTTTCTCTAGTTTCAAAAGGAACTCCAATTCCAGAAGGAACCTGGGTCCTCCTCCACTTTCAAAACTAATCCCTAGCTGCAAAAGGATACATTTTTTCATCTTTAGTTATGAGCCCATCTATCCATACCTGAGCCCATCCACCACAATTCCAAATCTCAGCTGAAAATCTATGAATTCAGACACTTACTGGAATACTCCTATGTATGCAACAATGTTCTAAGCATAACAGGAAGCTCCAAAGACTTCTCTCTGGTCTCTGCTGGTTCAGTACTGGTTGTTAACTTCCTGAGAGGTTAACAAGAGTAGTGAAAGCCCCAGGACAAGACATAATACAGAACAGTAGAGAACAATGTATTCAATATGTTATGAAGATGTAGAGTAATTGGTTTCAGGAAGACATTTACTGTACATGAGTGAAACAATTGTAAAAGTTTTATAGAGATATAGAACTTAAATTGTGTCTTGAAGGGTGTCATTGGATAGGTATAGATCACTGAGGATGGGGAGCATGGCCTAAATATTCTTAAGAAAATAATGCAAGCCTGGAAAGTTCTGGGAAAGTTAGCAAAAGAACATGTGTGCTAACCCATGACCAGAGGGAAGGAGCGGGGGTAGGGGCGGGGTGGAGGTGAGCAAAGGAGGGAAAATGGGACACCTGTAATAGTGTCAACAATAAAAATAAAGTTTAAAAATTAAGGAGAGTATTAATATATATTTTTGTACATGCTGTATATTTTTTTCCTGTTTAAGTTACAAAGTACAGGCATTATTATATAATTTATATATTTTTAATCTCAAGTTGTTGAGTTAATACTTTCTAGCATACAGCACAAACATTAACTGTCCATGCAAACACATCTCTTTCTTTTTCATTTCATTTTTTTTTTTTTTTGCATCCTTTATTTTAACTTCATCAGCCTCCTCACTATAAGCACCATTATCTTGTATTTAAGCTCTAAGTTAACAGATATCTCTGGATATATGTGGTTCCTTGAAACATGTATGGTACTTTTTTATACATGCATATGTTTTTAATTTATATACATGACAGTTGACTTCATTCAGTTTGTAGTTTTAAAATAAATATTCATTTGGAGATTCACTGATGCTGCTCTATGTAAGCACTAGTTTATTGCTTCTGAATGCTGGATAGTATTTTACTGTGTGCATCCACCACATTTATTTACCTATTTCTGCAGTGATGGTCATCCAGTTGCCTCTTACCTGCTTCGACAATGAACATCTTTGTGCCTGTCCCCTTATGAACCTGGAGTCCAGTTTCTCTGGGATGTATCCCTGGAATGGATTACTGGATCACATTCATTTTCAGTAAGTATGCCCAGATTTCTCTTTACGATGGCTGTGCTAGCTTATGCTCCCATCATCAATATGCAACAGTGCCCATCTTCCTATATTTCACTAATAGCTGATTTACCTCTCATTTTTGCCAATCTGTTGAAAGTCAAGAGTTGGGAATCTCTTTAAATACTTGCTAATTCAGATTTAGCTTTCAATGAATTGTCCATTTTTATCCATATTTTATATTAAGATTCTCATCTTTTAATATAAATTTGTAAATTCCTTGTGTACTTTAGATGTTAACTGCTTGCTAATTATGATTATTTAAACATTTTTTCCAGTTTGTCAAATGTTTGATAACTTTGTTTATGATGCCTTTAATTGAACAGAAATTCTTAACTTTAATTCTGTTAAGTCCATCAATATATTTTACTTAAAAATTGTGTATTTGAGTTTTTATTCAAGTTTTCATTACCTCTAGATTATGAGGGCATTTGCTTACACATTTTCCTGTTACTGTAGCCAAACCTGGTCCTAGGAAAACAGAGACAATTTAGATACAAACCGGAAGCCACAATAAAATCATTTTTCTCTTATGTATTTGGTTACTCTAAAAATTCAAATAGAAACCAATGCCCAGACTGTTTGAGAAATTGTGAATTTTTAGCTTTATTGAAGAAAGCCAAGTATTTTCAGGTGCTCCTTTTCCCACCTGCGGAAGAGAAGCAGAAAAAAAGACAAAAATATCAAGAACCCTTTCCCCGTTTTTCCCTTATTGTTAATAATAGCAGCTTCCCAGGGCCTTAAAAAGAGTTTCCTTTAAAATGTTGAGAAGTGCAAATAAGTGTTATATAAAGTTGATGATGTCAGGGTATTTATACTAAGAGGCAAAATTCTCCCATTATAAATCACCTAATGAATATCTTAGCACTTCTTTATAATTTTAAAAGCTTTATGGCTCTGTTTGTTAAAGTTAACTATTAGATACTATCCTTTCTGTAGTTACCTTTTAATGGAAATGGCTATGTAAAAATTTGCCCTATAACCACATGCTAATTACTAATATAATCGATTAGTTGGTTTTATCTTAAGAAAAAACAGGTATAAGTGAAAAACCAAAGCTCTAATTTTCATTGTGGATACACATGTATTTAGAATTATCTTCCACTAACTATGTATACAAATGCCCACTTTTGCAAACCCATCTTTCTAGAAAAGTTTCTTCTTTGCAGTTTTACATTGAAAGTATAAAATTCTATTTACTTCCTTCTTAGAGTGTATACCAAAATGATAAATTTGGTATATTGTCTATCTGATTTTATCACATGAAGCCAACAATTGTTTGCTTGCATTTCCAATAAACATAGAGTTGCTTAAGCCTATGAACATTTATGTTTCTAGGCAGCTAACAGATGATCACCAAAACAGAAATAAGAATCTTTGCTGGCTCTGTTTTCAAACATAATAAAATTTACACTTTCATAAGAAAGAGAAATTCTAGATAATAAAATATGAGTATTCCTAGGAACTTAATTCACATGCAATTCAAGAAAAACAAGTTTTGAAAGAATTTGAATACTATAAAAGACTATAGTGAATGTCAATCAGTCTTTGAAAATTCAGAGAGCTCTTACCAACTTGGCAGAGCCTGTTATTATTATTAACATCAATGACCCTTCGTAGTCATTGATGTTATTGACTACATCAATAACAGGTGGTTATTGCCCTTCTCAAATTGCCTTTACTGGAAGGTACATCCAGCCCCAGCTAATGAGAATGTTGGCTGTTAACCCACAACTACTTCCTTCCCTAAAGAATTGCCCTTCTTATAAAGAGTGCTGCCATCTCTGGGAGGTTATGGTCCTTAGCAGGAGGGCAGCCAGCAGCCAATGACTGACTGACTCTGGGATATAGCAGCCCAGCCTTTGACTCAAGGTGGGCCTAAGCCTGTCTTCAGAAAAGATCAAATCCTTGCTTATGTTTCTTCTTCTCTACTGCCCTAACCTGCTTCCCTCACTCAGAGGAACCATCTCTAAAAATCATTTTCACAAGATTCCCCCTACCCAGTCTCTGCTTCTAGGGAACCTGACCCAAGCCCAGTTTGTAGATGCATAGTCGTGCCGATCTGATGACCTAGTGCTGCTGTTAGAAGTTATTCCAGCCGTTGCCAGCTGTGCTTGAGTTGATAGTAACTATATTGGATATTAAGTATTTATTCAGTGCATTTTGATAATCCTCTACATTTTCATAGGGCAGTGTTGATTTTGAGAAACTTAGTTTAATACTAAGTCAGTGCCTGGCCGGTGTGGCTCAGTGGTTGAGCATCGACCCATGCATCAAGAGGTCGCTGGTTCGATTCCCGATCAGGGCACATGCCCAGATTATGGGCCCAATCCCCAGTGGGGGGCATGCAGGAGGCAGCTAATCGATGTTCTCTCTCATCGATGTTTCTATCTCTCTCTCATTCTCCCTTCCTCTCTCTCTAAAAATCAATAACGAAAAAACAATACTTAGTGATGGTCCATAAGTATTTGCTAAATGACTGAATAGATACAAGTGAATGGGGTGGTCTTCAAACAGTTCTTTTAAGTAAGCAGAGAGATTTTATTTAACGCATAATGGTTATGATTAATATGTTACTGTGCACACCGTTTCCCATAGAGTCTTATGTGGTTGACTGGCTAAACCCATAACTAG
Source organism: Molossus molossus (assembly GCF_014108415.1). NCBI lineage: Eukaryota > Metazoa > Chordata > Mammalia > Chiroptera > Molossidae > Molossus > Molossus molossus. The sequence goes on along the minus strand of NW_023425351.1, from coordinate 33,210,480 downwards.
AGCTCAGGACTTCCACTGGCTCTTTGCCTTTCAGGCTGTAATTGTCTCTTTATTTGCAAATTTTTAGTTACATAGTTCAGCTCTGGGCATTATAAGCATAAAAGCTTGTGAGCTCAGGGAATTTTAAATTTAGTGAATTGAGCAAGAACATGTGAAGACTATAATATTACATGACAAATAGCAAATAAAACTATAGGAATTAAGTATTAACTATTCACAATAGAAAGGTTGTTGGAGACAGTTTCCAGGGAAGTATTAATAGAGAAGACTGGGGACTGAGAACGGAAGCCCTACAGAGGTTTATAATCTAGATGGGGTAATAGAATATTAAAAAATACTAGGAACACATGTCACACATGTAATGCACACAGTGCTAGAATGAAGAGTCCAGGTCAGAAGAAGCAGAAGAGTTATAGGGAAAAAAATGTCCACGTGGTTTGGAATTGGGGAAGTTTCTTATAGAAAATGGATTTGTATTTTTTCTTTTAGTGTATAAGTATTTTAGGTAGAGGGTTGATCACAGGAGAAACCAAGGTAAAAAAAAGCAGGAATAATAATAGCAAGTTCTGGGGACAGTGAGACCATGTAAAGATGGAAAATTAATTATACAAGTGTTTACTGAACATTTGTTACATGTGAAAAACTTAAAGTAGGCCCCGATAACAGAGGAACATGAGTGCTAAGCATGCAGATTAAAATACAGCTGAGAGACAGTGCAGGATTTCAGCCTTGCTGGCTTTGGACAGGGTGAAACATTTTTTAAAAGTATAATTTAAGGCCACTATCTGGTAGAGACAGTGAACAGGGTGATCCTGTAGAAGGACCTGAAATGACCCAAACCTGACATGATGATGGTCTGACCTACTGGTAACAGATTTGGTAAATCCAGGGGTGTGGCCTTATCATACAGCAGGTCCTCATATAACATTGTTGTTGTTTTTGTTTATTTTATTTTAATTTTTTTATTAATTTATTTTTGTTACAAATGTTTCTCCTTTTTCCCCATTGACCCCCCTCCTTCTACCCACCCCCCTACCCTGTTCCCAGCATTGTTGTCTATGTCCATTGATTATGCATACATGTATATAAATTATGTGGTTTATCTGCCCCCTCTTCTGAGGTTTGTCAGTCTGTACCCTACTTCTATGTCTCTGGGTCTATTTTGTTCATCAGTTTGTTTTGTTCATTATATTCTACGAATAAGTGAGATCATAACATTATTTTGTTCAATGTCATTTCATTATAACGTTGATGGGAAAACAAAATCAATTCCCAGCCAGGGCCCTGTCTGTGTGGAGTTTGCATGTTCTCCTCATGTCTGTGTGGGTTTTCCCAGGTTCTCTGGATTTTTTTTTCACATCCCAAGGTGACGAAGGTTGTCCACATTTCCCAGTCTGTGTGGATATGGGTGTGTGTGAGTGGCCCTGTGATGGATGGAAGGGCATCCTTTCCAGGGTGGGGTCTCCTTTGTGCTCTGAGTTGCCAGGAGAGGCCCTGTTTTATGATTCCAAAAGCTTTTGTGAAATCAAATATCTAAAATTCTTGAAATGGGATATTTTGACACACCTGAGAGAGAGAATTTGAAAGCTAAGAGAAGAGGAGACGGTATGTAACACTAGTCTGTCTGTGAGACTGTGGTAAGAGTACTGTGAAGTGATGCATCTCATTCAACCCATTCTCATGAGATAATATTTCTACATTTATTGAGTGGGAGCTTGGCGCTTAATGCATCATATACAGTATCTAATTCCCTGAGCCACCTCATGAGAGAGGGACTACTTATTCTCCCAAATGCGGCTTAGAGGGGTTAACTAGTTTTCTCAAGGTCACACAATTAGCAAATGACAGAACCTGATTTCAAAGTCTACTGGCTTGACTCCAGAGGCATGTTCTGTCTGGAAAATAAGGGGATGGCATTGACTTGTTTATTTAGCAGAGCCTGCTTCATGATCTGAGGCTGGGAGGATTGACAGGTCACTACCTGTTTTTAAAAAGACTTCTCTCTCTATTGTCATTGATTTAAATAATAACTATTCATTCTGTTTTTGTATACAAAATACTTTATTACATAGTTGCTTATCATTTCAGAAATGTCAACAGATAAGTTCATTTGTATTTTTTCAAGTGTCTTATCAAGCTTCAAACCTTTGAAAGTTAAAACTATGAAAACATTTCTTTTAAAATAAAGACTATTATAATTTTTCTATTTGTGATTATTAGTATATATTTTAATGTTTCTCAAGATAAGCTCCAGGAAAAGTAGAATAAAAAAAAATGTATCTGTATGCTAACCAATTGATTACTTTCCTCAAAATAGACTTGCCATTTATTATAGTTTATTTTCTTTATGTTAGCATATACTTTTTCAAATGCTAAGAACGTCTCCTAAAACCCATTGTTTCAGATTACTTATTTTATTTTCAAATTTACAGTTAATTTATGTAATACACAATCTCAGAGTAAGTAAAAAATTCACTTCTGCTTGAATAAACAAGTCATAGTTTACATTTGACCTTCATTCAGATTTTAAGAGGATTGTAACTGCTGGATCAAATGCTTTAAACAAAATGTGGGAGTTGAAAATACTTAAACTTTTTGTGACTAATTTGTATTGGATTCAGTTTTGTTCAAACAGTTCTGTTAACTTGGAAAATTGTCAGGAATACCAAAGAATTAAGTTATAGTGGGACATTTATACAATGTTCATATTATCTGAATAATATTAGTAACCAGAACAAGACAAGAGAAAGAAATGATGGTTGGTTAACCCCTAGTGGTGCTTCATTAAAAATTAACGAGGAGAAGCTGTATTAGAATGGGAACCACAAAGAAAAATATATGTGTAGTAACGTGACGTAAATGTGTATGTAAATTATGTTTATGTGAAATAGATACAGTTATCAGGGCTGTTTGATTACATTAAGTCTGCATCAGTAAATCACTGTAGAAATAGTGAATAAGAACTTAAGAAGAGTTTCTCAAAAAGTAACTTAAATTTTCCTTTTGGAAAATAAAACATATTTAACAGCTGCTCATGGAAATGACATAATCTTGCTCTAAACTTGCAATTATTAGAAGATGTTTATTTTACTTTTCTTATTAATAATTAGTATACTTAGAAATTATCTGTTTATATTTTAATAATGTAACTAGAATTGAGTGCCATTATTTACCAGATCTGCTGATTTTGCATGCTGTTTTCTTATGAATAAATAATTTTAGTATCACTTTACACATGCATAAAATTTGAATTCCTCATATTTTTCATCTCACATGTTTCTGATCAAGATATAAAACATGGATTAAATACATTTTTAGGTTTTGAAAATGAAATAAAAATAATAGGTTGGAACATGTGTAGACTTTTTATAATTACTGTTACTATTGTATCTTCTACGATACAATGCTTACATTTACCTGTCACTTTATACTTTCTGGTACGCAGTTATGTTTGGCAGTTAAGAGAAAACTTAGATTTTTGAATCCTCTTTTGGCTAGTTGCAAATATGATTTGAGGCAAACAACTGCTGTATGTCTCTGTCTATTATCTGTAAACAAAAATGTAGATCTCTAGTGAGAAGCAGAGATAATGAAGTTCTAGTACTTTCTACTTAAGTGCTGAAAAGATAATATTTTTTCCTGAATGTGTTTCTATCTATATTAGCATGAGCTCAGATTTTTTAGAAAGCAGAGTTTCCTTCAAATTCTTTAATTTTTTAATCTTCATTTTTAACTAGTATTGTTTAGTTTATGTCCAGAAGAAATTATGAAAGGTACATGTAAAGTCGACTTGTGTTATGCTATAATTTTATTTTCAAGGTCTCTAAAAATACTCTTGTTTCAAAATCTGAGAACTTTCTGCAAAGTGGAGATTTCATTCTGTTAAAAACAAGAGTGTTTGAAGGAAGAGTAGAAGATTGACGGTTAAGACAGGGAGGTAGAAACAGTATCTAACTTTTGCCAGTATGTGTAATAAAAAGAGGAAGTGGGAAAGTGATTTAGATGCATTTTTTCTATCCATTACTGTTTATTTTAGAGCAAGAAAAGTGGAGTCTGACATTCATAAGAACATAGATCTCAGAAGTATATTTCTATACTTTATATGTGGTATAGAAATTTACTGGTGGTTCAGAGGTGTCTGAGACGTGTATCTTTAAAGTTTACACGTGCCCAGTTCACAGCGTTATGTGAAGTAACGATAATGCCAACATAGTTGTTGAGTGCATAGAGCTCTACGTGTTCCCATTTCTGATGGCCTGCAGGACATTTTGTCTTGAATATCTTGTCATGATCCTAAATAGTAAAATTAAATGCACTCAGTCTCCCAAAACCTCTCCCTCCAGAGCTTCTCCAACTTCTCTTAATGATTAGTACCATTCTTCAGGGCCAAAGGTCACAGTCAACTTCAACCTACTCTCTTTGTCTCTTGTGGTAAAATTATGTTGAAAATACAGTTTTGAATTTTTCAAGGGCTTTGATTATGTATTTACAAGTCCCACTTGACCTGACAACAAGACTTTGATTCAGAAACATGTCTAGCTGACCCCGTATGTGTGATTGTGACTAAGGATGATGCAAGTTTCTAAGTGGTCAATGTAAATGACTAGGAAATACAGTAATTAGCAGTAAAATTCATACTGGGAAAGAAAGGTTGTCTTTGTACATGGGTAGTTAAGGTTACTGTTTTAAAATCTAAAAAATAAAAGCCATATATATATATATATATATATATATATATATATATATTTTTTTTTTTAATCCTCACCGGAGGACATTTTTCCATTTTTTGTTCAGGTAGAGTGGGAGGGAGAGAGAGGAACAGAGAGAGAGAGAGAAACATCGACGTGAAGGGACACATCGAGTGGCTGCCACCCGCACAACCGACCAGGGCCGGGGACAAACTGCAACCGAGGTACGCGCCCTTAGCGGAAACCGAACCCGGGTCTCTCTGGACCACAGGCCAACACTCTAACCGCTGAGCCAAACCGGCCAGGGCGAAAATCTAAAAAATAAAAGCCCTATAGTATGTTTCCATGTTCCTTTCTCCTAACACATAGAGGAAAACCAGGAGGCAGAATCTTTTGGTATAAAATGATAGACTCAGAGCTTTTTCTCCCTGCTGAAATTTTCTCTCTCAATCATACATACCATAAGCACAGCTCTGAGGATAGTTTCAGGAACTTGAAGTCATAAGAGAAAACCTGAGTGGATATGGAAGGGCTTTTTTTTAAAAATTGAGTTTTAGAGAGAGAGAGGAAAGGAGAGGGAGAGAGAGATAGAAACATCGATGAGAGAGCATTGAGCGGCCGCCTCCTGCATGCCCCACACTGGGGATTTGGGCCACAACCTGGGCATGTGCCCTGACTGGGAATTGAATTGGCAACCTCTTGGTGCATGGATCAACGCTCAGCCACTGAGCCACACTGGCTGGGCAGAAGGGCTTAATACTGAAAAGCTAAGCAACAGAAAGAAACCAAAGGCAAGGGCTATGTTGCTAACAGCCTACTGAAGCTACAGGACACACAATATAACTTATAGGAGAGTATATGGACCATAATACCAACTTGTATTCAATTGCTTATTTTAAATCATTTGCTCTATTCATAATATCTTTCTATAAAAATAGATACATTTCTTTGCCATTATGTACAGGTGTTTAGGTAAATGTTGTCCCTATTACTCCATTTACTCCATCTTTTTTTTTTTTTTTATCCTCACTTTAGGACATTTTTCCACTTTTTGTTCAGACAGAGCAGGAGGGAGAGAGAGAAACATCGATGTGAAAGGGACACATCGAGTGGCTGCCACTCGCACGACCCAACCAGGGCCAGGGACAAACCATAACCTAGGCAAGTGCCCTTCATGGAAACCGAACCCGGGTCTCTCTGGACCACAGGCTGACACTCTAACTGCTGAGCCAAACCAGCCAGGGCCCTATTACTCCATCTTAATTAAAAGTGAGGTTTATTAGCAATTTGATTTAAAAATATGTAACAAAATTTATGGACCAATGTAATAAATAGAGATAATAAATAGAGATTTATTAATATAGATTTAGAATGAGGTAGGGAAGAGGCCCTTGTTATTTGTTTAATGTACAATCAATGCACATAAATGTTCTTTGTAGTATCCCCACACCATATCTTCTTGTTCGTGTTACCAAATCATCTCATCATATTCCTATTGTCAAATTTATCACTCTCGGTTAATATCATAACTCACATTTACAATAAAGAGATAGTTGTTAGTACAATGCCATGACTCTTTTTGAAATATCTTAAAAATGATTTTCTTGCCAATGTGTTTTCAAATACAGTTTAAAAAGTCTGCTATATTATTACTTAGGTTGCTGAGTCATCCATCATGCAACCTGTGTATGAATAGTGTCTCCCAGCATCTCTCCCAAAGTGTGTTACTGCTCCATTGACCATGTTACAAATCCGTGGCTTAATCCAAATATACAGGGAAATGGGAACTGCATTCGTTTTCTGTTTACATTATATTTACTGTTTTTAATTTCATAGCATATACAGTGCAGCATGTCTTCTCTTGAACTCTTTCGACTGAAATCACTGTATTCTTGGAATGCGATCTCTTTCACTGTTGACCACAACTCTGCCTTCCTCACATGGCCACCGGGATGAATATATTCACATTGACACGCACTCTCATTTGTCCCCCCAAAATGGCTCATCCTTCCTCTGTCAGGGCTTAAGGACAAGCATGATGTCACCCATTGGCCAAAGACAAGAGAGGACATCCCAATTAGTAGAAGTTTTCTACTTCGATCCATATATTATAGTAAAAAACACATGAATAAAGCTGAAAACAAAAGAAACCGAAACAACTGGACTCTATTACCATTTATTTTTCAATTATAGTTTCTATTCAATATAAATTTGTATTAGTTTCCAGTGTGCAGCCTAGTGATTAGACAATCATATACTTTAGAAAGTATTCCCTCCGATATTTCCAGTACCCACTTGGTACCATACACAGTTATTACAGTATTATTGATTATATTCCTTATGTTATACTTTCTATCCCCATGACTGTTTTATAACTGTCAATCTGTATTTCTCAATCCCTTCACCTTTTTCACCCAGTCCTCCAAAACCCCTCCCTTTGGCAACCACCAGTCTATTCTCTGTCTATGAGTCTGTTTCAATTTTGTTTGTTCGTTTATTCTTGAACCCTATTAGCTCTTTAAAAGGGGGCTAGTCTTGTTTTACTGAGTAAAACTAGCTCAGTACATATTAAAAATGTCATACATATGTATATCGATGTACATATACATATACACACATACATGGCAAGCCTATGCTGAGAGATTTTTTTTCCCAGCAAAAAGAATACAAACTGAGGAATTATAGTTGCTGTGCTCAGGAGATGGATGCACTCCCAAACACACAAAGGAATAAAGTACGTGTTGAGTGAGGGGAGTGGAGGAGGAGATGAGGGTTTTGGCAGGGTGTGTTTTTCCTAATAGGCTTTAGATTGTCAAAGCAAGATATATTTACTACAAAATATGAACTGTTCATGAATAAGAAATAGATTGTGAACTGGATATGATGTTCGTGTCCTGCTGCCAAAATTATGGCTCTATTATGGCATGGTTAATGTCCTCTGAGGATCCCTCGTTAAAGGGCCTGAGTCTGTGGTAGAGACATGGTGGGGGGACTGGGTGGAAGAAACGATAATGGTTGTTACCAAACACAAACCTGATGCTTTGCCACTATTCTACCAAGGGTAGGAGTAGCTTTTTAGTCCTTTTCTGTGGAGCCTGCACAGGAATATTTCTAACAAAATGAACAGAATTTGAATGTTCAGTAGGACGCTCATTGTTGATAACTTTGGAAAAAAGCTAATTTTTTATACATCGTAGTCTTCTTCTAGATTCAACATTCAAGGCTGCAGTGAGGACCAGGTGCCAAGTTGGCCTCTCCCCTGCTTCCTGACTTTTAACATACTTATTTTCTTTTGTTTTGTAACACACTTATTTTCTTAAAGTTGTCCTTAATATTTCATATTAGCCTAATTTTATCTGCTTAATGTTAGGAGCCAAGAAAGCAAATATACCTCATAATTTGTATAGCAACCACCAGTGGATGGCTCTCTCTATAGTCCAGTGGTTCTCAACCTGTGGGTTGCGACCCCTTTGGGGTCAAATGACCTTTTCGCAGGGGTCGCTAAGACCATCAGAAAACACACATTTCCAATGGCAATTCATAACAGCAGCAAAATTACAGTTATGAAGTAGCAACAGAAATAATTTTATGGTTGGGGGTCACCACAACATGAGGAACTGTATTAAAGGGTCGCATCATTAGGAAGATTGAGAGCCACTGCTATAGTCAAAATTTATAGCCCACGGCACTTGCAAAATATTTATTCTACGAGTTTCAGAGCCACGTGACAGGGTACATTCAACCACATTTGAAATAAAACGAACTGCCTCAGAACTTTAATATTATTTTACCCCATATCTTCAGGATGGTAAATCTTTTGAGACAATTGTAGATAAAGAGTTTATCTCCTGGAAGACCATGCTCTGTGGATCTGTAACTGCAACTTCACTGCTGAACACTATATTATTCTCAATCATAAGGTTTTTTATTTTTGTTGTTGTTATTTTTTTTTTTTTTTATGAATTAAATGTGTGGTCATTCTCAACCAAAGTTAAATTAAATTAAGCTACTTTCTATCCCCAAAGCAAATAGCCTTGCGTAATAGGCAAACTGGGACACAAAGGGGCTCTGTGGTGTCTTGCTTAACAGACAAAGACAACTGCTGGAGAGCCAGGAGACAGATTTACATTCTGTTAGGAATAGCAGGAAGTATTTTAGTTCTCAGCAGTCCAGCACCATTTGCGGTTTGTTAGGAACACCAGACAAGTCAGCTCAAGCCTGTGGATTTTCTGGGTGAATGGAAACAAGTCTCTTTTGTTCTTTTCTTCACTGGATTGCTGACATGTGCAGTATTTGAAAATTCAGATCATTGTATCGGAGTCAGCTAGAGTTGACCTTGGCACTTAGAAGAAGAAAGGATTTCAGTAGTACAGCACTATTACAGTGTCCATTTTCATGTTAGCAAAAGGTATATAATCATTTTCAGAAATGTGAGACTTTATGGCTCTGTTGCTCTCGGGGTGACCTAAGTACAATGTGGTAGGTGAGAGGTTGGTTAGCTGTTACATTTCTTTAACTTTGCAGAAGTGGTAAATGAGAGCAATCAAGAAATACTGTCTCTTCTATTAAAATTATAAAATGAATCTTAGATTAAAATTCTTCATACGTTTCACTAGTTCACAAATTTGAACCTTCCCACGTCTGTGACTATGGATGTGGTTTGCTCTGTCAAGTGCTCACGGGTTCTGTTTCTGTTGGCCACCATGGGCACAAATGTGGCCCAGTGGAAAATCAAGTGGAAAATGGAAGCATAGTTGGTGGTCAAAGGCTTGGGGTCAGTGGTAGTCACTAAGGAGAACTGTGTACTCTAGAATTTTATTAAGGAAGAAGTTGTTCAAATGTTGGAGTCAGAGGACTGTTGGTGGTGGTCAGAGTGGTCCTTTGAGTTCCATGAATCTATTTGGTTTTATATGTCCTGCTGGTTTGTTACTGTTCTGGTCTTGTTTTGTTTTATTCATATCATACAGGGTGGGGCAAAACTAAGTTTACAGTTGTGCATATTGAAAATAATACAATAATTAATAAATAATGATACAAGAACAAACTTTGTGTTTCATGTACTCACTACTGTAAACCTACTTTTGCCCTACCCTACATATGCCTGACTTATCTCTTAGGCTGGATTTTCCAGGAAGCAGATACTATTAGTGTCTGGAGAAAATGCATTTTTTTTTTCTGACCACACATTAACTTTAGTAGGAATTTATTCTATAGGACTATGTATAAAGGATGTTGCCCAATGTTTTCAACTATAATGTTAGATGTAAGTACAGAAACATTTTTATTGTGGGTAATTTTTTTTATCCTCACCTGAGGATGTGTCTATTGATTTTAGAGAGAGAAAGGAAGAGAGAGAAATATCAAAGTGAGAGAGAAACATCCATCTGTTGCCTCCTGTGCACTCTCCAACCAGGGATCAAACCCACAACCTAGGTATATGCCCTGACAGGGACACAAACACACAACCATTTGCTCCAACCACTTAGCCAGGGCTTGTGGGTAATTTCTTATACTGATCTTTTCTCAATGATGAGAGTTCAAAGATAGTTCTAACTCTGGGAAGGCATTTTTTTGAATGGATATTGAGTAATGTGGTTCAAGTGGGTTGCCTGTTGAATATTTAATTTCACACACAGTGAAAGCTTTTAGGTCAATAGCAGTAATATTTCAGGGAGGCCATGAAGCTCTCTCCTGTAAATGTTATTTTCAAGGAAGCTTTTGTCTGTTGTTGAATCATAATTCATTCTTATCTGCATTTTGTGAAATGCGAAACACCAATATTCTTGAGTTTGAAATGGAATTTTTAGGTTTTCAAAGCCAGTCCACTGTAGCCAAAGTCTGGACATTGGAATCTTCCTCAATATCAGGGAGGGAGATTTTTCACTTGCCCATTGAGATACGCGTTTGGTCCGACTGAAGGAGGGCCAGAATATCAGATAACTTGTTTAGGCTAACTCATGGGGAAACGGGGATTTTGTAAAATTCAACGAAATCCTTGCTGAACTTGACAGAAAGGAAGACTTTACAGCAGGCCAATTATATATATAAAATTCTAAAAATACATGCACAAATAGAATCTATCATCATATTAAAAAATAATAAACCATGACCACCTGGGATTTATTATAGGGAAGTGAGAGAGATGCAACATTTAAAAACAAATTCTAACAAATGTACCATGATAATGTAAGATGTTGATAAGGGGAAACTCGTGTGAGAGTTGTATATGGGAACTCCCTATATTATCTGCTCCATTAATCTGCACAACTCAAACTGTTCTAAATAATAACATTTATTAATTAAAAAAAGAGCTGCAAGAGACCTATTAAAGATAACAGTGTATGGATATATTATGAACCCAGATTCAAGCCAAGTAACTGTAGAGACATTTGTGAAACTATCAAAAACTGGAACAGTGACTAAATATTTGATAATAGCACATTATTCTTTTTCTTTAGTTGTGATAATGTATAAAACAGTCTTTATCTTTTAGAGATACAAACTGAACTATGTAAAGGTAAAATGATACGATGTCTGGGCCTTCCTCACGATAATCCAGTTGAGTTGGGGATTGTGGATGTGTAGAGGACACATTCCCTAAGAACTGGTAGTGCTGAAGTTGGATAGTGACTAGAAAGTTTATTTATTTTTTTTACTTAGTATATGTTTAAAAGTTCTTGTTAATAAATGTTTAAAGTTAAAATTCATATTAGAGAGGTGTCATGAGTAAATGAATGCTTGTCCTTGGTAGTCAAATACATTATTTTTTCTCATGAACTCATTGTTGCTACAATAGTTTAAGACAGCATTCTCCTATGATAATACAAGCCTTTTTTATTCTCAAACAATAGTAAAAAAATTCTGATACAGTTGAACAAAATAGTTTACATACAAGTATATTCATTGATCTGGGTTTAGGTATCTTGTCTATTATGTTTATACTTATGTTAAAACAATAGCCACTCAATCCGTTTCCTTCTTCAGGCCAGTTGTAATCAAAAGAATATGGTGAGATACATGCAATAAATCATAAATATTTTCCATATTACTTTTCCAACTAAATCCAATGTTGCGATCAAAAGTGATTTAAATACTTAGTTTTGAGTTGATTCATGTAAAAATTTCAAAATTACAGATTTTTACAAATTATCTGCTAAGATTGTCTATTGAAATATGCTCCTTCTATTTAAAAATTATTCTGTATGATAACACGTTTAAGTATTTAAGTTAAATATTTATTAGTGGCATGACATACACTATATTTTACTATTATTTCTATAGAGGCAACACTTCAAAAACTGACTCGGATCTTGATCAATCATAGTTTTAAAAATGGCTTCAGTTAGTGATGATTTTGACAATGTTTCCTGCATTTCTAACATGCAGTTTTACTAGCAATGCTTTCTTCCTGGCAATGTCGGCTACTTCCCAAAAGGATGTATTCCATTGCTAAGTAAAGGCACTTCACCAAACAAAGAAGCATCTATTTCTTTAGTCATATCTGACTGACATAGAGACCTAACACCAGGAGAATATAGATGAGGGTATTTCATTTGCCTAAAGGTAGTAAAGGCTAATTATACTGTACATTAGGACTTTGAGGCTTAAGGGAAGATATTTGTAATAAATGTATTTGAATTACCAGGCAAACACATCAGTTTTATTAAACTGGCTTTCCTGGGGACTCTGGAGATTATGAGCATATATTTACAGTTTATAGGCCAATTGAGTGGAAGGGGATGTGTTGTGTCCTCAGTGTCCTTGGAAGTCATTCGTGTTGGCGGCCACTGCCGGCCTCTTTCCCTCTTGGTACCAAGCCTACCTACCATTGCTTTTCAGAGTGAGCAGCTTTCTAAACAAAATTCTAAAACAAACCCTCTTTGTTGTGTTGTAAGAGACACGTGGTATTTTTTTTTTTTAACTGCATATGGCCACCAGGAGGCAGATATCTATTACTTATTATTTACCAATATTTACAGAAACACAGGCTAGAAAACAGAAATATAGGAAAATATAGAGACATAGAGAAATATGAAAGTACATTTTTATTTTTCACTTGAGATATATGAAAGACTGATTTAATTATTGTTAAGTGACTTGGTTTCTCTGTAGGAGTGAGAGATGCACCTTATTTAGCACAAATATTTATTCAAGGACAAGTACATTAGATATCTTATTGACCAGAATATCTATTATATGAATTTTCTTAGTATTAACAGGATAATACCTTTTATTTTTAAAGTATTATAAATAATTTTAAAAGTTAGCTTTTCTGGTTGAATAAATAGGCTGATAAGTTTTGTAACCCGTGTGTATGCTAGTTGAGATTATGAGGGCTTGAGGGCCATTTAAAAATATATATCGATTAGAAAACACTTCTTTAGTATGTATGAATAATGGGTGAGTGTGACATTAATTGTATAATTAATATTATATGCTGGAAGGTGATACTTATTTAAAGATGGCCTTCATGTTCATCTAACTAGTGGGAGAGGAGTCTCTTAGTCTAGAAACTGGGATAGGAGAAAGGATCTATGAACGAAAAAGGAGAATTTGCTGAATAGTGTCTCATCTCTATTTAGAGAGGATCCTGTGAGTAACGGGTAGGCCTGGAGCTCTGGACTGAAGTTGCCTAGATTAAAAACGAGAAACCTTTCTTTAGTCAGCCAACAATCCGTTCTCTCTGTTTTTCCTCCTTTTTATTACCTTGGTGTTTACCAGACTCTTTGTCCGGTCTCAGTTTTCTAAGGGTAACAAGAGAGTGGGATTTTGTATGTACCTGAATCAGAAGACTAAAAAGAAACAACTCTCGGGGTGCCATCAAGAGATGACAGAGGAACTCAATGTCATCAAATGACTGAGCCTATCCCATGACCCTCCCTGTCCTTCCAGGGCCAATCCTGGTGGCTTTGTATGTATTATGAGAATTTACGTCCCCTTCTACTATCTACTGGCATTGTGAACATGAAAGGTAACAGTTGTAAGAAAAAGTCAGACATGAACTTGAATTTACTCTAAGGCAGTCCTGAAGTGCTTACTCTTTCTCTCTTCTCATTCTGCTCCTCAAAATTTGGCTTTCATACAATAGACTGAAGGAAGTGATCTAAGTATATCATTTGCTAGGATCTAACTAAACCAGGTTTTACTAGTTTATGAGCTTCATATGGTTGGAGATCGTCCCTGTGGTTAAACCATTGTATATAGTTATCATCCAAAAGTATAAGGAAGGAACTCATTCATATTTCTTCACAAGTGAATAGATAAAACCTTTGTGCTGGTGGGAGGCACCACTAATATGAGGTAAGAGCCATTTGACAATGCTCTCTGAATTATCTAAGACTATAAATACTTACCTTGTAATAACACAATCACCAGAATAATGTTGCCAGCCAATATTTATGCCTAGTGCCAGGCATTATTCTTATTGCTTTACAGGTATCAACTAATCTCAACTTTTAAGCATTCTCTTACCTACTGTTATTCAATGTTCTTAAGAGATGCTGTCATTTCCTCTGACAGATAAGAAACTGAAACTCAGCATGGTTAAGTAAATTTGGCAAAATCATACGTTTAGTGAGTAAGGTATCTGGGTTCTGAACGCATGCTTTTAAACTCAATTCTCTCCTAAATGTTTTCCAAGTGTTTTCTAAAATTATCAGTCATTTAGAGTTTTACTGAATAGACAGATGGAAAATCAAGGTGTCTCTCTGATATTTGGGAAACTTATAAAAGTTCTGTCTTCTGGTGGTGGTGACTGTTGGTGACACTGGGTATCCTCTGCCCCCTCTCCCATAGTGGATACATGATTCAGTGGAAATTTATGGTGATCGAGGTGAAAATCACTCTTCCACCAGTGTTATTTGTGCATTCTTCCCCTTCACTTTCCCTCGGGCCCAGTGTTTTCCTCCCCGATATCTAGGGGTTATTTCCTGCAAACTAGATTGATCTTAGAAGCTTAAGTATGAAGCTCTTTTCCTTTCCTTTTTTTTCCTCCTACATAAAGTTAGGTTGTGGCTGAACAGAATGAAGAAAGTCCTAGGTAGAGGGGTTGAGGGAGAAACAAGGAGTAGGGGAGGGGTGGAGAATGGAAAGCAATTGAGTGGGTACCTTTGGGGGTTAAAAGAATCATGAACCCATCGAACGGAGAAAGGAGTGATATGTAGCAGGAGGGGACGGATGTGGAGAGATACGGTGGAAGTGACGATACTCAAATGGGAAACCAGGGACAAGGCAGGGGGGCTGAGCAGGGTGGAGTCAAGGAGGAGATGGCTGTGTTAGGATATCATCACTTTGAGTCATGAAGGGAGAGAACAGATGGCCATGTTTCCTTCTTCAAACTACAAATGCTGTCTTTGCAAAGTCAGACTCATTCAGATATTCTTGTGGGCTGAAAGTGCAACAGGACATTGTTCTGAGAGCAGGGAAAAGCACTGTGAAGCAATTGGAATTCCACAAATAGCAGGCAGCTAATTGCTGGATATTTAATCCTCAGAGAAGTTATTTACTCATTAAGACCTCACTGTAGCATGAGGCTCAAGGATTCGGTGCACCTTTCTGTTGGTCAGGTTGGCTGGAGTTAGGAAATGTCTTTTAACTGATTTTGTTTTCACCCTGCAAATCATTGAGGGGACACCTGTTGAACATGTCAATTTGAATTTTCTTAGAATATTTGAAATCATTCGAATCTGAGGAAGGCAAAGGACCAACAGGAAGATCAAATGCTGTTTCTGAAGAACTGAATTGATAGGATCAGAGGATCAGTGTGGTAATGGAGGGGCTGAAACAAAAGGTGGGGTAATTAAGTTCCAAGGAAAATACTGTAAGCTTTGGATTTATATGAAAGCCTCCTCAGCAGGAAACTGAAATCTGTGTTTCTGGCTTTGCAAATTTGTTATTTATCTGTTGATACTGAGGGAGGTAAAACTCAGGTGAGAAAATAGGTAGATAGCGGAAGAAAGGAGGGAGAAGACCTAATTCCTAGGATTATGCTGCCAAGAAGGCTGAACTGTGATGGAGCCAGTTTGTTGGTCCAGGGCTGAATGGAGGTCATACCTGCATGGCCCAGGGGGTATAGGGGCTTGCAGGACCTGCGTTTTCTTGGGTAGAGAGCCACTGGAAAATGGATGGATTGGCATGTGTTTATTATTTCTGGGACTACAAGTTGACCTAAGAAACTCAAGAACAGAACTCTGCAGAAGAGCAATCTGCATTGAGCATTAACCTATCAGGTGTCAGTTCTGGGCTGACGTCCAGGGCTTGCTCTGTTAAGAACAGATGGGGATTCACCACCTCACCAGTCAGCTCTTGGCAGAGGACAGTGATGAGAAGAGAACCTGGCGGGGGCTGCTAGGTGTTGGGATATTTCAATTCTACATCTAGATGCTGATGACCTGGGTATATGCATTTTATGAAAATCCATAAAAATGCACACTTATGGGCACTTTTGAACATTTTTTACACTTCAACAAAGTTTAAAAAATACAGATGCCTGAACCTCACTCTATCATAAAATCTAAATCTGTAGAATGGGGCCCAGTTCTCAGTAGCACGTTTGAAAAGTTTTCCAGGTAATTGTGACAGGCAGCCAGAGTTGAGAATCACTGAGAAAGCACTGCACACCCACATGCACACTCTCCACCCCACACCCCCAACAGTGAGTCATGTCTTTCCTGAATATTTGCTAACCCTGTGCAGTATGGTAACAGAACACTTGAAATGTAGCTAGTCTGGGTTATGAAGCATGTATAAAATAAACACTGGATCTTGAAGAATTGACATCCCCAAATGTTTAATGTTTTATTGACTGTGTGTGTGTATAGTTACTTCACTGCTTTCTTTTTATTTCAATGTGACTGCTAGAAGATGTTAGGTGACACATTCGGCGTGTGTTATGGCTGTACTGGACAGCTCTGGTATGGTTGAGAGAGCATGGGAATTGTCATCTGAGAAGGTGGACGTCCGTTTTAGTCCTGGCTTTGCAACATGCAAACTGCATGATCTTGGAGAAACACTGGAGCTCCCTGAGCCTTAGTTTGGTCCCTTATAAGGGGATAAGTATACTCATATTTCAGAGGAATTGTGAGAAATGAAGGTAATATAATCAAGCATCCAAATGCTGTTCAAAAACTTACAGTTATTATTAGCCTGAGAAAAGATCAAGGAGTCTTCAACCCCCTTCCTATAGAGCTATATGAAAAGATATACATTTTCTACACATGCACCATATGTTGGCAGCAGAGACATATGGTGCCTTTAAAACTGAGTAGTATGTCTGGGCATGAGTAGCAAGCATGGGTAAAGGACAGTGGCAGCTGCTTTGACAGGCAGTATCCTGTCCACTGAGCTGTATGCATCTCTGCTGCTGCTCACATTCCCTCTGACACTGGGCTTTTTCAGCTGCTGGAGTCCTAACCTTGGGATGAGTCCTTGCATCTCCTTTCATCTCAAAACCTGTCTTCAGAAGCTTTTCTTTCACTTTCAGAATTCTTTCATTTCTGTTAGGCCATTTGGCAGGGACCACATGTGTGTTAGGGTCCTTGTGCCTGGGATTGTGCCCGATGCCCATGTTCTTCCCTCTGAGTGAGCTCTTGGAACTGGTCTGCCTGCTGTTGCTGGGCTGTCAGGCACAGCCTTGCATCCTGGGTGACCATCAGCTCCTGGGCCTTCCAGGGCCTCCTTCACGTCTCAGGTTTCTACTCCTCCACCTGCCCCAGTGTCTCTCCTTGGACTTAGCACTCGTACTGTGCTCTAGCCAACTTGGATTATTTGAAAAATATATGACCCCACGATTGTTTACCTGTTTACCTCAGTTTATGTCTTTTTTTTTTCTGTGTAGAATGTCTATCCTGTTTCTTCTCTGAGAAAAACATTTCAAGAAATCATTCCAGTGCTATCTTTCATGATCTTTCTTGTTGAGCAATATTTCTCTCCCAGAATCTGCATGTCATGTTCCATATTCATTTATTATTGCTCATCATATTCAGACATATGAATGTACTTGGCTTACCATTACTATTAAATTAACATACTCTAATACACCTTAGGGTCTCATGTGACCCTGTCTTTGTGTGGAGCCATATTCAAAAGTCTCATCTAAAAACCAGAAGTAATTGAGAAGTAGTCCTATATTTGCATATATCTCTTTAAGAATGTTAAAAAAAAGGTCTAGTTCACAACCTATAAAAATACTCTTTTCTCTCTTTCCCAATTTTCATTGACTATTTTTTTTCATTGAACTCTTACTTGTCAACCCTCTCAAACTTTCTTTTACAGAACTTCAGTTTCATTGATTTTCTAACCCATACCCCTCTAATTTTTAGCCCTTTTATTATGCAAATTTACTTTAACACATTTGCTTGGAACATTTTTTTTTTGTTTGCTTGCTTGAACCATTACCAGGTTTATTCCTAACAAAGAACAACTCTGATACTGATTCTTCATGAAAAAATCTTTTTTCTCTTATCATTCTGCCCCATGACTAGATCTCCCAGTTTTGTGTTATAAAGGCCCAAGAATCACCTGCATAAAAAGTAAATTCTCATTAGACACTGGAATTGAAGAAAAATTCCTTATAAAGAGGGATGCATGGGGAAAGGCTGGGAATACTGATAGAACAAAGTTAAGGTCACTATCACATTTTTCAGTTTCTATCGGTCAAAGATTTATTGGTCTTTTTTTTTTTTTAATTTTACTCCTTATTGCACCTAATCCAGAGACTTAAATTTACTAAATGCTCATTGACTATTTCCTAAATGAACTTGATGATTTACTGGATTTTATTTAGGACCATCTGGGAAAACAGATTCTTTATAAGTTGTCATTCCTTAGCAATGACTATTTTTATATTACTTTTTGCCCTTAAAATTCATGGAAATGTATTATTTTATGGATTCCAAAGAACATGTGGGATGAAAGAAAATTTAAAAATCCAACAGGATAGTCATAATAGTCACACTGTCCCACTCAAGTGAAATGTGCAAAATGAATCACGACAGCTGACGTGCAAACATGCGTTCTGTTAGGAGAACCTCTATCATGGCCTTGGCCCTTCTTATTTTTTAGTTTCAGAGTCAAGATGCACACAATACTTCTTCTCTGGTCTGTGGGCCAATGCTCTACCTGCTGAGCCAAACCGGCCAGGGCCTCAATGTCTCTTTAGTCCAGTAAGATTTCCAGAGTTATTTTGGTTGCTACTATTTTTCTAAAGATACAATGTTCAGGAAAATGATTTCAGGTTTTATATACATATGCCAGAGTCCTTTCTTTATTGAGTTTAGAAAAATATGTTTCTTAATCACTTTGTATTGTTTTTCCCTCTTTTTTATTTCTATGGATTCCTGCAATTTTGAAGTGCATCATATTTTATCAGAACTCGTATTTCTTTAGGCTATTAAAGTATATTAGAGTGTATTTCTGTAAACCATATTTTTAGTAACTCCACTTTCCTCTTCTTCAATGACCACAAAAGTCTCCCCAGAATCTTCTTCTCTGGCTAATGTGTTGCTTAGGCCAGGAGACTAAAACACACCCTCCTTCTTTTGGCTAATTTCAATTTCACCAAACTGAAGGGAATTAGCACCACCAATTGCTAAGAAATACCTTTACCAGGCTTACATTGATTTGCTCGTTTATTTATACATTATCTTATTGGGCATCTCATCTATGTAAGTCATGTAGAAAAAAATTTAAAATAGTGACTGTATTGCATAAACTAGAAAAAAAGTGAGAGAAATCAAATTACCATTTGTAATGCAACATTATACAGCCTTTACTATTTTCAACTATCAACTTTCTCTGAATTCCACGTTCTCCTAATCAGTTTGGGTGTAAATTCTGTCACCTAGTTATGTTGTGAGCTTCAGGAGGGCTGACATTCATTTACAAACATTTATTGAGTATTAATAGATAATGAGGACACAAAGAGCTTATATTCTAGTTGGAGAGACACACACGTAAACAAATAGCTGTGATCTAGTGAGATGTGTCTACTGATCGAGGGTTAGGGGAGCAAGGAGTATAGAACAACTAATTTCTTAGGGTAGGGCTTGAGTGTGGGAATACAGTTCACAAAGACTCTAAAGAAAATGGCAAAATGGGGCATAGTCTAAAAGGATCAGTGAGAATTTGCCAACCAGCATGAAGAAGAAAAGACCTTAGGAATAGGAAAAGAGCTAACACGGAACAAAAAGTTACAAAAAAATAAAATGTGGCACTTCTAGCAAAAAGTTTTGCCTGACTAAATTGAAGGATTTTGTAAACTAGCAGAGTGAAATCATTACTGATGCATTAGAAGGATACATCTGGTTGAAAGATGGACAGAAAGAGTGCCAGATGAGGCTGGTTTTGGTGAGCATGCCATGGCATTAGATTAGCCAAGTGATGATTTAAAAGGTTGAAGTGCAGGAAAAAAAAAAAGTGGGCCATCTCAAGAAGTAGCTAAGAATTAGAATTGATGGACTGAAAAAAAGTGGAAGAAGAGTTATGAAAACCCTGGGAAAACAGTGCTACCATTCAATGAGATCTGTAGTATATGAAGAAACGCAGGTTTGGGAATGGCGTCATATACTGGATTTAGTGTTGGAATGTTTTATTTTAAGATAATTTTGGGAAATCCATGTTGATCTCTTCAATAGGTTGGGTAATCAGGAGTGAGCTTTGGGTTAGAGATGAAGATACGAAATTAATCATGTATATATAGTGATTGATGGTGCAGGGGTGGTAGAGGTAATCTATAGACTGGGATTGAAGAATAAGAATAAGGATAGAATCCTAGGAAACCACAAC
Organism: Molossus molossus; assembly: GCF_014108415.1. Taxonomy (NCBI): domain Eukaryota; kingdom Metazoa; phylum Chordata; class Mammalia; order Chiroptera; family Molossidae; genus Molossus; species Molossus molossus. The sequence continues at coordinate 33,190,009 of NW_023425351.1, read as the reverse complement.
AGTTATTGGGGAGGTAGAAAAGGACGCCCTAGTCAAGGAGAGTGGGGAAAACTGACAGAGAGAAAGGAACAACAACACCCCCCACCTGCCCCTGCCAAGAAAAAACCATCTGGGGGAAAAATAGGAAGGCAAATGAAGTAAAGTCATGCCTTGTTTATGGCGGTTGATCCATTCCAGACTCTAGCGGTTGCACCTGGCATTGAAGGATTTCTGGGGTGCTTGAATACGTAGGCCTACAGTCCATACATACAGTCATTTTAATTTTAAATGTAATACAGGGGTGTATAATTGACTCAGTCAACCAAGCATGTGCTGTATCATTTTCACTGTCTTGATCAACTTTTGAATGAATATATTTGAAAAAATTACGATAGAGTGAAGCAGCAAAAGTCGAAGCGCGAAGTGGCAAGGGACGACTGTATCTCAAAAAAAAAATCCCATCGTGAACAGGATTATATGCCATAGGGTTGGCTAATAAAACATATATAAACTATCCCTTATATTGGGCCATTGGGATTGATATGTTTGTTTAGGTCTCATTCAGAGAACTAGAGTGGACTGGGGTTAAAGAAGTGGAGTGTTTTAGCTCGTACATGGCTGCTATTGAGAGGAATGAGTGATGTTATCACTGGCAGTTGTCCAAGAGGTTAATAGAACACAGAACTCAAAAACACCGTGAGAGAACTGTGTCCATTCCTAGATGCCCAGGGTCCAGGTTAGAGTCTGTATGCATGGCTCCCACCCTAATGAAGAATTGAGGACTTGGGAGAATGTGGTCAAAGAGAAAGACACATCCACATTTGATGTAAGATGTGGACTTGGAGAAGAAAATGGACTTTTTGGGGATATATAGATTCCTTCCTTAAGAAGGCTTTACTACTTATCTATGTCCTGTCACACTGATATCAATTATAATAGTAAACTTATTCAATTTGATTTTAGGTGAAGCTTGAGTCCTCTGTAACAGCATTGCTTTTTCATTTCCACATTGCCCAGGGCATCAGTGAAATTACTGAGAGTCTGGGAACTACCAAAGATGTCGTTTGTAATGAGAAAAATTTAATTGGAAGTCAAAATGCAAAGTGATAAGAAATAAGGAGGAGAAGCATGAAAATAGAAAGCATAGATTACTATTTTGAGAAATATAAGTAGTGAAGGAAAGAGGGGAACTTGAGAACTTAAGTATATTTGTGGAAAAGGGAAAAGTCAATGAAGATTAAAGGATAATTAACAGACCTCCAGTTAAGGTCAGAAAGAAAATATGATTTTAAAACCTCAGATGAAGGACTAAATCTTAGACAAGAAGTAGGAAACTTCCACTGTTAACAGGTTATAGTCAGATTGTTTTGTTCATTTTGACTTAAGAATGAGAGCTGGCCAGGATCCCAAATTCCCATGTTCTGGACCAGACAGATGCAAAAAATATGCAAGATCAGAGACACTAGGGTAATACACACTTGCCACACTGGCTAGCAGTTTGTCCCACATCCCTGTGAAAGTGTTTTGTACTGTGACTCCAGTAAGATGAACTGAAAGATCTACCATCTCTTCTGCTCCTTTGATTCAAGACCTTCCCTAGACTCGGGCTGAGTGCTGTGTGATGTTTCCTTTATCCAGAGTCCTTCTTTAGTCTCTGCCTGGTCTTTACTACCTACATGTGAGAAAAACAACGAAGAGAGCAACATCAAGATAAAAGAAGTTACATTCTCTTTGCTCCTCTATGCCAAGATGTTATTCCTACTATAGTAAGACCCTGGGTGTCTGTGAGCACTCTAATTTTCTGTTGCTTCTTTTTAAAGCTTTTTGGTGGCATGCACGGGGCAGGTACATCTGGAAAATGTATACTTCTTCTAGACCTCTGACTCTCACGTTGCTGAGAGAGAGGGTGGGAGGAAAGCTATCAACGTTGCACAGGAGTGCTCCAAGGGAAGAGAGTGTTTGTAAGTGAATATATGCATGAGCTGGTGGAGGAGGGAATATAGTAAAAACTTTCAGGAAATTCTGGTAAACACCCATCTTTCTTCTAATATTAAATCACTGCCCTGCAGATGAGCACGTAAGAACCACAGGAGTGATGTTGGGGCTTATGATTTAAGAGTTGGCTCTGGTAGATGATAAAGTCCAGGAAGCAAGCTCCCTTGGTGGAATGGAGGTGGAAATAATTGGAGTAAAGGCTGGGAAAGGTGAGGCTGGAATGGTGGGTGTGTCCACCTCAGGATGGCTGAGGCTTTGCCTTTTGTTTTCATCACCCACAGCACTTTCTCAAGCACTAAATACATGGCGTGTGTTCAATAAATACTCTTCAACGACTGTACATTTCAGAAAAATGTATTACTTTTAATATCAATTATGTGAGCATGCAACATTGCTAGATACAAAAGTCATACAAGCTCACAAATGACTTCAGAGACTGCCACTTTTAATTAAAGAACAATGTAGGGCCTATCAAGATACCATAAATCACAGATCCTTTCCTGTTCTCACTCAATGACTATACATTTTCTCCCTATTACTTAGACTTCACAAAGCATTGCTACCTGCAGGCAGTTACATTTCTTTACTCTTTATCGCATCTTTGAAGAGGAATAGCAGTATCATTCATCTTCTAAAACGGTGGATTTCCACTGGGTCTGAGGAAGACTCAAGGGTAGGGCACTATAGTGCGCAGCTCTTGGGGTATTGCCCCCAAGTTGAAGGATGCCTGTCATCCATTGGTGAGAACATTTTAATAAATTTATGATAACAATATGCTGGCATAAGAGGCTTACAATCGATAAAAAGGTAAATTTGATAAGTTCACATTTGTTGAAAATGAGTCCAAAAATTGAAATTGTCATATTTCTAGTTAAACAAAATGGGTAGCACAGGGCATAAAAAATACCTGAACTGTGCTAAATTTATTGACTGCATATCAGAAAAAGAACTTTTGGGAAGTATAACACACACACACACAAATAAATGCTCATTTCTTTCTTTAAAAAGTATAGTTTCCACAATTTGGACACATGTGTGTCATTTGTCACGTAGGTAACTTTGAGGAAGACAATTCCCCTTCCTGGGACTCAGTTTCCCTCTCTAAAATATGGAGGCTGAACTCACCCACTTCTAAATGTTCCCAATCTAGAGACACATGCTCTGTTATTGGCTTTGGATTTATGGCCTGTGCAGTAGAAATCTCCTTGGAGACAGATGAAGATAGGTTCAAATCTTAATTTCATCAAGTATTAGCCTTTTAAGCTTTGAGAAGTTATATCCCATTCTGCCTTAATTTCCTAATCTGTGAAATGGGATAATGCTACCTCTAACTGAATTGTTTGAGGATTCAGTGGGAGAATGAGCGCTGGAAAGTGATTGGCATGTTGGTTAGTTAATTGGCATTCACTGTGTATTATCAACAGTGCCTTTGCTTTTCTACCCTCTCCTACTCTCCTTAAAAATTCAATTTCTTGTATATTACTGACTTGCAAGTAAAAGATATTATGATAAAATCTGGAAGATCCTGTGAACTTTTGCTGAGCAATATTTGTCAAGTAGGCGTTGTGGAAAGTGAATTTTTATCTTTCAGCTTGGGAATGCCTCTGGGTTTCAATGCAGCAGACAAAGTAGCAGTAAGAGGTCAAAAGAATTCAAAAGCTATATATGACTTTGCAGTTTAGCTCTATTATATATTCAAAGACAAGCATGACATCACATGCATTAATCATAGTATATCACATAGGAATATCAACCCTCCACATGTTCTCAGCACTAGTCCTAAACTTTACAAAACCACACGAACTCAGTGTGGAATTCCACAACTTGAAGGGCGGAGAGAACTTAACCTAGAGTCACAAGAAAGTTACGAGGATAGTAAATGAGGATAGTGAAAAAGGGCTTTTATGGGTTGGATGTCTTAAGTGGACTACCAATGATTGTCTAAAATAGCCTCAGGAACCTCTTTTTCCACTTGTAAGTCCATTCATAGGTAGATTTATTTGAATTTTAAATGGTCATTTTGGACCCTAGTGGTTTAGATAGGAAAAAGTCCTCTAAAACTTATTTTTTCTTCTATTTTCTAAGAGACTCACACTATAAACAATTTTTTTTTTCTAGGAATCTATGATTGAGGACCATATGATACCCATGACCTTATCCCTCTCCTTTGAAAAGTACTATAAAGGGAGGGGGATGAGGGCAGACTTACCTTTCATCCTGTTCGCACATACAAAAGAGGGCTGAGTTCCTGGTTATCCATGTGGTTACCTGTTGAAATGCTGCTTAGCCTGCTTCATATGGGACTGGACTAAGACCTTGAGGACAGTTAGGTGGGCCCTTTATCATAAAGGGTCTTCCTGTTGTCCAGTAATTCATGAGCCAATGGCATATTACTGGGTCCTTATTTATTATCACTGACAAATGACCTTATAATACTGACTGGAGGGATTACACAGCTCACAGAAACTTTCCAAATAAGAACCATGATGTCAGAACATAGCTGAGGCCATCAACAGTATGAATGAAGATTTTGTTAGCTTCTAATGATGATGATGATTATATCAGAATGCAAGTCACACTAATTATTAGTAAAAGTTTACAAACATTAAAAAGTGCATAATAACATCTGGATCTGATAGGGCCGAAAAAGGACAAGAAAAACACAACACGAGGGCTTTATTTTTGTGATTGGTGTCCACATGATTGCAAGGAGATCATTTTCTCCATCTTTTTAATCTCCTTGGAAATAAGCTGTCTTCCAAACTTAAACAGTAGCGTACAGCATTGTGAGAAATTCTATTCCATAAGAATAAAACATTTCCAGTTGTTAGCATTATCCCAGCTTCTCTTTCCTACCTTCCTAATTCTCCCAAATCCTCATAATCAAAGATAAAAATATTAGTTGGGGAAAGTTCTCTACCTGGGAATAGAATAAAATTTTTAGATTGAATTCTGGTCTATGCAGACAGCAGACCTACTGAATTCAGGTAATATTCACATTAATGGATCTTTCCATATTCCTGCATCATAAAAGCAAAGGAGTCCTGACAGAACTATTAGACTTCATCGATTCATCAGCAGTGAATCAAGGGGAAATATTAAGTTTTAAAAAAGTATGTTCTATCTTGTGTACACCATCACACTATGGAGAAGAAAAGAAGGCAGCCCTTTTAAAAATGAGCGGTATAAAAATTCACAGTACGTACATTTTTTTGTTTTTCATGAGCAATCAGAGAAGGGGGCATTCAGTGCCCAGAATCTATATTGTACAATACAAAACAGTGTAAGTCACACAGCAGGAACACATGGACACATAATGCTAAAAACAGTGCTTTCTGGATGGTTTTCTTACTGGGTGAATACTTGGGCCAGAGATACTTAAACTCTGGGTTTCAACCAACCCTTTGCAATTAGACACAATTAAATCCTCTGACACTGTGAGGGGCCAGATGCTACAGGGAGAATCATCACGCTGCTACCGTCTACAAGCGTTTCGTCATGTGGTCAAGTGCACGGATCCCTACAAAATGACATCCAGACACAAGCCACGTGACTTCAGCCATTGCTAAGGACAGAGGTGGAGAAAAGTCTGCCTGCAGCCAGAACCTCTGCCCCCATGTTTAACATGACAGCGAGCAGGTTCCTGCCACTCAGCACAGCCATTTCCTTTCTCCCCTTGTCACCCGTGGACACAAATACATTCCTGCCAGGTCTGGAGACCTGAGACATGGTCAGGTGGAGGAAGATCAACGCGGGGTGTTAGCTCTCAGGTTTGGCTGCTTCCCCCTCGGCCTCCCCACTCTGTTCTGTTGAACTCCGCTGGGCATCCTCTCCACCTTCTGTAAGAGACAACGGAAAGAAAGGATAAAGGCAAAATAAAAACGGTTGTTCATATTTACCCACTCTCGGCACATCACATTGCGAATGTAAGAAATATTTCAGAAGTTTGAAATCCTCAGAGAAAGTGTGTTTTCTTGTTAAGTAATTAACCCATTAAGAAAATAGCTTAAGTGGGCTAGCTCATTTTGGCTTTGAGATAAAATAATAACTGAATTTTCACAAGTGATCACGTATGCTTTGGATAAATAACTAGGAAATCTCATGCCCTGGCACTCATTTTAAAAAGGTTTATGGGTGGCGGACTTCACAAGGGTCCTTAGGCCGAAATCAGAAGTGGGGAGCAAGTATCCCTTTTTATTCCTGACTTTCTTATTTTCAGAATTTTAAAAAAAATGCATTTTACATTATTTATAGTACTTGATGATAACCTGATAAGCTGATTTCTCAGTGGTCTAGTTAGTTTAATGAGATGAACCAAAGAACTTATATGCATGTATGCAACACCAATGGACACAGACAACAATGCTAGGAGGTGGGGGGGGGGGCAGGATGGGGAGGCGGGAGTCTAAGGGGGAAAAAGGAGAAACATCTGTAACAAAAATAAATTGATAAAAATTGGAGAAAACAACTTTAAAAAAAAGGAACACAAATAAATAAATAAATACAAATAAATAAATAAAATTTCCATCATCTTAAAAAAACCCCGAGAGTGGAAGATGAAAGGACATTATGCCAGCTGGTCAGTCCCCTGTCACACAGAAATGGCTCCAGCCTGCCCTTAGAGAACACACACACCACTCCAATGAACCCGCCCTCCTAACTGCGCCCTCTGCAGCAACTGCAGCTAGTGATGTGGCAAACACTGACGTTACGTGTTTTCTCTCCACAAATGTTACTTCACCTGAGGGCAAGCTGTAGGCAATCCGTGATTCAAAGATCATATATTTGCCTGTGTTAGGTCATTACTAGGCAACCAATGTGGCTCTGTGGACAAAATATTTGGGGATGTTGCAATCATGTAAATTGTAACAATGTTTGCTAAGAGCTTGTTACTGTAATCCAAATGGTTAGAGGTAAGTGGGCTCGTCCCCTCTGTAAGCAGAAATGTTGAAAAACAATTCCTTAACAAGTGTGCACAAAACCTCTCACCATATGCCATACTTTGGGGAAATTAAAAGTAGTTCTTCTACATTAAAAAAAAAATCTGTTCTAGGGAGGTCCCAAGGGAACCAGGCATTTTATAACATTCTCATACACTATTTTCATTATCAGAGCAATGACTGGGCTCCCAAGGAGTGCAGATGTCCTGAAACTAAGATGTGTAGATTAGCATGAAGCAAGAACTTGACAAACAGGAGAAACTCGGTAACCAAAGGAATGAAGTCAGACTAGGACAGATACAAGAGAGTAGAGTATTTAAAGATGAAACTGTTACATAAATACAAGATGAGGAATTTGACTCTCATGGTACTTGGGACTTTCTAGCTGACTTTTCTAGGGACTTTCTGGGGACGCTTCTCAGGATTTAGCATAAACTACAAACTGGCTAAGTAGAAGATTGCTAACAAGTCAAGGTAAACAAGGGATAGCAATCTTGTTGAGTAAGAACTAAAAAGAAGCTGAAACACCCAGGGATTACAAAAGAAGTCCCTCTCAATTCTCAGCTAGTGATATTTTGTTTGTCATTATATTGTTGTCATTATTGCAGAGCATTTGAGTGGGAAACTCTGTAAAGAGAAGTCATTGAAAAGAGGGTAGGAGTAAGACATCAGTCCCTGACTTTTATCCTGCCTTAGACTGTTATAATTCTATAGGCTACTTTTGAAGGTGATTCATCATGCCTTAATCCTACCTAGCAAAATGCTGAAATCACTCTAAGTTCATAGAGAGAAGTGTGCCAAACTACTCACCTGTCTTGTTGATATCAAGACCTGCTAATTTCAAGGCTAATTCATTGCTGTTGCCACTTGCAGATGAAACCAGGATATCATGTATTGCATTTCTTCTACCCGTTCTTCCTGAAGCAATGAAATCTGCATATGTAGTTTCCACATCAGTCATTGCTAACAAATATCCACATAGCAGGGACTAAAAATAAACCAGAGAAATTAGCAGGTAAATATAATGTTGGTCAATGGTCAACATTTCACCAAGACACTTGTTAAATGACGGCCCCATAATATGAATGTGAAATAATTGTCTTGCTTACATGTCCACAAAATAAGTAACGATTTGATTCTTGATCAAGGGTCAAGGAATTTTTTTGTAAAGGGTGTAAGAGTACTTTAGGCTTTGAAGGACATATGATGTCTGCCCCAGCTACTCAACTCTGTGGTTGTAGCATCAAAGCCATCTAAGATAAAATGTTAAACAAATATAATAAACAAATTATATTTACAAAAATAGACATAGGGCCAGATTTGGCCCAAATGCCATAGACAGTGGTCACCTTGTTTATATCATGAAATTCTTTTTCTCTAATGCCATTTTAGTCTGTTTTCAACTCCAGAGAGGAGAACTTGAGGTCAGATGCATACCAAGGTTGGGGCGGTTTGTGGAAGTGGTCCATTCTAAAGGTAAGAAGTAAGCAGTGCCTCGTCTGCAGAAAGTCTAAGGACAATGATGAAATTAACCAAAATCCAGTTTGCTTTTTATCATCAGCACACACCAGAAATTCTAAACAATGTCAGGAATCAAATACTGCCCCAATCCAGGAAGACAGTTTCCATGTGGCCCCCTTGGGAAGCCATTGCCTGAGAGGAATAACCTTTCCTGACTGAATCTTTGCAATAAAATTGCAGTTTCACAAAGGAGTCAAAGTGAACTTTCTCAAACAAAGTTGGTGATACACATCTTTAATTAAAGACATAATAAAGAAAAATATTTTCATGGTAAAATATGATACATGTGTGATAACCAAGAACACCAAACACAAATCTTACTTTCTTTTTCTATGTTTAAATTTATATCCTTCCTTGGAGGTCAAAAGAGGGATGGATACTAAGATGAAGTAATGAATTTCTGTTGGGTTAACTTATTTAAACCAAACTTTAAAATAACAATTTCCCTCATTCCTAAACTTGCCAGTTACATTTTGCTACAGTTTAAAATTAAAACTCATAGCAACAATCAAGACAAAGGAATCTTTTTAAAACATAAGAGGTATGGAGGAAGTTAAAGTAGTAGACCCAATACGTCATGGACACACACCCTGGCACTCTGAGATAACTGGAGGCCATGTACAGTGCAGTTGAGGTTGGCAGCATGTTCCCTCAGGCTGAATTCTTCTCCCAAAGCCCATTGAGGGAGCTGCTAATTCAACCTGTGGAACACATTTTATCTTCTCTCTCCTTTAAGAGGAAGCTGAAACAGGAAAGAGGAGGAATAGTATAATACAGATTTTGAGATAGGAAGTATGTGTATACCACATGCTATACTGAGACTGTGTTGTGGATCACATCCATTCTCATTCCTTCGACTGTCTCTACCATTCTTTTTTGTGTGTGGGACTATCGTTTAATGACTATTATAATTTTATTTAAAATTTCAAGGTGCTCCTCAAAATATCTCAGGTTTAGTCCTGGTTCTGCCACTGGTTATGGAGTGACTTTTGGAAAATCAGTTGACCTGGCCTTCCATTTTCTAACAAGTAAAGTGGGACATCGGGGTGACATGATCATTCATGGCACCTCATGTGAAGGCGTCAAAGCAATGATCGTTCAAAACTATCTCAATTCTAAAATCTTGAATTTGGAAATTTCCTTTTGTGGCCATAATCATCTATTCTTTTTCTTTTCCTTTTACTCTTTTTTAAAAAAAATTTATCTGTATTGTTGAATGTATTACAGATGTTTCCCCCCTTTTCCCCCATTGACCACCTCTTCCCCACTCCTGCCTTCCCCACACTATTGTCTGTGTCCATTGGTTATGCATATATGCATATAAATTCTTTGGTTTATCTCTTCCTGTCCCTCCTACTGCCTTCCCTTTGAGGTTCATCAGTCTAACAACCAATTTATACTTCTTAATCCCTTCACCTTTTTCACCTGTCCCCCAAACCCCTCCCATCTGGCAACTAACAAAATTTCTCTGTACCTATAAGTCTGTTTCTGTTTTGCTTGTTCATTTTGTTTGTTGATTCAATCAAAATAGATTGAATAGATATGTATTTATTGCCATTTTATTATTGTTCATATTTTTGATCTTCAAGCAGACCCTTCAACATTTCATATAATACTAGTTTAATGGTGATGAACTCCTTTAGCTTTTTCTTGTCTGGGAAACTCTTTATATGTCCATTGATTCTAAATTATAGCTTTGCTGGGTAGAGTAATCTTGGTTGTAGCTCCTTGCTTTTTATTACTTTGAATATTTCTTGCCACTCTCTTCTGGTCTGCAAAGTTTCTTTTGAGAAATTGGCTGACAGTCTGATGGAAGCTCCCTTGTAGGTAACTAACTGCTTTTCTCTTGCTGCTTTTAAGATTTCTCTCTGTTGTACCTTTTGCATTTTGATTATGGTGTATCTTGGTGTGGGTCTCTTTGTGTTCATTTTGTTTGAGACTGTCTGGGCTTCCTGGACTTGTATGTCTGTTTCTTTTACCAAGTTAGGGAAGTTTTCTGTCATTATATTTTCAACTGGGTTTTTAATTTCTTGCTCTCTCTCTTCTCCTTCTGGCACTCCCATGAGGTGAATGTTGATACCCTTGAAGTTGTCCCAGAGGTTCCTTACACTATCCTCATTTTTTTTGGATTATTTTTTCTTTTGGCTATTCTGATTGGGTGTTTTTTGCTTCCTTATATTCCAAATTGATGGTTTGCTTCTTAGCTTCACCGACTCAACTATTGATTCCCTATACATTGTTCTTCATTTCAATTAGTGCTTCCTTCTTTTCTGACTGTAAACCCTTCATTTCCTAGTGGTCCTTTTTTATGCTCTTGAGATCCTCACTAAGTTCCTTGACCTCAGTTTTGAACTCTGCATCTGTGAGATTGCTTATCTCTGTTTCATTTAGTTCTTTTCCTGGAGTTTTGTTCTGTACTTTCATTTGGGACATGTTTCTTTGTCTCCTCATTTTGTGTTTGTTGCTATGTCTCCTAGGCTTTGCAGGGTAGCCTATTATAGTAGGTGTCCTGTAGGGTCCAGTGGCACAACCTCCTTGATCACCGCAGGTGGGCCCTTGAGATGCACCTTTCATGTAGACTGTACATCCTTCTGTTGTAATTGAGCCTTGATTGCTATTGGCATGTACGTGGGAGGGATTTACTCAGGCTGATCAGCTGCAAAGCCTGGCTGTGTCCACTGACCACTGATCGCTGACCTTTGACTACCTTGGAGGATCAGCCATGCAGTGGCCCACCACACAGAGCAAGAGTTACTTCAGCAGGGCTCTGGTACCCACTGAATTCACTTAATGAATCAGGTTATATCTTTAATTATTTTAACCCTTTACATTCTAGTTTACTCTAGGTCCACCAATTCATGTAGCTTCTAATTAGCATCAAGAAGTCCCTCCAGCCCTGGCTAGGTGGCTCAGTTGGTTGAAGCATCATACCATACACCAAAGGTTGTGCGTTTGATTCCCATTCAAGGCACAGACCTAGGCTGTGGGTTTGATCCCCAGTCAGGGTACCTATGAGAGGCAACCAATCAATGTTTCTCTTTCAAATTGATGTTTCTCTTTCTCTCTTCTAGCTTCCTCTCTCTCTAAAAAAATCAATAAAAACATATCCTTGGGTGAGGATATTTTAAAAAATGCCTCTTATCTACTGTGACCTTGAGCTTCCTTCACCTCACCTGGGAAGACAGCATGGTGCCTTTTCTCTGATCTTACTCCTGGATGGCTAGTGTTACCAGAAAAAGTCACAAAATTGTGCCAATTGGCTCAACTAGAAATTTGTGACACTATAATTAGTATACACTCTGAGTTGTTGGGAAATTCTTTTGTTCACCTCTAGTTGACTCTTCCTTATGCTTTTCTTGGTAGGAAGGATTCCAAATCGTTTCTATCCACACAACAGACTCTACCTGCCATTCAAAATGACGCATATCTTCCTTTTCTGAGAAGATATGGGACATCTGTGGCAAATTCTCTTAAATCTCTTCCTCTCCTACACATCACTCTGTAATCACTATTCTTCTTTCCTAGGTGAACTGACTTCTTTCTTTTAGAGGCATGCTGCCATTCTATTTCCTACTATCTCCTGTAGGAACTTGCTCCGTCCATTTTTATTTTCCCTCAGTAATTTGAGTCTTCTTTCTCCCCTGGATTTCGCCCTTAAATTTATAACCATGTTCAACTCTTCTTTTACTAAAAAAATTGAACCAACCTTCCAAACAAATACCCTTTCCTCAACATCCACTCATCTTTGCATAGACTAATCTTTTCCATTTGTTTAACTTCTCAGAAGAGTTCAGCTATTTTTATATTCACTTTCTTTGAACAAACCTTTAGAATTTTTATATTTCATTGTTTTTTTTTTCTTCTTTATTGATTTTTATCAATAAAGAGAGGTAGGGAGAGGTAGGGAAATAGAAACATCAATGAGTGAGAATATCGATTGGTCGCCTCCTGCATCCCCCCCCCCACGCCACATGTGCCCTGCCTGACTGGGAATTGAACCAGTGACCTCTTGGTGCATGGGTTGATGCTCAACCACTGAGCCACACCAGCCAGGCTTTATTGGTTTTTATATAGAATATTTTATGGAGAATACTTTCTTTTAGACCACGGCGATGATCTTTATTACCATGAAGGGACAGCTGAATGTTAACATTTCTTGGTAGCAGCTATCCCATTTGAGCTCTCTGTGATGAATGATGCTGCGAGCTACATTCTCCTCAAAACTCTCCCTTGGCACATATAGCAAGTTATAGAGGCCTGTTTATTATTATAGGATCAGACCTATCTGTATTTGAATCTAGACTTTCCATTAACTTGTTATGCTATGGCTAATCTCTCTATACTCAGTTCTCATCTATAATTAGTGATTAATATACTTAGTAGTCAAGGTGGCTATTGAAAATTTATTTGGATTATGTATCTACAGAGGCTAACACAATGTTTTGCACATGTTGGGGAGGTGCTGATGAAAACACCAGCTGTCACTTTCTTAGCTTCCACGATATCTTACTACCCTGGTTCCATCCTGCTGGACCTTTGTATTCTGCACAGACTACACTTCTCTTCTTAGGGTCCCCTGTTGAAGTAAGGGCACATTTTGTAGGAATAAGGACCAGTCCTTGACCTTCTTTATTTCCTGACTTGAAAAACTCACCTGGTCCCAAGGCTTCTAATTCCTCACTATGGCTAATGCAGAAGTATGCATCTCCTATGGAGGCTATTCTCTGAAGCTCCTCACACATCAGGGAAACTGCTACCAAACAGGGATTTCCACTTGGTTTTGCCCAAGCATTTCAAATTCAATAAAACAAAACAAGACCACAGCAACACACACAAACGAGAAAACTGACCTCATTGAGACATTATGCTAGAGCATATTTTTACTCATTTCTCTCCCTTGATATCCATGTCTACTCACTTACCCAGGTCATGCTGGATTTTATTAGATGTCACTCATTTACGATTTGTGAAAGTTTGAAAAAGTTTGTACCAGGATTATGGCTATCCAGAAAGAACACACTTTCGTTGCTTTAACTTCAACCAGTCAGTTGGATAGAGTAAAAGATAATACCAGTGATTGTGAGGAGAGCTAATTCCTGTAGCCATCTCCTTCCCTTAAGCATTTACGAAATCTATTTATTAGGCTGATGTGCACCCAATTTTAAATGTTTAAGGAAACAGAAACTAAGTACTGGGCATTCAATTATGGTAGCTATTATAATTATTATTATAATTATAGTTGTTATTGTAGAAATAGTATTTTTTTTATTACATTTTCTTTCTCCAGGCAATAGACTTATTTTTCAGTAAAACAAACAATAACAGATAAATAGCACATATAAAAATATGAGAATGAAGAATACAATTATATTTTTAAACAAAATACATAGATGCTCTGAGTTCTATATTTTTTCTTATATTTTTACATGCATGGTATCTGTCATTTTTTTTCTTTCAGTTAAACATGTAGGCACAGCTCTTCAATTATACCAAATATGCCACTGTCTTCTAACTTGCAATTTTGCTTAGAAATTCTGGGGAAACTATTGCCAAATGATGGTTTCTGACAGATATTCACCCCAAAATGACAAAAGTCACAAAAATTCTAATGTCAGCAGCTGGTAGAATCTTAATAGAGAAGTATTTAGCACACAGTCTGGCTTTATAAAAATAAATGAATCAGAATAAAACCTGGACAATTTACCAAAAGTGGGCTTTGATTCTTCACTAGAGTTTCCCTATTTATGTTGCTATAATTAGACTTTTCTAGACATGACAAAATGGTAGTATTGGATATAAACAAGACACCATGCTGTTATTTTTTTGAATCCAGTTTTACAAAAGAGCCAGTTGTACTAATATTCAAAGTCTGATTGGAGAGGGGAAAAGATATGTTATTATTTAAGTACTGTATTATTTAAAGGTAGATTAAATTGTAAAGCACACATCTCTAAATATTGATATATAAAAATCCACAACTAAGAAATAAGCTGGCTCTTTCTTTACCCCCTCTTTAAAAAGCCTCCTTTCTCACTCTAACAAAAGCAGTACACTGGTAGTCTAGATTCTTCCTTTGTATAACAGTTTCCTAAACTGAGAATCATGGTTCCTGCTGGTCTCTTCCTTGTTTATGCCCTTTACCTTTTTAACATCACATACACAAATTATTTGAGAAAATAAACCAGAAGATTTTACTCGAGTAGAATTGACAGACGTAGATAGATTGCAAGAGGCTAGGAAAAGTATGTACTTACGTGTCCTATATTAAACAAATGGAAGCGTTGCACATAGATGTATCCTAGAAGAAGTTGGGCCCGTGAGGCTGCTAAAATGATTTTTATAGTGACATTGAGTCATGAGCCAAATGGTGACTGGATACCATGCTAATTTTACTCCTGTAAATGGGGACACATGAAATGAGACGCACTGGCTTGGAAGAAAGAATGGAGAGAATGCCATCAGCATGCACTGGGGGCTTCTTTCTTTCTCATATGAATGGAATGATGTAAGTTCAAAAGAGAAGGAAAATTCTTCCTGTCCCATTATTACAAATGCAATTCTTGAACTTCTCAACTGTAACTTTATAAAATTGTGGGAAGTATTAAAAGCCCCTGAGTAAATTTCTGTGTACTTTGGGCTTGGTCTACATTAGTGTTTCTGAAGTATTTTGGTTTCAGATTTTCATTACATTCTCAAAAATGAGTGAGAACTCCAGTGAGCTTTTGTTTCTGTAGTTATATCTGCCAATATTTACCATATGAGATATTAAAATGGAAATAAATTAAATATTTATTAATTACTCAGAAATATAGATAACAAACCATTAAATGTTTCCATAAATGTGTTTAATGAAATAAAATGTATTTTCCAAAGCAAAAAACAAAGTGACCAGAATGGCATGTTTTGAATTTTGCAGTTCTCTGGCTTAAACTTGCAAATGTCTGGCTTAATAAAAGACATCTGGTTTCTCATATCTGCTTCTATAATCAATCTGTCTCAATCTGTTGTTGTAGTTGAAGTC
Organism: Molossus molossus; assembly: GCF_014108415.1. Lineage (NCBI taxonomy): Eukaryota > Metazoa > Chordata > Mammalia > Chiroptera > Molossidae > Molossus > Molossus molossus. The sequence goes on along the minus strand of NW_023425351.1, from coordinate 33,174,553 downwards.
TGCGAAGAAAATCTGGCCTCACACAGAATTTTTAGTTGGAAAAGTAAGAAGATTATAATAGCCTTTTGGAATAATTGTGGATTTAAAAAAATTTGCGATGCAGAATCTAAAACCATAGTAACATGTTTTTTAGATTCTGTTTTATTAAACACTATTGTATACCTACCCCTTTAAATAAATCTTTTGCTTATGCAGATTTTGAAAAACTATCAGGCATTAGTCATTTGGTAAATATTGGTTTCCTGGGTTATATAAAATTTCCAAATTCTATCATATTTCATTATACAACGTTACATTTGTTAGTATAGTCACCTAGCTCATCAAAAAGGTCTTTAAGAATTGGGAAATTGATAAGTTCACAAGAATAAATAACTTTTCCAAAACCATAATGTTTGTTTGTGAGCTCAGATTATTTCATTGGCAACAGATGCAGTTGGATTTCACATCCCTTGAAATGACAAGCTCACTTTGATCATTTCCAAGGAAATCTGCCATATACCCAACTTTAAGAAACCACAGTGTGCCTGTCAGTTGTTCTTTCAAGCAAAAATGGGGGTACACGGGAAAAGGTGCTGGTTCAGCCTCGGTCCTGTGGTCATCGTGCTGTCCTTGAGATGGCGTGCCCTTTGGCACATGGCAGCACTGCCTCACGACTTCCCGTCTCATCACACAGAATATTAAGACAACTCCTACTCACAGGTCGAGATCTGACAAAATAGTACTTTTTTTTTTTTTTTTTTTTTACTGCTTCATCAAGTACATTCTTAGGTGGATCTCACGCTTAGAAAGTATCAGCGGTGAGTGTGGGGTGGTGAATACTAGGGCTGCTAGTAGAGTTGGTGCCACTGACTTGACCAGTGCCCAGGTGCTCGCATTTCCCCACCATGCTTGTGTACCTATGGTGCAAATGTCACACATGTAAACAAGGCCGATAGCACTAGAATTACTACAGAAATTATTTTGAACTTGGGAACCTATTGTAAATGTCTCAGAAATTGACTGAAAGGGCTTGGGGGACATGCAGGAATCCAGGGACCAAACTGGAGAACCACCGATGTACACAGTAAGAGGAAGCTGTCTGATGAACACTATTGAGAAGGAAACCCTTTTGTAAAGAATTTAAGCAAATATTCCCTCTCATTACTGAAGAGTTTACCATCAGCCAAGGCATCCTACAGGCACTGGCTTCTTATATAATCTTTTCCAAACCAGATCCTATCAGGTGTATATAATGATGCCCTGAATCATCAAGACCAGGCTAAATCATGCTCATGATCTTTTGGGGAAAGTGGAGAAATATATTGTATTTTTTATACAAATTTACATCAGAAAACAGTCAAAATAAAAAGAGATATGATTCATCTAATGTGAAAAATGATTTATATGAAACATTTCTTAATGTCAGATAATGTATTACTATAAATAAACAACCCATTGTTTAACATACGTACAACAAATTACAATAAATTTATTTTTTAAATAAAAAAAGAATTTAAGCAAATAATGAATTCCAAGACTATTCTGGAAGTATCAGCTGATCTATGTCCATGATAAGTATTACCTATCTTTTTCTCTTTCCTTTTACTATATAAGGATATTACATGTTTAATTCAATTTTAAAAAACAATCTAATAGTTTATGTCCCAAAACAGCCTCTTAATCTCACAGATCAAGGTCTCATGAACTCAGGACAGGGTTTTGGAACTTGATGCTACTCCAATCCCCTTTCCCTCGAGTTGGTCTATAATTTTGCCACATTTTGGAGTGAATGACAGCAAAAAAAAAAAAAAAAAAAATCAAGAACCTCAACCAGTTAATTTGAAAATGTCCACAGAAGTCTCCTCTGTTAAGGCATAATTGTAATTCCTGCACAGATCATGGCTTGCGTGCTCTCGAGTACCATTTGGCATAACAGGGGCCCATATTGCCCTTGAGAGGAGTTTGGACCGTGTCCTAGCAAAACCAGACTTAAAAAAGGTGATCTCACATACTGAGTTGTGTCACAGAGATATACCAACATCTATTAACCAGGTCAAGCCAAATCGTTTTGTTTTGTTTTTGAATTCTAAGCTCAAGGCACTGACTTTTTTTTATCACATAACATTGCTAGAATAAAATTTGCCTAATATGTGAAAAAAAATGTCCTTTAATGGTTTTCACAATGTGTTTTTGACAAATACTATTAGACATAACATCCCATCTTCTTAGTTGGGGAAAGTTCCTCACCTCTTCCCTGGCTGTCACTATGTAATAAAAATTCTCATTCAAAAAAGTTACAATATTTGATACAAATGATTATTCTTCTCAATTTTCATCCTATTCATCATTTCTGATGTGATCACTGTGATATTATATATATATATATATATATATATATATATATATATATAATCTCCTTTTTTTTTTTTTTTGACACGGGTACATTTTCATATTGTTTTGTAAATTCACAACCTAGTCGACTGTACCATTACTGAATAGAAACTTTCTTTTGCCAAGATTCAAATCCTGTTTTTTCTTTCCACAGTGCTTCACAAATCAAAACTTTAGAATGAGAAATCTAACCCTGTAAATTTTATGAAGTCAGAGACACAGGCTGTCTTACTTGAGGAAATATTTTCACTGTCTATTTAGGCATCAACAAACAGGTGACCTTAAAGCTACTCATAAATCCCTTTGCTCATTTCTAGCTGTCCTTTTTTTACCATAGCTAACAACAGCAAGTTCTTTATTTTTCTGTGTGGCTTGAGTCTTTTGAAAACATTTTTTCAATTACAGTTTGCTTTCGATATTATTCTGTATCAGTTTCAGAGGTACAGCATAGAGGTTAGATAATCATATACTTTACAGAGCGATCCCTCCGATATTTTAAGTACCCACCTGGCCCCATGCATAGTTATCACAATATTATTGACTATATTCCCAATGCTGTACTTTACATCCCATGACTGTTCTGTAACTATTAGTCTGTACTTCTCAATCCCTTCACCTTTTTCAATTTTATGCATATTTCATTTTCTACTCTTCACAGAAAATCTTGCCTACTGACTTTATGGACAAGATCAAGGTCATCCTACATAAATTCCATCAATTCTTCTCTATTATCACATCAAAAGTTGTCCCTCTATTCAAGAGTCTTTTGCTACAACATTAACATCTGACTGTTTGATTCCATCTTCTCTCCCATTATTGGTCTTCAATTCTGCCGTGTGCTTTCTGCAGTATCTTGTTTTCCCTACCTCCCCAAGGCCTATAAAATTGCTTACATTTTCCTGTTGTAAATAATTCCTCCTTTTAACTCTGAATGTTCTTTAATATACACACCTGTTTTATTTTTATTTATTGCCAGGCTTATAGGAACAGAGGTAGAAACTAATTGTTCCTGCTTCCTCCATGTTGCTTTACTTTCGATTCCTTTGCCATTTGACTTGTATAGTTATCAATTCACTATTCTTTTCTCGAAGAAAGGCTATTACAAATCTATCACAAAATTCAATAGACTTTTCACAGTAATAATCTGTATCAAATTATACACAGCATTTCACATCGTCATTACTCTCTTCTCTAAATATTTTTCTCCCTTGGCTGCCACAGATACTGTAATTTTCATTCCTCCATAACCTTCTCGTCATATTTCTTCTTGCTCTTTCCTCTGCTTACCTCTTAAAGAATCGTTATTCTCTTTTTTGTTTTTTATGTTCTGTTTGGCAATCACATTTACCCCAATGGCCTTAAGTGCCACCTGTATATATGTGACTATCAAATCTATAAATTTGGGGCTTGATATTTTGAGAACTTTTACTGCCTATTGGGTATTCCAGCATCGATGTCCTTGAAAACTCATGTGTAGTAAGTTCAAGGTGGAGTTTCTTGCTTCATCTTCACCTTCACCCTCAAGCTAGTCATTCTCCTCATACTGTAGTGTATAGTACCATTATTTCCTTAGGTGTCTATGATAGAAATGTTACAGTTGTCTTCTATTACTCCATCTCACTAATTCCTCACATCCCATCATTTCATAAACCTCATTGTTTCAGCTCTATCCATTCAGAGTCGCTTTAGTATTCTTCATTTCCATTCTTTGGTCATTGCCTTCATCATCTCTTTCTTGACTATTGCAATTGTGAGCTAACTACTCATTTACCTACACCTGTTCTTCTTCAAACCCTATTAATCTAAAACCTAAAAATAATAATAATATTAACTTTATTACAGTGCTTATTTAATTTGCCACTGTGCAAGAATTATTTCCAAGTTACTTTAATAGGGATATATTATGTCTTCCTTGAAATCTGGCTCTTTGATTTTTGAGTCCCCCACAGTGATTGGAACAGGATTTTGTTCTTACATCTACAAAAAGTGTTTCATAGATCGGATTTTAATTATCTTACTCAATATCCTCATTGATTAAGCACATTTGTCAAGGTCATACCATTGTCAATAGTGAAAGGGAATGGGAAAGTATGTTTCCTTATTCCTACTCCGTTCATTTTCTTGTCTCATAAAATTTTTACATTAAGGAGATGAACTGTAATCATTTCCACTAATACACATTTCTTCTATCTATTCTTCATTATAACAGAGGATTTAAAATATAACAGCAACCAAAAGCACTTTAGAATTCCTAGTAATTTCTCCTATTTTCATTTTATCGAGGGCTACTTTTTTTTTTTTAAAGGTTTTTACAAAAATATATATGACTAAAGTAGCAAATTACTGCATGGAATGATTTGTTCTGTCCTCTTATTAGGGCTTTTTACATCATTTATTTAATAGTGCAAAGGGTTTATAAATCATTTATCAGCTACTCTTTGCAGCATCCCTGTTGAGACAATTAGCTGAAGAAGTACTGAGGGTTGGCAAGTGACAAGTAATATTACTTGTACATTATAGAGGAAGAAACGAAAGCAGAGAGAGGTTAATCGACTGGACAGTGTCTTACACAGTCAGTGGTAGTACTGATGCAAGACTGGGAACCTGGGGTTATTCACATCAAAATCACAGAAGCATTAAGAGCCTGGGGCTGGTGCTGTTCTTTGTTATATAATGTAGTGCTTTCTAAATTGTTGTCTTATATTCTCCTTTTCTGGCTTTGTATGAGTCCAAAGAGGAAAGATATTGTTAAAATATATACCTTTTCCTTAAACTAAGACTATTTTTTCTACGTCAAATAAATATTTAGCTTTTAAAAGGATGTTTGAACATTGACACATTTCTTCTCAAAATAGCTCATTGTGAACATTTCCATCTTTAAAATTACAATAAAAGGTCACATCAAGCTCAGTCGTATTTTTTCTTTAGTCTGTTCCAAGTTTTAATAATCACCATAAACATCATGAAACAGCTTTTGTTTACTAGTGCATTATCAATAATAATAACAGAACTATCACATAAATGCCAGATATGACACTAAGAAGTTTATGTGAATTATATAATTTCAATTTCTCAATAGCTCTACCAAATAGGTAGTCTCATTATCTCCATTTTAAAGATGAAATAACAAAGGTTTAGAAATGTTAAGTCATGAAGCAGGAAGCTGATTTAACCACTTATTAAAGTAGTTGTCATTTTCTTTTTCCTTGTTTTTTTTATCCTCACCTGAGGACATTTTTTCATTTTTTATTCAGATAGAGCGGGAAGGACAGAGAGGAAGAGAAAGAGAGAAACATCGACAAGAAAAGGACATATCGAGTGGCCGCCACCTGCATGACCCAACCAGGGCCGGGGACAAACTGCAGCCAAGGTACATGCCCTTATTGGGAACCGAACCCGGGGCTCTGTGGACTGCAGGCTGATGCTCTAACTGCTGAGCCAAACTGGCCAGGGCAGCAGCTGTCATTTTCAATATTTGTTTTACAGCATACTATACTTTACTTTCTGTTTTTTTGTTTGTTTATCCTCACCCGAGGACATTTTTCCATTTTTTTGTTCAGATAGAGTGGGAGGGAGAGAGAGGAAAAGAGAGAGAGAGAGAGAAACATCGACGTGAAAGGGACACATCGAGTGGCTGCCTCCTGCACGACCAACCAGGGCCGGGGAAATACTGCAACCGAGGTACGTGCCCTTGGTGGGGACCAAACCCAGGTCTCTCTGGATCACAGGCCGACGCTCTCATTGCTGAGCCAAACCAGCCAGGGCTATTGTCTGTTTTTGAGACATTATTCTGTAAGGTGATATTTTACTGACATCCCTACAGAATCTGGCTTTTCATTACTACCATCTGATTCACATAATATTAATTGACACCACCTGCTCTTCCTTGATTTGTATGCTAGTTCCATAAACACTTGACATTTCAACTCCCACGTATCTGGACTATTCATCCAGGTGATGGTTCTTATCTCAGACACCGCGCTGTCAGGGCTGCCCTGCGACAGGAAAAGCTCACTCACTAGGTACCATGAGTCCGAGAGGGAGTTACCAAATTGTTTGACACCTGAAAAAATAATTCCAATATATGAGAAAAAAATCTGCAAAACTGCAATAAAGACCTGTATAATTAATATTTTAACACTAATGCCCTGCCAGTGTGGCTCAGTGGTTGAGCATCTACATGTGTACCAAGAGGTCACTGGTTCGATTCCTGGTCAGGGTACATGCCCAGGTTGTGGGCCCAATCCCCAGTGCGGGGCATGCAGGAGGAGGCCAGTCGATATTCCTACTCATCGATGTTTCTATCCCTCTCTCCCTCTCTTTCTCTCTCTCTAAAATCAATAAAGAAAAAAAAATTAAATATTTTATCACTAATGACAATACATCTCAGCAACTGCAGGGTCACTCTGCTCTCATATAGTTATCTAGAAATTGTATTGAATCTTTGATTTGGCTACATTTAATACATTTAATAAAGTGTAGTGTGAAGCTTCCGAAAGTGTCACTGCCTGGGACTGAGGCAGGTTTGAGATGGCCCTGCTCGTGAGGAATAGAAGTGATGTGAGCGGGAGGCGCGGAGAGCGAGAGAGCAGGTGTCTGTGGGAGAGAACTCCCGGTGCGCAGAGCCAGGAAGTCGTGACTGACTGAGTGGGGAGCCTGAAGGTAGGGGGCCTTACAGTGAGAATCCTGGGAGCGCTTCCAGATTTCTAACTTGGATGAATGACAGGATGGCACTCTTTAGGGAATGCTGGAGGAACAGTAACAGCAGCAAAAGTCTAAGAATGGCACTTTAACATACCACAGAGCCACATTTAAAGTAAATGTGGCCGCATTTTACTTTTTGAATGAGTGAAAACGCATTAATTAAACACACACATTCCCACACATGCTAACATCTGCTCTTCTGCAATCAAGTACTTTCTGCATAGCGTCTGAAGATCTTTTCCAATTGCAATAGTGCTTAAACACTCCAGTATGCCTCTTTTCAGCCAGAGAGAAAAACAGTTGCTATGACTATGTTTGAACATATTTTAAATATATGTGTAATCATTGCCAATGTATCTGCTTTGCAGATACTAGTTTCCTATGTAGTATTTAATATCCTCCTTTATCGGAAATGGAATTGCTTCGTATTATAATTAATGGTTTTCATCTTATTATATGTCTGAATGTTAGAACTGTTGATTTATCTCTCTGTTTATGTGATGATCTTCAGCACAAAGTTTAATGGTCTTCATCTCTACCATCACTACTTGTTATTTAAAGCATTTCCCATCCATTCACTTTAAATGGGATTTTGCAACTTTGCAGGCTTTCAAAGTCAGTGAGATAGGCTCCAGAGAGAAAAGGGAATGCTGAAGAACAGCAATTTGAATTGAACAAATTTAAGTAATGAAGTATTACTCTAGCCATTAAGAAATATATATTAATATTTACATAACATATAATGGATATATTAATAAATAGTTTAAAAAAGATAATTCACTGAACAAAGTATCTTAAAGTATGAATTAAAAGACGTACTTCAATCACTATTTTAATGAAATTAAAATATTTTTGTCAAATGAGGGATTAACAATAAGTGCCTTTTGGTCCAGGAAACAAGTTATCTGGAAAACATTTTGTAAATTATCAAAATGACTTTACTCTCAATATAGATAATCTCTACTCTCAATTCTATTATCAATACCAGTAATTATCATTATGATTCTATTTTATTATCAGGATCATTCAAGAAACTGTTTAAAGTGCTGAACATTGTTTTTTTTTAATTTTTTTTTTATTTTTAATCCTCACCCGAGGACATTTTTCCATTTTTTGTTCAGATAGAGTGGGAGGGAGAGAGAGGAAGAGAGAGAGAGAGAGAGAGAAACATTGACGTGAAAGGGACACATCGAGGGGTTGCCACCCGCACGACCAACCAGGGCCGGGGACAAACTGCAACCAAGGTACACGCCCTTAGCGGGAACCAAACCCGGGTCTCTCTGGTCCACAGGCCGACGCTCTAACCACTGAACCAAACTGGCCAGGGCTGAACATTAGTTTTAAAAAATAAAAAAACAACTTATCTGATGAAGAAGTTATAATGAACTCAGAAATTACAATATCTCCAAATAGAAACTTTTCGGCTGCAGTAAAAACCACTTGAGTGTGAAGATTTTCTGTTTTTCTAGTTTGCATTCCAAATCTCAGAAAAGGGTTCTATGCTTACTGCAGGGTACGAAGTAAATATTTAACAAATAAGAACTCTTGAATTTATTACCTTGAGGTACCAATTATTATTTATTTTGTATGAGCATGACTAGAAGATTTTTATTTCAGCACTATGAATTGATAATGTCTTTATCTAATACCCATAATATTTGTATCAACCAAACTTATTTCAGTGCTCACTAGAAGACCTCACGCACTCTGATTTTCTAGGCTTTCAGTTTTGCATATCACTTCATCAGTGCTTGCCAGCTTCTGACACTGGCATAGCATAACCAAAGAATAAAAACATGCAGGACAAGCACGTACCAAAGAACTAAATGAAACACTTCACAGATGCAAGTCGAGCAGTGCTTAGACATCCATCTGAGTGCTTCATCTGAACAGAGCCCTTCAACCCTGCTGCACGTATAAATCACCTAAGATGACTTTTACCAGTGGCTAGCCCCACTATCATATATTCAACTAGATTATAGTAATAACTTTTGGATTGAGAATTTTATTTCACTGACTGCAAAGGCAGCACACCAACTGATAGCAAATGTGTGTGTGTGCACGCGTGTACTCAAGCACACACATATGATTCCCAGTGTTTTCAAAAATCGTGGGGCAGGGTTTATCATAGCTATTGAGTTTAAGTGCCATTTATCAAGTTATTAAGGTGCAAGCAAGGAGGGAAAATAATTTAAAGACAAGTCTTTTGTTTTTTAAAGCCTTGAAGAAATCTTTAAGATATCAATACGAAATGGTGGAACACAAACATCTTGTTGCTTTCTTTACTCTCTAGTCTGTGGTGATACAAACAACAAATGTTACCCTGGAGTTTAAATTAGGGAAGACTATGTTGTATCAGGTATGGCCAAACATTACCCCTAACTTCCAATTAACTTTTTCAAACGAATCAATGTCTGTTCTCTTTCCTCTTCCCTTCTCCCTTCATGTCAACCCTACCCCCCACCTGTTGCCCCAAATACTGTCTCCTTTACTAGGATGTGTTTCTGTGCTTATTGTTACATAATATGTCAATGATAAAAGATCATAAATGCAGGCAGAGGCATTTCAAGAAGAAAGAAAAATGCCTCTACACATATTTAACGTAGAGATAGCATTTCCAAATGAGTTACAGAAAGCAAGAATTAAAAATTTAATTATGGCAAAAGTTTGCAAATAATGTTATCAATCCTTATAAAGAGGCATGAGAGATGAGGCCGAGTGGGAACGTGGTGTTCTGAACAATGACAATATGCAGTTATTGCAATCTATTATGTGCTACCCTTGAGATTTAGAAGACAGGTCTGAGCACCGTCACTATCACATGTTTGCCATTTTTTTGTTGAGCAAAACATTTAACTTCGTTGGGCGTCAGTTTTCATGCCTCCAAAATGTGGGTTCCCAGGCTAAGAAAAATATTTCCAATCTTTTCATGGTCTAAGAGTTGCTGACCTTAGTGTTTTTGTGCCCTTTGTAAAGGCCAAGTTTTCACAAATGATAGCATTCTTCTAAAAGCCTTTAGAGAGAGGAAAAGCTATATATAGAAAGCCCATTCAGGGTGCAGGGGTTCTCAAGTCTGATGGCTATTTATAACCAGGCATAGGTCAGTAGGACAATACATTTGCTTTAACTAGTAACTGCCCAGGTTTTTTGGAGTTAAAGATAAGTCTTTTATTTTTCTAAGCGTTGATTTAAGAAACTGTTGAAAACAAGAATTATTTTAATGTACTTATTTGGCCTGGCATGGAACATGCTTCAATTGTTAGTTGGCTTGGCGTGGAACGTGATTTAAACGGCTGCATTTGGCTTTGGACATCCATCTGGTTTTCACCCTGCTGTTCAATCATAGAGCTCTCATAGGACAAACATGTGTAACTGGTCAGAGCTCCTACTGTGAGTATTCCTCATAGTTGTTTTGCCCTCATGAATTCCATGCCAATTTACTAAAATTTCAACGCAGATAGAAATTTATAAATTTCTTGGAGAACTTATTTGCATTACTATGACTTCACTGATTTTATTTTAATATAGAGGACTTCACCAAATTCATAGACATTTGATAGAGTACAAAACAAAAGAAAACAAAATCATCATTTTGAAAAATCCTGAAAATAGAACCTCTCAAGTAGAAAATGAGAGAGAGTCTGTGTGTGTGAGTATATGTGTGTGTGTGTGTGTGTGTGTGTGTGGTGTGTAGGGGAGTGGGTTGCAGAAGCTGTAGTATGTTCAATTTCACATTCCTTCCTTTAATAAAATGAATGTTGTTCCTCTTGGGAATACTGAAGACAGTAGCAGCAGATTACAGAGAAATAGCTGCAGTACTATGACAATCCTACCCACCTACAGAAAAATATAAATAATAATTTTAGCCGCTAGTGATTCTGAAATTTCCTTGAACTTTGTCAATATAAAAGAATGCTCTAAAAAACATGTTTTGCAAATAATATGGCCCAAAAGCTTATCAGTAGGCATTCCTATCCACATTCAAATCATTTAATAGTATGTCTAATGTAGGTACTATACCTAAATATAATGGGATGATATGTAAATCATTAAAATTAGATAAATTCTGTCAATTATATCAGTAGTCTGAGATCCAGCCTTTCATCTCATGGATACTTCTGCTATAGACCTTGGCAAATATGTATTCTGTGTTGGTTTTATCATTATCCTTAGAAACATGAGGACTCATTATTCTTTCAACAAATTTTATTGCTTATATTCCATCTGTCAGTTATAGTGCTGGGTCCTCAGAATCAGAAGTAAACACATGAACAAATACAAGGGCAAATACCTTTGCTACCATAGTAACTTTTTTTCTATTAGTCATCCATCAGTCATCCAATATGTGTCTTCACATTGAATACCAACAAGGAGTCAGAGGCTAACCCCCGAGGACATAACTATGAATGAGATGGATAAGCCCCAGATTTGATGTCCTAGCATCTTTTGTCTTGCCACATAATGAGACATCTTTATTATTCCCTTTGCTCGAAGTTTTTATCTCAAATTGCTAATGAAGATAAAATAATTAGTGTGGTTTTGACACACACAGGTCAATCGAAACAGACTTCCTCTTTCTGCTCCCTTTTGTGCTGAGACTAAGACTAAATGTGCCCACAAGAACCAAGTCAATTTCCTCGCTCATTGACGGGGCTGTTCCCCACTTAGAAGACTTGAGGCCAGCGTGGCCCTTAATTTTAATAAGCGGCTAGATCACGCAGACACCTATAAAAATGACTTGTCTTTGGAGGAAATATCCAAAGGGTTAATCTGCTCTCCACATACCTAAACTCCTGGGATTAAACCACAGCCACAAGATCACTAAGTGTACTTGGCAACAATGAGCTAAAAATGGAAAAACAAAACAAAAAACACATCATACTGTTATTGTATCCCTTTTCCTCCAAGGTATTCGCTGATAAACACACAACCTCCAAGGGAACTGGGAACGGCTTTCTTGTAGGGTAGGTGGTATACCCATCGTTTTCCAAGCAGTCATGTCACATCCAGCCATCAGCACACTTTAATTAAGGTGGTTGAATCTGCGCGATTAAGTGTTCTTACCTGAGTGGAAACCTTCTTATCCTTAATTCATTGGCTATGCTGGAATTTTTTTTCCTTGCATCCGATCTTCAGACTGATATGAGAAATTTCTCCTTTGGGAGAAACCGGGCCTTCCCAGAAACTCAGGAAACTGAAATGGAGACAGCAGGAGAAAGAGAAATGAATTATACATATAGATATCAGCTCTTCAAAGTCTTAAATAAATGTTCAAGCACACATCTTCTATATAGTTAAATAATAACTTTAGGGCAAGTCACACTTTATAAGTCTGAATACTCATAAAGTGAACACATGACAAGAGTCCAGGTAACATTTGGTTCTTCCAGCCAAGCAGAGACTTTAGAAAAAGCGCACTTACCCTTTGTTCATTAAGACACAATGTGAGGGCAAACGAAGGCATGTTCTCTTCGTGTTATTTTTTAAATTTACTTTCTTTCTTCAGTTTTTGCCTCGATTTTTAGGAAAGTATTAATTTGACTAAACTTAATTATTCATAAAAATAAACAGAGAGAACTTGCTGAAGGATATTTACCAGAAAACTCAATGAACAATATACATTGCATACATGCACTGTGAGCTCGTCTTTTCAAGCACTGTCACGCACAAAAGTGTGTGTGCGTGTGTGCTCATGCATGCGTGTGGCTCTTTTTGTGACGATATGCAGGAGGAGAGAATTAATCTGTAGCCTGCCAATCAGTGATTAGAAAGACAAATATTAGGGTAAAGGGAAAGGCTACAGCAAATTAAGCAATTCAGTCCAATGGTTGTGCTTCCAAAATAATAGTCACAGTTTTCTGAGTAACTAAGGGAGTGAGCAGTGTCTTCAAATAATAATCCCACCTGTTCCAGACCATCTGCCTATACATTCCAAAGCACCATTCATTGAAAACAAGTGGCGGCATCTCTCCTTCCTTTTATCCACTGGCCTTTCTCATAGACATTATTTTTCTCTTCAAGGTTATGCTTTTTCCTACCTGTTTAAACACATTAGGATCTAGGAAGTGTGACCCGTAATATGCTTTGTCTTGGTACTTGTCCCAGTGATGGCTCTGTAAGGAGCACTGGGTTGTAAGGGGCCATCAATTGTTTGGGATTATGTGCTTGTATTTCTTAGTGAATATGCAGCTGTTCTTGACCTTTACTGATATTGATGTTGAAGAAAAAACTAAGTAACTCTGAAAAGATTCGTAACTTCAATTCAATAAGCAACAATTCTTGGTAGGACCTTTTTCGAAGAACCCACTGAATAAATCAGAGCAAACTGGCTTTCAATGCTGAATTTACTTTCAGTGTTTGAATCTTTTATATGACGAATGTGCACCATGGGCAGGATTCCACTTCAGAGGGTGGAGATTATCATAAACATTGATTGTAGGTGATGTCTAAAGTACAGGGAAATATTAATGCAAGTTGCTATGGCAACTTTAGTTCATGCATTTTATGTTATCAAAATGATGTATTGTTATTCCAGCCTATAAAGGCTTCACTTTTATACATTTTCTACCCACCTTTCCCCAAAACCTCACAAAGAAATAATACTATCATTTCATTATATTCATCTATTTAAATTGGAGTTTGTTGACACTTGTGATCACCAATGATACTGGTATGTGATACTTGTGCAAATCCTTCCCATGGCAAAATCTGGTCTTCACAGGGGAAATTGAACCCAGTAGGGGCCTAAAAGCCGAATGACATACAGCTCTTAGCCAGATTACCAAGCATTTCACGTAGAGGTACAACAGAATGTCCAAAGGCCACTCTCTCTCTGTCTTGGCCATTCAAAGGTCCCTCACCATCCTACTTGTCATCAACCAACTCAGAAATGTTCCATACATTTAAACTATGTAATGTTATTGAATGTCTGTAATATGGCTCTAACCCTACATCACTGGTGCCAAATATGGAAGTCATCAGGAGATTTTATGCTTAACTTTTGAAAATAATTAAAACAAGTTATGCAGCACATTTTTCTTTGTGTTTCTTTAAACAGAGCAATTCTTCCTAGACTGACTTTGGGCACACGTGTGAGTTGCCCCTCACCCCTTATTTTTGGATCCTTTACTCATTTGCTCCATTGATTCATGTTTGTTCTGCCTTCTCAGAAAGTAGCATTAAGTTGAATCTTTATTGAACAATTACATAAGGCAAAGAGAAAAGGCAGAAAACTAATCTGGTTTGCATCGGAACTCAGTTAAAATCTTTCCTGATAAAAGATGTTACTCAACTTACTAGAAATCTCATTTTATTATGGGGACTCAAAGACTCAGGGAAAACCAAGGCCTAAATCATAATAAAGTAATAACAATTCTAGCCATATATTGAGTGCCTGCTTTATACCTGACTCTGTAAAACACCTCTAAAATCATTAATGCTGAATTGAGGATTGACTGATATAATTGGAATGTCCCCTTTACAGATGAAAATAACAAGGCTTGGAGATATTAAGTAACTTGCCTAAAGTGAAATGGCCCAGAAATGGCAAAACCAGAATTAGCACCTTAAACTTCATAATGCCTGACTCTGTTCTTAATCACAGTGTGTGTGTGTGTGTGTGTGTGTGTGTGTGTGTGTGAGAGAGAGAGAGAGAGAGAGAATGAGAGAGAGAGAATTAGTTTAATAGAGAATTTCTGAGAAATGGCAAATATTGACAGGTATCCATCAACCAATCATTTAGGAGCTCCAAACTACACAAATAACTGTTAATCATGTGGCTGAACTAAGGATCTCTCACTCTTGAACTAAGACAGCAAAAGGCTTCCAGAGTTGAGTCCAAGTTTCACATTGACATATACTTATTACTGAGGGGCAACGCTGGATTCAGTAAGGGAAGAGCTCTGAAAATCCCGGCAGTATTCACAGCAGCACGGTTTCACGTGTGGAATAGGGGACCTACAGACTTGGCAGACGCACCTGCCAACTCCTCTGTTCTCGTTTCTGTGAAGGGTAAGTTAAACAAAGAAAAGTGAGAAAAGTGGCAGAGAATGGCTAGCAATTTCTATAGTTTGCTTAATCTCCGTACTAGGAAAGACTATGCAAATGAAAAGAAAAAAATCTTGAAATAATATTTTCAAAACACTTACAAGTGCATATGGCCTCTTTATACCAAATAACTTGGAAGTATGACCTGTCAAATAAATCTAAACTTCTCTGATGCTGGAGTCACTGGCTTTATTTGAAAGTATGAAACATAATCAGAAAGTCTTAAGAAAAAGGGTATAAAAAACTTCTTTATAAATCGTCTTAAAAAGCAAAATTATAAAGTGAAATATGTTAAAAAATATTTTGAAATGAATAGAAAAATTCTATTACTGTTACAGAGGTTTAAAATTTTATTTTGGTTTATTTTTAAATAAATATCCACATGTTTACATAGTTCTTGTGAGAAGGTAAACAGTATTTTAAAATCAGCTTTTTTTATTCTTCATTAAGGCTTATTCTATTTTGCTGTACAGTTTTGTAATTATAATAGAATGATGAGTTTTCTACTGAGTGGATATAACTTATTTACTAAGACATTTTTGTATTGTTGATTCTTCAAGATGGTTCCAAAAATTTGTTCTTAGAAATGGCATGCCAGTGAACACCTTTATTTATATAATAATTTTCTAAATATAAATTATTTATTGGGGTAAGTTTCTAGAATTAGAATGAATGTATAAAAACCTATAAATATTTTTATCTTGCTGGAGATTTCCAAATTACTTTTCAAAAGATAAAACCAAATTTATTGCAAAGAACATTGTCAACATAAAGTAGTCTATATACTTTTTGATTTTGCTAAATTAAACTGAAACCTCATGTTTCATTTCTTTGAATTTTTATAACTGTTGAGGTTGAACATCATACATCTTATACCCAACTATCGATAGATTGATACAGATATAAAGTAGTAATTGCATTTTCTCTCTTTTGTCAACTCTCACTCTTTTCTGTCTTTTTGTAACTTACATACAGAGAGCTGGAGAAAAATCATGTGTCAGGGAAAATTGGTTTTTTAATAAATTAATAATGAACAACTTCCAATGAGTTTTGTAGGCTGGAAATACTGTTCTGACTTACCAGTAAGTGCATTCTAATTCTCCTTAATCACTATTTTTTAAAAAGCCTTCCCCACTCTCCTCAAATTTCCCTTTACCTTCTCTACTTCTCTTGCTCTCAGCTGATGATTTGCCTCATGTCTTACAGATATAATAGAAGTCAGTAACTAGCCCACTGTCTGATCCATGAATTTATTAGCATCCGTACTGATCTTTGTATTCCCTTTTAATATGAGAGTTCAAGTTAAAAGGCCCTTTGCACTGCCTACGGGAGGTATTCCATTTCTCTCATCTTCTCAGATACTTCACAGTTTTATCTGTATTTCCTACAGCCCATCTAGTCCTTATGAGTTATTCTATCAACATTCAACTTATTCCAGACTAGTAACTCCTACTTCAAAAGTAGACACACAACACGAAACCCTCCCTTGATTCCTGCATATCTTTATCTACTTCCTGGCTGAGCTTTTCAAAACCACCTTCACATATCATTTCCGTGTCAAGTCCCATTCACTCCGTAAGTTACTCCTCCACTTGGCTGCTCCCGCCCCACCTCCTTGCCCACTGCCCTGACATCTTCCTGATGAAGCTCACCAGGGATCTCTACATCAGCACAGCCAGTGAATAGTTTTTATCCCAGGATTTCTAAGTTTTTTCCTTCTTTGAAAAAGAAAACAAAGAACAAACAAAAAACTACTTGTTTTCAAGTTTCTATGCTTTTAGACCCTCATAATCTTCTACCAGAGTATATTTTACTGGCTTCCCTTCCTTAATCTGATTTCTAAATATTCTATTAGTGTCATTTGCAACTACATGAAGGTGAAGGGTTATTCTCAACAATTCGGTCTCATAGTAATGATGCTAGTTGCAGCAGTCGATGCCTCTATGATGCTCACCATGTGCCACACACTACGCTAGGAAATTGTTGTACATGTGTGAGTTTATGCTCCTAATAAACCTGTGAGATGAACCTTATTATTATTCCCAATAGTGCAAAAGAGGAAACCGAGGCACTGAGAGGTTAAGTGTCATTTCCCCAGGGTCACACGATCAGTATTTGGTGATGCCTGGAACTTTAGATAAGTTAAATCATATCTTACCGACAGACCTAAGTGAGCACAATTTAATTAATGCCTTGTGAAGTACCAGAAAGCAATGGAACATTTTGTATTGAATGGGAACAATTAAGTCAAGCATCAGTGACTAAGTAGAATCAATTCTCATTGAATAAAATTATTTATTACTCTGTTCACTTCAAAGAAAAATAATCATGCTTTAGTGTTTTACATTTTCCCCTCATTTTCATGTTTACTCATTAAACACACATTTCCTGAGCTCCTTCTATGGCAAGTTTTTGCTGAAAATCTTTAAGTTTCAGTGGTGAACAAGAAAGCACAAAGTCCTTATTTTTACACAAATGCCCCAGAGGTGGGAGGAGACAGAGTCAACCTGTCAACAGATTTCACATAGTGACTGAAATGAAGCTGGATAAAGCCATAGAGAGGCACTGAGGAGGCTGGTCTCTTTGGTCAAGATAGTAGTGATGGCATTTTAACTGAGACCTCGGTGATCAGAGGGAAATTGGACGAGGTAGAAGAATCAGCAAACACAAAGTTGTGAGACAGCAACAGTCCAAGCCTGTTGCATCTGAAGGCTGAAAAAGTACTCATGTGCCCAGAATGGATGAAGGTCAGATAAAGTTCGGGGAAAGACTTAGGAAGTGACCAGAGCACTTGGTGTCTGTGAGCCTTGTTAGGTGGTTTATAGTTGAGTATCTTCATGCTGGGTTGATTGCCTTTAAAGGTTAAAAGCAGGCCGAGGATAGGATCTGATCTGTGCTTTTTTTTTTTTTATCCTCACCCAAGGATATTTTTCCATTTTTTGTTCAGATAAAGTGGGAGGGAGAAAGAGGAAGAGAGAGAGAGAAACTTCGACGTGAAAGGGACACATCCAGTGGTTGCCACCCACAGGACCCATCCAGGGCCTGGGACAAACTGCAACCTGCAACCGAGGTACATGCCCTTAGCGGGAACCAAACCTGGGTCTCTGGGGACCACAGGTTGACGCTCTAACTGCTGAGCCAAACCCGCCAGGGCTGATCTGTGCTTTTTAAAGATTGTCTTGACTGTTGAATCTCCTATAAAAACAAAATAGTCGTGCCTCTACGAAGTGTGGATAAAATTTTAAAAAGCCTAACAAACTAATGAATAGTTTGTTCACTAATTATAATCAGTCTCAACTAGACTGCATTAATATATGGTTGATGACCCTGGGCTCCTGGGACATAATAGATTTGGGAAACCCAACTATTTTCAAATTATTGATTTGAAAAATTCCCAAGCTTGTTGAGGTTTAGGAATGTTATTTTATTACTGGGGGCTGGATAAAAAGGTTAGAGTAAGAAACAAGAATATGATGGGTGGGTTCTTCTGTCTATTCTCTCTTTCTGTGGGAAAAGTGATGGGTGGGGGGTGACTAAACTGCTGTTGATGCATTGCTTAAATTTCAGAACTAATTCATGTCTATAAATATTTGCTGAAAAACTACTAAGCATTAGGAACTGAGCAGAGACTGGGAATGGAAAGTGAATAATTCATAATAAGCAGCTGTTACCAACAAGAATCAGGCACTGTGCTAATGCTTAACATGCAACATCTCGTTACATTAATTTACACACTAACCCTACATTTATTATCCCATTTTCCAGAGAAGGAATCGGATGCTTTTAAGGGGCTTAAGTGATGTCTCCAAGATTACACAGCTAGTCAGGGGTGTAGGCTAGTGCCAACTCTCTTAACTATTATGCTCCACTGGCTGCAAGGACCCTTCTTGTGAAATTTGAGTGTGTGTGTGTGTGTGTGTGTGTGTGTAAAACTGACCCTAAGATCGCCTGGCACAGACCGTCTGCTTGAGAAGGCTTGCATTTATGTAAGCTGCACTTAAGGTAGAGAAGATTGTGAGCAAGGGTCACAGAACATGCTGTCTGTACTAAGGGGTGGCAGAAGTGAGAAGGCATTAGCTTAGGCCAGTGGGGTATGCTACTGGCAGCATGATGTTGAGGAGCAAAGAGCAGTGCATCTTTTTTCTTTATAATTATTAAATTATGCCTACTTTGCAATATCCAAAAGAAATCCTAGTGCAAGGACCAGTTTGTGGACACATCTTAGCTTGAACCCTGGCAGGTGTTGGGTATATATAGGACATTTGCACCTACATGTAGTTAAATAAGCTTTCATTTTGCTTTTTGTTTAAATCTTCACCCGAGGATGTTTTTCCATTGATTTTCAGATAAAGTGGGAAGGAGGGAGGGAGGGAGGGAGGGAGGAAGGGAGGGAGGGTGAGAGGGAGGGAGGGAGGGAGGAAGGGAGAGGGAGAGGGAGGGAGAGGGAGGGGGGAGAGAGAGAGAGAGCAAGAGAGTCATTGATGTGAGAGAGACATATCAATTGACTGCCTCCTGCAGGACCCTGAACCTGGCTGGGGATTGAACCACAGACAAGGTAACTGCCCTGAACTGGAATCAAACCTTCAGCTCTTTGGTCTAGGGACCAACACACTAACTGCTGAGCCAAACTGGCCAGAGCAACTTCATTTTTCTTTAGACTTAAAGCAAATCAGTTTTACGATTCGTACAATATATTAAGTCTTCAGATAAAATATTTAAAGCACACCAACTCAGAGGAAAGCAGTTTCACAAAGATCTGCCAGTAGAAGCTAATTCAATCACAGCAATCACTTAGTGAGATTTGTACTGACACATCATCCCTCATGTTGTGTTTTTTTTTAAAGCATTATTCTAGAAGAAAGCACTTAGAGTTGATCAGTTTTCAAAGAGATAAAGAACCACACTGATATGGCAGAAAGAACTTTACTCTAGAATTAGATAAGTTTAGATTTTTCTGCTTACCAGAGTTAGGTAACATTCTTAATCTTTCTGAGCATGTTTCCTGTCTGCAAACAGGAATAACACTATTACAGAAGGATGTGGTTAAACTGAATAACACGTATAAATGCTATATACCCTTCCAGACTGTAAGAACACGCCTCGTAAATGTCAAGTGATCTGCAAATACTCTGCTTCCTTGAAATGGATGAAACCTGTTCTCATGTCCTTCACACCATTTCTCAGCCAGTGGTCTAAATATCAAGGCAATATTTAGTTAAAAATTACCCTCATCCTTTTACTGCCCACTTGCATTTGCAACATCTTCTCCTTGACGAATCAAGTGTCAATATTATATTTATCACTTAAGCCATTACTGTTCATACATTTAAGATACTTCAATGTGAGCCCTGGCTGGTGTCGCTGAGTTGGTTGAGCATTGTCCATGCACCAAGATGTTTCTGGTTCCAGGGCACATACCCGAGTTGTGGGCTTGACCCCCAGTAGGGGGTATGCAGGAGGCAGCCGACCGACCGATGTTTCTCACACTGATGTTTCTCTCTCTCTCCCTCTCCCTTCTTCTCTCTCTCAAATAAATAAAAACATATTTTAAAAAAAGATATTTCAATGTGAGATCAATCACTACACACAGGGACAGCTCTGCTGGCACTGTGAGATTTCAGTGAGATATAAAATACATCGTAATCAGAATTAACTTTCAAGTAAGAAGACAGCAATGTCTTAAGATGTTGATAGGAAAACCTTTTCTTTTTGCACAAAATGTTTTTCTAATTTGCTCTGGTGGGGGAAAAAGGCAGCTTAGAATCAGTCTGTTACATCTTATGATTAATTTAAAAGGCAGTGTCACATTGATTTAGAAAGATAAACTCATTTTCTTTAATCAGTAATACAAATTTACAAACATCCTTTCTGAAAGTGCCAAAGGGAAGCACTGTTTTGCCTGCAGGTCCCCAGACTCTGCTCTCAGTGCTAAGGGCAAATCATCTAAAATGCAAATAGGGTCAGCACGGCCCATGTGGTGATCAGGAAGTGATTTGTGTACCAGTGACTTCAACAACACATTTGCCAAATGTGAGTGAAAGCGGAACACACAGAATTGCAAACAGTCTTTGGGGATTGTTGTTATCAGAATACTACCAGAAATCTTCACGTGATAATATCTGTGGTAGGAATGAATACAGCTTTACAGGAAGAACTAATTAAATAAATTAGGATTTCATTTATACTTTGGCATAACTACAGCTAGTTGGGCTTTCTTGACTATAGTAATGACATGTAAAATAAAAGGAAATAAGTTTTTGTTGTTGCTGCTGTTGTTTGTTTTTCCAGAGTGGCATCTACATAAATACACATGAACACACACACACCCTCTTGATCGCCACTTTCATCTGGAGTCCACACTGAATTTTCCCTGCCATTCACCAACACCAAGGCCACTTTATCCAACTCCTTTTCCCTGGTGGCTGGTTTGGGTTCAGGAAACAGGGAGCCATTTCTATGCCCTCTTTAGTAAATCTATATCTGATTTATGAACTAAGAAGAAATGATTTTTATTTCTGTTTTCTGGTATCTTGAGCCTTTCATACAATTGCTTCTCTCCAACTATATGGCTCGCAGGACTAGTCTTAGAGATGCAGAACCTTTCTGATGTCTAAAGATGTCTTCTCATCCTACTCTGGTGCTGGACAGCAGTGCTAATCCCTTTATCTCTGGACCTCCTCCCTTTAGTTTACTTCAATTTTTCTTCTCCTCTGAAATCCAAATACTATTAAGATCTTAGTCATTTTTCCTCAGCTTGAATGATCCAAAGGCAGGTTTTTATGATGTGTAGGACGGAAGAGAACTTGGGGGCATGAGGCTTCTGCAGAGGGTATTAGGCAGCACAGAGTACAGGGGAATACACAGACACACAGGGAACAGCAGCTCAGAAAATGGAGCTTAGTGAAACAGGGAACATCACCGTTTTCCCCAAGGTCTGTTCTAATTAGTTAGAAGGGAAAGTTCTGGGGATGACAGCTATCTGTGTGTCAAAGTGACTTCGGATGCTTTATGCCTCCTGCGTATCACAGAGGTGTCACAGGATCCAAACAGGGAAACCACACAGATTGCCACGTGGCCTCCACCACGCACCATGTAAAGCCCGCCCGCTTTGTGCTTCAGAAACCGGAGTGTAGAAATTGGTTCGTCTGATTTTAGACTTCTAGTTTCCCAAATTTGAAACAATCTTTATTTTAAAACTAGGCTTTTTGAAAAGACCACAAAGAGACTGTAAAATTAATTCCTTGCCAAGAACCTACCATTTATTATTGCAATATATTGTGTGCAATTCACTGTTTCTCCTAAGTAAATATTTATGTATTCCCATCATCTAAAATGTACATATGATTTTGGTGTCAACCATAACATCCTCTTCTACAAATTCGGTGAAATTCTTTGCCTGCAGTCATTGTTTCTATCTTAGAGGCATCCCCGTTCCCCAGCAGGTTCATGTTTACTCTGGTGAACTTCCAGTAGGTCATCTCCTTGAATCATGAATAAAATATACAAACTGCAAAGAATTTTCTTCAGTTCAGTTCATAATTTTATTTGTCTTATTTTTATTTTTTATTTTTGGTATTTTGTTCAGATAGAGTGGGAGGGAGAGAGAGAGAGAGAGAAACATCGACATGAAAGGCACACATCGAGTGGTTGCCACCCACACGACCCAACCAGGGCTGGGGACGAACTGCAACCGAGGTACATGCCCTTAGTGGGAACCAAACCCGGGTCTCTCTAGACTGCAGGCCAATGCTCCAATCGCTGAGCCAAACCGGCCAGGGCTCAGTTCATAATTTTAAAAAAATTTAACCAAAAATACAAAGTCTTCATCAGTGATTTCTGTAGCTTGCTCTCTTCCTAAACCAACTTCTTATGTCAATATTAAGTTTCTGGATTTAAATACCTGTGATTCTCCTCCAATGTATTTTCTGGTAAAGATTTCTCTTCCTTTGGAATTTTTAGTAAAAGTGGTGTTTCTGTGGGAGGAACAGAGCATCTTTCCTGCTACTTAGCTACCAGTACTTTCCGCTACATCCTCATTGCATAATCAAAACCCTGAACTGACATTCATGGTGGGATTTAAATTTACTTTTCACTTCATAGTCATTAAAATATTTACATCACTTTCTCTTTGTTTTAAAGATGGTGTACAGAACACAGTGTGGGTGTGGCCTGTGATTCTGCCTTTGACTCAGCTCATTACTTCCAGCTTCTTTGTAAATGCACCCTTACCAGTTACTGGGGCTGGGTTTGTTTGCTGCGGTTGGTTCCCAACAACTCAATATTACAAAGCGTGAAATTATTTCTTTGCTATGTATATATGTTATTTCTCTTTCCTCCCCTTAACCCACGCTCGTGCTCTGTGCCTATTTAAATGAACATCTGTAAATAGCCCATTGGGTTTGTTTTGTTGGTAGACTGGCTGTTGTCCGAGATTTTGTTGTTGATCTTGTCTGTATAAGGGTGACCTTTGGGGGATGTTATAAAACTTCTCAAGAAAATAAAAACAGATGTGTCCCTCTAACTTTCTACTAAAGATTGTGCAAAAAGCCAGTTGTTTTTAAAACAGCATGACTTGATATAAAAGGCTGCAGCGTATTACATCTGCACCTGCATGTTTTCAGCTTCCAGAACTAAAAATCAGCTCTGCAGCATATAATCACACACAAAGAAAACCGAAAAGAAGCCAGTAATGAAATTTTTCTGCCAGAGACTTGAACAGTATTAGTGTATTAAACAGTGTTGAACAGACCATCTACTTCTGATATTGACAGGAAGACAGGGGCCAAGTAACCAATTCAATAAAACAACCGATTCTTCCATGAGAAAAAAAAGAACGATGCTGTTGAGCGTTGATGGGCGTGGGCATGGAGTATTAGACCTGGAAAGAATCTTGGAGTCTCTTTTCAAAAAGGAGGAATAGGAGGTCCGTGTTGGTTAAGTGAGTTGTTAAAGCCAGAAATAGGATTAGGATCAGAGCAGGGGTTTTCTGCCTCCCCATCCAGGACCTGGGCATATTCTTTGAGTTGAGTGTTTATGTATTTTACCAAGAGACTACATGGACTGGATTTGTTTCCATTGTTACTAATAGAAGAAAGCAGGCGCTCTTACAGCATAAAATTAGCCCATTTAGTCAACCTAGTTAATAATTAGTTAATCTAGTATTCCCGAAGACAGAGCTTTTGAAGGCTTTATTTTATTTTATTTTATTTTTTACCAGAAATGAGAATTAGATAATGTGTTTGTGTATGTGTGTACATATATTTATATATCTCCTAATTCAAAAGATAAGAATATAATTTTTCATTTTTGAGTTTGTATTGTCTAATTATATATGACATAAAGGTACAACACTTGTAGTTAATCAAATATGTTTATAGTATTTACTTATTTTTGTAAGTATCTTCTTTTATATATCTCTAGAGTTTTAATTATAATAAATAGACATAGAAATAGTACGCATTTTCAAGCCAACCCTGATAAAAAATCTCTTTTAATGCCCTAAATTATGTAAAGACTAAAAGTATGATCGTTCTACCTATTCTATGGAAAATGGTTTGTGTTTAGCTATGAAACAATGGCACACCATTCTCAGACACTATTCTTAGGTTAAAAACTCATTCTCCCATGACATATTGTCTTTTCACAAAGATTTATCTCAAAGAAGTTGCTTTTTTTTAAAGGTTTTTATCACTTTTCACTGTTGTTCCCATGTATGTTTGTGTTACTGGTGCCTGATTCTGTTGCCAAGCAACCCTGTAGTATCGGTGGGGCATGATGATGGACTAATAATTATTTTAAATAAGCCTGTTTGTGTGTGGTCCCTTTAAGAATAGCCTTGTACTCTTATCTAAGAAGCTTTTATCTAAGAGGCTGCATGAGTGGGTTCTCCGCTTCAATTCGTAGTTCTATAGGAGTACATGTGGTAGAACCGTGTTTTCCAGGAGAGTGGGAGGCACGCCAACAGTGCCCGGGCAAAGCACAGGCCTTGCTTCCTCTCACTCAGCTTTATTATTTTTTTTCCTGGAAAAGGGTAAAATCAGTCAGATGACTAGTCAAGGAATTCACCAAAAGACTTCATAGGAATCTAAGGAATAAATATATTCCTTTTATTGACTAGATTCATTTTTTTCCCCCTTTTTACCACAAATTCTTAAGAAAAATTGTCAAGCCATATTCTTTTAAAAAATAAGTTTCTTAGAAGCCTCACAGGGCCATTTCAATTTTATCAGTCTTTCAGAAAAACTAAATTGTTAATTGGATTCTCCCCACCCTGCTTTTCTTGTCCAGGCATCTCCGTTCAGGAATACCCTCCTGCTTTGAACAATTTCCTTCACCAGAAGGGCTGGTCTTAACATTTCCTGCCCTGATATTTAGGGACATGAGGGATTACCAGCACATCTGTAGCGCACAGAGTAGATAAATAACATTTCCAAACGGTATGTGGAAAAACAAAAGGACTGATCTTTGAAGCAACCTTTTTCAGTGATAACGGAATCAAATAAACAAAGAGATTTCATTACTTAAGAATCACAGAGAATGTTCTAAATTTAAGAATGCACTAAGTCCAGTTCATAGCTGATGGCTGCCAAGAGACAGTCTCTGTGGTGATACCAGTGTCAAAAGTTTGGGAAGGTACTCCGACACATCACCCGCCTACTTTACAACCTTTTATTTTTTTCTAGCATTGAAAGGCACATCAAATATTGTATCAATTCTATTTATATTTTGAGGGTGATCCCTTCTTAAGGGGTGTCATCTAATATGCAAAGTTAAAAGTTTTGATTATTTTCCCCTTCCTCTAAAGTGATTACAGTTTAAGTTGAAGGCAGCCTAGTTCAATGGCCTTATAACTTGGGGACACAAAGGTGAGGGTTGAAATCTTGGTTCACTGTTAATAGCTACATGGCATGGTAGGGGTCAGTTTCCTTTCTTACCAAGTGGGGTTTGCAATGCTTTCTCACAGAAAAAGGATTCAATTGGATATGCTAATATGGTGTCTACCATACAGCATATGTTAAATGGGAGTCCCCTTCCTTATCTTCACTGGGTGTGGCCTACTTCTGGTTTTCTAGGATTCACTAGAAAAGTTCATACCTTCTAGGAATACCTGGCCTTGGATCATATTCCCTTTCAACCTTCATTTTACCCAACTAAAGACTCTAGATTCTTTTGTAAGTCCCACATTCTTATTTCCCTTGGCAGCTACCTTTCTTTGAGTTTTTCAGAATTCAGTTTATCTTCACAGGCATTGATTGAGGTACTGTGAGGTGAGGGGCATTTAGGTAGGCCTTGTGGTTAAAAATGTAAACAGGATGGCTGTCCTCATGGAGCTTGTAGTCTAGTGTCGAATTATTGTAATTTGACCTGATAAATTATGTGATAGTGACATCCTATGCCACCATGAAAACACATAAGTGAAAATATCTAAATCTGATTAGGGGGATGGGGGATGGGGGATTTGGGCAGTAGCAGGGGGGTGGGGGGTGTCCTTCCTATTCTCCTAGGCTTTTCTCTAGAGTTGGAAAACAGATCAATAACTGTGTTCCAGGTTTGGGTTGACCCAGATGGCCTTAAACTTCATTCTCCCTGACAGTAAGACCCAGACCTCCCCTTACTTAGAGCATTTACTTTAGAAAACTTGCAATTGTTAATGATTTGTCTGCCCCTTTGACATGCAAATATTCTTCTAGCTTCCGGCCAGTTTTACGACCAAAGGATATTTTTTCTTAAGGATCTGGGAGTCATCTGTTTGAAATGCAATCATCAGGAAAGATAAGACCCCATTCTTTGTGTGAGGGTAAGAGTTCAATTTCAGTAGGTGTCAGTGATTATCACACACAGACAGCCTCATCACACAGGGCAATCCCTACTCCAGGACTATTCTACCAGCTCACCCCAGCACTAAAACACTCCTCTGACTTTTATTTCAGAGGAGTCTAGTCTCCGTCCCTATTTGTTTCTTATGGGGGTGGGGAGACTGATCATTGCCCAGTATTTTACTCATTGATGCCTAGCCTTTGGCCAACTTTGTCAACGGTGGTTAAGATAGACCCATCATGTCAGTGTGTACAGGGAAATGTTTTCAATGGTTCTGAACTATTACCAGCAATAAATTAAACCTCAGAGTTCATTCAACATCTTGTAGTTATAACTAGAATTATTTTTTCCAAAAAGTATTTCTTTGCACTTACATAATAAATGTGTCTCTCCCTCAAAGAGACTGTGAGTAGGCTAAAGTAGTTACTCTTCCTACTAACTGTAGACTCATTCTTTTGGCATTTCAATGACTTCAGGGGTTCAGAATCCTGAGCAAACTTGGGAGCTGTTCATTATATTCACCATCTATAAATTACTTAACCAGAATTCTCCCTGCTATACTCTTCATGAAGCTCCCTACAGGATGAACGCAGGCGCTAGCCTCATGATGGTCTAGATTAAGAAGAGACTTCAGTTTATTGATGGTTTTAGCCAAAATTTTGAGTTCTAAAAATAGATGGACATTTTTAAAACATCACAATAAATTATAAATTATCTTCAGAAAAACATTGCTTAATAAAACTTTCTAAAGATTGCTGTAGAAATGAAGCTCAAATTCAAATTCAATTCTAAGGTCAATAAAAAAATTTACTTCATTTTGATACCTTTTTTTAATTACAAAATTTATAAAGCCAGAAATTTTCTTCTAATGTGCAGATCTGCTGCACCAGCCTTTTCTCTTTCACACACACACACAAAAGTTTTACTAACATAAGGACATATCGAACAACATATGGCACCTTATTTTAAAGAAATATGGGGAAATGATTTTGATTACCTCTGCATGCAACATGGGAATTCATTACTTCAAACTTTCTTGGACAGTTTTTAAAAAGATGCCAGTCATCTATCTCACACAAACACGCATATGCATACATCTTTCTTCTTGGGGAACAGACTTACATTGGTGAAAATAAGTGATAATTAAAGTTAGTGTGTTATTTTTTTTTGTAGTTATAATTTGAGATATAGTAGAAATGTGGTTTTAATATAAAAATATGTACCTTTTTCAAATATACCGGAGACTCATACAATCATTTCACAGTACATATATTTGTCCATTATATGAGTTTTAGAATATACTTGACTACTTCAATGAGTTGGGTGTGTTCATAATTATACCTTTGCTTTTATCATATGTTGTGGATACATTATAGTCTTTGATCAGAAACATATTCCCTATGTTATAGTAATATCATTATTAGAAATGCAATATTATTTTAATATATAATCTAACATGAAACTAGGACAGATTTTCAGCAAAAGAAGGGACTTGCATGTATTTGGCTTTTATTGGAAGGCCTGTTTCTCCCTGGTAATTGTCCCGTCTTTACATGCACTGAACAGTTCAGGGCTCGAAATCCAGCTTTCTTTGCTCTTCATATTTCTTCCCACAAAATACTTGGGAATCACATAGCTATCAACTCCATATGAAGTGGGTGTATCTATCAAAATCTCTTCACAAGCCCACTTAACCAAGATACCAAGTCATTTGTCCAGACTTCAGACTAATCAGTTGAAGAGTTAAGTGTGCAAAAAAATCCCCCAATGTACTAGATTCCAATGAGCTGTCGTTCTTATTAACTTCATATCACTTGGCAAGCTCAGACTGGGTCTTTAGGTTGAGTTTCTTTAACTGACAGTGCTTAAGTGCATTCTTTAAATGCAGTTACATTAGGAAACCATGATAAAAAATGCAGTAGGAATATCAGCAAAGAAAGGAAAATTAGTCACGTGTGCCCTGATTGTTTTCTGATGAAGAGAGAATCTCAACTCTATGATGAAATTATTAATATATTAGTTCCTGATAGTAAGTTCTTACCTTTTGAGAGAGAGAGAGCATTAAACATTGTCTGTGCTGTATAATGCTTTTAACTTGAGATATACCTTTAGAAATAATACTTTGTTGCTATAATAGTTTGAGAAATTTCAGCTTTTTCATACCTATTTATCTCAGTAGTCATGTGAAATAATTATGAAGGTATTAATACTTTTATGAAGACATTTTAATAACAATTTAGTATTAGAATTTTAGAAAAGAGATAGACAAATTAAGGTGCTTCTCCTGGTTCAAATTATACAAAAGAAAATTCTAAAGTTAGTAAATTGAACACAATATGGTGCTTTTTAGTAAATTAAGGAAACAAAATTTAGATGACCCCCATTTTTTTTTTTTTTATCACATTCTAAATCCCTTCAAATTATTCTGGAAAATTTCATCAGGAGGTTTACTAATATTTAAAGGTGGAGAATTTTTTACTGTTTGACTGATTTTTTTTTTTTTTTTTATCCTTACCCGAGGACATTTTTCCATTTTTTGTTCAGATAGAGTGGGAAGGAGAGAGAGAGAAACATGGACGTGAAAGGGACACATCGAGTAGCTGCCATCCGCACGACCCAACCAGGGCCGGGGACAAACTGCAACCAAGATATGTGCCCTTAGCGGGAACTGAACCCAGGTCTCTCTGGACCGCAGGCCGATGCTCTAACCGCTGAGCAACACTGGCCAGGGCCTGTCTGACTGTTAAAATAGTGACTAGGGCAGGGTTATATAAATCAAGTTAGTGCAAATAACACCCTGGCTAGTCCCCCTCAGACACTCTCCTAAATTTCAAGGTTATTAATTACCTTATCTTATATCTTTCTATTTAGAAAGCCTCAAATTAGCAAGGAGTTTTCAAAGCAGTGGGGTTTTTCCACATGATTTTGCTAGATTAATTTTTTCCTCAATCAAAAACAGATTATTAAGATATATATTAATTTATAGAAAAGCCATATACAAGGTGGGGCAAAAGTAGATTTACAGCTGTGAGCACACGAGGCAGAGTTTATTCTTGTCTTATTTATTAATTATTGTATTATTTTCCATACTAAAAACTGTAAACCTACTTTTGTCCCACCCTGTATTTTTTTAATGGAAAATGCTTTTCCTTCTGTAGTCCCTATGGCTACCGGTGTGAAGAATTTAACAAATATTTTTTCTGATTCAGTACTTCAGCAGGAGAGGCGATTAGATGCATGACTTAGACAGTAAGCTCCTCACACATTCTTTCACCCACGAGCACAGTCTTTTATATGAAGCACCAGCTCAGTGAGTGTGGAACAAATGAATGGCCAGATCGCAGTCCCACACCATCACAACGACTGCATTCTTCCTGAAGAATCTGAGGATGAATTTTGTGTGGTCAAATGCTTAAAAATGGAAATAGAATTCAATACTTCCATTTGATTTATAACATGACCACTGTCCTCAGTAGATGGTTAAAAAGGTTAGTTTCACCTATGGCTTCAGAAAAGATGTTCTCAACAGGTTAGAAGAACCAAGATCTAGGGTAAATATATTTAGTTGGTTTGAGAGCTGAGTGAACAGGTATTATTTGTAAGGACAATCAGGTTCTAGTCCCAATAATATGGCCTGCACTGGGTGGGTTTCACACTTGGTTCACAGCTTGTTAATTTTGGTTTATTTCATAATACCTCTCACTGCCACCTCACGGCCTCTTATTTTGATTTAATAAATGATTTGATTGTATGTGTATGTGCATTGATGTTACATAGGAAACTAGAGTCAAAAGTTAGTATGTGGTATGATAAATGTGATACTTTGGGTATACTGCTATTTATGATGAACTCAAATTTACATAAATTAACCTCAAACTGAAAAAATATGCTAATTAAATTTTCTCCTTAAATGGAATTACTGACAATCTCTTTTTCCTTAGCCATATGGTCCTCTATCTAAGCTGCTTATTGGTGCAAGATGACAAAGTTGTGACCACCAGAGTATGCCATCGAAGAGGCAGGTTTTCCAAGTGAAGTCAAGAAACCACTCATATTTTTAGTGTGATCCAAAAATTAGCAGTTTGTGTGCATTCGTTGCCAATTGAATAGAGCCATGAATTTTATTCACAATTCAGGAAAATTTCGTTGTATAAAGAGAACCATAGCATGGTCAGCAGGCTGGGCCAGCTTTTGCAAACTATAGCAAGCCTGGGTTTATCAAATAACACTAGAGATTTTCTTGATCTAAACTAAAACAGAATGGGGTTAGATACATAAATCCTTGCAGTAAGTTTGGACAGTAAACAGATTTGTCCCTTAGGATAGAAATTCAGCTTTACAAATGAAGCAATGAGACTGTTGGAATATGCCTTTTCTAAGGAAGAAGTTACAATGATTTTTATTGATGCTCCCAGTATTTCCACAGGCCTGTCTTTTCAGGAAGCTATAGATAGTATCACAGAAGAACACTGAAAACACAATTGTGTCTTTGTAAAGAGTCAGGAAAGCCTAGCTGGTGTGGCTCAGTGGTTGAGTGTCGACCCATGCACCAGGAGGTCGCCAGGTCAATTCCCGGTCAGGGCACATGCTCAGGTTGTGGGCCTGATCCCCAGTGCAGGGGCTGGGGGCGGGGGGCATGTGGGAGGTGGCCAATCAATGTTCTTTCTTATGGATGTTTCTCTCTCTCTCTCTCTCTCTCTCTCTCCCTCTTCCTTCCTCTGTCTCTAAAATCAATGAAGAAAAAACAAAGAATCAGAAAATATATTACATATCTTTGGACAAGAAGAACTGAGCTCTTTTATTAATAATAACCATTATTATCATCATAGAATTAATTATACCACTATTAATATTTTATTATTAAATAATCATTACACACAGCGGAGACAGGTTGACATTTCAAGTGGGTTAGGCTACTAAAAGCTAATCAGTACACGGAATGTGCTGAGTTTAGACTAGGAATTCTCAATTTTGATCTTAAGGTTATGCTAGTTTATGCCAAATTTTTAGCAGAACAGTTTATGAAACTTATTGTCTCTCATCCCTTGCTATATCAGAACTATTTCAAAAAGGGTCTTGTTAGTCATCTCCATGGAAAAAATTTAAGCCATGCCTTTTCTATGAAATCTTTGGAGGTTGCTATGACAATGGTATTTCTATCTCAGCCCACAATTCATATTCTTCAGCTCTTACCCAAAGAAACCTGGGTCTGCTAGCTAGGATTCATCTAAGATTACAAAAGATATTCCCAAAGTTTTCTTCAGAGATCAAGATCAGAAAAAAATAGCATTTTTAAATGCTGAATTTTAAAAATCAGATTTCTCCTATTTAAAGGTCCTCTTGTAATACCAGGCATAATTCATTCACAGATACAGAAGAAACAGAGCTAACACCTTTCTGCCAAGACAGACTCTCTCATTCACAGTGCCCAGTGGGGTGCAGATTCTCTCTGCTGGGATGGGTCATTATCACCTTCAAATGTGCTAGACTAAGCCACAAAAACTACCATAACATCTCCAAATTTTGCCTGTTTTCCAGGCTATAAACTTTAGAACAAGCTTTGACTCTTAAGCATCTGCTATGGTCTGAATGCTTGTGTCCCCTCAAAATTCATATGCTGAAATCCTAATGTCCCATATGGTGATATTAGTAGGTGAAACTCTTGGGGGGGGGGTGCTTAAATCATGGAGGTAGAACTCTTATAAATGGGATTAGGGCCTTAGAAAAGAGGCCCCAGAGAGGTCCCTCAACTTTCTACCATGTAAGGACACAGGGAGAAGGTGCCAGATTACGAACCGAAAGAGGGCCCTCAACAGAAGGCAGCTGTGCTGACACCTCGATCTTGGACTTCCCAGCCTCCAGAGCTGTGAGCTACGCGTTGGTAGTGTTTTGTTATACCAGCAAGATCAGATTAAGCACCTTTCTCCCCTAGGGGAATAGTTTCTAGACCAATTATCCTGTAAAATTAATGCATTACCTCAGCACACATGAAGAGATGTCAGATGAGGCAAAGTCCAGAAACACGGTTTCTGAAAAATTTTATCATAATTGAATACCGCATATGTGAGAGCTAGTATACATTTTCATTAGTATGAAGAGCTTGCTGTAGCTGTGGTTTTCTTCATGGCAGTGTGGGACAACAACATCTCTGTTGCTTACTACCTGTAATGAACCTGAATGCCTCTCTCCTGTTCTTTGAGAATTATTCTAGTTAGTTTTGAGACTTTGACTTGCTTGATCTTCATACTAGTGATTGTCAAAATTGTCTATTCTCCTGACTTTTAGGAACACTCTTATTACCCTTATATTCCCAGGGCAATTTTAGAAGAGTAGAGCAATGAAAAGTAACTTATCATGATGCAAAAAAAACAAACAAACAAACAAACAAAAAATGAAGTAGGTCGATGTTCACTTATTCAACGTCGATGAGTAGTTGCCGTGTGCCACGCACTCTGCTTTGTGCTGTGATGCCAGATCGGGGAACAGCAGACAGAATGGTGTAAAGAGTGGGTTAAGTGAAGTCTATCATGAAATGCTTTGGAGAATAGGACACCTGATTCGTGTTTTGACAAAAGCTTAGGAGTGTGAAAGACAACACAACATTTTTAGAAATGAACCTTCTATGCAGAGGCATTATGAACAGTGGGGATTCTCAAGAACTTCCAACGGTTAAGAATGACTACAATATAAGAAGCCAAAGTTCACAGTGGTTAACCAAGTGCACGGATATATCAAGTTCTCTTTCATTCTAGAAATATTTACCGAGTAATTCTTTATGTGCCAATGATTACTGCAGACTTGCGCATTGAGAAAACCAAGACCCTACCCTCATGGCATTTACATTCTACCTGGGGAAAAGACAAGATACAAACCAATACAAAATGTAATATTTGTCTGATGGAAAGAAATCGAGGGAAATATACCAGGGTTGGGATAGAGCATGTGTGCATGGGTAAAATGTGCACCTTCACGTGCTACGGTTCTTCCTCATGAGATGACCAGGGCCTCACTGATGAGGTGACATTTGACCACAGGCTTGAGGGGACTCTGATTCTCTCACTTATATTGTCCTCTATTATAATATTCTGTTAGTATGAATATGGATACTTTTCTAGAACATTTCCAGCAGATGAAATGGGAAATGCAGGAGCCTTGGGATGGGACAGCAAGGAGGAGCTGTTGCTGGTGGTGGAAGGAGTGAGAAGAATTTGGATAAAGTGGAGCTGCTGGGGGGGGGGGGGGTGCAGATGGATAGTGATTTTTAGAGAATCTCTTTACTTGTACCCACGTGGCTGCCACCTCTAAGGGTCAGGGAAATGGCTAACCTCAGACAGTTACTTGGTATTTGTAGCTACATTAAGCTTAACATTCATGGAGAGAGATTTTGCTGAGTTTTCATAGTTCTTCTTTGCTACATAAGAGTAACAGATACATCCAAAGAATTTTTTTATGTAGGATTTATGTATGTTGTTTTTTTAATAACAGAGAAGGCAAATTATCATTACTATTTTGAATCTGGAGAAAGACTGAAACAGAGGTTAAATGGTTCATTCATGTAAACCGGGCTTTAAGAGTAGGAAGGGTATGAGTGTTCCACCTGCTGCCTGCTAGGCCAAGCACTCACTCAGATGACCGTGTACTTTCAGTGGGCTCTCTGGGCCCAGGATCAGAGAGGGGCTGGCTTCAGTTCTTCATAGGTCTCTCATTTCATTTTCAAAATCCCCAAATCCTTTCACTTGAGCAATGTTTCATCAAATGTGTACCAGCAGAAAAAATAATGTTTCCTAGGAGCTTGTTAGAACTGCAGATTTTCAGGTGTTCCCCATTATTGTTTTGACAAGCCTTCTTATTCACACTAAAAATTGAGAACCATTGCTCTCCTGATGAGAGAGAGAGAGAGAGAGAGAGAGAGAGAGAGAGAGAAGAGAGAGAGAGAATATGAATATGAATGAGAGAAAATGCCCAGTAAGTTATGCTGGAAAGTAAATTCAAATAGCTTTATATATTGGGTTTTACCATGGTGTTTTACAAATTATTGGAAACAACCACTAATTGTAACATGCAGTTACTTTAAGGTCTCTTTATCAGAAAGCAGTCATATGTCATGGCAGTTCTCCTATATGCTGTTTTACAACTTGATAGATAGGTCATTTCCTCGTAGGAATGACTAACAGCAGTTCAACAGAAAATGCACTTTATAAACAACGCTTTCTGTTCCAAGATGTCAAAATGCTTGACAAGTAGTCAAAAATGCAGCCCAGTCATTTTTTTTCAACCCAGTGGCAGCAAATAGCCCACATCTACCATCATGGCTATTTATTGGTGGTTTCTTGGCAAGGAAAGTTGAACTGCCTTGGCTACATTTGTTGAAAGTCAATGACTGAAGGAAAAAAATATCATTAATTTTGGTTCTCATAGGATTGTAGTTGATGAATTATACACTGACTTCTATTATTACATCACGAGGGTAGGTAATGATGCCCTTCAAAGAAAATCCCAAAAATCATTCTTACACTTTTTGTGATAAAACTTGATTTTTGGAAAATTATCTGGGCCGACATATATTTAATTATGGGCTTTAAGCACCTGAAAACAGAAATAAGTTCTAATGGTATAAGAATGTGTTAATAATCCCGAGTAAATGTTAACTATAAATACAAATTTCCTGTGAAGATACAGAACACAGCTGAGATTTGGAATTACTTCCTGATAACCTTGAGTTCAGAACTGGGGTAAAGGCTTATTTGGGGCACGTTACCATTTTCTGAGAACGCAGAAGTTGCTGAAGGAGCATGCAAGATTTTCTGGGCTCCAACTGCAGTTTGAGTCACATGCATGGAACCAGTCGGTGAAAGATGGAAGGGTCCATTGTTCTGATGGATTAAAGCCCACCCTGGCTCATGCAGTGGGAGAGGAGACTGAAGTTCAGGCTTCTGGGATCTGGATTCCCCTTGTCTGCTCTGTTAGGAACAGACCATGGGCAAGAAAGAATGTGGGCACCACTGCTGTATACCTTTAAATATACAGTGACTCTGGGTAGTGGTAAAATGTGGCTCTGTGAATGTTCAAGTAAATCTAACCAATCAGCATGCTTCCTCCTTTCTGATGGACAGAGGAGGGCATGTGCGTGGAGCGGGGTCCTTCCCTTTTGCTACAAACCCTGGATTTTCTTCCAGTTTGCCAATGGTTTAAATCTAACTTAAGACCTTACTAACATGTGAGGATTTTTTTAAAAAAAGAGTAGGTACTGAAATTAAATAAGCGGAGGGTGTTGAGGGTGAACAATACCTGATAATAATTTTAAGAAATGGTAGAATTACCACTGTGAAAATTGCTAGAATTGTGTGTTTGTTTTTTTTTCTTCCCCAAACATGAGATTGCTATAGCATTTCAATTGTGAGTATAATTCAATAGAAATTCGCTTGTTGTCTCCATCTGATAATACTTCCAGAGACTTTACTTAGGGAAATTTTAAATTATTTATTCTATTGAAATCTCTAGAAGCCCTTACATTGAACTTTGTGTAAGGTACAGTGCACTGTAGTATCCATAAGCGGCAGAATTCTGACATCTCTCCAGCCTCCCTCTCTTCCTCCTTCCCCTCTTTCCCTCCCTCCCTGTTTCCCCCTCTCTCCTTACCTCCCTTTCTTTCCACAAAGCAAGTAAATGTTCATATGACAAATAGTAGGGATCCAAACCCTTATGTTCTTATAGGGGTGGGGAATGTGGACTGTTACAATAACAAACACACTTGTTTTAAATACTGTATCTGTGCCTTACTAGCCGTGTGGCCACGGGAAATGGACTCAGTCATTCTTTGTCTCAGTTTGCCCATCTGTAAAATAAGTAACAGCAATGCCTACCTCTTAGGATTGTTGTGAGGAGGGATCCATTTGGTTTTAGAACACCCTTTAGTACAGAAAAAGCCCAGTTCATGTTATTTTTCATTTCTCTGAATATGTAAAACGTTTAGTATTTGGATCCATACACTCAAAATCTAACATTTAATGATGGAAAGAGCTGATTGGCTAAATGGAGTAAAAAAAATTGCTATAGTAATTATCACCTTGTTTTTTCAGTTTTATTTTTTTAACTGAAAACCAGAAACACCATTGCCTGGCATTATCTGTTATCAAACGTTCCAAAGCCATAATACTATTTTTTTTTCTTGAGAAGGCATTGGATATTTGAAATGAATGTGGAACTAAGAAATAGTAGAAAATCAACCTTTTGATTTTACTAATCCCAAGTAAAAGGCAAAATTAATGGTGATATATGTGAAAACTGAAGAAAAGTCATATAGAAAGAACCTTAAATACTTATAACATACTTGAAATCCAAATGGGAGACAATTACTAATTCTTAAATCAAGAACCTTTCACTAAAATTAAAAACATAAATGCTTTCTTTTTCTTGCTGTCTTGTGGGAGGTGAAGGAGTACTCAGTAGGCGTCAGACTATTTTAAAAAGCAGGTTATAGTGGTGATATTTCAGAAGCACAAAAATACTAAGGCAGATCTCACCAA
Organism: Molossus molossus; assembly: GCF_014108415.1. Taxonomy (NCBI): domain Eukaryota; kingdom Metazoa; phylum Chordata; class Mammalia; order Chiroptera; family Molossidae; genus Molossus; species Molossus molossus. The sequence goes on along the minus strand of NW_023425351.1, from coordinate 33,137,090 downwards.
TGATCTGTTTAAAACAATTTTATACTTAACAGAAACTTTGTAGAAATGCATTAAAATTGTCCAATGTAGTTATAGAAGAGAATTTTCTGTGAATTTTAGCTATAATCTTTCAAAAGGATTGATTAGCCCTGGCCGGTTTGGCTCAGCGGTTAGAGCATTGGCCTGCGGTCCAGAGAGACCTGGGTTTGGTTCCCACTAAGGGCACGTGCCTTGGTTGCGGTTTGTCCCCGGCCCTGGTTGGGTCGTGTGGGTGGCAGCCACTTAATGTGTCCCTTTCATGTCCATGTTTCTCTCTCTTTCTTCCTCCCACTCTATCTGAACAAAATATCGAAAAATGTCCTCAGGTGAGGATAAAAAAAAAAAGAAATAAAAATAAAAAGGATTGATTACATAGCCATATATACTAATTAGATTGCAAATTATATAAGTAATAAGTATGGGATTGATTACATAGCCATATATACTAATTAGATTGCAAATTATATAAGTAATAAGTATGTTTGGAGCAAACTTACTACTGAAATTAGACCTGGTAAGTATGTGTGTGTGTGTCTGTGTGTTTGTGTGTGTGTGCACGCACGTGAATAAAATGATATAATCTCATGAATGTCAGCATATGTCAATGCAAACTAGATTGGCATATTATTTAACTCAGGTATGCCATCAGGGTTGTCAATGCAGTTCTTTAGGTAGGAGGCATGGTTTTCTGGACAAGTTGATAGACATCAGATACACAAACTGGAATATAGTAGAAAACCACACAATTTATTTCTTACTTTTAAACCTAGGAACTCTAATATTTTCATCTGTTTTGGGTTGAAGCAAGAAATCAACATAGATTTTCCTGGTTCAGGCTCCAGTGAAGACCAAAGAAAAATTTGTAACTGGAGGCAGATCCAGGTCTATTTCCATTTCTATGCTTACCACTTACACCTGTCCAGTTCCTATAGCATAGATCAGCAATTTTCAACTAGTGTGTCGCAAGAATTGTTAAAACATGCAACACCTGACTATTTAATCAGGGCCACTACCCTCTTTTCCCTTAGATTGTCAAATAAAAAATGACCACAGCCAACCCAATAGCATTCTGGTATAAATGAATCAGAATTATACCTATTTTATTTTTGTCAGATTGGCAAAATACATATTTTTTGGTGTGCCGTAGAATTTTAGCAATCAGTTTATGTTTGTCGTGAGATGGAGAAGGTTGAAAATCACTGGCATAGGGGAAAGCACTGAATTGGCCATGCAGGAAACAGGTTTGGATTCCGGCCCTGTCACTAATAACTTTCTGCACTGCTGAAGTAGGTAAACTGCTAAACTTCACAAATTCACTTTCCCCCTGCAAAATGAGGTAACCCTTGCTCTGCCAGCTTCAGAGTTAGCATGTTCCATAGCGATGGATATAAAATTGCTTTGAAAATTATACAGTGATTTAAAAATAATATTTATCATTGTGATTTCAGGATAAAAGAAACTCCCTTTCCTCTAATATAGTCAGTGTTTTTATGGCCAGCCTTGATCTTCCAGAAATCTACACCAAAATTGAACATTTTAACGATGCTCGCCACTGTTTACGCGTTATAAAACATACCCAAGCTGGCACATTTCATCTTAAACAGTTCTCATTGCAATGAATTTGGAAATACAGAAGGAAATCAAGAAGAAATAAAGGTCACTCTGATTCTGTACTTCTTGAGTTAACCCTTGAGAATTGATTTTTAAACATTCTTTGGGTCTTTTTCTTCTATGTATGTGATATTCAAAACCAAGTTACGAATATGCTTTATTTATTATTTAACATTCTTCTTTTTTTACTGAACATTTCACAAAATGGAAATTTTAGTTATTAGTTTCTATATTGTTTCTTACTCTAAGCATCCTACCATACTTAATTGCGAAGATTATTTGTGGATGAAGTTCAGCACAGATGACCTTAATAAATATATTAGAAATTCAAAGGCTATAAAGGATATCCCTCTTTTTGTATTTGATCATTTCAAACATTTCATACACAATTTGAGTACTTACATTTAATTAAAGGCTATGTACAATTTTATTTAGTACTTTAAATGAAAAGTATTAAGTAAAGATTGCTCACTTGAAAGCTGACTTAAGTGAGGTGGTAGATATAAAATCACCATAGACATGTAGATTATACTTGATTGTAAATAAAAATCTGAACAAATACTATAGAATTGTTGCTACTCAATATTCTGTTAATAATTTGCAATAGCATATCATAGAAAATGATTGAACATTGATATTCATCTGTCAATTATTACAATTGTATTTGTGTGGTATAATGAATTTGCAGAAGTGGAGTATCAGGTATGTTTTATTGTTAAAGGTTGCCTGCCAATTGATGAGTCATTTCCTAGGCTATGCTCAAATTATATCATTTTGCTGATATCCAAGAGAAATCTTAGTATGTGATTAATAGGGCAGAAACTCTAAGCCAGGGATATTTTTATCTTTATAATACACTTATTTGGGATAGCAATTATTAGAAACCAGAATAATAATACTGATCAATAGCCATCAAATTAACTTGGAACCGAAAATTGTAGCAATTTCAACTGAAGTTAGTATATTTACATATCAAATTAAAATTTCTAAACTAGTATTGCAGTTGATGCAGTGTTTATATGAAATATTATATACACAATACTTCAATAAAAACAATAAAGAAATATCATAAATCCTTGTGTCTTAGAAAGAATTTAGAGGGAATTTCTGGTAGTATAAGTTAATACATGCTTAATCATATTACTTTTATTTATATAACATCCAAACATACAGACCTCTACAAGATTATATGTCTTTTTTTTTTTTATCCTCACCTGAGGACATTTTTCCATTTTTTGTTCAGATAGAGTGGGAGGGAATGAGAGGGAGAGAGAGAGAGAGAGAGAGAAACATCGACGTGAAAGGGACACATCGAGTGGCTGCCACCCACACGACCCAACCAGGGCCGGGGACAAACTGCAACGGAGGTATATGCTCTTAGTGGGAACCGAACCCAGGTCTCTCTGGACCGCAGGCCAATGCTCTAACCTCTGAGCCAAACTGGCCAGGGTGATTATATGTCTTTAACATTAAAAGAAATGTATGCTAGAATTAATCTTTAAACACTGCTTTTCTTATTCTTACATTTTCTAATTGAGAGGTCTAGCCTTTGAGTTTTTATAATCGTAACACTACTAATTAGATATAAAGCACTCATAACGTTTGTTAGTATCAGCCTCTATATAAGAATGTTATGAGACTAAAACAAAGCAGAACCAACAATAGATGTCGTTAATAAACAAATGGCTATTTTAAAAAATCTAGTTAACAGATCCCTACCTGGTTGGTGAAGGAGTCTGAAATAAATGCTAGACCAAGTCTGGGTCTCTTACTTGAAAAATTGCACTCTCTTGGGTGTATGACCTAAGTAGGGACTGTGTAACTGCCACTCTCATGACTCTAGTTCTACTATGAGAGTGCATTTTTTAAGTATAAGCATAGAAAAAGAACTGGAATGTTCCTTAGTGCAAACAATTGCCTTCCCCTTTTCTCTGCTCATTCTCCAACAGAAAGAGGGAGAAATTCCTAAGGAGCAGGTGTGATGACTCACAAGGGGACAAGTCTATTCTGAAACACTATTCAAATGAGAACAGTTCAAATTAGGATGCTGTGAGCTGCTGGAAAATTATGGCACAAACTACAGACAGCGAAAAATATTTCTTATGCATTGTAAAATGTTTTCCACAAAACAGAACGGCTGATGGAAGGCCATGAGCCGAATGGATAAAATATAGTCACATAAACAGGAGCAGGTTCCAAGCTGAACGGCAATTCTACCACTTTTCTCACAGAACTGGATAGTAGATAGAACCCCATAAGATCAAGTTTAAAAAATATACATACACACACACACATAAATATATAAAACATATATAACATATGCAGCAATCTGGAAAGGTAAATGAACATTTGGATTCATATACCAAAAAGTCACTTCGAAATTTTAAATATTTTTTAATGATTGAAAAATAAACAGGCAGTGAAAAAAAATTTTTTTGCCAAACCTGACTCTGAAAACAAGATTTCTTTAAATGCTTCTCCAAGAACATGTTTGTTTATTTTAAATGAAATCCAATCATAATATAATCAAATATTTAAAATAGAAGGAAAGTGTTCATGAAATAGACATCTAGCCCTGGCCGATTTGGCTCAGGAGTTAGAGCATTGGCCCGCGGACCAGAAAGTCCCAGGTTTGGTTCCTGCTAAGGGCATGTACCTTGGTTGTAGTTTGTCCCCTGCCCAGGTATGGGTCGTGTGTGTGGCAGCCACTTGATGTGTCTCTCTCACTCAATGTTTCTCTCTCTCTCTCTTTCTCCCTCCCGCTCTGTCTCAAGATAAATGCAAAAATATCCTCAGATGAGGATAAAAAAAAAGAAATAGACATATACACATACATATATATAGTCACACAGATAACTGGTTAAATAGAATCAATATATAATACATATTAAGTATATAAATGTATTTATAATATATGTATATACATGTATGCATATATACATTTAAAACAGGTATTTTCATTGTTTGCAACACCTCATCTTAGGATCAAAATATGCCCCAAATCTATGCCTCAGGCCTTTAGTGAATAGCTAATAAATTCAGGATTGAAAACAGGGATTACAATATTGGCTTGGAAATTTAGAATAAACTTATTCCTACTAATAATTTACACTTTTTACTCAAAAGAATAAAGTTAGGTACACATAAATAGACTCTACCAATCAAAATAAATTACTGCAGGTTTGGCTGAAGTTTTTATCACAAAATTCTCAGTTTTGAACAACTGTGGCTTATGTATTAGACATAAGGCAGTTTTATACTTATTTCCTTAAACCAAAACAGCCCATATCAATAATAAAAATCCATAAAAGAAAAATGTAAAATGATGTACTTTTCAAGACCAATTGTCAGTTATACTAAAGCATGTGTGTATACTCACAATGCAGTTTTTATAAGCAGGTGTTTCTGGTACCAAAGTTTCATGTTAATTGAGGTTCTATTTTTTTTTTTATCCTCACCTGAGGACATGTTTCCATTTTTTGTTCAGATAGAGTGGGAGGGAGAGAGAGGAAGAGAGAGAGAGAAACGTCGATGTGAAGGGACACATCGAGTGGCTGCCACCCGCACGACCAACCAGGGCCGGGGACAAACTGCAACCGAGTTACGTGCCCTTAGCGGGAACCGAACCCGGGTCTCTCTGTACCGCAGGCCGATGCTCCAACCGCTGAGCCAAACCGGCCAGGGCCTATTTTTTTTTTTTATCCTCACCCAGGACATTTTTGCATTCATGTCCAGATAGAACGGGAGGGACAGAGGGAGGAAGAGAGAGAGAGAGAGAAACATCGATGTGGGAGAGAAACACTGAGTGAGAGAGAACCCCAACCAGGGCTGGGGACAAACTGCAAGCAACATACGTGGCCTTAGCAGGAACCAAACCTGCGACTCTCTGGTCTGAGGGCCAATGCTCTAACCGCTGAGCCAAACCAGCCAGGGCGAGGTTCTATTTTCGTATTTGACTTTAAAGTTGTTGCTATTGATCAAATCCATTCAGGAGCATCCAACAATGCATAAGACCCTGAATATTATAATGCTTACATTTTCTCTCTAAAATCTTTCAGCTTCAGTAAAAGAGAAAGGTCTCATACACCAAGAAGAGTCCTTTGATGTACAATGGAGTTTAATTTTCCCGCAGACAACTTAATGATATTGAGTAACAATAAGAGACTTCTTCAATAGTTACACATTCAAAAATATATTTGGGTATAAGGCAGATAATTAGCAGACTATTCACAGTCTTTCGTTAGAGAATAGGTAGTATGTTAACAACTCTTTATAAATTAATACTGCCTCTCCAAGAACTTCAACACTGTATTGTGAAAAAAAAAAAAAAAAAGTCAACTGTTGCTTTTAAGTGAGGGAGCTTTCCCATTTTATAGGACCCTTGCTTCTGAAATCAACACCCTGGTTTAATAACAGTGTCATTTCTGATAACGAGTCAGTGAGTAGAGTGATTTAGACATGACACAATTCAGAAAGAAAATAAGATGCAAAATTAAGAGGTCATCCAATCAACTGCTTGCAGAGTTAAAAATAGAGGCTGAGCCTAATTCCCACGGCCGCTGCCCGAGGAGCCTGCGGCTTCGCGCTGGGAGGCCTCACTGCCATCACCTGCACGGAGACCGCTTCCCAGGAGGTTCGCAGTCATTTCAAAGCTCAGTTTAACTAACGTGGAGAGGCATCGGAAAACATGTTTATAAGCATTTTGGTAATGAGATCTGGTTGCAAATTGCCCGTGACAAATAAAACAGTTAAAATGGAAAGCATTTATTAACCCTTGCTAAGTTCCAGATACTGTGCTAAGTGCTTTTTGTATGTTATCTTCTTTCATCTTCACAACAAGTTGTGATTTTCCTGTTTAAATATCAAGAAACAACTCATAGAGGTTGAGTAACTTTCCCTAAGTCACAGAACCAGAAAATGGTACAGGTGGAGTTCACACCAGGTGGAATGTAAAGCCCCAATTCACTTCCTGAAAGACATGATTTGGATATAAGATGTAGCCAAAACTTCCAAAAATAAATAAAAATTAAAGTCAGAAAGGGAAGGGGAGATCTAGTGATCAGCATAGTTTGAACTTAATATTTAGAGCTTTTTGATTGATCTTGAAAATGACCAAAAACTGAGATCTCTAAGAAAAAAATTATTATCACACTGAACAAAAAAAAGCACTGATTTTATAGTTAGGCATTTCAAGATCAATCCAATTGCTTTGCTTTCATAATATTGTACTATCATTGTATGTCATTTTCCATTTTATTTTTTAAGTAGAAATTTAACCATTTCAGTATTTTGCCTGAACAGGATAGTTATTTTTTTTTCCTAAATGACGACCAAGATGCCAACCCCTCTCCCCTTACTTGATGGACTTTTTAGTGTGAGATCATTTTAGTGTCTTACTTGATTTTTGTGATGAAACAGTGACTTTATGAAGCCCTATGATAACATTACAGGCCCACTATCACATACTTGCAGGCAAGTAGAAAAAGTTTTCAATCGACTGGGATTTTGCATTCTCTATGATAGTATTCTTCACAATAAATGAGGTTGGAAAAAACATGGAGATAAGATAACCGCAGATTAATGCTTTATGATTAAAATCTGTATCTTGATTTTGAATGATCTAAAAGTCCAAACCCGTGGTAGTTGAAGAAAGAAGGGATGTATGTTTTCCTGTCCTGGGTACATGGACTATGCTTGGTTGAGCAGCTTGAACTGCTTACTAGCTATATCTCCAACTTTAATATACATCTCCTGTAATCCTACTTTACCAAAACCTCAGCGGGAAGTATGGCTTGGCAAGAACCAGGAGAAAGGGTAGTCCTGTCCTTAATCCATCCCTCCTACATGTACAGAAATAATTACAAAGAACTTGTGTAGAATATCAACTATTTTATATTGGACGGCAGGTTTCAATACTAACTGTTATTGATTCATTTTGTTGTGAAACATTTTGTAAATAATAAAGGCATTTTGGGGTGAAGAAATATTGATACTCTTGATATGTTACTGTTTTAAAATAACAGTTTACATTTATTGAGTCATGGTATATATACCAGTACGTTCCCTAGAAATCTAAACTTTTGTAAAACATGCCAAGTGCCTTTCTTTGCAATCCTGGGTTGTTCTTTAATATGGAGATGGTGTATGAAATGGAATTTAGATCTCTCTCTTATAAGATCACCTCATGTCTCCACTAACTTTTATCAATGGGAATTCTCCGTAGGTATATATAGGGCATCCCCCCAAAATGGATGCACAAGTTTGAATAATTATAAAGCCAGCATTTCTTAAAATATATTTCATTTTCAAAATGTAACAAAATCTATAGACACCCTGTATACATTTGGGGAGCACCCTGCATTTATTATAAAACCATTCTGTACTGATCATTAGGTAATTCCGGTGACCGTGGGTGGGCCACGGTAGTTCAGAATGTCCTCTCCACTTCAGCTCAGCTTCGTCCACTGCAGGAAAGCACCCAGCAGGTGATGGCACTTTCCCCAAGAACAACTCCCTTCCTTGAGATGAGGGATGAACTTGGGTGAACAGTGATTTGTCACAATTTATTTTTGAGGGTAGCGTTTTTTAAAAAAATGTGCTAATGCAGCCTTTTCAGAATGAATCCTTCTAAAAAACACATTGTTCTCCTGCGAGAATACTTTATAATAAAAAACCCATACATATAATTTTACTTTTCTAAAATGTTTACATATTACCTTATAAAACAAATACTCAAATCCTTAAATCTTTTTGTTGTTGTTATTCCTCACCCGAGGATATTTTTTTTTCCATTGATTTTTAGAATGAGTGGAAGGGAGGGAGGGAGAGAGAGATAAAACACTGATGTGAGAGAGACACATCCATTGGTGGCCTCCTGCACTAACCCAGCCAGGTAAGTGCCCTTGATCGGGAATCTAACTTGCAACCCTTAAGTGTGCAGGCCAAAGCTCGGACAACTGAGCCATACTGACCAGGGCTAAAATCCTTAAGTCTTTACAATCTTTAACATTTAATAGTCTTTAAATCTGAATTTGGATTTGGTGAGTCTGACCAATTATTGTCAGTGATCCCTTACCCAATGGGATTCAACCACCAATTCAGATTCAACATGATTTCTGCAAGTCCTGGTGAGATTGCATTTTGTGAATGGTTGTTTCCACTACATTTTAATGATCAGAGAATCTGAGCATGAAAGGGCATGAAAACTATGACTGACTTCCCACAGTGACTCAGTTCTATTCTGAGTGTATCAGGACATGTTGTTGCTACTATTGCAATGACCAAAAACCCCAATGCTTTTACCCCCAGGCTCCTAACCACTGCACCACACTGTTTAAAATGTGGGCTTTGTGTTGCTTATTCAGCAACAGTCAGAAGGCTTATTGGTTTTATGTCTGCTTTTTAATGAGGGTTTGATGAGACAGCAATAAAGACAAAAGTAAATACTAGGAGAAATGTTTAATAGGTCCCTCCATCCCAATCAACCGAAGAAAAGACATACCGTACAGTACTGTTGTGAGTGTCTGGGGTGTGTTTGTGTTCTTGTCACCCTCCATTTTAGGGAGCTTGCCCTTTTAGCATGTTAGGATCTAGCTCCCGTAAAACATGCTGAGTCCTCAGCAAGCTCCCTGTTTCTCTTCTGTGGGACGCTGCACATCCAGACAGTCTCATCTGAGGAGGGTAGTTAGCAGCCTCGCCAATTCTGTTTATACTTCAAACATTTCAATATTCTGTAGTCTAGCCTATGTAAGATGCTTTCATCTCTAGGCTTTAATTATTTTGTTTCAGGGTAAATTAAAAAGAATACACTGAAGAGAAACTAAGGGAAATCTAGCACATAAAAATTTGCCAGAAGGCAGGCACATACATTTGAACTAAAAAATAGATCAAATTTCAGGTTAGGCTGGATACAAATGACCCATTGCTAGAGCTTAAAAAGAAAACAAAAAATTAGCTGTAAGATGTTCCTAGTTTCCTACACTGTTGCTAGAATTCTCTACTGACATCTGGATGCACTGTGTAATATTCCTGAAATGATGCAATGGATGATTGAGAGATTGGAAGTCTTTCAATACTTGTGTGTAGTATGTTTCCTTCATGAACTAAAAATGAAAAAAGTGACGATATTTCCTTGCTCAAATCATGTCAAACAGATTCCCTATATTACACACATTCATTTTAAAGATAGATATGGTTTCAGAAAATACAGAATTACTATCTGCTGAAGAAGATAATGATTTTTATAGTCAATGTACATATTCAAATTACTGATATGGATAATCCCTGACCCAACAATACCATTCCATACCACTCCAAGAATTTTTCCATCAAAACTAAAAGCACTGATACATAAAGACCTGTACTCCTATGTCCATTACCACATAGCTTGAAATCATAAAACCATTTGGAACTTGGTAAAGGCTTATTAATGTATTTTGGTTGAATAAAATTACGGCACACTCATAGTGCATATTATTTACATTATTAGGCATCTGCTAAGGCAATATGGTAGTGTTATGTGTTAGGTAACATTAATATAATAGAAAGGCAATCCACTGAAAGTGCTTTGTAACTATAAATTATAATACACTGTATATATATATATATATATATATATATATAAAATCTCATTCAACACACAATTAAATATCATTCAGCATTTAAAAAGAATGAAATTCTGGTCCAGTCTACAACATGGTTGAACCTTGAGGACATTATACTGAGTGAAAGAAGCCAGGCATAAAAGGACAAATATTGTGTGATTCCACTTATATGAGGTGTCTAGAATAGGCAATTTCATAGACGTAGAAAGTAGAAAAGAGTTTACCAGATGCAGAGGGGATGGAAGAAGGAGGGGTTATTGTTCATTGGGTACAGACTTTCTATTTGGGATGATGAGAAAGTTCTGAAAATGGAGAGTGGAGATAGTTGCTCAACTTTGTGAATGCACCAGTGAGTTGTATACTTTAAAATGGTAAAACTTTATGTATGTATATTTTACCACAATAAAAATTTTAAAAATCTACCAAATAAAGTACCGATGTGCCTCATATGAGGCACATTATGATGAAGTTTCCATAACATTGCACTCATTTCAGGAACTTCTGTGTACTGTTGTTCCGCAGTTCGGGCAAAATACAGAAAGCGGCAGCTTATGCTGCCTTGAGTTTTCTCTCTCCATCTCTCCAGTTTCCAGACTGATGTGGCTCTTGTCACACCTCTGAAAACCAGCATCAGCAGGAACCGGGCTAACTGATCTCCTCAAGTATAAACTCAGGATGTTAATGCATTTTTATGTTGGCAGTTGTTTTAGAAACTAGGAAGGACGGACATCACTTGTCATTCTTTCCTTGATTTGGCAGAAACAAACACATCACTGCAGGCAGCATTACCAGAAAGAAACAGTGGCTTTGAGGCAGACACACATCCATCCTAAGCGATGGCACGTATTTTGAGGTAGAACACACTGCTCAGCAGCTGACACTACTCTTCTGCATAGTTGGCAGTACAGTCACTCCAAGCCTGGGGACTGTTTCCTTTTCGTGAAAATGTTTTGATAGGAAAACTCTAACTAAGGTACTTGGAATGTGGAACACTCAGAGCTCCTTCGGGGATTCCTTTTCCTGGAATTGAGGTGCTTTGAATCACTGTTCTCACGGGCACTTGCTTCCTGGTATCTCAGTGGTCACTGACTAGCGACGGGCTCCCCTTTTGGTCCTAAAGTGGGAAGGACATTAGCAGGAGGGCCTCATTTCAAGGACCAGAAATGTCTGGGCTGGTAAAGGACACAGGTATTGTCAAAGTGAGCACAGAGCGGATGTCCTCAAACCATTCACTAAGGAGGGCTTTATTGGGTCCTTACATACCTGCAATGTATGCAGAATTCTAGTGTGTGTGTGTGTGTGTGTGTGTGTGTGCTTGGGGAGAGGGAACACAGCCTTTACTGAATTGTCAAAGGGATATTAGGACCCAGACGGTTAGGAAGCACTGGAAAGATGAATCAAACATAATTTAAAGTACTCTGATGGCTCTGGCCTGATATTTCCACAAATTGTTCCTGCACTCCATTGTACGTCAAAGAGCAGCGTAGTGACATGGACAGAATGTCTGCCTGGCATTTAGGTGACAACTATGAATCTTGGTGTCTTCAATGCAAAGTTGTCATCTGGTAGAAGGACGAAATCAGATACCATGGATGGAAAGCCCGGCAGAGTGCCCTGAATCAGAGAAGGGCTCGTGTATATGAGGTTCCTTCCCCACTCACTCTTTCCAACAGAATGTATGCCCATTGAGGGCAGGACAATGTCTTCTTTAAAGTTCTTTGTTGTTGTTGTTGTTGTTGTTGTTAAACTTGTCTTGCTTTTTCATATGTATAAGCCAATTTCCATTTAATGCGTGCAAGCTGACAGTAGTTTTTGTGGAATATAACTATTTGGATGCATTTCCCCTAGATTTGTCATTATGTAAGGAATTTAAACAACTCATTTGGGGTGTGCACGTATATTCCGAGCCTAACTTGGTCACTGGACAAAGTAGGTAGATGTGTACCCTAGGAGATGATAACCAATTCCTTCACTAAAGTCAATTTGCTGAGTATCTACTATGCATATATGTAGCAAGACACGGCGCTATGAGCTGCAGGCAATGAAAAGCGGTCAGTCCTGCTCTCCAAGGCTGTTTTATAAGAGCACAGCATGTTCACACTGAAGGGTAGATCAAGAAAGATACAGAGTGCCACAGGAATTTAAACAAGGGAGAAAACATCTGATTTGGGGAGCATGGGTGTGGGGACGGCTTCAGGGGCGGGGTGGTGCAGGATGTGAGCGAGGCTTCCACACGCAGCAGGTGAGCGGAAGGAGCAAACGAAGACACGTAGGCCTGAATCACGGGGCACACACGGGAAATAATGACCACTTGGTTCAGACGGGCCCCGGGGGACTTTTCAGGGATTAGTGAGAAACTAGAGAAAGGGTTATCACAGCTCCTGACACATAAGACTTTTTAATCACTTTAAAGCACACGTATTTAACAACTAACATAAAAAAGAACTTAAAAATACAGACACAATGAACAGGCAGAAGTGTTACAGACACCTGGCAATCAAGAGGCTACGGACAGCTTTCAAAATAGTACTTTTTCTACCTACTCTCAAGTGGCACTGGTTAAATAAGAATGACATTTTTATTTCAGCCTTATTATTTGGTGTTGTTTTTTTTGTTTTTGTTTTTTTCTTTCTTTCCCATTGTTCAAAATCTCAAGATAAGGCCGTAGCTCATGGTGCTCATGCAGCACCAGAGATGCCTTGGTTATGGGAGGGAACTTGGACTCCCAAATTTGTACTCTCCAGGCACATGGACCACCACCAGCCTGAAAGCTTTTATGGGGTTGGAAAGCAATAGATTGACTTCAGTTCCATCCTGTCAAACCTACGAAAGTGCCTTGGTTCATTTAACATCTAATAGTGCACATCGTTTTCTTTTCCCTTCTCCATTTCTGAACACCAGGCCATTAATTTCTCCTTTCCCTGGGAGACGGTGAAAGAAAGGGAAATAAAAGCATAAATCAGTTTCAGTCACGAAATCCTACTACGTCGATTTCTTTTCAGGGCTCTGAATCTAGATACTTCCCTCAGACGTTGTTTAAATAGAACAAAGTCCATATTCAGGAACCCCTTACATTTAGTGATCTTCCTCAGTTGCACCAAACTGAAAAACTAAATTTTCTAACTTGTTTTCTTTCTTCCTGAAAAGGCTTCTCCAGTCCCTAACTTCCCCAGTCCAGAACTTAGTGGATTCATTCTCATTTGTAAAGTTACTGCCAGGGACAATGCCAGCTTAGGCACCAGCAGTTCCCTAATCGTGACCCATCTATTGACCAAGATTTCAGTTTCTTTGGAAGCCAAGTAATAGACACGTTCCTTTTCTAACCATCATTAGGATATCCTCACGCACTCTTCACTGGGAAGATGCCTCTCACAAGTACAGAAATTTGTGTTGTGCTTATGATCAATCACACTCCTCTGTGTTTCACCTACCTTGGGTAATTTCTTCCAAATGAATTATTGTTTTAATATTTGTTACTACTTAATGTTTAGGATAATTATGTATATAGTTTACTCTTTCAAGATTAGGAAAAAAAAGGTGACAGGGTGAAGGGTTTTATTGTTCTTGTTCTTTGTTCCCCCTTCTAATTGGAATGCTTGAGTCAAAATTCTAGACTCTTGAAAAATTTCAATTTTAAGCCAAAATCACACTCAACAAGAACAAGAATAACAAGCCCAGCATGAAATCGGCCCTGAGGGGTTCATGATCCCAGGGAACAGTTCTGGAGAGGCTGCTTGGCGTGGGATTTGCCCACCCTCTCCACTCCCTCTGCCTCATACACTGAAGGTGGAGACAAAGAAACCAACTCAAATCCTTCTAAAGTGTATTTTATAAAGAGAGAACATAGAATCAGAAAAACATTAATAATAGTATATAATAGAATGAATGTGAGCTTTTAAAACCAGGGTCTTTGTCTAAAAGCAACATTTAAAAAGGAAGGTAAGCAGAGGTCCATTTTTAGCTATAAACCCTGCTCTCCTTGTTCACTGATCTCCTGTTCTAATTTGCTAAAATGAAATTACATGGCCCTTGAGTCAGAATGTCTCTCTAATGTCAAGTTTAAAGATAACAGATCTCCTTTTCTGCAGAATATTGGCACACAGACTCCCCACAGTCTGGCTCGTTGCAACTGCTCGCTGCTGGAGAAGCGGCAGGTTGGAGTCCCCGTCACAGCCATCTTAACCATTTCAAAGCATAGTACTTATATGTGCAGCCCTAGGGGGCAACAGGAACAGGCAGGGGCTCAGCAGCAGGGCTCTGTGGGGAACCCCTCCCACAAGGGGTAAGCACTCCTCCAGGGGAGGCTAACTTGAACAAATAGCCGCAGGCTTATTCTGGCCAGCTCCGCTGGCTTTCTGAGTGCCTGCGGGGGAGTCTTCTTGGAAACTCCGTTGAGGTTACTGGGGAACCTGAGGACTAAGTCACTGATTGCTTTTGGGGGAGGACTTGCCCAAACCTGACCCAGCTAGCTGTCTCCCAACCTAGCTGGACAAAAAAAGCTTCAAGAATAACAGGAGAGACTGACATGTACATTTCTACTCCCACCTAAGCCTGCGCACAGGGCCAGCTGTGTGGGTATGGCCTCCTCTCTCACCCCCACAGATTCTGCCTTCCTGGAACCCTTTCTGACAGCCAGCGACTACACTACAGTGAAGGAGTTACCACAAACCATGTTGGTATTGGGCTGAAAACAGAATTTCTGATGCCATGTACTTGGGAGAGGGCCAAAGGTAACAGTATATAGAGAGACTACTGCAACTGGGGTAGGGCACTGTCCTTTCTGGGTCTTTGACAAAATCATTCAGGGAATAGAGGTGGTGAGTAAGAGCTGACAAAGGTTGACCTGTGAATGGGCACAGCATTCCCCACCCCGCAAAAAAAAAAAAGAAAAAGAAAAAAGAAATCAATAGAGTGACTGACAGAGAAGATAAGATGGTAAAAGAAGGAAGCGCAGACAGGTGCTGCTCAACCCAGCTGAACTGCAGGAGATGAGAGGTGTCTCCTGTGGCCTGAGACTTCCCTAGGGCTCAGGACTGAAGTGGGTGCTGGGCACTGACATCTGCACAGACCCATTCTCCTAGCTGGGAAGGGAGAGGCCGGAGTCCGCGAGGAGAGGAAGATTTCTGATTGCTTCCCAAGGCTGCTGCCAAGGACCTGCTGCTCCCAAGCCAGAAGAGACCCGAGCGAAGGCTGCAGGTACCCAGGTGCAAGTACAACTCCAATTATTGTGCATTTGGAACCTCTTCCATGTCTAAGGAGTCTGGCACCGGAGCCTGGCACCGACGTGGGCCGTTATCTTTAAGCATAAAGAGGCTGCCGGCCCTCTTGTCTGCCCGGTAACACCGCTCCTCCAATCTCAGGCACTAGGCTGATTCACATCGCAATTCCAGTTGTTGCTCCTTTTCCCATGCGGAGTGCCGCAGAGACAGTGCCCTCGTCTGCACGGCAAACCCCATTATTAGCCGAGCGGAAAGCACCAGCAAGCGCCAGCAAGGCCAAGGATAATAATAGCCGGGCAGCTTACCTTCTCCGGATCTAGTCCGCGCGCCCCGGGCCGCACCCGGCTGCAGAGTCGCTGCCGGTGCGCGCCGGTCACCGTGGCCCGCACCCCACCTGCCGGCTGCAGCAGCTGCTCGGTTGCCTAGACCGCCTGCATGAAGTCATCCCTGCCCTGGGCGGATCGCCACATTCCGCGCCAGCCGTGGGGGGAGAGGGAGCTCCCCAGGCCGCAGGGAAGGGCGCCTGGGAACGGAGGCCCACCGCCGCTACCCCTCCCGGATTTAGGCTAATTTTCTATTAATGCTTCTACGGAGGAAACGTGGCGGGATTGTGGCCGGAGAGAGAAGAGCCGGAGTGACTTTCTCTGCAAAGCGCCTTCCTCCGAGCGCGCCCCTGTCACCAGGGCTGCATGGACAGCTCCATTCCTCCTTGTGGGTTTCCCACCCAGTTCACCCTGTATTGTTCATTTCGCCGATTTCGATTCTGGGTTGTCTTTTAAGCTAAACATTCAAATGATCCGGAATGTTTTAAATTGGCCATACATTTCTCTAAGGCCCTGGTGACACGCTCCAGCCTCCCCCGATACACACAAGTAGGCACACACATACACACGGCCAAAGCGCTCACAATTGTGAAAGCTGGGACCTCTAGCCCTCTCGCCTACGTCATGGAAGGGAAACTCCCAAAGCAGTGGAGGGGCGGGAGGACTCGAGGAAGCAGCCCAGGAAGCAGAGAGGGGTCACCCCAAGATTTGTTGCTGTTCAGTGGGGCACTTAGTGGACAGATGTTCCCTCTGACATACCCCTCACCCCCACCTTACCCCTCAGGCTGGCTGCACTGCTAACAGCTGTAACAGTTGGAAACCAAGAAGCAGAATCCACATTAACAGATGACTTTCTCTTTCGGGAAGGATTTACCAGAATTGGCCTTAAGAACAAGATGAGCATACAGGCATATAAGCCCCCTCCTTCTCTCTTTAAATAGCCACTAGAATTAACAGACCTGTGCCGTGTTCCCCCTTCCCCCTTCTCCTCTGCTGACCCCATCAATAGTTTGAGGTTTGAAGAAAGTGAACAACAAACGAACAAAGCCAAGGACTTGCTGTCTTACCGCTGAGCCAGGGTTCTTTTCAGGATGCTGAGATCCTGGGGGGCAGAGAGGGTCCTTCATTCTAGGGTTCTGTGTGAGTGGATTTCCCTCATTGACTGAGCTTGCTTTTGGACCTGTCACCTGGTCCAGTCTGGCCTTACAATGTGGGTTTGACCAGGAATTTGAACAGTGCATTACACTCACCAAGGAGGAGCCTTTGCTCCATGAAGTGTTCCCATCCCTCTGTTTACCAGCCCCACAGTGGGAGGTAGTGCAGCCAACAGGGTTCCAGCAAGGCTCCGCAGGCATTCTTGGCACGAGAGTGTACACTTTTTGAAAGCTAGAACAACCTAATTTATCTCTCTGAACTCCACTCTCATAAGATTAGGCAATTAATAGCAATATAGCTCAGAGGGTCCCTAGTTTGTACGGAAGGGGTAGGTGAGATCTAGGTGGAAATGTGACATCTTTTGTTTCACTAACCTTCTTTAAATATACATGCAAACAACAAACCACAATAATATTAGGAGTACTTGTGACTTTGTCACCAATGGAAGAAAAAGACAAAAATGAAAGATGTTAAATGTCAGGAATTAATATCTTAGCATCTCTGAGCAGATAGAGTGTCCGATTCAGATACCGTATCATGACAAAAGGCATAGGCAAGCCAGAAAGGAAAAGATAGAGAAATGAGAAATGTCTTATGTCAACACCTAGGGTTTGAATCTGTCTTCTTGGGACTGGACATGTACCAACAGGCCAGATCATTTAATCAGTAGAGACCAGTGTGAGGTGAAAGAGATCAATTTTTTACTCTATGACCTTTTATTGCACAATCCTTTAAAAAACTAACCTTTGGATCATGACTCTGAGGTCTGCAATGCTTCCTTTCTGATATTCTGAAATTAGGGATCAAATGGCTTAATAAGATCATGAATCTCAGCAAGGGACCTGGTGAAACCAGAGCCAGAGGCCCTGTGTGCCTGAAGCTGTCAGCCAGTATTAGATCCACTCTTTGGGTGAGGGAGTCCTTCCAGAAGAGGCTCATTTAAATGCAAATATGTTATCAAGAGGGGTAACCAAGTATTGAGTATCTCATTAGCAGCTATTAACAATTTAGCAGAGATTAGCATCTCAGATTTATCATGGAGAGGAGTTGTCAGGGTGATGTGGCTCAAGTATCTGTCACCAGTGACTGCCAGGTCTCCTGCTCTCATCACTCCATAGGGGTCTGCCTAAAGCTGGGGACTTGGGCACTTTGTGCATGACCGTCAATATTGTTTTAAATAGCTTTGACATATGAAAAAGTGTAGGAGGAGAATTTCTACAATACTAGTGTGTGAGTGGTGTGTGTGTGTGTGTGTGTGTGTGTGTGTGTGTGGTGGTTGGCTTGGGTTGATTCATTGTGCTCTACAGAAATCTTACAGTTTTGTGACAAATGTCTGTTCTTCACTGAAGTTAGAAAGCATATCATGTAAAATAGATGTAATTTAGGGACAGCAAGGCTATGGTGATAGACTTAGATTGGCATTCAAGTAACTAGAGACAGGCTAGGACTTTTCTGCATTAATATGAAAGCACTGATACTGGCAAACACTCACTTATAAAGGTTGGTGTTAGGTTTTGAATAGTGTAAGCAGGTATAACAGACAAGGGACAATGAAAGAAGGGGAAGTCACCACACACAGAATAGAAACAGTTTTTGTAGGCATTGATGAGAATGCACCTTGTTTTGGTAAGGAGTTGACATATAATGCCAGATCTGTATAATACACTTCCTGTTCTGTAATTGGAACTCCATATTTTATTGTGAGATGCATATTTACTTAAGTGAAATGCTTAGCAGATTGTGTAAGATACAGTCAATAGTGTGGCATAAATGATTCTCAGATAAACTTTTTAATCATCATTAAGTCATGAAGCAAAACAATCTAGTTAGGTGATGCTTTTCATATTTTTGTAACCTCAAATTTTTATTTATTTATTTATTTTTTTGTGGTATGTGCCCCTAGCGGGAACTGAACCTGGGACTCTCTGGTCCACAGGCCGATGCTCAACCGCTGAGCCAAACTGGCCAGGGTGTAAACTCAAATTTTATAAAGAATCTGACAAAACCAATAAATTTTCTGCAGAAAAGTACCCTTTAATGAAAATGTTTCTTTTGTGATGAATAGATTATTAAATAGTGTTTATAAAAAATTGTGTTTTTAGTCCAGCTGTTGTGGCTCAGTGGTTGAGCGTTGACCCATTTACCAAGAGGTCGCTGGTTCAAGGTTTGATTCCCAGTCAGGACACATGCCCAGGTTGTGGGCCCAGTCCTTAGAGGGGGGCATGCAGGAGGTGGCCAATTGTTTTCTCTCATCGATGTTTCTTTCTCTCCCTTTCACTTCTTCTCTCTCTAAAAATCAATAAAGGAAAAAAAAAATTTTTTTAAGTTATATTGTTGCTAAAAATGTTTAAAAAAGAATTGTGTTTTTATAATTTTTTTATTTGTTAATGAAAAAGGAATATTTAATTCCTCAAATCTAATGTAGGCTAATAAAATAGAGGGCATTTAAATTTGATTAAAAAGTGCCCTGGCCGGTTTGGCTCAGCGGTTAGAGCGTCGGCCTGCGGTCCTGAGAGACCCGGGTTCGGTTCCCGCTAAGGGCACGTACCTCGGTCGCAGTTTGTCCCCGGCCCTGGTCGGTTGTGCGGGTGGCAGCCACTCGATGTGTCCCTTTCACATCGATGTTTCTCTCTCTCTCTCTGTTCCTCTCCCCCCCTCCCCACTCTATCTGAACAAAAAATGGAAAAATGTCCTCGGGTGAGGATAAAAAAAAAAAATTGATTAAAAAGTAAGTTTCAATGAACTGTGTTTGGTCAGTATCATTCATTCGGCAGATATTGATGCAGTATCCTAGGCACTGGAGATAGGAGTGAGCAAATAAGTGTCTTCCTCATTACTCGTGTGCTCCTGTGGAAGGAGGTGACCATGTACATAAACAGCATGGTAGTTGGGGGGAAGGGTCGTGAAGGAGCAGTGTCACAGTGCAGGGTGGGGACAATTATATAGGGCAGTCAAGGGGCGTCTGAGCAGAAATGTGAAAGGGGTGTGGGGGAAAACCATAAAAATACGTCGAGGAAGAGGTTTGGCATAGTCAGGTAGGTGGGCTTATACTTTATGTGTTCCGGGAACTGGAAGTTTTATTTGTAGTACAATGATCGAAGAGGGGAACTGTTAGAAGATGAGGTTAGACAAGTAGGTGCATGAAAAACTATTTAGAGCCGTTGGTCAAGAGAGAGCTTTAGGTGGTTAGGGGTTCGTGTTTGGACATGCTAAGCATGTATTGTCAGGTCTCAGTGGAGATGGAAAGCAGACAACTGATATACCAGTCTGAAATTCAGGAACGAGAGATGTCATGGCTGTAGATGACATTTGCGAATCATCATGTATTTATAGTTTTAGACCAGATGAAGTCACTTTGGAAGTAAGTTTAGGCAGAGAATAGATGATGTTGGAGGCATGGGACACTGCAGTGTCCAGAGGACCTGGCCGAGGGCATATGCAGAAGTGATTGGGGAGATGAGAAGAGTTGTGTCAGAAGCCAAGTGGACAGCTATTGGAAGAGGGAGTGACTATTAGTCCTATGCTTTCAGCAGATTAAGATGAAAACTGATCACTTAGTGCAGGCTTTGGCACCATACAGATAACTAACAACCTTGAAAAGAATAGTTTCTGTGCAGTGGAAGGGACCAAAATCAGTAAATGGGACAAAGAGGTGAAAACATTAGGCAGAGCTACTTTTTAAAGTTGTTTTACTCAAGGAAAGAGGAGCAGAGCAATGGGACAGTGATTAGAATGGGATATGAGAACAAAGAAAGGAGTTGTTGTTTTTTTTTTCCTTTAAGATGGGAGGTATTACGTCTTTGCAAGCAGATGGGAACATCGAGTAGAGAGCAAATAATTGATGGTGCAGGAACGCGAAGACACAAGAGAAGATAAATCCTTGATTAGGCCAGAACAGAGAGACCTGTGCAGGTTAGAGGGTTTGCCCTTAGGTCAGAGGACAAACATTTCTTCTGCCAGAGGAGCGAAGGCAGAGCCTGTGGTTCTGGTACACCCAGGAAGGTCGGTAGACTTGACATTTGTAGCTCATGGAGATTCTATTCTGATCCCACCTGTCTTCTCAGTGAAAAAGAAGCAGCTGAGAATTTAGAGAGAGGACTAGGTGTTGGAGATGTAAGGAAAGAGAAGTTATAAAATTGTTGCCTAGGACAGAGGGAAAAGAAATTGATTTAGTTAGTTTTCTAGTAAGTACTAAGAGTTCACCTAGGGTTAATGATTATGAATTTAAATGAGATTAATTAGGAAAGTTGCACATCCCCCCCCCACCCCATTATGTTTAGCTGCTTGGTACAGGTGCTGAGTTGGCATGAAGTTCTGTTTCACTAGGGCTGGCATTGTGCATAGCCAGTGCAACTTAGAGTGGGACCAAGGGACTTTACAGAATCTATATAAAGGAGCGATTCTAATGATGGACGATGGATTTTAATCAGGGTAAGCAGAGAGCTGAGGAATTAGACCTTGAGCACTACACTTAGTTTTAACTATATGTTGGATCCCTTTTATGAAAAAATCCTGACTCACAAGGGTCTGTTAAGAGCAAGCACCCTTGAAACCCATAGTTCACTGTTACACGGGAATTCTGCATCTTTCTTTTCAGCTGAATTCCTACGTGCAATTCTTCACTCTTAAATCAATGGTATCATCTGAGGTGAGGTAGGCATTTTTGATAAAGTCTTTCAGAAATAAATTTTACAAAACTACTTTATTATCTTAAAATTATTAGAATAATAGGTATAACAGGACTTTCAGTATGTTTTCGAGTGCTTTGTTTATCTCTAAAGAGACATTTGCCTTACTGTTGCACTTGTGTCTCTTTCAAGTATACTTCCTCAGCATTGAAAACAGGAATAAAAAGAAAAAAATTGAACATACATCTTATATTCAGAGAGCTATGTAGCATTTTTTTTCTAATATAGGCAAATCATACTATTGATTCCACTACCTTTTTTTCCTTCCATTGTAACTTAGTTTATTACTGCTGATTTTCCCTTCATTGTGTATGTGAGGCATGGTTGCCCCCTCGTGGATAATTCTGAAACTGCCAGCAGTATTATTATTTTTTTCTTTTTAAGTAGGAAAAAATAATGGAAAATGAAGGAATTGTTGTCAGTGGGCATTATTTTTAAAGAAATGATAAGACTGACCAAAAGAGGTTGAGATGACTAGATATTTCACCCTCTTTTATTAGTTTCAAAACTTTAGATTATAGTAGGGAACCACACTTTAAATCTGAAAGCAGGTGATGATAATCAAGTTAAAAATTTGACATTCTTTTTAAATAGAAGTGTACAGAATTATGAAGGAAAGCTAGTCTCACCCTTATTTACATAGTAACCCCCTTCAAGTTTATAAGTTAACTGAGAAGGAGGGTACGGTTTTCCTTAAATTACTTTAAATTTACATAAATATAAATAAAGGAAAACCAGCCATTGGTTAATCTTCACTTGCTACTTACGGAATTATACAAGTTATGAGAAAGTTCAGTCTTAAGACTGTGTACACATCAGCGAGGCTGACCTTTCTTTAAGAGTTTTCTGTAGCCCTGGCCGGTTTGGCTCAGCATCGGCCTGCAGACCGGAGAGTCCCGGGTTTGGTTCCTGCTAAGGGCATGTACCTCCACTGGAGTTTGTCCCAGGCCCCGGTTGGAGTCATGTAAATGGCAACCAGTCAGTGTGTCTCTCTCACATCAATATTTCTCTCTCTCTCTTCCTCCTCTCTCCCTCTTGCTCTACCTGAAGATAAATGCAAAAATGTCCTCCAGAGGATTAAAAAAAAGAGTTTTCTGCAGCATACTAGAAAAGAATAACTTCAATATGCTTAACTAAGCATTTACGACTTGGCTTCTAGGGAGCAGAGAGTATCTTATGACAACTATTTCTTATTTTACTCATGACTTCATTTAAACAACAACTATTGCACACTTATGGTGTCCGTGGCACTGTTCTAGGTTGTGGGAATAAGACCCTGTTTCTTTCCTCAAAAGAGTTACAATCTGATATAAAGACAAGAATTGCAATAAAATGGTATAAATTTTGCTATGGAAGTTTGTGCATGATACAAATGCAAGCAACATAATTTTAAGTTCATTTCAGAGGCATAGTTCTGAAAAAGCTCCATAGAAGAGAGGACCTGAGTTGTCTTGGGAGTCTGTACACAGAAGAGAAGTGGGAGCAAAGCAGTCTGGCCTTAGAAAGTAGGTGTGCACAGACATGGTCCTGTGGCTTATTCGCCCATTCTTGGAAAAGTAATATGGACACCAGGTGACAGCTTTGTTGTCATCACCATCGTCGTCATCATCATCATGATCATGTTCACAGTTCACGAACAAATATTTATTGCCAAGTAGTAAAATAAATGTTTTCTGCCATATACCTTATGAGTTCAATATTGTAATTATTCTCATTTTACACATACAAAAATTGAAGGCTCAGACAGATGAAATAATCTGCTAAAATCTGGGTGTGTGCACTGTCAACTCTGTGCTGAACCTCTGTGCTTTACTGGCTGGAATGGTTTGCCCATACTAAGAGCTCATATATTGGTTGTTAAGTATAATAACTTCATAAAAGGTAAAGTGAAGTAGTCGACTTTGATGTTTATTAATGCTGTTCAGTGAATGCACATTAAATGCCCTTAGAGGAATGATAAAAGTAAGAAATACTCAAAGAGTAGAGAATAATAATTTGTGTGATGTATGTCTATTGGGAACAAAGCATCCTTCTGAATGTCTGACTTCTTACTACATAGCAGGATGTCACACATGTATGTCATTGTTAGGCAGCATCAGGGGACCACCCCCTGCATGACCATGAACAGTAGAAAGAAATACACACTATGATTCATCTTTAAGGATAAAACAGCTGGGACATTTATTTTACTTATCAACTGGTATATGTGAATCCTATTAGTCATGTGAGGAATTATTGATTAATTGAAAATTTTATGTTTGTTTTTTTTTACAGACAACAGTAAAAAACATTTTAGGTTTACAATACCACATTCAACAAATGAGTTACTAGGCTAATGAAAGTGATCAGTACAGTAAAGCATTTGGAATCTAAAATATAAGTATCTGGTGGAACTGGGAATGGATGAAATGAGATGAGATGAGATGAGATGAGACGAGGTGTGACCAGGAGGGAAGGACATGAGGCGCCATGAAAATACACTAAAGTTTAAATCTACCTGGCTGATTCTGAACAAAGGGAAATTCTAATTGCAGTGGAGACTTGGTCTTCCATGTATTTACTCATTGCACAAATACACACTTAGTCCTTATTTTTTTGTACATTTTATTTTTATGTTCACAAACATGCATACACCTTCCTACATACATACATAGATTTGGCATTGTTCATTTAGTATTTGTTTCCCCTCCCATTCTAACAGGAGAAAATTAGGGAACAAAGTCAAGCCAAAATAAATAAATAAATAAATAAATGAAGCTTTAAAAATAAATTTGAGCCCTGCCGGTGTGGCTCAGTGGTTGAGTGTTGTCCTATGCACCAAGAGGTCGGTGGTTGGATTCCCAGTCAAGGCACATGCCCAGGTTGTGGGCCAAATCCCCAGTATAGGGCATGCAGGAGGTGGCCAATGATGTTTCTCTCTTATCAATGTTTCTATCTCTCTCCCCCTTCCCTTTCTCTCTATCTAAAATAATCAATTAAAATATATTTTACAAATAAATTTGAATAGCATCCTTTCTCTTCAGAATATTCCTCTAAAATAGTATTAGTATTAATGGCAGCACAGGCTAGGTATTTTTCCTTGAACATGAAGGCATGGTGAAGGGGTCCTACTGGAAATGGGATAAGCTTTCAATGTCAGATTCCCCTCTGGCCTTCTGTAGTGTGCAGTAGTGGCTGAAGAATGGGAGAGCAAATCGGAGATCCAGGTTGAGTCTAAACTTGTTACCCTTGAGATGTGTACATTTGGCAAGTGATTTATCTCTCTAGGTCTCAATTTTTTATTTATAAATGAAGATGTTAAAAGCATTGCTATGGAGGGCTAATGAAAAATGCATGCAAGTACTAAATTGGCACTGAAAAAAGTGATCAGCCCTGGTCGGGCAGCTCAGTTAGTTGGAGCATCATCCCGTACACCAGAAGGTTGCAGGTTTGATTTTAGATCAGGGCACATACCCAGGCTGTGCTTCAATTGGGGCATGTACAGGAGGCAACTGCTTGATGTTTGTCTGTCTCTCCCTCCCTTCCTCTCAGTAAGAAATACCCTCGGGTGAGGATTTAAAAAAATAGTGATCAGTTAACATTGTCTTTGCATATAAACACATTTTGTTGACTTTCTAATTATAAAGTATTAAAGTACATTTTACCTTAAAGGTGAGCGTTAAGATTAATTGTTTAATATTGATAAGGCAACTTAAAATATGTCTGAATATAACGTGACTTTGGTGGCCTGGCACAAATATATGCCTTGTATCATGAGTAGAATCCTTTACGTAAAGATGTCAAATGCGTCAGCAAAACATTTTTGTTTATTGCCTTCTGTTGAACCCTAAGTCCTGAGAAGGCTTTTTGATGTAGCGTTTTATACTGTTTAGGAACCAAGGCCACAGCGGTTCCACTTTTATAATTGAAGGTGAACTGTTTCTACTTACTTCCTAACATGCAATCTGTGAATGGTCTGGAATGAGACAAGTTCTCTGGGCTGCAAAAGGGATAAAGAGGCTCCATGCCGACGAAGGGAGGAAGACGAAAAGAGAGAGGGAAGGCTGGGTCAGCTGCTCTTCCAAAGAGGGGCAAAATACTCGGGCTTTCCACAGGGAAACGGAAGCACATCATTCTTTTTGAGATTTGGGATGAACAGATGCCCTACATTTAAATATCTAGAGTATATCTTCCATTTCAAAATGAACCCAACTAACCATCTAAGGAGAAAGAAAAGAATAAAATAGCTTACAAACAAGTCCTTTTAGTGGTGTTAAAGGGAACTAATTCCAATGACTGTCACGTACCTGACAGCTTTAAGGATGCCCCTTGGAAAAAGTGATCTGTCTTTTATAAAGAGGAGAGTCCACCTGAGTTGTTTTCATAGATTTGGGCAGCCTAAATTATACTCATTTAAAGGTCCTGACCATAGTCTGATATGAACTTTTATAATATATGTAATTATATAAATGTAATACACAGTTACATATGTATATATCATGGACAAGAAATCCTATCTACAGTTCTTTGACTAGGCTCCCTGTAGGAAAATACTTGTCTTTCTTTTCCCAGCTACTGAGTGGTGATAGTTATTTTTAATTGAAGAGAGAAAAATTGATTGTGAATATCACAATACTCTTGAGGTACTTAGATGAATATTAGAAAATCAAATTTAGGATTATGATTGCTCACTGACTGTCTTCATAAAGTCATTAATATTACTTATTACTAAAACTCATTTTTTACCCAGTTCCTATGATATTTAACTAGATTATATTAACAATTTTATAATTATAAGAATTAGAAGTTGATGTTTTTTCCCCATTATTGGCAATAAAATTAGTTTTATTTTAAATATATGGAACTTCTGAAACTAAGTTTGAAGATTGATCTATTTTTCACCAATCTTGCTAGTGCTGTTTGTTCCAAATCATCCCCATTGTGCTAAAAAGCATGGACTCTCTTTTCTATTCTTAAGGAGTGTAGATAGTTTCCTTGGGATTGATGGACATTCTCTGAAAAACAAGAAGCCTAGGGACCTACTTTCATGAGAAGTATTTCCCATCACTATCACTCAGGGTCAAGTTGCTCCCTCCTTGAAGCACTTACTAATATGGCTTCCATGCCACCACCCTCTCCTGGATTTTCTTCGAACCACCAATGAATTCATCTGGGTCGCCTGTGTTGGACATTCCTTTTCTTCCAGATGTAGACTCCTTCTCTTCATCCAGAGGCCCTGCTCTATGTAACCCATGCAGTTTCCTAGACATAGTGAAGTAAAAGGCTGAACTAGACCGTGTCTTGCACGAGACCTGAACCATCGTGCTGGTCTTGAACGTT
Source organism: Molossus molossus (assembly GCF_014108415.1). Classification (NCBI taxonomy): domain Eukaryota; kingdom Metazoa; phylum Chordata; class Mammalia; order Chiroptera; family Molossidae; genus Molossus; species Molossus molossus. The sequence goes on along the minus strand of NW_023425351.1, from coordinate 33,110,154 downwards.
TACATTGAATGCTTAAGTTAGAGATGTAAAAAAAAGTTTATCTTTAGAGACAAGATTATTTGGGTCTGTTCCCTGCCACCGAACTTGCTAACACAGCTGAAGACCCAGAACTGCCCAGTGTGACATGAACAACTGTAAGAGATCTTCATTGCTAAGAGAGATGCAGGAAGGGCCACCTTTTTTTCTGCCCTATGAATATTGACATGTCTGGACTGATATCTGAAACTGGAGTTGTCATCTTACTGCAGCCTAAGGACAAAGTCATCCTTGAAGTTGGCTATATCAGTCAGGAAAATGGAAACAACTCTAGGTATTCAGGCAGAAGGATATACAGAAGGGAATAAATTACAAAGTCATTGGTAGAGATAAAGACAGAAAGGGCAAGTCTGGAGAGTAAGGGGAAGAAGAGAATGTGAGCACATGCCGGAAGGCTGCTCCCACCCTTGGGCTGAAGCCCTTGAACCTGAACTTGCCAGCCATTTGCTGAAGACAGTGCTGGTGCCACAGAGCAAATTTACGAGCCTGCACAACTGACCTGGAGGCTGAAAACCCCACACATGCCAACGGAGCCTGAGATTTTCTGCTTGGGCTGCTGTCTTCCGATGCCCCGCACTGATAATGCCATCAAAGAAAGCATCACCAGAAAAAAACAAGAACCTTTCTTTCTCTTTCCATCTTCTAATTTCTCAGCAGGGTCTCCATTGGCATGGGTACTTTGGAAATGTAGTTTGAATCCCTGTGACATGGAGGACATCAGGGATGAGAGTAGAGCTGAGAGTCAACAGACTAATGTCTGACTGTCAGAGTGAAAGAAATGGAAAGAACTACATTCTTTGATCACATTGTTAACCCACTATGTCCATCAAATCAGAAGCCTGACATATTTTTGGATTTTTTTCTTAGGTGAAGCAATAAATTTCCTTATTATTTAAGATAATTTGGGTTGAAGTTGCTGTAATTTGTGGCTAAAACTCTACCAAATTTAATAGAGAAATATGTTAAAATCTGTGAGGAACACACTTCTATTCAATATGGAACTGTTAAAAGAAAATAAATCTCAGTATTTTAATAGACAAATTAACTTTACCTTCTTTCATCTGACTATCGTTCCTTTATTATGCTGTTTCTGTATATACTTATCTATATAAATGTATTTTGATTTAATTGTGAATATCTGAATATGACATTGTATTTTAGTTCTACTTATTCTAATGGGCAACCACAATATTGTTTAGATGGATATGTGCCCTTACCTTAAGCAAGTAAAAGATAAATTTAAATTTAACCTAATGTAGCTTATTCTTCCTTGTCAAATCAAAATATAAATTTTAAAGGCCAATCCTTACTTTATGTTAAAAGCTTGTCAATAGAGCAGAAACACATAAATGCATTTGTCAATGAATCCGTCACAGAACATGTGCTTTTTATCCTGGAGCAATAAGGGAACTCATTGCTGTCTTGAAAAATAGATGAATAAAATCTCTTGTTTATTGTTTTTCTGCCAAGTTCACTGGACCAAAAAAGTTAAAAACAACAACAACAACAAAACTATAATGAACAGTTGCACAAATCTTGGTTGATTCAAAGGAAACTAGAGTTTAAAATTTTTATTAAACTTATTATTCCCTTTGATTGTCAAATAGTTTTATCATAATGTAAATACTTATTTATAACCTTGTGAAATAGATTTGCAAAGTTTTATTGCCTCTATTATAAATGAGAGTCTTTTAAAGACACTTAGAGGAAAGTAATATATTCACAAAGATTAAGATATTCAGTAGTGTCATGTTTTTACTGATATTGACTTTTCTCAAATATGTTGTAGTTTAAAGATACATTGTGTTTAATGTTTAGCTACAAGTTTTTTTGAAGTATAATATTTAAAATGTGTATGTTTCATAAATATTAAATATATTTTTAGCTGAGTAGCTCAGTTGGTTGGAGTGTCATTCCTGGTCAGGGCACATACAAGAATCAACCAATGAATGCATAAATAAGTGGAGCAACAAACCAATGTTTCTCTCTGTCTCTCACTCCCTCTCCCTTTCTCTCTCTAAAATCATTAAAGGAAGAAAAAAAAAAGAGGAAAACAATGGAAAAGATTAAGGAACATAGGCACTGAAAAAATTTTAAAATTACATTTTAAATTTTAGTATATAGAGACCTTATTTTATCTATATTTATTTATAAGTTATTATAAAAGAATACATATTAACCTATATTTGTGAATTTCTTATAAGTTCAATTTTATGAGGTAAATTTGGCCAAGCCTAATTTTGGATGTGTTTGAGAGGTCAATCTGATTATAGTTTTTACAATAGTATTTCCAAATGAACATCTGGATGCTAATGCATTTTTTTTTAAAAAGAAAGAGCAAAACTGAACCTTGGAATAATTGCTTCCAGTGTCTTGCAAACCTTTACGACTTCATTATGGTAGAAGTTCTCAGAAACCTAGATGGCTTCTGGCTTTTAGGCTGTCAGGTTCTGTTGGGTGGGTGGCTATTTGTTATGCTTTTTGCAACCTTTCAAATATTTATATGTGATGGCCAAGTTGACTGATCTAAGGGATGCCCAGGTAGCTGGTAAAACATTACTTCTGGCCATGTCTGTGAGGCTGTTTCCAAAAGACATCGTTCTTTAAATTGGTAGACAGAATAGAGAAGAGTTCCCTCACCATTACAGGTGGGCATAATCCATCCACTGAGAGCCTGCATAGAACAAAGGGATAAGGGAAGTGCACATTTGCTCTAGTTCTTGAGCTGGGACATTCCTTTTCTCTAGCTCTCAGACATTTGTGTTCTTGGTTTTTAGGCCTTTGTACTCAGACTGGTACTCACACCATTGATCTCCATGTTCTCCGGCCTTGGGGTTTGGACAGAGCTACTCCCAGCTTTCCTGGGCCTCCAATATGCTGACTGTAGATCCTGGCATCTCTCAGCCTCCATAATCATGTGAGCCAATCCCTTATAAGAAGTCTCTTTATATATATATATCTCCCAACCATCATCTCATTGGTTCTGTTTCCCAGAGAACCCTGACTAATACTGACTTTGGTACCAAGAGTGGTACTAGAGGAACACCATTTTTAAGGATGAATTCTTTGAGTTGGTTCTGGAGTTTCTGTCATTGGCTCTCTAATCTAATTAGACTTAAAAATGCTAATGATTTTATCTCCAGTAGTAAAGAGAACCCCGATAGCCTATGGCTTGAACTGTTTATAGAAATATGCAAGATACCTGCATTGGTTACTCCTCATTAACACTTAGCAATGAGCTAAGTAACTTCAAATATGACACTTTTGACCATTTTGAAAAACTAAGAAATATGACACTGGTTGGTGGCTCCCAGGGCCACTGGACAAAGTGGTGAAATAACAGGTTGAGCTCAGGTGTTTGAATTCCTAACCTGAGCTAGGAGATTCCCCGTGTGCTCTGAGTGAGACCCTCTTCTCCTGGAACCCTGACACTGAGGAAAGCCCAGGGCAGATCTTGTCCTGTGATTGGCTGAATTACAATGCAAGCTGAGCTCCCAGACCTCTAGGTGTCTATGTTAAAGTGAGGAAATTGATGGGGGATGGGAAAATGGGGTTCTTTAAGTTGCATGGGGATATGCAGGAGGACCCTGCTGAAACTGGGGCCATTGACCCTAACTCACGATGAGTCTTCTTTGCTGGGAAAGAGGTCTCTTTACCCCCAGGGATAGAGGTCTTTGCATTTCTGTCTAAGAAATGGCCTCTCCTGAGATGGTTGCTGTGAAAACAATGAGGATTCTCCTCAGAACACCCCCTCCTACCCCCCTGAGCTTCTAGACCTTTGTTAGGCTCAAGTCCCACAGGACCCTAAAGGTGAGGTACAAAGTGTGACTCACGAGAAAGTGAGCCACTCCATAAAAGAACCACTTGAGTTATCTAATTTATGCAAGCAGAGATCTGTGGAACACGTGTGGGAATGGATGTAAGGGTAGGGGCCACTCTGTCTTGCTTCCTGTTTAGTTGGGAGCACTATCTCCAACACATGGAAAGTACTCACATATTCTGGAATAATTATATGATTGCTAAAAATAAAGTCCATTTTTCTTGTTGACATTTTCACATATGTTTATATGGATATGTAATTTTTTCCATACGTTATAATTAGAAATATATATATATATACTTCTTACCTGCTTGCCCAGAGTGGGGCATAAAGGAAAGAGAAACTGGTAAGTCTTTTGAAAGCTGTCAGGAATCAAACATCAGAAATGGAGTCAGATTCTTTATTACATGTATTTATTGTGATGACTTTAGAATCTGTTTTCCTCACAACCTATGGCACTACAGTGGCAAATACACTTTCTCTGCTTATGTCTGCATACCAGTCGTCATATGTAGCATGGACTAGGTTCTCAACAATGTCAGATAAGTGAGTAAACAACTACTTAATAGTCAGAGGTATGCACATTCTTATAGCAGAAGTGGCTCTAAAGCAACTTAGGAGAGTTATTTGAAGGATGATAAATAAGATAATTCCATGGCAAGTGAAGCTTTTTATTACTGAAGAAGAATCATGAATGCATGAAAAATGTAACCACAGGCCAAGAAACATACACAGGCATGCACGCGTGCACACACACACACACACACACACACATGCTGATTGATTGTAAAGGAGGTTTCTGTGGAGGGGAAGCCCCAAGAAGTAAAATGTGTTGACTTGCAAATTCAGAGACAGAAGATCCGATTCCATTTCTGTCACCAATTATATAGCAGAACTAAGTAGGCCATTTAATTTCTTGGTTACTCTTTACTTATTTATGAAAGAACAGGGCTGGAATGAACGAGTTCTAAAATGTGATGGGATTCTCAATTCCTATGAATTTGTCCGGCTCCTGGGTTTTCCCCTCACTTATGTTGGAAGGAGTCGAAAGACCTTGAGCTATTTAGGGCCAGTGAAAAGGTTTTTACTGCTTTCAGGTCTAAGTGGTTCTTATCACTGATCCATGTTGAGGCTGCCTGATGGGGCAGAGAAGCTGTGATGGTTGATGAACTTGTCCTGTCTGGGCAGATTTATTACTGCATCCGTATTGAATTTTCAATTCAGTAAACCTGCTGCACCAAGTTATTGCCCACTCAGAACTGGCTAAGCGAAAAAAAAAAAAAATTACAGGTTGAAATGAGACTAAAAAGAATGTAGTTAGAATGAAGAAGCTAAAACTTAATGGAAAAGAGACAAGGTTGATTTTAAAAAAGAAAAAAGCAAGCATCACTTCAAAATTCTTGTCAATTTGAAATTGAACAAATATATGTATATATGTATAAACACACCCACACAAGCATACATATGTACACAAATTATAAAGTACAGCTCAATAAAATTTCACAGAATATTATTAGAACCCTAGAAATGTCTTTCGTGTTTTTTTAAAATCACTTTCCTCTAAATCATAACTAATGTCTTCGCCAATGCATCTATATTGAACATCAATATTCCTCCATTAACATAGCTTTAAATTATTCACTTTTCTTAAAATAATGACATACTCAGCAGGTTCCAATACAACTTTTTATTTCCTGAAGTGTGAATCTATTTCCCAGACTTACCTTATTGAGTTTTTGTTTAAATAGTTCCTCATCCACACAATCATATAGTGTGATTTCTACAGCTCAAGAAAAGACCTCCACATAGGCCAAGATTGCAGCTGAGGGATTGCAGCCCCTGGGTGAAGCACAGAAACCAGAAAGGACACGTTGAGGAGGAAAGGTCCATTCCTACCACACACCCTCTACCCCCCGCCCCCGAATATTTTTCAGTCATAAAAAAAAGGAAATCCTGCCTTTTGCAACAACATGGGTTATTTAAGAGTATTAATTGAAGTGAAATAAGCCAGACAGAGAAAGACAAATACTCTATGATTTCACTTATATGCAGAATCTAAAAAAGTCAAAATCAGAAATGAATAGAGTATGCTAGTGGTTGCCAGGGGTTGCTGGGGTGTGAGGAAAATGGGGAGATGTTGGTCAAAGGGTAAAAACTTTCAGCTAAAAGATAATAAGTTCTGGGGACCTAAGTACCACCTGGTGACTATAGTTAACAATACTATATTATATACTTGAACATTGTTGAGAGTATATCTTAAATGCTATTGCCACACACACACACACACACACACACACACACAATGATAATGTGAGATGATAAAGGTGTTAACTAACCTGTGGTAATAATTTTTCAGTATATATGTGCAGCACATCATCTGTCATTTAAGCCAAGATTTAGGGGTATGCATAAGCCAGCAAGCACTTTGTCTTGGATGTCAGTGCAGGTGTGTGCTGCTGACCTTGAACATTCACATTAATCGCAATACATAAAAATCAACTAAAAAATTTTTACTAAATACTAATGTCCAGACTTTCCCCCCAAATATTTAATTTTTTAATTTTTTTTAGCACTTAGTATAGTTTCCTCTTTAATATTTTAAATCAGTTGATCAAGAGTGAGGCCCAGACTTGAGCATTTTTTGAAAGGTACTTAGAGATTCTGATTGCAACCAGGATCAAGATGTTTTAATTTGGTTAATGAAACCTATGTCTTATCTCTCATAGTGAAGACACTGATCTGAAAATACAGGGGTCCATCCTGAATCTGAAGGAAAGAAATAGAGGTGGACAACCACTTAGACATAAAATGACTGCCCCAAATGTAAGAATGTTTTGAAAAATCATTTCTAATATTAAGCAAACGCAGCATATTTGTGGTGATCAAGACGTGGAGACAACCAGAGTGTCCTGTGATAGAGGACTGGATGAAGAAGACGTGGTACATATACACAATGGAATGCTATTCAGCCATAAGAAAAGATAAAATACTGCTAGCTGTGACAATGTAGATGGACTTTGAGAACATTATGCTAAGCAAAATAAGTCAGACAGAACAAGGTAAGAAGCATATGATTTCACTCATATGTGGAATATAAAACTGAAACTCATAGACACAGAAAACATTATGGTGATTACCAAAGGGAAGGGAGTGGAAGGGCAGCAAAGGGTAAAGAAGGCCCAATATATGGTGACAGAAGATGGTTTGATTTTGGGTGGTGCAATATATAGATCATGCATCATAGAAATATACACTTGAAACCTCTATGACCCTATTAACCAATGTCACCTCAATAAATTAAAAAAAAAAGTCTCTTCCTATTCTTTTAATATTGGCAATCATAAGGGTATTTTGCTTTTGAATCAGTATGGGAGCATTTATGCCTTCAAACAAAGCAGAGATATTCTCATGTTGCTATGAGTTGTTTCTGAAGGCAATTACCATTAGGAAAAGCTATGCCAGACAGCACCCTTAAACTGATAAGGATTGAAACTGTTGGTCTTTAAAGAAGGAAAATGGGAGAAAAATTCAAATCTCTCTTATTGCTGTTTTATTGGTTTGCTTAAGACCAACAATATGATGTGATAAATTCATTTATGGGATATTTAAGCAAAGACAAATTGGTATTTCTGGGGATAATATTTTGATTTGGCAAAGTATGACCATCATAACAGTTCTTTCCTTGGTTATACAGATGCTTTTTGTTTTGATTTCCTTGACAATCTATTGTATGTGTAAGGGGAATGGAACTAGAATTTTACTGTATACTGGGTATTTTACATATTTATTTGATATTTATATCAAATCTATGAAATAGTTTATGCTCTTTGTGCTTCAGGTTCCTAGCATATATAATTAAGATAACAATAGCATCTATGTTATGGGTATTCTAAGAATTAAATAAGATTATATGTGAAAAGGCATTGGAAGAGTTATCAGTGTAAATACTTAAAACTACTCAAGTAATGATGATGATTATGAAGATGAGGAGTTAGTATTGATAACCCCCTTTCACAGATAACTTAGTCTATGAGTGTGAATCATCTAGAATCATGTGTCTAAGATCTGAAAACAGCCCAAGTGCCTATCAGTAGATGATGGATCAAAAGCTGTGGTACATTTACAATGGAATACTACTTGGCTGTAAAAAAGAAGGATCTCTTACTCTGTGATACAGCATGGAGGGACCTGGAGATTTTAATGCTAAACTAAATAAGCCAGAGAGAGAAAGGCAGATATTACATGATCTCACTTATATGTGGAATCTAGTGAACAAAATAAACTGATAAACAAAATAGGTTCAGAGGCGTGGAAACATGGAACAGACTGATGAATCTCAGAGGGGATGGAAAGAGATTAACCAAAGAATTTATATTCATATATGCATAACCTGTGGACACGAACAACAGTGTGGGGAAGGTCTGGAATGGGGCAGGAGCTGAGTGGAGGGGGTAAAGGAGGAAGTGGGAGACATCTGTAATACTGTCAACAATGGACAAAATACGAAATAAATAAAATCATATATCTCTGAATTAGTAGAATTGAGATTTGAACCCCGGCCTGGTTAACTCTAAGTCTTGCTTATTTCAAAATTGCAGACTGCTCTCCATTTCATTTCTTGGGCTGGTTATTAAGTAACCCAGTGAAGCCTTAAAGGATTAGCAAAGCTTTACCAAGGAGACAGGGTTTGGTTTATGGGTGTAGGGCAGGGTGATCATTAGGGCACAGGAAATGTGTGTGGATGAGATTGGAGTCATGCTTATTCCAGAAAACACGTGGGAGACTTTCAGTAGCTTGAGTTTTCCAAAAAATAAACTGTTTATCTTAATTCAATAAATACTTCATCTCTATTATATGTTTGCTATAACTCTGTTTGTTCAGGGGAATATAAACGGTTGAAAGACTGTCTTCCTCTTCTCTAAAAAATATATATCTTGTTAGATAGCAATATGAGAAAGAATAAGTGCTATAGAGTTCATAAACCAGAATTCTACATTAGGATTAAAAAGGAAGGATAAAACTTAATGTAGGAGGTGATATTCCAGTGGAGTCTTGAAGGAAGAAAGATGACTTAATTGAATAGAGAGATGGCTTCTAGGATGAAAAGGAAGTGGAGACAAGGGTGTTGTACTCATGAAAGAAAGGACTGATGCTCCTTTAAAGCTGCCTTCAGGAAGTTATAGTAGACGAAACAAACTCCTTAACCGAGCCCTGAAAAAGAGGAGAATTGTAAGAAATGGTTCTAAATAGCACTTGGTATGTAGCTGACTTACTGCTTTGTGAAGAGGATATCCAAAGGAGGCCTACATCTGGAAAGACCTTTGACTTATAGAATTATCTTCCTTAAAGTGGAGAGAGGAGTTCAAGCACCAACTAGGTGCATCGAGGACCAGTGGCAAGGATGTCTGATGAGCCTGAAATTACTGATTGACGTCAACTTTGTTACAAGTACATGCAAGGGCTAAACTTAATGAACATTTATGTTCTATTTTTTTCATTAACTACAAAGATAGTGGTAAACACAGCTCTTAAAAAAATAATGCATGTTTTTATAAAGTATGACTTCTTGGTTTTAAGATGTCTGCTAAATATAATTTAGTTAATTGCCCTGGCCAGTGTGGCTCAGTTGGTTGGGCATCATCCCAGGTACTGAAAGGCTGGTTGTTCAATTCCGGGTTAGGGCACATGCCCTGGTTGCTGGCTGGTTCCCCAGTAGGGGGCGTGTAGGAGGCGGCTGATTGGTGTTCCACTCTCGCATGAATGTTTCTCTCTCCCTCTCACTCCCTCTTCCTTCTTCTCTCTCTAAAATCAATTTTAAAAAAATCTTTAAAACTAAAGAAAATTGATCATCATCATATTTATAATCATTTGTTTTCCTAACATATAGTAATGTGCCTTGCTAAACATCGTTTCCTCAGGTATCTTATGTGCTATTTATAATTTGAAAAAGAGTATGTGGATTTTGGCCTAAAAAACCATACTGAGTATTTTGTTACTTCATTTTTTGTTTTCTCAATTTTCAGATTTTTGGATAGAATTGATCAAATTTCTGTTCCAAGAAATATGTAAGCTTGTTAACCGTTTTAGAATTCACATAGAACATACAACCTTGATTTTTTTTTTTTTTAAAAATGGGAAAAATAGTAAAATATATCAGCCTGTAAAGAAATAGTGATGTTCCTAAGCATAGGAAATCATTCACTTCATCTTATTTTATTGTTCAGTAGCCTTACAATTTTAAGTGATGTTTGTCATCTTGTGTTTTTTCAGTTCTATTTATTTTTTTATTAACTTAAGAAATGACTTGTTAACCGATTTGTATCCAGGTTGTCAGGGATATTCTAGAACTATAGCCTCCTCTTATCTGCACTGCTGATAACCCAATCTGAAACCAGGCCATGTGCTCTTTCATCTGGTAAAGCACCATTAAGGATCAAGAATTAGGGGCATTATGTATTTTTCTTTCACAGAAGTGATTAGAAAATAGATTCTTCCTGCCTTATAGATGATAATTTTGTGAAAAATATGTGATGAGATGATCAGGAAAATATTTTATATATTACTCAGGGACCAATATTACTTCAGGCTATAAATATATTGGGACTTTGAGCCTGCCCTTACCCCCAGGGTCCCAAAATCAATTAGTCAGCATAGAATTCTTTCTGTCCTTCTTGGTTTCTCTGTATTCCTGTCCCCCTTCAACCCTTCCTTTCTGCCTGGGTTTGTGTTTCTTGGTAGCACTGTTAATGGAGGCGGAAAGCTCCTCATCTCCTTCAGTTGCTAGTGGGGGTGGATTTCTTGAGATATCCCAAGAAAAAAAATTTTCTGAGACCTGCACAGGAGGATGTGATATAGTAGAAAATTTTATTTTCAAGGAATTACATCCTTGAGTTTCCAAGCTTTCATTTCCCTCAATCCCACCACAGAAGAAATGTAGCTGGGGTTTCAGTAGGGCTAAGATCAGAACCAGTGTCCAGAATTTCCTTTCCATGTCTGCACAGGCTAGTCAATCATTAGGCTGGCTTAGCATGTGTTTTCTTCTGCAGTCCATCAGTCCATTGCATGTGGGGTCTGCAGGTCCAAATGGCTATGGAGGAAACGCTGTTAAATGCAAGGAAGCCAAGAGCACATGAGCAACAAAAGAGCAAACACCTTTGTTTACTAGCAGTTGAGACCCCTTTGAGGGTCACATGACCCCTTTCACAGGGGTTGCCTAAGACATATTAGTAGAAACTTACAGTTCTGAAATAGCAATGAAAATAATTTAATGTTTGGGGGTCACCACAACATGAGGGACTGTATTAAAGGGTCCATGGCATTAGGAAGGTTGAGAACCACTGGTTTAGGGGATTATGTGTTCCTCAGTTCGCATGGGTTTGCAGTGGCTACACCCTTTCTGGCCAATGATCTTTGTTCTCAGGTGTGACTGACAGGCAAATACCTTCCCTATGTCATTCCTACTTTATTGGTCATGTATTTGTCTTCCTCTTGTTGGATCCCTTTCCCCAGTGTTTTGCAGGGAATAGACTGGTGGTTCCCTGGAGAGTGCAAAATTGCCCAAATGACATGCCTACAATGTCTGGCCTTCCTCCTTTGCTCCTTTTCTATTATTAATAACTAGCTAATTACAACAGTATCAGCACTACTTAAAACCTTCTGAAATTTTACTATCTCTTGTCTGAGCTCCTCTCTAAGTTTGCAAGAGTTGGACTTTGACAAAAGCAGCTTGTCATGTCACTATATCAGTTTTTGAGGATGGATTTGATTTAGGTGGTCTCTTCCCTTATGAATTATGATTTGTATATGAGGTCTTAATAATATTTAATGAATGTACCCATTGAGTGGGTTAAGTTCATTAACTGTTAAATAACTGTCCCAAGTTGGAAACAAAGCTGTGGCACTTGGTCTTCACATGATTCAGCCCATCACTGATTCAGCAATCATATGAAAGTATGTTCTGTTTATGTCTTGTTAACAAATGGTTTTAGAAACTCTCTGTCCCTTTTGGGTTCTCTGACAATGTGTGTATTGTCAGGACACTGAAGTCACAATGCCACAATGCACACATTGTAATCATCCTGCAGCTCTGCATGTTATTATTGTTTAAGTTCCTTTAACATAACTAACATTGAAAATTGAAAAGTGATCTTAGCACATTCCAGGATATAAGATCAATATATAAGCAATGTGTAATTGGATATTTAAAATGCAACATCATTCGAAATAGCATAATAAATAGAACATTCTTAGGGACACATGTAACAAAATATATGCCAGAATTTTATGCTAAAACTATAAAATATTGCCGAGATAAAGGAAAGATGACAAATAAATGGAGTGCCATGTTAATGGTACGGTGACACAATATAGTTAATATGTCAATTATAGACAAATTGATATTTAGATTCAACTCAATCCCAATTAAAGTCCCAATAGGCATTCTTTCTCCTAGAAATTGACAAGCAGATTCTGAAATGCATGTAGAAATGCAAAAGATCTGGAATTGCAAAAGAAACTTTGTAAAATAACAAAGTTGGGGTGCTTCTATCACCTGACTTCAAGACTTACCAAGTTATAACAAACAAGACAGGATAGACTAACATCAAGTTAGACAAATAGACTAGTGGAACAGAATAGAGGGTCCAAAAATAGGCCTGAATATATATGGGCAAGTGATATGTGACAAAGTTTCAAAGACAATACTATAGAGGAAGCATGCTCTTTTCCAAAAAAAAAAGGCTTCAGCAAATGTAAATCCATACACAATAAACTTTGATTAATAATTGAACTGTATGCAAAACTTAACTCCAAGTGGATCATAGACCCAGAAGTAAAACTAAAACTTGTAAAGTTTTTAGAACTAAATACAGGAAAAAATGACGTTAGGTTAGGCAAAGATTTCTTAAATAAGATATCGAAAACATAATCCATAAAAGAAAAAATATGTAAATTAGAATTCATCAAAATTAAGACATTTTGTTCTTTGAAAGATACCGTAAAGAACATAGAAAGATAAGCACTACCAGAAAGAAAACTATTTGAAGTGATCTATATTATAACTTTATTATATACATGGCCTCATTATTCATGGTAGTTAAAGTCTGTAATGTTATACTGTTGTAAACACTGAATTAGTGAATTCTGAGCTGTTGCCCCTAGGAGAAATACAGGGTTAGGTTCCTTTGAGCCTCTAGTCTCAATATATTCATCAACTAATAAATACAAACCTTGTTTTATACCCTGATATATATATATATAAATTTTTTTTAGAGAGGGAGAAGGGGGAGAGAGAGAGAGAAACATCAGTGTGAGAGAGATACAGCAATTGGTGGCCCCCCATATACATCCTGACCAGGGATTGAACTGGAACCCAGGTATGTGCCCTGACCAGGAATCGAATCTGTGACATTCGGTGCACAGAACAACGTTCCAACCAACTGAACCACGTTGGCCAGGGCCAAACCTTGTTTTGAGATGTTTCTGTTAAAGACGCCTTATTAAATATATACTGTTTACTTATTAAGATTGAACTCATGGCCAAATGGTGCGCATCTAACATGCTGGAAGGCACATCAGAAGCTTCTTGCACAGAAAAATACTAGACAGCACTTGAGCACTGTCCTTAGGGATCATTTCCAAGTAGCAAATTACCAAGGAAAAGCCCCAAAATGTGAAAAACACAACACTCAATAGACCATGACAAAGTGACAAAGACACTTGTTTACAGTACAAGAGAGCCGAACCCTTGCTCGGCCTTAGCTGGAAACATGCACATTAGGGAACCAGATTTTTCATCGCTCCGCAAATGTCCTCAGCTGACTGAGAAAGGACACTGAGAGCTGGTTTTGGTTACAAATCAGTTTAAGTGAGTAGGTGAATTCACAAATATGGAATCTGTAAATAATGAGGATCAATTCTCTCTCTCTCTCTCTCTCTCTCTCTCTCTCTCTCATCTATCACCTATCTGTTTTCACATTGTATCTATTTTTCTCTCTATCCATCCTCAAAACCCAATAATAAGAAAAACAACCTGATTAAAAAAATGGTCAAAGACTGAGCCACTTCACCAAAGAAGATAAATGGAAACCAACATGCTCATGAAAGATGCTTAGTCTCATTACTGATTAGGAAATGCAAATTAAAATGCACTGAATACCACGACACACTTTTTTGAACACTTAACATGGAAACATGCGGCCATCAAAGTGTTGGCAAGAACGTGGAGCACCTGAAGCTCTCGTGTACTGCTGTGGGAATGTGAAATGGTGCTCCCACCTTGGGAAACAGCTTGTCAGTTTCTTACCAAGTCAAATACCTCCTGCATCCACTCTACACATAGATGTTTACCTGAGAGAAAAGAAAGCATATGGCCACTGAAATGCACATAACTGTCCATACATCTTCCCTTGTGACAGCTCAGAACTGGGAAGGAACCCCATTTTCATCAACAGGTGAAAAGATAAACAAATTGGTATGTCCGTAAAGTGGAATACTACTGACAGCAATAAAAAGAAACTATAAATGCAGAAGTCATGTGGATGTGTCACAAAATAATGAAGATAAAATAAATAAATGAAACAAAAAAGACTTATAAAATGTCAAAAGATGCAACCTAATTCATACTGACAGAAATAAGTCATTGTTTGCCTGGAGGTGTCTCCTCCAGAGGCAGTGAGGGGAGAGAGGGGAGGTCACAAAGGGCTGTGAAGAAACTGTTGTGGCTCATTGATGTTTCTTACCTGATTGCATTCATATGTCAAAACTTGTCACATTTTACCCTTAAAGGAGCACAGATTACGTTATGTTAATTATTACCTTTACAGAGCTTATGAAAATATTAGTAGCACCTGGCTGGTGTTGCTCACTGGTTGAGCATTGACCCATGCACCAAGAGGTCACTGGTTCGATTCTCAGTCAGGGCACATGCCCAGGTTGTGGGCCCAATCCCCAGCAGGGGGCATGAAGGAGGTGCCAATTGATGTTCTCTCCCATCAATGTTTCTCTCTCTCTCCCTCTCCCTTCCTCTCACTCTAAAACCAATAAAGAAAATAAAATATTAGTAGCAGCTGTCTCTGTTGCTAGCAATATAGGTAATTAAAAAATCTTGCTTTTGGTTTTCCTCTAAAGCTTCTTAAAATTAATATTATCATTTGCATACTATAAAAATAAGCACATTTTAAAGAAAGCACATATTTATTATTTAAGTTCCTTGTCCCTTCTAATCTAATTGGGTTTTTTTAATTACATTTTTTTTTATTTGAAACTATTTTAAGCAATACAGAATTTGCCAGGACAGTGCAAGGGACAGTTACATACTCTCCATCTTCATTCAATAATTCTTAACATTTTGCCACATTTGCTTTACCTCTATTTTCTCTCTATATATAACAATATATATTTTCTAAATTATTATTATTTTACTGAAATATAGCTGAGGCTGTTAAAGGTATTTCCGGAAATGAATACCTATTAAGATATTCTGAGCCTTTATCAATAAATACTTCAGCACATATATTCTCAGAAGAAGAATATTCTTCTGCATCACACTCTGGCAGTTGAAAATGGACACAATCTTCTATTTATTTATTTATTTAATCCTCACCCAAGGATTTTTTTTTCATTTTATTGATTCTAGAAAGAAAGGAAGGGAGACAGAGTGAGAGAGAGAGAGAGAGAGAGAGACATCGATGTGAGAGAGGAACATCAACTGGTTGCCTCCCATACACACCACTACCAGGAAATGAATCGGCAACCTGGGTATGTGCCCTAAAGGGAATCGAACCCGTGACCAACTGAACTACACTGGCCAGGGCTGCAGTCTTCTGTTTAATATATTTTTCGTTTTGTTTTTCCATTAATTAATGTTCTTATATAATTTCTTCTACTGAAAATTTAATCAAGTTTTGCATTTAGGTGTCATGTCAGCTGAGTCTTCAATGTTCTGGAATAGTTTCCCAACATTTTTGTTGTTGTCATAGTTAATTTTTAAGACACTTACATGTTTATAGAGTACAGGTCAGTTGTTTTGCAAATGTCCCTTAATATCTATTTGTCTCTGTTTTTCTCATTACTGGGTTCTGGTTATACATGTTTGTCAATAATTCTACATAGGTGATCTTATGTCCTTTTTCAGTGCAAAGACAATTAAGAAACAACAACAACAGAAAAGCTGTTGGAAGACACATCGTGGCATTTTGTCCCATTACTGGTGTTTTAGAGAGCACTCCCCAGTAATCTAGTGCATGCAAGTCTCAGAGTTCCAAGAAACCAAGTTGGTGAGAGTGTTTATTTTGCTTTTTGTTGTTGTATTTAGCTGATTCTTGGGGCAAGCAGTTAGTTTTGGGAGAACAGAACATTGGCGAGAAGTAATACTCTTTGGCTGGGACTGAGGCTATTAAGACACATTGTTTTGTCCTTGGCCTGAGGGGCACATCTTTGCTTTTTGTTTCACATTTACTTTTTAAAATTCAATTTATTGGGGTGACATTGGTTAATCAAATTATAGGTTTCAAGTGTACAGTTCTATGACACGTCATTAGCATATTGCGTGTTTATCACCCAGAATCAAATCTTCTGTCGCCGTATATTTGACCCCTTGACCCTTTACCATCCCCACCCACTTTCCCTCTGGTAGCCACCATACTGTTGTCTGTGTCTATGGTTTTTTGTTTGTTTGTTTGTTTCTTTTGTTTGTTCATTTGTTGTTTTCAGTTTTATATCCTCATGTGAGTGAAATCATGTGGTTCTTGACTTTTTCCATCTGTGGTGCATACATAACAGTGAATACTAGTCAGCCATAAGAAAAGATGAAATACTACCATTTGCGACACCATGGATGGATCTTGAGCATATTGTGCTAAGTGAAACATACTCACTTTTAAGTTGAAATGAGCAGGAGGTCTCATTTACAATTTTTTATGGGATGATTTAGAATTAATTTTTGTTTAATTGACATTAATAAACTACTGCCAACCTGAGTTCCTAAAATATTCTTACTTCTGGATTACTACTTTAAAAAGAATATGTTTTCAATGATTTTTTAGAGAGAGAGGAAAGGAGAGAGAGAGATAGAAGCATTGATGTGAGGGAGAAACATCTATTGGCTGCCTCCTGCACACCCCACACTGGGGATCGAGCCCACAACCCAGGCCTGTGCCCAGACGGAGAATCTAACTGGGACCTCTCAGTCCATGGGGCAATGCTAATGCACTGAGCCACACCGGCTCACTATTTCATGTCTATCCAAGATTTGTCAGAGTTCTATCTGAGTTCCAAGTAATATCCAGAGGTTTTTCAGCTAGTAGTATAGCAGGCTTAAACAGTGAGTGAGCCCCATCTCGTAGGTAGGTTTTTCTGCACATATGGAGTTTAAAGTAATTTAAGGCGGTGTTTTCTGGGTCCATGGCTTCCAGTTTCAGACAGACTGCCCTTTGAGTGAATTCTGCAGCGGTTTGCTATGTTCTTGGCATACCCTTTCAATTTGGAATTAGTTGTACGGTATTTGGCAGCAATTATTCATAAATTATGCTGTAGGGTTAACGCTGTCTTTTAGTTTAGTTTAATTTAGGAGCATCACGTATTTTTCATTTTTAGTATTTTTAATTGGCACAAATTAAGAGACTAAAGACATATTTTTTAGATACCTCTGGGTGGAAAGCCCCAAGATTTCAATAATAATTTTATTAATGAAAACAGATATGATGTATATTATATGTTGTTATTTGAAGTAGAGGGGAGTGTATTGTCCTTGTATTTAGATTTGTTTGTTTTATATTATTGACCTATGATTTTCCTTTTATCCTAACAGATAAAATGCTTCAGCTACAGAACTAAATTTGCTTTACCTAGATTAGATTTTCGATTGGGAAGTGAATAGGCATCTGTATTACATATTGATATCAACGACTTAAGTGGGAGTTTTTATTTGCCTTTTATTGAAACATGGTTTTAAACATACTCAGTCAAACTTCCTTCTCTAGGAATTCAAAGCAAAGTTATTTTATTAGTTGTAGCTTGGCATTTTTAGTTATATTAGGAATCAGACTGTGAATACTCTTTGGATGAATTATGCTCAAATTTATTCTTCAGAGTCTTGCAAGTTGGCTCTGGTGTTTCAAGTCCTAAACAGAATTATATTGTAACTTCAGATCAAGATTTATGTAATTAGTGGAATTCTAATGAGAAAAACACATCATTTATTCATGTTGGTGTGTGAACATTTTAGATCATTGCCAATATTAAGCTCTGGCCTGTCAATTATAAACAGATTATGATTATATTTGTTTCTAAAAGCTTTGTCTGCCTCTCAGAACGTTTTGCCGGGAGTGCTGCTGCCTTAAACAATACGGAGAAACGTTCCCTGTTCCCGCTGCTCAGGACACTCTGTTGGAGGCTAACGTGATGGTTCCTACTGTCTCGGTTCTTCTTCTTTCCTATTTATCCTGTGTACCAAGCGGACCGTGAGTGTTTTTCAGTGCATGTGCCTTTGGTCTCATACCTAAACAATTCCCTCTACTCAGTGAATACTAACAATATGCTAATGGGGAACATCCATCTGAAGAGGAGCCGCAGGGTAGCGAGGTTCATGAGAAGGATGAGCTGCCTCCTGGAGTCGTGTACCCGCAACTGGGCAATTCATTCATTTACATTTTCTTACCTCGATTTCGTGATGTATAAGGCTGGGAGATCAGATAATCTCTAATACCCATCGTAGCTCTATCATCAATACTTCTGTAGTAATTTTCATGATCTATTCTTGCTGGAGTCTTACATAAAAGCAACTGAAGATTATTTATGACCTTGTGAGTAAGGAAAAGAGGACTAACTAGAAAATCACTCTCCTGCTAAACAACCCTTTATACCTTTATTTTCACCTTATGCCTCACGTGTAAATGATATCCATTACTTAAAATCTCATATGCAGAGAACATCTGGTCTTCATAAATGCCGTTTCTTCTTGACCGAATATTGATAAATTGTGCAGCTTTGTGCTTCCAAATACTTAGGCCTCTTTGTCATGGCTTCATACCAATTTCAAAATGAATATTGAATGTAATTATTTAGGGATGAAAGAGTAATAGTAAATAAAGCCATATGCTTACCATTAAAGTATTTTATTTGAATAACTCTTAGTAGCATATTTTCAAAACTTGGTCCACTTGTAATACTGGAAGAGTCCCATTTTTATTTGATTCCTGAAACTATAACTTTTGGGCAATAAGCCCATCTTTATTAATGGTCCAGGCTGAACGGAGCTTGATTAGTATTTGAAATTGATTATATCCAGATACCAGATGGCCCAAGTTAGTATTTTATTTGTCACTTTCAAAGGGAAAATTTTTTTTTCAGTGGGAATGAGCAGATTGAAGACGATAACTGCTCTCTGGTTTACAAACAACCACTGAGTATTATGCCTGCAGAGACGGTCCCAACAGGACTCACAGCTCACTAATGACTCTGCTCCAGGTACTTATTTATGGACCAGATTCTTTCTCAGAACCCTCGTGATCTTTAGATTTTACCATTTACTCCTAACTCCTTTGAAAGTCTGGTTTCCTAACTACAATTCTGCAGCAAGGGCAGATGGCGTACTTGGACCTCTGGGATCTTGCTATGAACGTGTTAATCACCTGTGGTTTAGAGAAAACAGTGAACAGACAGTCCCCTGGCTTATTGACTAGAGTGAAGGATTTATAAAATGGAGAGTAGGAGGTAACATGGTGACAACGATGATAAAATTTTGAAACCAAGCTAAGGAATCTGGATTTTTTTTTTTTAATGTAGGAAATAGCAATTTTGCAGAAATCGTCAGCAGGAAAGTGGGCGAGAAGAGCTACAGTAGAGGTGGAGAGATGTTTGCATTGAGCCCAGGGGGAGATGGTGAGGATTTCTGTGTGGCAAGTGGCTGGGGCAAAGCAGGGGAAGGGACAAGCAAAAGCTCCTTGGAGATATGAACTCACCACAGACGTGGTGTAACTGATGAGAGGCCACGCTGCAATCTCAGCTCCTCTGCTTTTCATGCCCCCAACACAAATACACAACGCTGGGGATGGATCGCTGACCCCCGGCTCCACAAGTGGATGCAGGCATTTTGAAGGCAATGTGGAAAACTCTTAACAATGAAAGGTGAGCCCAGCCGGTGTGGCTCAGTGGTTGAGCATCGACCCATCTACCAAGAGGTCACTGGTTCTATTCCTGGTCAGGGCACATGCCCAGGTTGTGGGTCAAATCCTCAGTTGGGGGCATGCAGGAGGTGACCAATCGATGTTCTCTTTCGATGTTTCTACCTTTCTCTCTCCCTCTCCCTTCCTCTCTCTCTAAAATCAATAAAGAAAAAAAAATTAAAAAAACAAAAACAATGAAAGGTGAAACAAAGAGGCAGTTGTTTTTCTTCCAAATCTAGATAAAAATATGCAAAGGGGAGCAGAGGACTGGATTTTCCTCTCAGGATTCACTGGCGTGGGCGTGGGGGTCATGATTTACCAAAGGATGTGTTTTTGTCTTATTTTATAAAATTTTTGAATTCTTCCAAAAATAAAATTGTAAAGTAAAACAAAATGCACAAATGAGGAAATATGTTTGGCGATACTCTGAAAAATTGCAGGACATGCATTTTGCCCCTCCCACCACTTCCTGGCTCCGATGCAATGCCACACACAGGGCATGGGGTCTGCTTTGCCCAGGGGTCACACGTAGGGGCCTGCGGGACAGGTAATGATCAGGGGACCAACACTGACCAATGAGAAAGAGGACATAGGACAGAGGTTTCCTCTCCTTAGTGGAAAGGTTTCTAGGATATGGCAAATCATCAGTAAGCATTAAATAGTGTTATTTTTCAGCCTCCTGCTCTTCACTCTTGCTGGATTTGTTTTCCTAAAATGGGTACATCAATGTTAATCTCTTAAATATAAACAATAAATGTTTTATATAGTCACCTCCATCTTATATACTAAATATTTATCTCAAAAATATTGAAAATAGGTAGTAAGTGTGTGTGTGTGTGTGTGTGTGTGTGTGTGTGTGTTTATAACTGCCCACTTCAGTAAGATAGGGCGACAAAGAATAGGACTACATTATAGCAGGAAATGGTTTAGATGAAGCCAACACTGAGGAGACTTGTGGAGAATTTCTTTTTCATAGAATATGCAAATAGAAGCCCAGTAGTCTAGCTATATAATTGAAACACAGCAGACTTCTTTAATCCTCAAATTCAATGGAGAACAGGGAAAGAGAAGACCAATAGCAGTTAGTCCAAGTGTCTTACTGCCCTCTAGTGGTTCTATGCAGTATGTGCTCTCAGAGAGGAGAAGGTCCTACTTTGAGTGCAGAAAAGAATCTCCGAGAAATAATCAGGAGCCCGGTCATCTCAGGTTTCATAGTTACTCCAAAAGAAAGTCTGGACTGATGCTCTAAATTTAGGGAAAACAGTTGTAATTTTACATTTTTTGTGTGATTAATGAGTTAATGTATGTCTCCTCAGCTGTCTGGCGATCCTCACAAGGCAGGGTGATGCTACTTTAATCGCTGTTACTCTGTCAGCAAGTAGAAAGTACTTGTCATAGGGTTTGGATAAAGTTAGAGGCAAATAGTGAAAAAAATAAATTAGCTAGGTAGACAGTGTGGGAGTCGAGTTTAAAAAAACAACAACAGTTCAGACTCAGTTATGAATGACACTTATTTTAAAGGAAAATAGAGAGTTTAATATACATATTAGTGAACATGGGAGAACAATGAATTTGACATAAAGAACTGAGAATTAGTTATTGGTGAAGCAAAATCTGGACGAAAGGATACAACTTTAAAGACATAGGTAGACTTCTAAAGTGGATAGTCGAGAGAATAAGGAAGAATTGAGATGACATAGATATGTAGATATATAGAAGGTGGAAAGGATGTTCAAGGTTTATCATACTTGTTTTATCAGTAAAATCTGAAAGAAAGAATATAATGCTTGTTTATTTCTTAATTTTTTTGACATTTTTGACCTTGAGCAGAAATATTTATTGACATATTCCTATGTAGTTTTAATTGATTATGATATTAGAAAACCTTCTATCCTGAGAGTAGATTATTATTACCTAATTTCATATTCCTTTTAAAAATGTTCATTAGGATTTTCCATTTGACTATACAGTTTCATCTCTAGTTCATTTTAGCACATGGACTGAGAGAATTAAGTTGATTTGCCCTCATGTAACTAGTCTCTTTGGCTATAATTATCTTATTGCTCATTAATTCATGATGCCTACTTTGTCATAATTTAAATATTTGAATATATTGACTCCAGCTTCTAGGATATGCATACTTTTTTTCTAAATTTATTATAAAATATTTAAACTAGAGATTAAACTGTAAAGACTAATTCAAAGAATATTTGAGTGTCTATTACTTACCTTTGTCAAATCTTAACTTATTAAGACTTCTCCAGGTCTCATTCCTTGTTTTATTCTCCAGTGTCTTCTCCCATTGCAGCTGCTGTTGTTGAGTAACAAGCCAGACTAAACTTAGTGGTATGAACAACAATCATTTTATATTGTTTATGGATTCTGGGAAAGAGCTCAGTAGGAACGCCTTGTCTCTGTTCATGATGTCTGGACCCTTACCTGGGGAAACTTGAAGCCTGCAGGTGACCTGCTGGTTAGAATCTGGAATTGTTGAAGGCTTGTCACTCACATGTCTGGGGGTTGATGCTGGCTGTCAGCGGAGACCTCAGCTAGGGCTCTATGATACATGAGGTCTCTCCAAGGAATATTTGGGCTTCTTTATAGGATGGTGACTAGTTCGCAAGAGCAAGTCTCCTCAAACCACAGGCAGAAATACATGACACTGTTATGACCTAACCTCAGAGGTCAAATAGAGTCATTTCTACTGTACTCTGTCAGTTGAGAGAGTCACTGAGGTCCACCGGGGTTCATGGTGAGGGGACATAGACCCAACTGTCAATGGGAGAAATGAAAAGGTCACATTGTAAGAAGAACATGTGGGATGGGAGGTAACATCATGTTCATTATTGAAATATACAATATGCTATGGTATCACTACTTTGGTTTTGATAGTTAAGATTTCATGAACTTTAAATTTTACACATGAAAAATTAAACTATAATGTTGTTTTTTGTGTTTTAATATTTTATTGATTTTTTTAGAGAGGAAGAGGAAGGGAGAGAGAGATAGAAACATCAATGTGAGAGAGAGAGAGAAATTGATTAGCTGCCTCCTGCATGCCCCTCACTGGGAATCGAGCCCACAACCCAGACATGTGCCCTGACTGGAAATTGAACTGGGATCCCCTAGTCCATGGAATGATGCTCAGTCCATCGAGCCATGCCAGCTGGGCTGTTTTATGTATTTTAAAACTTTATGTAAGTGATATGTTCAGATATTTCCCAATATTGATCCAGATTAATATATGTATCTCTAGTTCTTTCACTTAAACTTCAGTTTTTTTAATATAACTATACGCCTATTAATTTGTTCCTACTAAGAGATGTTTAGCTATATATATTATACACTGTAAATTTTACTATATATTGCCAAACTGATCTCGCACACTTTTAATAACAGCCGTGAGAATTAGGTGGGGTTTTTTTTGTTTGTTTGTTTGCAACAAAAATGATTTTAGAAAACATAGGCAGGAATGTATTTATTAGAAAATTACCGAATAACTCATAAAATAGAAGGAAAAGTCAAACAACTAAGTTGCAGGAAGGACAGAAACCCAGGTTTTGGATGTCAGAACCAGGAATCAATGGTTATCCGTTTCTTCTTGATAACTTTTTTATTGTGGTAAAAGACACATAACAGAAAACTTGTCATTTTAACCATTTCAGAGTGTACACCAGTGGCATTGGCAGTGTTTTATGACCATGACCATCACCTGCTTTCAGATCATCCCCAAAGGAAACCCATACCTATTAGGCACTACCCCCCCCAAACCTCCCCCTCTCCCCACCAACTTCTACCAACCCCTCACCTGTCATCTGTCTTTATATATTGGCCTGTTCTTTATATTCTGAAATCATCCTACATGTGGCCTTTTGTGTCTGCCTTCTTTCATTTAAGACAATGTTTTCAAGGCTCATCCATGTTTCAGCATGTACCACTATTTCTCGCCTTTGTTATGGCTGAACACTATCCCATTTCTGGTGTATACCACATTTCGTTTATTCATGCATCAGATTTAGGTTGTTACCATAGTTTTCTTTTTTAAGGTCTTGCTATTACTCACCTGAAACCACATATTCACCTATAATTTACATTTTTGGGAGAGTCAGTTTCACTGGCCTAACTAACTTAGGTAATGCATGTAGCTCCGTCACTGGAGAATAAGGTCCAGTGAATGACAACCTTCTCAGATTTACGTGAAGTCAAGATGGTAGATGTGTTGTATTTCCTTAAAAAAGTACAAAGCAAAGTGTTTCAAAATTGATGTTCGTTTTGTGTCCCTTGGACATTTTATCTAGCAGGATTTCCTTGTCTTCTAGCATGTCGATGGTACTCTAACATCAGATGTTTTTTGAGGAAGATCTTTTGCTCACTATATACACCGTGGTTTACTCCAGTTGACTTTGGGTGTGGAAGAGAGCGCTGCTGTTTGTTTGTTTGTTTCGAAGCTATGATCTAATTATTTACAAACAACAGGCTGAGGTTGAACTGCCTCTATCTAGAAAAGGGTCTCCCACAGAGTGAGCTTGGAAACCTACGAGGGGGTTAAGGATCCCCTTCTGCAAAGGAGACTGCATGCAGCTGACGTCAAAACTGAAGAATCCGATGAAAGCTGTTGGCCTCTGTGTGGTTACCTTGGGACAAAGCAGCTGCAGGACTCGATGGGGAAGAAATCTGGTTATATATAAAGAAGAAATGTCTTTGATAACTAGACCTGACCAGCAAAGGAGCAAGCTGGCTGCTGCAGGAACGGTGTAAGAGGGCCTGTGGGGATCTATCACAGTAATGAGGACGCCTTGATTTGGAGGGAATTATGTGTCTCTCAGATACATACTAGCCCAATAATTCCAGATTTCACATGGAGGTTGGTTAGGATTTCCTCACCTATTTACAGGTCTTTTAGAAATGGTACCTGCTTCAAGTTTTCTGTTGGAGAGTAGCATAAAATCCCTAAGATCAAAGATGACAGCTTATGTTTAAGGTATTTAGTGCCAAATGGCTGAAAATTTGAATTCCATTTTCTTTCCAGACTACTGATAAAATAATTGTGTTATTTTTGTAAATTTTTAATATCAGATACATCAGAATAATCATAAAATGCATTTAAGAGGTGTCAAATCTTTTAAAATGAAAACGTGCAGTATTTTAGGAGTGCATGGTAACATGCCATAGTTGTTTCATCGGCGTGGCGAGCTCTTCTCACCAGCCTGCCCAGGGTAGCCTTTTGCCCAGCTCTCTGGAAAGTTTTCCATGGACATGAGTCATCCTCACGCTGTCACGTGGTCCAAGGAAGGATGAATGAACTGAATGGAGAAGACTTCCCAGGGGCAATGGTAATTTAAACTGATGTGGAAGAATGAGTTATCCCAAAGAACTGGGATGGATAAAGTCATCCCAGGTAGAAAAAACATGTTCAGAATAGTTCATATGGTGTGTTTAGAGGGTTGTATGCAATCTGAAATTTTTGCAGGAAACATGAGGAAGGAGAACAGTGGGAGGAGGAGCTGAAAGGACCATCCATATCCGGAACAGCTTTGTGTGCCGCATTGATAAGATTAAACCCCATTCGCTGACACATTGTGGAGCCAGTGGATTGTTCCGGATTGCATCACTACCCGAACACTTAACACAGTCAACTGTGTGGCAGAAAGTGAATCTATGGATATGGTATTTTGTGAGTTATCTTTCAAATAAAAGAAAATCTTACATTAAGAAAAACTATGAGTACACCACTACCAAGGTTACAGTGATCGAGAACAGGGAGGTTGAGAAGGTAGAGAGCAGTGAAGATGCTCTGTGGGAAAGCATGGGCACTGTTCAGGACGTGGAAAGATGGCTCCTTGCAGAAGGGGGAAGCAGGTCCCTAGCTGCCCTGTACTGAGGTCAGAGGTTATACTGTGCCTAGTATAATGTACAATGTTAACTGCCCTCGCTGGTGTCAGATCGTAACACACTTCCTTAATTATCCTCAGGTTGGGTTAGAGACAATTTAGACATAGAAAGGGGGCCTGGAATATCTAGAGCAATCTACTGGAGAATAAATATTATAGAGCACCCACAGGACAGAGTTTTCATGGGTAAATAACACTGGTGCTGCCTTCATTACTGTGAAGATGGCAGTAGACAATGTGGTTATGGCTTCTACTTAATGAATTTATGGTGTAGAGGGTCAGCTTACTATTTTTTTCATTCATATTTTCTGACAGATTACCACTAAATTTAAAGAATCTTTAGCTTGAGTTTAAACTTTATAAGTATTATGCAGAAAATCCTGAGGAAAAAAAGCAGAATAGGAGATTGGGACTGGTTATATTTAGGTTATATTTTGTATGTCTGTATATACATTTCATAATGTATCTTGTGCAGTCTTAATTCATCAAAAGATAATAGACAATATCTGTGATTATTTTGGCAGTAGAGATAAACAGAATATTTTATAAAATTAGTAGAGTATAGGAATAGTACTGTAGAAATATAGACCTGTTTTCTGAGGTAAAAATTTGCTAAATTTAGTAATTAAAAAACTTTAAAGATATAGGGCGATTATTAGTGGGACAGAATGTTCTTGAATAATGTCAGTTAAAGAGGCATTTAAATGAAATGAAAGGGACTCGGAGCTGTGATTTTGCTGTTGACTGTCCCCACTTTATCAAACAATGAACTCTCTTTGCTGTGAGCCGTTAGGAATTATGTTTTCATCGCACTGGGAGATGTGTTTTCATTACTAGCAGCAGGAAATAAAATGGAAAACTAATTTAGTTGAAAATTATTTTTACAATAACTCTATTTTAAGCAGAGAGAAAGAATAGTTTATCTTTTGAAAAGAGAAATTAATATTAAATTATACACAATTCTTAATTGCAACCTGTCAAAGAAATAAAAATATTTATGTATCATTTTTTTAAATAAAAAGAGTAAGTTCTTTTGATTTGGAAAGACTCACCATGGATTGTTTTAAAACTATAACGTCAAACATAAAAGGGGAAATATGTGTATTTCTTAAAGGAGGTATATCCTAGGCATTTATGGCTTTTTGTATTTTGCTGTTTTCCTTCCAACAAAGACCCTACTTACTTAGGGTTCTGCCTCAGTGCTGGGTCGGTCTGCCCAGCCCCATTCCTCCCAGTTGCACTGTTCTCCTAAAGGAGGAGAAGCCTCAGGCGCCCCATTTCTGTGCTCCGGCTCTTGGACAGCAATGGCTCCACCTCCTACCAAGTGTCACCATCCCCGGCTTCTCCTACACAGCCTCACAGTTTACCTCTCCATCGAGGGGTTTGCACCGGCTCCCTGTTATCGACTATCTGTGCCTTCTTCATCGCTCCCTTCCATCACCCGTGTACGTTTCATGCATTAAATACTGTGCGTTCGAATGATTGGACTCTTAGATCCTGACTGAATCAGATACTCACATACTCAGCTCTCTGCTAAATTTCTTTCTCTTCCACAAAACTGCATAATGAAGTGAAATCAAGGGATAATGATAATGTGGGAATGGAAACATTCATTCAGCAGAAACTGTTTCAGCATGTGAGACAAATAGAATGATGGTGAGACAGAGTTTCCATATTTGAATGCTGTAGAGCATCTGACACAGAAATGGTCTTGTCCTGCCTGAAGGAGGTTATAGGTGGTCCCAGGGCTCCTCCTTCTCATTGCCAATGCCTCTCAAGATTCTTCCCTCAGGCTGGGCTCTTGAGAATTTTATCAGGACAGAAACCATCTTTTTTGGGGCAACCCCCCTCCCCCCCAAGTAAAAGTGGCCTTTGATTCTATTACAGTGAGGGAGATTTAAGGACTCTTTATCCTTGGGATGATGTTAAAGACAATTATCTATCTTGAGTATCTTTGCAGGGACCAAATGAGAGCAGCCAATGCCTAAAACCAAATTGGGATTAGCGCTATGATTCTGCTGAAAGCATGATGGCAGCCAGGCCCCAAAGGAGTGGCCCATGACTTTATTTTTATTTTTTCAATCCTTGCCCAAGGATATGCTTATTGATTACAGAGAACAGATTGGTGGTTGCCACAGTTTGGGGGGTGGGGGGTGGGGGGTGGGGGTTGAAATGGCTGAAGGGTATCCAAAGGTACAAGCTTCCAGTTATAAAATAAACAAGTCCTGGGGATGTCATGTACAGCATGGGGACTATGGGTGACAGTACTGTATTGCATATTTGAACATCATTAAGAGAGTAAATCTTAAAAGTTTTCATCACAAGAAAAAAACCTCAGTAACTATGGGGATAGATGTTAACTAGACTTATTGTGGTGATCACTTTGCAATATGTACAAATATCGGATCATTATGTGGTACACCTAAAACTAAAATAATGTATTTCAATCATACCTCAATAAAAAAGAAAACTCCTTCATGATTTTCTTCTTGATCTCAAACCATAACACAGCAATGTAAGCTACATAACTGACTAGAATTCTGTTGGTAATGGGAATTCAACATTTAAAAAAAAAAATCTGTCTCTAAGACAAGGGAAAGAAAAGAAAGCAATTCAGGCAGCTGTACTGGAACTGAAGTTGATGATGGCGTTTCTATTCTGATGATTCTGAAGCTGTGAAATGCTGCGCGTGGGTGCCTGGTATGACCGGACGGGACGAGGACACTCTAGAACAAAGGCAGGTAGAACCCAGGTCAGCAGTTCACTTGTTTTTCCCTGCCTGTGTTTTTCCCAGTAAACAAGAAAAGCTGAAAAGTATGACCTATGCATAGGGCAACTCCCATCCTGTACTTTACAGATGAAATCTGCGGGGCCCTTTGGTTTCTCCAGGAAGGAAAAGGAGAGAGAAGTGGGCAGCATTCTGAGGACCAGTGGGAAGAAATGAGATACAGACATCAGGCATTGTGGAGGGACCGTGTTTTCATCCTGTGAGAAACCTTTAACAACTCAGACAAAAAATTAAACGGACTGAAAAAGTAGATGAACAATGAACCTTTGTACCTTTATTAACATATTTGTAAAAAAAAAAGGCTAAAATTGGACATAATATGACCACAGGAATAATAATACAAATATAATACAAGCAGAACAGGTAAATTTGGTTGAGACTTTTAATAGAACATCTTTTTGTAATTTTTTAGATATTTTTTGTATTTTGTGATGATGATTCCAGGTACTAAATCACCTGAGATTGATTTGTGCTTTGCTTTCATCTGGGTATGAAGCTCTTACATATCCATTAGCTGTTTCTACTAGTGCATTGCTTTGCTACATTCTTTCTATTGTCCTTGGTCCCATTCCCAAAACAGCATATTCTCTTCTTGAGATACCCTAACACTGTGTGTTGAGACTTCTGAGGTCCTTTGTCATAGTATCTTACAGCTACCCTATGACACCATGGAGTAGAAAAGTAAATAAAGCTAAGATGTTGCTATGATTGGTTTAAAATACTCTAAAAATGTTAGGTCATGGCTCCTTAACTTCAAAACTCGAATATTTCACTGACTCCAAATTCACCGAACTGTAATTTCACAGTTGCTTAAAGATTTAAGGTACAGGTTATTCCACTCAATAAACTACTTATGTAGATATATGAGCTATGGTTTGTTGGTTGGAGGGTTTCAATTATAGTAAAGGTAATTGTATTTTTCTGAAACAAACTTTCATTCTCTGGATAATTACATTCGAACGAAAAGAAAATATCAAAACCCTGGGTTACCCTGGAGAACTGCTTTTCCCAGCACTTTGTTGTTCTGCCTCATGATGGCACCAAAGGGTAGGAAATTATTTTTTTGAATTCCCATTCACTTCCTGAATTGCAATAAAAATAAATGAAATGAATAAAGGACAGCCAGGATGCTAAGCCTCTCCTATAAGGAAGGTTGGGGGTGGCTGGCAGTTTGGGGTATGTCCCATTTATTATAGATGGTCACTGTTCCCTCCTAGACACTTCCTCCTTTTTCTCAAATTCTTTCCTCCCCTTTCCATGATCCCTTCCCCCAATGTAGCTCCTCTGTTGTATCGAGGAAAAGGTGCTGATGAAAAAAAAAATTACTGGATCTAATCATAACTATCAACTTATGACTGAGTAACTTTGAAAGACACAGAATTAGCAGTTGGCCAGTAAGGAGACTAACGTGAAAGGAAATATGCACCATAAAATAGAACAAAATGCCTTTTGGGGTGATCTCTCACACATTTTCTAATTTCTTAGAGATTTGAGATTTGAAATCTAATTTGACACCATAATAAATCTCACTTAAGGTGAACGGCGGCGATCCAGCCTGCTGTGGACTCTCAGGCGGAGGGGACCCCGCTGACGCCTGCGCTCCGCCTGCCCCTCCTGTGTCAAAGCCGAGCTCCGGGTCTGTTACACGGCGAGAGGGGACGAAACAAATGTACGATGTGCTTCCTTTCTTTCCAAAGAGACTTGTAACCCGGCTGCAGTGAGAAAATGCGAGTATATATAAAAATAGCTGATAATAATAATAAAAATAGCTAATAATAACAGTTGATGACAATTGGAAGGCCTTGAATAGTAGGAAATAAAGATAGTACAAAATGGCTTGCCATCAAGAAAAAACTTAAAATGCTGTGTAATGGATTTCCCCCCCTTAATGTAAAACAAAAGCACATTTTTAATACGAGTAAATTATGTTTGGTTACACAGCCTTTATAACTCGCAGATGACTTCCTCAGTCTCTGGAATAAAAAGATGTGTACATGTTTTCTGTGTTTCCTTAGTTCACAATATTTGGGGGAGGACAAAGCATTGTAAAAATAATTTACAGTATAGCCCCAATCTTTTCTTTCTAGGCTCTTTGGGATCTGGGGCCTCACACCACGTTGTGCACAGTGATTGCTCGCATCTTCTACCTCTCGCCACAGCATCTCTTTGCCCTACAACCAACTTAGGTGAGAAGTACTTCCTCAATTCCCCAAAGCACCCCTCCCAGCCCTGCTTGTTCTGCTAGTTTTCTCTGCTTTTATGCAATGAGTATCGCTCCTTCCGAAGTCACCTCAGGAAACAGAACGCGCATTGCTGATACTGGTGTAAGAAGAGAGAGTTCTCTGCTCCTGCTTTTGTATCAAATCTTGCATTTGAAAACTTACATATTCTTCCTCCTCCTAAGAGCCGGAGGTCCTTGAGGTTGGGCCATCTGAGAAGCAAGCCTTGGGTCGCTGTCTTAGATGGACTTGGTCTCTTAACTAGCGGTTCCTTCTAAGGAAAGTGCCTCCTCTATTGGGCACTGTGCCAGGACAGCTAATACATGGACTTTGTCCCTCAGTAGTCTGGATACCTTCGTTTTGGAGGTTTTTGTGGGTTAGCTCTTGGTGTCTAAATCATCATATTTATGAGGATTATTAGCATCCTCTTTAAAAATAAGTTGCTGGTGGGATCTGCTTGCCAGAGATATATATATATATATACACACACACACACATATATACATATACATATGTATATACATATACATATATTTATATATTATTTTTAGTAGTGTGTTCCTTACTCTGTTTCATTGGAAATAATCTATAATTTTGGATTATTCACAGAACACCTTTACACATTAAAAAACAGTTTCTTTTTTATAGGTCACTTATTTTAACAAGAAATGAAAAAAATTGTTTGGAGACTTCTTGGTCATGGGCTGATTTTTGAAAAAGGCATGGAGATAGATTGTTGCCAAATATTTGTTTCATAGCATGTTTTTAACAAGTATCTTTCCAATTCAAGGCCCTCACAATTCATAAGCATGGAATAGCAGTGACGTAAGTGTGATTGTGTTAGACTGAATTACATAGCAAGCGATACACTCAGTGTTAGATGAAAGCAGAGTAATCCTGGAATTTTTTTTCAAGGACCCACCCAGCCCAGAGGCAAGGACTTGGACTGACCTTGTCTACTTGTCTGCTTTAAATGATTTCCATCATCTCTAGTGCGCTTATAATCATGCCAATTCAAGAAATATTTAAACCTATACAAGGGTAATGTAGGTATAGATATAAGATTCCTACAATTTTATTTTAATCACTTTCATCTTTATTAGCTTCTGAAAATGGAAAGTTTTTGCCTGGATTACATTAAAATTATGTTACATAATTGTAGAGACTGATAGACATAGTTCTTAAGATTCACTTTAATAGACTGTCTTCTAGATAGACTAAGTCATACATGGATTTTGAAATTTGAAATGGAAACAATACTCTTCATTAAATTGGTGCCCCTCATCTTCAGATAAAGAAATTGAGGAACAGAAAGGTTGAATACTTGTAGTAAGACTAGAATCTATGACTTTTAGAAAATTGTTGAGTATTCTTTGTTTTTGTTCAAATGTTTGTTTTTTTCCTGCAGAAAAATAAAACCAACATGTTTTATCTGCTGGATGAAAGGAAGGAGTAACCTAAGTGCAGAAACATAACATCTAATTTTGTGTTGTTCTAAGCATATGGATTTTTTTCTTCTAAAATCTCAATTTCTTCCTCAAAGATGGAAAATACTAAGATGGACTGTATTTTTTATTGTTTAGCAGCATGCACCATTATCTATTATAGAAGTGAAAAAGTAGCATAACTTTAATAAAAATGTATACTTATTAACAATTTATTGATTTATTTATAAGTGCCAGAATAAAAATTATTTTACTTCAATTCTCCAACATGATATCTATTGGAGCAAAATGAATATATATGTGTGTATATGTATATATGATATGTGGGTACATACATACGTATATGTACACATATGTAGTCACACACACGTACATGCATATATGGTTTAAGGTGCACACAAAAATACGCACATGTAAAATCTCTATTGTTAGAAACCTGATATGTGTATTTAGAACTCTGACTATTTCTAAGGCCCTCAAAACAATATCTGGCATATTGTAAGCATTGCATGCATGCTTCCTGTTTGCAATGACGATATAGTCTGGAATCTAACAAACTCAATTTCAGATCCATGAAAAACACATAGGCCTATTTTGCTTTGAAAAACATTCATTTATTTTCTATACAAAAGGATAAAGAAGTCTCTACCATGCCTGCAACATTTTGGAAAACATTACATGTCTCCCAGTCAGTAAATAATAAGTGCTAAATGAGCGGAATGGAAAAGAGGGCTCGTGGAAGTTTCGGAGAAGGAAAGATTGCTTCCAGATGAAGTGGTCAGGGAAGGCTGCACAGAGAGGCAGGGGCTGAGCTGCACGCTGGAGAACCGGCAGGGTCTGGATACACAGAGCATGGAGGGTCAGGTCCAGAGGTGTTGCAACAGGGGCAAATGTAGAGGCAGAACTTAATTTCCATCTTTCTCTGCCTCAGGGTTGATCAGAGGAGATAAATATACTTCAGCATGAAGCCAAAAGGGAACTCTCTCTTCCCTCTTTGACTTTTGAGTTCTCTTTCACTATCACCGTACATGTCAAAACAGTGTTCCCTGGAACATTCTCCTTTCTTTTATGCTCGCTTGCATATTGATATACTCATATCTGTTGCTCACAAAATAATATATTTCCATAATTGTGATACCATTTTATATTTACAATGGCAAAATGAAAACAAGTAAGTGTGTGTGTGTGTGTGTGTGTGTGTGTGTACTGTTCTCTATAGCCAGGGTTTTTCTAGTTCATAAAGAAACAAGAAAACTGGAGTCCTTTTGTTCTGTCAGAGTAGGGAGAAAGGTCTTGTCCCTACTCAAGCAAAATAACAATTGAGGTACAGCTAGCTGAGCACCAGGAGATGCAGAGCATTGTACCATGTTTCATGGAAATCTGGCCACACGGGGGTCTATGGAGGCATTTGTCCCCTTAGAAAACAAAGCTCTCCTCTCAGACCTTAGACAGCTCCGTTACCCATATGACCTTAACTGAAAAGAGATACAGTCTTCCATTTAATGGCTAATGAAAGGTATGTGACAATTCAATCATTAGTAAGGTATCTAATTCACAGAATCTTTTTTTAAAAATCCTCGTCCAATTGATTTTTTGATAGAGTGGGAGGGAGAGAGAGAGAAACATCGATGTGAGAGAGACACATTGATTGGTTGCCTCCCGCTTGACCCTAACAAGGGTTGGAGATGAGCCGCAACCGAGGTACGTGCCCTTGATCAGAATCGAACCTGAGACTCTTTGGTCTGCTGGCCGGCGCTCTAACTGCTGAGTCAAAGCAGCTAGGGCTAATTTACAGAATCTTAACCTAGGGAAAATGAAATTAGGAATGGATGTCTACTGGGAGAAAAAACATCTCCTAATTGCATACCCACGCTGAAAAGAAACAGCTTGGGGATTTTCTGCTGTTCAGAATTCTCTGCACAGTGAGCTCCTCTAGTGCTTCTTGTAACTGAGTGTTGACTTAGTTTGTCTGCTAGAAGTCCACCCCAGCTGTGAGGATGTGTAGTAATTACCATAGATTTGGGTTATCTGTCAACGTAAACCCCTGAATCAGTTATGTATACAAATAAAAAGTATTTTCTTTCCTGTTTTATGTGGTCAAAATTGCTTTGAAACATACTCAAGGTGAATTTGGGGTTAATACATAAAAAGATTGCTTGAGCAAATACCAGATTGGTGAAAATGAGCCGGATTTCATTTTCTCTAAATAACGTAGCCTCATCTGTTAATATGCACCAGTTCAGTCTGTGATATTTATTACACCCTTTTTTTGTGTGAGCAGAGTCCTGTGATTGCATCACCTGAGGAGTTATTTAGATGTGATTAAAGGCTAGAGTTTCAGCTGGACAAACCCACAACGTTTGTGGCTCCACTTTGCACCTTAAAACTTGCATTTGCACCTGCAAGAGGCTGAAATGAATCGCAAGTCAGCACATGTGTGTCCCATTATTCATTTTTTATGAGCAGATGTGGGTGATGTGGGCAAAAACTTGATGCATCTTTAATTGAGAAAACCTGTGGAAAAGCTATCCCTAAATCTCTCCTGGGGAATTGATTTAGAACACGACACACCGTGATTTGGAAACTACGAGTCAGACCCAAATGTTGACCAGACAACCTAAACTTGAACATAGGCTGTCAGAAATGAATATTAAGGACATTAATCCTCAAGATTTCCTTTCTTTCAAAATTTCTCTTTGAATAATGCTGTGTCCATTAGGTTTTTTTTTTTTTTTTTTTTTTTTTTTAATGTTAACTCTAAAAATAATATAGACTATCAGGATTAAAGACATAAAAACCAGTGGCACTTATTTATAGAAAAATAAATTGGCTCCCAAACGTACTTTGTCAGCCTTCATTCACAGAAAGAATCTTAAAATTGTGTAATTAAAAGAGATGTTTTATTTACACTAATTAGCATACATTTGAATATTTAGTCTATAGAAGATACTCCTCTCGTTGCTAGTTATGAGCAGTGAAGATAAAAGGGAATGAGATACAGACCTGAACATAAAGAAATACATATTTCAAAAGAGTACAGTTCGTAAACTTGGCTTTTCTAGAACTCATAATAATGATATGGGTCCTGGTCAGATCAAATCAAATTGTATATGCAATTGAAAATTAGATTATTTGTTCCCAAAAGCTAATGCTATGCGTATGTAAGTGAGTGACAGTGGTGGGTATTGGGGAGAAAATGAGGAATAAGCCCTTAAGGAATTATTAATTCAATGAAGGAGAATAGAGTGATTCATACTAGGATAGATTGTGCAAGGGACTGATGGGAACCAATAAGAACACCACCCACCTTAACACTGGAGAATCTGAGGCAGAAAATGACATCTACAATTGGGCCTGAAAGATAAGTCGGTGTTAGAACGTTTGAGAAAGCATGGGAAGGAGATGTAGGTAGGGGAAGAAGCGTGTGAAAGGCACAAAGATGGGACAATGTGGTGACTTAGGGGAAGAGCAAAGAGGTTTGTCATTCACATGCATTGAGAGGGAAATACCAGGGGAAATGAAGTTGGAAAGATAATAATTACAGCTGATATTTATGTACTACCATGTGCCAGCTAGTATTCTAAGAACATTGGAGAATTTATCTCATTTAGTCTTTACCATAATCGTATGAAGAGATGTCCCCATTTTAAAAATGAGAACTCTGTGGCTTAGAGAAGTTAAGTACTTGCCTCAACCCCCCAGCTGTTAGATGACAGAATGCAAACCTAGGCTCCAGAATACATTTTCTTAACCACTGTACCATGTGGCTTCAAAGGAACAAGTTGAGACATGTTGAAGGGTTTGTACTTGACCTATAGAACATTTGGCAACCACTGAGGGGTTTTAGGTAAATCTTGAATTTTAACAAGGTAAAAAAGAAGAGTGCACCTGAGGGGAATGATTATGCAACCAGGAAGGACATCAAGGAGGCTAGATTAGTATTCTAGAGAAAGATAAGGGTGGAACTAAGATAGTGGCAGGGGGATGGAAAAAATTAGAAATTTGTAAGTGACATTAAGGAGGCAAGAGGCAGCATCAACAGAACATGTTGAAGGAAATGTTTGGGGGAAGAAGAGTGACTGAGTTCTTGGAAATGGTGCAATATTGGCATCTCAAGTGTTATGTACTTGCAAAGGTCTTTCCATTGCCTGCTCCTCCACACAGGTCTTTCACCACAAAGGTAAGAGGAAGATGCCTGTTCTCTGAGTTTTTACTGCACCCTGAAGACATCATTCTCTGAGCTGGTCATCATACTGCATGGTCTTTCCCACTGGACTCAGGCTCACTGAGTTTCTCTTCTTTGTTCAATATCTACAGGAGCTAACAGAAATGTGTTTAGATATTTGTTGAATGAGAATCAGGAAATAATAGAGAGTAACAACCATGTCAAGTCTGCTACCTAAAAGAAAGAGAGAAAAGAAAAATACTTGGAAATACAGAAGACATTATTATCTTTTTTTCCCCCCCATAAAATATGGGTTTAGGAAAAGAAGGGAGATACGGGGAAAGGTGACTGGCTACAGACACTGTGTTGAAGGATAGAATTTGTCCATTTGGGCCATTGCTTAAAATATGGCAAGATGAGATCTTCTCCTGAGGATCAACTGCATCTATGTATTTATCAAGAGATTATTCATTTCATCAAGACTTCTTCAACATAAAAATTCAATGGCCAGAGAGGAGAAATCTTTGAAAAATATTCTTATGGAAACATTAGAAATGGCATGATAACAGGATAAAAATGGAGGAAGTAGCAACGATGACATGTTTGAAAATAGGGACTGGACAGTGGAACTGGAGAGTATGGGAATGCAAAGAGTAGATAAGAAGCCAAACGAGATGGTGTTGAGCACTATGGTGGAACACAAGGAAAACTTCAAAGGAATCATCATTGGCTTGATGATTCAAATCTCAGCTTTGTCTCCTTCCATTAGGCATGTTCTCTGTGCTTAAGATTTCAAGAACTATTCTGATCTAGAAATGGGTCAACATTGCTGGCCAAACATTTTACTCTGTAATTATTTGGAGTCTTACTTGACTTACCTCATCTCCTATCTTTTAACTACTAACTACCCTTTTATATAACCTTAAATATATTACATTCTCCTACATCCTTTTCATCTGATTATATATTTATCTGTAAGTTGTTTTTTTTTAATGGGTGGAGAGCAATTTCTTAGTGATTATGTATCTATCTTCCTAACACTTCACATGGAATCACATAAAAGGCATTTGAAAACTATTAAATACATAGTAGAAAAAAATGCGATATAATAAATAGTCACTTTGTAAGGAGGATGGATTCATATAACAAATGGGAGGACCTTTGATTTGCTGCCTTTTTGTCACTTGGAGACAGTATAAATGATGACTGTGGGATATGATATACTAGAAGAGATAAATTAATCCACATTTGAAACAAAGAAAGACATAAATGGGCCAAGGTGAATGTACAGCATGTTGGAGCAAGGGGAGAGAAGCTTGGGAGGGAGACTTTCAAAGAAAGAGGAGCTGGATGCTGTGGGCTAACTTGGAAGGAAAACAGGATTTTGAAGTAAATTTTTATGTTCTGAGTTATGGAAAGGCCTTCTCCTAATTTTTAATGAATATGTAATAAAATACTCATTCCTCAGAGAAATCTAGTCAAGATTTGTTGGAATGGTGGGAACTGAGGGGAAGGGCTGAGTCCTGGTCATGGCAGCATGTACTGTGGGGTACAAGTGCCTTAGCATTAGAAAGGAATGTAGGTCAAAGTAACAGGGAAGAATATATGTCGGGGTGTACCAGAGAAGGAGGGAAACCATCATCTGTGCAGGCCAAAACGGGGACAAGACTCAGTAGTGCAGTGGAAAATCCCACAGGACTCTGGCTCACCATTCAAACTCTATGAGAGCTAGTGTACCCAAAATATGAAATTGGAGATACACTACTAAAATATTAAATATGTTAACATATGCAAAAACACAAAACATGGATATTTAGAACATAGTAGATGCTCAAATAATATTTATTTCTTTTCCTGGAACTTCATGTCTTCAGATAGTTGCTGAAATTTCTATTCATGTCTGTATAGTGAGAAAGTAAAGACAGTGATGGTGATGGAACCTACAGTCAAACTGATTTTTAAAACAGGGGAAACTGCTTTTTAATATGTGAGAAGGGTTGTATCATCTTAAAGTTCTCAGTTATTAATGAATGGAAATACTGGTTATAATCAGACATGTGCCTGAAGTAATATAAAAGGAAGATTCAAATTCTTCAATGCAAGGTAGTTCCTAGACCACATAAGTCTGGGGGCAGGGTCCTAATACTAGATTGTCATCATCCATCATCATCACCATCACCACCATCACCATCATCATCATCCCATTGCTCGTTGGCCTTTATAATTATCACCTCTCCCAACTATGACTTGTCTCTTGGCTTCTGGGATGGTAGGGGTTGTTTCAATTCTGTCTAGATTATTTTAATTACACTGTGTGACACAATAGCTACAGTTTAATAAATGTACAAAGTACAGTTATGTTCCCTTCATCTTTGCCACCACCGAAGATCACCTTTGCTGAAATTTTCTGGCACTAGCAGCCTCTTTGCTGACCGTAAGGAGGTGGCCATTGTCAGATATCGAGGTGAAATCACAGGGCTAGGACACATCTGTGTCACTTCAGTGGTCTTTTTATCTCTCTCTCCTGAAACTAATAGGATTAGAGACTAGGCTGAACACCACAGAGCTCATCCTATCTACACAGTTCCTTCCAGGAAAGTGCTTTATTCCTGTTTCCAGACAGCCAGAGTTGC
The DNA here is from genome assembly GCF_014108415.1 of Molossus molossus. Lineage (NCBI taxonomy): Eukaryota > Metazoa > Chordata > Mammalia > Chiroptera > Molossidae > Molossus > Molossus molossus. Next base: position 33,070,994 of record NW_023425351.1, on the reverse strand, counting down.
ATAAGACTTAAGTCAAATAATTTCTAAGCTTCTACCCTAACAGATTTGATCCCACTATTTGACCCACTAAAAGGGAGGATGAGTTAAGAAGGCTGGGAGCCTCCCAAAAAGAATTTCAGACTCTACAATTGCAACTGATCCAAATGAAAACGAAAATGGAAAAGATGATATACAGAAATAAATATAGCTGCACAGAGAGCAATTTACTAAGACATAATTTTAAAAAGATAGCTCGAAAGATGTACTAGATGACATTGACCTAAGGATGTGCATTAGAGTAACACTGGGATGCATGTTGCGGTGACATAGAACAATACAGGATGCACCATGAGAGCTGCAATAAGAAAATTGTGTAGACAACAGCAACAATAAAATCATAGAGCAACACATGTACAGACACCAAAATGGCGTTTTTATTTTTTGTTTCTGCTATTTTGTTCAAGGCATGATTACGCAGTGAAGCCAAAGATGTCATGTCGAGTTGAAGAAAGTAGATATGCTCAACCATTTCCATTTGTTTTTCATGCTAAAGGGGATAGGTTTTCGATGAGAAAGTTTAGAATAAGAAATATAAAATCATGATTGAGTGAAAAGACTATTAAGAGACCACTTAGCAGCCTTTCTGACTAAAGAGACTAAACAGTTGAAGCTCAGCTACTATAAGGACTTGCATATGCACTTGAAATTTTCTCAGTGATCTCTGAGGAACTAAAAAGAAATATGGGAAGAGAGGAGACAGGCACCTGCTGTTCCCATTTTCATTGAGGGAAAGCTGGAGGCTGCAGCATATACATCAATAAGCGTGGCTCCAGTGCTGGGCAGAATTCTAGGATGGCTTAGCCCTATAGGTTCAGAACAATGCTTGCCTGAATTCATCATGTGTTATAGTCCAGGTTGGCCTCAGTGTTTTGATAAATTAGACAAATGAGATTCAAGAAACGTATAGATATAGTCTTTGGATGTTAACAAAGGATCTGAATAAGTGTTCCATTATATCCTTTGGAAGAAAATGGAGAAATGAGGGCTCTGATAGAAAATAACATGATGTATTTGGATGCTTTTGAGAAATTTATAGAATGGGCTGGGTCACAAGTATCTTCAGGTCAGGGAGTACCTTTTATTTCCTTGATATACCAGTATGGAGCACACAGTATATGCTCCAGAAAATGTTGATATCAGCCGAATGAAGGAATAACTATGGAATAGGTCTATTCATTATTAGCTGGTTATCTGAGAAGTTTTGAATAGAGACTGTGCTAAAAGAAACCTTGCATGGTGGCTTTTGTTAAAGGTCCATGGATACTTCTGGATTAAGTACTTGCTAGCAGTGATGAGGTTGGCTTGAATCTACTTTTTATTTTGCAACACACTAATGATTATCATCAGTTAGACTGAGACGTTTGTGTCAACATTGTAGGTAATTATATCTATAAGGCACAGAAAGTAGAAGCTCAATAATTGTTGTGCTCTTGTAAAATATTTTAAATGTGCAAATCTTTTGCAGAACTATCTTACATCACAAAAAACTGAACGTATTAGAGGCATTGTCTCCAGAATTGTCGTTATCTTCTGGATGTGATATGGTGACTAATTTGAGGTTGCATATTTAATAAGCTCAAAATACTTTAACTTAATATATCTAGTTTCATTTTGCAATGAGCAAGGAAACTTTGACCTTACAATGAATGGATCTGAGTTGGCACGAATTGTGCATGGTGGTTTTGGGATGCAGATTTCAGCTAATGGACCATGTAATTAAGATGACCAATTGCTAATGCAGTTGGAGAAATGCCAAGAACTCTGGTACGAAGCCTACCAATTACAGTGCATTTCCCACTACTATCCAAGGGGATTAATAATTCTTTTCATTGGCTTTATTGAAATTCTTCAACAAATTTAAGAATATTTCAATTCATAATGGAAGAAATAGTATTATATCTACGTGTACCGTAAAGTTCAGGAAATGAGAGATGCATAGCTCATCTCTAAGTATCTATAATAGTTTCATTTGGTACTTCTTTATGTAATAGTACTTTCATAATTATATTTTATCTCAGTGATATTAAGTGTATAGAAATGAATTCACAATATATTGATCTTTTTGTCAAGGAGTAATAATATAAATAGCGGTGAAAGGCAGGGGCTAACATACACGTATAAGTCCATTTTTTGTTTTTTTAGATATACAGTTTCAGTAAGTAAGAAAGAAGGTTTCTCATAATTAGAGCATTTTCTTCTTCCCCTTTATTTTCACTGCTAGATCTTTCCTAGGTGCTCAATAGATGTTTTGGTGAGAGACTGAGTCACTCATAACACAGTCATAGTAAAATTTTATTTCGAAAGGCATAGTTCCAGTATTGACCTAAAACATAGGTGATTTAAGTCTCCAGTGCTAAGCATTGTTTATAATATTTAATTTTGAATCAATGTATGATAATTGAAAAAGTACACAAATAAATCCTCTACTCTTTGAAGTTATTTGTTTTGATAAATTTGTATAGCTCTGAAAGAATATTGAAACATTTAGAGGAATGTCAAGATTTATAATATCTGGGTGGTGAGAACATGATATTTATTTTTTATTTTATATTGTCATCATGTATAAAATATTTAGAAATTTAAAAAATATTATGTCTTATTTTTGTGTTGTTGGTTTTCTAGAATATGAACAGTTCTGTAACATTTATTAAATAAATATCTTTTGTTCACACAGTACTGAGTGGTGGGAATACAGCTACTTGTAAAAGCACAGCTAGATTTGTTTCCTCTGAAAAACACATAGGTGTCAATCAAGCTAAAATAAATATATTTTAAAATTCATAACTGCATCCTCAGGTGAGTAAAGGACATCTCCAAGTTCTGCCTCTTTCCCTGACAACACAGATGATTTATTTTTATTTTTATCCTCACCTGAGGACATTTTCCCACTTTTTGTTCAGATAGAGTGAGAGGGAGAGAGGAAGAGAAAGAGAGAAAGATTGATGTGAAAGGGACACATCGAGTGGTTGCCACCTGCACGACCAACCAGGGCCGGGGACAAACTGCAACCGAGGTACATGCCCTTAGCAGGAACCTAACCCTGGTCTCTCTGGACCACAGGCCGATGCTCTAACTGCTGAGCAAAACCAGCCAGGACCAACACAGATGATTTAAAAGTGAAGTCAAAATTGCATGCCAACATGAAATCTGGTGCATTTCTTGGGGTGCAGGGAGGAAAGACCAAATAATGCCCCAACCTGGGATTTTGAGGGAATAACAGCAAAATGAGGATCAGGATATTAGGACTTAGGCCTGTGGAAGGGGGGAAGTCAAGAAAATTACCACTAAGTTTAGCTTCTCCTAAGGGATATACACTCAGTGAAAGTGCAGGATGGAAAAATCTGCTGGCCAGATAGGGAAGCAGACATGAAATCCTGTCTGTTTTGGCCGCAGCGACAGATGGGGGAATGAAGTGGATCCCTGGACGTGTGCCATAGGCTGGCCTCCCACCACCCTCCGCCTTGGCTTCCACTTTATATTACCTGGGCCATCAGGGAATCTGGAAGCTGGGAGGTTGAATCACAGTGGTCTCAGTTTATTGAGATGTCTTGTCTGTAGCAGTAGCCTATAAAATTCTTCTCTGGAGGGAGTCATCCTTAACTCAGGTGCCCCCATATTCTTCCACAGACTAAATTCAATAAAATATAAACATACAACTAAAAAAATATTCAAGTACACTTGGTAGAAAACAACAACAAACAAATTTAAACCCTAAGGACATCAGGTATTGAAATCATTGCTTATAGAATATAAAAGAAGAAAGGATAAAATATATATTCCAAAAAGTGACCAAAAAAATAGAGAATATAAAAAAAAAGAACCAAATAGAGTTCAAAAAGAAGAAATTGGAAATTTGTATTAGTCAGGAGAGTAATAATTTGTATTATGTTAGGCTGTGACATAGCAAAATGCAACCCTGAACACAAATGTTCCTTTTACTCCCTTAAAGTCAGCCAAGCATCGGCTGACTCTATGGTAACCGTGTTCAGTGAAGTAACATGGATCCAGGCCGACTAAATGCCATGCTCTGCAACCTTGCATAAGGTCCTTTTTTTTGGCTAAGGCTAAGGGACAGCTGAAGGGTAGCAAACAAGCCCATCTGAGGTTCTTTTTGAAAGTGACTCACATCATATGGGAACACAGATTATTTCTCTTCTCTACATGCCTAGAACAGAAAAATGTAATCTTTTAAATCAAAAATCTCATTCAATGGGATAAATATAAGATTTAGCAGGAAAGATAAATCAGAAGCTGAAAGATAGATTATAAATTAATGATTATATATTACTATGTATAAATTAATAATAAGGGACATTAGGTAAATGCAGCACAGAGATGCTACTCTCTTAACTTATCACACAGCAGTGCCAACTTTGGCCATCGTGTTGTGCCCTGTATTCCTAGTATTTATTTATCTTATAACTGGAAATTTATGTCTTTGACCTTCCTCCAATTTTCCCCTCCTCTCCCCAACTCTACCTCACCACGCAGGCCCTGCATCTTTGGTAGCCATCAAAGTTCTGATCTTTTTTTTCTATGAGTTTGGGTTTTTGCTTTTTAAATTCCACATGTGTGTAAGATCATATAGTATCTGTCCTTCTCTGTCTGACTTATTTTACCTAGCATAACGTCTTCAAGGTCCATTCATGTTGTCACAAATGGTAGACATTTATCTTTTTCATGGGTGAATAATATTCCATTACTTAACTTCTTTAACCATTCACCCACTGATGGATACTTAAGGTGTTTTCATGTTTTGGCTATTATAAATAATGCTGCTATGAACGTGGGAGTATAGGTAACCTTTCAAGTTAGTGTTTTTGTTTCCTTTGGATATAGTTCCAGAAATGGAATTGTTGGATCATATGTAGTTCTATTTTTAATTTTGTGAGGATCCTCCATATTGTTTTCCATAGTGACTGTACTAATTTACAATCTCATCGACAGTGCACAAGGGTTCCTTTTCTCTACACCCTCACCAGTATTTGTTATCTTTTGTTGATTGTCATGCTCACAGGTATGAGATGGTAACTCACTGTGGTTTAAATTTGTTTCCCTAATGACTAGTGACGTTGAGCATCTTTTCATGGACTGTTGTCCTTTCGTATATCTTCTTTGGATACATGTCTATTCAGGTCCTTTGTCCATTTCTTAATTGGGTTATTTTATTTCTTTTATTTTTTGCTATCCAATTGTATGAGTTCTTTATAAATATTGGATTTTAGCTCTTTATCAGATATATGGTTTGTATTTTTTCCCCAGTCCATTGGCTATGCAGGAAACTTTTAGTTTGATGTAGTCCCACTTGTTTATTTTTTGTTTTGTTGGGAAGGTTTGTCACTTGCACTGTGATTGCCAGGCGGAAGGGAAGACACTTTGTGCAGTTGACACGTGGGAGGGAAGTTGTATTGAGAAGCTGAGAAAGTTCTCGCCTGACGGTTCCTGCCTGGGCATGAAGTGGACGAGCTTCTTGGCTCATGTGAGGGGAAGGGGACGGGTAGGAGCATGAGAATAGGGTGAAGGATTTAAACAGCTGTGGTGAGGAATGAATGGAGGACTTTCAAATAAACACACGCACAAGCCCAATTCTCCTTTACAGCAACGCTTCTGACCAAACTCCCTTCCCAAGGTACTGTCCATATTTACACTTCCCTTTGAAATCGAGTTCCTGGAGAGAATAGACCACACTTCTTGTTCTGTTTTCTCTCTTCTCTTTCCTTCCTCTTCCATTTCACCAACCCTTCCTTGCTGAGCAGCCCCTGGCCACGTTATCCAGTGCAGGGCTGGGCTCACTTCAGTGTTGGCAGTAAATGTCGAAGAGAAAGTGAGACCTTTCTCTTCTCTCCCCTTCTGTCATTCCTTCTTATCCCCCTTTCCTCCCCTCCTCTCTCCTACATATTTTTAAAACTGAATTTACTTATAGAAAGTTGGAGAATTCCTTTTTTTACTTTGCTCTTTTAAAAAATGTATCTTTATTGTTGAAAGTATTATGGATGTCCCTCCTTTTCCCCCTGTTGACACCTTCCTCCTTGCTGCCCACTTGCCTCACCACACTGTTGTCTGCATCCATTGGTTGTGCATCTGTGCATATAAGTTCTTTGGTTTATCTCTTCGAACCCCAGGCCCCCATTTCCTCTGAGGTTGTTGGTGTGTTCCCTAATTCCATTCTTGATTCTTTAAAATCTTGTGGATAAAAACATTCATCATAATTTATGATTTAAAATTTCTTCTCCTAAAATGGATTTCTGAAGAAAATGAGTTCTTAAATTTCTGGGCATGTCCAGTGTTCCCGTTTCTGTGTTCCCGACTTCCTTGTTTTACATTTAATTAATTTACGTTATTAGAACGAGTTACTTATCACTTTCATTTTGACTGTCCCCCTCTCCCCTCCCCTTACTGAAGTCACTGTCACCACTTAACTCTACCACCCTCAGACAGGGCTTCCCAGAGGGCGCCTTGCTTAAAGCCACAGGTCCAGCAATCCTTATGAGAAGCCTTGCTCTTTGCCTCACAAATGCCCTCTTTAGACTCTAAACATTTTCTTCTTTTTATTAGCTCATATCTTTACTAATGTTTTAGCTACTTATTGAGGTAATTGAGTTTTAAGTGGTTTCTATTAGTTTCTGTAATACTATGGGGAGATACTCTAAATACTCTAATAATTATTAATATTAATAACTGGTGCTGTTTCCCAGGCCAGTTGCTGACTTAAGCTCAGTTATGGGTTCATAAATGTAAAATGATCAGCACTTGCACAGTGGGAAATCGGGCTTCTCTTCTCTGGTCCCGGTTGAGTATGTTGACTGATCCTCTTATTGTTTCTTTCTAATTGCTAAATGGAAGCTTTGCGTTTCTTTTTTAGATCTCAGCTACATTTAAAGAAAGTGGCTTTCTTGATAAGACTCTCTAATGTTAAAAATTTGCGGAATTACTTGGTAATATGTGTCTTAATAATTCAACTTGTCATGGCAGCATGCAATCAACATATTCCTTTGGGACTAAAGAGAAAAATCTCAGTTCCTCTCAAAAAGTTTAGCCAATACATAGTGAGAAGAATAATTCAAGTAACTAGGACTGAGTTTCACAGAGAAAAGGAAAATAAAAGCGAAAATAGTTTTAACAAGGAAATTAGTTGTTACTGTATTTGATGACTTTATAGCTTCTCTAATCTCATTTACTAGATCATCTCTTTCTTATTCCTAATTAAAGAATTATTATTATTATTTTATTTGGTAGAAAAAGAGGCATTAAATTTCTTTCATGAAACTCCCCCCAGTTATCCTTCTTTTGTAGAATAAGCATAACCAATATCAGATATTACTGTGATTTAAAGGAAATATATGATACCACTGATACTAATTTGATTAATATGTTGAATGTATTTTGAACAAGGTTGGTCAAAGAAGAGCTTTATACATATGTATATCAGTATCCATATTGACATTTTAATATCCCCTGTATCTGATTATGACATGTATACTTTTTCTAATCATGTAGAGAGACATTTTTTTTATATAACCTAGAGTGTAAAATACTGTTATAGTCCATGTTAACCATCTATTTTCTGTGCTTACTGTTATAATTCAATTGTCTATAGACCATTTGCTTTATAGCATTGATTCTAAGATGCTCATTTACATTTAACATCTTGTTTCCATTTAACATCTCTGAAATAAGAATGCACCTTATAGCCTGGCCAGTGTGGCTCAGTGGATTGGGTGTCATCCCATGGGCTGAGAGGTCCTGGTTTGATTCCTGGTCAGGGCACATGAGGTCTGGATCCCCAGTGGGGGATGTGCAGGAGGCAGCTGGTCTATGTTTCTCTCTGATCGATGTTTCTCTCTCGCTCTAAAAAAAATCAATAAAAACATTTAAAAAAGAATGCACCTTATAGTGTGACTTATCATAATTAAATTGTTAGCATTTTTTTTTTTCTAAGTTGGTCAAAATATAATGTACTGTGGGGGTTAAAGTAATTTTCCTTCCACCTTCTAACTTCTTCTAGCCAAGCTAATAATCAAATTTGCATGACATAGATTAACAGGAGAAAAAGTCCAAAATTTATTACAGATGTCCATGTGGAGGTACCATAAGAATATGAGATCCAAAGATGCTGCATTGGCTTGTTGAGGCTCTTATGCCATTTTGGACAAAGGAGGAAGGTGCAGGTTTCTGGGCATCAAAGGAAAACTAGGCAATTCACAAGTAGACAAAAAAGAACAAACATGTGGTAAGCAAAATTTGGCTGGGCCACCCCGAAACAATGGGACACAGAAGGAAGGTCAACCAACAGGCTCTGCTAGATTTCTCCCCATTGGCCACATTTAGTTCATATTATGATGCGAAGGTGATACTCCTTCCTTTAAACAGGTTTTTCTACCTGAATTACTTTAGGCAGGTAAGTGGGGAGAAGGTCAAAGTTTCTTTTAGAGTCTTTTGTTTCTCAATAACCAGCTTACAATCAATATTCCCAAAGGGATATTATGGGTGGCAAAAGTTTGGTCCCCATTAATGCTAATCTACCTTTCACAATTAATAGTGACAGATTCAATAAACCACTGAGTATTGAGACCACCTCTCAGAGGGTAGCAAGCTTTGGCAGAGACTACCTGCAGTCCTGCAATAATCACTTTCCCTGTTTTTCAAAATTTTGGCTAGAATGGAGCCAAAAAGCTAACTTTTGCCAGACCATCTTACTGTATTGGTTTGCTAGGGTTGCCTAAAGGAAATACTACAAACTGTGTGGGTTGAACAACAGACCTTTATTGGTTCACAGTCCCGGAGGCTAGAGTCCAAGATGAAAGTGTCAGAGGGGCCGTGCTTCTCCTGAAAGTGCCAGAAGAACACCTGCACCAGGGCTCCCTCCTCGCATCTGGAGTTTCTTGGGTTATGGCAACTTAATTCCAATCTTCTCCTGGCCTTGCTCTCCCCGTGTTCACACCTGTTTCTTTGCATGGCATTTGTAAGGACTTTGGTCCTTTTTGAATCAGGGGCCCACCCTGCTCCAGTGTGGCTTCACCTTAACTAATTACATTTTCAGGGCCCTGTTTCTAAATCAGGTTCTATTCTGAGGTATGGAGGATTAGAACTTGAGCATATGAATTTTGAGGGACACAATTCAACCCATGACAGTGACTATGTTAGTTACATGTGTGCCAGGGGCTTAAAAAATAAAGCCAATATTCAACACCTCAGAATTTGGAGTAAGGGAAGGTTTGTTGGTTGAGAAGACCAAGCCTGAGAAGACAGGGTGCCTTGTGGCGTATGCAAATCCATTTTAAGAAAGGCCAGAATTGCCCTGGCTGGTTTGGCTCAGCGGTTAGAGCGTTGGCCTGCGGTCCGGAGAGACCCGGGTTCGGTTCCCGCTAAGGGCATGTACCTTGGTTGCGGTTTGTCCCCGGCCCTGGTTGGTCATGAGGGTGGCAGCCACTCGATGTGTCCCTTTCACATCGATGTTTCTCTCTCTCTCTCCCTCCTGCTCTATCTGAACAAAGAATGAAAAAGTGTCCTCGGGTGAGGATAAAAAAAAAAAAGAAAGGCCAGAATTCAGATGTCTTTTCTTGTCAAGGGAATGGAGGAGGGGAGAGGCAAAAAGTGGGTATGTGTGTAGACAGCCAGATAACTAGATATGGAAAGAGATGCAAGGAAGAGCTTGAAATTTCTAAGTTCCTTTTCCCTGGTCAGTCTATTGACCCCCACTGATCTGACTCTAGTTCTGGAGACTCCTCCTATAAATCCCAGAAAAACATATCAGAAAAATTGTGCATATTTCCCCACCTATTTGGGAAAGGTGCCCTCTAACAAGGGGCTGCTCAAGTCTCAAACAGAATTCTTCTAGTTAATTAGTGTATCTGAGGCAGGAGCTATTAGCCTGAGGGCCATGGGAGAAACACAATCTGGAATTAAGATGGAATAAGCATTTCACTCTGTTGCTCTTCTCCTCAATAAGCCAGCAAATCTGTGAGCTCACAGAGCCTTACTTAAGACACAGTTTTCACAAATTCCTTCTCCTTAGGTTATTCTTCCATCATGCTCCCTGGAAGAGAGATGTTGCCTTAAAGTCTGCAGATGAAGGCCACAGGCCATGTATGTTCGAGTAGGGACCTGGGTGGAATGTGGGTTCCTAAAAACTTTGTAGAGAACAGCTGCCGTGCCAGCTTTGGGTTTAAGCCACTATAGTTATGAAGTTTTGGTTACTGTTAGCCAAACTTAATTTGACTCGATATATGAACTTTTCCAAGATCAGTTAGAATCTTGGCTTTACCACTTGCTGGCTGCAGGCCATTCATATGTGTCTTGAACTTCATAAGCCTCCTTTTCTCATTTATAAAAGGAAAATCATCATATAAACTTCAATATTGGTATTAAAAGTTCCATTGTATGCACAGCACTTAGCACAGGACTGCCACATGCTGTTGCTGTTAGGAAGATTTGAGTGGAAGATTAAAACAGTAATTTATTAAGGACTTTTCGATTCTCTATTGTGATTTTATTGAAACACTACTATAAGTCCTGGAAAGGAATAGGTGTTACCAACTGAAAGACTATTCACATATTTGTTTCATTCCACAAACCTTTATTCCACACCTTCCATGTACCGGGCGCTACATGGGGCAATGGACCGGGAACAGTGAACATACACGAAACAGTCCCATTTCCACCCTCAGCATGCTGACACTCAAGCTGGGTATAGAAGCAGCAGAAGGAAAGTGACGTTGGTGATGGTGGTGATGTTCTACCCATGACCCATGACCCCATCTTGGAATGTGTTAAACTGTGTGGAGCTGTGAGAGAAAAAACACCTGCTTGACAGAATCAACCTGGGCCACGGATGCGGGGACGTGGACACCCTCAAATCCACTGTCCCTCAATGGAAGTGGCTTGCCAGCACACCTCACATTTAACCTAGTGCATTTCAGTTAGCATTTGCTCTGATGTTTTTGACCACATTAATTTAATTACACTTATAACAATAAAAAAGCCAATGAAACACATGCCATTTAAATCAGTAAATTCGATGTTCCAATTTTTTAACTTAAAAAATAAAAATTTTTTGTTATTACTGCAACCAACAATTATACTAATTATGACTTTTCATCAGTGTTTTATTCTAAATTATATTCCATCAATGCTGTATACAAGTAGTTATCAACATTATCTTTGAATAAATTGCTGTCTGTCTCTAATTTTGAAGCTCATTATTTTTGCTATTTTCCTTTTCCTCGTTGAGACTTTTTTCCTCGTCTTCTTGTGTTTGCTCAGCAGGAATATGTTTTTAAATGGATTTCTCTGTTTATATGTTCTGCCTCTGGAATTGACATGATTATGTTTGTGTTTTTAATGGGAGAATTATTAAAAGTAAGGACGGTTTCATCTTGATAAAACTAGACTTTGTTTTTGACCATTTTGCAATGTGTAACAGCAGTTTAGATTGTCATTTATCAGACCCTAAAACTCCAAGAATAGATTTGTCATAAAGGATATAATTTCAGAAAGAATTATTCAAATTGTCCATATTAGAGTACTTCCCAGTTAATGAAAGTGAAATTGGTTTATCTTTTAAATAATGTTATTATAGAAACTGAAAAGCCCCAAAAGATAAACTCTCTGGTAACAGCCTAGTGGGAGACTGAACACCTGTGGCTTTGTTGATACATAGTGTCTAATAGTAAATAAAGTATAATGCAATAAAAGAACTGCCATGCTTACATTCATGTCTTTTTCAGTTTATTTGGGGCCAGTGTTTGTCATCTGGATGGGCTCTGCTCTTCTCAGCTGCACACTCTGTCTGTCAGAGCCTAAATATTTATAGAATGTGTTCCATGCACCATACCAGTAACAGTAGCTAAACTTGTACTACTAAGATAGAGGACATTTAAATAATGTAAACGTATCTATCGTGTTGAGATTTTTATGATTCACAACTACTTACAATAAATGTACTTCCAAAATTAACTGATTATTGTGTGATCCTCATGGTAACGTCAAAGCAAAAGCTTATAGTAAATACACAAAAAGATAAAGGGAAAGGAGTCTAAGTATGTCACTAAAAAAGTCATCAAACCACAAAGGAAGAGAGCAAGAGAAGAAGAAACAGAGGAACTACAAAAACAACCAGAAAACAATGAACAAATTGACAATCCAGCCATACCTATCAATACTTATTTTAAATGTAAGTGGACTAAATTCTCCAATCAAAAGACTGAGTGGCTGGTTGGATAGCGAAAATAAGACCCATCTATATGCTGCCTATGATAACCTCATTTCGCGTGTAATGACACACAGACTGAAAATGAAGGGGTGGAAAAAGTTATCCCATGCAAATGAAAACCAAAAGAAAGCTGGAGTAGCTATACCTAGACCAAATAGACTCTAAAACAGATTGTAATAAGAGATAAAGAAGGGCACTACATAATGATAAAAGGGTCAATCCAACAAGAAGATATAATGTTTATAAATATTTATTCACCCCAAATAGGAGCACCCAAATATATACACCAAACATTAACAAACCTAAAAGTAGAAATAGATAATAATTAGAATAACAACAGGGAACTTTAATACCCACTTACATCAATGAAGATTATCCAGACAGAAAATCAATAAGGAAACATTGGACTTAAATGACACATTAGGCCAGACGGAATTATTTACAGAACATTCATTCCAAAAGCAACAGAATATACACCCTTCTCAAGTGCATTTCCCAAGGTACATCATATGTTAGGACATACAACAAGTCTCAATAAATTTAAGAGGATTGAGATCCTATCAAGCATTCTTTCTAAACACAATGGTATAAAATTAATTACATGAAGAAATCCGGAAAATTCGCAAATCTGTGGAGACTAAATAACATACTACTAAACAACCAGTGGATCAAAAAAGAAATAAAAAGATAAATAAAAATACCTTGGGACAGATGATAATGGAAATGTAACATACCCAAATTTATGAGATGCAGCAAAATTAGTTCTGAGAAGGAAGTTCATAATAATAAATGCTTATCTAAAAAACAAGAAAAGGCTGAAATAAACAACCTAATTTTACACTTTAAGTAACTAGAAAAAAACAAATGAAGTCCAAAGGTAGTGGAAGCAAGGAAATAAAAATCTGAGCAAAAGTAAAGGTGAATATAAAAAGACAGTAGAAAAGATCAATGAAACTGAGATCTGGTTCTTTTAAAAGGTGAACGAAATTGACAAAACCTTTCACTAGACTCAGTAAGGACAAAAGAGAAATGACTCCCAAAAATCAGAAATGAAAGAGGAGATGCAACAACTGAAACCACAGAAACAGTAATGGTGCAAAGGAGGGAGAATATCTTGTTGCCACTCATGTCTCTCTATCCTTTCTTCCTTCTTTCTGCCAGATACCTAGCTCCCGTTTGCTCTTGTAATATTCTACCCAGTATTTTGTCTTTTAAATAGACCCCATTCTCCAAAATAATCCCTCATGTTAATAATCACTCATTTCAAGTAATGCATGTGCCTTTGGATGAGTAGTCAAAGCCAGCAATTTACTTCAATTAATTCACATTAAGGCAAAAAAATAAATAAATAAATAAATAAGATTTGTAGTTTCTTCCCTGCCTGCTTCACAAGTGCATCTTACATTTTTCAAAGGAGCAATTATATTGTAGTTTTGTTTGGCAACACCTTGCTGTTTCTGCACTAATAATAAAAAAAAACACAACTGATATTTCTGCCATCGTTACTGTGCAAAGAAACGGAAGCTAAGGAGAGCAGGTACACCTCACTAGATTGCAAATCTAGTAAAATTACGGGGTGACCCTGAGTTCAGGCCACTTGAAATCTACCGGGCTGTCCCTCTACTGAATGTGCTTTGGATTGTCTGGTCCCTGCCATGAGACAGAGAGCCCCACAGTCTTCCAACATATTCCTGATCACTGACTGCAATTCTGGGACTCTTTCAAATAAGTGCTTTGGGTTAGATGTGACAATGTGCCTGATGAATGTAGATGCAAAAATTATCAACAAAATGTTAACAAACGTAATACAACAATACATTAAAAGTTCATATACCAGATCAAGTGGGTTTTAATCTATTGTAGAGGAGGGACGCTGAGTATACAGTTATAGGTACAGATAAATTAAGAGTTTTGTTGCTAGGCAAAAGGAGGGCCTCTCTCCTATTTGTGGTTATTTTTTCTCTTATGTTTCCTGTCTTATTCCAACCCAAGTAGGGAGAGAAACATTTAAATTATCCATCATGATTTCCAAACTTCTAAACACACTAATTAAAGTTATTTCCAGGAGTAAGAATTAAATTTTAATGTAAATGTTGACATACTGAATAGAATTCATGTTTTGATTTCAAATAAACAAACAAACAAACAAACAAACAAACAAATAAATAAATAAAAGGCATATATACAAGGATGGGCAAAAGCAGGTTTATAGTTCTATGGTAAAAAAGACATGCAGCCTGGCTGGTGTGGCTGAGGGGTTGAGCGTCGACCCATGCACCAAGAGGTTGCCAGTTTGATTCCCAGTCAGGGAACATACCCAGGTTGTGGGCTCAAAACCCAGTGAGGGGCATGCAGGAGGCGGCCAGTCGATGTTCTGTCTCATCGATGTTTCTCTCTTTCTCTCCCTCTCCATTCTTCTCTCTCTAAAATCAATAAAAAAATTATTTAAAGAAAAAAGATATGCAGGTTATAAATAAAGTTACTAATAATCGTATTAATTTAAAGAATGTCACGCTCACTCATAATTGTAAACCTACATTTGCCCAACCCTGTATATCAAAACTTCAAAAGGTTTAGCTATCTTAAAAATGTTTTAAATTTTTATCAACCCTATTTTTAGCCAAAATTCTGAATGCATAGCTTATTAATTTATTGACTGAGTTCTTTATGGAAAGAGGAATACCGGCATCAGGACTGGATTATTGAGACAGCATAGCCACAATTCTTTTAGGACCTGAAATTGTGAGAGTTGAATTGAATAAAATTGAATCATTTTGTTCAAACTATACTTTTTGTCAGAACTCCCTGTATTATAATCAAGTTTTTTGTTAATAATTAAATAGTACAATAGTCTACTATAATTTTATCTTACTGAAATGTGAGCATTCATATTAAGCTAATAGGGCACTAAGAAAACAAATTAACTGATTACTGATGTAAATCTTGTGTTACATTATTGCACTGCTATGTTATTGTGCATTTTACATGGTCTGTAATCAGTAACAGCAAAAAATCTGTATGCTATATATTTTTTTTTACCTATATACATATGTTCAGCTGTGTTTATTTCTTTTTCAGTATAAGGAATGTCTAAAATATTTTCTGGCACTTTATGCCTTGGGGAAGAAAGGAAAAGAAATTCAGAGTTGTACTTTGTATTAGATATTAAAGCATTAGCCAAACCTGATTTATAATGACCATGTTCTATGTATTTCAGCACCTCCTTTGATCTTCACTCAAAACAGAAGGTGTTTCTCAATCTATAGGCAGTCTGGGTGACCACCATGGGGTGCACTTGAGCCATTGAAGCACTGGTGTCAGCCCTGGGAATGGCTGCACTGAGGCACTGTGGCATGGGGCTTCCAGATCATTCCCAACTCTTCTCACAGTCACCACTGCGATGAGTGCCATGCTTCAGTCACGTGCTTCAGTTCATACAAATGAATGTTTCCTCATCAGAGTTCGGAAGACAGTTGCATAGATTTGAGTTCCACGAAGTGATTTTATGCTGTTGGTTGATGACATTTGGAGAGAAGTAGCCAGAATGCTCCTAGGACATTTTTCCTTTTTTGAACATTGTCACATCTAACCCAAGGCATTTGAAAGAGTTCTAGAATTGCAGTCAGTGATCAAGAATATGTTGGAAGACTGTGGGGCTCTCTGTCTCATGGCAGGGACCAGACAATCCAAAGCACAGGCAGTAGAGGGACAGCCCGGTAGATTCCAAGTAGCCTGAGCTCAGGGCCACCCCGTAATTTTACTAGATTTGCAATCTTGTGAGGTGTACCTGCTCTTAAGCTTCCGTTTCTTTGCACAGTAACGATGGTGGAAATAACAGTTATTTATTTATTTTTATTAGTGCAGAAACAGCAAGGTGTTGCCAAACAAAACTACAATATAATTGCTTCTTTAAAAAAAAGTAAGATGCACTTGTGAAGCAGGCAGGGAAGAAACTACAAATCTTATTATTTATTTTATTTTTTCTCCTTAACATGAATTAATTGAAGTAAATTGCTGGCCTTCTTTGACTACTCATCCAAAGGCACATGCATTACTTGAAATGAGTGATTATTAAAATGAGGGATTATTTTGGAGAATGGGGTCTATTTAAAAGACAAAATGCTGGGTAGAATATTACAATGAGAGAGCAAACGGGGGCTAGGTATCTGGCAAGAAGAAGGGAGAAAGAATGCAGAGACATGAGTGGCAACAAGATATTCTATTCTCCCTCCTTTGCACCATTACTTAGGACTGACACTGTGAATTGTTCCAAAGGAACTGGTGTAAGTCTTTCTTTCATTCACTAAATACATATTAAATAGCTACTGCATTCTGAGTACTTCTAGCAGCTCAAGACAGAGAGTTAATGGATCTACCTCAAGGAGCCCACATGCTCTTTGGAGTTGAAAGATTAAATGAAAAAGTTAACAAAATCAATAAATACAGTTAGCTCAGATTGTGATTGGTAATATAAAAGACATCAACAATGAGGCATGATGAAAAGTAATGAGGTGTTCTTACCTTGGATACTCAAGAAAAACTTCACCGAAAGAGATGAAAACAGTGACTATTAGACAAGACATGGATGGTTTGTGAACAGAGATTTTCTTTTATTATTTCTTTAAATCACTTTTTATTTTTCAGTTACAGTCGACATACAATATTATATTCATTTCAGGTGCACAACCCAGTGATTAGATCATCCCCCAAATCTCATACCCATCTGGCACCATACATAGTTATTAGAATATTATTGACTATTCCCTGTACTGTACTTCACACCCCCATGACTACACTCTACTAATTTGTACTTCTAAATCCCTTCACCTTTTTCACCCACTCCCCTAACCACCCCTCCCATCTGGCAACTGTCAACATGTTCTCTGTATCTATGGATGGACATTTTAAATTAAGGGAACTTTTTTGTCAGAACGAGAGTCACTAATAGTATGTACTTAAAAAATAATAATAAAATGAGAGTACTAAGGTGTACCTATTATTTTGGAGAATAACTGAGTATAGAGGAAGAATTTGGTGCTACAGCCCCAGAGAGGATCCTTTCAAGTGGATACTGAGCGGTGGACTGGGCGGGAATACTGAGCATAAGACAGAGCAGCCTGGACTGGGGACGGACATTCCTTCCCTCTGGAGGAGGGGCGCTGGGCAGACCAGGGCAGGCGCAGATAAATTAGTCGTTTTGCTTATAAGCAAAATAAAGACCTCCCCCTTTTTCACTCCCCCATTTCCTGTTTTATTCCTACTCAGGTAGGGAGAGAAACATTTCAGTTATTCACCATGATGTGCTAGTGAAATAAGAAATTATAAACACACCAATTAAAGCTTTTCCCACAAGTCAGAATTTCATTTTAACGCAAATGCTGACATACTGAGTAGAGCTCATATTTTGAGTTCAAAGTTTGAAGAAAAAGGTCTTGATGAACTATGAGCTCTGTGAGGAGGAATACGCCCAACACGGAGCAATTTTGTGCCTCATTGGTCTCCGCTGCTACAGGTGAGGAAGTTTCTTAGACTGAATGGAAGGCACTCCTTGGAGCATTCCAGGCATGTTTGTGTGTCCACAGGGGAGACTTGCATTTTTTTTTTTATCCTCACCTGAGGACATTTTTTTTCCATTTTTTGTTCAGACAGAGTGGGAGGGAGAGAGAGAGAGAGAGAGAAATATCAACATGAAAGGGACACATCGAGTGGCTGCCACCCACATGACCAACCAGGGCCAGGGACAAACTAGAACCAAGGTACGTGCCCTTAGCGGGAACCAAACCCAGGTCTCTCTGGACCACAGGCCGACGCTATAACCGCTGAACCAAACCAGCCAGGGGGAGCCTTGCATTTTTATAAACAAAATATCTTAACACCCACACACACAAAACGGAAATTGCTTTAAGGAGAACCCGAACGCAACATTAGCACAATCTATGTAATCTGACAGAATGAAGTTCTCGAAAATGTCAAGCTCGTCTTTACCTTAGTACAAAACTTTGGTGTCCCCTAAAAGCAACCTCAAACTTCAGTGCCTTCTTCATGTGATCCACGTGGTCCATTTTTCGAGAGGTCTGCGTCGGTCACTTGAATAAATTGCGAGGCTGATTGGTATAGAAATCATAAAATTCAGTTCACTGATGAATTCTTAAATCCTGTTATTTAAATAGTTAAGTACAGAATTTTTTTTTTATCCTCACTGGAGGACATTTTCGCATTTATCTCCCGATAAATTTAGATAAATTTAGAGGGAGAGCAGAAGGAAGAGAGAAACATCGATGTGAGGTCACCACCCACATGACCCCAACCAGGGCGGGGGACAAACCACAACTGAATACCTGCCCTTAGTGGGAACCAAACTCAAGACTCTCTGGTCCACAGGCCAACAGTCTAACCGCTGACCCAAACCAGCCAGGACTTAAGTACAGAATATTAATTTCATCTTAGTTTCTCACTTTCCCTAGGACTCTGGTAACTTGATATCTACTTCCTCAGCTATCTATGCTATCATTCTTTACTGTTTGTTAACTTCATGCATAAAACCTTTTGCGAATCAAATTTTAAACTACCGCCAGGTAAAATTTTTGGAAACCAGAGGGTCAGTTCAAACTTTCCAGCTTCTATTCCGTAATTTAGTTGTCAGCCTGATAAGTTAGGGTTTCTTCCCTTTATTCACCATTAATTCATCCATTCATCAAATTTTTATCCGTACTGTGGAAATATTAGGCATACACAAGAAAATAAGATAGCAGAGGCCCAGGACCTAGTGAGCCTATTGTGTCCTGGAGGACATAGACATCTGACTGATAAGGTCAGGGATGCTGAGTGTGATGAGTGCCGCAGAGAGGGCTGTGGAAGTAAAGGCTGGCCTGGGTTTCATGGCTCAGAGGAAAGATGGAAACAATCAGATGATAGAAACATAAGCATCGTTCAACCAATCCCCGATCTTGATTTTCAAATATCACTTTTTACATTCTCAGCTGGGAAACACACTTGTATAATTTTTAAAAATGAGGGTATCCTGGATGCTGGGCCGGAGTAGATTAATAACTTAAGTTCATGGAGCAAAAATCATCCTGATTTATATATAATTGCAGCCTATTTAGTTCAGTCTGATAATGAAAGTTTATCTACAGTTGTCCAAATATCTTGGGTCTAGAAATAGCTGTAGGTCTCCAAACAAATCATTTCTAATTTTTATGTGGTAAATGTAATGACAACTTGAGAAGTCGCTTTTAAATGAACAATGTCAGAAGATGTATACCTGTTTCTAATTTGGACTCTTTTTTTCACTTGGCCGATAAACATTTTCAATGGAGATGATGAAATCAGTGCAGACAAGGCTGCTTTTATTTAAAAAGAGGAATGGAAAGCATGCTTTTAAAACTAGTGATTGGCAAACGAAGTCAAAGTTTAAAAGATTAGCCTGACTGATTTAAAGGTATAGATATCTAGAACTTGGGAGACTTGCTTTTAAATTATTATTTTTTTTAAAATATGCAATTACTGTAGGACAAGGCTTCATAGCTTCCCTTTAATTAGTATCAAGACACGTAAATCTTTTGCACTGTTGCACATCACCAGAAAATCCTTCATGTGGTGCATGCATAATGAGGAAAATTGTACAGAACTTCTCATTTTAGTGCACTAATGTGGACAGCTAGATCTTTTATACACAATATAGAAGTAACTTTGAAGTTTACTTTAAAAAAACCTCAGTTTACCAAATTTCCATACTGCTAATTTTTCTGGTTTATTTACTAAAAAGTAAAAAGTTAAGGTCCAGTGAGACCATAATAAATTGGGATGGATTTTTGGTAGGTTTTACGTACTACAGAGCTGAATATTTTAAACCTATATTAAGTCATTCTCTATCTGTATAATAAATTCTGTATATGAGATAATTTAACATTTTTCTTAACTAAAATTGATGTGTGTGTGTGTGTGTGTGTGTGTGTCTATAAATTATATTTGTGATTAGGGAACAGTCACAGGGAATGAAAGAGTGTATATTTAACCAAAAATACAGATTAAGTATCTTGCCAGAATCAAATGTTAGAGCTGTGTGTGGCAGAGAGAAAATGTAGCCTGAAATTATGAGTTAGAAACTGAGACCAGGAGAGGGCACCCCATGCCAGGGATGGTGGGGGAAATAAATGTGAGTTGGGCCCAACCTAGGCTGTATTATGTATTTATCTACTTACTTATTCTACAACGTTTACTTATGGAGAGTCTGCCTTGTGCTAAGCACTGTTCATGGAGCCTAGAGAACAAAGATGAATGTCTGCTCCAGGGCTTAGCTCCTTGCCCAATACGCTCGTGCTCAGGGCCCCTCTTCCCCGTCACCTTCTTCATACAAACGTTACAAATACGCTAGAGAAGAAAAAGAAAAAAATAAGGTCTGGGAGATTAAGTTGGAATATCTGTAAAGAAATAGAACAAAAAAGACAAAGAGATGAAGAAAGCCCACTGAAGAGAAGTTAATATCTGAATACTCTGGGTTGCAGAGGGCAGAGCACAGAAAAGACAGAAGGAGGAATCAGAGAAGTGGTTTTCTGATTCCTCAGATCCTTTCTTACACTGGGATACTGGTTTGAAAGCCACTGTTTCCTTATATTCCAAATATAAAAGCAAATAAAACAAACAAACAAAAGCATTTAAAAACCAACTCTTTTCTTTCTCGCCCATGTTAATGATCCTCTACCTAAAATTACTTTGTAGAAGAAATTTTTGTTTCCTAGAGACCTCACTGTTTATATCCACACTAGCACAGAACCATTCCTTCTGGACAAACATTTTCTGTTTGAACAATTATTCATTTTCATACGTCACTCAAGAGTTTATCCATTCTCGGAGAGATGCATTTTTCCTATGCATTTGAGCATCATTGGAAGATAAAGTCTGCTCTTGATAATGATAACCTGGTCATTGAGTCACAGAAAGCTATTATTCCTACAATTTTTCAATAGCGTGTAGATTCTGTGGGGGTGGAATTTTAAGATGTAAGTATATTGTTTTTCTATACTCAAACTACACTTCCCTTGTCATATAAATTGACCAGTGATGTGTTTTGCTGACTTTTCAAAATTTATGTACATATAAGCCATTGTCATCATATATAACATTGGTCAGAAACACATGCTGTGAAATGTTGCTCTTTATTGAAACTCCCACTAATTTCGCTATACTCACAGCTTCATGATTTAGCATCTTTATTGCCCTCTGCTGGTGGCATCTTTGAACTGCATATTTAGTGGTCTAATGACACATTTTCTAGGAGCTAAGATATTCAGCTTCTCAGGTACAAACTAAGCAGCGGATGATGGAAACACTGAGATTCATTGAAACAATGGAGGAGGTCAATAATTTGGCTACTAGAGTTTTCAAAGATATGAAATATTTATTCTCTTTATTGTCAACCAATCATATTTCCTGAAAAAAGGATATAAATCTTTGTTTTGGAATAAAAGAACAATAATTAAAGGGTTTCTTTAATTATTTGGATCAAATTTACTCTCTGAAAATATAGTGATTGGGCTTTCCAAAATATTCTTTTAAAAATAAAACTCCACAAATAATTTGAAATTTAAATTTAATTTTACCTTAAATTTAAGTATTTATATCTATATTGCTTTAAATGTTGTACATTGTAGTTTCAGGTGATTCCTTAATTTATATGTTCTTCCTCCCTTCAACACATAAAGTGCACACTGAGGGCATACTACCAGTTAGGGAGCTCTGTGTGAAATTGTGGTTCTGGTAAAGCTTGATCAAGACTGAACAGAAGGTCTTGCTGCCAGAGTGTGGATGCATTTTCCTAGGTGATGTGGAAGGTGGTGGGTGTGGAGAGGTCAGGCTTGTCTTTGTGCTCCCCGGTTTTTTTCTCTGTCAGTTGTCAGCCCCAGTACTATTAGAAATACCTTCCTTTGTCTGAAAGGGTTTTGAGAAGTTAAACGTTTTCTATGAAAGCAAGTATTTTCAAAGTCTGTAAAAGATAGGGCATTATATGTCTTCCTTAGCTTTTATAAGCTGAATATCAACAGAGCAGACTAGGGACTCTGTGTGCATGCATGAATGTGTGTGCACCGGTGTGTATGTGTGTGGGCCTGTGTGCACATGTGCATGTCTGTATGCATGTCTATGTGCATGTGTGCCTATGTGCATGTGTGCATGTATGTGGCCATGCATGTGTGTTCAGGCCCACCAAGGATACAAAGGACACCCTGGACAGGAAAGAACAGTGGTATAGGAGAGGGGAAAGAGTATAAAAGATAAACCTCACTTACTTAATTTATCCCTTAGCCTGGGGTCATCTTATTTTCTACCATCTTTTGCTCATCTATGTACTAAATGTCCAGTGTCCCCAGGTACCTCTGTAAGTCTCACAAGCCCATCACTACCCCATGTGCAGGGGTATGACCTTGTAATTTTGCCCATGTTGTTTTCTTTTCCCTCAGAGTTTTTCTCTGAGCCATGTGGTGGGGAAGATGCTTTGGTAAACATTTGTATTTACTTGTTAAATACCGGGTGGGGCAAAATTAGGTTTACAGTTGTTCCTATGGAACAAGAATACACTCAGTGTTTCTTGTACTCACATCTGTGAACTTACTTTTGCCCCCTCCCCTATAGAAACCACTCTCACTGATTCAACAAACACTCAGTGTTTTGAGTCAATTGTAGGACACCTCCAGCCCTGACATGACGATACTTTGGAACTGGAAGATGTCTCCATATCCCCCGAAATCAAAGTATACGCTATTGAGCAATTCTAGGGTGAACGTTATAGATACAAAACGTGGGAAGAGTATCCTGGGTTTGTCATGGTCTACTTATCCCCTTACAGATACCAAACAGCTCTGACCTTGAAGTCAAAGGGAAGAATAATACTGGGACAAAGCCTACATTTGAAGTCTGTGTCTTATTTTTACCCTCCCTTGGCACGTAGTAGGTAACTCACTGCTCATTCTTCTCTTGATAAATATTCAGTCTCCAAGATGCTTCAGTTAGAGCCACAAGGCTCCCAGCTGTGTCGTCCCACCCTGTCCCCACAGAGGGGAAAGAGCAGCCCACATCCCCTGCCTGCCGGGACGCCCCTCAGGGCATGGCTTTCCCCCACCAGCCTGCTTTCCCAAACTTACTGAGACACAATTGATGTATGACACTGTGTAATTTTAGGTGTGCAGTGTGATGACTTGATGCGTGTATACATTACAAAAGATTACCAAAATGTAGTCAACACATCCATCACCTCACCTCATTACCTTTTCTGTGTGTGTGGTGAGAACATCTAAAATCTACTTTCTCTGTGACGTTCTATTATACAGTGCATACGTGTTGTTAACTGAAGCCCCCATGCTGTACACTAGCTCCCCAGAACTCACTCCACTTACAACGAAAAGTTTGTACATTCTGACCCCCATCTGCCCACTTCCTCCACCCTCCAGCCTCTGGCATCCACCATTCTTCTCTCCGCTTCTTTGAGTTTAGCCAACATGAGATTCCACATATAAGGGAGATTGTCCAGTATTTGTCTTTCTCTGTCTGACTTATTCCACTGAGCATATTGCACTCAAGATCCATCCATGTTGTCACAAACGGCAGGAATGGAATAGTACATATATATTACATTATCTTTAGTCATCCATCCATCCGCTGATGAAGACAATAATCAGAAACTCGGTCATTTCCTGCAAGTGGCTAATAAACAACAGACAAGATCTGGCTGTTGTTACAATGGAGAAAAATTTCCGATGGTGGCTGTAGATTCAATTACTCCCCACAGGCAGAAAAGCCATATTTTGGGAGTAGCTGCTTTGAATGTGTATCGAATAAAGCAGAGCATTGATTCATATATGGCTAGGACAGAGTGTACTCATCTGCTTTAGATATCACCATAGATATAAGTGGAATGAGTGGAAAAGGAAGTCTCTGAAGGCATACAGTCCTCAAAAAACCCAGTTTTATTATTCTGTAGAAGTGAGAATATACAATATCACCTTCAGAACCTCAAATCAAACAGTGACACCTTGCAGCCTCCGTAAGATATAATTGCAGCAGAGAAGATACACAAGCAGGAAGCAGAGGAGAATGAAATTCCCTTTAGTCTGTGAATAAACAGCTCAAGTTACCTCAAAAGCCTCCTAAAAATAAGCCTGGATTTCAATACTGTGTAATAATTAATATTCATAAACCTTGAGTCTTAAGAAAAAATAAAAGTGGTTCTTTAGCTTTCTTTCAGAAAGTGATGGAAAGGTGACTATGTTTGAGGAACTGTAATAAATATGAAGATTTAGTACACTTATATATTTGGTCTAATGCTTTAAAAATCTTTCTTTCAGAATATATCTTTTTTTTTTTTTTTAATGAAATAGGGGTGGGGAATAAGGTGCTAAGGGGTAAAGAGGACATTAGTTATACCAATTTTATCTTTTTCCTTGTTTTACCTGAATATATTTCTCCAAGCTTAAAGAAGTACTACACTTATGCATCTAAGTTTGAATAAAAAATTTCATAGACACATTGTACATTATAGATGCAGCTAGCTCCATGTCCACAGTTACTCAAACTGCTGACAAGACCGCTTGCTACAGCCAAGACCCCTCTGGACAAAGCCCTTGGGGGAACTGACCACTGTGTACACCAGCTTGTTTATTCTGTGCAGAACTTGGCAGAAAGAGTAGACTAAATTCTTCCTTTACCCTCACTGTTCATACTCATTACGCATATTGGGAATCATCACTCCTGAAACTAGAGAAGGGAGGGGGCTCGGGAAATTAAGCAACATAGGATATAACCAGGGTCTCCTTGCAGAATCTCAAAGGTTAGGTGGCAGGTTCAGTTTCAGTGGCTTTGACAAGAGAAGAGAGGCTGTGGTTTTTATGGTTCACTTTGGAGTTCAAATCCCGGTGCTGGTGCTGTCTGAAGCCCAGTCCACCTGGAGCGAATCATGGAAGGTTCATTTCTCAGCATGGAGCCAGTGGTTCCCTAATTTTCATCTTATTTTGTCCTATGAAGTAACATTGATGTGAGATTTTGAAATGGTTAAAGTGTGCAAAAGGACTTGATTTTGTAATGATATCAAACCTTGGAAATAAAGGAAGGAGAGACTGGTGAATTCTTGACAACTTCTAACAGTCCTAATTGATTGTTTCATAGGAAAAAGGGAATAGATCATTTAGGAATCTGAATGACTAGTTTGTATCTCATCTATTTCTATTAAAACTATAGGTTAGGCCTGGCTGGTGTGGCTCAGTGGTTGAACATCAACCCATGCACCAGGAGGTCACTGGTTTGATTCCTGGTCAGGGCACATGCCCAGGTTGTGATCCTGATCCCCAGTGGGAGGCATGCAGGAAGTGGCCAATCAGTGTTCTCTCTCATTGATGTTTCTCTCTTTCTCTCCCTCTCCCTGCCTCTCTCTCTAAAATCAATAAAGAAAAAGAAAGTTTAAATGGGGCTAACATATAAAGACTATTCCTTATTTTAAAAAAAACAAACTATAGGTTAGTTATAAAATAGTCCTTTATTGTAATAAAATTTGTTTAAACCCTTCCCTCAATTATTAATTCAAATAGTGACCAGTTTACAAGTATCTGTTTACAATTCGTGGATTGTCCAATGGCTTTGGGAATAATTCATTTTATAGTCTGTGATTCCCAGTGCTATCTCTATTCTCCTCTTTATATTCTACTTCATGTGTTTCATTATTATCAGTAGTAATAGTAATATTATCATTATTATTTAGTTAGAATAGAGATTTCTATAATTTCTTTTGATCAAACATACACTAAACAACACACATTTTGATGTGGGGTTGGAGAAACCAAAAGTAAATTGCATGCTGATAATTCTGGTCACCCTTAAAGGAGCTTGTGGACTAGTTGGGAAGAAGTGACATACACAGTAATCTGAAGGATTAAATAAAGAAATGGGGCTGAGAGCAGAGGTTCCCGAGAGTGTGTGGAGTATGGAGGAAGAAAGCTAAAAAGAACCTGTCTTGAATCCTGGCATTAATGATTCGTAGATCTGCTCACATGTGTTCAGGACCACACAGACACACTTCCATGGCCCGAACAAATTCAATCTCATTTCCGCCTAGATGATTACTTCTAGGCTTTGAATATATAATGCAAATGCTACTTAAATTGCATTAAGACTTCTGGTCAAGATGGCAGCGTAGGTAAACACGGTTTCACATCCTCCCACAACTGCATCAAAGTTACAACTAAACTACAGAACAACCATCATTCAAAACCGCCTGAAATCAAGCTGAATGGAAGTCCTACAACTACAAGATTAAAGCAGCAGCCACATCCAGACTGGTGGGGCGGGAGGCAGACGGGCTGGTCCCACACCCACACATGCCGGATAAAAATCAGGAGGATACCTCAGCTGGGAAGGTCCTCCCTGAGGACTGAGGGGTCCCCGTTCCACACCAGACACCCCACTCAGGGTTCCAGTGCCAGGAAGAGAAGTCCCCATCACTTCTGGCTGGAAAAACAAGCGGGAACTGAGACTCAGGGAAGTTGATGCGGCTGAAGCCCCAGGCAGCTCCTTAAAGGGCCCATGCATGGACTTATTGGACTCTCTCCCTCTAAGCTTGGAGGGGAGGTGGCTTGAGGGGCACCAGAGACATACAGGGAAGAACTGAGCTGTTTGGCATTGGAGCGAGGGCTGGAGAGGGCTTTCTCAGGGACAAACGTGCTGTGAGAGGCCTTTGTTACTTTGGCGAGCCCTTCCCTGGGATGGCAGACAGCCACCATATCTGGGACTCCAGCAACCTGGCTCACACTGGTTGCCCCACCCTGGTGACTCCCTGAGGCCCCACCCCACCCAACTGTCAGGCCCACCCAAGCTGTTGCCAGTTGCTTAACCATAGGATTGGGCTGTCTTGGATCCTGCTTCAGGTTTTCCTAAATTCTTTCAAACAAGCAGCATCTGGTCTCAGATAGCCCCATACCTCTCGTTAAGTAATACACAGAAACAAACACAGAGAGGCAGCCAAAATGAGGAGACAAAGAAACAGGTCCCAAATGAAAGAACAGAACAAAACCCCAAGAAAAAAACTAAGCAAAATGGAGATAAGGAACCTAACAGATGCAGAGTTCAAAATAATGCTTATAAGGATGCTCAATGAATTCAGGGAGAACCTCAGTGAACTTAGTGAGGGCCTCAAGAGCATAAAAAAGTACCAGTCAGAAATGATGGATGCACAGTCAGAAATGAAGGAGGCATTAACTGAAATAAAGAATAATTTACACAGATTCAACAGTAGAGTACATAAATCCAAGAAGCAAAACACTGATTTGGAATATAAGAAAGCAAAAAATGCCCAATCAGAACAGCAAAAAGAAAAAAGAATCCAAAAAAATGAGGATAGTGTAGGGAGCCTCGGGGACAACTTCAAGTTTGCCAACATTCGAATCTTAGGGGTGCCAGAAGGAGAAGAGAGAGAACAAGAAATCGAAAACCTGTTTGAAATAATAATGGCAGAAAACTTTCCTAACTTGGTGAAGAAAACAGACACACAAGTCCAGGAAGCACAGAGAGTCCCAAACAAGATGAACCCCAAGAGGCCAAGACATATCATCATCAAAATGCAAAAGATTCAAGACAAAGAGAGAATCTTAAAAGCAGCAAGAGAAAAGCAGTTAATAACCTACAAGGGAGTTCCCATAAGGCTGTCAGCTGATTTCTCAAAAGAAACTTTGCAGGCCAGAAGGTAGTGGCAAGAAATATTCAGAGTCATGAAAAACAAGAACCTACAACCAAGATTACTCTATCCTGCAAAGCTGTCATTTAGAATTGATGGCCATATAAAGAATTTCCCAGACAAGAAAAAGTTAAAGGAGTTCCTCACCACCAAACTGTTATCATGTGAAATGATGAAGGGTCTTTTTGAAGAAAAAGATAAAATATATGAACAAACAAAATGGCAATGAATACATATCTATCAACAATGGAATCTACAAACAAAATGGACAGGTAGAACAGAAACATTCTCATAGATACAGAGAACATTTTGTTGGTTGCCAGATGGGAGGGGGGTTGGGGGAATGGGTGAAAAAGGTGAAGGGATTAAGAAGTACAAACTTGTTGCTAGACTGACAAACCTCAAAGGGAAAGGGGTTGGCGGGGTGGGAAGAATAAACCAAAGAACTTATATGCATAACCAATGGACACAGACAACAGTGTGGGAAAAGGCGGGAGGGGGGTGGGAGTGGGGAGGAGGGAGTCAATGGGGAAAAATGAGGAACGTTTGTAATACATTCCACAATAAAGATTTTAAAAAATAATAAAAAATTGCATTAAATAGTACATTCACTTTAATTCTGAAAATGCAGAAAAGGAATTTTGCTGCAGTAGTATTCATAACATTAACAGCTGGTTTTAGGAGAAATACATTTTTTTTTTTTTTTTTTTTATATTGACACTACAGCATCAGCCCCAGACCTAGGACTGGCTTTTACTCTTTGTTGCGTTCTTCTCAGTAAGATTTTACCACCAAAGAAGTCAGAGCAAGCTGGGTGTCAGAGTTCCAGACTTGGATTGGGCGGGGGGGTGGGGGGGGCAGAATTGTGATTAGATTCTTGGCCTGAGAAGAAGGCACCTGACTCAGAATGGCTTTCTCCTTTCTGAGAGCTCAGAAGAGCAAATTTTAGTCTATCTACTTTATAAAACAATGCTTTATTTCAGAAATTTCAAGCACCTATAGATGTAGAAAGAAAATAGAAATCTTCATCTATCAGTCTTATCAAATATCAATCTATTTTCTCTATACCCTCTCTCATGACAACCACTATAATTCCCAGAAATTGTGAAGCAGATTCCAGGTTTCTTTTTCATAGTAAAAAAATTTAGTATGTGTATTTCTAAAATGTAAGAACTGTCCTTTTAAATCCAACTATGGAGTCCTCATCACACATCCCGAAATAATAGTGATTTCTTACTATCAACAAATATTCAGTCAGTTCACATTTCTTTGATTGTCCTATAAATCTATTTTTTTTATTAATTAATGAATTTATTTTTGTTACAGATGTTTCTCCTTCCCCCCCCAACTGATTCCCCCTCCCCCTTCCTCCCTGCCCTGTCCCCAGCTTTGTTGTCCATGTCCACTGTTCATGCATACATGCATATAAGTTCTGTGGTTTATCTCTCCCCCATCACCCCCTCCTCTGGGGATTGTCAGTCTGTACCCCACTTCCACATCTCTGGGACTACCCCATTCCTCAGACTGTTATGTTCATTATATTCCACAAATAAGTGAGATCATATGATACTTGTCTTTCTCTGTTTGGCTTGTTTCGCTTAGGATAATACTTTCCAGGTCCCTCCATGTAGTCTCAAAGGATAAGAGATCTTTCTTTCTTGCAGCTGCATAGTACTCCATTGTGTATATGTACCACTGCTTTTTTATCCATTCGTCTACTGATGGACACTTGGGCTGTTTCCAGATCTTAGCTATTGTAAATAGTGCTGCTACAAACATGGGGGTATATATATTCTTCCTGATTAGTGTTTCAGGTTTCTTAGGGTATATTCCTAGAAGTGGGATAACTGGGTCAAATGGAAGTTCAATTTTTAATTTTTTGAGGTAACACCATACTGTTTTCCATAGTGGCTGCTCCAGTCTGCATTCCCACCAGCAGTGTACTAGAGTCCCCTTTTCTCCACACCCTCGCCAACACTTGTTTGATGATTTGTTGATGGTGGCCATTCTGACAGGTGTGAGGTGATACCTCATTGTTGTTTTAATTTGCATCTCTCTGATGATTAGTGATGTTGAGCATTTCTTCATATGTCTCTTAGCCATTTGTATGTCCTGTTTGAAGAGGTATCCATTTAGTTCCTCTGCCCATTTTTTAATTGGGTTCTTTGTCTTCCTTTTGTTGAGTTGTATGAACACTCTATATATATTGGAAATTAACCCCTTATCTGATATATCATTGGCAATTATGCTCTCCCATACAGTGGGTAGCCTTTCCATTTTGATGATTGTATCTTTCGCTGTGCAGAAGCTTTTGAGTTTGATGTAGTCCCATGTGTTCATTTCCTCTTTTGTTTCTATTGCCTTAGGTGATGTATCAGTGAAAATTCTGCTGCATATGATGACTGAAATTTTGTTTCTTTGTTGTCTACAGTTTCTTCTAGGATTTTTATGGATTCATGTGTCACATTTAAGTCTTTTATCCATCTTGAGTTTATTCTTGTGTAGGGTGTAAGTTGATGGTCTAGTTTTATTTTTCTGCATGTAGCTGTCCAATTTTCCCAGCGCCATTTATTAAAGAGGCTGTCCTTACTCCACTGTATGCTCTTGCCACCTTTGTCAAATTTTAATTGAGCATATTGCCTTAGGTTCATTTCTGATTTCTCTATTCGGTTCCACTGGTCTATCTGCCTGTTCTTGTGCCAGTACCAGGTTGTTTTGATTACAGTGGCTTTGTAGTATAACTTGAAATCTGGTATTGTGATCCCTCCAACTTTGTTCTTCCTTTTCAAGATTGCTGTGGCTATTTGAGGCCTTTTTTGGTTCCATATGAACTTTTGAAATAATTGTTCTAATTCTGTGAAGTATGCTGTTGGTATTTTGATGGGGATTGCGTTGAATCTATAGATTGCTTTGGGTAATATGGATATTTTAATGATGTTAATTCTCCCAATCCATGAACAGGGTATGTGCTTCCACTTTTTTATATCTTCCTCTATTTCTTTTTTCAATGACCTGTAGTTTTCTGCGAACAGGTCCTTTATTTCTTTGGTTAAGTTTATTCCTAGGTATCTTAATTTTTTTGCCGCAATGGTAAATGGGATTGTTTTCTTAGTTTCTCCTTCTGTGAGTTCATCATTGGTGTATAAGAATGCCATCAATTTCTTGATGTTAAGTTTGTATCCTGCTACTTTGTCAAATTCATTTACTAAGTCTAGTAAACTTTTGATGGAGTCTTTGGGGTTTTCTATGTATAGTATCATGTCATCTGCATATAATGACAATTTCACTTCCTCCTTTCCAATTTGGATCCCTTTTATTTTTTCCTTCCTTTCTGATTGCTGTGGCTAAGACTTCCAGTACTATGTTCAATAGGAGTGGCGAAAGTGGGCATCTTTGCCTTGTTCCTGTTCTTAAGGGAAATGCTTTTAGTTTTTGCCCATTGAGTATGATGTTGGCTGTGAGTCTTTCATATATGGCCTTTATTATGTCTAGATATGATCCCTCTATTCCCACACTGCTGAGCGTATTTATCAGAAATGGATGCTGGATTTTGTCAAAGGCTTTTTCAGCATCTATTGATATTATCATGTGGTTTTTATTCTTCATTTTATTTATGTGTTGTATGACATTTATGGACTTGCGAATATTGTACCAGCCTTGCATCCCTGGGATGAATCCCATTTGGTCATGGTGAATAATTTTTTTGGGGTATTACTGGATCCGATATGCTAGTATTTTGTTCAGGATTTTGGCATCTATTTTCATCAGGGATATTGGCCTGCAGAGTTTTTTGTTTGTAGTGTCTTTTCCTGGTTTTGCAATTAGAATTATGCTGGTTTCATAAAACGAGTTTGGAAGTCTTCCTTCTTCTTGAATTTTTTGAAATAGTTTGAGGAGAATGGGTATTAGTTCTTTAAATAGTCGGTAAAACTCCTTCATGAAGCCATCTGGGCCTGGGCTTTTGTTTGCTGGGAGAGTCTTGATTACATCTTCAATTTCTTCTGTTGTTATTGTCTGTTCAAGTTTTCTATCTCTTCCTGGTCCAGTTTTGGGAGACTATGTGTTTCTAGCAATTTGTCCATTTCGCTCAGATTGTCGAATTTGTTGCCATATAATTGTTCATAGTAGTTGTTAACGGTCTATTGTATTTCTGTGGTGTCAGTTGTTACTTCTCCTCTTTCATTTCTGATTTTGTGTATTTGGGTTCTCTCTCTTTGTTGGTGAGTCTAGCTAAGTGTCCATCAATCTTGTTTATCTTTTTGAAAAAACAGCTCTTTGTTCCATTGATCCTTTGAATTGTTTTTTGTTTTGAATCTATGTTATTTATTTCTGCTCTGATCTTTACTATTTCCTTCCTTCTACTTGCTCTGGTGTTTTATTTTTGTTTGCTTTCTAGTTCTTTACGTTGTGAGGTTAGATAGTGTATTAGAAATTTTTCTTGTTTCTTGAGGTAGACCTGTAGTGCTATAAACTTTCCTCTCAGAACTGCTTTCGCTGCATCCCATAGATTTTGTGTTGTTGTGTCTTCATTTTCATTGGTTTCCAGGAGGTTTTTAATTTCTTCCTTGATCTCCTTGGTAACCTATCATTGTTTAATAACATGCTATTTAGCTTCCATGTGTTCAAATGTCTTTGTATGCTCTTGTTGCAATTGATTTCTAGTTTCATGCCATTGTGATCTGAGAAGATGCTTAATATGATTTCAGTCTTCTTGAACTTGTAGAGACTTAGTTAGTATCCTAACATGTGGTCTATCTTTGAGAATGTCCCATGTGAACTTGAGAAGAATGTGAATTCTGTAGTTTTGGGTTGCAATTCTTTGTAGATATCTATTAAATCCATTTGGTCTAGTACTTCATTTAGAGTCTATGTTTCCTTGCTAATTTTTTGTCTAGAAGATCTATCCAGTGATGTCAGTGGGTTGTTGACGTCCCCTGCCATGATTGTTTTGCTACCGATTTCTCCTTTGAAGTCCTCCAGAAGATTTTAAATATATTTTGGTGCTCCTATATTGGGTGCATATATATTTATCAATGTTATATCTTCCTGTACGATAGATCCTTTCAATACTATGTACTCGCCTTCTTTGTCTCTAGTTATGGCCTTCATTTTGAAATCTATTTTTATCAGATATGAGTATTGCTACCCCAGCTTTTCTTTTCTTTCCATTTGCTTGGAAGATTTTTTTCCATCCCTTCACTTTCAACCTATGCGAGTCTTTTGTTGTGAGGTGGGTTTCTTGTAAACAACATATATGTGAGTCATGCTGTCTTATTCAGTCAGCTACTCTGTGCCTTTTTATGGGAGCATTCAATCCATTTACATTTAAGGTGATTATTGATATGTACTTATTTATTGCCATTTTTGTTTAGTGTGGTTACATTTTTCTTCCTATTTCTCCTGCTAATTACAGCAGTCCTTTTAACATTTCTTGTAGTGCTGGTTTGGTGCTAATGTATTCCCTTAGCCTTTTTTTTTTTTTTTTTTTTTTTCTGTCTGGGAAGCTCTTTATTTGGCCTTTTATTTTGAATGACAGGCTTGCTGGGTAGAGTAGTCTTGGATTCAGATCCTTGTTTTTCATGACCTTGATTACTTCATGCCATTCCCTTCTGACCTGTAGTGTTTCTCTGGAGAAGTCAGCTGAGAGCCTTATGGGCTTTCCTTTGTAGGTAACCTGTTGCTTCACTCTTGCTGCCTTTAAGATTCTCTGTTTGTCTTGAATTTTTGGCACTTTGATTACTATGTGTCTTGGTGTGGGCCTGTTTGGGTTCTTCTTACTTGGGGCTCTCTGTGCTTCTTGAACTTGAATGCCTTCTTCCTTTACCAAATTAGGGAAGTTTTCTGTCACTATTTCTTCAAATATATTCTCTAACCATTTCTCATTTTCGTCTTCTTCGGGAACTCCTATGATGTGAATGTTATTATGTTTCCTGTTGTCCCACAGTTCTCTTAAGCTGTTTTCCTGTTTTTTTAATTATTTTTTCCTTTTGGTTTTCTGATTGGTTGATTTTTTTCTACCCTATTTCTAATTCAATGATCTGGTCCTCAGCTTCCTCTACTCTGCTATTTAGACTTTCCAATATGTTTTTTATTTCTGATATGTCATTCTTCATTTCTTCTTGGTTGTTTTTAACTGGTTGATTTTCAACATTTCTATATCTTTACTCATGCTGCTCATGTCCTTACACATGCTGTTGAGCTTCCTCAAGATCATAGCTCTGAATTCTAGTTCTGTTAACTTGCTTAACTGCACCTCATTTATCTAATCTTCGGTGGAGGTCTCTTGTTCTTTCATTTGGCTTTTGTTTCTGTGTTTCACCATTTTGGCTATCACAGTGCGCTTTGGAGCCTGCCAAATTTTTCCTGTGGGTGTTGGTGTTCTGCTGTTCGTGGTTCCCTCTCCTGGGTTTGGATGAGGCAGGGAGGACCCACTTTAAACACCACTGTTATGTCTTAACTTTTCTGGTTAGAGTTGCTAGCCCAGGGAATGGTAGTTATCCTCTAGCTTTTTTGCCTGGAGGCTATTAGTAGTGGTCACCTGAAGAACCTTGGTTTGTGAGTTGACCTTAAAAACTCCCTCAGGTGCTCAGTGTAAGAGGATTTCCCGAAGGTGGGGCAGCTGCTGGTTGTTAATGGGCCACAATTAGCATGTCAATGGTCACCAGGTGGGGTTGAATCTCCGAGGGAGGGGCCGTCGCCTCTCCCCAGGGCCCTGGGAAGGAGTAAGACGACCACAGTCCTGAGTGGCTGCACTCAGCAAAAGCTCTGAGCACCTTCCAAATCCCGAGCGTCCCCACACAGTTTCAGTCCAGTCTGCCCTCCCTCTGCCAGAGCCCAAGGTCAGTGGCTGCTGCCAATTTAGCCTCTGTCCGGGCTCTGCACTGTGGAGCCACTTGGGAGTTTAACCCGAGGGCACTGCTCCCAGCTAAGGGCGGCTGAGGTTGTAGCACCTAGCCGAGGGCGCAGCTCCCAGCTAAGGCCGCAGGACCCAGCCAAGGATGCTGCAGGTCTCAGCCCAGGCCGCTGCGGACCATGGGCTCCCAGCCCCCTCTTGCATCCTTGAAAGCCTACCAGGATTGAGTCAGTGTGCCTGGTTATGTGGTCCTCCAAGCTGCCTTTCGGTTGCCCCTTCCTGACGATTTGTCTTTATTTTCGTTGTAATTCCAGTTTGGTCCTGGGAGATGGTCTGTGTAGCTTCCATTCACTCAGCCACCATTTTTTTTCTATAAATCTATTTTTAATAACCATTATTTATTTAATTAATGATCTTAACATTCTTCCTTCCTTCCTTCCTTCCTTCCTTCCTTCCTTCCTTCCTTCCTTCCTTCCTTCCTTTTCTCTCTCTCTCTTTCTCTCTCTCCCTCTTTCCTTCCTCCCTTCCTTTCTCCTTCCCTCTCTCCCTCCCTTCCGTTCTTCCTTCCTTCTCTCTCTCTCTCTCTCTCTTTCTTTTTTCCTTCTTTTTTTCTTTCTTGGATATGTCTTTATTGTTGAAAGTAATACAGATGTCCATCTCCTTTTTCCCCCTCATTGGCATCCCCCTCCCCACTCTCCCACCTCACCTTCACCACATTGTTCTCAGTGTCCTTTGGTTATGCATATATACATATCAGTTCTTTGTTTTTTCTCTTCCCATCCTCCCATCCCCCTTCCCTCTGAGGTTAGTCTATTTGTTCCCTACTTCTGTATGAAAAAAATGCTCAGCATCACTAATCATCTGAGAGATGCAAATTAAAACAACTATAAGGTATCACCTCCTATCAGCCAGACTGGCTGCCATCAACAAATCATCAAACAACAAGTGCTGATGAGGGTGTGGAGAAAAGGAGACTCTAGTACACTGCTGGTGGAAATGCAGACTGGAGCAGCCATAGTGGAAAACAATATGGTGTTTCCTTAAAAAATAAAAAATAAAACTGACATTTGACCTAGTCATCCCACTACTAGGAATATACCCTAAAAATCCAAAAACACCAGTCAGAAAGAATATATACACCCCTATGTTTATAGCAGTGCAATTACAATAGCTAACACCTGAAAACAGCCCAAGTATCCATAAGTAGAACAGTTGATAAAAAAAGCTGTGGTACATATACACAATGGAATACTACGCAGCTGTAAGAAAGATCTCTTACCTTTTGCGACAACATGGAGGGACCTAGAGAGTATTATGCTAAGTGAAACAAGCCAGTCAGAAAAAGACAAGTATCACATGATCTAACACAATTGCGTTTAAACTATAGGTTTAAAAGATCTCCATTTGTTCTTATTTTCTTGCAGTTATGTATTGGTGATTGAATCAAACATTTTTCCTGTAGGGTTCACAGCTGTCTGTATTATTGTATCCCCATTAGCTCATACATCTCTCATGCTCCTTTGACCCATGCATTTACTTCCAATTGGTAGATAGATCTAGAGCATTGACAAAATTCAGGTTAAATTATTTTGCAAGTCTACTTTGTAGGCGACCATGATTAATTCCAAAAGGAGTTATAAAGTGTCTGCCGGTCTTATTGTGATGTTGCAGCCATTACTGATCAGAGCCTACGTCCATTAATGTGTTATGGGTAACAAGTGGTGATATTCTGCTAATTGTATTTTTTCTTTATTTATCAGCTGGAATAGTCCTCTCATCAACTATTTGGTTTCCCTAAATTTCAGCCTAAGTAGAGTGGCAGAAGAAATGCATCTTCTATTTTATATACTAGTTTTACAGAAAAAAATGTGGAAAAAGAAACAAAACTCCAGAGTATTTTCCAACGATGATCAGTTATGTATTTTATTTCTTTGTTGTTGATTTCATTGAGGTTATTATAATTATTAATACACAAATTGTCCCTGTTTAAGTCCTTGGATTCTTTTCAAATTGGCTCCTGAATCTTTTAGACACATCCACAGTCATCTTTGATAGTCTTCCCAGCTCTGTGCTATGACAAGATGGAATGGAGCATCTTGTTCACTTCCTACACTGAATCTGAAATCTCAAAGGAGACATTATCTCTTGTGTTTTTCAAACTTGTGTTTCTTCTAGTTTCTTCAAGAAATAATTTTAAAAAATATATATTTTCTGAGTTTTTTTCACCTTTCCAAATCTTCCCCTTCCCCAATCACTTCATTTCTGAGTTTTTAAAATAATCTTTTATTAAAAAAAAAAACACCCAGCTCCTATCACTTTTTAAATTCCTTTTACTTTTTTTTTTTTGAAATATCAGGCAACAGACTTCACTGGGTTTGTGAGCATATTTTTCCGTCAGGCTTTCAGGATCGGCTGGGACTCTCTTCTCATCCTTATTTTTCTACTAAGTGTCTATGGGATGTGACTGCGATACTTTCCATTTGTTCATGTTTAAACTAGATACGTCTTTCTTTTAGGAGGGAAGTGTAGATCAGAATGTCTTTCCTAGTTTCACAACTCCAGTGCTTACCATCTTCTGTTATTTTCACAATATGATTAAAAAAATAACGATAATTTCTAAAATCTCCCTCCTCTGCCTCCCACTTCCATTTATTGGGAACTCGTCTCTCTTGTCCCTGCTGAGTATGGGGTTGGTTCTAGAAGGCTGCCTTGGTGTGATGGGTGTCAGGGTTTCAGAGCCTTCGAGCATCTCCACGTCCTTGGACTCTCTATAAACTGGAGGCTGCAGGGTGCACCCCGGTTTCTGCCACTGCTCTCCGTGAGTTTTGATAGCAGTCATGGGGCTCTCTGGCTCTCCTGGGAGCTAAAGTCACCTTTCCTTCCCTCGACTTCCTCCCAGATGTAGGTCTTCGTGCTGGTGGTATGTGCAGCTCATGTGGACACTTCGTGATAGATGTTGTCTGTGAGTGTTAGGGCTTGCTAGCCTGATGCCTTTCCACAGGTGTGTGTCTTTGTGGGGGGTGGTATGTTCAGAGGTTACAGATAAAAACCTCTGTAGCTTCTACCATTTTCTTATAATTCTCTGCTGTTCATATTTATTTATTTATCTTTCTTTATTGATTTTATTTTATTTATTTTTGGGGGTACGTGCCCCTAGCAGAAACCAAACCCAGGATTCTCTGGTCCACAGGCCGATGCTCAACCACTGAGCCAAACTGGCCAAGGCTAATTTTAGAGAGGGAGAGAGAGAGAGAAATATCGGTGAGAGAGAACATTGATTGACCGCCTCCTGCGTGCCCCCCACTGGGGATCAGGCCCACAACCTGGGCATGTGCCCTGACTGGGAATTGAACTGGTGACCTCTTGGTACATGGGTCGATGCTCAACCACTGAGCCACACTGGCCGGACGGCTGTTCATATTTAAAACGAAATTATAAGAGTCATTATCCTAATCATCATTGCATGTGTCTGTCTCCTTTTCCAGGCTTCAAGCTGCCAACAGCTCCCCACTTTAGCACACTGAGATGATTGGGCAATACCTAATTTGGGGGGCTCTTTCTGTACTACTTCTTCCCATCTTTGGTACTTTTGTACTCTATACATAGTCTTCCTCACTGATAGGGAATTTAAAAAATAAAGGAGACTATGAGCTTAATGTGGATTAGAGTGTCATATTTCTCAAACAAAATGCCTAAGACTCTTCAGGCCAAGGTTTTAAAATGAAATCTCAAATATCCCGGAATTAGATTGCAAAAGTGAATCCCCACATACAGAACATTAAGACTTTAGTCCAAGGAATAGAACATTTTTAGAGCCTCCAAATTTACAACCTTGGTACAATTCTGCATTTAAAAATTTATTTTTTACTTTTTATTGATTTAATTTTTAGAGAGAAAGGAAGGGGAAAAAAAGATAGAAACATTGATGTGAGAGAGAAACATTGACCGGCTGCCTCCTGTACATGCCCTACCGGTGACTGAGCCACAACCCGGGCATGTGTCCTGACCGAGACCAGAGCTGGGACTTCTCAGTCCAGGGGACAACGCTCCATCCACAGAGCCACACTGGCCAGGCAATTCTACATTTTTTAAAGATAACTGAAGAAAATGATTTTATGATAAAATAAAAATTAATTTTTATTAAATATAATTATTTTGAAATGTATATACATACATATTTAAGAACAGTGTTAAGACTCTATCCATTGCTATTTCTTTTCTGGAATTGGGGATCATTTAAGGGTCAATATGGTATGAAACGGGACAATAGTATAACAGCAATGATAGTTGAATTTATTTCTGGATAATGAACCAGGCCTACACTTGGTGGCTGAAAAAGGCAAGCATTTTATTTCCTCACAATTTATGCCCCCATCTCTGGCTCCTGGACTGGGGCTGGCTGTGGCTTGGCCAGATGTCTCCATTAGCCACCCAGGCGTTCACGGTGCAGGTGTCCATTAGGACAAGCCCTAGTGCACAAGTACTTTCCAAGCCTTGGCTCCTGATACGCTTTTGGGCAAATGTCAGTCACATGACCATCCCAGGTCAACGTGGAAGGGATGCACACAGGGCGAGGAAACAGGCATCGGGGCCAGTGGTCTAACAGCCGACTACAGTCATTCCGTAAAGGAGTACCTCCAAGAGCAGCTAGTGGAACATAAATGTGTGTGGGAGGGACGGTGTGGGGGCCAGGGACAACAATCAAGGTCACCGAAATCTGAAGATTTGGATGTTTTTGGAAAATCCACTGGGATGAAAGTAGTTATACAACCACGTTCCGACACCAGAAGAAAGGTCCCAGTTGAGCATCAGGGAAGTGCATCACTCTTCCTCCATCTCTTCAGTTTCATCTATTCATTGTTATCTTTATTGTTGAGAGTATTACAGATGTACCCCCCTTTCTCCCCCCATTGCTCCCCCCACCCGGGTCGGCCCCACCCCAGGCCTTCACTAGCCTGTGTTCCTGGACTTATGCTTATATGCATACAAGTTCTTAAATTAATAACTTCCTGTTCCCCCTCTGCCCTTCCCTCTGAGATCTGTCAGTCTGCTCCATGTTTCCATGCCCCTGGATCTATTTTATTCACGAGTTTATTTTGTTCATTAGATTCCACATATATGTGAGATCACGTGACACTTGGCGTTCTCTGACTGGCTTGTTTCGCTCAGCGTGATCCTCTCAGGCCGCTCCCTGCTGTCGCAAAGGGCAAGAGAGCCTGTTTCACAGTCAGCAGCACAGTTCTAGAATAAATCACCACTGACTCCCTGTAAACTCTTTACTTGGTTTTTCAAAGGAATACTGACCTCCTTCCTATCTGCTGCCTCACAAAAGTGCCATAGGAAAGAATTTCCTGTGTAAAACCTGTGGACTCTTTCCCTAGGTGAAATCCTATGCACCCAGTAGAACTAAGAGGGATTAAGAATCACAACACATCAAAGTTTAAATAATATTCCTCTTCCTCTAAAACTTAAAGTGTCCTGAAGGGTTATTTTCTTTCATAACAGGAGGTGGCTTGGGCCGTCTCCTGCCCGTGGAATCTGTGCACAGAGGTCGTGTCTGCCTGCCCTCTGACCTTCACTCACGTGGTCCTGGGCGCCTGTGACAAGTGGGGACGCCCACGGCTCAGCGACCAGCACTGCTCCTGATGGAGGTTAACAGCCACTTTCAATCTGACGCAGCAAATTGCTGACATCTGGGGTTTCCTCTCCAGTTCTCCAGATATTCCACAGCAATTTCAGTGTTTACCCAACATAAAAACACCGATAGGAAGCTCAGGAAAGCATTTCATGTAAAGACAGATGGTAAACACTACTCTACCAAACTGCTTCAAACTCGTGCAGGATTCCATTAAATACACTCTTATTGTAGGTTACCCTAGTATAAATGTATCTAATGTAAGTAAACTAATGGTTAGGGAGCTTTGGGTTGCCTCAGAAACAGTGGCCTCCGATAACTGCAGAGTTGTTTCTTGAATTCATTAGCAGGAGAGCTGTTGCTGCTAGCTCGCTCTGGGGGAAGCTCATGTCGTTGATGCTGATTCGCTGTGTGAACGTGTAGCAACTCTTGCTGGTCCTTCCTTTCCACAGTGGGTGATTTTCAAGGTCTGGATGTCTGCTGGCTGGGGCCTGGAATGGGAAGGTTATAAACAGAAAAGGTAAACAAGTATTAAAGATTTTTGGCATACA
The DNA here is from genome assembly GCF_014108415.1 of Molossus molossus. Lineage (NCBI taxonomy): Eukaryota > Metazoa > Chordata > Mammalia > Chiroptera > Molossidae > Molossus > Molossus molossus. Next base: position 33,029,993 of record NW_023425351.1, on the reverse strand, counting down.
GCGGAGACATTTTATCTAAAGAATAATAATTAAAACCAATTCTAGCCTGGTTAGGGAAAACTTGGGTGAACGTTGGAAGCATCTGTTTAACATAGGTATTTCAGGAGTTGTATATTCCCTAGTAATTTTAGGTCCTCATTGTCTGGAACAGGGAGACCTTCTGTTATCTTTTTCCTGGTCATTTTGAGGTTTCTTTTATTAGAGACTGGAAAAACTTACCTTCGGCAATATAAGGCAAGGAAGGGAAGGTACTGTTTTGGAAGCCCATGAGCCAGAGATATTCTCTGACTGCATTTGCCTGTCCACCCACCTCCTTTGTGCAAGGCATCGGCAGTATGACCCGTCTCTGTACCCCACTGACTGGGTGGGGCACCTCACTGGAATTCTTAGGGAGTATTGTTGGTCACCCCAAAAACTGTGGTGAGAGCTTGTGCAGCCCAAGTGCTCAGGAAAGAAAGAAATATACCTAACATACTATACTTACTCTGTTTCTCTTAATTGGCATTTATATCCTGTAAGTGGTTGATTTCTGCTTTGACAGAGATTAATCTAACTCTGTACCTGCCCAAACCATAAAAATCAAGGTTAATGTATCTTACTGGAAGAAATGCATGAAATTTCAAGTTAATTTTTAATTGCTGCTGTTTAGAATGCCCGAAGTCCATTAGCTGAGCTGGTTAAAGCACAGTGTCAACGAGGATTTTTTCTGCATGAATTATCAGCCGAAAGAGCACCACACTAGAGGCAGGTGAGAAACTGTCATTCTGTCACCACTCAGCTATAAGACAACTATAAATATCTCTCTCCAGAGTCAACATTGATGAGAGTCTGCAGAAAAGAACCCCCTCTTTCTGTAGAAATACAATACAGTACAACTTGTGTTCTCCCCATTTCCACTACTATAAAAATAACTTTGCAGTCAGTACCAGCATTACACTGGCCTTCTACAATCATGTCCAGTGTTTGCAATAAGGAGAAAGAGATAGGAAAATTTCAATACAGTGCTTCAAGGAGCATTTCTAGAGGCCGGATTCAGCGCCAGCGCTGGGAAATTAATACACACCTTGAGATGAAAGAGTTTAAGTTTTCCTTTCATATTACTTTCTTTAAAGATACAGTGCTGCTTCTTGATGTCAGGGATGGCTGCATGGTGGCCACTCGAGGAAGAAGTGGCTCTTAGATAGGTGTCTGTGACCTTATCATTTGTGATACAATACTTCTTGGTTTTAGGGGCTGGCACAAGCTTCCTCCCAATGAATGGACTTAGTAAGCTTTCCCAACAATGAATTCATCTGAAAGGACCTTTATAGATCTTCTTTGGAAACAATCTGGCTAAGTACTGGTCACTTTTCGTTCTGATTTCTACTTCTTTGTGCAGAACAAATCTCTACACTTAGAACATTAATACCACCATCCTTGGCCCCTTGACTATGTCATAGTGACATTTCTTGAGGGAAGAGCTCACTTTCCTTGGGGAAACTTCATTTCATGTGCTAAAATGTCATTAAAACTAGACCTGCATCTAGGGTTGGGGTGCTGCAGGTCAGCACCCCCTTTTTGTGGACTTCCCAGACAGCGTGGGAAGAATGGGATGGTGTGGTCCAGGTAGGGCTGTAGCCCACGAGGATTGCACTATGTTCTGTGTCACCTGGGGATTCGTTTTGAACTCGGTCTTATATCCTGTTGTGTGAAAACACCACAGTCACTCTTTTACTAATTATGAAATAATTAAAGGCCGCCCTTGGTTAACTGGTCCCCTTGGACCAGGAGCCTCCTGTTGGCTCTCAGCCCTGATCTGTGTTCCCATGCAGCTGCAGGTCGGAGCCAGGCTTCTGATCTCAAAGCCTGACAGCTGCCTTCACCCTGGCTGCATCACGTACCATTTAGCCTGATGGGTTCACAGTAGAGCTGGCAATTACAGTCATTTTGTTGCTTCTTATTTTTCCAGGGTTCTTGGCGTTTGCACACAGGATCCCCACATTGAGGTAGAGTGGGGATGGGCGGAGAGGAGGAGCAGGAAAACAGGCGTCTAGAAAGTCTGAAGTGCATACCTCATGGAGGTGACTGCCGGAGATAAAAGTGCCTGCGTATTGCCAGTAAAGTGAGACAGGGAGGCAAACACGTAAGCTGACCACTAAACATGTCCTTCTTAAGAAGGTAGAATTGATAACAAAGCCCCATTGCAATAAAACACATTTGCTTTCCTGAAGGAAAATATTAGAAAAGTAGCACCAAATATCTACTTTTAAAGAATCTATAATCTTGAGCCCTGGCCGGTGTGGCCCAGTTGGTTGAGCATCATCCCTGTGCACCAAGAGGTCGCCAGTTGGATTCCTAGTCAGGGCATGTGCTAGGGTTTGAGACTCCATCTCCAGTTGTGGGTGCAGAAGGCAGCTGATCAATGAATGTTTCTATCTCACATCGATGCTCCTCTCTTTCTCCCTCTCCCTCTCTCTCTAAAAAGTAATAAAAACATATATATTTTAAAAAAGAATCTACATTGTGGAGTACCTGCTGTGTCTGCAGGGTTCTACTGGGTTAAGCTTGGTGAACAGCACACACAGAGGAGGAAACCCATACTCAAAGACCACATGTAAGAGGCAGATTCCACAGCCTTTGCAGGGTCCACTCCATGCTGCGACCGCCCTCACCCCCGTTTGTGCTGCTCATTGAGCAAGGTACTGAGATACCAGAATGAATGACTCTCTTTCAAGTGGCTTTTTAGCACACACTAGATAATAAACATGTACAATGCCTGAGAAATAGAACAGAGTGCTTTATTTAAAACAGAAACAGAACAACTGCTCCTCTATCATTTCAATCACCTATAAATTACCTTTTCTGAATCAACACGCTTCTATTTTTGGGGTTATTTTCTTACCTTTTTCTAGTTCCTTTTACTTGTGCCTCCTTCCTTTTCCTCTTTATTCATCTGAAATGTTTATGGGCTCAAAAGTAATTACTGCTTGAAGAACGTTTTCATGGATACTAAACGCTGCCTAATGGAAGCCATAAGCATAGAGTCTGCTAGCGTTTAGAGCGGCAGCATACATGTGCCAGGAGGCATCAAGTTGGGAGGAGGTTGCTTCGTCTTTTAATTTGGCTGTGTTGCAGAGGTGGGTTCACCTGCTTTTCGAAGCCCTTCGGTTCTGTACAGCCTCTTGATTACAAACACTGTGTTCGTGGTTTAGGTTTGGAATTAAAGGTGGTCTGCTGGACCATCTCCCCTCATCTCTCTGGCCAAATTCAGTGATAGTTTTCTCATTTCAACACATGATGTATGTGAGAGGGACTGTTGATGATACCAAAGTCTCATGTGGGCACCCAGGAAAAAGAAGAATCTCTCTGCTGATGATCAGTTGTAATTTTCCCCGCTGAGGATCCCGTCCCTCCTCTATGTCAGGTAGGAGCGTGGAGAAGAGGAGAGAGTGTTTGTGAGCGTCAGGAGCCTGGAGTGCTCTCCACCTGACAGCTTGCTGGCACCGCAGGCTTTATCCAGACACCAAAGAACAGAATGTGAAGTTGGCAGTGCCAGCCTCCCCGTTGCACAGGATATCCCTATTTAAATTTGACAACCAGAACATTGGACAACTTGAACTTCTTGTCATCTGGTTTTCTTTAGTTTCTTCTTTGGGAATGAAAGCTTTGAGAAGCATGTTTGTTAAAAAATCTAGACTTCTGATGGTGAGACTTAACCAGATCTTTGGAGTCATCAATCAGCAAACACTGACCCAAGCTTAGCACTGCCCCAGGTGTGGTGTTAGAGACTCAGACACATGACAGAGAGTAGCCCTGCTCATTCTCTGTATTTATATACTTTTTTTTTTCTGAGATGTACCAGATCTCTGGTAAAAACAAGACACGAATTTGAGTCTGCAGTAAACAAAACTTATGGAGCTTATCACTTCACTTTCCAGAATTCTTTTGTTCCAAGTAATAATTGTCCCAGCCTCATGGGACCACGTCATGTCATCTTTCTATCAGTTTAATATTTATCATGACAGTCCTTGTTCTTTGACATCTAGTGAGGAAACTAGCATAAGAAACTGGAATATGCCTTGGTTCGATGGTTAAGTGCAGACAATGATGTGAAATTGATTGAAGACAAAGGCCAAAAAGTGAAAAAGAGGGTTCTGAAGAGATACAGTAGAGTAGATAAATAAGATGGAAAAGATTGAACCTGGTACAATAAGGAATGGAGAGCTCTGGGGAGTTTTCCAATAGCTGAGAGGTTGATTTTATTTTCTTTTAAAGAACATCTCCGGCAGTTGCATACCAGGTAGAAGCAACTGTATACATGAGGTCCAGTGAGAACACTAACTTTGCAGACCACTGATTGTGTTTTGAGAGCACCCTCTATAGTACTAGAAATTAAGTTAGGAAAGAAGGAATAATCCGAAGTCTTTTAAAATGAAAGATTCACAAAATATTGGTTCTGGAAAGTATCTATTCACTTAGCTTACATTTGTTGCGCACCTACTATGTAGCAAACATGGCTAGAGATCAAAGAGAAATTAAAACCCAGAGGAATTCCAAAGATAGTGTGAGAGATACATAAAGAACTCATTATCACTGAGCAGGGATATGCTATTAAATAAAAAACAAAACAAAAATGTAGCTTTGCACAACAGCACTAGGAGTGAATCACCCTGCTGGGAAATATTGAAGAGGTTGTCAACAATGAGGGGGCTCTGAACTGGGCTTTGAATGTTAGGAATTTTCCAGGTGGGGAAATGCCAAGGGCATACCAGGCAGAGGGAACACCCTGGACGTGAGGCGAAGACAGCACGATTAAGACCTGTAAAGTAGATCTTTTTCGACTAGCGCATAGGGTATAAGTTGCCAAGTGGTGGAAAATAAGTGTAAAAAGTAGGTTGAAATAAAAGAATAAACTGTCTTATATTTCCTATGAAGAAATATACGTGTTTTCTTACAAAATGGCTTACTTGTAAATGGTTTAAAATAGACTGTTGTGTAAGCCTGAAAAACACAAAATCAGAGTTGTACTGAGCACAAGGCTGACTGGTGAAATTTTCTGTTTTTTTTTTTTTTTCCCCCTGGTTTAGACACTTTTAGAATTCTTTTTTTTTCTCCCTTCTAAGTAAAGCCATCTGGTGAAAATGTGTGATCCATTTGATCCTCAACGTTTTGGCCTTAATTCTTTTTCTATTTAAAATGCAAAATCTAATCATTATGAACTTTGGATGCTTGAGGTACCTGCTAATATTCTTTATTTGTACACAGTGGATTTAATCAGAAAGTCTTGTCTAATTTCAAGAGCTAGAATCATTGCTGTCTCAGGTTGGTCATTCCCTTCGATGGACCAACTTTAGGTTAATTGCATAAGAGTCACCTGAGTGATTTTTAAAACTTAATCCTCATAGATTCTGATTCAATAGGGATGAGGAGATATCCAGGAATATGTATATTAAATAGGACACTCCAGCGATTCTAGGAGGCAGCCAGAGGTGGAAGGCATAGTTCTATATTCTGTCAGGAATGCAGAGGGATCATGGTTACCATGGATGGAGACTGAGAAAAGATTCCTGGTAATTCAGATGCAATAAGTGGATGAAACTTTTTGGAATTCAAAGAGATTACAGAATTCTAATTTAAGTTAATTTTATTTATTCTACCATTTATTCAGTGATTTATTCACCTACCTATTTAATATTTCTGTAAAGTCTAATATATTTCAGACATAGTACTAAATTGTGATGGCACAGAGATGAATAAGCATCACCCCTACCATTAGAGCTGATACTGCATGTCCGTGGCAGGAAAGAAGAGGGTAACAATTGAGTGTGCAAGGTGCTCTATATAGATAAGCAATAGAAGTTTCTAATAAGCACAAAAACAGATAAAGATCATTCACAATTTTTCAGAAGATCTTATTTTTATTTTCTCTCAAAGCCTGAATTATTAGCTACATGCTATTACCAAATTTATATCCAACTTTTTCCCTCTGCACTCTAGATCCAAATATATAATTGCCTCCTGAATACTCCCTCTTGGATTCTCCCAGGTACTTCTAAAACAACATAAAGAGCAAATCAGGCTCATCACGTTTCCCCTCAAGCCAACTATTTCCCCAGTGTTTCCCATGTTAGTAATTGGCATCACCTGAACCCCAATTGACCAAACAAGAACCTGAGAGTTATTCTTCATTCTTCTCTTCTCCCTTAAACTCTGCATGCAACAGTGACCAGGACCTGTCATGATTATACATATATGTATGTCTGTTTACTCTTCTCTGTGTCCACTGTCATACCCTCTACATGTTTTACTCAGATGGGACAGCCCGTTCACTTTCTCCCTGACTTCAACATCATTTCTGTCTCATTTATTCTCTGCATTGCAACCTGAATCTCACTCTTCTGCTTAGAGCTCTTTGATAGTTTCTCTTTAATTTGGGGAAAAAGCCCTGAAGTACTGTATTCTTGTCTACTACTACATCCTCGTTGGATGCCTTTATCCTTACTTAACTTCTCTTTTTTCCATAAATTTTCAGCAACACTTGATAGTCCTCAGTTTTACAAATGTCCTCTCCTGAACTTTCAATGCTTGGCTAATGCATGCTTAATCATTTAAGTTTCAAAATACAGTAGTTTCCCTTCTCCCTAGAGAATACATTTTAAGACTCTCAGTGAATGCCTAAAACTGTAAATGGTACCACACCTTACATATACTTGGATTTTTCCTATCCGCACATACATACCTATGATAAAGTTTGATTTATAATCAGGCACAGTGAGAGATTAACAACAATGAATAATAAAACAACAATTTTAACTATACTTTAGTAGAAGTTAGTGAGTGTGGTTTCTCCCTTCAAAATATCTTATTGTATAGTATATACAGTGTGGATATGCTGGGCAAAGGGTTGACTGATGTCCCAGGCAAAGTTTCAGCTGGAAAATCTGCTGACAGCCTTATGTGGTTTCTCTGGTATGTAACAGGTTATTTTCTTCTACCTGCTTTTAAGATTTTCTCTCTGTCTTTTACCATTTTAATTATAATGTTTTGTGTGACTCTCTTCAGGTTCATCTCATTTGGAACTCTCAGGATTTCCCGGATCTGACTGTCTGTTTCCTTCCCCAGGTTAGGGAAGTTTTCATCCATTATTTCTTCAAATATGTTTTCTGCCTCTTTCTCTTTCTCCTTCTGAGACCCCTATAGTGCACATTTTATTCTACTTTATATTGTCCCATAGTTTTCTTAAATAGTTTTCACTTTTTAAAAATTCCTTTTCTTGTTGCTGCTCGGTTTGTGTGAGTTTCATTCCTTTGACTTCCAGCTGGCTGATCCGTTCTTCTGTTTCGTTCGGTCTGCTGTTGAACCCTGTCAGTGTATTTATAAGTTCAGGCATTGTATTCTGTTTGGGACTTTTCAATGTTTTCCATATATTTGTTGAAATTATCATTGTGTTCATTCATGTTTCTCCCAAGTTTGGCGAAGATGTCTATAACCATTTGAATTTGTTACCAGGTAGATTACTTATCCCCAAATCATTAAGATTTTTTTTTTGAGATTTTGTTTTATTCTTTTGTTTGGGACATATTTTCTTGTTTCCTCATTTTGCTTGACTCACTGTGCTTGTTTCTATGCATTAGGTGAGATAGTTACCTCTCTCAGCCTGAAAAAATCATCTTAAGTAGGAGATTCACTGAAACTTGCCCTAGCTCTTGGTTGTCCCTCTAACTCTGTGACTGTCTAAACAACCTGTTTTATTCTTAATAAGTCTCATTGTTGTTGATGGTGTGCCAGGACTCATCAGTATTCCAAGGGGAGGAATCTCATTTAGCACCTACTTTTAGGCTGATTTGTAGTCAGACCCTCAAGCAGCAACTTTGAAGCTATGCAAATATATACAGTCCTGGGTGGCCACAATTTTAAACCCTGCTGGTTTCTAGTCAAGGATATCTGAAAATGCCCCATGGGTAACAGTTCCAAAAATGAGGGCTCTAGATGAATGCTTAAGCCCCAGGACTCTCGGTCTGCAGGCCGACGCTCCAACTGCTGGGCCAAACCGGCCAAAGCAGTAAATGTGTTTCTTATAGGAAGACTGGGGCTGTGTTTGAGTTTGCTCTTTGTGCAGTGCCCTGAGGGTGGTATTCTGTTGATACCTGTCTTTGCAATGGTTAGAATGGATCCCAGGAGTTCCAGCTTTCTTGGCCACCAGGGCCTGGTGATCCAGGGGCATCACCTATGTAGATGGTGCATGCCCACTGGTTTTATTGAGGCAGTCAGAGAGTGGAGGGGCAGGGAACTGTTTCCATCTTCCAAATGGCAGCAGGAAAGGGCCTTGACTGTGTACCACTGCAGGCTTCTGGGATGCAGCAGGAGAGGGCTTTGTGGGGGCGGGGGCGGGGGGCACTGGCTTTAGAGAGAGAGCTGGAGTATGCTCTGAGCATTTGCATTTGCCTAACCCAGCCAGGGAGCAGGGCGTTGCTGCACTGACCCACACTCCCCATTTCAGCATCACAGTGAGACAGCGCAAAACATGGCGCCTGCCAGATCCTCATCTCTGAAGAGTTTCTGCTCTGTTCTGCCCCTCCGGCAAATGGTTCCAGATTAACAAATGAATCTCCTTCATAGATTGGCCAGGTATTTGTTAAACCTCTGCTTTTATGCTAGGTCCCAGGTCAGAGGAGATCACCCATGAGCCCATTGAAGGGAAAGTCTTAGTTCCCTAGAGCCTGTGGACCCCTTGGAAGGCAGCCCCATGGGTTTTGTAAGCCAGATGGCGTAGGGCCCGTCTCTCCAGTGCGCATTGAAAGGGTTGGGTGCTCAGTTTAGGGCACAAACCATTCACTCCTCTGGGAAAAACAATGGATTGCTGAGACTCCTCCCTATTGTGTGTTGCCATGTAGGGGGCAGGGAAAGGCGGGAGCGTTTTTACTTTTTTGCCGCAGCATGTCTCTGCCACTCCTACCTGTCTCAATGTGGTCCTTTTATTATAGCGGAGCAGCTCATCTGGTTTCCCGGTCTTTTCCAGAGGGAACCAACCCATCTGCAACTGTAGTTCTGGGTGGGTCCCTGGGCGGTGGAGGGCACAGGGTCTCTCTAGGCTGTATTCTGCACCCCTCATCTGTTGCAGGAGAAATCAGTGGGCTAAATTTCTCCATCACTAGTGGGAGTAGGGCTCCTGTGATATCTTCAGAAAAGGAATATTCTAAGATGCTCATGAGAGAGTAAATGATTTTTATTTGCCTGGAGTTATATTCCCTTGATGGTAAAGTCCCAGTTTTGTTAAGCCAGTCCTGACAAAGGTGCAGCTGGGGCTTTCGTAGAGCTAGAAGCAGGGCCAGTGTCCCGAGTTTCCGTTTCATGGTGGAGTTGAATCTGGCAGAGCATCAGGCTAGATTCAGTCTATTTATCCATTGTGTGGATCCCACATGGCTGTGAACCACGTAGATGAATGCAGGGGAACACTCCTCCTGCAACAGGAGAGCCAGGAGTGCAAGAGAGCCAAGAGTCATGAGAGAAAAACTTCTTTGTTCAGGAGATTATGTATGTCAGATTCACTGCCCTTGTAGTGGCCATGCCTACCTATTCCGGCCACTGACTTGTTTCCAGGTATGACTGACAGGTAAGCATTTTACCACGTCACTCAGACCTTACTGGGCATGCATCTAAACTGTCTTTGTCCAGTCCTTTTCCCCATCAATCTGCAGGGAACAGACTTGGGGAGTGTTAACTGCAGCTTCCTGGCAAAGCTGTACAAATGGCATGCCTATATTATCTAGCCTCCCTTTTGCTCCCCTCCTGTGAAATAATGACCAGATTATTATAACGGCATCACTTCTACTCACTTGAACTTGTAAAAACTACTTTTCTATTTTGCTTCAATTTATTTTACCAGAAGAGTCTCAGGATTACAGAAGGAATTTGGTTTCTTACATTCCTAATATTATTCACAAAGAGAGTGAATAACCAGCACTGATTTTTCCATGTTGGATTCACCTTGGATGATAATTAGAATAAACTCCACATTTTTGGAAACTTTAATAAACTTATACCATACTTGGCAGCTTAATCGGATCATCACATTTTCAATCCTATTTTATTCTGGGGAAAGTACACTTTCTTAAAGAAGCTTCCTTTCCTCAAAAGAAAAGATTTTCTTTTTTTTGAATATTTTTTCTTCTAGAGGGTTTGGTGCCTGAGGGCTGACCCTCTGAAGGTTTTCGTTGTTAGTAACTGTGTTCTGTCTACTGGGCTGGGGTCTCTTTTCATACTTAACAGGGATATCATACTGCTTTCATGTAGTTTTTTCTTTTTCTTCTCCATTAAAGATCATCCTACTCTGTTCCTTTGCTTTTTCCAACAGTCTCCCTTCACCACCGAATGTGGCCTGGTAGGTCCACACAGTGGAGCTGAAGGCATAGTAAAAAGTATTCTACTTGCAGTAGTAAGTCTTTTAGAGAATTTCTCTTTCCAAGTAAATACTATATTCCTTTGGAAAATACTCCTTCCTTTACTCTTTAGATCTTAAGAAAATATCCATGAAGCCTGTCATTTAAACCTACTCTTGGGACAGATTACATACTATAAAAGCTCTAGAAAGAAAATTTGAAATACAATGAAATGTGTAGAAAGACACAAAGCAAATGACGGGAAAAACACCAAGAGTTTGAATGCTCAGTGGAACACCCCAGAGATGGCTTCCTTTTAGCATGTCTTTTGATCTGAAAAGTCAAACTATATCTCTCACCTAATAACACATTTTGAAAAGAAATGACGGGTTTGAGCTGAGGTAGAAGGAGTCATGGGAATGGGCCCCACCACAATTTCCTTGTGCACTTGATCCTGGATGAAATGCAAAGGAAGGCCAGACAAAGAAAGAGCTGCATGATAAGGAGGCAGGCTCCCTGTTGCCAACAAAATTCATTGTAAGCTACAAATAATGCTTTTTATTTGAGGAAACTTTAAAAGTAGTGTCCCTTTCTTCATGTTTCCCACCTCCGTTGTCTTTAGTAACTTTTAAAAGTGAAAAACAAAACCGAAGTTGAACAGAATAAAAAAAAAAAAAAATATCTACCTGTTTTCAAAAGCAAAATGAAACAAGCCTGCAGCAAAAGAAACAATTGTTCCAGTGTCCTTTGGACTTGGGTCCAGATTGAGAGACACAGAAATCTGTGGCATAATGAAAGAGCATAGGCTTTAGACATGGACAGACTTGGGTTTAATTTCTTGTTTCACTAGCACAGAGTTATATTCTAAATCTCAATTTCTTCATCTGAAAAATGAGAATAGATGTAATATGGAACTCATGTGAAAGTTACAGAAAATGATATACAGAGCTTGCAGTCCAGCACCTGGTCTGGCTAATAAAGCAATTGTTTTCATTTGTTTGTTTGTTTTGTTTGTTAATTGATTTTAGAAAGAGATAGGCAGGGAAACAGAGAGACAGAAAGAAAGGGGGGGAGAGAGAACGAGAGAGAGAGAGAGAGAGAGAGAGAGAGAGAGAGAGAGAGACTGATTTGTTGTTCCACTTATTTATGCATTTATTGGTTGCTTCTTGTATGTGCCCTGACCAGGGATTGAACACAAAACGTAGGGATGATGCTCCAACTAATTGAGCTACCTGGCCAGGGCAAATGATAGTTGCTTTAATATATTCTTTTAAAATATGTTTTTTATTGATTTAGTGAGAGAGAGGAAGGGACAGAGATAGAAAAATTGATGTAAGAGAGAAACATTCTTCGGCTGCCTCCTGCGCGCCCCCTACTGGGGATCGATCCTGCAACCTGGCATGGGCCCTGACCCAGAATCAAACCCGGACCTCTCAGTCCATGGGATGATGCTCAATCCACTGAGCCACATGGGCTGGGCATTTTCTTTAATATGTTTGAGGGCTATTATTACCTGGGAACTGTGGCGATGAGTTTTTAAAACCAGAAATTAATTTGGAATTACTGAACAGTACTCCTCTATAGCTGCAAAAAAAAAATGTTCTTCTAAGTAGAGACAAGTAAGCACTTGTTAGAATATTTTAATTTTCTCTGGAAGAACAGGAAAAAAATTACCACAAAGGAAGAGTAGAGGCAAAAATCTCTCTCTTTTTAAAATTTAGTTATTTATCTTCTCATTAACACTTTCTTGTAGTTCAAGATCTGGTTAAGGAGATCAATTGCAGAAAAGGTCAAAGGGAGGAGGAATAAAACTATGAAATATAAGAAATATTGTGATATTCTTCAATGATTATATTGATATTTTGGGCACTGAAAGTAATCATTATATCTTTTAAGGCAAGAAGCAGCTAATTTGAATTAATTATAAACATGTGAATATATATGATTAATAATTGTTTTGTGTGAAATATGAAAACTGTGTTCAATTTTTAAAAAATTACATTTACAACTGTGAGGTTAGAATTGGCACAAAGAATATCACTGAATTGGGAAAATTATTCCCAAAGGAAAATAAGAAGCCCCAATAAGAGTTAAAATAATTTAAACACTTATGATTTAAAAAAAAAAGTACTAAATGAGGCAAACTGTTTAAGCATCAGAGTAGGTAGCTAATCTGGAGTAATATAAATTACATTACAAGTTAAGTGTATTTCTCAGAATAACACATAATGGATCAGTTTCAATGACAAGAACAAAATAAACAACTGAAATTATATGAATTTTAAACCTACCAAGGAAAGCACTATACATAGAGCAATTTGTCATTGAAAATGGCATAATATAAAGATAAAACTGTATAAATATAAAAAGACCTTGTTATGTTTGGTGTGTCACTACATTATGCAAATAGCTTTCATAGCATTTTCTGTGTGTTCAAAAGTTCTTGAGGTAGAATATAAAGTGACTGAGTGCAGTGGAGATGCAATCTCTTCTCCACTTGCGCTGAGTCTTGTACAGAATTGTGGTTCCTGAAAATCACATTCTGTTTTTATCTATCTACCTTTTCCAAAGGACAAAGCAAGGCAAAGGGAGATCTTACATCATATACAAGTGTGGCTCTGAAGGCAAAATATAATATTCCAGTATATGCCTCTTTATCATGTTACTTTAAGCTGGTTATTATTATTTTTTAAATATGTTTTTATTGATTTTTTAGATAGAGGAAGGGAGAAAGAGAAAAAGAGAGAAAAACTTTGATTTGTTGACTCCTGTACACACCCTGACTGGGGATCCAGTCTGTAACCTGGGCATGTGTCCCGACCAGGAATAGGATCAGTGAACATTCGGTCCACAGGATGACGCTCAGCAAACTGAGCCACACCAACCAGGGCTGAGCTGGTTATTTTTAAGAAATAGCAGTCACATGTGAAGCTCTGAACATGGAGTAGAAGTGACCCTTTTATTAGAACCATTTACATTTGTAGGGAAGTATCCATTTGTAACAGTGTTTTCCTCTCTGTAGCAGATGCAGAAGGCAATGCTTTAAATCTTTATAACAACCTTACCCTGTTTACTGTGCTTTTCCTGGTAACCTCCCATAACTGGATCCCTCTCCCCAATCCCAGCATCTTTTGTCTTCAGCTGAACATGTTATTTAAGGTGGTGGCTTGGCTCATGTTGGGGACTTGTTCAGTTTTCCTGGATGTCTCTCATATAGGCAGGAGGTATACATGTTATCAAACTTCTGTTTGCTTATCTCCTGTTAATCTGTTTTTTTTATTACAGGGGTGTCTCAGCCTAGATCCAGAAAGACAGAGGGAAAGATCACTTTTATTCCCCCATAGCTCAAAGTCCTAGGAAAGAATGACAGTGAACATGACTGGCCCGGAATATGACCTTTTTTTTTTTTTTTTTCCTTTGTCTAGAGAATTATGATATAAATGGCCTAGAAAATGGCTAGCCGAAAGCTTCACTCTGTTTATGTATACCTCAAAGACTAAAACTTAATTTTGGATATTACTATTTTAAAAGTTGAGAGGGTATCAGCATGTTCCTAGATAAGAGAAAAACATAATGAAAGAACAGTATATTTGTGTATGTGTATATGTAGGTGTGTGTGTGTGTGGGGGGGGGTGAGGTAGGGAAGAGAGAGAGAGTGCAAGTAATCTAGATATTTACCTATTTGCTCACAAAGAAATATATCACAGGCCTTCTTACTTCTCTGCTTTTCTAGAAGTTAGGAATGCAAAAGACAGGCATACCGAAACCTTTGCTATGTGTTTTAATGAAAAGTTCTTACCTTGATCAAACCTACCACTGCCTTTTCAGAATGAGATAAGAAAAGAATAAAAGAGAAGACTGAGCTCCTTCATGAGGTCAAGAGGTAGATTTGTCATTTCTATTTACAGTGAGAAAGCAATAGAGTTTTATAATTTTCATTTGCTACTGTACAGAAATTTTTATTCTTAGTTTTTATTCTTAGCTCTTGTTATGATTTGAATGTTTGTTTCCCTCACCACAAAATTCTTATGTTGAAATGTGATCCCTATTTGTATGTGGAGGTGGGGACTTTGAGAGGTATTTGGTCATGGGGATGGAGCCCTCATGAATGGAGGTGGTGCCCTTAGAAGAGGAGACTAGAGAGCTACCTAGATTTCTTTTTCCATGTGAGGACACGGAGGAGTTGGCAGCAGTAACCCAGAAGAGGAATCATCAGGAATGTACCATGTTTGCACCGTGACCCTGAACTTCCAGCCTCCAGAACCGTGAGTAATAAGTTTCTGTTGTTTGCAAACTGCCCAGTCTATGATACTTTTTTAAATAGTGGCCCAAACTAAGGCATTATTTAAGAATTCCCTCATATCAAGATTCTTTTTTAAATTTTTTATTAATTAATTTTTGTTACAGATGTTTCTCCTTTTCCCCCCACTGATTCCTCCCTCCCCCTCCCTCCCCGCGCTGTCCCCAGTTTGTTGTCCATGTCCACTGTTCATGAATACATGCATATAAGTTCTATGGTTTATCTCTCCCCCACCATCCCTTCTTCTGGGGATTGTCAGTCTGTACCCCACCTCCACGTTTCTGGGACTACCCCATTCCTCAGACTGTTATGTTCATTATATTCCACATATCAAGATTTAAAAAAAAAATATATATATATGTATATGTATATATATATATATGTATGTATATATATATTTAGTTAGTGGAAATAAAATATATTGATGAAAATAGAAATTCCTGAAGGTTTTATTTAACAAAGAGTTATTGCCCAACTACAATGTGTCAGATACAGTTTTAGGCCTGGGATAACATTGGGTAATATTTCATCATGGGTTACTTGTGTTTCTGCAAATCTTACAAGCAGAGATACTGACAGATTTTGTTTCACATTATATTTTCATGGATGTTTGTATGGCTTGAGAAGATAGATGGCATCTCCCTCCAGAACAAAGGGAAGGTTTGTTGTATAATAAAAGTAGTGATTTCCTCCAGGGCAAAGGGCAGGTTTGCTTGCAGCCCAATGTAAAGATTCAAGTTCTTCATCTCAACATTCCTCATCTTGGGGTTTCTGAGCTGCAGACTTACCCTGTGCACAGCATCTACCTGGGCTACATTGTATCTTTCCTCTGGCATTTGAGTAGCAGGGGAAATTGATGTGACAATGAGTTTATTCTTCCTTCTGTGCAGTGAGTGAGTCTAGTGTCTTTGAACCAGGAATCTTGTGTCTTCTGCCAACTTCCATGAAACTATGGCAGGCTAACTTGCTTGATAGCAGTTAGGTTACATCTCAGATCCTCTACAATTCTTGGTAGATGGAAGACTAAACAAGACCATGTCCCTCTTCCTATAGCTATAGCAAAAGCCACATTCAAGACCAACAAAGGAGAGGAATGTCTTTTTATGGAGGAAAAAAAGAGAAGTTGAGAAAGGTTATTTTGAATGAAAGTTGATTGGAGAAAAGGGAGAATTCAGGGAGATGATGGTTTGTCATTGGCTGAGTTGCTGGGGTAATTGATTTCTTGTAGGAGATGCAATGTATGTTTATTTCTGTTGAGGACTGGGATTAGTGATTCTTTTCTGTTGTCAATTCTTGTATTGGGGTCTCTAATTGACAATTCCGAAAACTGCTTCTTCAATCTATATGATCCTAAGATTTTCACTTACCTAGAGGCATTGATAATAATTATAATGCCAAAAATTTGTTTGGTTACAATAGATTAGAAACATTTTATATATTTTAATTGTTATTAAAATGTGGTTGGTGTTATTATGTTTGCCTTATAAATGTAAAAAATGAGACCAGAATAGTTAAGTCCCTTGACTAAGGTCATGCGGCTGGTAATTTGCTATCAGGGTTTTAGTTTAGGGTTACTGCCAACAAAAGCCCTACTCTTTAGAGTTTTTTAAAAAAAATTTATTTATTGATTTTAGATAGAGAGAAAGGGAGATGGAGAGAGAGAGACAATGATGAGAGAGAACATCGATTGGCCACTTCCTGCATGCCCCACACTGGAGATTTGGCCCACAACCTGGGCATGTGCCCTGACTGGGAATCAAACCGGTGACCTCTTGGTGCATGAGTTGATGCTCAACCACTAAGCCACATTGGCCGGGCACAAAAGCCCTACTCTCAGTTAGAGCACTAGCATTTCCTCTGTGGAAACAAACATGCCATGAGACCAACTGGTGTGTGGCAATTAATTATGGTATATAATATTATTATGGAATAAGTGAGAATATATATATATATATATATATATATATATATATATATATATATATTCAGTTTAAGGTAAAAAATACAAAGTGTTTTGTTCATAGATTTGAGACTAGCAGTGCAGGGGTCTATAAACCAGTCTATTTATTGATGATGTGACCTACAAATGTTAGCCATTTGACAGGTAGAAATATAGCTCAGGATCCAATGTTAATATAATAAATTTAAATGCTATTAAAGATTACTTTGGTAACTGCAAACCAAAGGTGCAGTCATTTGCATGAAAAGTATAAATAAGGCTTTTGACTTACATGTGGTCGCAGACATAAATTCGGTTGACTTTTTCTAAAAGGCAGAACTTGGCTATGAACATTAAAGATGACTTGTATGACTATGTTAATCTTTCCAGCTCATATTTCAATTTTTATGGGAACTTTATTACTAAATAATATATCTCCACACTCTCCTTTTGGAGCTCTGCTGCCCATTACTTGCCTAAACTACATTCTGTCATTACTTATAGCAGTTTTATGCCTCATATACTGCACAGTCCATGATGGCTGTCTTCCTAATAAATTCTTCATCACTCTCAATATAATCATTTGCATTGCAGCTTCATTAATATCCTTTCAATCAAAGATCCAGGTAGGCAGCATCCTGCTGAGTAAAAGGCTTTAAAAAAATTAATTAGGCCACAGGAAACTGCTTCTGGGCTTTAGTCAATGTCACGAAATAATGCAGTTACTAATATAATACTGGTGGCTTTTGAATAACAGATTAATTAGGAACATCCTTATATGGAGGAATAAATGGAGTATTCATGACATGATTTTCACTGCAACAATAAAATGCAAAAGCTCAATACTCAATCAAGTTTAAATCTAACTCTTTTGCCTCAATGTGTGCAGGTTTCTGAGACTCAGAAACATTTGTGTAGAGTGGTCCTGAAGAGGAGCTTAACATGCTCATGCCAGAACCTCTCCACTGAACATGAACTCAGCTCCACATGGCTCTATGTACTATAATAGTTTAAAGTCATGCTCTCAAGAGTTTTGCCTTATATCCCAGATTCTCTGCTTTATTGTAGTCTTTGTTCGGGGCAGAATCCCTTATAATCCTAAATTGTATTTGAGCTGACAATCAATACTGCCTCTTCTTTTTCTTTCAGAGAGTATCTTTATGTTGTTTGGAGAGGATGCCAAGGCTTCCGTAATCTAGGAGATGAGTATTCTGAAACTATAGACTGTCATGAGTGGGAAGGGTGAAAGTATCTTCTGCTATAAATTAGAAAAAGCATCGAGAAAAAGAAAATTTCATAGGAAAAAACAAAAACAAATGGGAGTAGCAAACTTGATGTGATAATGTTTGGGGGGGAACTCAAACTGACCAAATGATAAAGGAAAATTTTCATTTAAATAGTTGATGCATTTAGCCCAGCTGGTGTGGGTCATTGAGCATTGACCCATGCACCAAGAAGTCGTTGGTTCTATTCTGGGTCAGGGCACATGCCCAGGTTGTGGGCCTGATCCCCAGGGGAGGGCATGCAGGAAGCAGCCCATCAATGTTCTCTCTCATCGATGTTTCTATCTCTCTCTCCCTCTACTTTCCTCCCTCTCTAAAAATCAATAAAGAAAAGAAAAATAGAAGTTGATGCATTTTACATACTGAATTTTAATGTCTAAGTGATGATTAGACAAGAAAATTCCATTTAGATTTTGTAAGGCTTAATTCAGATTTAAATAAGAATTACATAAGAATGTTATTCAATTACACTATTATGTTGTAATTTTAAAATGTAAATGTGATATAGCAGTCAATTTTGTAAGCAAATTGTGACCTAATTACTCAGTGGAATACTGTACAGCAAAGAGAAGGAACAAACTATCTCCACACAAAATTATGAAGATCTAAAGAAACCAGACATAAAAAGAGATATGCTGTATCTCTCCACTGATATAAAGATAAAGCTCAAAAACAGGCAAAGCTGATCCACTCCCCCAATTCTAGTGCCTGGGATGAACCCCTGTAGCGTTGTCTTTTGTAAAATGTCATAAAACAGAATTTCATAGTAAGTAGATCTCTGACTCTTACTTATACTGCCTTGTTCTCTTGATGTTTTGTACATTTGGATTATAAACTGATTGCAAGGAAGGAGTGCAACCTGTGGGAGTCTGAGGAGATCCACCCTCGTCTTTGTCCCTCCAGTAAAGAGTCACTAACCAGGGACACATTTAATTTGTTGGTTTAGGGTTTCCTAAGTGGCACTGCTTGTGTTATCTTGTGTCGTTGCAAAGCAAAAGCAGTTGTCCTAGTTCTAGTCTCTGTTTCTCAGAGGGTTCAGACTGAGTGGGGACCCGCATCTCGTCGTGCTTGTTGAACAGGCCCAAGACTGTCTTCTGGGCTTTTCAACGTCCAATCCCGTTGGCTTCAGGAATTAACGATTCTATTTCCAGGAAACACATAGTCAGGATTTCAGTTTCACATTCTGGTTTCCATTCCCTTTTCATTTTATATCTCCAAGGGATTTTCCTTATTTTCATACCAGCTTGCCAATGCCTCTTATGTATGTATGGATGTATTTTTATTTTTCATTCAAATACTTTTATTATACATGGAAGCTTATCTATTTTTATTTGTAAGAGAAAAATAACCAGTTTAAAGAATGTTCGCTTTATTTTATTGTTATTGTTATAAAGAGATCTGAGACATTTAGTTTGCTATGTGGGGTAAAACACAATTATTGTGAAAATTAAAAAAAAACAAAACAGAAATTTCACTTAAAAGGGAGTGAGGTGACTGGAAGACAGAACTCGCACGCACCTGTCATTCGACAAACACTACTGACCCTGATAGGAAGCCATGTACCTGTATCTCTGACAGGAAGTGGTTCTACTTGACTATCTCAGCAGGAGGAAGGAAAGACTCCTCTCTGCTCGGTAACAGATCAGCCAATGAGAAGTCACTATACCTCGGACTTTCACTTTCCTCCAATGAACTCTGTTTATGGCCAAGAGCTCCTCTGAGCCCATAAAAGAGCATTCTCTTTTGATTCTCTGGACATGCAGTTTTTTGCCATTAGACCACATATCCCAAATTTCAGTTCTTTGTTGTGCCCAAATAAACCAGTTTTTGCTGGAGAAACATGTGGCTGTCTATTTTTTACAGGTTGACATCATACAAATTATTTTAGGTGTTAAAGAGAGATAAAACATATAAACACATTTTAAACATAACCCAAAATGCTTGGTACATAAATGGTAAGACAAAAATATGAAAGCCAAAAATATGTTTTTATATGTGAAATCCAAAGAAATACAATATTTATATAAATTCAACAAAATGAAATGTCAGAAGGCTAAGAATAAATATATAATAACATATATGGAATTAAATCTTAAGTGTTAGAACTTTGAAAAATACTCAATATCTTTCTAGTATGGAAAAGGCAGCATTGTTACAAGACAATCATATCTTAAAATAGTTTTATCTATAATGTACCTAACAATTCCTTCTTTGTTTTCTTTACCCGAGGATATTTTTTCATTTATCTTCAGATAGAGTGGGAGAGAGAGAGGAAGGAAGAGAGAGAGAGAAACATTGATGTGAGAGAGACACATTGACTGGTTGCCACCTACACAACCCCGACCGAGGGTGGGGACAAACTGCAACCGTGGTACATGCCCTTAGTGGGAACCAAACCCAGGACTTTCTGGTCCATAGGCCGACACTCTAACTACTGAGCCAAACCAGCCAGGGCTCCTTCTAAATTTATGAAGTAAGAATGCTGGTGTTAGATTGCCTGAGTTTAAATACTTGCTCTATCATATTTCTACCTGTATGAACTTCAAAACATATATCATTATTCTGAGGCTCAGTCTCTTCAAAGGAAAACTAATAATTGTAATATCAACCTCCTAATCTGTTTAGGAGCTTGAATGAGAGAATATATAGAGAAGAAACAGCCTAATTTGTGGCACATAGTAAATGTTATCTATTGGTTTTGTGGTTAATTAAATTAGAAAACAAGAAAGCAGTTGGAGTCCAGGGGCTCACACTTCTCTGTGGAGTTAGACACACCTGTGGCAGGTCTGAGACGAGAGCAGACAACCAGCTGGCTTTCTGCTCTCATCTCCCAGTTGAACGGGTCCTGCTGGCAGACTCGAGGTTTAGCAGTGGGGACAGGCAGCCCAATGGGAAGCTTCAGTGGAATGATCCAATTTTATCTTTAAATTCTGACAGGCATGAAAGGCTTGAGAATGTTATAAAATTCTTTGTTCCTGTATTTCCAGACCTCGGTTGATCTTGTTTACTTCTCTGGGACAAAGCCAGTGGGATAAGGGGCATTGCAGTTATTCTTTGTGTTGAAATACTTGTTTACTCGAAGGAGAACTTCAGATATTCTTTGGCAAAGTATTCAAAAGGCACACACATTTCAGTGACCTCCAGCTGAACTAATGTTACTCCTTGGTGGGTGAGCTGCCTTTGTTGGTTCCTCCATTCATTACCTAGGATAAGCAGTGAGCATTTCTGTGGTCATGCAAATGTGATGATAAACCCTTTTATGTGCCCACATTTTAGTGGCCCTTTCTTCCCCATTAGTTATGCACGTGAACGTTGTGTCTTTGTTCTTTGTTCAGGTCTTAATTTAATACAGTCATCAATTCTCCTATTACTATCTATTAGCTTGTAGATTTCTAGCATGAGTTGAAGATAGCCTTTGACCTGTGGTGGAGTTATATTTTGCCTGAAAAGCAATTATTTACTCTAGCTTACATTTGCACAAAATAACAATTTGACCAATGAACAATGCTGTCAAGAAGAAATAAAAAACAACCAAAATAATAAGTCTATCTCTTTTAAGTTCACTTTACAATTTTCTTTCTGGTACCCCATGCTAATCTGTGTGTTTAAATGCAGCTGCCACCCGCTGTGGAAATCTTTTCTCAATATAACTGTTAATGGAATAACAGTTAAGAAATAAAATGGAATAACAGCTAATAAGAAATAAAAGCAAAACTTTATTAAGAAATATAACATCATTATGAACTCAAAGTGAACAATCTAGGCTGACAAAACTTTAAAATACACTAAGATACAAAAACCACAACTGGCTAATCTGATTATAATACTAATTGTAGAAGAACTGCCTCAGTTTAAAATGGAGTCTATAAAGTATCTTTTCAGGGAATATATATTTTAAAATAATATTGCTATGAGAATTTGCTACCATGTAATTGTTAATAGAGTTTACTGAAAATGCAAATTGGATGCTTTTTATCCACTGGGAGTTTCTCATTAAAAACATCATCCCCTCCTCCCTCTCCCCAAAACCTTCCTCTTTTTCTCCCTAGCTGTCATCCCTAAATGGTCCTTGTTCTTCCCAGTGAAATGTATTAACAAGATTGGCTACCCTGTGGTTTTTCATTTGTTTCCAGATCACTAATTCCTTGGGCTATTTTTGTAGGCTTTGTCTCAGCAGCATTCAGCATTGTTGACCACTTCCTTCTTCTTGAGAGACTGTTTGGCTTCCACTACACCAAACTCTAGATTTTTGTCTTCTCTGACCACTCCCTTTGTATCTCTTCTCTGTCTCCTTTACAGATGCACTTTCTTCTAAGCTAGAAATGTATGGAGTTCT
Source organism: Molossus molossus (assembly GCF_014108415.1). NCBI lineage: Eukaryota > Metazoa > Chordata > Mammalia > Chiroptera > Molossidae > Molossus > Molossus molossus. Next base: position 33,007,777 of record NW_023425351.1, on the reverse strand, counting down.
ATTGGTAGATGACTCTACATTTGACTTTTCATCCCAGATCTCTTCTTCAAGTTCCAGATCATGTATTCCATAATGGCTCTTTGAAATCATCCATAGATATTTCAAAGGTACTGCAAACTCATTACATTCAGAATGCAATGCATGATCCATTTTCCTAATTTTCAAGCTGACTTTCTTCTACTGACCCTGATCATGATAATGGCCCACACTCTGTTTAGTAGTAGAAATTCAAAAACAAGAATTAATCCATAACACTTCCCTCTCCTTCACATCATTTCTTTAATCTATTTGCAAGTTATTTTGATTTTACTTTCTAACAAACTCTGCAATCTGATGATGTTTCTCCATCACAACCAATACTTCACTAATCCAAGCTGCATCATTCTTCCCTAAATGGATACTGATGTATCTGTGGAAGTGCATCCATTAAATGTCTCCAATTCCATATTTACTCTGAAGCTAAAAATAAATTTTATAAATGTAAATTTTATGATAACAGTCTCTTATATACCACAGGCAATCCTTCAATAACTCCTCATAATCTTGGTACAAAGATAAAAGTACCATAATGTATGGCCAAGGGGTACCTTCATCCTCTGGCTGATAGTGATTCCTCCAGGTTTATCTCCTACTTGTTCCTCCAGGAACACTGACTTTATACTCACTGTCAGAACAAGACAACACTCAATAGGAAAAGCACACAAAAAGCATAGTTTATTCCTTTCCAAGCAAGGGAGAGTTGTAATTGCAATGCACAGTATCTCAACACAGAAAATGCTGATTTGATATAGGGCTTTAGAAAGCAAGGTGTTTTGGAAGAGGAGAACTTTCAGAAACAAAACTGTTCAGGGATTGGATAACTGTGGGCTGTGGAAGCATGGTTTCTGAATGGGGCTGCAGCTGATTGGCTTTCAGAAGTGTAAACTCTGGAATAAGGCTGTTGATGATTGGCTTTCAGAATAGTAACTCTGTTACTGATTGGTTGGCATTCAGAGGCATTGTTACTGAAACAAAGGCATGGTCGCCGTGGATTGGGCCAGATTCAAAGTATATTCTGGTGGTTAATAGTTCACAGCTTGGAATAGTGTTCTGAGAACAGTCTTTCTTTTCTTGAATTTGGAGATTAGGAAGTTTTTCTTTTTATCACTGATCTGCCTCCTATCCATTGAACATGCTAATGTTTCTCCATGGAATAGTCTTCCTACTTATTCTTCATTTCTCATCATACACAAATTTTCTGAGAAGTTGACGTTTTTTTCCTTTTTGGTCATAGAATTGTTGCTAATCCTGCACCCCACACACCCTTGTCTCTCTCCCAAACCAGACAATGAAGTCAGGGATGAAATAGGACCAGAAGAGTTCTGTGTACATGGCTATGTGCTGTACCACTCACATGGCTTATTCTCTTGCTGAAAGAAAAGCTAGTGACTTGAATTGTTGGCTTTTATGTTCTCTGGAGGCAGACAAGGGAGAGAGAAGCTGGACATGGAAGTTGATTCAGGTAACTTACAGTGGCTGCCACATGAGGTAGAGCAAGTAATAGGACAACAAAGATTTTTCCACAGGAAGCTGAAGGACAATAAATCTTGTCCTTATAATTGCAATTTTATGTCTGTTGGGAAGGTGGCTCCTGGTGTGTGTGTGTGTGTGTGTGTGTGTGTGTGTGTGTGTGTGTGAGGGAGAGAGAGAGAGAGAGAGAGAGAGAGAGAGAGAGAGAGAGAGATGGTGGCTGACAACATTTATTTTGTAATCACAAGCAGAATTAATTTGTATCCTAGGTTTTGTAGATGAATGTGAGCACTACTTCCACTGCGGGGATTAAACAAACAGACAAAGATTTAACCAAGAATCTGAAACATGAAAAAATAACTCGTTATTCTACATAACTGAGGATCTTGGAAACACGATGTGAGAGTTAACGCGAGAGTTTGCAATGTCTAAGACACAACTCTAAAAGTTTTATAGGTATTTAACTTTTAAATCCTCAAAACCAGCCTATGAGGTTTATAACTTTGTCACTCTCTTATTAATATGAGCAATCTCAGGTGCAGAGGGGAGAAAGGTAATTTTCAAAGTCACATAGCTAGTAAGTGTGAAGCCAGAATTTGAACCCAGTTGTGTGGCAGATAGAGATACCCAAATTTATGGGAATGAAGAAAAAAGTGTGCAATATGTATAAGCAGCAAATGACCAGAGACAGTTTATGGAATTTCCCATAGAGCAGTGCGGCCCATAAGCTTGAGAAAGTGTGCTGTGTAGCTATACGTGCCAACATAGCATTGGTTCAGTGGGCTGATAACTGAGGCATGAATGCAAACACAGGCACCTTACAGGATAACTTACAGATCTCCCTCTCTCTCTTCCCCTCTACTTTCTCTCTTTATCTAATTCTTCTGCTCCAACACCTTGATGCTCTTTCCTGCAGAATGTTGATGTAACAGATGTGATAGAAATAGTGGGAGGAGGGAATACTGAAATGTCTTTATAAAGTTTTTAATGCTTAAAGGTTTTCTAATAACTGATGTTTCCATATTACAATGAAATGGATCACAATTAAAGTAAAATAAAAAAATGTATTCAGTGGTCCTAGCCAAATTTTAGCTTCTCAGTAGCCATAAGTAGCTAGTGGGTACTATATTAGACAACATTTCTGTAATGCAGTGACTCTTGATCACTCGTAATAGTTATCACACTATCTTGTTAGCTTATCTCTGATCTTTTGTTCATAATTTTCTCTCAAAATATGACCATTTTCTCAATCCCTAATAAAAGGTCTGAGCCGGCGGGAGATCACATCCATAACACAAGGCCAATGTAGAGCAATATGGCTTTATTGCATGTGCCTGTGTGCAGGCGGGCTGAGCCGAAAAGGGTTCAGCCTTGAACAGCAGTTGGGGTATACGTTATATACTCTACTTTTAGCTTCCAGCTGTTCCTGCCAACGTACTCTGCATGGCCCATTGTCCACTTTGCAGTTGGACTGGTCTGGTATTTTGTCCTGCATCTGCTGGGTGATTCATTGCATTGTTGATAATCCAGATAATCCATACTCAACAGAAGGCTGGGCAAAGGTCATGCAAGCAATACATTTTTCACAGTTTCTGCCTTTTGCAAGCTTTTATCTTTGCCCTTTAAAATGTTACTAACCTGCCTTGCTGGTATGGCTCAGCAGTTAGAGTATCAACCTGCAGACCAGAGTGTCTCGGGTTCAGTTCCCACTAGGGGCACATGCTTTGGTTGTAGTTTGTCCTTGCCCCGGTTGGGGTCGTGCAGGTGGCAGCCACTTGATGTCTAACATTGATGTTTCTCTTTCTCTCTTCCCCCCTCTCTTTCTCCTGCTCTAACTGAAGATAAATGCAAAAATGTCCTTGGGTGAGGATAAAAAATAATAATAATAAAATGTTACTAACCCTATCACCTAATTCTGCCAAATTTTTTCCTTTCTAATTTTCAAACAGATTTTTTTTTCTTTTTTCTTATCAGGTGGAAAGATTTATTGAAAAAATATGACTCAGCATGGTATGCCTTCCTCTTCACAAAGACAGACAACCTGTGCTCTAAATGAATAAACTGATACTAATGGAGATGTGTAATTTGCACAGGATTCAATAATAGAGCATGGTATGCAAAGGAAACTATTTAAGTTCATTTATAAATTTTTCCATTGAAATTATTACTGGTAGAAGTGGGGTTCTTTGGGCACCACTGGAATAAAATTTTCAGAGGCCCTCATAGGAGGATGAAGTATTATAGAAAGGAAGCTTTATTTTTGTGGAATTACATCCTTAAGTTTCCAAGGTCCCATTTTCCCTTGTTCCGCCATGGAAGAAGTGTAGTTGTGACTTTAATAGTGCTAGAATTAGAGTCAGCGTCCAGAGTTTTTGCTCCATGTTGGAGCAGTGTCCAATCCAGCATCAGGCTAGTTTAGCTTGTGTTCCCTGCTATAGCCCATCGGTCCATTACATATGGGATCTGCACAGCCCATGGCTAAGGAGTAAACATGGGTGAATGCATGGAAACAGGAGTGAGAAAGCCCCATGAGCCAAGACCAAGGGAGAGATTTCCTTTGTTTAGGGGATTAACCATCCCCAAATTTTTGAGGGCTTGCAGTGGCCATGCTTATTCTGGCCAATGATCTCTGCTCCAAGTGTGACTGACAGACACCTTCCCTGGCCACCCCAACTTCTCTGCACATGTGTCTGTCTTCCCTTTGTTAGACCCCCTTCCCCCAGTGTTTTGCAGAGGATGGTCCCGTAGTTCCCTGGGGAGTTAGAAATTATAGCTTCCTGGTGAAACTGCCAAACGACATGCCTATAATGTCTGGCCTTCCCTTTGCTTCTTTTCTATTATTAATAACTAGCTAATTACAGTGGTATCAGAATCAATCTTGTTTTGAACATATTGTATAACAAAATTATTTTATAATTAATAATGAATACTTAACATAAAGGAACACAAAACAACTTTACTTATGTAGTGTCCTAAAAAATACTTGAATGAATCTTGGTTGTAGACTCATTTCTTTTTTCACTCTGCAAATTTAAAGTTATTGCAGAAAGAAGGTATCATTACATAAATGGAGTGTCAATGGGCTTTATAGGCATAAAATAATGGCTCATTAATCATCGGGGGTAATTAGTAACTCTTGATTACACTTCTCTTAAGTCACTAGTTCTTATCATACTGTGGCACATGGCCCACATTCAGTACATTTTGATGAATGCAATCATATCGATGCAATTGATAACACTTGGAAACATTTTCCAATAAGCCATAAACATCCTAGAAAATGAAGTTTTTCTGCTAAACCGTTTGACAGTGTCACCATTGGAATTAAAAAACCTCATTAGAAGTCGACAAAATCATTCGAAGATGTTATTTGGCTTAAGCTACATTTAAAAGCACACTAAATTATAATTATTGTTTATAGAAAAGGTATTTTACATGTCATCTGTTCTAGCAACAACAGTAAGTTAATAATTGATCAGTAAGAAGATAAAAGATGTACTGCCAAGATTTCTCTCTTTGTTTAATAATTTTAAATGAATATTACAAATGTTTGTGGAAATCATATCCAATTTTACTGAAATGAACATATGATTTCAAAAATAGGGTTGTTCACATTAAGTGAATTTCAAAACATGAGGTGTTCCAGTTTTTTTATTTTTAAACAAGACGTTTATTAAGATTGCATTCTATTCCTCCATTTAAGAACTTTATTTTTGTTGTTGCATTTTGGATTATTTTGACTATTTTATGAACTCCACTTAATTTTATTTCAGCTTCATTTGTAAATAGTCAAAATGATAAACCTCTTTGAGGCTAAAAGAAAGCTTCATTATAATCTTCTATTCTTGCCAACCCATCCACTTTTCTCACTGTTCATCTTAGGTTTAAGTCAATAATGAGACAAGCCCATTTTTAGAACCCTTCAAAAAGGAATTTTCCATTGTATTTGATAAGACTTTCTGATATTAAATTGGTCTCAAAATCAAATTTTGGCAAAAAGGTAGATTTACAAGCAGAAGACATGGGTTGCAGACCAACTTTGACCCTTGTGACCTGTAGAGTCTCATGATTTCACAAAATAAGCACAATAACGCTGCCAGGCATTTCCCACAGGATTGCTATGAAAATGACTTGCACATTCTATATTAAGATTTTATTATTATTTTACAACATTTCCCAGTGTTAAAGAGGATTGCATTATAATTATAATAACAAATTAGTTGTGTGGTTTTAAAAATTCTCAAAGAAAATCTTTCTAGATATAAACCGTTCTAATGACTCACATTCATTTGGCAAGCTAAATCTAGATTTAAAAATGGAAGTTTATTGTTCTTTAAATAAGCCAGTAATAAGAATTTCTAAGGAACTGATGAATAAAGTCTCTTGGACTCCCAGTCAAGTACAAAAGCAGAAGCTAGTCTACTTCCTGTTATCTTTGAGAGGCTTACATTTTTGTAAGGGAAGTTTCACCAGGGTGATTGTCTTAATTATTTTTATTTGAGTAACAGTACCTAATGAAGCACTTGGGATTGTTACCTAGCTCAGTAGGAGAGAAAATAATAAGGCATCTGCACATCTTCTGCCTAGAAATCATGTCCTCAGTTACTTTGTTTCTTCCTCTTTTATCGTGGTGTGAAGAGTGGAAAGGAAGTCTCACAGAGCGGTAACCTGGTTTTACCCTGCCTCTCAGGACTCTGCAGTTTGCAAAAGAACATTTCTCAGTTTAAAAATTTATATATATATAGTAATTTAGTGTGGATTTAGATTCTCTTTGATCCCCAGACTTTGAGGAAGGAGAAGACACTGATGGTGACAGAGCTCATGAGGCCGACTCAGGTGGCCAAGATGACATCCTTCTGGTAGGATGCTTCAGAGAGAGTCCTCTGCACGGTCAGCAGGGAAAGAAATTCTTTTTATCCTAAACAACAACAACAATAGTCTTTCCAAACATATTATAAAATGTTAAGCTCATTAGGAAAAAATGCAACACAATGGTGGAGTCTGAATTTTTCTTTTCCCTTTTCATCCATTCTAGCGTTTGATGATTAGAAAATTGAGGGGAGTCTATGTGCCTGTGTGTGAAGCACAGGGAGGGGCGTGGCAGGGAGAGACTATTTTGAGAATGTGCGTTACTCTGTTCTGTTAGAAAGGGTCAGTGTGCCGGGGTAAAGAGTCCATTTTCAAACTTGAAAGATTTATTTTCCTAAACAGTTCATTTCTGGAAAGGAACTTGCAAGCAGGGGTCATCAAGAAAGTTCTTTTTCTATGATTTCAAAAGAAATGGGTGTGATTTTTTTCTGAGTTAAAAATATAACATTCCCCAAGATATGTAATTTCAAAGCTTTCCTTCATTATCCTTCAATGCCCATTGTGACATTTTCTTATATTGCATCAGTGTGATAACCAGGGATTCAACCCATCTGTCTGAATTAGGGATTTTAGCGTTTTCCTTTTGTTCTTGAAATAGTTTCCTTCAGGACTTTTTAAATGTATTTTTCTGCTGATTTGTGCAGAGCTCTCATTGTCCAGCTACTGTCTCACTCTTTGCAAGAAAGAGAAAAGAGTAGTGCCCTTAAACTGATTAAAATAATTTTTTAAAGAAAATGTTAAAATTTTAAAATAATTAAATATATGTTAAAAGGGTAATTTGTATGAATGGGAAGAGATGGAATAGAGAAAATAAAGCAACCAATGAAAAGTGTACATTCTCCCATTTAGAGGTATGCATCAGTGCAACGATATTTAAAGTATATTTATCCATAGTGGCATTGATAGACATAAAAATACATATATGCGTATTTCTCTTCAAATATATATACTATATATATTCTCTTCAAGTATAAATACTATATATATATATTAATATATATATATATATATTTATATATATATATATATATGAAAGGAAGTCTGTGAAATTGTATTCTTGGTCATTTTAACTCAAAATTATTACTGCCTTTTACTCAATCATTTTCTCACAGAGTTTATGGCTTGTTTTACTAATTGACTTCCAAAAGAAACTAAACCTGTCTTTTGTCAGTGTTCTGTTACTTAAAGAAGTTTGACTTTCCTGATTAGTTGGATAAAGGAATATTTTAGCTAGAATGGAAGTCCGCAGATCATAGTGACAGGGGTGAAGAGGAAGATCAAATGTTATCTTCACTTGAACTGGAATTAGAGACTGTAGTTCTAGAGTACAAATACGTCCTTCCCATCCCCCACTGTCCCCTTCCTCAGATATTTGCAAAAACCTCAAGAAAATCATATGTGATGAGTCTCATCATCTTAGTAAGATGAGGATTTGGATTCTTTCTTTCTTTTTAAATTATAGTTACGTGCAATATTATTAGTTTCCATATAGGGATTTTATGAAATGATCACCATGACAATTCTGTTCACTTTTTTTTTTTTTTTAAATCCTCAACCGAGGACATTTTACAATTTTTGGTTCAGATAGAGCGGTAGGGAGAGAGAAGAAGAGAGAGAGAGAGAAACATCGATGTGAAGGGACACATCGAGTGGCTGCCACCCGCACGACCAACCAGGGCCGGGGACAAACTGCAACCGAGGTACGTGCCCTTAGCGGGAACCGAACCCGGGTCTCTCTGGACCGCAGGCTGACGCTCCAACCGCTGAGCCAAACCGGCCAGGGCTCTGTTCACTTTTTGATACCATACAAAGTTATTGCCCTGGCAGGTTTGGCTCAGTGGTTAGAGCATCGGCCTGCGGTCCAGAGAGACCCGGGTTCGGTTCCCGCTAAGGGCACGTACCTCCGTTGCAGTTTGTCCTCGGCCCTGGTTGGTCGTGTGGGTGGCAGCCACTCGATGTGTCCCTATCATGTCAATGTTTCTCTCTCTCTCTCTCCCTCCCACTCTATCTAACAAAAGATGGAAAAATGTCCTCGGGTGAGGATTAAAAAAAAAAACACAAAAAATAAAAACAAAGTTATTGCAATATTTATTGACTATGTTACCTATGCTGTGTGTTACAGCTCCATGACTTATTTTACAACTGGAAATCTATACCTTTTAATTCCCTTCACTTTTTTTTTTTTTACCTACCTATCTCCCACCCCCTTATATTAATTATAGTGATTAATGCTTAGTGATGTATTTTTATTTTTGACATGAGTGTATAAGTACTACCTATATTAGTGCTGGTAAGAACAGTAGTTTCTTAGTCTCTTAGATTGTCATGGAGTCAGTTTATTAAGCATCTAATATGTATTTCTTTGATCTAATATATGGAAGCCTTTGGGCTATTTGCTGTTTAAAGGGCACTTAAGCTGTTCTTACCTGGGACAGATATTGGTCTAACATGGTGATAATCTACAGTTGCTTCAGCAGTGCTTTTTTAGTTTGAGGAATTTATTAAACTGGAATTGGAATGCATTTATATATCTTTTTAAACCTCTCTTCTAAGTCCACATCCTGTACATTGTACTTTTTTATTTTTTAATCCTCACCTGAGGATATTTTTCCATTTATCTTCAGATAGAGTGGGAGGGGGGGAGAGAGGAAGAGATGGAGAGAGGGAAGGGGGGGGAGAGAGAGAGAGAGAGAGAGAGAGAGAGAGAGAGAGAGAGAGAAACATCAATGTGAGAGAAACACATGGACTGGTTGCCTCCCACATGACCCTGACCAGGGCTGGGGACCCCACCGCAACTGAGGTACGTGCCCTTGACTGGAATCAAACCTGCAACTCTCTGGTCCACGGGCCAATGCTCTAACCACTAAGGGAAACTGGCCAGGGCTGCACTTTCTTTAATTCATTTCAGTCAATGCACAATGGAGTCAGATGTGTGGAAGAAACAACACAGACCTGGATCCCACTTTATTTTATGGTGTGGTCTCAACACCTAGTAGTGAAGATTAAAGAAAAACCTTCATTCCCCTCCCTTCATATTCCCATGGTGGAGGACATTAGCTAGACTAACACATGTGACTTCCCTTTCTACCAATCTTCATTCTTTCATGAGGAAGGAGGAATGACCTAGCATGTTGATGAGTCTCAGAGAAGAAAGGGTGTGCATAGATCAGTTCTCCTAGTCTCTAAACCAGGATGTGCCCAGAGGACACTGTGCCCCTCATTCCTGTGTTGTTGGCAGCCTCATAAATGTTCTGATGTAGTCTGTTGAATTTGAGTTTTGGTGGATAAGATTAACGTTCTGCAGCAAAACCTTAGTATTTCATGTGTTAAGTAATATTATTCATAGTAAACATTTATTGAATGATTATTATTTGCCAGCTTTGACATTGTATAATGAAGAATTAAAGTAAAAAAAAAATGATATACTTATAATAGAATTATACTCCACTAAGAGATACAGGGAAGTCGATGACCCAGCCATCTATCTCTGAATGAGGGCTAGGAAAGAGGCCACAAAACAGACTGTTAGTGTATCTATTTATGTTCTAAATTTTGCCATAATCTCAATCATTAAATAATTTCATTTATTATTTTACTTTGGGTTTGTATTCACTTACAGAACTTAACCAAGGCCTGACGTCATGTCGCATATTCAACATGCTATCTGAATACTAGAAAACCACATAAACACCCTGCCTCCTCATAGCTCATCATCGGTCCTGACCTGCAGGATCTTCCAGAACCTGGTCCTCATCACTGTCACTGTCCAGGGCCTCAGGGTCACCGGAAGGGTACACATTAACTTGTTTTATTGCTTATATATGATTCTCTGATCCATACCCATTTTCTTTTTGTCCTGTCCTTGCTTTTCAGACTGGCCTCTTAATATTAAGAATTGAATTGTGTCCACAGATCCATATTAATTGTTAGTGACTTAAATAATGATTTTATATAATCTATATAATATAACATATGATATACTAAAATTAATGTATGGATTGAATCTTCCTCTGCCAATGGATCATAGAGCATTAGATACATGTATGTATGGTATATTCAGCTTTAACATCTTCAGAAATCTCCATACTGACTGTCACGTTGGTAACTGTAAGGCCAAGTGGCCATATATAATTTACTCTAAAAATTTGGGGTTCCTCTTTGTTTTTTCTTTTGCAGAACTAGCAAATTTCCTTTGAAAACAAGATTTGAGTTATTTCATGGCTAGTCTAGGATACCCATTATTTTGGCCAGGGGTTATCCTAGGTCAAGGATCTACTGTCACTAAGGTGTGACTCATTTACTTTGAATGTGTATGGCACATGGCTATTCTCATTTGAATATCAGTTGAGCTTTATGACAAATCTTCATTTTCTTTATTATTTTAGATGCTAAAGAGTTTTTTTTTTGAAATGACATCAAATTTTATCCATTTTAAATTTATTTTGTCCATGTTCATATCCTTTTTTATTTCTGGAAAGTAGCTACTTTTAATAATAGAAGAGTTTTGGTTTCTATCACCATGGATTTTCAGATTTTTCTATGGAGATTTAAATGTATTTTCTTAATAGGGGTGGCAGTGACATTTTATTTTCCTCTGTTATCTGCAACCTTATGACTCTAGCTTTTATGAATTGAATGGTTAGTATAATTTTTTCAGAAATTAGCTCTTTTCTAAAATGAGGGAAGTGTTCTTAAGTCAATAAGGTATATGGCAAACCTTAAACACATCTAAATTACATCAGATTGTTACAACGATATCATAGAAAGAATAAATTTTTAAGCTTGTTTCACATTCTAAATGCTCAGTAAACATTGCTAATGAGAGACCATTTAGTGCAGTGGTTAGCTGTCTGGCCAGTCTTGGGCAACCAGCTCTGACTAAACACATATTGGACAAGTCATTTAACTTCTGTGTAATTGGAAGTTGTTCAACTATTCTAAAGTGGTGATAGCAACAATCTCAAGAGATAATTAATTAAATCAGTTATCCAATTACTTGGATGAATTAGCTGGATGATTTAATGTATTCAAAGTACTTAGCATTCAATTTAGTGTGAATATTTGGGATTACATAACAAATGTTCAATGGTATTGATGAGGATGACGGGGAAAATGATAATGTATTCCTTCCTACTTTTGATTAAAGTAGGAAAGAATACACTGGAAATGTTGATGAACTAGGTTGGCTTCAGCTCAGACTAAAATTAATCTTCCTTCCCCCACATTAGGAGTCCAGGATGCTTGTCCGTCTATTGAGATTTCATCTCTGCTACGATGGACAAATTTCTCCCCCTTGGCTCTAGATATATGGTAAATGCAGAATAGAGAGCAAAGATAAAAGATGGGTTAGAAGTAGAGATTCTAGGTTAAAAAATGAGAATCAAATGATGAGGGGTGTGTGTGGAGCAGGCAGATTTGAGACAGGTATTAAAGTTACCAAGCTAAGAAAAGAATTTGAGTGTAACAAAGACAAAGGGCTAAGTGTTACAATGCTTCCCAAAATTTCTAGTTTTACATAAATGTTAGTGTGCAATGTACTTTCAGATAAAAATTGAGGGTTCTTTCCTGGCCTGTGTGACTCAGTAGGTTGATCATCATCCCACGCATGAAGAGGTCACTGCTTTAATTCTGGGTCTAGGCACATGGCTGGGTTGGGGGCTCAATCCGAAGAAGGGGTTGTATAGCTGGCAGCCTATTGAGGTATATCTGTTTCTCATGGATTTTTTTTTCTCTCTTTCCCTCTCCATTCCTCTCTCTCTAAAATCAATACAAATATACATTTTTAAACAATTGAGGGATCCAGCTCAGTATTTTTAAAACTTCATCATAAAGGCATGCTTAGTACAATATCCATTACATAGAGATTTGTAGCAAATATTTAACATATATTGCTGATTAACTATTATTTAAGTAACAAAAAATTGAAAGTAGAAAATATGGTACAAAGAAGAATGGCAATTCTGCGTATAACAAGAAGGATAAAAATTATTATCCATATGATCTAATACTGTGACATGTAATTTTGTTTTCAATTCCAATATATTTTTGTTTTATTTTATTTTAAAAATAATTTTCTTTTGAATTCTTGATTTATTTATGGTTATTTCAAAGGCATTTCTCTTATGGAGACACTATGAATTATAAAGACAAAGTTAAAAGAAATTTTTAGCTTAATTTAGATTGTTACTAGTTGACTCTTTCAGACCCAGCTGGCCTTTTTGATAGACAGACAGACCCTAAGGTGACCCCACCCCCTATGATTTCTGCCTTCTGATATTCATGCTCATATGAAATTCCATCTCCTTGAGTGTGACTTTCTTCTAACCCCTGAATTCTATAAACTTGATGACACATCATGCCCATGATTTTGCTACAGTATATAAGACATGATCTTGCTGGTCAACTTTTTATTCTATTGCTGGATTCAAAGAAACAAATTCCCATGATGTGAAAGGACTATGGAAATATCATATGGCAGGAACTATGAATGGTTTGTGAAACCCAGAGTGGCCTCCCGCTGAAATCAATGAAGAAGCTGGGAGACGGTCATGGCAACAAGGAGCACAGCTCAACTTCAGTTACCGCTTTGGGAGACCCTGAACCAAGGACTCACTAAGACATGCTTGGAATCTTGACCCATAGAAACTTTGAGATAATAACTGTGTGTTTTTTTAGGCTGCTGGGTTTGTGCTATTTTATTATGTAGCATAGAAACTAATATGGCCCTTTCATTATTTAGACTTATTTCTTATTTTATTTACAGAACATTTTCTTGGACTATAGTTTAAAAATATTCTCTACAATTGTTTTGTTTTTCTTCTTCAAGATCTTCAATTCTGTGAACATTGGATCCTTTTTAGTTGTCATTTCAACCATTTTCTCTTGACCACTTTTCTTTTTCTCCCCTTGATTGTTTAATCATTTTTATTCTATGATCTTTATTAAGTTTGCTTTCAAATATATTGATTTTGGGGTGCCTCAGAATTTAATCTTTATTTCAGTCATCTTTTTCTTTCCCAAGTTCAGTTATCTCTCAGTCCATTACTTCTTTTCATCTTACTATTTGTACTGTTAGTACTTGAATTTCTAATTTGGTGTTTTCGTCTATTCCTAAATGTTTCTTTGATGATATCTAACTCACTTTACATAAAATTTTAGAAGAGCTTGAGTTTAAAACTTATAGCAGAATTACTTAGGTATAACTTGGCTCCTTGTTACTCTCAAAGAAATGTATTTCTCACTGCTGGAACAATGTCATATGCTTGGTGTGAAATAAAGATGACTGATAAAATTCTCATACACTGTTGCTATCAGTGTGAGGACTTGTTCTGCTGCATATCTTTGTGTAAAAAAAAAATCAAAAAACAAAACAGGGTCTCTTGGCAAAAGTTAATGAGTGTGAAACAGACTGGTGGGTAAATAGCTAACAATAAGAACTGGAATATCCATTGACTCAGGACATTCCATTTACTGACAATTTAATTGAGTTTCAAAAAGTGTATAGGGAGAAAGGGGGCTCAGTATAAACTTTCTTTGTCAAGCATATATTCTTTGACTAATTTTTAAATGTTAAAATTCTCTAGACTACTTTTGCTTTCTAGTGAATCTGATTCTAATAAAAGGAACTTTGATTTAAAGCAAGCAGAATGAGAGTCAAAATTTTATCTAAAATAGCAAATAGACTATAATTTCAAAGGTCTGTTAAGTGGCACAGTATGCTGGTGTGTGTGTGTGTGTGTGTGTGTGTGTGTGTATGTGTCCTCACCACCTGGGTATTACCTAAGATTACTTCTCATTAGACTTAGCACTAAAATTGCTTTTACCTTATTTAAGCATAATAGCATTGAAGTGAATTACAAAGAAGTTAAATGTTTTATTGTTTTCCTATTGAAACTTTAAACCACTTTTATCAAGGAGAAAATTGACAACTTTTTGTAACTAAAATTGTATTTGAGACTTATGTTCAGTTTTTCACTATCAACAAATTTATTATCTTTTCTGGACAACATAAATGCACTTCATAGAAGTTTAGTGTTTTTATTATTTTTAGTGTGAAGGGAGAATGTTGGTAATAGGAACATTTCACTGCTTTATCTTTTGACATGCCTAATTTCTAGATTACTTCATAATTTTGACTCATTTGGAGAAGAGGTGCAGCCTTTTCAATCTCTCTTCTCTTCTTTGAAGCCTTTCCTTTTTGTGTCCTCTGTTCCTCTTTCATCTTCAGCTCCATGCATTGCAGCTGGTGTTTGAAAATGACTAAAATATTGAAGAAATTTAGTGTTTTGTAAAGTACAAAGTTTAGAACAATATATAAAATTCCAGCTTGCATAAAGAGTTTGCTACAAATATATGTGTATAATTTGCAGAATTATTAACCAGTGTCAGAACTTTTCTATGAAATTATGTTCAATGGCATTATTTTACTTTCCGGATAATTGCATCTTTGTTAGTTTTTTCAACTCTCCACTGTTTAGAATACTGTGGAGGAGCTTTAATGGTAAAGTGTGTAAGGCAAATTTGATTGCTTCCCTCCTAAACTTTTATTTCCTGGAAGAACTGAATTAAGCATGCTTTTCTTTTTCATTGACCCGAAGTAAAAATTATCCTTGTAAACTAGACTCCATTTTCATAGAATATCCATTTTATTTTCTGGAGTGGATTGTAAGGGAAAATGTATCTCAGGAACTGTTGAAAGAAGTTAAGAGAAAAAGAGGGAAAGGGGTATTGTAGTAATTTATATATATGACTATTTTGTTGTTGTTGAAGCCCTTATGACCATTATGGAACTTCACTGAACCACAGCCAGCTACTTCAAATAATATATTACAACAGCATGCGGCTCATGCTTGTCATTTTTAATTTCTATAGTTGGGCATCTATATCTTAGCAAAGTCTCGGCTCACTAGCACACTGAGCTATGTAGTGGCTATAATCTGAATCAAAGCACAATTGCAAAAATGTCAAACATGATGAAAAAGAGAAAATCACTACAAAGGAGAATTCACCACGGTAACTCTGCAGTTCCCAACGCAGAGGCCTGGTAGCCTCATCAAAGATACAAGAGATGGAAAAGGCCTATTAGGTCATCAAACCTGTCCCCTTACCAAAGGAAGAAAATGAATTCGAGCCACCCTATCTGCTGGCTTCAAACCCAATTCAGGATAGAAAGGACCTGCTGCTGCTCTTGATACATTATTTTATGACACTGGATGTCATTTATACAAAAAAAAAAAACTGAACTGAATTGTCTGCCCCCAGCATCCGAGAATCACAGAATAGGCTTTAAGAGCTGGAAGGTACCTGAGCCCAGCCTCCTCATTTTAGAGAAGAGTACTCTGAGGGCCTGAGAGGTTAAATGACTAGCTCAAATCCACAGAGCCACTCACAGCTGGACTGGTATTAAAACCAAAAGTTCCAGAGCTTTCTAAACTGCTGTTTCTAGCAAATCAATTATGTTTGTTAAAAAAAAAAAGGTCTTGATAAAAATCTATTCTATACTTTATACTTAACACATTTGGATTTAACTTATTTATTTCAATGACTTCATTTTTAA
This sequence comes from Molossus molossus, assembly GCF_014108415.1. NCBI lineage: Eukaryota > Metazoa > Chordata > Mammalia > Chiroptera > Molossidae > Molossus > Molossus molossus. The sequence continues at coordinate 32,991,843 of NW_023425351.1, read as the reverse complement.
AATTCTAACTTTGAAGTGTCAAATCTAGGTCTTCACTCTGCAAACATGAATTCCCACCCTGACATTACCTCCAGGGAGAGCCTTTCCATAGAGCTCCAGCTCCCTCTTCTCTGCTGGGCTCAGAGCGATCTAAAGAGAGAGAACAGCTTCACGGGTTGACTGTAATCACCTTGTTCCCCCCTTCCCCGAATAGCCATTGGATTCTATTGTGATAGATTTTACTGTTTCACCAGTGGAGAAATTGGAAAGAGAGAGGGCCTCGGAAGAGATGTGGCATTTACTGAGGATTTTTGTGCCAGGCGTATTTTAGAATGAAGGCCGTCAGATGCCTGCAGTGTCCGGACAGGTAAGATGAGTGGAGTCAGTTGAGCTAGACGCAATCAACTCAAAACCCAAGAGAGAGGGACTTAGTGCCAATATTGCCAGACCTTATAGTTTTTCAAGAGAAGCTGGCATTTTTAATATTTTTTTAGAAAATTTCTCATTTCAAAACATCAGGTTAAATAAAGCAGTTGCAGATATGGTCCACAGAGGTGATGTTGTCATGGGCATGTGTACATTATAGCATGCCATTCTTAGAGCTATGCTAAATATTTTCATAAAAACTGAGAGAACTCAGGTCCTGAGTTTAATAAGTAATTTGTTAGAATTAATAAAAGGAAAATCTGAGGAATAAGTATTATTTAAACCAATTTATGTAGCACATCCTATCTCATGCAAGCTCTCAAAGTAGAAAGAAATAGTATTTGATTTGAACCTTTAATGTCATATTTGTTAATAATTTAATTAGTTTGTCCCTTTTTAGAAGATTTTTTTTTCTGAGTGATGTTGTTAATGTTTACAAACTATAGCTAGGGGTTTTAGTTAATAATTGGATTTTCTTTTAGAATTTTAAAAACATATAACATTAACACAGATTCAGGTCCTCCCCGATCTGAGTTATTTTGAACAATATTATTCAGTTGATAAGAAATCTTTATTTTTAGTAGTGAAGAATCCATCAATCTCTCCACAGGGAAGAACACACCTGGAGCTTGGTGGTTTATTAGCTTAGTAGTTCTAGAACCTTTGTGCATGTCAGAATCCTATGGTAGACTTTTCAAAGCGGACTGCTGGTCTCTACCCTTGAATTTTCTGATTCAGTAGGACCTGGGTGGGGCTTGATAATTATTTTAAATAATATTCCAATAATAGCTAAATTTCTATAATGCCTTTACTGTGCCAGATTGTGCTCTCAGTTTCTGAGTTATTCATTTAATCTTCATAAATATCCTATGTCTAATCCCCATTATCCAGATAACAAAATGAGACACAGAGAAGTAAAGTAACTTTCCCAAGTCATGAAAGCTAGCAGGAAGAAGTGGTGTTGGTATTTAAGCTCAGGTAACCTGAGTCTGAGCACACACTGCCCCCATATCACACACTTCCTCTCAAGATCATGACTACTCTCCATCAATTATCTCATTCCATGGGCCCAGCCTGCATCCGCGTAGGAAGCGTATTGTGAATTAATAGTTGCAGATGTCTTTAGTAGGCAGTCTATTGTTGAGCACATTTACTCAAATCAAAGTTGTTATACAAGTCTGATAATAGATGCTGAAAGCCAACTGACTCAAATAAATACCATCAGTACTTACTTCTTCACTGAATTGTATTTTGTGAGTGGAAAATGAACATAGTTTAGGCTGCAATCAGCGCAACCACAGAATGGTTTACTTTACAAAAAGCATTTTTGGAAAATAGTGTTCATCATCACATCACCATTTCCTATGGTAATACTCATAAAGTGCCAGTTGATAAAACTTCTGCTCCCTTCTCTCTCTCTTGAAGTCTTTACAGTGTGCGTGTTGTATGTGTCTGGTCTTGTGTTTGTCTTTATGTCCTCCTTCATCCCTGTCTTTCTCTTTTTTTTTTTTCTTTTTAATTTTTCTATAAATGTTCTTGGAACACTGTATATACAGGAATTAGACAAAAAAATGTTGCTTTGGACCATTAGTCTACTTATTCTGTCACGTGATCATTTTAGTGTTGTTTGAAGCGCTATTTTGGAGGCAGACATAATCACATTCTACAGTTCCTCACCTTATTAACTGACAGAGCACTATTTCTATTAGACAATTGATCCTGGGCAGATGAAGCCATTAAAAACAGGGCTAATTAGCTGAAGAGGGGAGTCGGTAATGCAGGCTGCCTCACTTCCTTTTATGCTTAGGGAAGTTGAAGTCCCAGACAAATAATAATTGATATGCAGTCTGCCTTAATTGTGGTTGTTAACAGCCAGTATTATAATGACAGGCTGACAATTTCTGTCTAGCCTATTGTATGTTTGTTTCAGAATCTAAGAACCACTGGGTATTCTTTTTGGTTAACCCAAACCTCATAGAATGCATTTTATAATGTCCTAGAAATAAAAATTCAACAGCTACACCCCGTTTATGAGCTATTTGTACATATTTCCACTGTTAGATATTTATCTGGGATAAGCATGGTGCCCAAAACTATGTGGACTTATAGGATGGTGTGTTTGGATAAGAAACAACTGGGTTAGAGAAGAATAACTCTCTCTCTCTCTCTCTCTCTCTCTCTCTCTCTCTCCCTCTCTCTTCCTCTCTCATTTCCAAATACCAACTTAGGTATAGATACTAATTTGACTCTATCCATTGTAGCACAATGCTGTATGAAACCATCTAAAGTAGTGAAAACTCTTTAATTCCTTTCATGCATGATCCTAACAAATATATCTATTTATGAACTGAAAGTTGTCTTGATTTTGGGATACATTTAGTAAATACCTGATGAAATCTCAATATCACTATTGGTTTTAACACTGTATGTCCCAAGCAATCCCCAGGTCTTCTATTAACTGATACAATATTAATTTAATTGTTTCAAGAGTAGATGTGGATAGTTGTTCCTCAATATGATATCCTTAACAGAATCATATTAGGCCTGAACACCAAGTTTCTTTTCTTAAAGACTGTTCTTCCCAAAGGTTTCCTTCCTTTTTCTATCCTTTCTACAAAAGACATACATCGGAAATGATTTATGTCACCATGGAGACAAAGAAGAGGTTGCCTGAAATGAGGGTGACTTGCTTGGGAGTTCTGGTCCTGTTTGGGACCCCAACAGCTGAGGGGACTGGCATCTTGGCATCTGATCTGTCTGCAGCCTTTTCTGTTGATGCTACTGGGGAGGGGAAGTTATGAGGTAGATTATGTTGTTGGAATCTGTGGAGTTGAGAGGAGCACATAAATAACCTCCTCTACTTCATCCAAGCAAACAATCAAACACACTTTTCCTCCAAGCCTATATCAAACAAAAACTCTATCAAACTAAAAAGCTTCTGCACAGCAAAGAAAATAATCAACAGGGTGAAAAGACAATCGACAGAATGGGAGAAAATATTAGTAAGTCAAAAGTCTGATACTGGGTCAATCATCAAAATATAGAAAGAACTTAATATCGTTCAATAACAAAAAAAATGTAATAACTCTATTCAAATGGGCTAAGGACTTGAATAGACTTTTTAAAAAGACAATATACAAATGACAATAGTTACATAGAAAAATGCTCACCATCACTAATCATCAGGAAAATGCAAATTAAATCCACAAAAAAATATCATTTCACACCTGTTAGAATACTGGTAAGATACCTCGGGTTTATTTTAATAAGCAGCCCTATATTAGAAATGTACCAATTTTTAACCATAAACAGAATTTATAACTGTGTTCTCTCTGTTCATAGTTTTTTGGCATTATCTCACTAGATATTTTATTCTTTTATTCATTTATTCACCAAGTGCTTATACCAACTATGTGTCAGGCACTGTTGTGGGCCCTGGATACACAGTAGTGAGAAGATACACACAGTTCTTGCCCTTTTTCAGCTATAGTCTTGGATCTTGCTGTTTGTCCTTTCTCTAAAGTAGGACAAGGTCGAACTTTTCCTGTTCCTGGTCTAACAGTGACTGGTGCATCATATATGCTAAATACACAGATTACTTTTTCAATGAGTAAAAGCATAAATGAAACTATATTAGTAAAGGTATCTACAGAGCATTTAACTAGCTGAACATATTTTATGATCACATTAGAAACAAAATGAGTTAGATTATTTTTCCATACACCTTTCCTGAATTCAGATTTGCCTTTGGCAATTGGCTATTTATTATTCAAAGACAAAAATGTCATGTAAGATCTAACCTTTGTAAGATTAATCTTTTAATCTTTCTTTGAATTTTTTTCTATAGATTTATTCAAAATATCCAGATCTAGTTTTGCCTTTTTCTTTTTTGATGGGAGTGCCTATACATTATTGTTTCATCATCATCATCAACAACAACAAAAAAAGTATGGGGTTATCAATAATAAATAGTGTGTTAATTAAATCTAATGTTTCTAGTGATACTGGCAATTTTTATTTTGAGTAAGAAATATCATAACTTAAGTAATGCTAAAGTAAATAAAGGAGAATATAATAGAAATTGTATAAAAATATGCAATATTTCTTCACATATGGCAGAAGGAGTGGAAAAAGGAAAATAGCAAGAAAGAAGTTGAGTGAAATCAGAAGTTCATATAAACATTTAGAAGAAATTAAAATGATCACATAGATTGCATGCAGAATGTTTAGTGCTAAAATGATTATTTCATACATTTTGACTTGAAAGAGAATATACACCCTAAAGCAAAACAATAAAGAATTATCTTAGATTCCTATTCCTTGAACAAATGTTCACGTCAGGTCAAATTATTTTGTGTTTCTCATTAAAGTAAGTGTGTGTGTGTGCCTGTGTGTGCCTGTGTGTGTGTGTGCCTGTTTGCCAATATGGAATATCTTTCTTCCAAGAGTAGCTCTTACTCCTGCTCTGGTTCATTTTTGGAATACCTTTCTTCATTTGATTATTTTTTCATGATTATACCCCCCTCCACTGCACAAATGAACATATAGGAAAATGTAATAATGAGCAAGTATTTTTGAGCCAAAAGTAATTAACTACCTCATCCTGGGGGTAAAATATTATATTCTTTACTTCTGTTTGGAAGAAAACATAAATTATTCAATAAAGAATTAAAAACTCTTTTATTGTTGGCAGTCTCTAATTTATTTCCCTTTGATTGCTCGTGGATGTTCAGTTGAGGTTGGAGAATTCTAAGCATTTGTGTGTTATACAAGGAGTGATTTTTTGAGTCAGAAGTTACAAAGTATGATATAGAGTTTAATGTATTAAAAAAAAAACCTTCAGTTTTTCTTTTAAAATGAAAATCAAGTGAGGAGAAAACATAGGAACTCTGGGATACACAATTATTTTCCTTCCAATATTGTAAGTAACATTTAAATAATTAAATATATTTATTTGGTTGTTTCCTATATTTAGAATAAATAAGTAAGGCCCTTTGTAGGTGTTTCTGTGAATTATTTACAGATGTCTGTACTGAAAATTTAAATGCCAGAGTGCCCAGTAAAACATTCACTCATTCATTCATCAAACTTTTATTGCATCCTTGTTATGTATCAAACACTGTGTTCATAGCTAAGGGATAAAATTTAGAAAAGAAATTGCTTGGGTTGTCAAGGGATTATATTTAGTAGCAGAGTCAAAATATGTACATGAATAACTATAAAATAAAGCAAGACTATTTCTGACAGGCATATCAAAATAATGCTCTGCCTTCAACCCATTAACAGTTTTTTTGAAATTATGAAATATTTAAAACATACAGAGAATATTTCAATGAATAATAAACATTTGTGTTTCCATCATCTGGATTTAACAAATGTTGACATTTTGACTTATTTACCACAGGTCCTTTTATTTTTATTATTTAAGAAATACAATGTTACATACACTATTGAATTTCCTTCCCTACCCATTTACCTTCACTCTTCCTCAGAGCTAACTGCAGTCCTGAAGTACATATCCTCCACCAACATGCTTGGGCATATTTATTATACATGCATGGAAAAATGAATATTAAAAACATTTAATTTTTGATTATCAGTTTATTAAAATATAGAACACAGTATTTTTAAAAACCCCAGGAAACAGTGGGAAAAATAAAAAGACAGAAATATGGAAGAAATACATAATTTGGCACTAAATTTAAATTACTATTCCATATAATAAAAATAGAAACAAATGAACACATCCAATGAATGAAGAAAATACATTAAAAAAATAAGTAAAACCAGATTTGGGTTTGCTTTGACCATGAATGATGATATATCCCACAATGAAGAGTGTAATTAACACACCGCTCTGCACCTAATTTAAACAAATACTCGCATCCCTTTGGTTTTTTCTTTTCCCTTCCCTTCCATCCTGAACAATTCAGCCCTAAAGCTGTGAGTTTGCACAAGACAAGGTCAGCATCTGTGCCTGGAGTAGTGGGAAGGACCTGGTGGAGTAAGATGAACCTCTGTGTAATGCTTACCCAGCAGGGCTGTCAGCCTAGGCAGAGAAGGGGCTAACCAGTGAGTGTGGGTAGGAGGGTGTAGAAGGAGAGTGAGTTAAAATCTGAGAAATTTAAACAGGATGTTCATGAAAAGAAACAAACTTGGGCATCAGAGGTTCATTAGGGTGGACAGAGCAGCCCTGCACGAGATACCTTAGCCTGACCTCTCAGAGGTGGGAAGAAGGAGGCAGATGTCATATGGGAGAGCTGGCCAGGCCACGGCTTTCAGAGTTGGAGCTGTCCATCAGGTATTCACCTAGGTGCTTGGCTGGCGTGGTCGTCAGAGCTAGAGCACAACATACTGGTGTCTTCCAGGAGCTGGTGGCCCAGCAGGTGCTCAAATCACTAAGCGGGAGGCGGCTGTTCCCAGGGAGGGGATGGTGGTTGCAGTGGGAGGTGCTTAAATACAGCCAGTTAATTACACGATATATCAAAGATAATTAACACAAAATATAAGTAAAAATTAACCTTGTAACTGGATTGGATGTGAAGGTGGTGATGTCCATGTTTCAGCAAATATAAATAGATTCTGAAAAATTCCCTGACCCTGTGCACTGAGAGAGCCCATGGACAATGACACTCCACAGCAATAAGCACCCAAATCTCTTAAATCTGGGTTGAAGGGGGAAAATATTAAGATTAACCTGGACTATTTTATTGAGTCAGAAAGCATGGAATAATGGGGACATAACAGAAGTGCCCAGGAGCCAGCACAAAGGGAGTCCAGTAGGTCAAAACTGGGTCAATCTGAGCACCAACATAAGCAATGGTAGTAGTGGACTGTCACCCATTGTATATAACAGAATATGGGCCTCAAGTTTCTAGTGATAAAAATTAAGAAAGGATTAAAACAGTGTTGAAGAGGAAAGGATATTTCCATAACTCCATCTCCTCAGAAAATGCATGCACATTACAAAGAGAAAACAAAAGTAACCTTACGGATGAGAAGCCTCACAGCTATAACTTTAAACGAACAAAATGAAGTTGTCAGCTGTGAGCCAAATATAAATTGTATGTCATCAGAAAGCATGCAAGAGGAGGAACTAACACCTTATCATTCCTGCGATGTCCTGGTACTATTAGCCTGACTCTGCATGTAAGGAACATCAGACAGACCTAAACTGGGAGGTACCTTTCACAGTTGAATGGCTGGAATATTCAAGGTGATCAAGGTCACTGAGGATCAGGAAAGACTGAGGAACTGTCTCAGACTGACAGAGACAGACTTGACAACTGAAGACCATGTGCAATTCTGAACACTTTGGGGACAGTTAGTGAAGCTTGAGAGGAATATGAGGATTAGTTGGTAGTGAGGTATTGATGTTAATTTCCTGCTCGTAGAGTGGATACCTATGAGAATGTCCCTGTTTGTAGAAAATTGACACTACAATATTAGGAAGCGATAGTGTATTCATTGGCAACTTATTCTCAGAATGGTTTCAGAAAAAATCTTCTATGTAGCATTGCAATTATTCTGTAAAGCACAGAAATCGTTAAATGAGGACCAACTCAAGCACACATGACTCATTTAATCAATTCTCACCCCATGGTAGATGCAATATCTCTCACATGGCCGAGCCTAGTGGAGGTTTAGGTGAATGTCAGCCCCTAAGAGCCCCATTTGGTCCTGTCCTTTTATGCAGTTCATAAACCATGTAACCATACATGTCAGCTCTGCATGAAAAGAATATTTTATGTAAAATATTTTATGCAGTACCAGAGATCTACAGTAACTTTTAAAAATGAGAATCTAATTTTAAAACCCACTTGAAATTTTCCCCTCAATCATGAATTAACATTTGAGTAAGTCATTTACCTATAAGACTACAGTTTATTCAAACAAGATTCTGAATTGTTACAGCAGAGAATACAAATTATGCTTGAGTCATTTATCTTCAAAGGATATATGTAGGAAAGAAAGTGCCTATTAGAAATATTAACAATATTCTGTTTTCCATGCCTTTGACTTGTTCAAATATAGTTAGTTTTAAATTATATGTACAGTTTAGAAACAGTGTTTAATAATTTAAGGATTAGCTGTGAGTCAAAATAATTTGTTTAGTCTAGTAATAATAATGTAATTGCAACTTCTTTGAAGTGTACAGACACACAATAAATATTATGTGTTGAATGAGACAAAGAATATCAAAGAATTTGACAGTTTGGCAAACATTTGTGCATTTAAAAGCTTTTTATTACTTGCTTAGGCATGGAATTAATTTGAGATAAAATAATTAAAACCTAACACAAACTCTATTTCTGAGTTTATAGGTGTTTTAGATGTTAACAATGTGATTTTTTTTTTTTTTTTAATCTTCACCCAAGGATAGTTTTTCATTTATCTTCAGACAGAGCAGGATGGAGGAAGAGAGGAAGACAGAGAGATACATCAACTTGTTGTTACCCGCACGACTCCAATTGTGGTGGGGATGAACCACAACGGAGGTACACACCCTTGGCCAAAATCAAACCCGGGACTCTTTGGTCTGAGGGCTGATGCTCTAACCGCTGAGGCAAACCGGCCATGGCAACAATGTGATTATTATCATGAAAGTAAGTATGAATTAGAAAAGCTCAAATTTGCTTATTCTTCCTCACACATTCAATGGACGATTCATTCTTAGAAGGAAAAAATCTCATGTATTAAGGACTAATCAAACCCTGCAAGTCTCTATAAAGTTAAATCTATTGGCATTAATCAGTCATTTTTTTAAACTATCCCTGTAATGAGTGGTCTTCTGACCTCATTGACCTTTTATGGTGATAGATTTCAAAATGCCTGAGACTGTCCCCCAAAGGGAAATGTCAGCATTCATTCTGAGAAGCCCCCTTTTCCAGATTCCCTCACAACACCCTCACATCTTCATGTTGTGTCTTCTTTTACGTTGAGCATTTCTGAGTTCAACTTGGTCATGGTCTCCATGAGGTTCAGCCATTAAGGGAGATTTGTCTACTATTATTGATATCAAAATGGCAACTAGAAATCTTCTCTTCATATCGCCAAAGAAGATATATAAATCACAAGTTTTCCACAGTACATCTCTGCTTTTTCCACATTAGGTAAATCTTTGAATATGTCTTTATTTGGAGGAAAAAATTACTGGAAGAGTAGTTGCTGTATCAAAACATTGAAACTTTGGATTAAGACCATTGCAAAATTGCCGTCTGTTAAACTGTTCAATTACATTTCATCAGTAAAAAATCAGTCTATTATTCTGTAAGCTTGCCAACATATTATCATTTTTAAACATTTCAATTTTAATAGGTAAAGTATCTGTTAACTGATTAATTTCAATGACTTGTTTTTTTACTAACATAGTTGACCTTTTTATTTGTTTATATTTTGAATATAGTTGTCAGAGATTTAAATTCCTTCTTTTCATTAATTTCTGTTCATACTGTGTCATTTTTCTATCAAAATGTTTGACTTCTTGTATACTTATAAGAATTCTTTGGATTAAGAAATATTATACACAGAAATATAGTAAAACTATTTTCTCATTGTGATATTTACCTTTTAATTACATTGTTATCAGAGTTTTTCCTGTTGTACATTTAAAAATTTTTTATTTTTCATGGTCAAAAGCATTGACTCCCATTCAATTTCAGTGTTATCAGATCTACTCATATTTCATTTATTAATTCTACTTTCTTCCTAACCTTTCAAAATGATAGGCAGTGGTCATCTCTAAAGTGTGTGCCCCCTAACTCAATAAGTTGAAATGCTAACTTCCAATGTAATGGTAGGAGATGGTGGGACCTTTGGTAGATAATTAGATGGTGCAAGTGGAGCCCTCATAAATGGGATTAGTGCCCTTATAAAGAGACCATAGAGCTCCCATCCTCCTTCTGCCAAGTGAGGACAATGAGAAGTCATTACTCTACGACCCTGAAGAGAGATCTCTCCCGAACCTGACTATGCTCACACCCTGAACTCTGACTCACCTTCCAGAACTGTGAGAAATAAAGTTCTGTTGTTTATAAGCAATCCAGTCTCTGGTACTTGGTTAGAGTAGCTTGAAATGACTAAGAAAGCCACACAAGTCCACACATGTATTGTACAGACACACTCATTAAAGTACTGTTTGTGGTGGAGAAAACTTGGGTTCAATCTAAATATCTGCCAATTATTAACTTTTTCAATAACTTTGTTGCATATTTTAATATAGCAGGATATTATAATAAAAATGTTGTAAATATGGGTTTGTATATGTGTATTTGTATATCTATGCCACGTACTGCTATTACCACTGTGGAGAGGTTAGCAATGATTATTGGGGTATCTTCCAAATACCTTATAATAACAAATGCACTTTTTATGTGATATATGTGTTAATTTCACAATTATAAAAATAGCATTGTGTTTTTTGAGAATAAACAAATAGATTGGTGTTCTAGAGGTGGATCTCAGAGCATGAGAGAGTGAGGCCCAAAGGAGAAAAATTATGTTATTTTCACCATATGTGTGGTTTGGGCTGCCCCATTGACCTGTGGACTCCTGACTAATGATCCCAGCAGAAATGGAAGAGACATAAGAATACAAATATGTTTATTCTATATTCAAATGAAAATGAATATAGTTATAAAATTTTCAAACTTGTTCATATAGTAGTTAATGGGTATGGCTCAGAAGGTAGGAAGACCTACTTTTTAAATACTTTTTTTTTCTTTATTGATTTTAAAGAGAGAGGAAGAGAGAGGAAGAGAGATAGCAACATCGATGAGAGAGAACATTGATTGGCTGCCTTCTCCATGCCTCCCACCAGGGATTGGGCCCACAACCTGGGCATGTGCCCTGACCAGGAATCAAACCGGCAACCTCTTGGTACATAGCTTGCTGCTCAACCACTGAGCCACACCGGCTGGGCAGGAAGACCTACTTTTGAATCCACTAACACTATGACTGTGGGGCAATTAAATCTTATCCTTCAATTTCCCATGTTTTTTAAAAGGGATAATAATTGGTTGTTTATGATTTATGAGGTTATGTTGAAGATTAAATTAGATATGATGTATGTTATTGTAAGTACGTGCCTTGCACAGTAAGTCCTGAGTCGGATTGTCACTGTCATCATCACACTGCTTTCATCCACGACACTGCTGGGATAGCTCAGTTACAGTTGAATCCTTCTCCCTTGTTACAGGGCTATCGTTTAATCCTCACCCACTATTTGATACAGATATGCTCCAGCCATGCTGGAAATGCAGGGTATTTACTAAATTTTAGTGTGATTGTTTTGCACATTTAGTTCTCTACTTGAAGTCTTTTTCCCTCTTTTTTATTCCCCCTCCTTCCTCATGCAAACCTCATAACTTGTTCTGTCCCTCAAGATACAGTTACTCCTGGCTTATCTTCTGCTCATGAGCTCCTATAATCTCTCTGGCCCCCTGGATGTCTTTACCACTTACCACTCAGTCTTTCTTTGTGTCTCTAACAGCATGAGCTTCAGCAGTTAGTGGGGCTGTTGCAAAGAAGGCATTTGACTAATGAATGACTTCGAAAAAAAATATAGAATGGGAGGAAAATAAAAAAGAAAGAAGGAAAGAGGGAGGGAGGAATACAGGGAGAGAGGAAGGAAAGGAGGAAAGGAAGAAAGAAAGAAAGAGAAAGAAAATGAGAAAAAAAAAAGAAAGAAAGGAAAGAAAGAAAGAGGGAAAAAAAAACCTATTCTTAGGCCCCAACCTCTCATAATTCACGTTATTACCAGGAGATGGAGTTGCTAGAGGGAATCTGAGACTGCTCTTGTGGAAGACTTTAGTCTGAGGTCAGAAGTTAATGATGGAAATGTTCAACCAAGTCTCCTCCAGGGCATCAACATCCTTTCGTCCAAACCCACCTTATCTCTAATTCCTGACCTTCCTCCTGCTCTGCTCCTCAAAGACATTCAAGATTAACACTGTGCACTTGGCCCTGATCAGTGTAGCAATCCCTCCTGCCCTGCCCTCCGCTGCATCTTGATGGCGAGTCCCCATCCCTGTTAGCAGCTCCTCTCCGCGCCAATTCCCTTGCTGTGGCAGAGGACTATGCAACGCCGAGATCATCAGATTCAGTGCGGACATCCAGGCTCTTTAGTTTGATAGTGACATCCACTTACAGGGTACACCTTCCTCATGTCATGTGATGAAAAAGCATGTGTTTCCTTTGTCTGTGAATGCCTGTTTTGGCTGTCAGATATTCCGCTTTAGAACTGCTTTTTCTGGACAGGCTTTTACACAAGAATGTTACTAATTTTTAAAAAAAGCTCCTCCTCAACTTCCTCCATATAATTGAGCTTGAGTTTAAAGCCAGTAAGCATAGTGCCTGCCCCCTCTTTTAGTTTTAACAGTAAGTTATATAAACAATACAAACATATTATACATGTACATAAGTAATATATTTAAATATTTATGCCTTAAACAATAATATACATTTTATATAACTTAGTTTTCAAAGTAGGTTCTCATAGATATATATTTGATTCTCACAAAAACCAGTGAATTAGGCTTGAGAGTTATTGCTCTTTCCACTTCACTGATATAAACTTGAGGATCAAAGACATTTAAATATAACTTTCTGTGCACTTCCCCTGTTATAAAACTGTAGACTTGTTTTCAGAATTTACTGCTTTTATTCAATGCCACGTTGATTTCCAAGCCTACAGCACAATAAGCAATTTAGCAAATGAGAGTGCCAAATGATCTTTTTTTAAAAAATAATGGAGTACAGTTTTTAGAGCAATTTTAGGTTTATAGGAAAATTGAACAGTAAGTACAGAGAATTTCTATATTACCCCTGTCCCTCCAAGTTTCCTTTATTATTAACATCATGGATTGGTGTGGCACATATAATTGATGAACCATTGTTGATGCATTATTATTATTTTTATTATTTAAATATGTTTTATTCCTTTTTTTTTTTTTTTGAGACAGAAAGAGGAAGGGAGAGGGAGAGAGAAATATAGATGAGAGAGAAACATGGATTGGCTGCCTCCTGCATACCCTCTACCGGGGATTGAGCCCACAACTGGGGCATGTGCCCTGACTGGGAATCAAACTGGTGACCTCTTGGTGTATGGGACAACACTCAACCACTGAGCCACATTGGCAGGGCTATTATTATTATTGTTATTACTATTATTAACTAAAGGCTATAGTTCACATTAAGGTCCATTTTTTTTTTATGTTGTACAGTCTATGGAATTTTCCAAATGCAAATGCTATGTATCTAACATTCCAGTGTCATACAGAATAGGTCCATTTCCCTAAAACTTCCCTAAAACTCTACCTATTCACCCTACCCCCTGCCTTTCCCCAAACTCTTGGTAACCACCACTGATCTTTTTAGTGTCTCCATAGTTCTGTCTTTTCAGAATGTCATAGAGTTGGAATTATACAGTAGGCTACATAGCCTTTTCTAATTGGCTTCTTTCACTTAGCAATATGCATTTAAGTTTCTTCATGGCTTACTAACTTATTTATTTTTATTGCTGTATAATCTATTATTGAATGGATGCACCACAGTGTGTTTATCCATTCATCTGTTATTGAAAGTCATCATGGTTGCTTCCATGTTCTGTCATTTATGGATAAAGCTACTATTGTTATCTGTGTGCAGTTTTTGTGTGGACCTCAGTTTTCAACTCATTTGGGTAAAAAGTCTACAATTGCTAGATTGCATGGAAAGATATGTTTAGCTTCATAAGATATTGCCAAATGGTCTTCCACAGTGGCTGCTCCATTTTGCATCCCCAGCAGCAGTGAATGAGAGTGCCCGTTGCTCCACATCCTCGCCAGCACTGGCGCTAGTGTTTCAGATACTGAGGTGTGTGTTTGCATCTTTTGCCCACTTTTCAATTGACTGTTATCTTACTGTTGCTTTAACAGTTGTTTTTTTTTTTTTGTACACTGTGCATTATCATATATGAGTTCTGTAAAGATTTTCTCCTAGTCTGTGCCTTGTGTTTTATTCTTTCAAGAGTGACTTTTGTAGAGCAGAGATATTTAATTTTAATGAAGTCCAATTTATCAATTCTTTCTTTCTTAGATTGTGCTTTTGGTGTTGTATCTAAAAAGTCATTGCCTAATCCAGGACCAAGATTTTCTTGTATGCTATCTTCTAGAAATTTTATAGTTTTGTGTTTGGTCTATGGTTTTAAACATAATATTGTATTTTCTTGATTAGTTTAGATCACCAATATAAATGTCCTTAGGGTAGTTGTTAAAAATAATGTTTGGAGAGTCAGTCTTTATGGGTTTTAAATTCTTGGGTGCACCTGCTTACTTGGTGATACCTTTGTTAGGTTACTTAAACTCTATGTTTTCATTAATGGTAGAGCAGAAATAATGATATTGTCTACAATATAAGATAGGATTCCATGGGATAATACATTTGAAGTGTTTTAGAATACTTAACAAATAGTGATTAATGATAGTGAATTCATTGTGCTGTAGCATAGTGATGCACCTGGCTACTACTGAGATTTGGGAGACTTTTGTCCCCCTTCAATGTTGCTTGTGTCTCCTTTGGGTCAAATCCTGTTGTATTTTCTTGTTGCCGTGGTCCTGAGTCTGGCAGCAATAACAAAACCCAACTACTAATTCTACTCTGAGTTTGGAAAAGGCTATTGCAATTGTGTCTAAAAGAGAAGTAAATTAGAAGTAAGTCATAAAGTCATTTCCTTTTAATATACAATGTAGTGTAAAACCATGCAACATGTATTCTCTCTCTCATCTGGTTTCTGTCTTCCAAAGGTTGTGCTCACGATTTAACTAATGCTGAGTAAAACAGAACTATACATTTGAATGCATGTGTTAACTATTTTGTTATAATTAGTAGTGCATCATATAATTGCACAGAAATAACCAATATTCTGGAAAATGTAAACATCATGAGTCGCTCTTCAGTGAAACTAGAATTATGTTCTCATTGTATCATATGATAGAGCTGTATGTGTTAGCTGTCGACAAAGGCCAACCATGGGGTGCTGCCTGGTACATGTTAGAACCCACAGCTGTTCCCTCATTCAGAATGGGGTATGGAGCCATCATTTTGTATGTTACCATCCCCTCGACCCCTGTCAAGTACAAATAGAAAAACCTGGGAAGACGTGTATAATTAGGAAGCATAAAAAAAAATGTTTCTTCAGGGGGTAATCTCTCTATCTTCCTCTCAATTTAGCTGTGAACCTAAAACTGCTCTAAAAGATATAATCTATTTTTAAATACTGGTTATTCTCTCCAAATAGCTGAGTATGTAATATTGAAACCCAGAAACCCTGTTTTCTCACACTGTTTGGGCAGAAGATGAAGTTGATCTACAAAACAGATAAAACGGCAGAACGGACACCTAGAGGGGAGTGCACGCCTGCCTACCCTCTTCCACCCACTTCCAAAGGCCCACTGTCCTAGGTGCCAGATTTCACTTAGGCACCCCTCTTGATAACATCTTCCCTTTTGCTTTATGGTTTTTGTTCATTACAACAACATATGAAAAGCCCTGACTATAAAGAAGTTGAATACATAAGTTAAGGGTGGTTCAGGATGAATGGGGAGGGGAGACCGTACTACCACTGCAAACCTCACAATCCTGCCCAGCTCAGATCTCAGCTTGGGGGAGTCCTTCTGAATGGTTCCTCAGCAGTTTTTATTCCTATTGACTACAATACTGTGGAAGGGGTTCTTTTCCTTTTCTTTTCACTAATTGTAAATTTGAAGAATTCTAGGTCTGGAGTTCATCTAGATCAGCAATACACAACTTGATCAGGCATCAGACTTTCTTGTGTTGTTTTTAAATCATAAGAATTTCAATTCCTACCCCAGTAATCCTGATTCACTAGGTCTATAGGAGCGTCTGGGAATTGATATTGTTATGATGCTGGAGAGCTAATTTGAATATTAAGCCTGAGAAGTGCTGTTCTACACCAAATACCTCCATTCATAAAACTTCTTTTAATCTTGAGTTCTCACTGTGACCAAACCCTGGGTCTCTAATGTTTCTGTTCGTTAAATCTCACATACTACTTTTTGTATAACAAAACATAGCTCCATAGTCCTATTTTAATTATCTCAGGCCATTTCCCCAGTTCCAATTTTATTTTTCTCCTTAGTTTACACATCATAATTTGCAATTTCACTGCTAAACAAAATTTCTACGACTAGCTATCTAATTGAAAATTGCTATCTATTCTTTGGGCCTTTTCCCGTTTTGTGTCTTTGACACCTAGAATGGCTCGTTTCTGACTGTCCCACTCTGCCCTGACTTTAGCTGTGATGACGAAGGCCGTGGAACTCTATTGATTGGGACCAAAATCTTATTACTTAGTTGATGGCCTCAGTGTTTCCTGGCAATTCTAGGTGCCGCTTTTCCCTCTGTACTGCAGTCTCCACCATGACCATCTCAGACCTTCTTCACTCCCTCAATATCCCAAGTGGTGAGTGGCCTCAGCTGATGCCTTCAACCTCTTCTTTACTGAGATAAAAAAATCCATCAAATGTGACATTCTTACTTTGCCTTCTCTTTACCTCAAAACCTCTCTTCATCATTAGTTTACATTTTCTTTTTCGTTCTTATCTCTTAGGAAGACCTGCTCCTTTGCTTTCCTGAGACTAACCCCTCCATTTGAGTTCTTTATCTTATCTCCCCTGTCTCAGACTCATTGCATCAATTACTCTCCTCGCTAGCAACCTCAGTCTTTGTTCTCCACTGGATTCCTCCTCTCCGCCTTCAAACATGTTTTGGTCTCCCCATCCTTGCACAAAAGAGGTTGCTCCATAAATATTTAATGAAGTAATATTGAATTGAATTGGACTTAATTCTTCAAGCTCACAGAGTTTCTAGTGACAGTCAAAAAAATTAAAACCCAGGATTCCTGATTTAGTTCAATATCCTTTCCAAAGATATAAACATTCCCTGAAGGTATATTTTAGAACAAAATGTCTTCCAAAATCCAAATCTGGAGACTATATTTGTTGAAGTGTAAATATTTAATCCACTGAAATATACTATTATTTGTCTACTCATCAGTCAGTAGTATTGATCATAAGACAATATGATATTTGGTCATTAAAATCTCATATTATACATTATACATGTAAAAATTACAGAATTGGAAACGTATTAGTCATGTATAATAGATAAACTAATTTGAAGGGCTTATTTTATTATATTATTTAAATGCTGTTATAGGTTAATTTAATACCAAAGACTTTTTATTTATTACCAAATTGATTATTACTTAATTGCTTATCTTGTTCATCTCTTGAAGATGCTTGAGAAACAGTCACTATTAATTTAAAATAAATCATACTAGTTGAATAAAGAACCGTTATCTTTTTTCCTATCTAAAAAATAAAGTCTTAGGACCAAAACAATGCATCAATTTTAGAATTAAAATTTATTCTGAGAAAAATGATTCTAGTCACACACATGCAGAACAAACCTCTGACCACACATAATTCTGTTATATTAATATATTGGTTAACTCCTCTTGGGCCGCTGTAAATGTAACAGGAGCCAGACTATGAATTGCAAAATATATTCACATGACATAACCAGATGCCCAGAATTTCAATGTTCTATGAAGGAACATACTCTGAACATGAATCTCAACTTCTGGTTCCTTGTTTTTATAGTCATTATACTTTCTTTTCTGAAATAATTTAATATAATTACATGATAACAATTTTTAAGTGAAATCATTTATATATAGCAGATATATGACCATATCCTCTCAAACTAAAGCTATGGATTCTAAATTCCAGTAGCTGTTTAGATCTTCGGATGTCTAGAGATAATAAGTACTCCTTAGAATTTCTCAATGCATTTTATTAAATTGACTACCTTTTACTTTTGCTCATTCAAAATTGAATGAGGAAATAGTTTCAGGTCAGATTTCCTAAAAATTGGTGTATATGATTTCCTCAACATCTGATAACTTTCTATCTAATTGACTATCAAGTTATAGTTTTCACATTTATGTAAACAAACACTGTGTTCTTTTTAATTTTAAGCTTTTGTCAAACAGAATTTAGAGTAAATTAAAAAAAATAAGTTTCAAGATGGATAAGAACTAAACTTGTATATGTCTTCATATTGCACCTGAGACCTGTCAATCTGGATATAGCATTGTAATGATGCGTTTACCGTTGCACCAGAATAGAGTTGGAGTAATCATGTATGTTGCATATGACTTTGATATTAGAAGTGGATTATGAACCAATGGCTTGTACAAGGCCACAGTGGGTCTTAAGTAGACTTAGCCAGAATCATAATATGTTCTAGCAAGTCAATTATAATATTTCTATTTTGTCATGAGCACAAGAAAGGTTTATAACAGGAAATACATTAATGACACTATTTCATTCTTTGCAAAATGTGTTAATAGAATGTGTATTCATTTTATTCTACTTCTGTCATTAAAATCACAATCCTGGATAATGTAACCAAGTGCATAATAAAATAGGATACATGTTTTGGTTTTATGGGAACATTTATTTCCTCCATCATCAGTGTCACCTGCTAATGTTTACATCCTGTTTAGAGGGGAGGAAAAGGACAAGAATGCCACTTTAGCTTTGTTTGGCATTGTTGAATCAATTGCTTACAGAACTAGTATCTTTCAGGAGCCCCTAGTCAGTACCTTCCAATCACATGGAAAGAGAGAGAATGTCAGGTGGGGGAGGGGGGCGCAATAGATCCTCAGAGAAATTGTTACAGTTGTTACAGTTCTTTAACTTCAAAAATCCTTTTAAATACATTGGTAATATTTATTCCTTCCTCTTTAGCCTGTCGTGGTCTCTTTATATCACAAAACGTCTTAAAAGCTTCATTATTCTAATATAATTTTTAGGTTACATGCTTTAATTTAGAATAAAAGTGTTTTAAATTTTGAAAGAGGTCTTAGATATTTTTTATATTAACACAACATTATATGTGTATTCTTTGTTAAGATTGCACTATTTTATGCATTACAAATAAAAAAGATAAGAAACTACCTCATCGTTTGACACCTTGTTTCTCATGCTTTAGTACTAACACTGGACTTTTTATCTTTCTTAATTTGTCAAGCCGGTTTCTCTCTCATGGCTTTTGTACTTGTTTGCTTTGCAGAACTACAGTTCTTCCACTGATCCTTGCTGGTTATCTGGTTTTGGCTCAAATTTCTCCTCCTCAACAAGTAATTATCTGATTAGTCTTTCTAATGTCTCCCCCCCTGCCCACTCCATTTTGTGATGCCTAACAATATCTGACATTATTTTGAATCATTTACTCATTGTTTTTCATTTACACTACAATGTGAGATCCTTGAGATAAAGACATTGCCTATTGTTTATTGCTCTATTTTCATTGTCTAGTATATTTGTGGCTGGTAAATTTTTGTTTGACTTAATAAATAAATGGATGGATGAGTGAATCACTAAATGAATTAATACATAGTGTCATGTCTCAAGTAACTCACTGTCTAATGAGCCTGTCAATTACTATTATCTAAATATATTGTGACTTGCACATGTATTTATGAAAGCCAGCATCTCAATCTGCCGAAAATGATCACTAGCTCCAATTGCTTCCACTGAAACTGGAATAAGGCAATAACATTATATGTCTAAATGAACATCAGAGTTTTCCAATCTTACAAACACTAATAAATATTGAGAGAAAAAATATGTTAGAAAGAACAATAGTTTCTTGGATTTTTATTGGTTGATATTTCTTAATCTGATTATTTTATTTCTGTTCAGCTTTTGTGTATGAATATGCACTCATTTACAAGGTTGCATGGAGAAGGTAAGTAAATGGCAAAGAAGAAAGGCAATTTGGAGTTGAAAATTCATTGAAAAATTTCTCTTTAACATCATTGACTATAAATATCAAAGGAGATAGAGTATTGCTATTAGTGCAATTGAATTTTGTACCCCAAACTTCAAATTTAAAAATAAATTGTCAAATTTTGTGCGTGTAGTTTAATTTCTTTCCCATAATAGGAACTTGATATATACTTTTAAAGAGAACAGAATAATTTCTTAAAACTGTGGACTCATAAAAATCTAAGGGAATTTTCTTTGGCTTTGTTAATTAACCAGAACAACATTGTCCAATAGGATTTTCTGTGATGTTGGCAATAGGTCAGTAGTCTGCACGGCAGCCATTAGCCATATATAGTTCTTCAGGACTTGAAATATGGCTATATAACTGAGAAACCAATTTTTAAATTTTATTTCATTTTTATTAACTTTGATTTAAATATAAATCATGGTATGTGGCCAGTGGCTGTCATTTTAAACATTGTTGTGCTGATTGTAAAAAATAATGATTTCCAAAAAATTAAGTTGTATCTGCTTATAAGCTCTCAGTTGTCACAATGTTCTGACTGTGAACCACTTTGATTTTAGTCTAAATGTTTTAGGTTTTTATGTTGCCAAGTCCACAGTATACTTGGGTTCTACATAGCATTCCACTATTGCACAGTTCTCTTGAAGGTTGGATGTAATACCCAACAAAGTTCCTTCCAAATATAATTATTTGATAATTTAAATGGCACTGTGAATCATCAACCATTTAATAGATAATCTTTTTAGCTATTTTGTGCTGATTTGGAAGATGTTGGATGATAGGAAGAAAACTAGCTTATAAATACAAAAGGTATGTAACTATTATATAGAAGCCTACACAACTCTTTCCTGGTTTCATCAACCTTTTTCTTATATACGAAATATTATCCATGTCACTGAAAACATTTGAATAGCAAAGCAGATTGTAATAAAATAAAGTGAAAGAATACTTTAAGAAAATAATGCCATTCTAGTGTTATAAAATATGTGTATGAAAGTAATGCTCCATCTCATATAAAAATGCAACAACACAATTAATAAGCAACAGGGTTGAAGTAAACATATTCTTGGTATATTTCATTTGAGCTATGAAGTCAAACACTACATGTCAGTACTTTTTTTCAAGTTTCTTATTTAATCCCCCATATGTTGATAGCAATTATACCCACTTGCATGGCTTCTGGCACATAGTAGGCATGCAATAAGTGGTTTTTATTTTTTTTATTTTAACAGATGCCTCTATAGCTACCAGTAAGAGATCAAAGCATGAGAGAGCATTAAACATTTTTTTCCCTGTGATTTGAGGTAACTTCCTTGCAAAAGCCAATGTATATAGATATGTACTTGCCAAAGACAAGAGAAAAAAGGATCTGCCATTGAAACATAACAAGGATACCACTTACTCTCCTGAAATATCAGTTCTTTTAATAGACACATTTGCTGAGTAACCTATGATTTTGAAGAAAAACTCACATTTTAAATGCAGATTATGATTAACATTACAAAAATACACAAAACATGACATTTTTATTTTTAATTTCCACATAAAAAAGATTACAGAAGGTGATGTAAGCTCCAAAAGTCTCACCTCCCCACCCCCATACACGGTTTCGGGGTAAATGCTGGAGCAGTGGAAAACGCAGGAAACTAAAGAACGGTTGAATTTTCTGGTCTGTGTCACTTTACTTTAACATATTTTTTTGCATGTTCATTTCCTTTGTGTGCTTTTCTTTCTTAAGGAATAAAAGAAAAATCTGCCTCATGAAAATGCAGGAGAGTCATCCCACATAAAGACCATCTTTAAAATGCGCATTATTTATTTGACAGACTGTAATGGCTGTTTCAAGGATATTATGGGCTGTCACGTGAATATGTATTTTAGAATGAATACTACAGCACAAATACTGTGCTTGCACAATGCCCATCAAAAATATAACCTAATGAAATCTCTTTTGAAGATTAGGCCATATATAACAATATCCTGGAAATGGAAAACTCAAGGCCTTACAACCCTAAATGATGCATAGGTCAACTTTGGAAGATGAGGGAGTAGAAACGGGAAACAAAACAAAATGTAACTTAACCTTGAATGATAATTATTCTCTCAGCTCTTGATTCTGAGATCAAGGAAACTAGAGTTTTTGGAATTGTATATTTGGTTGGTATTAATAAAATCATGAATGTTTTAGAATTAAAGATTATAAGCCCGAGTATTACACTCAGGATTATTAGTAAGATTTAATGAAGAAAAAAATATTTTAGATTAGAATAAAATCATTCATGCACTCATCTAACACATTTTTGTGAGCATCTCTAATTCCTATGGTTCTGTATGAAATTCAGTAGTAGATACAGGAAGCAGTGAATTCCAGTCCTTACCTGAAAGAGCTTCAAGTTAAGAGGGAAGGTATAACATTATAAAAGTTACTGTACACTAGACTAAAATCAGTAAGAGATAGTAAAGGCATATAGCTAAGGTATTCCAGTAACCTTACAGGAAATAATAAACACAAAGAACAAGTGGCATATCTACAATAAAGACAGATGACCATTTGAGTAGCATTCCATCAGTAATTGTGACTTGAGTTTAGAGTCACATTTACCCATGCATACCCCTGTTTTTACTCAATATTACGTACCTTATTTAATGTTTAAGAAATTGTTTTTTGGTTGTTGTCTTCTTTTTTAGGACATGTGAGGATATACTTTATAAGTTTTGTTATATTTCAAATTATTTCAGTGATTACCAGGTTTTTCAAATTCAGATTATTCTAATAAATCTACAAAATAAATATGATACATAAGTTTCATATAAGTCATTGATTTGAGCTTTTAGTAGATACCCTTATTTCTTAATTTTTGTCCATTTTCTTTCTCCCTTTATTTCCAAAAATTTGTCAAAATAGACTTATTTTGCTGAGATGCCTTAGTATCTCTTCATTGGTCTTCAGAGAATTTAGCAGAACTCTAAATGAGGGCATGAAATTTAAAATAAATCTGACACAGCTGCCCAAAGTATTGATATTAAACTATTTTTAAGCACTTAATATGCACCATGATTCATTTAGATTGGTTGTCCATTAGAACTATAATGTGATCATGTATCTACTTTTATTTTATTATTTTTTTATTGAGATAAAATTGGTATATAACATTATATTAGCTTAAAGTGCACAACACAATAAATCAATATTTTTAAATAGTACAAATTGATCACAGTAGGTCTAGTTACCATCTGTCATTATACAATTGATTCCTTTTACTCATTTTATCCAACTTTCAACTCCTTCCCTTCTGATAATCACCAATGTGTTTCCTGTATCTATGACTTTTGTTTTCTTGTATATTTGTTTGTTTTATTTTATTTTTTTTTAGAT
Organism: Molossus molossus; assembly: GCF_014108415.1. Lineage (NCBI taxonomy): Eukaryota > Metazoa > Chordata > Mammalia > Chiroptera > Molossidae > Molossus > Molossus molossus. Next base: position 32,968,199 of record NW_023425351.1, on the reverse strand, counting down.
TGCACATATAAGTAAAATTAAACAGTACTTAACTTAGCATAGTGCCCTCAAGGTCCATTCATGTTTCGCAAATGGTAAGAATTCTTACTTTTTTTTTTGACTGAGTGGCATTCCATTGTGTGTGTGTGTGTGTGTGTGTGTAGTATCTTCTTTATTTATCCATAAATAGAAACTTAGATTGTTTATATCTAATTGAATGGTTATTATAAATAATGCTGCAGTGAACATAGGGGTGCATATACATGTTTTGAATTGGTGTTTTCATTTTCTTCAAATAAATTCACAGAAGTACAATAGCTGAACATATGGTAGTTCTTTTTTTAATTATTTGAGGTACTTTCATAATGTTTTTCATAGTGGCTGCTCCAATTTACATTTCCACCCAACTTGGATGAGGGTTCCCTTTCCTCCACTTCTTTTTCATCATTTGCTATTTATTATATTTTTAGTAATAACCATGCTAACAGGTGTGAGGTGATATCTCTTTGTGGTTTTGATTTGTACTTTCCTGATAATTAGGGATGCTGAATATCTTTTTTTTTTTTTTTACTTAAATATGTTTTTATTGATTTTTTTTAGAGAGAGGAAGGGAGCGAGAGATAAAAACAGTGATGTGAGAGTGGAACATTGATTGGCCGCCTCCTACATGTCCCCTACTGGGGATCGAACCTGCAACCCAGGCATGTGCCCTGACTGGGATTTGAACCCGAGACCTCTCTGTCCACCGGATGATGCTCCGTCCACTGAGCCACACCGGCCGGGCAATACTAACATCTTTCCATGTGCCTGTTGGTCATCTGTATGCTTTCTTTGGAAAAATGTCTATTTAGATCCTCTGCCCATTTTTCATCCATTGTATTTTTTATTTTTGCTGTTGGGTTATTTGTATATTCTGAATATTTACCCCATTTAAGATTTGAAAATATTTTCTCCAATTCAGTAGATTGCCTTTTCATTTTGTTGATGGTTTTCTTTTCTTTACAGAAGGTTTTTAGTTTGGTGTAGTCCCACTTGCTCATTTTTTCTTTTGTTGCCTTTGCTCTTGGAGTCAGATCCCAAAATTCAATACGAAGGCCAATGTCATGAAACTTACTGCCTATGTTTTCTCCTAGAACTTTTATGGTTTCAGGTAAACATTCAAGTCTTTAACTCATTTTAATCTAATTTTTGCGTGTGGTAAGATAGTGATCTAGTTTTTTTTTTTTGTATGTGGCTGTCTAGTTTTCCCAACACTATTTATTGAAAAAACTGTCCTTTTCCATTGTATATTCTTGGCTCCTTTGTCATAAATTAATTGACCATACATATGTAGGTTTATTTCTGAGCTCTCTGTTCTGTTCCATTGATCTCCGTGTCTAGCACATTTATGTACTTTTAAATTTTTTATAAGTTACATTTAAAAAGAAAAAAGTCAAAATTAATTTAAATAATATATGTATAATATATTATCACTTCAACATGTATTTATTTATGAGATACTTTAGACTCTATTTTTTAATGTAAGGTCTTTGAAATTTGATGTATGCTTTATCCTTACAGCACACCTCAGTTATGACTAGCCACATTTCACGTGCTTATTAGTCTCAGGTGGCTAGGAGCTACCCTACTGAGCTGTGCTGGCCTAGTATTTTCAGATATGTTGTGTTATGCAACTTTCACAACCATTCTGTGAGGTCATCATCATTAATCCCCTTTTGCAGACGAGAAGACTAATTCAGAAAGTGTATGTGCCTTTACACAACCAGTAAGTGGTGGGACTGAATCTTCAAGGCCATTTTGTTAAAATCATTCTATATTCTTTATTCTAGAGATTTTTTAAATGAAATAAGGAATTTAGAATTTTGAACTTTCAGTTAATTGTTCTTAATATAAACTGCTCTTTCTTGGATTTCCCCCAAAACTAAAGGACTTTTTAAAGGTGCACTCACAGAATACCTTTCAAAGGTAGACAAAGCTGAAAACATCTCCCTGTTACATAGCCTTTAATGACTTCTGATCTGTTCACTTTCAAAGCATAAACGGCATATAACTGAAGTTATTTCTTTGAGTATGTAACCTTTCCTGGGGCTCCAGTAAAGACATAAGTCTGTTTACTATTCTATTCTTTTTTTCCCCCTAAGAACTGTGATTTTTCAGATTACAATGTACATGTTCTTTGTTCACTAAAGTTCCACTTGATTCCGTTGTTTCCAATATTTTCATGGTTGCTTGAAACTTCTTATTTAACTGAAGAGACTCAAAAGCTGATTATGAAATATGGTGGAAATGTATTTTAACTCTAGAATAAATATCTATTCAGAGAAAGTGGACTCGCATTCAGCACAAGAGACTTTGGCAGGTGTATTAAGAGGATTTCGTTGTCAGCAACGAGTATCTAAACTTAGAAAGTCTTTGTGGCGGTGTGAATTCTTTATGAAATTTCATTTAAGCAGAGTTTTAACATTTCTAAAAGGTTTATTCTCTGCTAAACTTGTACCAAACACAAGACTGTGTTCAGAGAAAAAGAGACCTTTTTTTTTTTTTTTTTCTGTTTTCTAGGAGTATAGTTATAGAATGTGAATGGCAGATACAACCAGTTCATTAGGGAAGACAGAAGTTGTGAAATTTAAATATAGCATTTCAGGAATATAAGTAAGATCCAAATTCATTCTGAACCAGAGACCACGTTAGAGATGGTGGAGAGTGGACCTGGAGTAGAAAACAGGAGATGTCCTGCACAGATAACATGTTGAACAGCCTCTATTTAAGTATGTAACATTTGCCAAATATTTAAATGGCCTAGGCCCCTAATTTAGCTGTGTTCAGGTGGAAGAGGTATACTCTTTGAAGCCTGAGATCTATGCATTGTAATTTGTGAATAATAATCCAGAGGCATGTCTCCCTCTATTTCAGCTATACGTCCCACATTCTTTTTCACAGCCTCTTTATGGTTGTTATTCCTACTCATTATTCATTCAAGAAATGTTTAAAGGCAAATAAGAAGAAAATGGTGGAGGATCTCATATGTCTGTTGGGTTTTATGTGGAATTTTTCTGCAGCCAGCACTCAGGATGTGTGGATTGCATGAAGTAGAGCCACCTTCCTGAATACAAGTCTGAGCTCATAGATGTACATTTATTCTTGTCTTTTTGTTTGGTTAGTGTTTTTATTTTTCTGTTATCCTTTTAACAGACCATGCTTCATAGCCATTTCTCTGTCAGTCTGATTTCTTATTATTGGAACTATGGCTTCTCATTTGATTTCAGTCTCTAATCAGGGACATGGTCAAGGAAAGGACACAAAAAAACAAAGCAGATGAATTAGCCCTGGCTGGTTTGACTCAGCCATTAGTGTGTTGGCCCATAGACCGCAGAGTCATGGGTTCAAGTCAAGGGCACATACCTTGGTTGCGGGTTCTATCCATGACCCCCATTGGGGTCATGTGGAAGACAAAGAATCCATGTGTCTCTCTCACATCATATTTCTCTCTCTCCCTCCTTCCCTCTCTTCCTCCCACTCCATGTGAAAAGAAATCAATGGAAAAATATCTTTGGGTGAAGATTTTAAAAAAACAAGTCAATTGGACGCTTCCTTTCTCTTGAAACTTAACACTTGACTGAGTCAGAGACCAAAACGTGCGGAGGTCAACTCTTTGCAAGTAGTGCCCCGTGATTTCTACAGTTTCATCTGGGAGACAACTATGTCAGTTCCTGCTTCCAAGTCTTTTTGTCCCTGTGCTGGAAGTTTCCGTCAGCTATGGGAGCACTTGATTTCCATTTTCAAATCACCTTTTGCTTAATTTAGACAGAGACAATATCTAGTGTTTTCAATCCAAGAACCTTAAACAATATGCTGATCAAGTGAATAGAAATGGGTTGAAATTCTTGCCTTGAGTCCTGGAAAGGTTACTTAACTATTTTTAAATGAAATTTATTGGGGTATAGGTTTCAAGGGTACAACTATTAACACCTACTTGGAAGTTAGGACTATCAAATGAAATAATAATATAAAGTGCTTCATGAAGAGCAGGTGCTCAAAAATGCTGCTAAATATGCACTTAGAAATTATTACCCAGTACTACATTTCTGTGTGTATATTCTTAACATCATTGTACACATGAACACGCATATACTTTCAAACCCATTATAACATTTAATTGTTTCTCTCTTTATCATTGAAGGAAGAATGTTTCAAGTTTAAGGAATAATTTACCTCTTATCGCTGTCAAATGCTAGAACCACAGGCTTGGGTTTAGAAATTGTCTAGTGGGAAATGTGCACAAGGACAAAAAATAAATCATTCAGCCACAACTAGTTGTTGATGATAAAAATAATATTTAATGTCCTATAGTGGATTTTATATATATATAATACATATATAATGAAACTTATTAGAAACTTAAATATGTATTTTCTAGTAAGTTTTCTATATTTAAACCTAACACAGAAAATTAAATACATATTTGCAGACCTATTATACACATACACACATGTATGTACATAATCTATTATATATGTACAAACCTAATATGTATGTGTGTGTGTATCTATATATATACATATATATACACATATATATGTGTGTGTGTGGATATATATATATATATATATATATATATATATATAAAATGAGTAGGCATGTGTTTAGTAGGTATTGTAGTTTGCTATGTTAATTTTAATTTCCTAGAGTTGGTTATAGCAACAATGGCACACTTTTTAGGCTTTAAAGGTTTATATAGATTTCTTGGTCATAACTTTTACTTGGTTTAGCATAGTCACTGGGTGCTACTTTCTTCTTTTTTTTTTTTTTTTATCTTCACCCGAGGACATTTTTCCATTTTTTGTTCAGGTAGAGTGGGAGGGGGGGGAGAGAGAGAAACATCGATGTGAAAGGGACACATCGAGTGGCTGGGGACAAACTGCAACCAAGGTACGCGCCCTTAGCGGGAACCGAACCCGGGTCTCTCAGGACCACAGGCTGACGCTCTAACCGCTGAGCCAAACCGGCCAGGGCGGGTGCTACTTTCTTGATACAGGAGGTGAGTGGTATGCTTCTCTTAAGGTTCCAGTTAAATTATTGAATCTGATTGCTATAACCTTCATGCTAATTAGTATGTGATATTTTACCATAATTAGTATTTTAATGATTTTTGCTTGGCTGATTTTGTAGACTGCGTCTTACCTCTACAGTTCAGGAAAAAAAAAAAAAAGTACATGGTAGAAGAGGAAAATATAACAAAGTAATTTTTGAGGACTTTGATCATATGCACACACCCCGTCTAATTAGAGGTATAGTTAGAAGACCTTGTTTGTGGTCTAACTTGGATAGCTAGATACTGAGCTGTTGCCTCAAGCATGACTGTGTAACATTTTTTTTTTTTTGTTAAAAGAAAATGAATATAGAAGTCATGATCAACTAAACTTAATTGTTTATAGACTGTTAAACAGAGCTTGAGTTTGTTAAAATTTAAATTTATACATGATTGAGAAAATTCATTTCCAGCTTGATATGCACTGTGATGAGGAATATCACATGGATCTTTTCTATGCCCTGCTGAAGGAAGTAATGTTTTCTGGGATTATGTTGGTTACATCCACATAAATGGTGGGAAAACTCTCCTTCTCTGTATTTCTAAAAACTGATTATCTAGGTTGGTTAGAAAATTTAGCTGAAGCTAGCAGTAAAAAACATTGAAATTTTAACATCAAACCAAAAATGCTTAGTTTTAGTCAGAATAAGAGAGAAAGAGCAATAATCAATTAATCAATCAATGCTGTTCGATCAATTGCTCCTGAAGCATTTTTTTTTTTTTTTTTTTTGCAAATTGTGGTTATATTTAAAGGAAACTATGGGTATTTCAAAACAAAAAGCACCACGAGGTTATAAAATGCATAAACTTGAAGGAAAGAACAATATTTATAATTCATTTGTATGTACCATTCATACTATACAGTGTCAATTACTAGATTCTACCAACCCTAGGCTCATGGATGCCATATTTCTTTTGTCTATTTGTCCAGCCTGGAGTACAGTGGAGCATGACTCTCAGCACTAACTGTTGTTATAGTCTGAAAATTCTACATTTCTTTTCTGGTATTTAATAGAAAATAATATAGAGCATTCAATCAGGAATATTTTAAGTAATAAGAATTTTAACAAAACCCTGAAAAGAGTGCATTAATCAAATTTTCTATTATGAAATGTTTGGAGAAAAACTAGAAATACTGAATCTCACCGGGATATTACATATTGCAATCTGTAGGGAGAGATTACAAATGTCTGGACTTGCTAAGAAAATCAAGAAGGAAGTAAAACAAAAATGGCATTGATGTACTGTATATAATGATTTACCTTAGCAATCACACACACACACACACACACACACACACACACACACACACACACAGACACATTCACAGCAATTTAAATATTTAGTCCTGTTTGATATATGTCATTTAAAAAATATATTTTATAAACTATGTTTTGCTCAAAAATTTGTGTGATTAATGCATTGTTTAACTTCTCAATGTAGACTGCTGCTAGGCAGATTCTGATATTATTTATTTTTATTAGTTTATAATATGTCAATTTTTCTTGCTTATCTGTCAACTCCCAGAAAAATACATAAATCAAAAATGTAGCAATGTGGACACTAACAAGGCATAATTATTGTAGGGTCTGTCCTCCTTTAAAGAAAAAATACAATTACCTACCAGATTGCTGCTGGGATTAGGTCAGAATTTGCATAATACTGACTCATATTTTCTTAACAATTTTAACATCAGACAATAGCTTTTGCAAATCTATAATCCCTTATTATTTTCTAGCTTTAGTTTTTGGACTCTAATAAGGAGTTTAGTCAAAACAAGATAATTATTAGAATCTAACCCATGGAAAACTTTAATTACTCAGGGGCATGTTTGGTAGGATTAGGTCAGGTTTTAAAAATTTTATATAAAGTAACACAAGGCAATTAAGCTTGCCTAAATGTAATTTTTTACAGTTAAATTTATTCATTTTTGCAGATAAATATTTAATAGAAAATACTTCTGTCATTGCATGAGCTTAAGCAAAAATGTCTTCTTCAGCATAATCGCTAAACAGCAGTTCTAAGACTGGCATTATTAAGTAGTTAGAGGGCTAAAAGTCAAGAGATGATGAAAATTTAGAAAATGTTAACTGCGATAAAATAATAGCTGCTAATGTGGAGGATTATGAAACACCCAGTAGCAGAGTAAGGAACAAATAGGTCCTTTCTGAAGTCCTGGAGGCTGGGGTTGGGATCCGGGGTTAAGTAACAGTGATATATTTATAGAGGGCAAGGGATCACCATAAAATAAAGCAGCAAATAGTAAAGAAGTCAATGTAAAAGAGAGGCCGGGGATTTAGGGTATAGAGATCATAAATTTTCATCGATATAAACAGCCTGTGTACCTCAGGAGTTGAGGTTGAGCTATAATTTCAGGTCTGACCTATAGGCCTTTTGTGTTCACAGTGCACGTACGATCAAGATGCCTTATAAGGGGGTGTAAAAAAAAAAGGAAAAAAGAAACGAGAAAAAAATGTTTCAGATCTGTGTGATTTACTCATTTAATCATCCCCAAACCCATCCCTAACACAATAGCACAGTAGTTGAGAAGATTTTATTGTCTCACTAAATTACATTTAATTCTTACCCTAGCATATCCCATAAACAAGAAGACTGAATGATGTTTCCTCCACTATGTTCTTCCAAAGGAAAATTGTTGAATTTTTATGCACGACTTCTCAGAAGGTCATTTCCCTTTCTCTATATTGCTCAGGTTTCCACATTTACATGTTTTTATTGCAAATATGTATTTTAAAAGCCACTTAAAACTTAGTGGGTTAAAAAAAAAAAACAGTGATAAAATGAGCTTGTTTAATGGTTTAACAGAAGCAATAAAAACAAGCAAATCAACACAAAAGAATAGTAAGTATTTAGCTTTTAGGAATTATCCTGAAATGGAATACTGAGTGGGTTAAAAAAAATAAGTAAGCTGCTTGAAGACCCATCTTTTTATTCAGAGACATTGATTTAATATATGTAGGCACTAAAATAAGCTTTCTATTCTAAATTGTCATTTAATGAACAAACTATACTATTGTTTGTATGTATGTGATGTATATGCCTATATATGTAATACTTCTCTCTCTATATATATATCTGTGTGTATGTGTGTTCTGTACACACTCTCTCTCTCTCTCTCTCTCTCTCTCTCTCTCCTCTCACAGTTACTACTAGATGAGAACAAGTAATGACTAACAAAGAGGTTGTTGAGTATATGACATATGAATTGTACTTATTTTTTATTGTGGCTAATTTATTCAGTACATTTAAATTAAGCTCTCAGAAAGTATACCTTCAAAACAGTCATTTGAGTATTCAGTTGTTAACCTTAAAAAATAGATATTAGAAAAAATAGTTGATGAAATCAGCCGTATTTTCATTTAAACACCAAAAATAGGGGATTTGCTTTCTTCTCTTTTTACTGCTCTAAGAAATGAAATGCATTAGGCCAGTTTGGAATGGTCCTTCAAAGAGCAAACTCTGTTGAGCCCCGGTAGCCTGCCTTAGTCAACCTGGGCTCTTTCCTTCATCCACTAGGGTGCACTGTTGTACAGAAAAACAAAAAGCTTGAGAGCCCTGTGGAAGAATAGAGGATGCCCTGAGCAACCTCATAAATACTGTTACACTTTTTTCACTAACTTCAGAGAGAGAAAAGATCAAGACAGAAAGACTAGCACTTAAACATGTTTTTTCCCCTCAAAGTCAGGGCCACTGTCCTGGATTTGTGTGGATTTTCCTTGAAGACAGACAACTGATACTAAATTTTTAATTTCGGTAGTGAGAGGAAAGGGTGTGAATTAGTACAGAAAGGCCTATTAAGTATTTCAGTTACTGACCCTTCTAAGAAGTAACAAAACTATTTCTCATAGCTTCCTCGTGCAACCAGACATCTTTTAAATGTGAAATTCCATGAAGGTAAACTATAGGCTTTTCTATTGGTATCACCGTGTGCTTTCTGATTATTCTTGACCCAGTAATTATGACTATGACTTCTTTTTTCTCCCATGGCATTATCCAAAATATTGACCTTTTTATGTGAGTGAATAAATGAACAAACAAACTAAAACAAACAATAAATAAATAGAATCAGGGGTTGTTTGTTTTTTTAACGTATTGAGTATTATCCAAAACATACTAAGAAAATATCTATAGGCTTGCCCTTGTATCTATCTGCTAGCATATTTCCCTGTCTACATATGGGCTGTACTTTATCAAGAAAATTACTTACAGAGAATCCAGTAGGAGGGGGGGAAGCTATTCCTTTAGTTCTGGTGTAAATCATTGGGAATTTTTTGCTGCATGGATTAGCACCTCTTGTATCCCTCATCTCTTCAGGGCAGTAAGCTGAGACAATCATAATGAAGAACAGAGCTATTGGCTACCACCATCACAAAACTTTGGGGGGGATAGGTCATCAAAAAGACCTGAGTCTGGAACTGGTTATTTCAGTTGGCTTGATATGTGTCTCACATTTGATAAGTGCCCTACTTCAAGGTTGTTAATATTTCACTAAGAACTTTTAGTCTACCTAATTAATTTCTCACTGTGTTATAAATGTGATAAAGATAGGCTTTTGGTCCAAAGGACAGGAGGGAAAAGCAAACTCCATGGATTATGCAAATGTATATTATGCATATAAGAACCCCTATAGGGCACACATCATAGAGAAGGAGTAATGTTTATGAGAAATCAGGAAACCTGTTTATTGGAATAAAGGCCTTATGGGACCTTTGTGTCTAAAATGTTCTCCAAGAGGCCACTCTGCCTAGGCTACTCCCTTCGGATTAGATTTTGCTTTATGTCTGTTGCAGATCTGTAGATTGTATTCAGTATTTAACAGTTTCCAGGACATGAAACTTTATGGTTTTATTTCACTGTTAGCATTTCTCCTCATAGTCAAACTATAGTTTACCTACCATAGTTGGTCTGTGCATTCTTTCCAACTGTGATATCTAAAGAAATAGAAATTAATATTCTCTGTGTACCTAAAAATTGTTTATATTTCTTTTTAGATTTTAGTTTTTTTTTTCCCTTTTCAATACAACAATTTTTTTAACTTCTCTTTGGAGATCATGGTGTTTCACACTTAATACATTTGAAACATGATCAGAAGAGTACCTGAAATATAGTTCGCATTCAATAAATATTGAATGGAAAATGCATATATTTACTAGGAAAATACTATTTATTATCTACTAGTCACCCTGATGTTTTACATTTATGTGAATTATATCATCTGATGCATATTATCAATAGAATGAAGTGGTATTATCCCCAGTGTTACAGATAAAATGGTGAGGCTTACAATGGTTAAGACATTTTCCAAATTAGTAAAAAATAGATTTAGGATTTGAATTCAACTCCATTATGTCTGCTTTTACTATTTTGGAAGTTATTATTTTTCAATTAAACTTTTCTATAATTCCAAGTTCAATAAACCAATACACATATATTTATTGAGCACTACCTCTATCCACAGATCTAATGAGATTACAAAAACTAGAAAGCAAATTTGCTAACCTGGAGACATAAATGAGGAGAGAGAAGATGTAGACAGAAGATCTTAAAGTAATAAGAAATTAGGGACTGTATCATATGGTACACACACACCTCCTCCTGATGTTCATAGAAGAGACAACCATTGTTGGACAATAATTTATGGACAGTGATTTCAGGATACAAACCATTCATTCATCAAGTATCCAGAATCCATCTGCCAAGTACTGCTGAGGTATTAACATAAAAAGCATGAAATTTATATACAAAGCATTAAAAACAGTTAGAAATAAAGGATTCTGGAGTGGGGCCAAAGAGAATAAGGGAGGGAAATAGCTTCTAAGGATATGGTGATTCCAATCTGAGGCATAAAAAACTTAGTAGGTTTTGTCTGTTGAAACCTTTGACAGAAGGCTAGAATAGAAAGTTGAAATTTATCTGGTCAGTAGTTATGTCATTGTGAAAATTCTTAGGAAGAAAGTTTTAAGGGATGTATTTAGATATATCCATTGGGATAGATTCCTGAGGTCAAACATAGAGGGAGTAAGGTCAATCGCTTCTTTAATTTTTAGAAAGCATAGAATGCTTCTTGGGTATTAATTGATTGGTACTAATACATTTTTTAATCTTATCTGATTATATTAGATCATCCTTTTATAAAACAAAATGCTACTAATGACCATTATGTCATTAGTACCTAGCACATTGCCTGGAACATCATTCATGCTCACTAAATACTTTTCTAATTGGAATTAATTTGGCCCTGGCCAGTGTGGCTCAGTTGGTTGGGCGTCCCCCCAGGTACCAAGGAGCTGCCAGTTTAATTCCCAGGCAGAGCACATTCCTGGGTTGCAGGTTTTGTCCCCGGCAGTGGACATGCAGGAGACAGTGGTCGATGTGTCGCTCTCATGTAGTTGTTTCTCTCTCTTTAAAAATCAATAGAAAATCTTTAAAAAAGAAGTTAATTTGGATTTCTCATAGACCTATCCATACCTTAAAATTGTCAAATGAATCCAAATGTATCAATATAAAAATAAATGTTTCCTGACTGTTATAAATTTTTTCATCTCAAGTATTGATTGTTTTATGTTACTAATTTGGTCCATGTTTCTCAAATGAGTGAAAATTTTATTAAAACATGTATTTGCAGAAATATGTGTATGATATCCAGAACTGATACTTATATGTACAAGTCTGTGAATTTTGTTTTCTTTTAAAATAGAAGGAGTGTTGGGGGGCAGGATGGGGAGGAGAGGGTGTAGGGAGAGAAAAGGAGAGACATCTGTAACAAAAATAAATTAATAAGAATTGGAGAAAAAATAAAAATAAATAAAATAGGACTGCTAATATTTTTGGAATCTGAAATAGTGATCTAATTTAAACATCTACTAAATGCACAATGATTATACATATCATCTGTATAGAAGATGGTAGAAGTATTAGATTTGGGGCTTTGAATAGATGACATTTGAAAATATGGATACACATTTTCATCAGTCTCATAAGATGGTGCATGGCAGCAAAACCATTCCATTTATAAATGCAAGTGGAGGTGTGTTGAACAATTTTAAATGTAAATCTGTTAGAGTTGGTACAAATCTTTGAAAATTGTTTGTTATTTAGCATCAATTTGAAATAATATCTATTTTTTTCCAGTAAAAATTAGAAAAATAACCTATATTAAGTAATGCATTCTATCCGAGGGAGGGGTGAGTCAACAGTCCCATTTATCTAAAAGCAGAGTGGACATATCCAACCAACACAATTTATAGACATATACAATCTATACTGTTTTCTTCTCTTCTTAAAATGGCTTATGATTTTACCTGGTACATTGGACTATTGTTATTGCTCTTATTGTTTTTGCAAATGCACAATGTAAATTTCATAAGAAAAAATGTTGGCTTTAAATACATGTGCAAAAGAGAAATAGTGGTCAGGTAAGATGAATTAGGCTTTACATAGGTCATTATTTTTTGAACATTCTTTTCTTTGTTTAGGTACAGTATTTCACGTTTTCTCCTCCTGTGGAGATAGTTGTACTTTCTGAATCTCTACATATTCTGTCTTCCCCAAACAATATTATTAAGCTTACAGTTATTCAGCAAATATTTTACTTGATTTTGAATTTGCCAATATAAGGGCAGATTCTGTCAGTATAATCTGATTGCTAAGCTCTGGTTTTAAACATTTGATGAACACGACAACTATACCAATAGAAGAGTTCTTGGGCTTCTGTTCGAAGATGTTATGTGCTCTGCAATCAATATAGAGTATAAAACAATGACTCCGGTAAATACAATTCACTCGTATGTACCTGCCCAATAGACACATCATGGAATTGAGGCAGGTAAAGATAACACAGTGAACTAGTCCTATACTAGTGATTCCCTGCTCTCCCATATCAATTCAGTACATATACAAAGGAAATATTTTTTTATTAAATGTATTGGAGTGACGTTGGTTAATCAGATTATATAGGATTCAGGTGTACAATTCTAGGATACATGATTTGTATATTGCATTGTGTGTTTACCACCCGAAATCAAATCGTCTTCCATTACCATATATTTGACCCCATTTACCCTTTATTATCCCCACCCCCTACCCTCTGGTAGCCACCATACTGTTGTTGGTATCTATGAGATTTTGTTTGTTTTTCGTGTTGGTTCATTTGTTGCTTTCAGTTTTATATCCCACATATGAGTGAAATCATATGGTTCTTGACTTTTTTATCTGACTTATTTAAAAGGAAAACTTTCCTAATGAAGCACATAGTTATTGTTATCTATTGATACTAAACCTGGGCATATGCACACACACACACACACACACATGCACGCACGCATACACTCACAGACAGACACGCACACACTTTAACACACATATATATTTGGCATGTAAAGTCAAAGTTACAATATAAATCAAGTTATCTTTTAGAAAACAGCATATTTTACGGTACCATGTAACACGTTTATTGCGGTTATTGACATGGGTGATATTACTTTTTCGGAATCCTGACCCTAATCTTCTCCCTCACCATCCGTCTCCCTGATTCTCACCCTTGGCCTTCCCTGTGGAATTTTCCTTGGTTAAAGCTACTTTATATTTATTATAATAACACTCACTCTCACTCTCTTTCGGTCTCTTTAGAAGGAACAGTAAGCTGACTGATGGCTAGAAAATTAGCCCAGGGGATTCTCTTTCTCTTTTTCTCTTTACACCCACTCGTCTTCCCTCCCTGTCCTTGTTAGACTAGTGAGCCAATTGAACCCGTGACTCTGTCACATAGTCATCGCTGGGCTAAGAGCATCTCAGTCCCATTTATGCTCTAACATGTCTATAGGATGTGACCAAGGTTTCTCATTAGGATTCTAGGGATAAGAGTAAACATATAAAGTCTTGTACATATTATACATATAAACTCACTAGTAAAAATGTTTCTGATATCTCCTTCTCTGCAAACCCTCCATGCCATAAACATGACAATATGTCAAGTTACCTTTCCTGAGATTCTAAGAAAATTAAATCATTTTAACCTTTTCATTCTTGTGTTTTTGAGGGGTGGGGGATATATAGCTGTGCCATCAACTAATTAATTAAGGAAATCACAACTATACACTGATACATATTTATCAGTAGGAGACAAGAATGGCAAAAAATTATAGAAATAGAATTATTAAGCATGAAATGCTCTATTGGTAATATACCAAGATTATAGGAAAATAAATTGTGGCTACAATGTTAAAAACATGCTCATTGTTTATAAGTGAAGTGCTGCAATCTTCCAGATGATAAGAAATCTGGAGAATTACATGATATTACTTAGTGCCATTTTGAAGTTTCAAACATTATTTGGTTTCATATTTCAATCAGATTTTTTAAATTAAGTGTATTAGGGTGACATTGGTTATTAAGATCATATAGGTTTCAGCATTTTTAAACGTAGAGGTTTAAATGTAGAGGTTATCTACATTTCTTGAAAGTTTGGACATAAACTTAACACACTTCATGTATTGGCCAAACATCTAAAACTAATGTAAAAATTAAATATTCCTTAAAGATGAAAGAATGAAATGTGTCTAAATAAGAACTATTCGTATACAATCTGGCTTAGTGTGGATCATTACCTATAGCATGAGAAACAATATTGGCATTAATGCATAATGTGTCCCTGGTAATGAACTGGAAACGGAAGCAGAATTCAGGAAGGGCCTCCCGTAATTGTTGGGCAGGCACAGGACTGCCCCACTGCGTGCCTTCACCAACAGTGTTCCATCTTGGTTTTCTCCTTACATCTTCCTTTTCCAAGAGAAAGCCCAGACAGTTTGCATGTGACATTTTTCCTAACATTGCCAGCCCTATTTTCAGTGAAATTAAACGGTTTTTTTTTTTTTTTTTTTTTTTTTTAGAATTGAAAATTGGGTAGGTTTCAGAACAACTTATGTTCAATTGACTTTATTTGTTGTTTTGTTTTTAGCAAAACTTTGTCCCAACCCAGAATACACTTCACTGGTTAAGAATAACCTGAAACTCCAGATATGACTTTGCAAATCGCAAGAGACCTCAGTCTTGACCCAGAAGCAGGCTTCCATCAGTCTTCACAGTGTTGTCTTAGGCAGATTATTTAAAATATTGAAATAGTTGCCCGACATACAAAATTAGAAGGTTTACCTGGAAAATCAAATTTTTGGCTTAAAAAAAAAAAGTTTTCAGAATGTAGAACCGACTTTCCCACAAAGCAACAATCAGCCAGAAGGTAAAGATGTCTGCTCTTCCCAAAGAGCACGCTCTCTCCAGGTGGCCACCACTCACTCTCACGCCCACTGCTCCCAACCTCATGTTCAGTGTCAGCTGCTATTTATCATCCTCACTTCTGCTTGTCTTCCACTGGCTGCCCTCATTCTGTTATCTGCTGGACTCCTATAGGTATCTGAGTTTATAACAGCTGGCTTATAACTGATGTGATCAATGCAAGAGGAGAAGGATGAACTGTCTAGACTCATTATATAAGCTAAATAAAAGGTACATGTAATAAATGGCCAAAGTTATATGCAAATTCAGGCTTCGTCAGTTCTAGTGCCCAAACTCTATCTACCACCAAACTCCCTCTTCTGAATTCTCACCTAGTCTCTTGTTCATTCACGGGATTTCCACATCACATCAAACTTTTGGGTAACTATATAATAAGTCAGATTTAAAATCATGATTTCAAGACCTCAAGATCTTCTTTCCATGCACCTTGTACACATCTCAATAAAGTGGCCTGCATGTTACAGAGGACATCCTCCTCCCCTCTCTTAATTTCTGGAATCCCCCAAAGACTCTACAGGTAGCTAGGAGTCATTCTAACTTAAAATGATATGATGTTCTGCTACACTAGGCTATTGGCTTCTCATGTTCAGCACGGCCCAGACTGTTTTAGTATAAGACCATGCAGTGAAATGTCTGGGACCTGCACTGTCTCCCCTAACACTTTGAATATATCTCTAAGAAAGTTATTCAAGTCAACTTTTATTATCCACTTGCATGATTGTTTTCTTCTCTGAACCAGGACTGTTCAGGAAAACTTTTTGCAATGATGAAAACAGTTCTATCATCTGAATGACTACAATAATGACTAGCCACTGGTAGCCAGTGATCACTTGAAGTGTGACTAGTATGACTGAGGAAGTGAATTTTAATGTTGTTTAATCTTAAATGATTTAAATTTAAATAGCTACCTGTGGTGAGTGGCTGCTATTGAACAGCTCCAGGTAGTGAGCTCTGCTGGGCTGCAACTCTGAGTGGTATGTTTTTCTATATCTGGCACCTTGTGAAGTACACAATAAACATGTGTCCCAGGAACGAGTACAAGGAACATTTAAAGAAGTTGGACTTGTAGAATTAAAAAAAAAATCAATCAGTTCAGCTTTTGCGGCTCACTGGTTGAGCATCAACCAATGCACCAAGAGGTTGCCAGTTCCATTCCTGGTCAGGGCACATGCCCAGGCTGTGGGCCTGATCCCCAGTGTGGGGCATGGAGGAGTCAACCAGTCGATGTTCTCTTTCATTTATATTTCTATATATCTCCCACTCTCTCTTCCTCTCTCTTTAAAGTTTATAAAGAAAAAAAAATAAAGAAAAAATATTTTTTAAAAAGTCATTCAACTGGAGGTGAATCAATAGTTTCTCTATAAGAACATTGAAATATGAAAATTTGGAATGGCTTCCAATAGAAGAATAGACTAAGGGAAAGTTAATGATGGGTAGTGGTAACAAATTCTTTCTGTTTAACAGGACTTCATGAATTTAGTTTTTAACCAGGGAAAACACTAAGACGGGGGTACAATTGTTCAGAGATGAGCCAGACCTTCTTGGATTCTGATATGTCTAATGTTAGAATCATGAAAATAGAGGGAGCTATTCCCGTATCCCAAACAATTTCTAAACATGGATTGTTATGAAACCTTTGTGTTTCTATAAATAATTACACATTGAATAATTTTGAAGTATAAACAGTGATAGTCACTGAACTATAAAATGTTTATTTTTTACTTGCCCTTATGCAGTGCAGCTTGAAAAGCAGAATCCCAGGTGCTGAAAATCCCTTCTAACCTTAAAATTAAATTCTTTCAATCAATTTAATATTCCAGGTTATTTATTTTAGGATATAGTAACAAGCCTTTCTAAAAACAGGGCAACTGTTCAGAATATTTTAACATGAAGAAAGTTTAATTACGCAAACTCCATGCAAACTCCAGGTTCTGATCCGTGGGCCTGAACTTCGCAGTGAACAGTGAACGGGAGTATTTTGGTTCTGAGAGAGAAGAGGGCAGTGTTGTACTATGGACTTACTTGTCAGAGAACTTGGAAAAGGATAATTGCTCAATAGAGGTACTCTGTAATTAGTCTCAGATATTATTCCTTATTTTTCATTTGTGCTAATGTCGGAGTAGATTTTTGAGCCCTTTGAAGAGAGTTTTTATCTTCTGTGAACATCTGAAAATCTTCTAATTTCATGGCCTTGCATTAGGTTAGATTTCTCCTGTGGTAGACATACTTGCATTTGCACAGGACAAATCATTAATTAGGATATTTCAAAGCAGTGTACCTTATTAGTAAATGGGAAAAGGGAAAAGGGCTCACTTCCAACTAGTCTCACCATTTTTAATGAAAAAAAAAATTGTTGATTCAAACAAAGAGTTAAGAAAACTAAAGGCATATTAGATTTTAATGTGATGCAGATACAGCCCGGAGGGGCTATTTTAGAGGACACAGGACATTTTAGTACTTATCTTTGAGGTGCCATTTTGAATTCCTTTCCACTTTAAAGCATTCAAGGTCTGTTTCTGCTTAAAAAATTTAGGTCAAAATAATTGATAAAAAAAAAAAAAGGGGGTGGGGAGAAAGAAGAACTCATGGACAGGAACAACAGTGTGGTTATTGTGGGGGGAGGGGTTGGCTGGAGGTGGGAGAAGGGTGTAAGGGGGATAAATGGTGATGGCCAAAAATTAAATTAAGAAAATAATAATTTCACATGGAATTAATTTTCTTTACCCACAGGAGACTCACATTAGCTCCAACACAGTTAGAGATGAACAGAAATGTGGTTTTCTAGTTTTCTACTCACTACCAACAGAAATAGTTTTGATAAACTTGTTATGAAGGTCAGCAGATTAAAATTCTGTTCTTCAAGATTTTTCATGTTAGTGTGAAGATGTAACTGTTGTGAAAGTTTTAGGAGACTGTGACTATAGTTTCAGAAACTAGAGCTGTTTCCTGCCCAATTATAATGCTCAACTAACTCTTGTTCTCTCCAAAGGACCAAATCTGTTCTTTTGTAATAACTCAGTGATGATGCTAATGTTCACTTCTAACCTGAAAGTAAAAAATTATCGCAGGCTGTGATTCAAATTGTGGCAAACTCATTCAGTTCCAAAATGAGCCTTAAATTATGTTACTTCGCAGAATGTCTTTTTGTTTCTGTTTATGGGTGATGTGCCCCCATTTTTACTAACAGGAACTACTGTACATGAACACATTTGAAAGTTAATTTCAGTTCACTGAAACTGCAGACATGAGAAAGAACAGGTTTCTCCATAGTACAAGGAATTGAAGCCGATGACTGATAATAACTTTCTCCACCATAAACTTATGTAACCTCCATTTGCATTCCTATATATGAATCCCTAACTGGAAAGCCTGCACAGTTGAAATATTGCATTTACACTATGATTTCTAAAGACCTAAAATATCACCAACACACTCTCAGTGGGGTTCTACAAATTTCATCTGATTCCTTCTCGCTTCTATTTTCTGTCTTATTTAAAATTTATATCCTGAAATAAGGGAGGGGGTGTATTAATCCATGCTGTATAATATTCATTCAGTAAAATAGAATTTTATTATGAGTATTATTTCAAATTGAGTCTGTAACAAATCTTCCATTTTTTTTAGATTAAGCTGTAATATCAAGTTATTAGCCAAAAATTGTCATAGTTTTATGACTACGATTATGATAGCCATGTATTTTTTTTTCCACATGGTATTCATTTTATGGAAAAAAATGTGTTTAAAAGAAGTAACTGTGTATACACATATATATTTTATTGAAGCCATTTTCTTTGATATTTCTGTCTTGAGAGTGCCCCATCAGTCAAAGAACTTCACAAATCTCAAAACACTCCACTGCATTTGTCTTTTTTTTTTTTAATTGATTTTGGAGGGAGGAAGGGAGAGAGAGAGAGAGAGAGAGAGAGAGAGAGAGAGAGAGAGAGAGAGACATTGATCTGAGAGAGAAGCATCAGTTGGCTGCCTCCTGCATGTGACCTGACTGGGGGTCAAATCCACAACCTGGGTATATGCCCTGACGGGGAATCAAACCTGCTACCCTCTAGTGTATGGGTGGACACTCCAACCAACTGAGTCACACCAGCCATGGCTGTCTTCCTTTTTATTTGATGTTTTGGGGAATTTTGAAAGTACAGTAGAAAACATGATACATGCTCAATCAACTTGGCTCAGGAAAGAAATAGTTAAATTCACATATGCTGCCTGAAAATTAGCACCTTTGTTCTCCCCTACGGGTGTTTGTGAAATGGTCACAGGAAATAATGATGCCCTTTGAAAATGTATTCTGTTATTTTTTTCTACAGCTTTATTTTGATAGATTGTCTTATAGCCAGTTTGAAATATATGGACATACACACACCCTAAATGTTGTAACTATTTGTTCTGTAGGTTTAATCATTTACCATATTTGATAAATTCTGTCTTTCAAAGGAAAGGTTTGGACATCTAAAGAATTTTAGGACCTTAAAGTGACATTTTCAGTTTTTTCAATGCTCCAAATAATACTCGATTTTCCTTTGTTATTCCTTTAACAAGTAGTTATCCAGCCTCTTTTTCAAAATCCATTTGACAAATACTGATTAAATTTCCGAAATGCATGAGAACTCCCATCCGTTCTGGGTACACAGCGGAGAGCAAACAGATCTTGCTCCACTCCCAGAGCGCCTTATCTCTCCTGTCTTTCTCCCTCTCTCAGATTCCAGTTCCTTAGAATCTAGCTTTCAATGTCTGTATAAAATTCCATTTTTAGTTTTAGTGATTTCTGTATCTATTATTGTCTATTTTTAATGTTTTATTTAATAAATATCAAATATAATGCAGCCATAGTTGTTGAATAATCCCACTGACATTAACAATTTTTAAAAAAGGAGCAGATCTTTTTCTTTCCTGTTTACTGTAGAAAAGCTTTTCAGGTTCCCATGATAGACCCTCATTGCTTTCAACTTCACAACCAAATGAATACTCCCTTTTCAGATAATCTCATCAAACCTTATTTTTCTCAGAAGAAGATAATAATTTGCTCTCAGGGCCCTTTAAAGATTGAGTGATATCACCTGGTGAAAATTCCTGGCCTATTCCTGAATGAAATTCTTTTTGCTTCTTTCATTAGCTTGGCGGGTTTTACCTTTAAGCAACTATTCATTTGTCCTGCTCCCTGGAGTCACACAGAAAAAAAAATCCTCTTTTATTCATATATACATTATTCACATATTTTAAATCTTCTCTTCTTCAGACTCAACTTTATTAAATCCTTCTCACCTTAAATGGAATAGTATAGTGTGTCCTCACCAGTCACAGACAACTTGCCTCTGATGGAACTTTGGTTTATCCATGTCAATGTGGTGTCACTCACTAAAGACAGTGATCTAGAAGTGACCTGACTTGTACAATGTAAACTAGGCTACCACTTACCTTATCCTGGCCATGTGGGTGTCTATGAGGGTCACCTTAGAAAGGGGATCAGCAGAAAAGCATGGTGGGTAAGGGTAGGAGCATCCTCATCAGAGAATGGACCGTGAACAAAGTTGTGAAGTTATGTTTGGATCATGTGTGGTGTAGTGTCCATGGTAACGAAATGTGATTGTAGGATAGATGGGTCCAGGGGGTGCAGGGGCTTCAATGACTAAATAAATAAGCAGATTATATTTACTTGTAAGAGATAGTGAGCTAAAAAGGATTTTCGATTATGGAGAAATTATTGAGGCTCATAATGTGTTGTAAAGCTTATAGTGCAGAGTGAAACCGGGATATTAGTCATTAGGAACTTATTTAAAAGGCTATAGTGACAATTTAAAACAAAGATGATGGCTTGAAATATGGCATTGGTTGTGTTTAATTATGTTTTTTTCCCCTGCATATTGTGCATGCAAAATTATTGATCAGAAGTTTTCATTCTCTCCTCCCCTCTAACACTTTTCCAGGGAAAACAAACACCATTCTGGGCTGATTACACTTATCTCCCAATACCCTTAAGGCGATACAGCTGGAAATGGACTCCAATTATTATTCTTTTTTATATTTCTCTATTTTACCTATAAAAAATGTAGTAGAATTGTACATTTGTTCCTGGTTCACATATTCATTTATTTATATTTCCATAAAATAAAATTTTAGTTTCCATCAGAAAAAGTAGGTGGGTGATTATGTAGACAAGTAACCTTTAAATATTTTTTTAATGGAAGACATTATCTATAATGTTTGTATGTATATGGACTTATACATTCACATACACACATTATATGTCTTTCATGCATACCAAAATGATTCAACCTTTATGTAAACTTTCAAAGGAAAATTTTTTTCTATGGTATACTTTTAGTTTGCTTAATCCTTAGAGAGGCTTGTCAAAACCAAAATACAAGACTTCCTCACTTACTGATATTTCATTAAAATTCTTAGTTCTGAATTTATTTTAGCATGCAAACAGATGAATTCCTTATAGACAATAGACTCAAATAAAACCACAACCAAAATATCATCTACATTTACCTCCAAAATATGTTTTATAAATTGTTTAATGGCATTCAGCAATTTTAAAGAGCATTACAAAGTCTACTGTTTCAATAAGAATAAAACTTTCCAATTGACCTGTATAAAACCATGTTGTAAAACCCGAGAAGGTTTATATTTTTATATTCCAAACCTGAACTCAGAACAGACTTTCAAATAGTTTCACAGAAATTAGAACTTTTGCTGTCATGGCACAAAAAACACACGGACATTCAAATACGTTCTTTGTAATAAGACTATATAAGTAGAGTGGGTGGCTTTATTTTTTTCTGCTTAACCTTTTCTTTGTGTCTGCCTCTCATTTATTCTTAACCATCTCCCTGTCTTCTGTTCTCTGCCTGTCTTTTCTTTGTGTCTCTCTCCATGTCTTCTCCCTGCTATTAGACTTTCTTGTTTCTTTTTTTCTCTGGGCAGCCCCCTCTAGGCCCCTGCCACACCGGACTCTCCTCCATCTCTCTTTTCCCCCAGCATTTGGTTTAATATGCCCACTCTGTTTTGTTTGTAATATTTGCTTCTCAGTTTTTGTCTTTCTTCACTTGGCTCTTTTTGTACTTGAATTAAATTTTCATTTCTCTTCTTATTCCTCTGCCGCTTCTCTGTCTCTTTTGATCCGGATCCCCCCTTATGTGTATTTTCTCTTATGGATAAAAATAGCTATATATTTTTTCCTGACTCTCTATTGGTTCTTACTCAGCCTTCCAACTTTTTAATTCCCTTTCTGATTCCACTGATGTGTTCTACATTTACCACCCCTATTCTTCAATTTTTTTTCTCATTTTTCTCCTCACTGTCTTATCATCCAGTTAGTAAGTCATAGCGACAGTGCAATAATAAAATAATTTCAAGTATCATTTCACTGAAAATAGCACAAGAGTATTCATTTTCCATTTTATTGTTTTTATCTGATGAGCTTCAATGGATGCATTAGAAGTATTCCTTTTCATTTTTAGAAATGCCCAGTTTATTCAATTGTTTTAAAATTATAATATATGTTATAGATCCTTTTCCTGTCACTATTACTACCTTGAGAAAGTTAACTATTTACTTAGAGGAAAGAAACGATATTAGTGATAAAGTTCAGGAACTGAATTCAGACTGGTCTTTGATGGAAGTGATTTACGTATCTTTTCTTTCTTTCTTTCTTTTGCTTCTGTATATGTTATTCAGAGAGATCTAACCCAATCCACATGTTTTGTGCTGCTCACCAGCACCACGCACCCTTTGTTTGTGGGTGTGCCGACTTCCTCAGGACTGGGGAGGGAATGCAGGTGACGACTGATGCCCCTTGTTGAAGAACATTTAAGCTGATTCCAGCATGTGATGCTACTCCATGCCTGTCAGAGAATTACTGCGTAGGAAATTGTTACTTGGGGAAAAGAGAAGCACCACTGGCTAGCTTTGCTCCTGTAATGAGAGCATTTCATTAGTCCTGCCTTCTTTAACAGGCCAGGTTTCTATGATGTCTTGTCCCGAATATGCAGCAGCCTGTTTACTCCAGCTTCGCGGATGAACTGTCATATATCTGAGGCCAGGAAGACGGGAAATACTACATGCCTGATGCTGTGCAACGGTTTAGAAAGTCTGGGCACTACGTTTGTGGTCCTGTGCCGGAAACACTGACTTGCAGGCTTTGGGTTGTTATCAGTGTTTGGGGGAGGCAGATGTTTTGTTTTCTTATACTCCCCTGTGCCAAGAATCTCCTCGGCCCCCATATGGTGTTCTAATGATCCTGGCTTTGCTGTACTTTGCTGTTGTGTTAATACAAGTTAACAAAACAAACAAACAAATGAGTAGGTAAATAGATAAATGAATGTTGGCATACACAAATAGAAAGGATTTCTTTATTCCATCTCAAAATAAGGAAAGTCATATATGTGAGTGAAAAGGGACAAATAAAAATATATTAGTTGTAAATTTCTTATGGACTTTTGTGTGTGTGTGTTTAATTCTTAAGTGTGAAAAGTTGAAATCAATGATTAGGGATCTTTTAGTGAGAATTTAAAATATATAGATACTCTTAAAAGTTTATATCTGTATCTATATCCATCTATCTGTCTGTCCATGTATTTTGTGGGACTGCAAGCAGCCTGTTTGACATCAGGAAACACACACACACACACACACACTCACACACACACACTCACACTGGGGGAAGACTGGAAGAAGGAATGTGAATAATGCCTAAAAGAAAGCATGCATCTTAAAAAACATAGAGCTTTAAAACTTAAAAAAAATACTGCTTGGTCTACCAAATTATAGGCTAGGCAAATAAATATTACTTTCAGAGGCAGTTTATTAATATTAAAGCTTTAAATCTTCTGAAAATAAAAAAAAGAGAACTTTTAGTTTTAAAAGTAAAATCTGCAGTTATACAAAATGCTGACTTCTGTCCATTCATCCAAAAAATAGAGAATGATTCAATTCTCTTTATAGATGATACAAAAACAAAATGAAAGAAGTTTCTTTGTTGAGAAAACAGAGTAGGACACTTACTTGAATTTTTTTAATCTCTAAAGATACCCAAATTTCTTAATATTATTTTTTTACACATACTTTACTTTGGGCTTGCTGAATAACATTTGACAGTTACTGAGTAGAATGATTATTGAAGAGCAATTATTTCATAACCATAGTTTTGGCCAGGAAAGGAATGAAAAGTCATCAAAATTCAACATTGGAAATAGAAATGCTTTATTTGAGATGCTACAACAATTTACCCTTGATGTGTGTACTGCAAAAACCCACAAAATTGCCTGTTAAATGTTATGTTTTCCAGAGCCAAAAGAAACTGCAAGTTAAGCTCAAACTAAATTGAGATGAGAATATACAACTTTATGGGGATGTACGGGCAGTCATTCACTATGTAATCAAGGCCCACACTGTGTAGTAACACTAAAGATCCTGTAAAATACAGAAGTTTAATTTTGTTTTTAATTTTGACACATATTCTCATCTAGTTGATTGTCATCATATTTAACATTATTGCAGTCAATCTGGTATTGAAACTCAATACCATGGTTTAATTTCTGAGAACATTGTTTGAAGAAAACCAACCTTTACAATGAAGTGAAGTATGCTCTTACTGTTCATGTGATGATTGAAGCTAAATTAGCTACAAATAGTATTAATCATGTGACTACAAAATGTAGAGCCTCTTTTTTTTCGAGCTGTTATAGAAATTTTGATTCTTAAATGTAACCTCTTCTACACCTGGAATCGTTATTGATAAGAGAAATACTGAGTATGAGGTTTAATGGTTAACAAAGGTCTGTGCCTCTGTTTCCCCTTTGTAAATTAGTTCTCATGTATCTGTTACCTTAGCTCTTTATTTTCTTAAATAATAGTCCTATAGGTAGATAGTCTGCTTTCAAGAAAGATTTCATTTGTCTCACATATGAATTCATTTAGTATTTCTCTGTATTCAAAGGAAAATTTAGAAAAATTCACAAAAACTAAAATATTTTATTCCAAACCATAGTCATGTGACAATAATGTGAGTACCAATGACAATACATTGCTAAAATAAGACATTTATCAATTTTTATTGAAATATGTCACTTTCAAAGAAAAAGTATTTATTTATAACACACCTAAATTGGCAAATGCCAGTTGTATGATACAAATACAACATCTATTTTATCGCTTCAATTCAATTCTATTTAAGAATGTATCTTTTTAAAGCATATTTCAAGTAAAGGCTTTTCTATTTTACCCTCTCCCCATCCCCAACCTACTAGAGCTACAAGCATGCTTTTGGGAGGAGAGAGAGAGAGAGAGAGAGACAGAGAGAGAGAGAGAGAACAAAAAGACAATATAATTGAACATCTGGAGTTTTCAATGATTTGAAATATTGTCTTATATGTTGAAGAATATTGAGGAAATGGAAATGTGGGTGTGGGAGATGGTTTAAATAAGAAGCATCCTGGCTTTTCCATCATGTTGGATACAAGATATGCTATATTCAGTGACACATTCTGCAAGGTGGGCCCCTCCCATTCTACATCACACCATCACTTTAACAAAGCCTTGTTCCGGCTGCAGACTTGTAAGGGGAAGAGACTGGCTCACCTGAGCTGTGATGTCTCCAGTAACAATTTATCCTGGTGTGTTAAATGTGAAGGTAAACCATTCAAAGAAATGCACACCAGAAGTTTGCTTTCATAAACTCGTTATTTTTTCTTTTTCCTCTCATTCTTTCTGTTCCTTTTTTAAAAGAAGAAAACTAGTTTTTAGTCTCTAGATATGAAAGAAGCACAAAATGAGAATTGAAAATGATAAAGCCTGAATAGAATTTGTATCATTCCCTTTTCTTGCCTTCGCCTTTGTCACTATAATTCAAATGTCATGGATGTAAGAATAAAACATCCCAAGCATTAGGGTTGAATGATAGCTCATTCATATGACAAGACTGCTCTGAGGACAGAACATTTCTCAGAATGTAGCCATTCTTGTGGCAAAGATTATAATGACAAGGAGAAATGGTACAAAATTAACCAATTCTGGGATCTTTATAAAGAAATCTTATGAGTATCCTTAATGTGGTACTATGTATTATATTAGCTAAGGAGTATAAAAGGGGGGGGGGGAAGCTGTCCTGATGTCCACTCAAACTTGCTCAGTTTGATTCTTCCAAGAGAAGCCTGCTTGGGGAAAGTCTAAATTTCTACCAGTAGATGTCACTGCAATCAACAGAAATACCCCAGGGGCAAGGAGAACTGATAGTTGAAGGATAGGACCCTCAAGAACACAATGAAGCTAAAGGGAGAGTCCATCATAGAAAATTCTACATGAAACAACAAAAGTTCTAGATAGTGTGGGTTTTAATTTGATCTTATATGTTCCTGCCATTATGACTGGAGTATCTAATGAGGACCTAGAGAGCTTGGCTTTTAGAGCGTGATGCTGGTCGACCTGAAGCCCCTGTACTTGAGGTCCCCATAGAAGTCCCCTGGTGCATTTTATGGGCCTGGGCTCTCTTGGCAAGGAGCTGGAGTTGCTATTTAACTCTTGCCTGGGCTTTGACTCACTTTGGGTTATGAAATGGATTTTTTAGGAGGAGAGTATACTATTCTTACTGCAAATATCTAGGAGCTGTGAGTGGCAGTGGGGCAGAGGGTCACCAGCAGCTGAACATTTTCTCTTCTGTCTCCCTCTTACTCTCTTTCACAGGGTGAAAGAAATTGGTGGTTTTCAAAAATTTATTTTTCTTTTGCCAGTCCCCAAAGCATGGCTGAGCGTTATGAGTGTACGTGTATGTACGTGTGAAAGAGAGTTTGTGCACTCGTACATGCTCTGACATTTTGCTCCATTCTGTGAGATTTCCAGACCATATACAAACCCACCAGCTACTGGTGAACAGCTTCAGCTTGAAATTTCAATGCCACAAAAAGCACACATTTTTTCTCACCCAAAGGCCTCATTCATTTACGAATTCTAGAGCTACATCAGTTTGCCCTGGGTTAAATGACTACTAAGTAGAAAAATCCCAAATTAGAAGTTTTGTGAGGTCACGTTACTGTCCTCTGGCCAACAATAGACCCTTCCTGTCCCTGAATTTTGCAGGCTCCCCCCGTTGTTTTCTTTGGGATGAAATCAGGTTGATCAAGGCAGGAGTATCTTCCAGTTATTTCATATTTTAATCTGCATTCCTGCATATTTTCAGTACATGCTAGATTGTGGATGCGCCTATCCTGATATGGTGGTCTAATTATTTAGAGCCAGGTGTACACTGTCCTGGTAGCTAGAACTCTCTCAATTCCTGCACATGATGGCAAGGCCACATTCCACCTTAAAGAGGGCTTGCAGCCTTGCCTGAAGTTCAGATCACCTGAGGTGACATGTTGAGCTTGTCCTGAATCTTATCCTGAATCTTGTCCTAAGAGTGTTCTGGCTTTTTCTGTGTCCCTTGAAGTGCCGGAAAAGGTGACAGCCTTGCAGATCTCTTTTGTTCCCGTCTAAAAAAATCAGTCAGGTTTCCATTAGTCCTCACAGCTCTTTTGAACATCAGGCTTTTATTTCACACTTAAAAGAAAATCTGTCAAGTATTTTGGTCACCAAATATAACCTCCCCACCAATGTCAGATAGTGATGATGAGATACTAGATACTAGACATCCTTTCTTAAAAAAATCCCATTTTCTGTTGCTAATAATGCTATGTCTTTAAAATAATGACTACTATTTGCAATACTTAAGATATTTTGGGGTCTTCTTGGACTGAGCTATGACAAATGATTGGATGGTAGAGTTCTGTAATATCAAAAATCCTCTATGGGAAGAATAAGAACAAATAAAAGGTACACAAAGCTATTGTGTTTCCTCATAAAAGGTATAGATGAAAAATACGGAACAGAAGATAAATTATTTTATTCCTGATGCAGAAGGAGAGGGCAGGCTCAGAACCATTTTCATCTAAATATAAAATTTACTAGAAATTATAAAAGATGCATATTATTATTAAGCTCAAAGTGATATTGTTCCTTTAAATGTTTTATTCTTTGCAGCTTTACTTGTCTCCCTGGCTCCTAGGTAGCCTGATCCTCCTTTCTGGAATTCTTTCATTAGTTTGGATCCGTGACCTTAAAATCTTTGAAATTGCTTATTCTCAGAGATCTCAATATTTGCTCTGATGACATTTTTTGATTCCCAACACATCGACATCCTTAGTGGTTTTGAATTTACTTTGTATCCTTTAGTCCATATAAATCTGGCAATCAAGATTTCTCTGAGTTTAATTTGCTTTCTGTTGAGGATTTAAATGACATTATCCTACAGCTTTAGCTGACCACTTCCAGTTCTTAATCCTTGGCCTTCCTCACTGGTGAAATGCTGTTCGTTTCTCCGGTTCAGTTTAACCTCCAGTTAATCTCTGACTCCTGGTAAATTGCCATCCTGTTTAAAACCTGCAGTTGTAACTCTTTCCTTAAAAACAAAATCCTGCTCACCAAGGACAATATGACTAACTTATATCACCTTACTTTTTAAAATTTAACTAAGAGCAGGGGAAGAAAGTCGCTGCCGATCAGCTTCAGCAATATCTGAACTGTCATCAGATGGAGAATAAATTTCCGTCAGGATTCCTGTCCTTTCATAACACATCAACCGCACTTCTTAAAGTTAGAAATCGGCTGACTCGCCCCAGACTCCCGGGCTCTTCGTACAATTTCTGTTCCCACCCAGGCCTTTGCGTTGGGCAGCTGCTGCCTTCCAACAGGAAATACAGTAAAAAGGCATTTTCAATCCTTCAGAGGTGTATCTGGCATTGTTTGTTGGGTTCCTTGTTTATTTATTTCCCGTTTCCTTCGGCCAGCACTCATGGAGAGATGATGGCCTTGCGTCCTGGGGCGCCCTAAGGGTTAGAGAGTCGAACATTAACACGCGCCGAGCTCTGGGAGACACACTCCGCTCGGCTCTCTACACGGAGATTACATGCAGAGCCTTCGCTCCACTTCAAGAAATATTATACAAGTGCTTTTCAGTGGATCTGTTTATTTGGCTGGCTGACTTACTGTGGGGAAATCGCCAAAAGTTTGCTAAAATTGAATCCAGATAAGACAGAATTCCTTTTGATTGGATCTTATCCCTCGGTCGATCAACACTCTCCCATCACGCTGAAAGTTGGCAACTCACTCATAGCACTGGTCCCAAAGGGAAAAACCTTGGTTTTATGCTTGACTCTGCTCTGTCATTTATGAACCGTGTAAATATAAATATTAAACTGTCCTGTTTTCCTTTGAGACCTAGAGCAGGGATAAAGTAAACAATATCTACTCAATATTTGGAAGTGTTACTTTCTGATGACCTATTTTCACTTGTAGTACAGAAATTTCTTATTAATTTGATGGATTGAGCAAGCACTTTCTGAATGTGTACATTTTAATACTGACTTCGGGGGCCCTCAGCAGCATTCTGCTTCCTGAGGAATGGCATACTGAACTTGACTTGCTCTCTGAACGTCCTTCAGGAAGGAAGGGTTTAGAGATTCCTGGGTGTCCAACTCTTACTCCACCCTGTTCTAATTACCAGACAACTGGATACTAGAATGAAATGTAGCACTGGAGAACCACCACAATGGAAACCCCAATTTTGGTTGCATTATAATGAGAAGAATGTCAAGAAGACTATCCAACTGTCAGTGGATAAGAAGATAGTTTATTTAGTATGTTCCAACCACACTTCCTTATAGATGTATGCTACTGGAGTAACTCATGAGTGCCGGTGAACATGGCAAAGGTCCAAAAGATTACACATGATGGACAAGTGAGTCTTTTTTTCAAACAGAAGTTCATATTATTGTTATTGAAAAAGAAAGAAAGAAAAAGATATCTGTTAAAATTGTATTTAGGGATGGTATTTGGCCAGGGCACGGGACTATACAGATTCTTCCCTGAATCTGGATCTTCACCCTGAGGACTAGATGCACAGGTGTTAAACAAGGTAAAATGGCACTTCATTTTCACCTGAGCCATTGAGCATCAGTCCAAAGGCATTCCTTGGATACATTAAATTAGACCTCACAGGAGATTATTTTACTAGCTTAGTGATAGTCAGAAGTCTTGAACAAAAGTAGACAGAAAAAGTGTTTTTTGTAGATGACACTCACTTTCATATCTATTCAACAGATAATTGATCTTAGTCATTTCCTTGTTAATGTGGCAATCTGTAAATCTATTACCCAAATTTCCTTGTATGCAAGGTGACATGATATATACACAGTATGACTTGTAATGAAAAAAGATTGGAAACAAACCAAAGGTTCATCAATAGGGAGTGGTTGGCTAATTTACAACATACGTATTCAATTGAATACTATGCATGAACCTACATATAGTAGTTTTTAAAAGCATGGGATAACTTCTTACATATTGATATGAACATTTCTCCATGATACATTAAGTAAAAAAGAGCAAGGCATGAAAGAGTGGGATTATGTATTTTTTTCCTGGTGACAAAATATGATGAAGGTTTGTATGTATTTACAGTTGCATAAGAAAATAGTGAAAACATAAAATAGAATGAAATCTTACCCTTTGTGACAGCATGGATGAACCTAGAGGGTATTATGCTCAGTGAAATAAGTCAGTCAGAGAAAGATAAATACCATATGATTTCACTTACATGTGGAATCTAATGAATAAAATAAATGAACAAATAAAATTGAAACAGAGAGAAGAATGATGGTTTCAGAGGGGAGGGTGGTTGGGACACTGGGTGAAAGAGGTGAAGGGATTAAAAAGTACAAATTGGTAGTTATAGAATAGTCATGGGGATGTACAGTAGAGCGTAGAGATAACTATGTATGGTGCCAGGTGGGTACTGGAAGGAACACTATGTAAAGTGTATGATTGTGTAACCACTATGCTGTACCCTGAAGCCAATACAAAGTACTATTCAGAGTAAACTATAATTGAAAAACAAAGAAAATAGTGAAGGGACACAAACAAAGTCTAAAAAAAAAATGATTATTTTGGAGGAGGCAGGAATAGGAAAAGAGGATGGAGTGAGAGTAAAATTTACACTGTGATTTATTTTTACATTCATGACTTTTTAAATATAGCACTATTAAAAAACGAAGTAAAATAAATGTTATTTGTTTTTAATACCGCACTCTCTGATATTTGCTTGTTAAATATTTTCCACAACTTTTATAAAGCATTTGTGACTCTCAGTATAAACAAAGGAAGCAATTTGTGAGGCAGTATGGTTCCTATGAAAGGCAGGGTCTACACGATCAAGTTGTTGATCTTCTAAAAACAATATATTTGCCTACACCTTAGTTTGATAAAATGGAATTAGGAATGCTTCATAGAATTGTTTTGAAGCTCATGTTACATCATATGTGCTAAAATGAATGCAGTTTACTTTTGCTGTTACTATGGTTACTCTAAGAATCAATCTAAGAAACATTTATCTGGGGTTTTCCTATAAAAAAAAGAAAAGAAAAAAAAGAAAGAAACACAATATAGAAATGTTTTCATTATTTTATGTATCAATTTCATTGCAAGTCATGGGCTTCTTCTTTCAACTTACTGAATGACATACACTTATCTACCCGGTCATACTGGCATACAAGAAATATAAAAACATTCCACAAACGATAGCCTAGACCAAATAAATACAGAGGCGGATAGAGACGTAGCTCCTCTTAATTTTCCTGTTGTATTTGCTTCATCTTTAAGATAACAGTGCATTATAGGCACAGACCAAACCCATACTTTAAAACGCCTAGCAACTCCTGTGCTTGTGTTTAGGGTAGGGTTTTGTCTGACTTGAGGGTGGACTAGGCCAGATGAACTCAGGGTTAGAATCGCAACGACTAAAGGTGGGCTCCAATGCATTGTGTCAGTAGACCCACACTACAAAAGAGAAGGAGCTTTCTGCTTGTCTTCTGAGATCAGAGTCAGTTTGGATAAATAAAGACTCCCTTTTTAGAGTGGGCCAGAGGAGGAAGAGAAAAGGCAGCAGCAGTTGTTATTTGTTATTATTACTGGTGGTGGGGGCAAGATTAAAAGAGAATAGAAGCTGTCAGAGGGGATGGGTGTTGGAGTACTGGGTAAAAAGTTGAAGGGATTAAGGAAAGAAAAAAATATCATGGACACAGAAAAACAAAGAGGGAAAAAAAACCTCATGAACACAGACAACAGCATGGTGATTACAAGAGGGAAAGAGGGGGAGGGGAGATAGTAGAGGGTCAAGGGGGATAAATGGTGACGGAAGGAGACGTGGCTTGGGGTGCTGTGCACACAATACAGTATACAGATGATGTATTATAGAATTGTACACCTGAAACCTATATAATTGTGTTAACCAATGCCACCCCAACACATCAATTAAAAAAACAGAAAAAAAAAAAGAGACTAGAGGGTACAGTAGCTGATCGGGTTTCCATAGCCCCAAACAAGGCACCTCTGTGTGGATAGTTGCAGAACTAAGGAGCTGGCCGCTGAAACAAAATTCTCCCTCACCTCACCTTTCCTCCACTGTAATTTTTCTTTCACCCACTTTTCAAATCTCCTTTCACCAGAAAGTTACCATCAGTCCACAGAGGGAGTGTAGACGGCCTTCTAGGTCTCTGTCCAAATACCCTCTTTGAAGACTGTTTCAGCCTTGCATCAGATGCCAGGTAAATCATGCGTTGGTGTGTCACAGCTGCATCCTTTGCGGGGCATTGCCCTGGGAAGCAGAGACTGTTGTCCATGGTCATGCCTCTTGATGGCTGATGATGGGATGATGGACTAGAGACTCACTGTCTCCATTTGGGATAATTCTGAAGAGTTATTCCAGTGTTCCATATTATTTTATTTATTTATTTATTTATTTATTTATTTATTTATTTATTTATTTATTATTTTTATCCTCACCAGAGGACATTTTTGCATTTATCTTCAGAGAGAGCTGGAGGGAGAGAGTGGGGAAGAGAGAGAGAGAAAGAGAAACTTTGATGTGAGAGAGACACATCGAATGGTTACCATCCATACAACCCCAACCGGGGCCAGGGACAAACTGCAACCGGGGTACATGCCCTTAGCAGGCACTGAACCCAGGACTCTCCAGTCCACGGGCTGACGCTCTTGCCGCTGAGCCAAACCAGCCACGGCCCAGTGTTCCATGTGATTGGCCGAGTCCTCTGCACTGAGGATTGACTTTTTCCTTTCTTCTTCCCTCTATTCCTACCTTCCTCATTTTTTAAGCAGTGTGGCTGCCAATATCAACATTCCAAATACAATCCTTTCCGAGTCTGTTTCCAAAGAACTCAATCCAAGGTAGGGGTGCTGGTAGCTTCAATGATGCAGAGGCAGCTGTGTTTGACTTTGGCTGCTTCTCAAGTCATGAGCAAGTATGTCTTCTAAACTCAAGGGTCCTGACATACTGGATCAAGTAGGCTTATACTCTGCCTTCAGTCACTAAGTCATCCCAAGGGGCCTCTTCTCGATTGGTACTGCAATCTTCAAGCTCAGAGAATATTACTAAAAACTCTCTAAGTAATTCTTATAAAAGAACATTGTTCTTTAGATAGCTCTTTAGAGTTTCTAGGCTAGACATAATCAAAAAAGAAATTAATCTGTAAGTGTTGTGTTAAATTTAATTTTACATTTGTTCCAGAACATTGATCCCACTATTGGTCTTGGCGCTGCTATTTTTTTTTTTTTTTTTTTTATTTGTAGATTTTAGGACAATATCTGATTAGGTCACTCATGAAAAATTTGCATCATTTATATCATTAGACAGACGTTATGTCTCATGGCTACTGCTAAGGAATTGAAAATGACATTAAATGATATTTCTTTTTCTGAATCATAATGAACTCATAACCATTATTAAATGCTAACTCAAATTCTATAATATATAAGAAGCCTTTTCTTGCTAGACCATTGTCTTCATGAGTGCCCTCAGTTTTGAAATTCTGGTGGTGGATTAAGTCATTATGACTCAGCAACTGCTAATACAAGCACTTAATTTCCATTTTTATTTCCATATCTCCCAAAGACCGAAGAATTTTCAAGACATTTCTATGTTACTCTTGCATTCACTAGAGTACGTAGCATAGGAGTTATTCAACTCACAACAAAAGAACAATTGTAAGGGTGGTATGCAGTTAATCTGTATGTTACTAAGGCTGACATTTAATTGGTACTAATTATAAGTTTCTACTTTAAAGAAAGGAGGGTTGTGGTTAAGGAGTGGCTCTTTAACAACAAACTTGAGTTCAGATCCCAGGACCACAAGATTCTAGCTGGAGACTCTCATGAATCACTTAATATTCTGGAACTTTAATTTCCCCTTCTTTAAATTTAGGGTGGTAAGATTATTTTCTTCCATACTTATTAGAAGTATTGGTGGCTCACTTAATGACTAAAAAACACTTAATGCAGTGAAAATAAATTCTTCTTCTTATTATACTAAAATATGATTATAACATGATTCTGGATTACTGTTACAAAGAGAAGAATGTGGCATTGTATTAAAATGGTATTAAAAATAGAAGACCTTTCTATTTAACACCTTTTTAATTTAATTTTTTTCTAATTCTAATTGATGGGTTCATAAATAGTATAAAATATTGCTAAGAATAGAATTGATGTCATAATATGGTCATGGGGACCTTCCTTTTAGAGCTGCATATCTCAGATATTCTGGCCAATAGAAGTAGTAAAATGCATTCGTGACCTATTTGCTCTTGCTGGGTTTAAATGTCTGTCTCATTTGACTTCATTGTGTCATTATTTATGAAGTACTATGGGCTCTCCTAAAAACATTGTATTTTATCTTCAGTGTATCAAGGTGTCTCATCTCTTCATGCTCTAAGCTAACTTTTCTTCCCCAAGTGAGACTGGAGAAAGAGCTGAAGAAGATCCATTGTATCAATTACCTGCGACCGTGTTACAAATCAGCACAAATTGGGCAGCTTAAAACAGCAGATATTCACTGTCTCATGGTTCCTCGGGGTCAGGTGTCTGGGTGTGACAGCAGGGTTCCTCAGGCTGAAGGTCTCTTAGGAGGCCTTGTCCTCTTTGTCAGTCCCATCACAGGTACCATCAAAAGGCATTCCTGAGGGAAGTCCACTTCCAAACTGACTAGTCAGGTTGTTGTCAGGATTTAGTTCCTCTTGGGTTGTTCCAGTCAGGGTCTCAAATACTTTCTGTATGTTGGCTGAAGGCCCCCCTCTTGTTAAGTAGATGTCTCCATGGAGACGTGGCAGAAATGGCATTCCATCACCTCCGCCACTTTCTGTTCACGTTAAGCAAGTCACAAAGTCTGACTTTCATTGGAGTTGGAAGGCCTGAATATCAGAAGGCCAGGATTATTGGGGTCATTTCAGAGGCTGCCCACCACACCAGTCATGATTAAGAATTGCTTTATTAATCATGTTGCACCTATAGAAACAGGTTAAAAATATAATGCTGCTTCTTTATAAATGGACAAAATTTGTAAAGACATTTTCTATAATGTCTACTGTAATTATTTCCCGAGGCTTCCTCATTTATATAAATTTAGGCAAACTTGTAGCATTTTAAAGATTGTCTGGAGCATTGCAATTCACAGAGCAGACTGGAAATGAGACTTGTTTCTTTTCATCCAGAGTATGTCACCTCCTTACCGTGACGCTCCCTTTTCCAGTTGCTGAATAGTTGTTTCTCCTTCATTTACAGAAAGGAGGTAACAGTTTAAGTTTACAAGCCATGGGGCTATGGAAACCATTTTTTTTTAAAAGAGCACTTTATGGCAGTGCTTTGAAATTATCTAAGTGGTTCTTAATACTAGTAATTTTTGAACAACAACAAAAGCCATTCTTGCACTTGAAGTTCATGGATACATTTTAGGTTGTATAATAATTTATTGGCAGTAAATTCTTGATTTCCCTTATGTGAGTTTCATGTGATTTTACGATGTCTTTG
The DNA here is from genome assembly GCF_014108415.1 of Molossus molossus. NCBI lineage: Eukaryota > Metazoa > Chordata > Mammalia > Chiroptera > Molossidae > Molossus > Molossus molossus. The sequence goes on along the minus strand of NW_023425351.1, from coordinate 32,931,898 downwards.
GGGATTCCTATTAGTACATGGCCTTCATTTATAACGGGCAGAGTGTGAATAGAACAAAAGATCAACGCAATAAAAATGAACCCGAGCAGAGAGCTGGCTTCTTAAGCCAGTTACTTTGTACCCTGCTCTTCCATTTTCTTGTCTTAAATATGAGTTATGTGGATATTTGATCACAGCTATCTTGACTTGGAAATGCAATGCCAATATTTCTTGAAATAAAAACAGACCCTTCAAGTCATATTTTGGCATTACAAAGTTAAAATTAGATCCCACTTCAAACAGGCTTCTTTAATTAGGACATATCCCAAACAAAAGACCTCACTTTCCAAGGAACACTAAATGAGTATGCTAATTGGAGTGGCCACTGTGTAAGTCTTGGGTAGATCTGAAGAAAGTCCCAGTTGTTATTCTGGCTGGGGTTTGCAACCACATTCATTTTGCTAAATTGCATTTCTGTAACAGAGCAGCCTGATGGACTACAAGTGTTACTAATTCTATTAAAAACAACAACAGCAACGTTTTTTATTATTCTTTCATACTTAACAATCAAAAACCTTAACCACTGTCTATTTTTAAATGATGTAGTTCCATAAACAGATTGAAATACTTGAATAACCACGTTATGATAATTAGGTTTTCCTGAGTGACCATCCTGTTCCTTTTAATTTTCCCAAGCTGTAATTCAAAATTATGCAAATCATAAAATTATGTTTTGAAAAATATGTAATTTTGTAGTTGCCTTGGATAATTTAATTTGAAAAATGACAGGGATGAGATATATACCATTAGGACAATAAGTTCAAATCTAAGCAGTCCTATAGCAACCTGTTAAGCAGGCAGTATAGATCTCGCTTCCCTGTCCTCTGTCCTCATCTTCTGCTTCCCCACACTCTGTGATCCAAAAGGACCTGTCCATGCTCCCTTGAGGGAGCATTTTAAGGAAATCAAAGGCATGGTAGATAACCAGAGACATAAACTATTTTTAAAAGCTTAATGAGTGTGTTTTTTTGGTCCACCGATGGAGCTATTTCTAGTATGTGTATAACTGTGTGTGTATCAGAAAATTTGCCAATATTATAAGAGGGAAACAGTGATGTGAAAGAGACACATCAGTCGCCTTCCTTGGGATCATGCCTGCAACCCAGGTATGGGCCCCGACTGAGAACCAAACTGCAACATTTGGGTGTACAAGATGATGCTCCAACCAACTACCCACACTAGCCCAGGCCAGAAGGGAGATTTTAACTGGGTTCATTTGCCACTACCGTCAGAAATTTCCAGTGTTTTCTTTTCCTTTCAAAACTATGCTCTTTTTTTTTTTTTTGGTCATGGTTTCCACATCCCCAGGAATTCCAAATTCCTCTCCTTTGTTTTACTTGATTTAATTTCCAATCTATATTTTAACACATATTTTGTTCATAGATTCTTTTCCATTTCTTCAACAAGACACATCAATTACAGAGAGTTATAATCTCTGTATTTGCAGTTTTACCAGAAACACTCAGAATATCAGATTTAAATGTCATCTTTCCACATTTTTTAAACTTGCCCTTTTTCTGATTCTTCCATATCTTTTCCCCCACGTAACATCATTTCATAGTCTTGCTAACATTCACTTTATCACTTTTCTCATTTCCAATGAATCCATATCTGACTACAAGTAACTAGAAGTTTTGAAGCAATTTCTTTTTTTATAGTTTTTGTTTTGCTTTAAATATTTCTTGAGTTACTTTCTTTATCCCTGTTCTTATCATAAAGTAAAGAATAATTGAGATGAAAATTTTTTATCCTTTTTTTCTGACTGTATTCTTCACAGCATCAAAATACAAAAAATTCCACTTTCAAGGCTCTTAAGAACATGTGTCTTATATAGCCCTTTGAATAAAAAATAGCAATGATTAATGACTAATGGAAATATATGTGTATATCTATAACTCTCCCTCTTAATATATTTTATATATTCTTAAGTATATTTACATGCTTAAAATACCTCTCTTCAAAAATGATACCACTAAGAATTTGGTTTCCATCATTTACATATTTTTATGGACAGATAATTATTCAACTGTATAAGCATATGTTTAAATGCGTATATTCAGTATTATAATAAAAAATTGGCCTGTATCTTACAAAATATATTTCATATTATTTCCACTTAGTGAGTTATTTTTATGCATATAATTAAAAAAAATATGTATGAACCTCATTTTTTCTCCTGACCTAAATGAATGTGCCATAATTTATCTAATCAGTCCTCCGATGGGGCATTTAGATTACTTCTAATATATTTCCATTACAGATAATCTTGCAACAGCAACATAACTTCAAAAATCTTTCTTTTTCCATCATGTGATTTTTCCTACATGATAAATTCCTAAAAAATACTGAATCAAATAGTCGTGCTATTTTTTCTTCCAAAATATTGTACTTATTTGTATCTCTCTTGCTATAATGTATGAGATCACCATCATTCTAATTTTACAGACCTAATTTGATAAGGTAATACTTAGGCTTTAGTTTCTGATTTTTTTTTTTTATCTGAAGAAAAATGAACCTATTTCCACACATTTATTATGATTTTTGTACATTTTCTCTGAAATATCTTTTTAATTTAATTTATTGTATTTTTGCTTCTTTCTTATTGCTTTCTACTACATGAATATTTAAACTTAATTTTGGTATACTTATATTACAGACACTCTATGAGGCTCTTCTTATCTTTTTAGTTGTTTTAGCATTGTTTGGGGGCATTTAAAAATGGAGCTGTTGCCAATACCTTCTAAAATGATATATCTTAGGTTAATTTTTTACTTACTCCTGAAATTTATACATAACACTTATGTACCTGACTTAGAGCACAGCCTCATGGGAATGAGAGAGAGAAAGAGGGAGAGATAGATATCAAAACAGACAAATAAAACATGATAGATTTCAAAGCAACATCACTCACACAACATTGACCAACATTTGTTTGACCTTGGTGCATCTCTTCTGGAATGGTATGCTGCACATTGTGGGGATAGAGAATAGCTGAACCCTCTACAAAGAACAGCCAGATGAGTAAGATCCACACACTGCCTTATAACACACAAGATAAATAAAAGGAAGTCTATTGAAAGGAAAGTAAGTCACTAATTATTAAGCATTATGGAAAAAAAAAATGTTATCATAACACTCTCAGGTCCAGCAATGATTATTTTCTAATGACAATTGTAAATAAGGAGAATTTTTTTTTTAAATCCTCACCTGAGGATATTTTTTTTTTTTCGATTAATTTCCTGGTAGGATGGGGTGGAGAGGGGAGAGAAGGAGAGCAAGAGAGCGAGAGAAACATCGACTGGAGAGAGACACATCAACTGGTTGCCTCCCGCACAACATTGACCAGAGCTGGGGTAGAACTGCAACCAAGGTACATGCCCTTGATTGGAATCTAACCCAAGACTCATTGGTACACAGGCCAATGTTCAACTGCTGAGCCAAACTGGCCAGGGCCATAATGGGGATTTTTTTTTTTTTTTGTGGTAAGTGCCCCTAGCAGGAACCGAACCCAGAGACTCTGGTCCGCAGGCCGACGCTCAGCCACTGAGCCGAACTGACCAGGGCCATAATAAGGATTTTAAAAATAATTTAAATCACTTCATCAAGTGGACAGTCTTCTGCAGATAAGGATGTACTCTGTCTGGAAAGGGTGTTTGTGATGTGGGTGCTTTGTTCTCATTTGTCAAACATTCTCTGGAAATCACAGTGCTCCAATCTGGTGTATCATTGTCATGTTTCCCATTTTATTTATTTGCCTATTTTTTAACTGAATTTATTGGGGTGACATTGGTTAATAAAATTATATAGGTTGTAGGTGTACAATTCTATAATACATCATCTGCATATTGTATTGTGTGTTCACTACCCCAATTCTTTGAATTTTTTAATAACTTGGGATAGCTTGACTTCTTATTAGATCCTCCCCCTCCTCCTCCTCCTCCTTCTCTTTCTGCCTGCCCCCCCCCCTTCCTCTAGCTATTTCAACCCTGATAGCTGTGCCAGGGTAATATGCAAGGTATAATAAAGGTGTTACTGCAGTAAAATGTTAGTATGTTTATTGTTCTTTGTCTCACCTTGTAACTTTGTCCATGTTGGAAACTTTCAGAGAAATTGGGTTGAAATTGGTTGTGTGTTCTTAGATATAATAAAACACTCTGCTAATCCCAGCTTTTTTTCTGGTCATTTTACTGCTTACCACATATAACACAATCTTACAAGAAGGCTACGGAACTTTGGCTCATCTAACAAAATCTTCCTTTTCTTTTTCTCTGTTATTCTAAAAACTGAGGCCATGGGAAAGTTGAGGCTTCATTCCATGGCAGCTGTCTACTCTATAATTCAGAGTGTGCAAAAATAAAATGTGTCTGTGCTCCTGACTATAAATACTTCTCTCCCGGACAGTATGTTCTGCGTCTGTGAGGGAGTCAGCTGCTAGAAAGAGGCATCATTTTAGGTGATTGAGACATGGGCATACAAGAAGCTAGTCTGGAATTCTTCTGACTTGCCAGTTGAGAATTGGGAATCCCTTCTGCCTGTTTACTCAAGTGTTCCTATTCATCACATAATACACAAGTGCACAAGAAATACTGTCACTCAATACGTCCTGTGGGATTTTGTAAAACTGCTTCTAAGTAAAAATTAAGCACTCTTTGGAACTCTCATTACTTAATACCTAGCATATCTTGGTTAGTCCAGGTAAAGGTTATACTTAAACAGGGACACCTCAAGACTTTCTGAAAATTCCACTAGGTTGTGATCATTATGGACAGTCAGAACTCTTGATGCTTAGATTCTTTTATTAAGTAGCTTAATAGTAACTAAAGTAAAACAGTATATTAACAGCAAATAATTCACCATATAGAATGGGCCATGCCCTTAATTGCTGTAAAGATACCATGAACAGATGCTGGGATTCATTACCATAGAAATGCAACCCCCAGAAAACCTTTCACTACAAACTGTAGTGAGAGTTGAGAATACATTTCAAAAGACACGTCTGAGGAAAAACAATTTAAAGGCAATTCTAATGATCTTGACATCTTCAAGATCAGAGTGGTATAAGAGATGTATGTGTGTGCACGTGTGTGCTGTGTCTCTCTTAAATATAGTAGTTGCTCATTTAACTTCTGTTTCCAAAAGAAGAGTAAAATATATTGAAAGGAGAGCTTTATTGAGTTCACTGTCTGAGTGCTTGTCAGTAGTATTTTTGTGTTTCTATCTTTCTCTGAATCCCTTACTTTGTTGTCCCTAAATTTCAGGTAAACCTTGATATGTCATTTACATTTATTTTATAACATGCTTGCTCTTTTTTTATTATTAAAATTCACTTCCCTTTTTATATTTCAAAATTACATAAAGATGCTACTATGCCCCACCCTGTGGGAATGCATCATTGTGCCAATAAAATATTGACTCTGATAGGTGCTCATGCATTTGAAAATCCTCAGTATCTCTTAGCATCTCCTGGGACAGTCACCTCTTACCACTACCCGACTTCTGGTTCTGTAGTATGTGACGAATTTCACATGAGGCTTTTGAGGACTGTCTGTGGCTCCTTCAGCTGTGGCTGAAATGTTTGTTGCTTTTGCAATTTGCACTGATTGCTTAAGAAAAGAATGGTTTGTTTTTCAAGGGCTGCTTTTAGTTTAGTGGGTTCTGTGCGTAGTTAGCTACACTGCTTTTATCTCGTGGTGATGGTCCAGATTTGTGTTTTTTGGAGGCATATATTGCATTCTTACAAATTACACATGTTGCTGAAGGGCTGTTTTTATCCATACATGGAGAAGAGACACACAGTACTTGATTGAGTAAAACCCCAATGAAATAGGATCATGTCTCACTGTCAAATAATGAAAAATGATGTAGTGAAGAAGGAACAAAGAAATACTTTTCTAGAATGCTTTTTCCAAGTATGAGACTATTCCTTTATTTTAAATTAGTTGAAGTACATTTAATGCAATTCTGATACCTTTGGCACCTTCAGCAAGAATCCCTGCTCAATGGTCTGTTCTGTGATAATTAAGAACGATTTAATGTTATAGTTATTTTATGTTATACATTATAGATATATAGTGTGTGCCAGGTGGTATTTATAAACATAGTGTTATTCAGGTCTCAACATAGTATGTTGGAAAATTGTTCTTTTCTCCTCTTTTATTGAGAAGGAAGCTGAACCTCTAGGGGTTCAGTAAGTTGACAAAGTTCACATGTCCAGTGGCAGGACCAAAATTTAAATTTAGCTCTGACTGATTTCAGTCTTTGCTCAATGTCCTCTACAATCTTCGAAACAGCAATTACTCAACATATTTATGTCATCAATTTGGGTAGTCATTGTCGCTTCTTATCTTTACAAGTAACTTGATGAATTGTGTTTTACTTAGATAATTTAAAAATTAAAATAATGTATCTAGCCCCCCCCACACAAAAATAAATAAAATTAGCTATATCATCACTACCAAAAAAGCCCACAAAAGTAAGCACACAATTGACTAGCTTGCTGTCTGATAAGTTGGTAATTGCTTCTTTCAAGGAGAAAGGAAGAAAGGAAGGAGGGAGGGAAGGAGGGAAGGAAGGAAGGAAGGAAGGAAGGAAGGAAGGAAGGAAGGAAGGAAGGAAGGAAGGAAGGAAGGAAGGAAGGAAGAGAGGGAGGGAGGGAGAGAGGGAGAGAAGGAGAGAGGGAGGGAGGCAGGCCAGCCACCTCCCCTCCTCACTTGAACAACATTTGCCTATTAGCTCAAACATGCCAGCTGCTACATCTCATTTCTTGTGAAAGAAGATGTTATTACTCAGATAAATATTGACAGGGCTGATGACCCAGAATAACCTTTATTCATCTTCTCTGACAGAAATGACCATGATCCTCTATGCTTTCCTAGTAAACTTTTTCAAATTTTTATGTTTTTTTTCAATTGTCTATTAATTACTTTCATATTTCTTTCCCTCTTTCTGTGAGTATCTAGAGGTTTCTCAGATTTATATTTCTGTCTTTACTGTTAGGCACACAACATCATTTCAGTACATCATCTTCGAATGCTTAAAATTTGCACGAAAATTTTAGCTTAAATGAATGTTTTCAAAATCAACAATTTCATGGTTATATTGGAAGCTGCTTTGGTTCCTTATCATCTACCTACAATTTAATATTTCTGTTATTTAGAATATTAATACATTTTAACAGGGGTACTAGAACCTCAAAATTGTTGGTTATTTAAAATAAGCTTTTTTGGATGATTTTTATGTTGGTGGTGGTGATGATGACGTTTATAAAATTGGTGATCCTTATCACCACTACTGTCTAAATAAAATTACTAGTATTGATTTGAACTGAGGATTAAAAATACAGCAACATGAACAATATTGAATCATAATTATAGGGACAAATAAAAGAGGATCATACATACATTGAGGTGACTTTCTTTTGAAGGTCAGGGTGCCTATTTTGCTGCCTAATAGATGAGTGACCTTGGCTCTTTCACTTTGCCTCATTTAGGTTTCCATCTCATCTTTAAAATGAGGAAAATAACAATTGCTACCCTATAACTATTCTAAGGATTAAATAAGATAGTCTCCCCCCCCCCCACATAAGTTTTATAAACAGAAAAGAATTCAATATAAAAATGGTAGCTAATGTTATTCTTGTTATGCCAGGTCCAAATGCATCTGTGAATATACTTTCTTTGATGGTTCATAGAAGTGCCATATCTTCTACTAATCTGAGGCCAATCTTCCTTGAATATTTCATGAAACAGACGGACGGACGTTAATTCCCACCATCATGAAGACCACTTTGTTGGGTGGGGAGGGAGGGGGAGGGAGGAATCAGTGGGGGGAAAAGGAGAAACATCTGTAACAAAGATAAATTAATTAATAAAATTTAAAAAATTACAGTTATGAAGTAGCAACGAAATGAATTTTATGGTTGGGGGTCACCACAACATGAGGAACTGTATTAAAGGGTCACGGCATTAGGAAGGTTGAGAACCACTGGTTTAAACATTTGTCTACTGAGGAGCATTTGGTCATTTCTAGCTTTTGACTATTAAGAATACAACTACTGTGAACATTTGTGTGTAAATTTTTGTGTAAAAATAAATTTCTAATTTTCTGGAGAAAAAAAAATAATAGACCTCTTTGTTTCATATATTCCCCAAGAGAGTATGTTTATTCTTGACACTTTTCACTATGATTTCCTGCTTCTGATGAATTCAGGATTTAGATATTCACTTGCTCCTTATCTCTAGGCATCTTTGGAAATTCTTCACCCTTGAGGTACCTCCCTCCTCACATTGCTTTCTTTATCTCACAGAGCAGTAGGAACACAGGCTCTTCTGTTAAATGATCTCTGATGATCATTTGGAGTCGAATCTTACAATACACTGCAGGTAGAAACTTAAAACTGAATATCAATAATTATTTTTCTTGAAAAAAGAGCAGTCGTTATTTCATCTTTACCTTGATGGGTGTTTTGCTATTTCTGTCTCCTTTAGGTGTTGGTTGCTATCCTCTCCAGTATCTCTCTCCACAGAGATTATTTTCCTCTATCTCTCAACTTCCCCAAGAAGGGAAGAAGCATTATTCTAGTTAAACTGCTATGAAAAATGAATTAGCAAGCTAACTAGCTAACTAACCAACCAACTAACTAATTAACTCATTTTTGTCTAAACTTATTCAGCTAGGATTTACAGAGAAAACATTTGCTTTTTCAAAACTGTGCAGGCCAATTAATGTTTTGCTTTAAATGTTTGCCTAAAAGAGAGAAGTTCTGTCTCAAACTTATGTGAACTTGGACAAGCTAAACACATATGTCAAACTAATATTTCTGTATTTGTCCCTGTTTATATCTTAATTGTTTAACATAAAAAGTACAAATGACACATCTCTTATTCCACAGAGCTTAATTTTGCCTTACTTTTGAAATAACATAAGTCAAAATTTATAGCTTATTTTTAAAATTTATTTACTATTTATTAAGCACCTCTATGTTCCATTCTGACCCTGTCATACTGAATTATAATGAAAATAGTAATGTAAATTTAAAATTTGTATGTCCATGTTAAAAAAGAAAAAAAAAACAACAGATACAATTAGTTTTATGTATCCAAAATATTACAATTTCAACATATAATCATTATAAAATAAGAATGAGATATGTGAGGTTCTTTTTTGATAATAAGTCTTTGAAATTTCTTGTGCTTTTAGGCTGTATATCCCAATTCACACTGGCCACATTTTAGAGTGGGCGGCAGCTATTTGTGACTTGTTTCTATAGCCCCTCCATAACAATTCCAGGCACATGAATGTTGCATGTTTTATCTCATGTAATTCTCACATGGTCTGATTATTAATTCCATGTTACAGCTAAGGAAGAGGGAACACAGAGAAGTTAAGTTGTTTAAAGTCACCCATCCATATGAAGGCCAGATCTTGAATTTAGCTCATTGTAACTGCAGAACTTTCTATCTTAACATGATGATCCAAATTCTGTACTTTCCTTAGCTATTGCTAATATTTGGCTAAATCTTTGTCTGATAAACTCAGAGTTAGTTTCTCTTTTTATTGCCCTTGTGAATTTGGTAAAGAATGCTGATTTGACATATCTGTGGACTACAGTGTTTTTGTGGTCAGAATGTTATTGGAAGAATGGATTTAGATTGCATAAATACATGCTCTTCTTTTGAAATGCTGTACCTTAACATGACCCTGGAGGGGTTTGATCTATGCAATTCTTGGCCCTTCTACTGAATGAATTAAAAAGGGGACTGATTTTGTGGGTGGGAAGTGGGGTTGAGCTTGTTGGAGAGCCCACCGCATTTTAGTAATTACTGGTTTCATCTTAATTTGAAGAGTCTAAGTTCTATCTAGTATCATTATCCTTTCCCAGTTCCTTTATTTTCTCTCTCTTTAAAAAGAACATAGAAGGTAGTTTGTGAGGTAGTTAACTCTTTTGGCAACAATATTCTTTTAAACATTCATCTTAATAACTTTTTTTGTTTTAGTCCTCACCCGAGGATATTTTTCTATTTATCTTCAGACAGAGTGGGAAGTAGGGAGAGAGAGAGAAACATCAACATGAGAGGAACACATCGACTGGTTGCCTCCAGCATGACCCAGACCAGGGCTGGGACAAACTGCAAACGAGGTACGTGCCCTTGACCAGAATCAAGGTCTGCCGGCCGATGCTCTAACCACTGAGCAAAACAGTCCAGGGCCATCTCAATACTGTTTATCATGGGTAATTTAATTGTTCATCATTTCACTAAGAATTCTAAATAGAATTATTTAATCAGATTATTTAGCTTTATAAACACTAATGCACTTACTTTTTATACATAAGGTGCCAGAAATGTTTCAAGGAGAAACCTAAATATCTCCCCTGGCTTTCTCATGAAGTAGCTATAATGAGAAACATTCTCCCCAGGCTGCAAATGAGCAGAGGAGGCTGTGTGATGTGCCCCATCCCAGAGTTCCTGGTGATGGAAGCCATGGAGGACACACGCGGGTTCTATCAGCATCACTCCTCTGCAGTCTTAATAGTCAACCTTTCTTTCCAGATGCCCTGGAGCTCTTCCGGTTGCATCATGCCCATTGACATGTTGTTGGTCTTTGTCAATTTGCAGCGTAAAACTGGGAGAAATGCTGAAAGGCCACACATCTCTTTTGCTGCCTGGCTGCAGAAGGGATGAAGCCAAAGGAAGTCATGTGTCATTTACAGAAACTGGAATAGGTTCCACATGTTCACTGTGCAGGCAGCCTGTGTACACAGCTAGGGTTGTCCCAGTGCCTATATTTAATTTCCACACAAAACACGAGCTTCTCTAAAACCCTCACCACATTTTACTGTGTGTCCACATAATTTAGAATGTTTTCCTTTATGAATCACACATTGAGAAAAATGGTGCTCCACCCACATGAACTATTAATGTATTTACAAAGGACAATTTTCTTTTCTCTCTTTCTTTCTTTCTTTCTTTCTTCCTTCCTTTCTTTCTTTCTTTCTTTCTTTCTTTCTTTCTTTCTTCTTTCTTTTTTCTCTCATTCTTTCTTTTAAAACAAACTCATTTTGAAGTTTTGGCTTAAACCAATAAAAAATAGTAGATTGATTTTCCCACTGCCTTCCATCTGTCACAGGCTTCCTACTTTAACATTTCTATGCTATCTAGGCTGTTGTGGATGTCCTGTGTTGTCTCCATGGCCCAATTCTAAAGACCCAAGATAGTAAGAATGCCCCAATCATTCTTCTCTGGCCAGGTTTACCAATCTGGAAATTGGCTGCATACACATTGAATGCCCAATACACACCCCGATCTATTGAACATGGCTAAAGGACAGTTTTGTTCACACCTCTAGCATATGAAGGATGCCAGGTGGATAAGGTAATTTTGTAATAATGAATTAATTTCTTTATAGAGACAGGGACTACATTTAGTGAGAGCATAATATATTCCAGATATTTGCATGTATTCTCCCCCAATCCTCACCAGAAACCACCAAATCTCTATTTCATGTTTGATTGAGGAGGCTCAGAAACAACAAGTGACTTTAATCACAACCAAGTGGCCAGCAATGGGCCACATTGTAATCTGAGTTGAGGCCCCTCTGTTTCTGCAGCTCCTGCTTTTTCTGCCACATTCCTCTGTGCTATAAGCAGAAACTCAATCTACTAAAGAAACTAAGTAGGCTCTCCTTTTTTTGCTTAATTTGATTTTCTTTGCAAATATTATTCATCACCAGAGAGTTACTGGGGAGAATATAACTCCCTTTTCATCCTGATTCTCTAAAGAGAGAAGAGTTGGGTTCAAGGGGGAACATGGTTTGACAAAGTCCTTGCAAAAATCCTTGTCTCTTAAGTTTACTGAATGGCTTATCTCTTCTTATAAAATTATATTCTATCCCTGGCTGGTGTGGCTCAATGAGTTGGGTGTTGTCCCATGCACTGAGGGTTGCTGGTTTGATTCCCAGTTAGGTGACATGCTCAGGTTGTGGGCTTGATCTCCAGTGGGGAACATGCAGAAGGTCGACAATCTGATGTTTCGCTTTCAAGCTGATGATTTTCTCTCGTTCTCTTAAAAAATATCAATAAAAATGTATAAAATAAAATTATGTTCTATAATGATAATGATAGTATTCTTTTTGGAAATTTTTCTTGTCTACATCATGGATGCTTTTTCTTCTTTTGATGTTATTTTTTTTAACCTATAATGCATAAAATATGAATCAGTTATCAACATTAATATATTTTTTTCTGTAATCCCAATGCTTTAAATAGTAAGTCAAATTGTTCATTTCTATCCCAGTGTGATTTCTCATATTTCTTTTTTATTTTTGGTTATCACTTTTGAAAGGAGGGAAAAAAAAGAATTACCAAGCTTCCCTGTGCAGTCTCATTAATATTATCATTTATCATGATCCTATCAGTTAAAGATTACACAGACTTTTTAACCTTCATTTTTTTGCATTTAGTATTATATTGTTCCAAACCTATTGTCCTTTCACTTTCTATATATTCCCCTACAAACATCTCTCCTATTTCTGTAACCACCTTAAGGGATTTTGGCAAGAAAAAGTATGGAAATAATAAGGGATATATGAATCACTTCCCACCCTACAATTAACACATGAAGAGAGAACTCAGTGAAAACAATAATTCCTCAGGAATACGTGGTTCTTGTCTTTGAGCCAACATAGTTTCCCTGTGAGTTCATCAGCTGCCATTTTGTAAATGAAGGTTTTGCTTACAAGAATCAAATGTTAGTGTTTTAGCAAATTAGAATTCATATTGCTCTTGTCATTTAATTTAGGGGTTTACTCTGCATTCAATCTGCACGATTCTTAAAGAACAACCCTCATTGGTAAAAGCCCCAGGAAAATACTATGAAACCATTTATCTAGGAAAAACATTTTAATGTTTGGTCTATGCTTACAATATTTGTTTATGTGTGCATTTAGTTACTTAGTTAACCATTATTTTATGGCAATGCCAAAAATGAGTTCTAAATTCCACTATGTCAGTGATTTTCAAGTTATAGGTAGGCCACCACTTAGTGGATTATGTATCAATTTAGTTGATAGAGGTGAGCATCAAGAAGAGAATATCAGAGTGCACTGCACCAGGGAAGGTGAGCGCTGTGAGTTCAAAGCATTAGGCATCAATATGAAAAATACTAGTATATATTCTTCAAAGTAAAAATAAGCTTCTTATTGGAAAACATTAAAAAAATTATATATACATGTATCTGTTTATGTATTTAGGTATGTATGTGTGTGTGTGTGTGTGTGTGTGTGTGTGTTACAGATCACTGTGTAAACTATATTTCACTATGGATCATTATAAAAATATTTGAAGGCCACAGCAATCAATCAAGAATTTTAAATACGTGTTTTTGTATGTTGCCTAGAGACTGCTTAAGTGAATGATCTATTTTCTGAATGGCCAAATGTAATCAACAGGTTAGACAATGCCAATCTTAGATTTCTTACAATTGCTCAGATCTTTGGCAACTGTTTTTTTTAAACCATCAGTCACAAAAGGTTTCCTTAGTTTGCATTAATAAAAAATTTCCTTTGCTGCATTATTAATATTCTCCAGGAGAAATAAGTACAGTAATTTATAGAAAACCAAAGAATACAAATGAATCAAAATTGGATGACAATGGTCCTGTCATGTATGGTATGTATGTGTGCATGCATGTGTGTATACATCTATGTATACATACATAAGTACATTCATACACCATCATGCACAAATATGGGAGGAAGACTTTATTAAAGATTATTGCAATAAGAGAGAGACTGAACTCAACTTCACTGAAAGAAAAGAGAGGAGATGACCTAGTAGATGAGTAGTGGAGCATGTTAAGGGAGAAGTTGGTCAACAGGATTTCACTATCTGTGTTTGCTAATTGTCCCCATCCAAGTTGGCCTCCTATCTTCCCACAGAGACTGGGAGATGGGGACTTCATCTTTCCTGATGATTCCCTGATGCCCAGGTTCTTGAGAAGAATAATCGTAGATTGTAAAACAAGAAATAGGCTGAGACAAAATTTACATCTGAAAGGGACAGAGAAAGAATTTACAGTTGCAAGTTTTCTAAAGTAAATGTTTCAAGAAAAGGAGACCTGTAGTCAGGAAGAAAGCTGTCTAAAATTTCATCAAGCTGAGGAGAACTTTAATACTGTCTTGATCAATGCATACAAATACACACACACATACTCAAATATATGATATGAGATTAAATCTTTCAACAGGCAAGAATTATTCTAAACAATCCTGGGTTATTATTTTAAGATATATATACTATTCGTCATCTCATTGTGATGTAACTTCATTTTTGTGTTCCCAAATGGGGGGGAAGGGGGAATATATATGTGTAGATATATATGTATATATATGTAAAATTTCCCTTCCCAATTTGGAAACAGAAATATTGAAGTTATTTTAATATCAGAAATAATTTATTTGCATTTTCTAGAATCTATCAAGCAGCATTTGGAAGAACAACAACCTCACACTGTTATAGTCTCCATATATATTGCATACAATTGTTTAACTATTAAAACATTTACATAAGATGAATGATATTCATATTTCAACTTACAGCTTTCACACAGTCTAAAAGTCACTTTTCTGAATTACTGTAAGGGCCATCAAAATCCATTTTAACAAAAGAACACAGGGATGATAGTAATGAATATATGGGCAACTGGCAAGAATGTTGATAAACAGTGGTTAGCAAGATTTCAATGAAAGATTAAGTTAAGGAAAAAAATCTTGATTGTCAAGTTGACTGTATGTTTATACATTACCCAGAAACTATGTGCTTAGATTATTTACCCAAGAGAAATGAAGGCTCATGTCACACCAATTTGTACACAAAATTTGATGGCACAATTAATTATGATAGCTAAAACAGGAGGCAACCTAAATGCCCAACAAGGTTTAAATGATTAAGCTGGTTGTAGTATATCCATATAATAGAATTTCACTCAGCAATATAATGACTGAGTTATGATCATGCCACATGGATGAATTTCAAAAACATTATGCTGAGCAAAAGAAACTAGACCAAGAGAATATGCACATTACCTTTCTGTTTATATGGATTTCTAGAAAAGGTAAAATCAATCTACAGTGACAGAAAGTATATCACTGGCTGCCTATACCAGGTATGGAGTGGAGAGTGACTCTAAAGGAGAGAGGACTATTTTGTGTGATAAGAAAGTGTCTATACTGATGTTAAGATAAGTTACACAAAATTCATTGAAGTGTATGTGTAAGTGGTATATTTTTGTATATATTATACCATATTTCTCTTTTTTAATATGTTTTTATTGATGTTTTAGAGAGAGAGGAAGAGCGAGAGAGATAGAAACATCAATGTGAGAGAGAAACATCAATCTGCTGCTTCCTGCATGCCCCCTACTGGGGATCGAGCCCACAACCCCAGCATGTGCCCTGACCAGGAATTGAACCATGACCTCTCAGTCCATGGGAAAACGTTCAATCCACTGACCCACACTGGCTTGGTATCTTTTAATGAAAACAATTATAAACAGATGGGTAAGGGGCAAGGGGCCTGAGCTAACTTTTGCTATGTGAAAGCTTTAAAATCAAGACATGATCAAGTTGCCTCAAATTAAAAACAACAAACTAGGTGAATGCACACAAGTTGCAGAATGTAGATTTTAATGTAATAGTGAGTGTTCTAATAAGTAGAGCTTCCTAAAAATAAAATAAGCTTACATTTGAGATAGCAAACTTCCTTTTTAGTGAACAAATTCAAGTACAAGCTGATGATCATTCATCAGGTGTGTTGTAGAGTTCTTTAGAAACTGAAGTTTGTATTCACCAATCTTTAAGACAATTCAGTAATATGGCAGAGTTTGAAAAACAATCACCAATTTTAATTGTAGTCTCCAATGCTATATGTAGGCAACAAAGTTAGATCTGGGCACAGTGGTTTTTGTTGTTGTTTTTGATTTAAAGAAGCACCTAATCTGGAAGGGGAGATAGACATAAAAATGCTGTGGCAAAATGCATTAAATTCTGTAATAGAGATATTCCCAAAGCTCTAATAAGACATAGAAGCAGTGTCACATTGTTAATGGGTTATCTCTTCCTGAAATATTTAAGTATTCATTGGAACCAATTATAATAACTAAGTAAGGCATGGATTATTTATGGAGAGATTCCCGTTGTTCCTAAAATATTCGGAGATTATTTTAACATGCAGCTATTTCTTAGTGTATCTCCTGTAAACTGGCAAAACATATCTTTCAAAATCCAAATGCATTTCTTATCTAGTTTTCACAATCCAGGACAACCTCAAGGTAAAAAGTGAATGTTTTAGATTATGCACCATTTTACATTTTCTAGGCTTCGGCATTTTTCCATTAAGTATAAATCTTTGACTGTGCACTATGAGGGATTTGTGTTACCTGAATTTCTTTCAGATCCATGGCAATTAAAACGAACAGTCTCCTCCATCACCACTACTCACTGTGCATGCTTCCACTTAAGCATTGGGGAAGGTAACACAACTCAATTTGAATTTGAAATTCAAGGTAATGGATCTAACAAGATAGTCTTATCCTTTTCCTCTTATTTTCCCTTAGAGAAATTTTGAGGTCAGGGATTTGTAAAATTGAACATATTAAACCAAATTTAACAGTAAAATGGATCATTGATATCATTAAAGGAATCAATCCCAGTTTCCATTTATCCTCAAGTCTAAATTGCCTATCCGAGAAGCAGCTCAAATTTAGCTCACACCAGAGCAGTTGTCTTTCTGAGTTTTGGTCTGGACTCTTATTTAAAGCCATTGCATCTCATTTAGCAGATCTCGATGTTGATAGCAGGAGACCCAGCTGGGTAGAGACCGTGGTGAGCAGCAGAGAGGACAGACTCTTTCATGGGGTGCCTTTTATCCCAGTCCCATCTTGTGTTCAAGTCCCTGATATAACAGAGCATATTGTTATTATTATTTTAAATATATTTTTATTGATTTTTTTAGAGGGAGAGAGAGAGAAACATCGATTGGCAGACTCCTGCATGTTCCCTAGCGGTGATGGAGCCCCCAACCTAGGCATGTACCCGGATTTGGAAATGAACCAGGATCTCTCAGTCCATGTGACGATGCTCAATCCACTGAACCACACCAGCTGGGCAGATGAATAGTATTTGTAATGCATGATACACTTACAAAGTCATTTCATAATTATTCTTCTATTTATGTATACCTTTATATCTTCAAATTATAGTTAATATTATCAGCAGGGATATAGCATTTAACTTGAGTATATTTTGACAATAACTACGAAAGCATTTATAAATGAGTAAGCACTATGCCAAGGAAAAAGAGAAACATTATTAAAAGCTATTGCTACATTCTTGACTCAAATTATACCAAGTATTATTTATTATACCCCATGTCTCACACACACATTCTCAGTAGCATGGTATCACATACATTATTATAATTTTCATCTCTTTCTCAATTCCTTTAAAGTCTCTATCTGACCTGTGGTCTTATTGAATTGCATTGCTTTAAACCAATTCTCCAATTTGTCAAGGTCATATTATGGTCATGTTGAATTTTGATCTTGACATTCAGAGTGTTAATCAGTCTTCCCAACTACAGAGAACTGTAAATTACTAAGTTTACAGACTTTTCTATCATCCAAGTCATTGGTGAAAATATTAAATAGCCTCTGGCCCAGGATTGACCTCTACGTAATAAAACTTCTCTCTACCTCAGATGACAAAGAACTATTAATGAGTTTGGATTGTTCTACATACTCTGCTTCTAATAAATAAGTCTATGATTCTGATCCATTTTTATAAATGTGTAAATAAATTCATTTATTGATATTTTTACAATATTAATATTTAATGTACAATTTCAAACCTTGGAAGAAAAATGCTAGCAATGATGAATACTACTTGACCAAGTAGATTAATAATAGTAAAAACAGTTAAAGTAAACCTTAAATCTGCTGTCTTATTTTCTTTCTCACATTGTTTTCATTGTCTTATAATATTTTCTTTTGTTATTTTTATCCTCTCCCAAGAATATGTTTATTGATTTTTAGAGAGAGAGGGGAAGAGAGAGAGAGAGAGAACATTGATCAGTTGCCTCCTGTATGTGCTCCGACCAGGGATCAAACCCACACCCTCGGTATGTGCCCTGACTGGGAACCAAACCTGCAACATTTTGGCGCACAGGATGATGCACAACCAACTTAGCCTACCTTGACAGAGTTCATTATCCTGCTTTCTTACTCTGAACATGGAAGTTTCATGCATTACGTCTTTCTCTAGCTGCTGTGACGTGAAGACGTCTTTGTGATTGTAATAGGTGATAAACTTTGATGGATAATGAGATAAATATGCTTGTGCATTCTCAATTACAAATCCCCCTCTTGGACATGAAAATGATTTTCTTCATTGCTTGCTATGGGGACTTCTTCCCCTGAATAAACAAGACATTATTTTGTCTCTTTATATGCAGTCATCCGTTTAAAGCTCTGCTCTCCCCACTAGACTGTATCCCTTAAACACAAATGAATATTCATTCATCTTAGGTCCCCCATGCTTAGCACACAGAGTAATTGCTCAATAAATATTTGTTTAATAAATTAAACACTGATATGCCATTAACTAGGAAAATGTAGTGGTATTAATGGTCCACAGAGAGGGAATTAAAGGCCCCTCTGCACTCTAAGAACAACATACTTAGAATGGAATTGATGAGGAATCAAAGGGGTTATGTAAATTATAGCTAATGACTATTTAATTTAAAATTATATATTATGAGCATCTATGGATGCTCTTGAAAACTTTTTTCCCCCCAACCATGAGACAGTGTAGATGTCTAGATTCTCATGTCCTATGTTGCTTCCTAAATAATATTTCCCTATATCTTAATATAACCCTTTCAGGAAGCCGAGAAATTCTAAAGTAAATGACAAATTATAGACGTTATTTCTAGTACTTGGGAAAATACATAAAATATGTTTATTTAAAATTTTCAACCAGACTTAGGTTTTATGGGATTTGGCTTACAGAAGAAATAAAATCATTAAATAATCAATGTGATAAAATGCATATATGTGTGTATAAAATTAGCATTTATTTACACTTGAAGAGAATGCATGTTCCCATGACTTATTTGCAAACTTTCAATAAGAACTAAGTTTATATATTCCCAAGTCTTTTGTAGCAAAATTTTAATGTATTTTCTACAAATTGTATCACTTCTACCACTATAAATGCTTTCCAATGGAAAACAAATGACATGTTCAAATATCTACCATGATGTTTCATAAAAATAGGGTAAAATAGTGCAATAATGAATCCTACAAGTTACTGCATACTATTTGCACCTGAGCAAAATATGCTCAAATGATTTTTGCATTTTGCTTTTTTCTCTATAATGACTAACCTTTTTTCTTTCACTTTGGAATTTGAATTTTCAATCTTCAAATTTGCTTTTAAATAAATTTTTGCATTTATTTTTCTTATTCTGGATGCTAAATTTTATGGGAAAATTTGTTTCCACAAATATTGAATGCCTTCATGTTAGAAATAACTCTAATACAATAACTTTGCATTTGGAAAATGTGCCATTGTCGTTAGGAAGGCTAAACACAAATGCCCCTTTTAATAGAAAGTTATAAAATGTATTATACTTTGAGGTGACATCAAAATAGATTTTTCCAATGATTCAAACAAATACCTTTCAAGAACATTAATAAGAATTTTCAAACTGTGTGTGATAACCATCAATTAGAGACATAAAATGAATGCCTGCTATTTTAAAACATAATTAAGCAAAGGAAAAGCTGTACATAACTAGCATATTCTATAAAAAATAATTGACTCATTAACTAAACTATGACATCCCATTCTCATTTCTAGATTCTAATTGAAGAATGGTATGAGAATAGTAAGGGGAGCTCATTGCACAATTCACGTTTGCATGAGACCATTGTAATTTCTGTATAGACGCCCATGTTGTTTGAAATCTTATTAATATCACAGTGGAGTGCAGTAAATCATGCTGTGAGAGAAGCAATGAAGAAGGCTACAAATATTGAGTAATATGATGCATAACATTTTGTTAAGTCATTTAGGTGTGGTTATCTCAAATTTGTAGTATAGAATTCAATACTGGAAATAAGAATTATATTGTCCATGTTGGAATGAAAAACAAAATAATGAAGTCATGTTTTCAATAAACCTATCACCAAAATCATATTTCCAAATTTATTTTTCAAGTTTGTCTTATTATTTGAATGTCTTCTTTTTTCTCCTCTCCACTTCAGTTTTACTTCCATTTTTCCTTTTCTTAGATAACTGGTACAAGCATTTGCTATGAATATTTTCATTACTTACTTTAATATTTTTACTATATTCAAATATATCCATGAATATATGGGATTGCTTTGAGTTATTAAAATTTGTACACATGTCCTCATGCCAAATATGTAATCTTGAAAACATTTATCACATTATAATTCATTCTTTTGATTGAAGTATGGCATTGTATCTTAAAAATGATTTACTATATCTTCTGTAAACTGCATATGCCTAGAATTTTATCATCTCCAAAGTCAAATGTGTTATGATTGTTGATGTCTGTTGACTTATTTCTTCTTGTTTTATCCATAGTTATATTATCCTTATTTCTTTATATTTTTATTCCTTTTTATGCCTATATTTTTAGTAATTATATATACATTATTCATTTTTAGTACTTTCTAAAATTTCAACCTACAGTCCTAACTTGATAAAATACAAAATTAATCATTATCTAATCTTCATGGGGTCACAAATTTTAACTCTGGTTTCCAATCTTTCAGAATATTATCTAGTGTTTTAGTTTAGCTTTGTACCAACCTGCTATCCTTATTTTTTTGCACTCAATAGTTATTTAAATTTATCCCCAAATTACTAATTCCTTTGCTCATCACTGTTCAGTGCATCCCTTCTTTTTATTATTATTATTATTTTTTCTTACTAAAGAACATTCCTTGTACAATGGTCTTTAGTCTTGGCTAAAACAAATGAGAAGCATGTGAGAAGTTCTAAAAACTCCCAATATTCAATCATCACCCCAGATCAATTAATAAAATAATCCCAGGATACTGGATTTAGGCATCAAAAGAGTTTTTAATGGTCCTCAGATGATTTCAATAGCTGCCTCCACTGTTTTAGTGGTCATTTCCAGTTCCAGTTGTGTGTGATAGTACCTCTTTATCTCTGGGAATGAATATGTCTTTATTTACTTTTTGTTTTTGAGTGATTTTTAAACTAGATATAGCATGTTAATTCGGATAGCTTTTTGTCCTCAGTACTTTGAAGATACTATTCTTTTGTCTCCCAGAATCTTTCTTTTGGAGAAGACAGCAGACATTTGAATTAGCCCTTACAAAGTGTGTCTCCCTTTGACTTTCTTGGCTTCAGCTCCTACTCTGTACTCATAACTTTGTGCATTTATTATTAGTTCTTTTGCTTTTAATATGTTGCTCTGTTTTAGTCAATGTGATTATGTGTTTAAATCGCGAGGAAGGATTTCCAGTATGAGTTCAGTCTATCCTATTTACCGAAGGCATCTTCCTTTCTGTCTCTCTCTCTTTTTTTTTATTTTTATTTTTTTTTACAATTAACTGTTATGAATCTTACATTTAATCTATTCTTCCCTTTTCTTGAGATATCGATATTTGATGAGAACATAGCTTGATTCATCACTAGGACTGCATTCCTACGTGCAACTTCCTGCAGGGTTCCCGTCTGTCTCATATGCATAAAATAATCTTATACTCATATCTAACTAGCATCATTTCTCCTTTTTTTTCTTCTTATATTACTTCTAAATTTTACTTGTAACAGGCTGACTGTCATGAAACATTTTTACCCATTATTGGATCCATTGCTGGCTTTAAAAATAATAGATTTCTGCACCACAGAGACATTTGTCTTTACACAGACTGATTTCTTTTCATTGCACAAACATTCATGTTATATGTCCAGTGTAACATGAAGGGAGTTAATTTATTAAATGTTACCAATAATTACGAATCCAGCAAGTAGTATCATTTAGATGTCTATTTCATTATTTCTACAATCAACAATAGCAACAATAACAGTAATATAAAAGATCATTTCTATGGCAGTCTTAGTTTTTTCATAAATGCAGTAGAAGTCCCTTCCCACTGAATTTGTCAGTTTGGCTTTAAGGTTTTCATTTTGTTGGCTGGAAGACAGATAAAGGGGATTATGGACAGAACTGAGCCTGGTTTCTGCTAATCTCAAACTTGAATTCTTTCAAGGGTTGCAAAGTATGATTCAAGTATTTCACAAGCCTTTATAACCTGAGCCAGACTTTGTCATCTGTCTGGTATATGTGCCATCATGGGTGGATTGGGAACTGACATTTTATATCTCTCATCTCAACTGTATAAATATTTGTTTAGAGTGACTATCAACATACCGCACAGGCACTTTCTTTTCTGATCTACAGATGATAGAACAGTTCTTACCTGGGCCCTCTGGACTAGGCAGGCACAAACTATCACAGGGCTGTGAGGCCAATTTTCAGTGAACTCAGATTTTATATTTCTCCATAGATGGAATGTAGAGCCATTACTTTTATTTAAAAATAACATTTACTATAATTTGGGTTACATTAAAGTCATTCTATCTATCTATCTATCATCTATCAATCATCTATCCATTTATCTGAATCAAAAATACCATAGAATTAAGATTCTATTTTTCTAACATCTTTCCCATTACCATCCTCTAGGGAACCAACCTTAGAGCATCAAGATAAATGTTTTAGGCTACAATGATATTTTGGATATTATCCTTTATCAGTAAATTATATGATAATATACTCAGTGTGCTATATAAAATCTGTACTTGTTTAACCATTGATTTTTAAAGTGAGAGGAGGGGAGAGCTAGATAGAAAAATCGATGTGAGAGAGAAACATTGATTGGCTGCCTCCTGCACACCCCTACCAGGGATTGAGCCTGCAACCCAGGCATGTGCCCTGACCAGAAATCCAACCACAGGTCGATGCTCAACCACTGAGCCATATTGGCGAGGCTAAAATCTGTAATTTTAATAAGGGAATGGATTACCTTAAATAATTCTGCAAGTCTTAAAAATGATAAAAAATCCAAATCATGGATATTTAAAAGATGCAGAAGCTTGGAAAGTTTGGAATTTTGGGCTGTAGATTTCTTCTTTATTCCCCTCAGATGACAAAATGCAGGCTGGCACCTTAGCAATATCTGGAAATCTCTCAAAATTACCTGACTTCCTCATAGAATTATAGAATATTTTAAAGTTTAAGACCTTCAGTATTGGTCACTTATTTAACAATTTTTTTTAAATCTACCTTTCACCAAGTATTACACTAGACTACAGAGATGACCAGCATTGTCCCTAGTCTCAAATAACTTAAAGCAAAAATCCCCAAATATTAGCTTATGCTGAGGAAACTAAGTGTGATGCTGTGAGGAATCCTATCATAATTGCTAAATTTATTAAGTTAGTTAATATATTCTCTTTTTGAGATTAGAGCACCCTGTTTTTATTCTAATGATGCTGATGATAGTTTTATTTTGCAGTTTTTATGGAACAAAATAAAAAGTTGGTCATGCGATATAAATTTGGTCCTCCCAGGCGATTTTATGGTCATTTGTATTGTTGTTGTTACTGGTAGAGTAACAACAGTAACATTCCTGTGAACTAGAGTAGTCCCGCTTATCCTCAGGGAATATATTCCACCCAGCGGGTGCCTGAAACCTCGAACAGTACCAAACCCTGTGTCTGGAGTTGAACTTGGGTATGGGTGAGGATGACATTGAGGAGCTCCTAGAGGTGGTTCCTGAGGAATGGACTAAGGATGGGTTGTTGGAACTGAGTGGAAATGCCTAAAGAGCTGAAGAAGAGGCAAGAGAAAAGGAAACTGCAGGAGAAGAAAAAGAACCCTAAGAATGTGTACAGTGAAGGGCTTAGCAGAAGTTTTTGTAGACCTCAACGGGTTCCTTAAAATGTTTAAAAACATGGACCTCCAACACCAAAAGGCTTTCCTGAATAGAGAGAAATGTTCATAGTGCATTGTTTGCTTATAAAAAAATCTGTGATAAAAGAAACAAACCAAGCCAACCACCACAGACATGCTTCTGACAAGAGTGACAGCTCCTCAAGAGCCCCAGGCAGGTCCTGCAAGAGGTGTTCCACAAGGCGTTGTTGTCCCAGGAGATGATGGCACCATAAATGTTATAGCCCACGAAGACCGTCCAGTGGCACAGGATGTAGAGGTAATAGACAGTGAGATTGAGGATCCCGACCTATGTAGGCTTAGGCTAACCCGCGTGTCTTAGTTTTTAATGAAAAAGTTTACAAAACTAAAAATAGAATGAGTCTATAAAGAAAGAAAATATGTTTGTACGGTTGTACCTTGTGTTTGTGTTTTAAGCTAAGTGTTATTACAAGAGTTACACATTTAAAAATTTTAAAAGTTTATAAAGTTACAGTAAGGTCAGGTTAATTTATTATTGAAGAAAGAAAACTATTGTTTATAAATTCAGTGTACCTAAATTCTCAGTGTTGATAAAGTCTACAGTGAGTGGTGGACGGTGATGTCCTAGCCTTCAGGTCCACTCACCACTCACCCACTGACTCACCCGGGAAATGTTCCAGCCCTGCAGGCTGGAAGTGCCCTCCCTATACAGAGGCACCATTACTTACCTTTCATGCCAGACTTTTACCGTACCTTTTCTGTGTTTAGATACACAAATGTCATTCTGTTACAATTGCCTATAGTATTCAGTACAGTCACAGCCTGTACAGGCTTGTAGCCCAGGAACAAGATGCTATACCCTCCAGCCTAGGTGTGCAGTAGGCTGCCCCATCTAGGTTTGCCTAAATGGCCTCTATGAAATTCAATTGACAAAATCACCTACTGATGCATCTCTCAGAAAGTTTCTTATTGTTAAGTGAAGCATGACTGGTACTGATTTTCTGTTGTGTCCTCCAATATTCTGTGCACACGTGTGAATCCCTTCATTTAGCTGACCTTTGTATTTTTTGCAGTTACAAACTTGCTTAAACTCTCCAAACTTTACATTTACCTTTGATACCCTAGGTGATCAGGCCCCTCCTACCTAATTCTGTCCCCTAGAACTTCTCACCTCTTTCATCTCTATCCAACTCTCCTTTCTGTGCCTTCTCAGTTGTCTCTCTCCCACAGGTTTTTGTAATCTCTCCCTCTCTCTCCTCTGTCGCCTTCCCACTTCTCCAGCTGTTTCAGATGGAATCTAACCACGTTTGGTCTTCAGCAGCTATTGAAAAATGGATCTGCTTTGTCTCACCCACTTCGGTTGCAACTGGCAAGGAGCCCCTTCCTATAACGCTTCCTCAAAAGTGAGAGGAACGCTGTGTCTCATCTTTCCTTCCGGTTCAGGGACTACTGCAGTCCATAAGGTCAAACAATTTTCCTAGTAATACTTTGTCCATCCTCACTGATTGATAAATAGAGTTTTCCAGATTGTGCACATCACAACCAGTTGGATGCAGAAACAGACATAGAGCCAGATGTTAAAGAGATTTGTAAAATAATGCTGCTTTTCTCCTTGATATTTTTCTTTATGCCAATATAGCTATTATTCTTAAAATACATTATCTAAACTAATGCAGTGTTCTCCTTATTGTTATTTTTAAATCAGCTAATTAAGAAATTTCAGATTTAACTTCTAATACATGAAATATCAATAAATAGCACCCACAAAAATGAAAGAACTTTGAGTTCCACAATAAGTGTGTAAGTTGTCCATATAGAAAACAAACTACTAATCTAGAAGATTCAATTAATATTCTTGGTTCTGATTTAATCAATTAATTCCCTGACTATACAGTTAATGATAACTTTCTGTAAATACATCCATCATATTACTTGGCAGGAAAGAAAGAAATTTTCTTGGGGAAATATTTACTTTACCATAATAATTACAAAATATATTAGTGAATAAAATAATACAATCAAACCCAAAGAAACATGGAGATATGTTTAGAACTCCATCCAAAGCGCCCTTACAGATGTCTAATGCAAAATGATTTTGTCCTCTGAATTTCCTTAACTTTGTTGATAATTTGAATGTGCATAAGAATAATATTGGTCATACTAGTTTGCCCATGAATTGGCCTGAGAATGCTGAAGTTATTTTATAATTCTGCTGCTTCAAAATGTAATATTTATATGCTGTAGGCATGGAAATTGTCATCATTTTGTTGGTTTTCAATTTAACTTTGTTATATCTGTATAGCTTTTCAAACTTTCATGTGCAATGTTTTCTTTTTCTATTCTGGTAGTAATATAGAAAAATAGTTTCCCTCACAGTTATCTCTATACACAAAAATACAATTTGATTATTATTTTCTGATTATTTTAAGCTTATCTAATTCAATGTTAACTAATCCTGTCTCAGTGATTACTACTCTGATATTATAGAAATTGAAATACAGTATAACTTAATATTTATTCTTGCCAAGATATATAATAAAATACCCTATTTTTATAGTTATGTTTTAAATATAATTATATTATCATAGACCACAACTTTTGTTCAGACATTAATGCTAAACATTCTAGTAATTTCATGACATAATTTTCCAGTTTATTGTAAGTTTCAGGGAAAATTAGCCTTATTTATCAGAATTTCATGCTTTCCAGTACACCCTTTATTTTAAGTAGCATAGCAACATATGTCTCTTTAACATCAATATAGCAGAATTGAATTTTAGAATTATATAGATTTCAGAGATAAAGCAAGAATAGATGTAGAGAAATTATGTAAATGTTTCTGTTGGGCCTTGAATTTTATCTCTTTTTTTATTTTTATATTTAATTATGAAAATACCCAAAGCATTCAGAGTAGGAATAATGCTACAATGGCGCTTGTGGGGTGAGCCATTTCTAAAATTAACACTTGAAAATTCTGTCAGTTGTCGCCATTTATCTTCTTTCTCCTTTTGGAGTTTTTAAAATCAGGATTTCTAAAATTTTAATGTCCACAAATGTCACTGGAGGATCTTCTTACAATGCAAATTCTGATTCAATAAGTCTGTGCTGGTGCCTGAGATCCTGAATTTTCATTAAGTCCCAGGTGAGGCCAAGGCTACTTGTCTAGGGACCATGCTGTAAATAGCACATTATAGACCATGCTTTGATAATATGCTTTTCCAGCAGTGCCTAATTCAATATGCATCTCTCAGAATATGAATATTTTCTTACACAAACATGTGCTATTACCCTACTTGAAAATTAACAATAAGTCCTAGTATTATCTAATTCCCAGCCCATGAACATATTTCCCCAATTATCTTAATTATTTTTATGCTCCATTTGTACAAACCCAACCTGACAACTCAGTACACAATTTGTCTTGCCTCTTAAATTTTGTTGAAAATGTGACAGCCTCCCATTCTTCGTTGCCATTGTTTCAGTTCACTGATTAGTGAAAGTTATCCTGTATGATATACCACCACCTGGGTTTGTCTGGAAGCTCCCATGTCTTTTATCTTGTCCCTCTTCTCCCGTTCATAGTTAGGGCAAAACAGAGGTGCTTCATTTCTTTACTGCCAACTTTACCTAGCAGAGGTACTTTTACTAGTTCATCATTTTGTTGAAGGTTACAGTTTTTGTGGGACTTTCATTTTGAACTTTTCACTCATGTTACTTGAGGCCAGTCTCCCGTTCCTGCCTGAGGCTCCCGCACTCTGAGCGCTGAAAGGGGTCACAGGGCGGAAGTGGCTTGGTCTCCCATCCTCACATTGTCCTCAAACCCCACATTGTCCAAGGACCCAAGTGTTCTCTTTATTTCCTGAAATATTATTATAGACAATTTTAAACCTATTCAAAAATTTAAAAAATAACATGTATAATATGATTAGCTCCCTTAGCTTATCACCAACCTATATAAATGATAAATTTCCTAACTAATCTCATTTTGACTGATAGCCCCACCCATTCCTTCAAAATAACTTGAGTCAAATCCCAAATTACCTGTTATCTTATCTGTAAATATTTTGTAGCACAACCAAAAGATAAGAACTTTAAAAAATGTAAACATATCAAAATTATCATTGTATACCTAAAAATTCATAATGATGTTTTATCTTCAAATATCCATATAATATTCACATTGCATCAATTATCTTATGATTCTTAGATAGGGTTTTATTCAAGATATAAATAAGTTCTATATTTTGTGATTGTTTTATTTGTTTGTATCTCTCTTTAAACATTAGTCATCACTCCCATGTTATTGTTGTGCTTGGAAAAACGCCAAGAATATTTCTCTTTTCCCATATTCTGGATTTTGCAATTACATCCCCATGATGTCATTTCACACATTTTTCTGCCCCTGTATTTCTTGTAAATTGGTAGTTATATATAGAGGTCTGATCATATTCAGGTTTGATACATATGATGGGCAGAAAAATTAATTTATAGGTGGTATTTTCATCACTTCTGTTAAAAAAAAAATTTAGAAAGTGCTTGATTATTCTCCCCTTTTTCTCTCTGCCCTCTTCTTCTTCCTCCTCCTCCCTCCTCCTCCTCCTCCTCCTCCTCCTCCTCCTCCTCCTCCTCCTCCTTCTTCGTCTTCGTCTTCGTCTTCGTCTTCTTCTTCTTCCTTTAAAAATCATTTTTATAGCCCTGGCCAGTTTGGCTCAGCAGTTGGAGCATCGGCCTACAGTACAGAGAGACCTGGGTTCGGTTCCCGCTAAGGGCACGTACTTCGGTTGCAGTTTGTCCCCGGCCCTGGTTGGTCATGCGGGTGGCAGCCACTCGATGTGTCCCTTCATATCGATCTTTCTTCCTTTCTCTCCCTTTGGCTCTATCTGAACAAAAAATGGGGAAAAAAATCATTTTTACAGTGAGATGGTTATCTATATTCTTCCAGTGGTGACCAACCAGGTTTTTGTTACCATTGTTACTTAATATCAATGACAGACTCATAGATATAAACTTATTTGATATGTTTAGTGCATTGCATTTATTTGTAAGGATTCATAAGACATTCCAACATTGTATATTCACAGCCTATTGAAAGTTGCTTCTTGAATATTTTTGACAGGACCATAGTAGATTTATATGGATCCATGCCTTGCTGATACATTGAGACTACAAAGCTAACCTTTGAGAAAAATAGGTGTATAAAATAATGTTTTTATTCCTACCTTTATATGCCACAGAGTGAATTTTGGAAAACATGCTTCAGTGATTATATTTGACAAAAGAAACAAGAAGCAAAAATGGTTAAGCATTCATAATTTACCAATTAACATGGGATTCTGGCAAATGCCTTTGGTGTTTAGCCAATAATTTTTCTACCCAAGAACATCCTCCTGTTGTACTGATTAGCTATATACCAATTCCTTGTATTCCATAAAGGTGAAGTTTTAAGCTACCTTTTTTTCAGTCATCTTAGCTGTATTTTTTTCTTCACTAAACTTATTTTAGCAACAAAGTCAGTGGCTATAGAATAATACATTTCAACTCAATAGTATATCAGAGGGGCTGATTTTTCTAATTATTAAACCCAATGACAGGTGATTTAGGTACCAGTGTCTTTCAATGAGCCTACTTCATAAAAGATTCTAGCATACTATACTTTGTAGAATATATTGGGTCCCCATTTTATTAAAATAAATGTATTTATCTGAACCACACTTTCTCTCTAGGTAATCAAATATTCCAAATATACCAGAAGGAAGAAAGTTGGTCTCCTAACGGAAGCTTAGACTAATTTTAATAGTTATACATTTTTAGTACAATCAATTGTCAAACAAACTTTAAATCCTAAGAAGATTATTTTAACTGAGAACGTGGTTAAGCCTACACAGTATAAATAGCAGTTATCTCATGAAAATTATTAAAATCGTACAAAAATCTCACATCTGCTGTAAATTAATCAATTGCAGTTTTGTTTTGTTTTTAATTTGGACTTCCTCTGCAAGGTCTTTATTTGAGAAATCACTCTCAAATAAGTAACAAAGTTCAAAGCTTGCACTTATGAGGTTATAGTGCATGTTACTCTCCAGACTGTCAAAATATGATGTAAGAAAAAACGTGATAGCACTGTGGTAAATACTTTTGTAGCTAAATAATTTATCACTCATTACACTTGCCTCTGCAGTGCTTTGAGTTCATTCACTAACATAAAATAATTATTAGGGCTGATTCTCCCCTTGTGCACCTTGCCACATTAGCTTTCTGTTTTCATTCTCACCACCAGTTTTCATAGCTATTAAAATCTAAAGTTTTATTTATAATTAAGTGATTTTTTTGTTTGTTTGTTTCTTCAGTGAAAGAAAGGAGATTTCAGACTTGTTTCATGGGAACAAAGAGACTTGTTTCATGAGTCCCTGACTGTGGAAGTATGAATTAAAACCTAGAAGTTTCCCAGGAGGTGAGGATGGGAGATGTCAGGCCTTGTAGACCAAAGGAACAATAAGGCTGAGGAGAACACAATGCATGGAGATGATATAGATATAGATACAGTAGATACAGTTTTTGAAAAATTATTTATGCTACACTAAAGAGTTCACCATAAATTAGGAAAAATAAGTTCAAGGGTTAAGCTATGACTGAAGGTAAGCTATGACTGAAGAAAATACTTGTTTGACATGCTATATACTCTACATTTTAAGGAAGTAAGATATTAATGGATTTACAAAGAATTTGTGGTTATTTTACTTTAATTAAAATTTCACTATGATCAAGGAGTAGAAAGCAAAGGAAAAGGATAAGAAATACTACATATGTATGTATATACATAAATGTGTTTATATACTTATATATATAAATGTAGAGAGAGAGAGAGAGAGAAAGAGAGAGAGAGAGAGTTATTCCTTTCCTTCAAAAGTAACAAGAAAAAAAAAGAATGAAAAAGTAGTGAAATAATGTAATCAAGTTAATATATATTACTGTATTCTATATATACTATATCATTAAAGTAAATATACAAATTATGTATCTCTCCAATATCTATAATTAATATTTTATATCTATATCCTTAAACTGTACAACAATAAACAGCTATAAATTATTCCTTTGAAATACTGAATATTTCTTTGGACTTAATTTTTGGAAATACTGTTTTTCTCAAATCTAGAGTTGAATATATATTTCCCTAAAATAAGTTCCATGCTCCAAATAGTCTATCCAATGATGATTTTGGCAGTGCAATGAGATTTATAAGTGTGGATGGGTCATGTAAAATATTTTTAAATTCCCTGTGAACAATCAACGTTAATATTGTTATATTTCAAGTGATATGTTGTTGTAGGGCAGAGAAAATGAACATGCTGATGCTGCTGAACTCTGGGCTGCCGGGAGTTCAGCAGTCATTCATGGGGTATTCCACTTCTCTCTTCATGATGGGAAGAGTGGGTCATGGTTACACGAAGTAAAAATTGAATCCAAGTAGAATTGAGCAATACAAAGGAGTGAAACTTGGACTGGATGTGTATAGGGACTGGAAACAGAAAAACACAATGCTTTTGGTCTTCCACACCTCTGTCAAATGTACTAAACTGTAGTCTACATCTCAATTGATTTGGCATTAGCAATTCCCACTGTTGATCATTTACTCCCTTCCTCACAAAAACCTTCCAACACCACCCCATCCCATCTCCTATTCCTGCTATTGACTTCTTTAAAAACACACTCCTCTTTATTTGCTCTAACAACCCTTCATTCTTCTGCACTTGATCTTATAAACCTGTATTTTCAATACTGTTTTTTATAATCCACATTACTTTATACCTAAAAATAAGATATAAAAATTTGTCATCTCGCCCTGGCTGGTTTGGCTCAGCGGTTAGAGCGTCGGCCTGCGGTCCAGAGAGACCCAGGTTCAGTTCCCGCTAAGGGCATGTACCTCGACTGCAGTTTGTCTCTGGCCCTGGTTGGGTCGTGCAGGTGGCAACCACTCGATGTGTCCCTTTCACTTCGATGTTTCGCTCTCTCTCTCTCCCTCCCACTCTATCTGAACAAAATATGGAAAAATGTCCTCAGGTGAGGATTAAAAAAAAAAAAAATTGTCATCTCTACTAAATCAGAAATCTGGAAATTGTCTTAGATTTCTCTTTATTGTATCACAGATTTATTCTAGTTACTCATTATTGTATAGCACACTACCCTAAAATCCGGCAGATTAAAACAAGAAATGTTTTATTATTCTATCTCCTAATTCTAAATGTGATGATTCTGGATATAGAAATTATTCTGCTGCTACACTGTGAATGTTTGTGTCCACTCAAAATTTATATGTTGAAACTTAGTACCCAGTGTGATGGTATTAGGAGGTAGGACCTTTTGGAGGTATGACATTAGCCAAGATATGAAAGCAACCTAAGTATCCATTGGTAGAAAACTAGACAAAGAAGATGTGGTACATAAATACAATGGAATATTATTCAGCCATAAAAAGAATAAATTTTACTATTGGCAACAACATGGATAGACATAGAATATATTATGCTAAGTGAAATAAATCAGACAGAGAAAAACAAATACCATATGATTTCACTTATATGTGGAATCTAAAAAATAAAACAAGTGTACAAAACAAGAGAAACTAGCTCATAGGTACTCAGGACACATACTCATTGCAAAATCAATCAACAACAATTGGGCTGGGAGCATGGGTGAAGTGTGGTGTTTGCATAGGCTCTATAGAAATACGACAATTCTCATTTGAATTATACAGACATAATAAAAGGGGAAACTTTTCCACAAAAAGAAATGTGACATTATAGCAAAACAACCACTGGTGTATATTAAAATTGACCCTTGAACAGTGCAGGGGTGAAGGGTAGTGACTGCTGTGCAGTTGAAAATCCACACATAATTTTGACTTCCCCAAAACTTAATGACAGTCAATGCTCAGTCTCTGTGGGAATTGATTCTAGAATATTCCTCCCCATCCCCCAGAGGATACCGAAATCCACAGATGCTGAAATCCCTTATATAAAATGATGTAGAACAATGCATATAGTCGGCCCTTCACATTTGCATATTCCCAACCTCAAATTGAAAATAGCGTTTTCAATCTGTGGTTGGTTTGATTTATGGGTAGGAAATCTGGAGATATGGAGAGCCAACTATATATTTGTTAAAAACAATCTGTGTAAGTGGACCTGTACTGTTCAAATCTGTGTTGTTCAAGGGTCAACTGTGTATTGTATCTGTGAGATAATGTCTTAGGCTGTTAACAACAACAACACAAAATGACAATAAGTTTAATAAAGTAGTACTTTCTTGCCTTGGCTGGTTTGGTTCAGCAGATAGAGCATTGGCTTGAGGATTGAACAGTCATGGGTTTGATTCTTGGTCGAGGGCATATGCCTTGGTTGTGGGTTCGATTCCCAGCCCCAGTAGGAGTCCTGGTGGAGCCAGTCAGTTGATGTGTCTCTCTCACATGGATCTCTCTCTCTCTCTCTCTCTCTCTTTCTCTCCCTCCCTCCCTTATTTCCACTCTACCTAAAAATCAATGGAAAAATAACCTGTGGTGAGGATTAACAAAACAAAAATAGTACTTTATTCCAATTCTTCATAACAAAATTATATCCTGGTTTTGCATTGTCATCTCACAATGACCTCATTGACCTAGGCTCCTTATGTCTTTCCCATCTGTCATTCTCATCCTGTGATTTTCATTCCCAAACTCTCTTTGTGCTCACACAATGATTCCTGCAACTTCAGTGGTGATGTGTATAATCCCTGCAGGATGAAGGGAGAAATTAGCCAAAGTCAAGAAAGAATTTACCATTAGCGACACATTTAGGAGCATTTAAGGAAGCCTTACTCAAGGATATAATTTTTTTTTTTAAATTTTTTCTGGGCCTATTGCCATCTCCAAAAATTTCAGGAATCCATAATAAAATAAACAACAGAAGATGGGATATAGGATAAGAAACTAGCAATCTCTGCTACATGTTTCAATTTCTCTGATAAGATTCAGCATAGGCTTTAAAACATAAATATATCAAGAAATAAGACATATATTACAGGTAAACTTTAAATTTGATTGAAAAGAAGCCATGAATAAAACTATAAATCCAAAATAGTTATTATTTATTATTCTAAAATATGCCGTAGTCTGAGTTTCTCCCAAGATCATACTTTCTCTGCTTCTTAGATTAAGTAAATAAAATCAACATTCTCTACTATTGGCAAAATATCAGTAGTCCATGATCATGAACATGTGTATGTATGCAAGAAAAGCTAAACATCAAGAGCATTATAGATAAACTCGATTTTCCAATATTATTATTCATTCAACACCTTTTATTAAGATGAATGCAAACCACCCTGCAATTTTAATAATTTTCTCTTCCAATTAAGAGAGGAAAAGCTACATGAAACATGACTATTTTTTGTGCCAACAAGTATGTTTTTATTTTAGCTGTTGCTTTTGTGTTCATTTAGCGACACCAAAAAATCTGTTTATAACCCTTTCCAAATGTCCTGCAAATACAGTAACTTGGGGATAAAATTTGAAGACACCAAGAAGAAAGAGATTCTGAATGCATAATGTTCTTTAAAACAAATGATTAAAAATAAAAATTTTGGATCCAAAGAAGACCAATTTTTAAGGTTTTTACTTGGTGATAATGCCATTGCCCTGTAAAGCTTTTTAAATAATGGGATCAGCTATTTCAGAAATCATTGCCCCAAAAAGTTCCAAGATCTTCAGACTTGCCTAACCCCCAGAAGACTCAGAATTCTGGCTGCTCATTCAGTCAAACCATTCACAGTGATTAATTTGTCAAATACTGAGACAGAAAGTAGTGACATGGAGGTCTTCAAGTTGCAGGCTACAAGCATATGTTCTGCAAACAATCATAGCTCAAAAAGTACATTTCCTGGCAGGAATGGTGTGACTTAGAGCCAATGCATTCCACTACGAAGGATGGGGAGAAAGGATTCCTATGGTTTCCTTTCATGAGTAAATTGGTTTCAATTCCAGGAAAAATTTGGCATGCATGCTGACAAAAAGGAGTAAAAAATCACTTATGCCAGACTCTCATAACCAAAGGACTTTGCTTAGATTGAGAATTTTCCCCCTGTGGATTAACAGAACTGTCTTCAGATTATACTGTAGCAGGAAAGAACAAGGAGACCTGTGTGAAGCCTTATTAAACAATATGAATGTATTTCTGGGGTGGGGTGTGTATGTGTGCGTGTGTGACTAGAGTTTGAACACCAATGGTGACAACTTGCTGAAATAGAAACAGCACCAGATACAATTCTCAGCTAGATTTATGGGTGAAGACATAGGTGGAGTAGCAAAATATATTGGATGAGATAAAATAAGAACACTCTGCCTCTCCCACTGAATGTAGCTATAAAGCCTGGACACAAATGCTTAGAGACACTCTTTGAAGACTCTGAAAAGCAAATAAGAGCCAGCAAGTTGTAGAAGAGTAGAATTCAAAGTCCTGTCAAACTGGCAGTGGGTTTACTATTTTTTTTTTCTTCCAGTATTCTCTGGGCTGGATTCAACATGATTGGAAACGCAGAAATGGGCATTACACTGAGAGAAAAAGCTCCAGCAGACCTCCCGTCGTTCTTTTGTGAGGACATAGAAGGGGGTCTTCTGACACTCAGGAAGAGTGCAAGAAATCTTCATTGTTGTTTTTCTTTTCACTTTTTCTCATGTTTTATGTCTCAGCCACTGAGCGCGGTCTTATGGCATTGGTGTCATGGGGCCTGTGACTGTGAAGGAGAGAAAACTTTATTCTAGGACAGAGCGGTAGTCCCAAGAGTGTGGTGCACATCTATGTTGTTGCTTGTCCTTTGACCTCTCCCTGCTTGTCCCACAATTGTGGGATGTACACAGCAGAACAGGGTAGAGAAAACCCCCAAATTCCTGTTCAGAGAATCTAAAAATACCCAGGGAGCTCAGGGTCTCATAATATAATATTCAAAGTGTCTGGGAATTAAATCCAATTTTTTAGGCAAAATATAATAAGGAAAATTTCAGCTCACTTGAAGAAAGGCATTCAACAGAAGCAAAATTGAAATGACAAAAATGTTGCAATTAATCAACACAGACATTAAAGCAACTACTATAAGAATACTTCAACAAGTAAGATGAATCTTGTGAAGTGAATGAAAAGGTAGAAACATCATTAAAAATATATAAGGTAAAGAAAATCGATAAAAATTTTTAATTGAACCATACTCTAACTAGAATTAAAAAAAAAAAATCACTGGTTGACCTCAATAATCAAATGAAAATGCAAAGGAAAGAGTCAGTACTTTGAATATGTATCAATAGAAATTTTCTAAGCTGAATAAGACAGAGGGGGGAAAAAGATTGAGAACAAATGAGAAGTGCTTTATCAGAGATATTGGGGACAATACAAAAGTTTCAACATGATGTCAATACAATCTCAGAAAAAAAGTATGCTGTGCAGTAAACAGGCTGAAAACTGCAAAAGTGAGAGAAAAAAATATATCCACAGATTTTAAAGTAGCCAGAGAGAAAAAGGCACAAAATTTATAAGGAATGACTGTGGACTGGATTTTTTTTTATCAGAAACCATGGAGGCTATAACTAGGTAGATAAGCATTTATAAAATGCTGAAAGAATATAACTGCCAACCCAATATTCTATACCCAGAGAGTATGTCCTTCAGGGATGAAGAGATAATTAAGACTTCTCAAATGAAAAAAATCTTAGATATTTACTTGTCAGTAGACGTGGTCTCAAGTAATTGCTAAAGTAAGATTTTAGGCTGAAAGGAAAATCCATCAAAGTAAACTTGGAACATCAGGAATAAAATAACACAACTGAAAAGTAAATGCAATGGATTATCCTTCCTTCAATTGTTCTTTATTATATATGTATGCTTGAGAGCAAAATCCATAAAATTATCTGATGAAATTCGATATATACAAATATAATATATAATGTACGTAAAGTATAATGGTCATGATAAAGAGATCTTTATGGTGGTAAGTTTTATATATTTACTTGGTGTGCTAAAATGGTTGATTCCTGCCTGGCTTGTGTGGCTCAGTGGATTGAAGGTCCAGGTCCTGGTTCAATTCCCATTCAGGGCTTACGCCTGGGTTGTGGGCTTGATCCCTGGTGGGGAACATGCAGGAGGCAGCTGATCGATAGTTCTCTCTCACATTGATGTTTCTATCTCTCGATCCTTTCCTTTCTCTCTAAAAAATCAATAAAAACATATTTTAAAAATCAATAAAAAGATTGATTCCAAACACTTTGAAAAGTTAAGTATTCTACTGTAATCACAAGAACAACCACAGAAACAAATATACAGATATATTAAAAAGAACATTAAGTATACTGAAAAGGTTCAAATAACCCCTCTCCCCCCTAAAAAAGGGCAAGAAGAAATGAAGGAATGAAAACCAGAAAAACAAAGCAAAAAAATGGAGATGATAGGACTTCCAGAAAGGCGAATAAAGATCTCAGCAAATCCTTTCTCCAAAATGAAATGGTAAATGATGCAAAATTATTTTCCTTTTTAAAGAAATGAGCCATTTAAAGAGTGTGAAATTCACCAAAATCATAAAACAAAATGTGAAGGATTTCTCCGTGAAAATCTTCTGAACCTCCAAGAACAGCGGGAGGCTTTTGCTTTTAGGTGGAGGCTGCGTCCATCTCCCTCCCCATTCAGCTCCATGGCACAGAGCGACAGTAAGATAATGGGATGGGGCTGACTGCATTTGCAGAAGCATGCTTAAAATGCCACAACCTGAGACAGAGTAAAAGGAAATGAACGTCTCAGTGGCAAACCATCAGGGAAGGTGAAACTCCCATGATTTTGATTCTACTTGGTGTCAGACCAGGAGACCAGCCGGAAGTTTAACAGGGAGCCCTGGGGACTAAGACCAACAAGGCAAACCTTGCTGAACCCTGGGCTAGAAGCGAGAGGCATACACAAGTCTGCATGTACACGCCGGAGACCGCAGAGGCCCTTGGTGAGCTAGTTGTACGTGGCTGAAAGTGAGGCCTCGAAAACACAGTAAGAAAAGGGTTATAGATTGCCCCGATGCAAGATTGAAGTAGATTTTTAGTCTAATTCTTATTAATTTCACATATGACTCTCTCCTTTGACCTGAACTGGCTCAACAGTATCTGTATCATCTTAAAAATTGAAGTCATCCAATGCTTTTGTTTAAAAAAGAAAACATTTTTTTCAATCAAAAAATAATTTCTATTAGGTAGTATTAACTATTCTATAATCCGTGTCATTGTTTTCTCAGTGTTCAATGTGAGCAACTTCAAATGGTAAATCACTTCTCTAAGGAAAAAAATGGTCAAAACTGAGAATGAGTAAAAAGTGACTTGAGAAAAGGGGAGGGTGAGACTACAATCCACATGACTGTATTAAACAGAGTACTCACAGTTTTGCTGGAAAGAGTTGGGGACCTAGGAAAATGTGAACACTAGATTTGATAACAGTAGCTGTCAGAAATTGCAAACTTTATAACAAATACTGCCACCAGAAAAGAGTAACCCCAAGAACAGCATTTAACCAGTGCAGTATCACAATGCCTGCCTTGGCCTTGTGGTTGCAGACAAATCAATCAGCTTGCTAACCTACCTCATCAGCTTCCACTTATTTGTCTGCAAATGGCACATTTTTTTACCTGGACTGTCCTGTCCCCATTTTTTTTTTTCTGTTACCTCTTAACATTTTACTCTGTTCCAGTTGGAAGTGCTTTTTCTGTAACTCTTGCTGTTGTGTTTCTGCATAATTGACAGTTTATAACGGAACTTATTTCAGAAAATGTAGTGACTGACAAGTTACTGTACTAGATCTGTAGGGGAGAAATGGAGGTAGAGATGATGACCTCCGACGGCAGAGAGATGAGGGTTTGAAATTGAGCTCCACCCTTGAGTTAGGTGACCACTTATTCTTCTGACCCTCATTTATGTCATCCATAAAATGGGAATAATATCTACTTTTTCAGGGTTGTGAGAATTAAATAAGATTATGTATATAGAGTGAGTAGCACAATTCTTGATAATAGTAATAGACATTATAATTCAGAATCAATGATGCACCTCAAGGCTCTCAAATAATGGATATCTTGAAGTGCTGTTTGTTTGCCAGGTTGTTTTTTATTTACTTATGCCTTTGCACAGTGGCAGGACTATAATCTCCTCAGTTGTATACTTGAAGTAATCTGTCTCTTTATATGCTACTTTCTCAAAGCATGTAGGGTTTAGCAGAAAATAAACAGCATACATGTATCAAATGAATTCATAAAAGAAGTAGTCCCATTCTATAATAAACAAAGGCTCTCAAATGCTAAATTGTCTAAATAATTGATTCAGAGGGTGTGTGTAGGCATGTATATGTATATATATATATGTGTGTATGTAAACACACACACACACAGGGCATTGAATATATAGACAGAGCTAAATATAGTGCATTGAAAACATGAAGTGTACTTAATTCTTTCTTTTCCTAAACAAACTATGGTCTTAACCCTGCTCACAAAACACACACACAGAACAATTCACACACACATACAGAACAATTATGCATTCATACGTACACACTGTGAATAGGCGCCTAATGACAAGATGAGGATATAACTTTCCTAATATTGTTTCCCTACTTGAAGATAGCACCAGAGATGGCTCTACAGCTGTGTGCGTGGACTTGAGCCAATGTATTCTCAAGTGTGGAACGTGGTCCAGATGTCACTGCTACTGCTGGAAAGAGATACTCCAGAGGTTGTCATCTGGGCACTCTCATTGCCAAAACTCTTGCCTTGGCCACAGCTGTTGGCCTACTTGCTGGAAGATGATGGAGCAAGAAAACATTTGAAAGTCTTGCCAAAACAGTGGGAGGCAGTTCCAAAATGAGTACACATTGGTGTAAAACTCACTGCTCAATTCTCTTTGTCACCAATTTGACAGAACATGGATTCATTCATAGATTAATTACAACACCATGTTTACACATAAACTTTATAATTGTTTATATGCTGCATTGCAGTATTGAAGGTATAATTTTAAAGCTCATAATGACTTGACCAGCTATTGGTTGAGTTTATTAACGATCTATTTAACATAATGTTAATCTAGGAGTCAAGTGTTTCGAAACCGAAATATGAGAGATCCAAAATTGCTTGTTTATTGATAAGTTCTTATATTTGTATTTCCTAGTGCCTAAAAAAATTATATTTCTTATAGTAGATGTTCAATACATACTGTCCAGGTGATGTAAACTGAACATTTAATTAAATTGAATGGAATTCAATAGAATCTTATCAATTGACATTATGAGTTAGTTTTTGGTCTTTGATTTTGCTGTGAACTTACACTGGTAATTTTATTTTATTGTTGGTCACTTATAGGACTTTTTCCTATAAATATCAATATTAAAAAATAACATTGAGGATAAAGTGAAAAAAGTGTGGAACAGATGTCTGGGTTAATGCACTGCTGAAGATATTCATGATAACTAATTTATATTTGATTCAGTATTTATTTAAACATTTTTTTCTATATTGATTTTTTTAGAGAGAGAAGAATGGAGAGGGAGAGAGCGATAGAAACACTGATGAGAGAGAACATCGACTGCCCCCCTGCATGCCCCCTGCTGAGAATTTGGCCCACAACTTGGGCATGTGTCCTGACTGGGAATCGAACTGGCGACCTCTTGGTTCATGGGTTGACGCTCAACCACTGAGCCACACTGGCCACACTTGATTTGGTATTTAAAGTATAAACAAATGACAGTGAGAATTATGCAAAAAATGTCTACTTATAAATGGAAATACATTTTTTTCTTGGAAACAATAAGAAGAAAAAAATATTTTTCCATGGACTCAGAATACTCCCCCTTTATTTATTAAACATACATGTAGTGAGCAATAACCCTGTGTGTAACAGTCTCCTAAAATATACCAATAAGAAATGGTCCTTCCATTCAAGGGCTTTCAGGAGTATGGAAGACCCATCTATAAATATGAAAAAATGATAATATATTATGATAACGATTGCGATAGATACATATAGAAAATCTTCTTGGGAAAAAAGGTCAGATAAGATCATTGGAAAGGCAAAACTTAAGCACATTCTTATAAGAATTGTGAAATTGATCTAGATATGGGGATAAAGAGAAAGAACGGTCTAGAAAAAGAGGCAAAATACATAAAGTCAGGAAAACATGAAACTTCTTATCTAGATCATTAAGGTTCTTTTGCCTTTTAGTATTAATCAGATATTTTCTTTTTCTTTCCTTTATTTTTGTTAGCATGATGCAGAATTTTAATTCAAACATTCTTAATTAAAAAAAAAAAAAAAAGGAGAGGCTCTTTGCTCTTATCCAAACTTTGAAAAAACAAACAAACAACAACAACAAAATAAAGCAATGCCATAGTTATGACTTGAACTAAAGACAGAACTTTCTTCTTTCTTGTCTACTTTTTCTTGTATTTTGTTTTATTTTCTCAGAATGGCTTTATCATCAGTCAATATCAAAGCCACAGGTGTTCACTTTATTTCATCTCCATAACCCAAGAGAGGAGAGTGTTTCCCAGAAGTTCCAGTTAGCAGAATTAATGGTAGAAGCTTTGGTTGGCTCTATGTGGACCACATGCCAATACCTGGATATATTTCAGAGGCCAAGCAGAAAAGTAATAAATGTTTGGCTTCATTTTTCTTATATGGCAACCCAACTGATACCATTTACAAGGATCATATGAGGTTCAAGAGAAGTTTCCTCTAAAACATGGGGAAGGTGATACCCACAAACTGAGGATGCTGTTCTGATAAACACTTCAAATGTGCATCTGATTCTACTAAAGAGTGGAATTTTTCCTTTAGATCATGTGAATTATAGAAGGGTTTTGTTCAGAGGAGTGATGTATTTGTCTGTCTGTTTCGTTCTCGGACCTATCTCAGTCATCCTGGTGGGAGATGATGAGATTCTATGCTGACAGTGGCCATACATGTAGATAAAGGAGGCAAATTTGAGAAATGGGAAAAATATTTAGCCAGTGTCTATTAGCATGGGGATAGGCCTGGAAAGAAGGTGGTACAGGAAGGGTAGGCCCAAGAGTTTCCCTAGTTCAATTACTCACCAATTCAAGTTAATTTTATTTTTAAATGCCTCTTCCATTTATTCCTTCTTAGAAACTCTGTTCTCACTTCATTTAACTTAGACTTTGTCATCTCTTTTGCCTGGAATACTGCAAGTCTTTTCAGCAAGCTGGTGCTTTCTGTATCTTATCTTTCCAGTACATTTTTATTCTCTAATTCAAGAGATAGTCCTAAAAAATCAGACCTTCCCTTGATTTTAGAAATGTTACATGCTACTTGGAAACCTTAGGGTGGACAAAGACCCTAGTTTTTTCAGATGGTGACAGGTCTGTCACAACTGTGTCTTATGTGCCCCTGGAATATCTACAGCTGGTGGAAATTAGGACACTACAATTGAACACTAGACTGTCCGAGGCTTCTCTAAGACTTTCCCCCTTTCTATGATCTCCCAGTGGGAAGTCCTTAATTTTTTCCCTCTATAATCTCTACCAAGAGGGTCAGGCTTCAAGTCTGAATATAACAGACACTAATGTAGGAATTGTGAGGAGGAAGGTGACATACTGTAATTCCCCCAGTAGCAGCAAGCTGAAACATGAGTTCATCAGACATGAAATGCATTGTTGCAATCTCCAAAAGTTCTCTTGCAAATCATATGCCTCATCTCTGGATGCGTCCACTATCAACCATTTCTTGTGGTTTGTGCAACCTCACGAC
The DNA here is from genome assembly GCF_014108415.1 of Molossus molossus. Lineage (NCBI taxonomy): Eukaryota > Metazoa > Chordata > Mammalia > Chiroptera > Molossidae > Molossus > Molossus molossus. The sequence goes on along the minus strand of NW_023425351.1, from coordinate 32,889,017 downwards.
TCCCCAAGTGTTAGTGGCAAATCTGAGAACTATCAGCATTTTTTCTGAATCTCGAAATGTCTAGCCATTTTTAAAATAATATATTCTACTGTATTAAATCTTTTTCCACTTGAAATATCTAGAATGGTTACCATCATCCTCACAAACACACTGAGAGTTTTATTATTATAAGTGGTTCCATGAAACCAATTATAAAAATAGAATTCTGGGATTTATTATCTGATGTGTTTGCATCATTGCCAACAGAAAATAGCATGCTGTTAGTCTACGTGATGCAGTGGCTGTGCAGTTACTTACCTGCTACCATCAGGGGTAGTCAGGTGCCTAGTGAATGCAGTTTGCTAGACCAGGTGGCAGAAGCAATAGACTGTTATGGGGGAAATGAGAACTGTGGGGCAAGTTAACTGCTCAGACTGCACTGAAGAGTTTACAGAAAGAAATGGCAGGTAAATCCAAGCCCATAATTTCTCAGTTTAAGGCACGCTCAAAGGAATAGATATATATGCACTCTTCCCCAAATTTTAACTATTCTAGCCACAGAGCAAATGCATTCAAAATATAGACCCATGGTTCAATCCTGTATGTTTTGAATTACAGTGCAATTTGGAGCAGTGGTTGTGAAAGATCGTTATCTTCAGTTTTGTAATGAAAACTTTTTTAGTGAATTTTAAGCAGTCTGACTATGATGATCCCCTCGTCCCCACATGTCAGTAAGCATCTCTTGCTGAGAAAACCATCTTTTCATCCCTTGTGTGAACATACCAGCCACTTCATCTTAATTACTCCAAGTCCCTTTGAGACTTACTTCTTCCGTCCAGTCGTGAACTCCATACTTATAATTACAGTCACGTCTAGCATTTCCCATACATATCAATGCAAGATATTTCATCCATTGAAAAAACTTGCATAGCATACAAATTTTAACAGCAACCTAAGAAACATATAATTGATTCCTAAGCGTCAGTCCATTAAGGAAATGACATAATTTGATCACTTTAGATTTATTAATATGGAGGCAGTTACAAGATTCTTAATTTGAGTAGGTGGGGGTGCATTTAACTTTTAATCTGTTGTACGATTGATGCTTGGACATAATATAACCAACATTTCAGCAATCGAGAGACAAATTTATAAAGGTTGAAATGTTGAAATGTTAAAAATGCATAGTCTTTTAATACAGAAGTAATTATATGATTAACTGAACATTCAAATTTCACCATTCTCAATGTAGCAATTTAATGATTAATAATGATGTAATGATGACTACATTTTTAAAGCATCCAGTACATCATTGTAGTTTAGTTTTATTATAACATTTTCATGTCACAATAGCATTACAAGACAGGTAATAAAAGCACTCTCAATTTTAATATGTGGAAACTGAGATTTATGTAGATTAAATCACCTAGTGAACACAGGGAAAATCAATTCCCCATGATATAGATTGCATTTCCTGTGCTTCTAATAAAAATAAACAAGGAGGAGAGTGAAGTTACTTTTAGTACCTCAACAAACAGCAAGTTTTGCTATTTCATTAATTACACTGATAAATTTATTTACATTTTTGTATCTCACTATTAAGTGTTAGCATGACCCAAGACACAGGTTCAAAATTCACTCTTCGGGTGATGGGTGCCAATATTTTGAACTTCGACATCTTGAGAATCTGCAGGGGAGTAATGAGTTTCATTTTCTTTCTTTTTATTAAATGTATTGGAGTCACATTGGTTAATAAAATTATATAGGCTTCTGGGGCACAAATCTGTAATGCATCGTCTCTATATTATATCGTGTGTTCACCACCCCAAGTCAGGTCTCCTTTTCTGTAGAATAAACAGACTTCTTTGCTCAACCAACACAAAGACTGACATTTTCAAATTTCTCATAGGTTTGATCCAGCATATATTTTCTTCTCATTATAGAAATACAATGAGGAAGTGACTGAAATGTCTGCTTTTTCGGGTTCTGCCTATGGTATGCGGAAATTCCATGTGGCAGTGGTGGAGTTTTAGTCGTGAACTCCCATGCTTTGAAATTTGAGACTAGAGTATATCTTTTGGTGCCTTGGTTAGAAATCTGAAACCCTCATTATTTCTGCATTTGTTAAACTATGTCTTTTGTTCCACTTGCAGACCAAGTAGGAGGCTTTGATAAAACTTGATCTACATTCAGAGATCTGCTCTGATCTTGGCTTTCTAAATGGTTCATCCCAGGGCACCCTCGAATGTTTGAGAAGATACTTTTAACTGGTATCTCTTTTTCTCTCATTTTAGCTTAGCTGTTTTCATTTACATACTTAAAACTTTTGAATTTTGCATTTGCTCAGTCTCTTTCTAGGACTGAAATGGTTTTGTGGCCTTTTTGAAAATCATACAACCCTTGCGTTACATGCATTTTGCAGGGTTTTCATAAACCAGTCCTCTTATTTCAAATAAAAATATTATTTAATAATTTCTTAGATGTAGATATAGCTGTATCTGAATATTTATGTGTATTTCATAAAAAGAATTGGCTGGCATTGCTAGTATTACAAAGACATTTCCAGACTGTTCTCTGGGCCACAGGTTGACATTACAATGTGGTGATCTAGATTTTTCTGTGGTGTTTAAAGTGATGAAAGTGATGAAAGTTTCCTCTAATGGCACATGTTTTCTCTCTTCCGACGGGAATATTGGGTGTGTTCTACCTATGGGTACTCAAAATGTTCTGGTCAAGATCAGAAATTTAAAGGTGATTCTTCCACAAATAACACAAGATGGTCACCCACTTACTAATGATTTTCCCATTTCAGACCTGGAGAAATATCCTGGTGGAGGACAATGTCCTCGAAGTTGTAGTTGATCAGGCATTTGTAAGGTATTATGGGAACTATGTCTATAAATGCAGCAGAGGTGCTAGTTACTGCCAGTCTGCATGGACATCTTGCAGAGGGATAATGAGAAACCAAGGACAATTCTCAAGCAGTGAGAGGCCTCTTTGGTAACTTTAAAAAAGGTCCTCATCTCCCACAGTAAAGTCCATGCAGCATACCAAAGATATGTTGGAGTGGAGATCAAGAGGTATTTGAATGCTCCCTCAAGACAGATCTGAACATCTTTGAACCTGAAAGTGGGGGTGGGAGTCCTGGAAGTATGCCTATGAGAATGGGGCCCTGTAGACTCCTGAACCCTAGTAGTTTATAGTTTAAAGTTTCAAGCCTGTTCCACTTTTTATCCCACGAGCTAGAACTTCTATTTTGAAAGAGGCTTCAGAAACCTCTTCACATTACAAACTTTCCACTTTTAAGGTTGTCCTCAGGAAGATGAGCCCATAGGAACCACAGAGAAGCTGCTCCCCCAAATATCATGAAGACATGGTTATGTGTAGCACAAGGGATGGACTGGGGTAGCTTTGAGAACATGACACTCAGATCTCCTCTTACAGGGATTATAACTGACTAATGGCTGCAGTTACTGTCACACAGTCTGCAGGCTTCTCCCAACGCAGGACAGAGCCTGGATGGGTCAGTACATCAGGCCATTCCTGTGAAACACAAGATTGCTCCAATGGATGACTTTGGCTCTGGGATGCCCAGTTGGTCTTGACATAACTTTCTTGGAACTGCAACATAGTCTGAGACTCTTCCTCCTCAACCTTCCTTCCTTTTCTCTGTCCTTGCATGGCCATCAGATTTGCATCTTATTCCAAAGTCTCTCCTTACCTTCCCCTAATACATTTCTTTCAGCTCTCATCCTGTCTATCAACTTCCACATGGACCCCAAATAACTCAAGAGTATGAGCTTACTGAGTTGCCTGAGGGATTCCAATGTGATCTTGTCTTATGTACCTATCGAGCATTAAGGAAATATTTGTTCAATATTTCTTGAGTGAACCTTTGTTGGAAGGTACATGAGGACAAAGACTAGCAGTCATCATTTATTGCTGTTTGCCATGTCGCTGTATTTCATCTTTGTACTGAGGGCATTTAGTCAGCTATTAGCCTATATGGGCAGAGGGAAGACGCTTCATTTCAAGGGTGAGTGACAATAGCAGCTGATTCTGCACATGGGTGTTGAGAGTTGTATTCTGTGAAGGGACAAGATGAGGTGTCCCAGCTGACAACAATTGTCACTTGGTAGCGTGGTGCAGAAACAGCCCTCTGTCAAATGAATGTGCACAGAAGTGGAGTGTTGCCAACCAAGCTGGATGCTCTTAGAAAGTATGAGGGATTTTCCCTCTGATTTGGTCAAGGAAGAAAAGGGAAAGCAGGAAAAAAGGAAAAAAAAAACCAAAACAGTCAAGCATAACATTGTTACTAAGCTGCTGGCAATGAATGCTTAACATTACTGTGGAACAAATAATTGTTTGAGAGCTTGGAATTAATCTGAGAATTGTTCACAGATACATACATACTCATACACATATATCACTCTGCTGTTTACACTGAGTAAGCTGCTGATTATCATCTCAAAAATGTTCTCAATGTTGGATGTTCATTTGTGTCCCTTGGGGAGTTTTGAGAAACACTCATGCCTGGGCCACACCTCTGGAGATTCTGATTAAATTGGTCTGGATGGAGGCTAGGCATTAGTATTTTTAAAAGTTCCTTGGATGTTTATAAAGTGCAATCAGGATTGAAGATGAGAATGAGAGAGAGAGAGAGAGAGAGAGAGAGAGAGAGAGAGAGAGAGAGAGAAACTATTACTTCCATTTTCTAGATCAGTGAAAAATTGTGTCCTCCTGAACCCTTTGCAGAGGTGACAGTAGCAATTATATTGCCCTGGGAAGGGTTCAGAGGCATTTTCTTGTCAATTAATTTTTTGATTGACTAGCTCAAATGATACACTTTTTAATTGATTACATCCAAATCCTCACTGTAACTTCGCCAGGGTCTTCCAGCCTAGATCCATGAGAGTGACATGTTTTACAAACTATGGTTTTTATTCATATCCCTTTAAATTATTTTTCAAATGATAGAAATTTTATTTATACACTTTTTTTAGTTCTATTTTTTAACAAAAGAAGATACTGCATTGTGTCCAAAGACATTTACAGAAATAAACCTGACTAAATGGTAAGTTGATGCTTGGGGATTAGACCGCAGGGCCCTCTGCTCCTCATTCTGCTGCCGAACTCACTGAGGCATGCTGCTAGTATATGGCTTTGATGCCAGCTACAAACTCTTTGGATTAATCCTTAGCCTTAATGCCTTAAGACTTAGTGAGCTGAAACATACCAATTCCCACACATCCCGTTCCCCTTAGTGATGGGTTAGTTTTCGCTTCATCATTTCTGCAAGTACCATAAGTGTCAAACGGGTCGATAAAAGCTTCCACATCAGGACAGTGTGTGTCCCGGTGGTCCGTTAGTGCCCACATGCTGAGAAGCAAGTGGTGTGATGTTCCATGAATGTCCCTAAGACATAAAGATGAGGCTGTGCTGACACATTTCTCAGATGGAGCAAGATAATTTCTCATCTGCTACATTCCATTGTTGGGTTGCTCAGTCATTTCTCAGAGACTTCTGGTAACAATTAATACGCCCATAAAAAAGGGAAAATAACAGGGGAAAACATGCACACAAATTGAAAGCAGATATCTGAATGCTGTTGTCCCACACATTTAGATCCACCACACGTCTGCCTGAAAACTTGTAAATAGCATTCATAAGTGATGTTATCATATAAAGTGTGGTGGAGAAATCACAATGGAGACCATTTGTACATTCTGGAATTAATATCTATGTGCAGATAATTAAGAACACAATAAAAATACACCAGATGAGTGTACACAGGGGAAGGTAGGAACTGAACATGATCCAAATATGTCATATTCTGGAAACCTAGGGGAAATAAAGCTTTATGGGACACTGGCAAATAGCATTGCTGCTGGAACCAGAATTTTGAAGTCTTGGAGCTTAGAAATAATGTGTTCAGTTAGCAAGGATATGTGGGTGGAATTAAGCTTACCACTCCCACTATTATAGTCAGAATTATGTGCCTAATTCCCATGACCTGTCCTGGAAATCTTGAGAACTCTTTTATGAAAATGCTCTCAAACAAGCCATGGTGGCATCACACGGCATCAAGTTAAACTATCTTCCTGCTGCTCGTGTGCACATCCTTCTGACATATTGATTTAGAGATGTATGCAGGCCTCAGGAAAATTCCAGCATGTTCCAAGAGATGAACTTTAGCCAAGTGTCTTAACTTAAAATCCCGATCCAATGAAGATCCATTTGAAGACCATGGAGGTTATTAAAAGGCAATGACACTACATTAAGCACTACTTTCACAACCCAGTGCTTACTGGTTTCAGAAATGTGTGTTGAAAGAATATTTGTAATAATATAGCTACAAAGCCAGATATGGTCTAAGTGATATATTTTATTTTATTTTTATTTTTTTATTTTTTTTATATCTCCCAGGTTAGTGCAGTAGTATTTGGGAAATAGCAAGTCTCACATGTTAGGCACAATTAAGTACACATGCAGTTTCTGTGCATCATTCAGTGAACTTTGATTTATAACAGACTAGATTTCAAAGTCAATAAGTTTAGATTATCAATTGTGTGTGTGTGTTGGAGAATAGGGAGTTCAGATTTGTTCTAAGAAGTCTTTGGTATTTCTTTACAAATAAGGTCTAATAAAAATTAAAATGTGATGATTTTTATAAACACTTTAAAAAGGTTAAATAATTAAACACAAAGAAATTTCACATGGTTTTCAAATACCCAAGACATGCATTTCCATTTGAGATAGACAAAATGGATTAAGCTCATTGAATAGTGTAAGCACAAAGATTTCTGTCACAAGTTGCTTTAAAACTTGTGAAATTATGAATACATGAATAAGAATAGTATTACTCTCATAAGTGAAAATTTATTAAATGAAACCTTGACATGCACATTTTAAGATATCCCTCAGTAAAGTGCCTCATCAAAAAGCCAATAAGTAACAAAAATAAAACCAAATATATTGTCTCATAATAAATACTTATTCTTTCATAATCTTTGTCCTGCACCCTCTGATGATCCATAACAAATTGTTTGTATGTCATTATGAGAAACAACTTTTCTTACATGCCAACAAGTCTTGCTTGACTTCAAATGGCAATGCTTTTGAAATGAGACTTGGCATAGTTTTCTATAGACCAAGGTTAATAAGAGATTTATTTAACATTAAAAAGTATCTCATGATGTTGATAATGGAAGGGCCATAAATAACATGTTCTGTTGGTCCAGGAAAAGGGCAGTTTAGTCACCACAGGAGAAAGGACCACACTTTGAAAGGCACTTCAATTCTGTGACCCTTGTAGGACCCGTGTTAAAATTATTATCTCCCAGCCTTTGTCTGGGAAGAGTCAGGGACAACAGCTTTGTGACTGTGATGTTGTCCATACTCCTATCAATTCTCAGGGTGGATAATTCTAGATAGAGAAAAGTTCTCCTGCCAGCAGTCATACTGTGACCCAGGTCAAGTGTTGCTTTATGTCCATAGAGGCACATGGCATCACCCCTTACCTGCCCTTCCTCATCTCTGTGGTACACGTTCTCAGCCCTGCTCCTTAGCAAAACTGTCCCTGGAATATAGACTCATTCATACTCCCATGGAGAAAAGGTTACTTCTTCTCTGGGTCTTTGAGATTTTAAGAGATGCATTTAGACTGGCTTAAGCTAAAACTTCAGAAATAAAAGGAACGTCCTAATGAGAGAGAGTACATGTGTTATTTGAGGGACAGTGGAAAGTTCTCTCAAGGTACATAGTCTGGAGACTGTATCCTATTGTGTTCATATAGGAGGTGAGTTCTATCTTTTGGAATTTCTCAGAGATCAAAACTCATTCACATTCACACTATCATTAGCATCCATATCCTCAAAAAACTAAAACTAAAATAAACTTTAACTTTTTATGAATGTTCTTCAGGATTTATTTTTAGTAATGAGAATATCATAGGATTTTACTGAGTTACTCTTTTTCAAGGCACCTTGACCATTGCAGACACTCAGTATATATCTGTTTTATTATACATGTGATATGACTGCAAATTATGCTATACTGGGTGATATCATCCCAAGATGGGTTCATGAGGGCCACTCTCATTGTTGTATAAGGAAGTCAAAATTTAGCGATAAATCATCTGTGATTTCTCTTTTATGATGTGCATAAAAATATAAATAATGAGCATTATTTGCTTTTAATAGTTGATCTGGCGTTGGGATCTGATCATGTCATAATAAAAACAAAAGATAAAGATCACGCTGTACCTTTAATCACTTTTCCCCCAAATAAACACAGTGCTCCATAAAAGTGGAAACCGACTTAATTCAGAATTCACAGGCTAGATCCTCATATTCAAGGGCACACTTACCTAAAAATGAATCTAAAGGTCCACATCTGCAAATCTAAACTCTAGAAATCTAATATCTAAAAATGAATTCCCTAAAAATGATTAAAAATGACAAATGATCAGTTCTTGTCAGAGTATATTTTGAGATGGGTGCAATGGGGGCTCCTTTCCACTTAAGACTGGCTGTTTCCTCTCTCCATTACTTCCTTCAGTCTTTCAAGCTCTTACTATAAAGTATTTTAATAATTGAGTGAATAAAATATTCATGTTGTATAATTTCTTATGTAGACACACTCTCCAGTTGAGAGCAAAATAGAATGCATAAACAAATAATTTTATTACAATGTAATAATGTCTTCCATAGCAGTAGTGGAAAGGTCTCTTAAAGTATGAAGAGATTCACAAAGTAGCTTATATTTCAGATGATTTTTTGAAGGACCAATAAGAACTGTTACTGTTACAGGCAGAGGTAGATATAGGACAAGCCAAGCACGTGTAGAAGTCATACTTCAGAAGCCACAAGAACTCCACGTGGCTGGAAAATAAAGGTGAATAAGAAGTGGGCAGAGAAAGTGGATAGTGTAAGCATGATGAGATAGGTTGGGTCTAGATTGGACAAACCATGCCTGTGTAACAAAAATAATATGTGCCTCACTTTATGCACAAGAGGAGGTTTGAAAACATATTTAAGATATTTGTGGTCATAGGGAAGTGCATAGATTATGATGAGAAGATAATTAGATGGGTGAGGAGGGATAGAGCAATCAGTTCTGGCTGAGTTGGAAACGTTATTCCTGTTTTATCATAGAAGACCAAACCTGGGATGAAACGGAGCAGCAGACTGTCAAAATTGTGTTGATCAAATGTGAAAGCATGCAAGAACAGCATACCCTTTGGAAGGCTGGCTGATGCTGTGTCTGCCTTGCACATGGGAGATAGTGTACAGCCAAAATATTGAGTGATTCTCATTCCTCATGGCTCATTAAGATGAGACGAAAAGGGGCGAGAATCACATTTTCAGCTCCACATCTCTAATAGAGAAATATCAATGGGTTGTGGCAAATTGGAATGACAAAATATTACTCTTTTGTGTATTTTCAATGAAGATACAGAGTATGATGAAAGTGTGTACATAAGCTAGTGTCAAAATCCAGAAAAATAACTCCAGACCCAATGCAGTGATGTTGTCTACAATTCTCTATGTTTGCCTGACATAAATATTCTTTCCAGTGTCATGGCGAGAGGTGTCTTATGAAATATTATAATATAGTATATAATGTAAAACATGTAATCATCAAAAGAAGAGGCAGACAACTTGTCTGGCTTCTTATTCAAAGGGTGTTTTGCAAATAGACAACTTAAGAGAAATGAACAAAAATCCAGTGTCTGGCTATTTGAATTATTTTCTTTTAGGGTGGAAGTAATTTAGTGCTACTATATGTGGTTGGGCACTACATTGCGCCTGAACTGATGTGTGTGAGCTCCTAAGTTGACTGATACCCAAAAGGAAAAGCGACAACATATTCAATCATTCATTCATTCATTCATTCATTCATTCATTCTTTCATTCATTCTTTCACTCATTCAATCATTCATTGTTTACTTTCTCATAATTGCCTTTTAAAATAACTTTACTAAGCACTGTGGATACAAAGCTAATAAAAATAATAACTCTGCTCTGGAGGAATTTTCTGACTAGTAGATATAAATGGTAAACATGCAAATAGATACATTGTAACATAATGTGGTGGATAAAATGGGAAGATGGAGCGACTCTGTCTAGTGTAGTCCAGGAAGGGTTCTCAGAAGTAATACCAGAATTTTGTCTTGAAATATGAATGGCAGTGAGCCAAGTTTAAAGGGGAAATCATACTAACAAATAAAAAATGTGTCTGTATAGTTTTAATACCTTGAGATAGAATAGAAAGATATTTTGAAAAGCTATAGGTAACAGATATATTTGAAGAGTAGTATGCAGCTTAGAGTCTCTTATCTTTTCAGGAATGCTGGATAGTTCACGGCATTTGCCGAAACAGTAACAAAGGAAAATATTTTGTTCCATTTAGTGCTAAATTTCTCTTCCTAAGGCCATGTTTTTCTCCCACCGCACCTTCATTTTTAATAATAGCATCATTAGAAACGTTAATTTGGATGTGAGTTTATAGACACATAATACTGAGAGCCTACCAATCATATGTTTACATATTTAGGCTTAGTGGAAAATAATTACTGGAGTTAGAATTTCATCTGTTGAATTAGATTCTTAGTTTTGTTTCTTAATAAATATATGAATTCAGGCAACCTACTTATTATGTTACCAGAACCTGAGATTACTAGTCTTTCCATTTCCCGGCTTACCTACTATACAACATAGTGGAAGAGACAAATAAAAAAATAGATCCTGCTTTATATCAAAAACACAAAGTGCTATAAATGTGAATGAATACAACATTATTGTAACTGTGATTATCTCTGGTATTAAAACATGTCTATTGAGTTAGGGTCAGAATGAATGTCCTGTTAATGAGAAACATGTTCTGCTCACCCTTGTCTTTGGAAGATAATGGAGGGACTTTATGTAAAAATACCAATTTTCTCATCTTAGCCCCACTACTTATTGGTCATGTGACAATTGGCTTATCTTTCTGAATCTCAGTGTTTCTCATGTGCAAATTGTTGATGGAAATAACTAACACATATTCATATAATATATTTATGTTTGCAATGATTTTGCATATAACAGTTTGTGAAATTTATAACATACGTAAAGTAAGTAATTGTGTGTTTCTTTAAGCCACAAGTTTAATAGCTGAGGGAGTCAAACATTGACTACTTTCTTTTTGTTACTGTATCCTTGTTTCTTTCAACAATATCATGATGTAGCTGTCGTTCCTAATTTTAGTTGTGCTTCATTTCTTAAAATGTTGAGGGGATAATGAGATGAAATTGTATATGCAGACTGTCATTAAATTAATACCTATGCCTAAGGTACAGTTATTGTTATCATGCTGTAGGAATTAAGGGCGAAAGACATGTAACATGTTTGTGTCTATTTCCAAGTATAGGTATGTCTTTTAAGTCACTTCAAATTATATAAATATGTTCATCCCCCAATTATGAAATAAGGTAAATGTTCTCCTTGGGTTTTTACACTTTGATGATATTTTATGAGTATGGAAGCCTTTTTTTTTTTTTTTTTAACCTCACCCAAGGACACTTTTCCATTTTTTGTACAGATAGAGTGGGAGGGAGAGGAAGAGAGAGAGAGAGAAACATCGACGTGAAAGGGACACATCGAGAGGCTGCCACCCGCACGACCAACCAGGGCCGGGGAAAAACTGCAACCGAGATATATGCCCTTAGCGGGAACCGAACCCAGGTCTCTCCGGACCACAGGCCGATGCTCTAACCGCTGAGCCAAACTGGCCAGGGCGAGTATGGAAGGCTTTAATTTTATTCCAGATACATAAAATAAGGCATCAATCTCTTGCTAGTTTGAGTGTTTGAGGAACGAAAAAGTCCATTCTAGTACTAGTTGCTCCTAATTTGCACACTTAGGGTCTGTTTGCTTAGGTCTCATTTTAAGCTGAGGCATCCTCAAAGAATTAGCTGTGGGTAAGGGGAGAAATCTTGATTCCCTTAGAAGAATCAAGGGAATCACCGTGGGATAGGAAAACAGCAGTGAAACAAGCATTTGAGTACTTTCAAGCCCAGTGTTAGAATTGAGGACCCTTGTCTGCCGACACTGAGGGATTTTAAACGAAAAGGTATCCATTTACCTTAAAAAGTACAGAGTTTATTTAAGAGCCCCTGATTTCTTTAGAATATGATACGAGTCTTGGCAATGAACAGCAACACGTGACTTCACAACATGTGTCCACATGTGGTTCTCGCACTCCACATGTGCTCTTTCAATGGGTCCTGTGACCTAGCTGTGGATCACATGTGTTTTACATATGCTTTGCATTGTTCACATCTGTTTTAAACATATTTTCCTGACAGTAGACACTCTTGTTATATTACCATTTGCTATAATAATTAAATTCAAGGAACTTAACTTGAGAGGATTTGTGGGGGAGGGTGTTTGTTAGTTTTGATTTATATTCGGTGCTGTGTTGAGTGATACCCATTATAACTGCTTATCGTATCTCTTTGTAGGCAGCAGTGTTGCTGCGTTTAACCTCACTGAAGCCAGACTAATCCAGAGATGTTCTTAAACTCCTATGACTCATATGAAGTTTATCATTTTAGAAGAGACCTTGAAAACATACTCTGGATTTAGGGTAAGAAAAGATAAATAAACTGACATTTCCAAAGGGGGAAGACGTATTAAATTTTATATTGTAGATTTAGAGCTAAAAGCATTGAAATGCGTACAGTAAATAACATACTATTAATCATGCAACAAAGATTTAAATTTAAATGAGAACCTTATGTAGTAGATTATAGTCACAAAAGAAGATACAAAATGAATGTGGACACCTGCCTATTTCACTTATATCAGGAGAAAATAAAATTTGCTGTAATTTAATAAATTACTTTCTGTTATAGTACACTTAATTATCTCTCTTTTTTTTTTTTTTTTTTACCACCAGGAAGCACCTTTTTAAACTTATAGCTGTATTTGAATGCATGCTACCTATTAAATAAGGAAGCACTACTTTTTATTAATTACAATGTATTTGTTTTCATCGTCTTTAAAGAACATTCTAAAATTAGAGACTTTACCGGAATAAAACAATACCGAGCTTAATGAAGTCTCAGAAGCAGGGACCCTGATCTGCATCTTCTCTTGATATGTGGATGTAATATGTAATGCTCATTAGCCTTAATATTACTTGGGAGTAAATGAAGCATATTGGCTCATGGCTACCTTATCCATACACTGAACAGGAACATGGCATGCCCCCCCCCGCCCCCCCCCCCAGCCAACAAGTTACCTAATGCTCATTTGGCCAAATATTAAAAGAGATTTTGTCCTGTAGGCGATTAAATCCACAGTGTGCCCCCGAAGACCAGGCAGCCGTAAATAAGCATTTTAAAAGAAGCACAGCCTTTAATGAAGAACAGGGGAATTTTGATCAGTGATCAGAAACAGCTTTGGAAATCTGGGGACAGTGGTTTGCATGTTTTGATTTGGTGCATAGAACATTCATTGTTTTAGAGACATTCCAAAGAACAGAACCAACTGTTATTGAATGTTTAGTGGATTTTGGAGAATTTAGAAGCAACATTTTACAGTAAAAAAAAACACATCCTGGTGAGAAATGATTATACTTAATTAAAAATCAATGGCATAGAATAAAATGAAAGAAAGTATTGGCACCAAAGAACAAAACTATATGAAATACAAAGTGTAGCAATTCTAATCCTTGTAGGCACTGCTCTTATGAATTTGCATATGTATTTAGAAAGAACTTTTAAATTAAAAATGTGCTTTTATTTAATAGTCTGTAATAACAAGCACATTAATGCAGTATACAAAACCATCCCAGCTAATGAGTCATCAGTATTCTCAGGACGAGATACAATTTCATTCCCCACGTAGTAAAATATACTTAGATGAGACCAGGAAGACATTAAAAGTAAAGGTAGGTCAGAGGGAAAAGTGAGAACTAGCAATGAGAGGAACACACATTTAGACAGATGGAATGAACATAATTTAAATTGCATATTTTCCTCTGTGGGGATTACTATTCCGACTAAATTGGATAGTGAAAAGCAATCAATTATTTTGTTTTATTTTTTTCCCTTCTGTTTAGAGTCAATAATCACTCCATACCTCTTGTTGTGTATGTGATTAAAGTTCAACAAGCTGTGATTTCAGAGCTATTGTTTAGGCAAATAATATCTAAAGGTGAAGAGGTGGCAAAAAATGGTATCAAGAATTGGTGAGGCTGCCCCTTTGCCTCACACCAGGTGGCTGTCCATTATCTTGCAGAGATGCTCTCTGACAGGTTGACTAACAGGTTGGATGGGGCGGTAATGAAGTTGTTTTTATTACTTATTGTTGTACTAACTTGCATGAGACAGATGACCATCGTAATGATGAATCCACCCCTTTGATCTCACTTCCAGAGTAACCACATCTTGAGAGTATACCTAACTGCCTCCTTGAGATGACCAGGTAAATATCTAATTGTCATCCCGCATTTAAACAAATTAACAACCAATCTCCTGATTCTCCTCTATTCCCCAATCCTACCCATCTCCCAGATACTTATACCAAAACCACTGAAGTTCTTCACAACCTCTCTCTCTTTGTTGTCCACAACTGGTCTGTGGACAAACCCTGTTGGTTCTGTTCCCAAAGGCTATATAACCGGAATATAGATTATTTTTCCATCTTCACCATGGCTGCCCTTGTCCAAGATACCATCCTTTTTTATCCAGATTATTACAACAGTGACCTTCTAACCTCATAGTATCTTGCCCTCTTTCAATCTATTTGCAACAAAGGCGTTTTTTTTTTTTTTTGGTAAACCATGTTTGATGATGGCCCCTTTTTCATTCCAACTGTTCATGGGTAGGTCAACTTAAAAAAGATAGTATTCTCAGTGGAAATGACACACACTTAGGCAATAAGTCCAAATGTCTTTACTTAATGCTTCTATTGTAGAGTGAGATCAGGCCAATTTTTGCATATATGACTTTAACCACCTTCGATTTAGGACTGTGGCATTTTGATGACTTCTGTGATTTATATCTGAGACATTTACAAGCCCAGTAGTGTATCTCATAGAATTAAGATGCTTGATATTTATATGAGAAGGTATATATTTTATGCTCATATTATATTCAATAGGTTGTTTCATAAATGTGTGCCCTTATGTGTATATAGGTGTGGGCAAATACCACAGATGCATGACACACACAACAGACACACATACTTACATTTCTCCTTGGAAATATTTGGCAACACATATAAGGGTAATACTGCATTTGATATTGAAATTTGCCCTTTTTCTTGAAAGTATATTTATTATCTACGGGAAGAATTCTCATCCTAAAAAAATAAAAATCTCTTTCATTATAGTCTGTACTTCCTGACTCCTAGAGATAGAAGGAACCTGTGAGTTTATTGAACAATACACTGGTTTGCCATGTGGCTAAATGGAGGCACAGAACAGCTTAATAGCTATGCAAAAGATATGCTGTTATTAAATAGCAAGGAAAGAATTTGATAGCTGGTGTGTGGCTTCCCGGTCGGTTGCTTCGTGAATGTGCACAAAGAGAGCAGAGACACGTATTTATCTTAAATTCCTAAGCTGCAGGCTTCTAACAGATAGATAAAGGTTCTATATGGCTCCCTGGGGTCCTTTGTGTCATTGTTATTGTGTCACATTGCTTCTGACCCTTCTTTCTATTCCCTTATATTTTTGTGCGTCTCTCTCTCTCTAAAATGAAACATTGGCATTTTAAAAATCGAATGCATCAAATGATAGTCTGTTTTGAATTTAAATGTAAATGTGTATGTGTAGACAGCTAAACAGACAAATAATCTCATTAGCCCTCCTGCATCGATAGACATTTAATATTAAAACTCAGAATCAACACATTCGGGGAGAGGTGAGTGACTCAGGGGTTTGATAGCTGACGATGAGCAGCATTGCTCTTTTCATATCAAAAGTGGAAAAATCCATCCTTTCCTTCTTATTTTTTTCTTGCTCTTTTTTTTTTTTTTTTTTAAGTAGCAATTCATTTTCCATTATTTCAAGCCTGGCTCATGTACTAGGCCTTATTTTTTATATTCATCAACTTGGCCTTTATACTTCAACTTCTCCCATAGAAAACACTTCTCTTGGCTTCTTATGTGGCTTAACACAGAACTGTAAAAGAAAAGTCTAACGAAGTAGCCAGTAGGCCCGTGTATATGGCATCTGCCACAGTGTATTGGCGAGTATTCTAAGCTCTGAAGAGCTTTTAAGAAATATAAGCTCTTAATGCTAAGATTGTTATTGTGTTAACAAATACTTTTATATAAACTCAAACTCCACAGCTATATGAAACATCTTTTTATTTATCTTTTTGGTTTAACATTTTTATTGCAGCCAAGACAGCATCTTTTATGATCATGCATTTTGAATACATAGTTGGATTGAGTCTTACTACTTTGGTCTAATAAACAAAGAGATGAAAATTGAGCAGCTGAATGAAGCCCTAAAACCCTGACTTTTGTGTCAGTTGACTCGGCCACCTGGTTGCCGACAAAGAAATCTTGACCTATGTCACAAAAGCATTGCTGTGAAGATTGAATAACGTGTAGCTGCGAGTGATTTTAAAGGGCAACTCTGGATGACTTTTGGGTGTTAGTTTAGCCTGGCTGCCCTGCGAGAGGCCAGACAACAGTACAGTGCACTTGGCCTGTGGTGTTAGACTTGACTACTGGCAGGTTACCAATATGCCTTATTTTATTCATAGTAGGAGGCCAGGATTAAAAACAAAATATTCACTTAAAGATTAAATTATATTCAGTCCAAATAACAGATGATCTTACAGTTCTGGACTGTGACTTTTTTCAAAGTGAAAAAGGAGTTGGAGAAAGCCAATATAACTTTATTATTTATTTTTCTTTCAATGTCATTAAATGCTAAGGTAAAAGATTATCTTTTTGGCCAGAGATTTTATTCCCATGTTTGTTTGTTTTTCCTGAAAATGGAAAGGACAAGTTCTGTGTTGAATTCATTGCAGTCAGACGTTGGAAGAAGTTGTCAGCAATGGCATATAGGTTCCTACATATGCAAATAGATGCAGGCAGCTGACTAAGTGACAGTAAATGTTAATCAAACATCAAAACTGCTTTACTATTTATTTATTAAAATCTAAGTAAATTAATTTTACTAGTGAAATTAGTTTATCTTCAATTGTAAGAGATATTGGTTAATAGGGATGTTTCCATTTTGTTGGAATCTATTTGCCATACTTATTCCGGAAAAAGGCTTCCACAATTTCATAAGCAGAGGTATTTCTTTTTGTTCCCCACTACTACCCCAACCCAAGCTCCCATTATTTCAGCCATGGTTATTGTCCCCCCCTCACCCCCTCTTCTCTCCCAACCCCTCCTAAAGAACATGTCCATTCTGTCTTTTATCATCCAAGTTAATGTGACCTCCCCTATTTTGTAGAGGATGAAGGTCAA
Organism: Molossus molossus; assembly: GCF_014108415.1. Taxonomy (NCBI): domain Eukaryota; kingdom Metazoa; phylum Chordata; class Mammalia; order Chiroptera; family Molossidae; genus Molossus; species Molossus molossus. The sequence goes on along the minus strand of NW_023425351.1, from coordinate 32,871,552 downwards.
AACCTGTGTTCTTGCAGTGAAAAAAATTTTTTACACGCACCCTATATTTATCTGCCCAATTTTATCTTTTATTATTTCTCTACATAAAAATCTTTTTTATTTTTTTAATGTTTTTATTTTTAAATTTTTAAATTAAATGTATTGAGGTACCATTAATTAGATTAGTTTTCAAGTGTAAAATTCTATGATACATGATCTGTATATTGCATTGTGTGCCCACCACCCAAAGTAAAATAATCTTCCATCACCATAAACATGGGTTCCTTGTCTTGTCCTTGATTTTAGAGAAACAGCTTTCAGTTTTTCACCATCAAGTATGCTATTAGCTAAGGATTTGTCATATATGGCTTTTATTGTGTTGAGGTACTTTTTCTCTAGATCCATTTTATTGAGTATTTTAATCATAAGTTAATATTGTATCAAATGCTTTTTCTACATCTATTGATAAGATCGTATGATTTTATCTTTTGTTAATGTGGTGTATTGATTGATTTGCATATGTTGAACCATCCTTGTATCCCACTTGATCATGATATATAAATTTTTTAATGTATGTTGCATTCGATTTGCTAGTATTTTGTTTTGGATTTTTGCATCTGTATTTATCAGAGATATTGGTCTGTCATTTTCTTTTTTGTGTTATTCTTGCCCGGTTTTAGTATCAGGGTAAGTTATCCTCATAAAATGTGTTAAGAAATGTTGCCTCTCCTTCAATATTTTTGGAAGAGTTTGAGAAGGATAAGTATCAAATCTTTGAATATTTGTAGAATTCACTACCGTGAAGCCATCTGGTGCTGGACTTTTGTTTTCGGGAAGTTTTGATGGTTGTTTCAATTTTCTCACTGTTAAATGTTCTATTTTGATTTTCCAGTTCTTTATGATTCAGTCTATGAAGGTTATATATTTCTAGGAACTTATCCATTTCTTCTAGATTATTGAATTTGGTGGCATATAGTCTTTTACAGTATTCTAGTATGATGCTTTGTGTTTCTGTGATGTCTGTGGTAATTTCTCCTCTTTCATGTCTGATTTTGTGTATATGAGTCTTTCTTCTTTTTTGCTTAGTGAGTCTAGCCAGGGGTTTGTCAATTTTACTAATCTTTTCAAAGAGTTCTTTGTTGTAGTAATTTTTTGTATAGTCTTTTTGTTCCCTGTTTCATTAAATTTGCTCAAATTTTTATTATTCCCTTTCTTCTTCTGACTTTGGTCTTCTTTTGTTCTTCTTTTTCCAGCTCTTTAAGACATAATGTTACATTGTTTACTTGATAGTTTTCTTAATTTTTGATGTAGGCCTATAATGATATAAACTTCCCTCTTATTACCACTTTTGCTTCATCCCAGAAGTTTTGATATGTCATATTGTCATTTTCATTTGTCTCTCTCTATATTTTGATCTCACCTTTTTTCTTTGACCCATTAATTTCTTAGTAGCATTTTATTTAATTTCACATATTTGTGTGAATTTTTTTCATCCTTTTTGCAGTTGATTTCATATTTCAAACCCTGTAGTCAGAGAATATGCTTGGTATGATTTCAATATTACTAAATTTGTAGAAGCTAGTTGTGTGACCCAACATATGGTCAATCCTTGAGAATGTTCCGTGTGCACTGGAGAAGATGTATAATGTTATGTTCTGGGATGAAAGGCTCTATTGTCAATTCTGTCCATTTGATCTAATGTGTCATTTAAGTCCAGTATTTATTGATTTTCTATTTGGTTGATCTATTTCAAACTGTCAGTTGCGTATTTAGGTTCCCCATTATAATTGTATTTTTGTCAGTTTCTTTCTTTAATTCTATTAGTAGTTGCTTTATATATTTTGGTGCTCCCTTATTGGGTGCATATATGTTGAGAAGTATTATATCTTTTTGATGTGGTGTCCCCTTTATCATTATACAATATCCATCTTTGTCTCTTGTTATCTTTATTATCTTGAGATCTATTTTTTCAGATATAAGTATGGCTACACCTGCTTTCCTGATGATGGTATTTACTTGGATAATTGTTTTCCTTTCATTTTGATTCTGTCTTTTCTTTGCAGCTTAAATGTGTCTCCTAAAGGCAGCATATGATTGTTGTTTTGTTTTGTTTCTTAATCTATTCTGCTACTCTGTGCCTTTTTATTTTGTTTATTTAAAAAAATTTTTTTTCTTTATTAATTTTTAGAGAGAGAGGAAGTGAGAGGGAGAGGGAGAGAGAGATAGAAACATCGATGAGAGAGAACATCAACTGGTCGCCTCCTGCATGCCCCGCACTAGGTATTGGGCCCACGACCTGGGCATGTGTCCTGACCGGGAATTGAACTGGCGACCTCTTGGTGCATGGGTCAATGCTCAACCACGGAGCCACACCGGCTGGACACTCTGTGCCTTTTTATTGGTGATTTCAGCCCATTTACATTTAGGGTAATTATTGATAAATGAAGATTTCTGATAGCTATTTTATCGTTAGTTTTCTGGTAGCTCTCTAGCACTTCTCTGGCTTTTCAAATCTCCAAGGGGTGAAGAAAAATGGCCTGTGTTCCCTGGGAAGGTGGGCACCTGTGATCGAGTTGTTCTAGACCCAGAGGACCACCCATACAAGGGAACACAGTGGGAAATAGGGCTCTAAATCGTTGCAATCCCAGTGATGTTCCCGACGGCCAGACGCTACCAGCAGTGCAAGTTCCATGCGTGGGGATAGGTGAGCTGAGGGAGCCCACTCATGTCCTTTGTTGCTTTGTCCTCCCAGCAATGGTGATCAGTGGACCTCTGCAGTGTCCCTCCATCACCTCCACTCAACCCTGGGATTAGTTGCACAGTGTGTCATTCATTGCTGAAACAAGTGTTTCTATAGTACCAGTTCTTGGGTTTGCAGATAATGTGCTTTGCAACCTACACAAAGGGTGAAGGGAGGGGAGCTCCAGGAGGTTAAGGGGAAATAGCAAAACTTTATGGCTTTGTTTCTCTGTCCGAATGCTGACTGCCAGACAACCATGGCTGCACTTCTGTGCATCATCCCTGCCCAGGTCACTGGGTTTAGCCACAGCTCCTACTGCCCACTCCTGCAGGAGCACTCACTGAATCTCTTCACTCTTCTTGGCTGAAGGGAGTGTCACCCACAGCCTTATCCCTCCCCTCTCCGTGCTGAGCCCTGCAGTGAGCTCTGAGTTGCAGGGCTGTGTCCCTGGCTCCTCTGAGCTCTTCTCCCTTCTTACCTCCATGGTTTGCTCTCACTTGTTCACTTCTGGATGAGTAAATGCATGGATCTCTCAGATATGTTTGTGCATTTTGCCGGGGACCCTTTGTTTAGTTATAGCTGTTTGAATTGTTGAAACTTTAAGAGGAGAGACCAAGGGGATCTCTCATGCCGCTGTTCTTCTGATGTTACTTGTACATAAAACCTTTACTTCAATCAAACTCTTAATCAATCCTCATACCCATTAATTTTAAAATGATCTATGTGTCATCTACTCTGTATAAGATCTGGTCTCATGTCTGTGGTGATTCAAAGGAATTACAGGCAACAGCTCTCCATCCCCCTCAGTGGGGAGCATGCTCTTCTTCCAGCCAGGAAGTCCTTGCTCCTTTCTTAGCTGTGCATGAACACTTTCCTGGAAAGTTTTAGTCTTAATGATCAATTCCTCTTCCACACATATAAAGGTTATATCACTGTATCAATACATGTGCTATATCAGTTAATGCATAGGAAGTGGGGACCTTATGCTTATTTGCAGCCTATATAGGCTCTTCCCAGTATTTTCGTCATGAAATACAATCTCAATAATGATTCACTGAGGGTAAATAATAGGAAGTAAGTGAATATGTTTTATTCAGACACAAGTTTGAATTCTTTTTGTGCCACTGTCTAGCTGTGACCTTAGGCGATTTATTTAATGCTTTTTAGTGTTTTTTTTTTTTTTTCTTCTTCTTTTTTTCTCATCTTATAATGGGCATGATAATAACTACTCCATAGGGAGTTGTAGTGCTAAATATTTAATCACCTTTCCTCTTGATGATGAAGAGATACTGAAATTAGAACTTGTGAATTTATTCTTTGTCTAATCATATTTTTTCCAAAGAAAAGATTACTGAAGAATGGTAATCCATTCCTGCTATAATCGAACCTGAATTGTCTTTCTGGTTTAAGTATATGCTTACCATTTACATCTGTGTGGTTGTATTATGGCAGAGTTGAGGTCATTGCCTCCTTTAAGAAGGTCTGGTTCTGATATTTAATGATAAATAGAAGAAACACATTTTTCACGTGCAAGTATCATTAAACAGTTTTCTCAAGGCTGAAGTTTGTCCATTTAAACATAATCCCCTAGTGACAAACTTCTTAGCAGAATATTATGAGTTCAAATACTTGGTAGAATTTATAACCGTCCCTTCTGTGTTATAGGCTGCTTAGTTACTCAGGAAGAAGAGTTTATTCCTTGTGGACTGTGAACAGCATTTTCCCCTCATAGGCCATAGCCCAGTCAATCACCTTTTAGAAACTATAGGTCCTGACACCTTGGGGCTCTCAGCCTGGGAAACTGTCACCATAGAAAATTAAGGTGCCAACCATACAACCAGACAGAGCCCTCAAGGTGGTTAGCTCTGCAAGCTACCCAGCTCTTTCCCAAGTTTTAATAAGAAATATCTCCAGACTGGAAACTGAAGTAGACAGTGACCCTCTTTTCTAAGGCCTCAGTATCACAGTGCCTGAGGTTTGTGTAGGCACCTTTGGGACTTATATATGGTTCTGATAACAGCTGAATATATAGAAGCCTATGAGATAGAAAGCATCAACACATTATTTTTCTCACCTCAGTAAAAGAATAAACCTGACCAATTATGAAAAACAAAGGAATAACATGTTTTTATTTGGAAGAGAAGGAAATTTAGCAGTTGATGGAGTGGCTTCATTATGGATACATATTACTTATTTTTTTCTAAGGACTGTTTTCATTGTGAAAAAATATACATAACAGAAAATTTACCACGTTAACCAACTCTAAGTGTACAGGGCAGTCGCGTTAAGTGTATTTACATTGTTGTATAACAGTCACCACTATCCGTGGTGAATGCTTTCATCATCTCATCCTGTACCCACTAAATAGTAATTCTCCATTCTTCCCTCCCAGCTCCAGACCCTGGTGACCACTGTCCTACTTTCTGTCTTTATGAGATTGACCCCTTGGGTACCTCATATACTTGCTTTCTTTCCTTCACTTTTCACCTCCTCAAAAAATAAATTCTTAACTTTGTTATCTTTGCAAATGTGGACTTGATTACAAGCAATTATCTGAGAAGTGGCCCAGTCCATGGAAAGCCCATGTGCTGGTATCGATCTGGTTTCAGTCCGAGTAGCACAGGTCGGCCACCCCTCAGCCGAGTGGAGCTTGGCGACCACACCCAAGGGCTGCTCCTCAGATTTAGTTTAAGAGACTGTTAAGTGACCCTGCTGAGGCAACCTTCAGATCACAGATGCCCAAGCAAAAACATTTACCATTACATCGTAATGGAAAACAGATTTTAACATTCAGGGAGAATGTGATTTCAGAAATATTAAAGATTTTTATGTGGAAAAGGCATCTTTTTAACTGAGTCTTTGCAGGAAACAAATTTCCCCTTGGGTGTTATGTAACATAAGCATGGTTCAGGCTTTGAGATAGGGTTCAGGCAATTTAATGGGGGACAAGCCACAAACTCACGATACCCATACTTGAACTTGAAAACAGTACAGATGGAAAAAATATAAAATGTTCAAAATTTACACAACATTGCTCTGATCAGGAAATAAGTTCATCAAAAGAAATGGTTTGCAAAGTATTTATAACTCAATAATTCAAAATATTTCTTTTCCCATAAGTTGCATTTTAATGTCTCATTACATGATAGATGCAAGGTAGAATACTATACATAATAAATTCCTACAATTGACTTATTCTTTCATAATTATTCACATGTATAGAGAATAATGTACTGCCCTGCAGAGAATACCAGGTTTTAATTCACTTAAGTGACTTTATCAACATATAAATTGGAAAAATATGTATTCAATTGTCCTTGGATCATCTCTTGGTGTTATCATCACTAGCAATAATAATCATAATAGTGTATACACTACATATAATTAAATCATTTTTTAAAATTTATAAAAATGCTGAAGTTTTTTAACACTCATTTCTAAATATGTCAATGCTAAGGTACTGTATAGGCATTAAAACTGAATTATTATGCATTGATTCAGCAGGAAGCTGCTTCCACTGATGTCAGAGAAAGAAAATTACTGCTCTATTCTCTGTGACCCTTCCCAGAGTAATAAGCTGGCATTTATATGTTATAAACAGCCAAACAGCATCCTTTAAATATAAAACTTTGCAGTCAACTGCTAGTATTTGGATCTGATATGAATTCTCTGATGGGCATCATGATGTACTGAGTAAAATGCCAGGAAAACGAAGACTTATAGGAAGAGAATTTCTCAAGGGAAACCAAATTCAAAACCCTTCAATCAAAGCATGAAGCACATTTCTAGTCTTACATTCAGCCAGTGGTATTGATACTCATAATCTGAGGGAAAGGAATATGAAATTTGAATAACTGAAAGATATGCAATAGACCTTTGTCATGACCCTTGCTGTTGCACGGAAACCATGTCTTCACCATGGAGAAACCATCCATCTGGAGGGAAAGAGAATCTGAAGAAACATCTTTGTCAGACACTTGCTTATGCCTATTTCCCATAATTCCCCACACATCCAGAACTGTCTCAGAGTTTACAAATACCCATGGACTCCTGTAGTACTTATTTTGTATGTAACACTAAAATTAAAGTGGTCCATTTTCTTTTAATGTTTGTTCTTATATTTCTCTTTGGATTTAATTTAGACTGTAATGAACATTGCTAAAAACAACCATCAATGATGTCTGCATGAAACTGGAGAAACCTTGTCTTTATCACAGAGAGACTGACATTCCAGTTTCTGCTGGTGTGAAATTTGAGTCCCATTGGCCATAACCACAAGTGGGGTTTACAACGGTCTCCCATCGTCCCAGCTACACTGATTTTCTCCTTGCTCCAAACACAACAATCTAATTTTATTTCCCACCCTGCTTTTTTATATTTCATTCTGTCCTCTGAACAATTCTTTCTCTTTTTCTTTTAGATGACAATCCTAGGAATCTTTTATATCTGAACTTCATGAAGCTTTCTTTAATCATTTCAGACAAGTTTTATAGCACTTAATAGAGATATTACTACTTTTGCTTTTGTAAACATATTGTTTGCATGTGCAAATTCCTAAAATTGTTTTTTTTTTTAATAAAATATAAACTGCTTGAGACCCAGGAATGTGTCTTTATGTGTCCTCTGTGGTACTTTCAGAACTAACTTTTATTATAGGATAGCGAAAAAATTTGTCTCAGTTAAATCTATTCTCCTTTTAAATTATGAAGAGTCAATCAATCTACAATTTTGAGTAATCTCCTCATATTGATTAAATCCCCAAATCCTTGTTAGCATTCAATGGACCGTCTATGATCTCACCTCTGCCTTCCTCATCCTACCATTGCTTTTATGCTCTTGTGGTCAGGAATGGTGTCTTCCAGCACACACTGTTGCCTGTGTGTGTGTGTGTGTGTGTGTGTGTGTGTGTATGTCCTCCATCTTTTTGTCCAGTCATTCTCTTCCCATTCCCCCATCAATTTTTATCCATCTTTTAAAATACAAGTCAAACATCACCTCCTCCTAGAAGCCCTTGCTCCCAAAGACACACATACCTCCCCGGGAGTTACATCTGGCCTCTGATAGTGTCTATGTCAACGTCTGTCAGTGCACGCGTTATATTACATAGTATTCAGAAGCACTATCAATGTCTCCTTTCCCTTGGTGGACAGTAGACACTTGAAGGAAAGGGCTGTGTTGTATCTGTCCCTGGATTTTTTGCATATGGCTTAAGACTGTCACACGACAAACAGGTAACACATCTGACCAGAACTGAGGGTACAGAGATTGAGTGCCTGTTTCTGAGGTAAACTATGGCTTCCTGTCCAGGGCTGAACTTGAGCAACATCTTTTAGTAGATTAACAACTATGACCCATAAAACAGGTGGATGTGTTTTGAAAACAGTAAAACAGTGTCAAGTGGTGGGGAATATTCATTATGCAAGAAGCTTTAGCAGTGTGAATTGCTTTTAAAGTTATTATGAATGTGCAAATTATTGAAACAATGACAGTTTTTTATTTGTTTGTTTGTTTACTTAGTCAGGCTATTTCTTTGACACAAGTGGTCACAGACTTGGACAAACCAAGACCGCTTTTAGCTGTTGGCTTTCTGTTTCCATAAGCAAGGAGATGAATGCTGTCAGCTTCTTTATCTGGCAGCACATGGAAGAGCCCAGGGTTCAGTTCCCCGCATGACAACCCTGAGCTATCAGGGTGCTCCTGGGAGACCCTGAAGGAGAGATGGTGCTGGGGTGGAGGCCCCTGCAGAGGACCAGGAAGCAGGGTGCAAAGCAGAGGGCCTTGATGAAAGATGGGTGTGCACACAGACATCGCTTCCCCTCTCCAAGTGTGCCACTGCAGGCTACGGTCTCCCTGAAACGTTTCAAGAACTACATTTCCTTTTATTAAATTTTTACTCGTTTTCACCTCGTGTTCTTCATTCCTATTGAATTACGTTTAAACCTATGAACTCTTGCTCCTTTGTACTTCTACCACTTTATATATTAAATTTAAAAAATGCAAGTGTAGGATTCCTAACATCTTTTAAATCTGTCCTGTAGATGCAGAAAGCCCTCAGATATTTGGAGAGCTGAGAATGAGCGCGAGGAGCGGTGGGGAGGTCTGGCCTCTGGAAATGTTCCAAACACACATGGACACGCTCTGCTTAAGTGATTGCAGAAGTCGAACCCACCTAAAGCACGGACCAGGGCCCTTCGCTAGGATTATTTTCATGTTAATTCTTTTATGGTTTAAATATAATTACGTATTTAAACAATATGTAATTTCAGTAAATAGGTAGCTGAAAGTATTTTTAACTATCCATTTCTACTCTGAAATGAGTTTAATAAAAATACAGATTTTATTTATCCTAACAATTGAAAGGCACGAATTAACCTCCCAGCTGGTATGAATGCAAAAATCATTGCTCTCCCTAACAATGTGAAACAAATTAAATGTAACTATTTTTTTAAATGGATCATAAATTTTTTCGGCCCTGATAATATGCATTATTAGTCTTGGCATATTTCCTATCCCTCCGTGGGGGAAGGCCATCTTTTCCTGTCTGACACACAGTTCTTTCAAGTGGGTATCTTATGTTTTCTCACATTTCCTGCATATAATTTAAAGAAAAAAAGACACACAAAAGGGAATGGGGGCATCAAGTATTTTAACTCTTCTTTAATCCTGTCCCTGATTTTGGGGGGTATGGTTTGATTGCTTTTGTATTTTGTCTACTTTTTTTTTCTAGTTTCATTGAGATGTGATTGACATATAACATTGTATAAGTTTCAAGTGAACAGCATAATAATTTGATGTATGTATACATTGCAGAATGACTACCATAATAACGTTAATTAATAACATCTATCATCTAACAATTATAATTTTTTTTCTTGTGATGAGCACTTTCAAGATCTACTTGCTACTTTGTCCGCATAGATGTTGATAAAAGAAAACTTGAAAAAAGGATTTCTCGGACCCATGTGATGAGTCCACCATTCCTCGGACACTAAAACTTATTTACATGTTTAGCCACGGTGATTAAAGCTTTTGTGTACCTTCCATCAATGGTGAAATTACCCCTTTGCTACAGAGTTAGCCTTATCTTCTACTCTGCTCTGACCTAATGTGAGACAATCCTTTACTCTCTCCACAGGGCACTGTGTGAACACTAACTGTGAAGAAACAAACTAAATTGCTATTGCACTAAAATCATTTACTGTGTGGGGAGGTGCATACTTTATTTCTTACTCTTGGGATCCCATCTGCTTCTCTCTCTCTTTTTTTTATGCAGTATATATCAATATTTAGAGCCAATTTTGTTCTCAATAATGTGAGAGAAATATCAGTTTAAACGTATGTCACTGATTACAACAGAGAATTGAGTCTATAAAGAGGTGATTATGAATTAGGGACCACGCCTTACATTTAGTGAATCGGGGAAGGTCTGGAACTTTGCCAAAGACTTATAGAGGCTGAAAATATAGCCTAGTTATGAAAGAAAAGAACTCTAAGAAGACAAGCTATCAGTTAGACCAAAATAAAAATAGCTGTGGAATAATATGTTAGCTAAATAAATAGAGAAGTATTTTGAGTTTCATTTCAAAATTAGTTTTTCAATGTATAAACTTCCTTATTTGTCATCTTCTTCTTTTAATACTGTGGAATTCTATCTTATTTTTACTATTTTACCCCAAAAGTATGATGGATTTTAACAAATGAATATATTTTTTAATTGATATGTAAATTAAAATACATTAGAACTAGGCATTCCTCATTTTAAAGTCTTGTTAATATTCATGTCTGTTTTCCCACTTACTTTACATAATAAGGTTTAAGTTTGTCAATAAAATCATATAAAATTATGCATATTTTTTATAAAAAATCACTCCATTTAAGAAGTAAAACAAAGTTATGTAATGCATTTATTAACACTTGAAATATTCCAGTGCATGGATATTTAAGAACCACAGAACTAGTGAATATGTTTGAAATATTCTTCATTAAAATAGTATTTGGCCACTAACTCTTTTAATCCTCACTTGAGGACATTTTTCTATTTTTTTGTTCAAATAGAGCAGGAGAGAGAGAGAAACATCAACGTGAAAGGGACACATTACGTGGCCGCCTTCTGCACGACCAAACCAGGGCGGGAGACAAACTGCAACCGAGGTACGTGCCCTTAGCGGGAACTGAACCCAGGTCTCTCTGGACCGCAGGCCAACGCTCTAACCGCTGAGCCAAACCAGCCAAGGCTGGCCACTAACTCTTATTGTGCCTTCTCCCATTATTTTTAAATGTGTCTGATTGATTCACATAAATTTGTATTGAAAGCATCCTTACTGAGTGATTATATTGCAGTGTATTGTATTTTAAAAGACACAATCCTTCTGATTGAAAGTATTGATAAAATCCAGAAGACAATTTTCCCAGCTACAAGGTTAAGGAATTGGAGTTAAATCAAATAAACATACAAACAAAAAGAAAAAAGCCTGCCTACCAGCACTAAGCTGTCAAAACCAAAGACGACCTTTATACAAGGAGTTCAGTCAGTGTCATTCCCCAGAAGACCAGGGTTAGAGATGATCAGTCTGTGCTATGCTGTGCTACAATGGAATAGCCTTGTTAATGCAAATGTACCAATAGTCACACAAAAATTCCAGCTTTATCAATGGTAAACTTTTCAGAGAGTATCAGAGGATTCTTCTAGGTATGAGGACCTTACAAATGCTGTCCTACAGGTAACGTTGTGTCCTCCTCTGGGGCGGATTAGCAGGAACTGGGCATTGCAATGTGGACTCTTTGGAATAAATGAGAAATTACCTTTGTGGACTTCTGCTACATTGCTCACGAGTGCTCTGCTGCTGTTTCGGGCTCTGACTCTTTCATTCTTTTTTTATACAAAGTTGAGAAAACAAATCATAACCAAACTTTTTGACAAGATGTGCTTAACCTTTCAATAGAAAGATTGTGGAGTGTTAACGGGCTTGAGGGAGATGAAAACAGAGTTTTTATATAAAGGCCAGAAATATAGGAAAAATACTTATCAAACGCAACATCTGAATCTATTCCAACACTGAGTTTGCGTGACGTGAGCTTATAAATTTGCGAAGAGGTGGGATGGGAGGGTGGGTGGGTGACCAGCCCACTCTGGTCAGATACAGCATCTTGCACGGAGATCTCACATGTACAGTCCAGTCTAAACAAAAAGACTGTCAGTATTTTATTCATTGCTTATCATCACACATTGTTTCTTTCTTTAAATACAAAGACAATTATATTTTTGTTTGAGGCAATTTTCTCAAGAAGTGTTACATGATTTATGTGAGGAACTTGAAGAAACTAAATAACATTAAGAGATCTTTATATAGGAAAACTTGAGAGATGTGGCCAAATGATTCTTTGTGGGAAATATACAGCTTGAATGTACTTCTTATTTGATCATGTGTATCAGTAGAGACTCATGAATATTTGTTATAGTCTAAGGAGTAAAATCCAGTACTGTCATATTAATTTTTTTCTAGTCTTGGTCATTAAAAGCACCTACTCTAAATTTAAATAAATATTTGAAACACAAAAGTAAGTAAAAAAAGTATTTTATTTAAGTAGCTAGAAAACAGACAATAAAATATGAAAAAAGTAGTTATTAATAAAAATAATAAAAAATACAAAATGTTTTTAATAAAAAAATAGATTGAGAAATCATGTGACTACAAATTATAATCTGATATTGATAACTTTAAATGCAACTTATATAAAAATTTTATTAGACATGCATCAATTGCTGAGTTCATTTTAGGTTAAGTTGAGAAACCAGAACAGACCAGTAATGCTAGAAAGGGTATTAGAAATTTATTTCATGCCTCTACTAAAATTTTTTCTCTATGAGATCTACTCTGACTACAGTATTTAAGATTACAGCTTCTTTTCTCATCTCCTCCCTCTCAATCCCTTAGATCTTCCCTTTTTTTCAATTTTTCTCTCATAGTATTTACCCACTTCTAAGATACTATATTGCTTACTTATTCATTATGCTCATTGTCCACTAGAGTGAAGTCTCAAAAATTTAAAGCTCTTCGCATTGTATAATGATATACTCTGGGAATCTAGGACATTTTCTAGTGTATAATAAACATTAAAAAGGTTTTCTTGAGTAAAAGAATGAGCATAAAAGCATTCCCATTAAAGTGGAAAAAGGTAAGAGACATGTTATCACTTACTATTATTACATATTATTCTGCAGATCCTAGACAATTGAAATAAAACTGTGTGTGTGTGTGCATGTATAAGTGTATATATTTGAAACCTCTTCTTGGAATAATGTGGAAAGTAAAACAAAGGCAGAATTGGATCTCTGTAATCTCTCTATTTTTAGTTCTAAATTTGTTTTCCTAAATGGAAAGCAAACTTTTATAGTGACTTGGCTTCCTCTTTATCCTTAGAATTGGGAAATAATCCTTACCTTTACCAGTCTGACAGCTGTATCCTATTGTAGGTACCTCTACCGAAGGTGTTGATATATGAAGACCTACACCTCTGCCAAGGCCCAAAGAAACCGCTTACCCATTCCTAGAACAAGAGCACGCAAAGGAATCAGGTGAGTGTCTATTTCCGATTTGAAGTCTTTTTTCATATAAAAACAATGATGATAGCACTAAATTAAGCATCCCAAGTCCCCCTGCCATGGTGCTGAATTGCAATGAACGTGGCCTCAGAGCCTGCAGAGTGATGGCGTTTCCCAATCTCATTCCTGGAAACTCAGCCTTGTCATTTAACATTTAGTGGAACTTGCCGTGTTGCAGGTAGAATTTTCTTTCAGTTTAATACGTGACTGCAGCAGCAAGTCAGAGTCCTCTTTCTCTGCAGGAGGATGGGGAGGGACGTTCATTTATTCTTGCACATATGAACACATTTCCTAAAGTACTTGTTGTATGCCAACACGATGGCATTTGCTAAGGGATCGTTCATGATCCCAAGAGTAGAGATAGTTACATGGAAATTTTCCATTATATTTCCAGTGTCCCTTCACCTCACTTCTAACTGAGCAACGATGATGATAAGAACGTCTTTTGATCACTCTTGATGTTCCAGACATCAAGCTAAAATCAGCTCATTGACTGCATTATTATCTTGACAAAACAAAAACAAAAAACTCTAGTTTCCACATTCATAAACTGAGTCTGAGAGAGGTTCATATCTTGCCCCAAGCAACACAGCCAGCAAGTAATTTCACAATAAGTAAAATGATGGAGCCAGGACCTCAACTCAGATTTGTTTTACTCCAAAGTCGTTTATTTTAACTTCTATTCTTAATGCCTTCCAAACACTAATTCAAAACTGAAGTTCTTGCATTTTCAAAGTAAAGCAAAAGTCAAAGTAGGGGAAAGATCAGTTAGAAGCACCGTGAAGTTCGCCTCTGCACCAGAAGCCTTGGTGACACGGTAGATTATTCTCTCCTCATTTCTCATACGTACATCTTCTCCTCTTAATTCTGACTAGTGTTGTCTTTTACAACAGCTTCCTGACGTGTTTCTCTGCCTCAAATTTTGTCCCATGAATCCATCCTCTGCAATATCACATAATGACAAATCTAAAATACAAATGTGACCATGTCACCCTCACATGGAGCACTTGGCCAATGGCCTACCATCATCAATCTGACACTCCACATATGGCATGAGATTTAGCCCCAAACTTTATCTTCTACCAAACGGTTGTTTTTCACTAGAGTCTCTTCTGGAACAAAACACATATATTTCCTGTATATGTGTTATTCTATTGTATTCATCCTTTCTTATATATGTGTGATTCCTGTCTCCTTGGATCCTTAAGGACCTCTCTATATTTCCAATACACCTGGCACACATCTCTATTTTAGCACTTCCTGTCTGAGACTGAATATACATATCTTTGTGCTTTCTCTCCCAGCAAGCTGGACTGTTTCACTTCAGTCCACGTCTCTGTATTTGAACCTTCACTCCATAAACAAAGCTTAACAATAAATACTTATTAAACAGAATTAAAACAAACCAATCAATAAACAAAAACCCTAGATGTAACTAGTCCTAGTTTCTCTAGTAAAACATGGGAACTGCTTTGGCAAATGAACTTGGTGAGAAACCAAATGGGCTAAGTATTTCTTCCAGGTTCCCCACTGCTTTGCATTCCCTTGTGAGATCTCAGACCAAATGCTTCAGGATCTGAAGTGAACCTCAGTTTCCTAATTAGTTAAGTGGTTGCATCAGATCATCCTTGGCTATTAATCCAGGCATAAACTCTACAGTTACCAGTCTAACTACCCTGCATACTGGAAATGTCATTTCAGAAAAAATTCTTCTAGAGCCGACAGTATAAATCAAGACAATATCTACACACAAAGAAAAAGTAAAACATAATAAAATTTCTGTTTTGTAGGAAACTGATCCCTTGACCCAACTATCCACCCTAAAGTGACACACCACTAGTTAGAAGGAATGAAGTAAGAAAATGTGGATAGAAAAATGCACAGCACCCCAAGTGGAAAGCACCCCCTAAACTGGTGGCTGTGTCATGTATTTTTAATGTCGTAGTCTATGTTTAAAGCTGTCAGAATGGTCCTACACTCTGCCTTTTTACCTAAGAAAGGAGCCTGCTGAAACCTTACAAAGCTGAAGATTCGGAGCAGCCTTCCATGGCTCCAAAAGCCCTACTTCCTCAGGGAAACAAGGGGTTAGCTTGGGAAACAGAATCGGCAATGGCCCTGGATTCCACAGGGAAAGAGCCCTCATTTGTGTGGCTGGGCTGTTGGTTTTCGGGGACTGGCACAGTGTTCATCTCTTGAGCTACAACATACTCAAGTTACTGGTGTTGGAAAAGCCGTCTCTCCATAGAGTTGACAAAAATAGCGACACACCACCTTCAAGAGCCATGACACCGCCTGTCAGTCAATCCCCCTATTTAGAAGGCTAAAATTGTGGTTCTAGAATCTGGGGTCTTTATGGGTTGGGTGAACAAATGAAAATAAAAATGTACTGTCAATTTTTACATTGTTAAAGGTTTAAGGCTCAGATCAAGTGAGATTTGGTCACAGTCAGCTGGTCCCTGAAACTGGGATCCTTTAGAGGTTATTAAGAATCAATTAAGCCTCGTTTCCAGCCAAGCTACTGCCGTGGCCCCTTGGCGATTTACCCAGGGTTTGTACATTCATCGCTTCTTGGTAGGTGCAGCATAAATAGGTCTGATTTAGATGAAGGATCATTTATAAATCATTAGTGGATCTCAGGGACTGACCAATAAAAAGCTTTACCAAAAATTTCCTAAGTTATCTTCTCGGCATGTTCCCAACTCAAAAGCATTTAGTGGTTCCCCCCACCTTCCTCCCAGCGAAGTGACAAAACCAAGGACCAAATTCATGATAGTCCCCATAAAAATCACACCGAATTTATAAACATAACTACAAGTACCTCATTTATTGTAACATCGAAACTTATGTTTGCTTTCAAAAGAGGAGGCAGTTGGTTTTACTCTAAAAAATTATGAAAGTCATTAAAAAAAAGAAACATTGTGGAGGAATTTGTTAAAAGTAGATCGTGGGCCTCGGCTTGCAGTGAATTTATTGTAAACCCCCTGAAGCAGACACGGCAAATTTTTACATTCTAATGAGTGAACTAAAAACATATATTTCAAAGCCAAGAGCACTCATAAATTACATTTATGACACATGAGGTTGCGGACTGCTGTGCGGGGAGCACCCCGTAATGGTGCTAATATGCTCTTTCCCTTGCTTTTCTCTGTTCCCAACATGCTCTAATTCCACACTCCAGATCTTTAAATGGCAGTTGTATTTTAATTAATGTGATTATGTGCTGCCATTAGCAAACCCTCCCCCAGCACGGTTCTCCGGCCAGGCCCACGGATGCCAGTAAACCATTAACATAAAAGGGCTGTTTGCTTATTAAATTCATCGACACAAACAGGCAAGGGTTGCAATTGTTGATTTGCCATCGAAAGACCAGAATGGGGAGGAGTTGTTCAGAGCCTGGCAGTTGCAATTATCTGGTGTAATTAAGTCTAATTTATAAAGCCCCCCTCAAATGAGAAAGTAACAATTTTTGTTAATTAACAAGAGCATTTGTAAAGCTTGTTAACTCCATCCTTCACAGCCCGCCTGGAAAAATGGGAGCATATGGCTGTTCCATGGGACATGTTGCATATGTGTTTTTGGGCATTAATCTGTTTGCAGGGTCTAATGATTGAAATGGGAGTTAGAAATGAATGTTATATTACTGAGGAAAGAAGATCTACTGTTTTCATTTATCTTTACAGCAATGTGAGTGCTTTGTCATTACCTTGTGCATATGGTTTCATTATTCTGACACAGCACTCCACACCGCCTCATACCATCATGCCCAGAAGCCTGCAGGGTACGAGAGCACTTATCTTTCCTGATGACTGTTGAATCATTTAAAACAAGTTATTAGTGAAACAATTAAAATGATATTGGTTCACAATTGTATTTATAGCTGGCAGGCATAATGGAACATTCTGAAGAGCAGTCGTCCGGGTGTTCTCAGAATGGATGGAAAATGCTGTTAATCAGAGACAAGAGAAACCTCTAAAGAAAACCAAAATTGTAAGACCACATTAATTGTATTGGAGCATTTGATTTAATGAGAACAAAGGAAAGGTAAAATCATATTATCAATGTTTTATGAACACGGAAAAATAGGAAAATGACTGTGTCATCTGTCACATATCTTCTCTGGGAAGTGAAAATTAAAAAAGCAGTATTTAACTTTAACCAGCACAGACCAAATGCATGCTGTTGTTACACATTTTCATTTTCAAAGGGGGCAAAGAATAAAATACAAGTAAATTAACTAACTAATAAATACAGAGAAAAACACTGAGCAGAATACATGAGACAATTTCCAAAGAAACTTAGAGGTTGTTAAATGGCTATAAAGGACAATGAAGGTTGTCCCTGCTGAGTTCCACTCATGGTTCTTTAAAAATTACTGTGATCAGATTATCTTCCAGGAGAATATAAATATGTTATTTCTTTCTTGCCTTGGTCTTAGAAATCACTGGAATTCATCAGAGATGATTGGCAGCATGTAGGTAAATGAATAGCAAAGTTCTTCTCTCACATAAACCAATTCATCTGAAACAGACCCTAACTGGTATCGTGAATGGGAACTGTCAATCAAACTACATGGTGTGTGTGGAGTATGTTTATATCTGCTGGGAGGAGGCAGGGATGAAAGGCAGAGTCCGGGCAGGTGAGAGTGAGGACGAGATTGATTGGAATAAGCAGGCTCAGATTACAGATTTTCTCTGATGAACTAAATCACTGGAAACTCTTTTTTTTTTTTTTTTTTTTTTTAGTGAAAGGCTAGTTAATTAAACCACTGAGCTGGTCTCTATAGTTCTGATCAGTTTATTTTGGGGTCGCATTCAAAATACAAACCTGATAGAGTGTCATTGCTGTTACCAACTTTAAAATTTTGTTTGGGCTAGACATAAATACAGAAAGTCCAACTAGCTTAAGTGTGGCACTAGCTATCAACCCCAACATGAACCCAAAATGACAATTGTGTGAATAAGACCAGGAATGCACAGATAAGGATCAGAAAACAAGTTTTTATCTACAACAACTTAAAGTGGATATTAAAATAGTGAGATGGGATTTCAGATGAGGACATGTTTTATTGATTGAGAAGGCCTGAACCTGCTGAAATGATATCATCAAAAAATCTTAGACAATTTAAGGAGACTAGCAATATTATGGATCTCAAAGCAATCAATTCTTTTTTTTTTTTTTTAATCCTCATCCGAGGACATTTTTCCATTTTTTATACAGAGTGGGAGGGAGAGAGAGGAAGAGAGAGAGGGAAACATCGATGTGAAAGGGACACATCGAGTGGCTGCCACCCACACAACCAACCAGGGCCGGGGACAAACTGCAACCGAGGTACATGCCCTTAGCGGGAACCAAACCAGGGTCTCTCCGGACCGCAGGCGGACGTTCTAACCGCTGAGCCAAACCGGCCAGGGCAGCAATCAATTCTTAAAGCTTATTGAGTTACTGTATACCAAGCATTGTTCTAAATTCATGACCTGACTTAAAAACTATATAACAATACACTCAATAAAAAACTATACAGCATTCCTCAAAACAAGTCTATGAGCTATCAATAACCTCATTTTATAGATGAGGAAATTTGGATACAGAAAGTTTATGTAATTTGCCCAATGACACATGGCTGGTCCCTCGGAGAAATTATTTGTTGATTGATGAGACTAGTTACAATCCATGAAAATGAAAAATTCAACTTAAATATTTCTTCTGTTCATATACCACTTCCACTGAGAAATAAATATTTAAATTTTTTTCTGTGATAGTTTCCCCATATTAGTTGTTTCCAGTTCTGAAATTACTAGCCAGTCTATTCGCCTTGCATGTCTATCTTATAGTTTGTCGTTGTGTGATGCGAGGAGACAAACTAGACTTATGCCCACGTTTCTTGTCTATGTATACCATTCTATTCCATTTTGCTTATTCTTTTATTATAAATATATTTTAGCCTCTTCAGTGAAGGCAATCTAAAATCTTCAAAAAAAAATTATTACAAAGAACTTAATGAGATACACAAGTATGAAGTTCAGAGCGTGAAGGAAAGAAAGGAATTGTTTTTGTCTGTTTGTTTTATTAGTCATAATGTCCAGATGGGTACTAGACACATTGGGGGGATTGCTTTCTTAGGTTTATAAATATCTAATCACTATGAGTACACTTGAAACTAATATAATACTGTATGTCAAATGTAATTGAAAAATGAATTTAACGAAAAGAATTATAATGTTCCTGTGAATCAAGCAACAAGATGTAGGTTTAGGTAAACACTGAAATGTGCCATCGTGACAGCTTGATGGGTTTCCTACTCTGAGAATTTTAGAAACCATCAAGAGTTACTTGTAGAGTCTCTTATGAGTCCTTGTAGAGTAAATTAGATAAAGAAGGCCCCGCCTAGTCTGATGCATTTAAGAAATGTTTATTAAACCATACATATAAACGAGTCATCAGAAAAATAAGGTAACCCAAATGTACAGTTTAGCACCTACTGACACATTAACAATTGCTAAATATTATGTTCCATTACAGCTAATACATTTTAACTCTTAAAATGCTATCATCCCAATTGCTCCATCAACTAACAAAAGCTTCTAGCATTGTAAGGCAAATCAAATGTCATGATATTCTCGTTGTATAAAGGACAATTTACACAGGGTGAGAAGTAAGAAATAATAACCACTGATCAACATTTCTTTTTTATATAATTAAGCTCAATGCTTTAGTTTACTAGTGAACTGTAGCCAATGTTAGCTAGGGAGGAAAGTGTTCCTCCTTTGTGACAATGTCATAAAAATTTTGACTTGCAAGATATATGGCGAAACTATCTTTAACTCTCCTGTACCCACAGTATACCCATATACATGGACAATTACTCTAAAACCCATATCAGAATATATCAAAGTTTAGCAAAATTATATTTCTCAAGAGATTTAATCAAGATAAGTTGAATTTGTGTTGTGAGTTCACAATGCAATATGCAGATGACATATTATGGAATTGTAGACTTGAAATCTATGTAATCTCATTAACCAATGTCTCCCCAATTAATTTTATAAAATTTTTTTAAAAAAATGAGTTGAACTTGTCCTTGCACTACAGCACCCTTCCAGCTGGTGGTGCTGTGTGCTCAGGACTAAATTCTGGTCATCACAGTGTTAGAGTGGAGTGTCTGTGGGCTGCAGTCCACCTCCCAGCCTGGACAGCTTCAACACCACTGGGAGCCAGAGGCAGATACTGACAATAAAAATAATAAAAAGAAAAAATTTTAAATGTTATTTTCCTTTAAGCATCCCCAAATGTTCATGGTTAAATATTTCTTGGAAAAAATTATTAGAGTTCACTCAAATAGGCTGTTTCTCACTTTCTAGGGAGTCTTTAAGAGCTGGTCATGTGCTGATTTTTAATTCCTTATAGTTCCAATTTACTGAATAAAGAGAATGCAGAGAAAATAAAACTTTACTTTCTTAATAATAAACTTGATTCTGCCTTCCTTTGCTCTTCTTGTTTAGAGAGAAGGGAGCGATGAGCAGGGAGCTACCATGAATCTAAGTCTAAGACTGAAGTGGAGTGTTCCCTTATCTTTCCCAAATCCCCACAGTCTTAAATATTTCTCTGGCTTCTCCATGGCCAGAAGAAAAAAAAAAGCAAGAAAAAAATGAAGAATTCGGGAAAATTTTTGTTTGGCTATACTAGGAAGAGGTCTTTCCTAAATGATAATGAAATTCAATGCGGTTTCCTAATGGTTCCAGTTAAATTTAATTTCTGTTTTCTCAGTCGTGTGAAAGTGAAGTCAGACCCCGCTCTGTTTGAGTTTCTCAAGGTTCTGGTGTGTTCACATCCAACCAGAGCAGTGAGTTACCAAGTGGAATGTTCTCTTGGGCAAAACTCCTCAACCCCTTTGCTTGACCAACTTCAAATGCTATTTTCTAATTGCATTTAACCTGATTTCATCACACTTCGCGTTCCTGCGATTCTTGGTCACCACCTACATTTCTAGGCCCTTTGGGAATGTTCTGTCCTGTTGTTTCTTTGCTTCATTTCTCCCTACTTTGGCTTCCTGCCCTCTCAAACCTTCCCAAGGAATATTCTGAAAGGTTATACAGTACTGAACACTATACTCATCCTGAACTACTTATTTATTACAGGAGCCAAAGGTTGGAAAGGCATTCTTCCACTTCCTAATTGCCAGCTTCTGACCACCTGTGCTTCCCCAGGGGCCGACCTTCCCAACACACTCCACCACCTCCGCCCAACACCAGCATCCTCTCTTTTCCCAGTAACTGCTCTCTAGTTCAGGATTTGGGCTGCCATTCCTGATTCCCAGGCCCCATGCTCTGTAACAACACTCTCACACAGCTTGTCCATCCAGCTGTCCACATTTGTGGTTAACTTTTGATCTTCCCTGATAACCTTACCCCTCGTCACCCATGCACCCACAGACGCACAAATGACACACTCAGTTAGCCATCCATTCCCACAAGTACATCACTGATTTGTCATCTAGGAATGCCGTTGGATCAAACACTTTGAACTCTAATCCCTTAGTCTTTATCCAGAGCTACATAATCATTCTGACTCTCTTATGTTCTCACTTACATGTGCCTTTCACGATCTGTGTTTTCCAATCCTCAGACCTACATCCTTCCCTACACACTTCACCTCACTCATAAGCAGCATCTCTATCAAACTTACACTGTGATGCTCAGGAGTTCAGGAATTATAAATTACCCTTTTCCTAATCTATGCAAAAATTGCTAGACTGTAGTATGACATGGTGACAGAGTTCATCTTTGATCACCATACGGTGAACATATCTGCACGTGCCTTGCTGTTACTCCCAGCCCCAGCTCAGGCTTGGGTTTGTTCCTTGTACAGGTAGTCATGGGACCACGCACCTATCAATCCCCTACATCACAGCATATCTTCTTTAGCTCTCCACTTTTAAAACACAACTCTAGATCAAGTACATTGTCACCCGTTCCATCTTGTATACTTGCTCTACACTGATTGAACTGTTGGAAAAAATACCACAGCTATGATAACCAATTCATGATTTTATAAATTTTCTTCCTGATCTTTTAACTCTGTTACTGGATTATACAGCTCTTTGAGAAGACAGAGGCCCTCAGGTATAGCCTTGAAAGAGTCTGTATCCCTCAGTACATTCTTATCTGTGCCCTCCAGGGTCAGAGGCTAGCCTGGTTCACATCCTGTGGAAAGCTAGGCCTTCTTGCATCTCTACTATCCCATCTTCACCAAGACCAGGGTTACTTTCCTGTCCTTCTTCCTGTCTTGTATTTACCCTGTCTATTGTACACACACACACACCAAAGATCTGCGCTCCTAAAACACACATCTCACCATGTCACCACTCTTCTAAAATCCCCTTCAGTAGTTCTCCATTGATCTTGGACTGACATCCAGATATTTCATGTTAACTTTCAGAGGGCTCTGAATTACTTGATTCCAGATGTCTCCTCTCTTACCATACTGACCCTTGCACTAAATTCCTTTTGCCTTAGGAGACCTTTATGCTGAATCATTTGTCTGGTGTATTCCCCTGTCATCTACCCAATTCTTCATTTTGTAGCCCAGCTGCTCTATCTTTCAATGAGCTACTCTGCTTTTCAGTGAGCTACTCCACCTTTTAGTGAGCTATTCCACTTTGACACCTACCTCAGGTTTCATTTGATTTCAAATTAGACTTTCTCTAAGAAGATACCTCTGAACCTCCAGATTTGGATTATGTGACTTTTGCCCATGAAATGCTGTATTACCCCAACATAGTTTTTATCACAGTGTGTTTTAATTTTCATTTACCTACTTATGTTTCTCACTAGTTACTGTACACTACAAGGTCAGTGCAACATTCTTCTTTTTCACTGACTTCTTTTTAGAGGCCACGTGCCATGATCTGACATAAATATAGGGTGAGGCAAAAGTAGGTTTACAGTTGTTTGTATAGAAAATAATATAATAACTAACAAAGAATAATACAAGAATAAATTCTGTTTTGTGTACTCGCAGCTGTAAATCTACTTTTGCCCACCTTGTACTTTGTTGACTGAACACCACGAGAATTGGTCCAAGGTCACAGATTCAAGAGCATATGAAGGTCAACAGCTGAATTCTGAAAGGACCCACAAGAGCATGTGATCTTCCCACAAATACAACCAGGCATACAACTTGTGTGACCTAAGACACTTAAGGTCATTTAGAAATTTTATCCCTCGCCTGGCTGGTGTGGCTCAGTGGTTGAGCATCAACCCATGCACCAACAGGTCGCCAGTTCAATTCCCAGTCAGGACACATGCCCAGGTTGTGGGCCCGATCCCTAGTTGGGGGCATGCAGTGTTCTCTCTCATGGATGTTTCTTTCTCTCTCTCCCTCTTCATTTCTCTTTCTCTAAAATCAATAAAGGGGAAAACAATTTAAAAAATAAATAAATTTTATCTCTTGTAAAACAAATGAAGAAACACACACACACACACAGGCCATTGACGAGTGAAAATAAAGGTTGTTACCAAAATTCCTAATTCCCTAGGAATTGCCTAATAGTTTACTTGTGGGGAAAAAAAAATAAGAAGACAGCATTTGCTTCCACAACCTTACCACAGCCTGATATTAGTTTTAGATCAAGCTGAGGGTTTTCTAAAGAAAATACTCAGTCTCTGTAGATTACCGGATGATGAGAGGCTCTGAATTCCCTATAGGTTGCGTGAGAATTCAGAAGCATGCAATGTTGATCTTTTACAAATACACTTGGCCATCATAAATAAATCCCTGTTAATAAAGATATCCTAAATAAAATGTATACATAAAAGAAGTATAATTATAAAGCCAGTGTTTATCAAAATACAGTTCATTTTCAAATTTTAATAGAATTTACAGACACCCTGTATGCATTTTTGGGGGGGCATCTTGTATTTTCTACACCGAGATACAAGAGAGATGTAAATTGTATAGTATTGTTATGTTTTTGACTGCTTGATTGTGTTTGTTGAATACATAGTTATGCTCACTCTGGTTAAAAAGGTTTCTTCTGTTTTTGTTCAGTATGTTTATGTTGGTTACATAAAGTCATCTCCTTTTACCCTTTTTAATTATATACATTATTAATTAGTGCCAACTGTGCAAGGCCAAGGTCAGAGGTGCAGAAGACAGGGATAGAACCTGGCCTTTGAACTGATCTTTTAGGGACAATCAGCCACTAACTGTCAGAAGGGTCATGACTGTTTTAGCAACAAAATTATCACTGGTAAAGCAAGGGTTATCTCCAAAATATTTGAGAAATACCTGTTCAGATGTATAGATTGATTAATGATCACCTTTATTTCGCTTCAAAAATTTAAGTTACTTGGTGCTTTTCAAACTACAGATGATTGAAGAGGCAGAATACAAACTGATCTGGACCCTCAGTTATCAAGTAAATGAAGCATTTCGGCATTATGTGCCAGAGAGAACACTAAAAGGCGCAAATTTGCACAAATTTCTATTTAAATTCTACAGAAAAAATACCTGAACATTTACAGTGTCTTGTAACTAAAAATAAATTATAAATATTTCAAAATGTATAGCTCCTCATAGCTATTCTCTTGATTTAGTTTGCTCTTTATTGTTTTCTTTTAGTGAAGGTAAAATACTCGTATGTAGTTTTTATGCATATACACACCTGATCTCAAACTTTCTAGTTCTATTTTTTAATAAAGTGACAGATATTTTGAGATTTTAATATTATTATCATGCATCTTTTAGTAACATAATCCTTAAGGTTGGAGAGGTAACATTATTTACATTTATTAACATTTTTTAAAAACCTCAGATCAGAATTCAAAATTTTAAAAAATAGAATCACTTTTAAGCTTATATTTAATTTTTTAATTGACTATATTTTTGCTGAAATTACCAAAAAAAAAATTTTTTAAGTCATATTAGGTGGTGTGGGAACAGGGATCTGCAGCATTTAATTCAGTACAAAAGCCCTAGGTCAGGGTAATAATTATATCTATGAAATGATGCCCTGTGGTTGGCAGCCACAGAAAAACAATAACACACACTTATCCTTAGATATCCCAGAATAGAATGTGCCTGTTGTCTGTATTTTAAGCGAAATGAATGGGCAAAGTCAGAGGAATAAATACTGGGCACAAAGCTTCTGATAGGTTCTGTTTCTCCTCTAATTATTAACATAAAACAAGAGAGTCAAATATCAACCCCCATAGCTCTCTCTGTAGTGACAGTGAAAACTCACCCATTGTCCTTCAGAATTGAATTGATTGTTCCCTCCAGCATGACCCTTAAATCCACAGGTCTCCCAAATGTTACTTACAGGAGGCACTAGGAGTTTGAATTACTGGCTGAGTCATCACAGAGACCTCAGATAGAAATTTCTGTTGTTTATTTGGGAAAGGAAGGAGATTTGTAGAAGTATGGAAATTGCAGTCTGTCATTTGCAGGGAAGCCTCTTTGTTTTAGGCATTCTGTAGAAATATGCAAGTGCTATAAACAACGTAACACTAAAGTTATTTTTCAATGCCACAATTCAAAGAAATAATAAATGTAATTGATAGGCTTAGAGATCAGGAAGGAGCTGTTGTTCGTTGAGGCTTTTTTTTTTTTTTTGCACCACAATGTTCCATGACTGAAATAATTTACTTTTATATCTGGTGCTGATATTGGAATTGGTATGTTTCTGGTATAAAATAACTTCAGGCGTTTTAAATATATTTTACATCCAAGTGAAAACCAGAGAAAGCAGCTTCGGTGATCCTAAAGCACTCTGGATGTCTTATATTTCCTTCTGTTCGAAGAGTGAGCCACAGCCATTCAACGCACAAGGGAAGAAATCTGCTGCTCCAACACTGTTAGGCAGTGGTGAGAACACACAGCCAGCTGAATGGCTGCCCAGATCTGAGCGGTTGCACTTCCTGGGCTGGCTGCCGACCCATACTGCTCCCTAAATCACCCCCACTTTAATATCCCGGCCCTGCTGAAGGGACAGGGTGGTGTACGCCTCCAGACAAGCCTGCCCCTGCTGGAATCCATTCAGCTGGAAAAACGAACATGTAATAGCCACTGGGAAGGGGCTCTGCTTACATGGGAAGTCCTCCCAGCCACTGCTTTAACTCCAGTGACCTTTACTCCAGCACTTAAGACTGCAAGGAACTTGGCGATGTGGGAGAGGGGAGAAAAAAAAAACAGTTTTCAGAATTTTGGTTGGCAGAGCTGCAAGCTACTGGGACCATGTGAATTCTGCAGAAAGAGGCCACTGTGAATACTGAGGCTCCTTCCTGTTAGCGTAGAGGGCCTGCTTAATGATATGTGAGCCTCTTATTTTCTTTTCAAAGAATATTTCTGATCATGGAGGCACACCTGTTCTTATGCTCCTCCCACCAGCCTAAATCAAGTGCCTTCGATCGTCCTTCATCCTTCACATCAGTAGTGACCAGACCCCTCGCCTGGAAGATGCTTTCATCTTGCCGAAGACTGGATGCTGGCATTGGGTTTGCTAATTGTTGGTCTGTGGACTTCCAGCATTTCTCCTTTTCCTCAGAGTGAAAAATGAAACCTCCATGGGAAGCTCACCCGTCCCTAGAATAATGCCTGTTTTCTTGCTTGTCAGCAGTTTAGGGGGTGGGTGCTTACACCCACTGGACTTGAGTTCTTGTCTGGCTCCTGTCCCACTTTACAGATGGCAAAACAGAGATAAATTCGCACCACGTCTTTTTTTTTATTATTTTTTTTAATCCTCACCCGAGGATATTTTTCGATATTTTATTCAGATAGAGTGGGGGAGAGAGAGAGAAAGAAACATCGATGTGAAAGGGACACATCGAGTGGTTGCCACCCACACAGCCCTGGTGGGGACAAACTGCAACCTAAGTTAGGTGCCCTTAGGGGGAACCGAACCCGGGTCTCTCTAGACCGCAGGCCAACGCTCTAACCGCTGAGCCAAACCACCCAGGGCAATTCGCACCATGTCTTAAGCAAAACAGGAATCTATGGGAAGTCTGCCAGAGGAGACTAGACTATGCCTATCAAAACTCTGCACTGTTCATTATTTTCAACTTTACTGGCTAAATAAATATAAACATCTGTTGAAGACTATCCTGTATACTCAGCTCTCTTAATAGTCACCGGATACAACTGAACAGTGAATTTAGGAAGTGGATACTTTTATTATTGCTAATACCACAAAGCAGAATTCAGAACACTTAAAAAATTATAAAAGCTGTGGTTGCTGTTTTCTTGGGAGGAAATCCTCTATTTCTCAACCCTCGTTTATTACAAAATGAGTTTGGATCATTAGATGGAATCAAGAATTATTTTCAATCCCCAGAGAGAATGTGCCTTCAAAGGAATCTGTTCTTTGTCAGTTTGTTACACAAATGGCCTCTAACCCTGCTTTGTAAGGTTTGAAAGATCTCTTTGTGTGATGTGGAAGGCAGCAGTGGATTGTTTCCCTATTATTCTATCTGATGGCTCTATTCATGAGCATTTACCTTGCATTTGGTAGGTAAAATGAAATACACTGTTTCTAATTTATTTCAGGGACAGATTAGTTAACACGTTTCTAATAGCAGTCTTGACACCACTGTAGGTGAAAGCATCTCCAATTAGAATAACACCAATGTCTACGAGACAATTTTATACAGGCAAAAACACCTGCTATTTGTTGTCAATGGAGGCCCACGCCTCTGATCTGTGGTAGCTAATCAGTTACAAAGTGAATAGAATCCTTCAATATTGCAGACATACTTTGCTGCGGAAAGCTTTCCGATCTGTAGAACGTATTAGCCCTTGATAGTTCAGAAACATGGCCACCTTATTAACCTACAATAGACATGGCAATTTTTACTCACATGGGAGAAGAATGGGGTCCTCTCAACTTAATATATCAATGAACACATGTAAACAAACAAATAGGAAATTGAAAAGACTGACTCAGAATACAATAGCCTTACATTCTGTATATGAATACGATGTTGATGACTTGGTTATCTTCCATATAAAAAGCAATAGCTTTCCTAAGGTGATGTTAGACTAGTTTTTAGTGAGAGGGGACTGAGTTATGATAATGACTTAAAAAGAATAAATTTAATGATTTTTATCTTAGGTTCTGTTATGTGAAAACCTACATGAAACCAGGTGAATGTTAGCTAAATACTCTGTATTAGAGGTTGGTTGGACTTAAAGGTGATAATGTCTTAATTGCCAATATTGCTGTCTTCACTCCAGCAGTGAGAAGTTTGCCAGAGTAACATGTCAGGATTCATGTGCTAAATTAACAACTCACAACTTCGTGCACTCCGTGGAGATGAATCATGTTGAAGAGAGGCGAAGTTTATATGCAGGGATACCTCTTACATTTTCTAGGATTTCTTGGCCTTGTTAATTTAAATCTTACTCTCAATACATGCATGTAGCCAAGATAATTACTAGAAGGCAAGATCAAAGCCAGCGTGTTCGAGTCCTGTTCCATTTTCTGCTGATGTGAGTGATCGCCTGTTCTTTGATGTTGTGTGCTTCCACAGGGAAAGTGCAGAGGATAAAAACACTACCCCATGTAATCTGGCATTTATCCCATGAGAGCAGAATTCCAAATTGTGACACATGTCAAGAAGTTAAAAAAAAATAACTTAAAAGAGTCCTATGCTTTATAAAGTGACACACTCTGCATTTAAACACCATCAAACATCATTTTCCATTACAAATTCAGTCCCTGATATAAAAGTCAAAGAATTTTTGTAACTTTAGTAGAAGAAAATAGTTACCATATTTACTAGCAATTACATTAAACATGTGTCTAAGCCTTTATCCCTCCTAATGAGGGTCGTTGAGAGGAAGCAGATACAGAGTGTGCACACACACACATATTTGTGTTTGTACATCCATTCAAGCATCCAGAGTCGGTGCATGTGTACTCTACACATACGTCCAGCTGGTTTTAGTTTGCTACGAATCTTCTATCACCTTGAGTCATGAGGTTGAGCAACTGGCAGATTGCTGGACTACTTCTTGTAGATTAGGGAAAAAGAGTTCTCAGTCTATAATATTATATTTAACAAATATTTTCCGTTATGGTCTACCTCTGGCAGTGTTCTTTTGGATACTAAATATTGTCAGTCTGATCTTACTGTATCTGATGGTAACTTTTCCTGTCCTAGTTTACCTTTCAGAAAGATATAAAACATGTGTGTGTGTGTGTGTGTGTATGTGTGTGTGTGTGTGTGTGTGTGTGTGTGTGTGTGTGGTGTTAGTGTAGTTTGCTTATATGTACATGAACCTAGAGACTGTAGTATTATTTCTAAATTACCTTTCCTGGTAATTAAATTTAGTTCTTGCCCTTCTAAAGAAAAATCACTTTTTCTAATCATTCCTAAGTTCCTACTTGATTCTGGCCCATTCCCTTTTGGACTCAGAGCACTCCAAGGTACGGTGATCAGACATAAATGTTTTGTCAGGAAAATGAAAAATTATTTAGACCTCATGGCTGTCACCTTTAAAGCACAAAGCCCAATATTGAGAAAACTGGTTTGATAGAATACGACTTAACCCACACACTTCAAGTCGAAATCAAAACTATTTTTATTTTGAAAAATAATGGCTTTCCTTTTTCTCATAAGCTAAATTTTCAAGGACTTCCAATTCCAGAAGGTGTGGTAATAAACATGACTGCACAGAAATGTGTATGTCAGACTTTACATGTCCCAAATCTCCTCCCGACTTCCCCTCCAGAGCTGCTCTGCTCTCAGTTTTCCATGCCAGGGCGTGCCACATCCTCCATTCTTCCAATTGCTTTACAGTGCTTGACCCAACCATCAGAGAACTTTATCCAGTATCTGACCGCATCTCGAGGCCAACCTCACCATCTCTCATCTGGACTATTGCATTACCCACCTATCTGATCACACTGCAGTCAGAGCAGTCCTATTGTGATAAAGACAAAAAAAAACAAAAAACAAAACAAACAAACAAAAACTTCTAAGCCTGGTGTCCTCTTCGGGCTGCCCATTTCACTTAGAATAAAATGTGACATCCTTAGTATGGCCTTAAAAGATTCTCTTGATGTGGTCTCACCTCACTTCTCTGATTCTTCTCCTTCCATTCTTTTAACTCACTCTCCCTTCCATCAGGCCACTTGGGTGTGTGCCCCAATGTTGTCCTTTACAAAAGTCGCTTCTTCTCACCTCACGTACTACAGGAACACCTGCCTTACCCGTCACTCTGTGTCCTCTTTTTGTTTTTTTGCAATAGCTCTAATTTTCAAATGATGTACTATGTAGTTTTTGTTTATATCCCCCTTTTACTACAATGTAAGCACCATAGGACAGTGGCTTTACTTTTTCTATTATTGGATACTGAATGTCTAAACTGTGTTTTGCACTACTTAAGTATCAACAAATATTAAGTGACTAAATTAATGAATGTGTATAATGGTTTTGACAATTACCCTGCAAGCTATTATTTCTATAGAGAGGAACCAAAGTACAGTAAGAATTATAAATTTCGTAGAGAGAGGAATCCACTAAGTTAGATAAGCAAAGAAATTGACATAATAAGATGGTAGTAACAAAATAATATTTCGAGTGTTAACAAAAGCTATTTAAATTGGTTAAAATTTATCTAAACTACTCAGGTTTATATATCTCTATTTGTTCTCAAACATATTCTTGCTCTATTATTCCATAGTCGATTCAATTTTGACACCATTAAGAAAATGGTTTTTCCTATACATTATACTTTAAACTCAAATTATAATATCTTTTGCTTAGTATATTTACTGTGATTGTGAGGTATGGAAGAGACTCAATTTTCTTATTTCTTATTATTTCTAGAATGCGTTTTTGTTGTTTTGTTTTGTTTTTCCTTCAGTGGGCCAATAGCTCCCCACACTAAAGGCTCAGTTGTAAGTAGTTGTGGCCATACAACTACATTCCAGTCAATGGGAGTATTGTGTGTGTGTTCCACGTGTCTTTGAAAGGAATATATAAGCCATCTGAGGAGCAGACTTCTAAACATAAACTAAAATTTGTTCTTTTTTCTTTTTCCACAATATTAAGTTTGTAGCTGGGTGGTAGATGCCCAGGCAGACTGCATCCTCTAGCCTCAGCCACTTCTCAGTGCAACCATGTAAGGACATTCTTGCCATTAAAGGATGAGTAAAAGTGAAGAAAGTGTGTCATGTCTAGGTCGAAGACCTAAAACGTTACATATGTGCTCTGCTTTTCCCCCTCCTGTGAGCTGAAAGATGGACATGCCTGTGTTCCAGGCTCCACTGTACAAACTAAGACCAGGAGTGATGAAGAACAGGGTGGAAGGACTCTTTCCCTTACTGACCCCTAGAGTGGAGAGCAGCAGCTTACCCCACCTGAAATGTTGCATGGAAGGAAATCAACAGTCTTTGTTCCTTAATCACATATTTGAGATGTATCAGTAGCTTAGACTTTGATCCTAAATAAGGACCATTTCCTTATCCTTCAATCTTCTTTCTGGTTAGAATGTGAACTTGGAATGTTGGAGCTTGAGCAGCCATGTTGGACAATGAGGTAAAGGCAACATGTAAATGATATAAGGGACCCAAATTGCTTTTCATCTTGAAAAGTCCTGAGCTTCATCTCCAGACTTTATGTGAAAGAGTTAAAAAAAAAAGGCTTTATTTTATCCACTTTTATTTTGGGTTTCTACCACTTGAGCTGAATCTAATTACAACTAATGAACCATGTTGTATTTCCTACTAACTGAATTACTCTTTGACTTAGGATGAGGTGACATCCCAATAAACCCATCATAAGTTGAAAATACTGTAAATCCTAAATGCAATTAGTATGCCTACCATCACAGCTAGTGTCGCCTATTTAAACCTGCTCACAACACAGACATCAGCCTACAGTTGGGCAATTTTCTTGAGTTTCATCTCAAGAGTAATTGCCTTCCTCTTCTCACCAGAAGCAGGGGACACAGCTGGGTGTTCGGAGGACATGATGGGATGTGAAAACACAATATCAAAAAAATGCTGGCCTCAGAGTACACTGTGGAGTGTTGTTGTTTACCCTTGAGATGACATGGCTGCTCACTACCACTGCCCAGCATAATGAGAGTATTGTACTGCATATCCTAGCCTGTGAAATGATCAACATACAAAATACAAAGTGCAGTTTCTAAGGAATGAGCATCATTTTTGCACCTTCATGAAGTCAAAAATCCTAAGTCGGAGACCATCTGTATTTACATTCTGTCAATTATTTTAGAGCTAGTTCAGAAGCAATCCTGCTATGGCAAGAGGGTTGCTCCCAGTCCGGACATCAGCACGTTAGTTATTTATTATCCAAGAGAGCATGGTTCTTCCACAGGCAGTCCTTCTTCTTGAGTTATGATGTCACATGTACAAATGAGTGGGTATTGTTGTAAACCTGAGATACAGGAGTTTTCATTACAAAGTTTCCATTTGTCTTGTTGGAAGAGTTGCCTATTTCTTCCCTGTAATATCCCTAGAAGATAAAGTTGTTGCAGTAAGATGAAGGAAACTTCGTTGAAAACTACAGCAGAAAACTCAGGTCGTTTTTAAAGTGTATTTTCCACACCCCACATTATTAGAGCAAGTCCAGTTAAATTTTAGTGCTCAGAAACATTTCCTGCTATTTTTTTTTTTTAAGACTCTGGTGTAATATTATCTTTGAAATAGAGCTTTAGATTCCAAAAGCCCCACCCTTACCACCCCACTGCACCTGTATGTGGAATCCCTCTAAAGATAAGGACCTAAGGACCTGGGATTGTCTCCAAACTCACATTCTATAGTTCCAGGCCAAGATTTAGATTTTTCATATTTTTGAGGGATCGTCTTGCAATTCACTTCATTTTAGAACAAATTTCTATCATCATAATCAAGAAAGGATAAAGAAACATTGTAAATTGATATGCTGATATATATCCGGAAGACCCCTTCTGTTGTTTTATTTAGATATCAAAAGGAAGATTTGACTCTGTTTCAAAAATTTTAGGCAATTAATAATGGATGTATTTTGAAAATAATGTATTTTGAAAATAATGGTGACAGATAATAGTGAAGTGCAAAAATAATTTAAGTTTAATATGGAAAATTATAAGTAATATTTTGTGCTACACTACAATTTCTGAAACATTTTAACAGCAATTAGTTCACTTGGTTTTCACAGTATTTCTATGAAGCAGAGTGAGCAGGTATTAGCATTTTACATATTTTTTTAGATATGTAACCTTAGGCTCCTTATAACTTAAGCAACTAGATAGCACCTAGCAAAGGTAAGTTTCCAGTTGCAGAGCCTGTAGTCTTTCTACTGGCATATAGAGTATAAATTAATACCTTAAATCTCTCTGGAAGTTTGTATTCTCATCTAAGTTTGCACATATGGAAAAATAGTACCAGTGATACAAAAACAGAATATATGAGTTAGGTCTCAGTAAGACTCCTGCTTGCTTCACTGGAATTATGGTCAGTAGAGGGAGCATACTTCAAGCTGAAGACATGCAAGGTATTAATTAAATATTTTAATGACACTTGATTTTTCCAATACGGCTTCTTCTAATGCAATTTTTTTTTTTTTTTACCTTCGAAGAAAGCATCAAGAGCCAGAAAATAAACCTATACAGGAAAATATTACTCATAATTATCATCATTATAACAATTACTGCCATTATGAAAAATATATCACCTATTATATTTTAAATGAGAAAGCTAATGCCTTTTTATATGTTTTTTATAAAACTGAAAATGTAGTGTGTGGGTACCTTTTTATCTAACACCAGTAGGGTGGTGGATGCCTTCCTGGCTGTGCCCCGGTGATGATGTTCATGGACAACGCTATTTTTTTTTGTGAAAACTCTGGGGAAGGAGTTCTGGGTACCTCAGAACCCAGGTGTGGCCTGCTGCCTGAATATTTTAATCAAAGTGCCTACTCAGCATTATCAAACAAACAACTTTTTGTGTTGTTGTTTAATAAAATTTAATTTCCCCCAACAAATCTGCTTGATTGGAAGTTTAAGCATCTTTTGTGGACAGTTTTTTTAATGATTATTCCCATACCCAGTAAACAGTGATTTTTTTTTTTTTAAAGGGAACTCATCTGATACCAATGACTTAAATCTGACTCAGTAATTTAAGGGGCAAACCAGGGAGTTTGAAAGGGGGTTATTGAAGCAGCTCGGAAACCACTGTCAATGTGTGAAAATATGCACTTCTCTCCTTTCCCTGAGTAAACTGCATGGAAACCTACATAAATGGTGCATAAAGCTTTCATGACTTGGGCCCTAGGCTACATATTTAAGTGGTCCCCACTGTATTCACATATAAACAGTGGCCCTGTTTATTAAGAATAACAATAATAGCAAAACAACCCTAACATTATTAGCATGATTTTATTTGTATTTTTTATAGCTCTTTGACTAGTTTGACAACTACCTACTGGCTTTTAGGAAATGCCTAAGAATGCCAGTTATACATACTTAATGTCAGAGAGGGTAGACAGCTTCACTTTTACTCATGGGAGCATCCACAGGAAAGCTTCCCAGACAAAAATTTGGGGCTCTGGAGTTACAATGAACATTCCATATACAGGCTTCCTTGTTATCAATTAATTCAACTGACTTCTTCATCAATTTTTTCCCCCTTCAGTCTTGATGGTTTTATGACCTAGACCCAGGCAATACCCTTAGGCGGTCCATGTGATAATTGACACATTTTCTAACACGGTATAGTGATGCCCAAGTCACTGCTTTCAGGCCGTGACTTTCGCTGATTGGAGTCTGCAGCAGGGGGCCTTCATCTTCATACATCAGAATACCCTGACAGCTCTCCCAGGCAGGGACCACGCGGCTCTCTCCCCCAGGAAAATAGATGCAAACGCCTCCAGAACATTGTAATGGTTGCTAGGCATCACAATGGTGACATCTTTATGATAAACACAGTATGCAGAAGAAGGTCTAATAAAAGAATAACAAATTATTACATCCAGAGGGCAATTTTACAAGATTAACGGGTGTAATAAATTACTTCTAGAGTCAGAATACCAGGTTACCTTTTAAGGTATTTCACAGTGGAGACAAAATGAACTGGCCTATAAAACCCAGAGAATGTAGGAGAGAATAACAAACTGCTTTTTCATATTTCTGAAAGATAGCCATGGCACTTGCCTTATAGGTTGGTGAGTTCGGGGAATAATTATTGTAAAATAGGGTTATGCATGCAATGCAAGCTAAGGTGTTTATTATTATTTTTCATACTGTTGTTGGAAGTTCAGTAGCATTGCAGTCTACATGCTGCCAACTTAATCAAAAGCTTGTAACATTTTATTTCTAAAACAATTTCAATACATAAAATATTATAAAGCAAATGCCAGGACTTGACTATATTTTGTAATAATTAGCAGGAGTTTGGGTGTTTCTATAAAAGGCAATGCTTTTCTTTACTTGATGATTTGATCAGGTGTTCAAAAATTAAAAGTAAAATGTTTCTAGATTTCCATATTTTATTTAATTTTTTAAAATCAATGCTTTCTTACTTTTTCTTGCCTGTACTGTTCTTACAAAAGTGAGGAAATAAAGAATTCTGTTGCTTAAACATGACATGTCATTTATGATACACAGAATTATTATTTTATTTATTAAAATAAAACAGTAGGTATTCAGACATTTCTAGTGGTAAGTCTAGTCTTTGCCAAGAGACAAAGAATATTCAAAGAAATGATAAAGGGAATGATGGAAGGGAGACGGAGGGAGGAGGGAGAAGAAAGTGGGAAGGAAGGGAGGGAGACAGGCAGTCAGGGAACCCACGAGTCTCTCCAAGTCCTGTCCCCTCCCCAGATGTCTTGATAACTGGAACTGAAAAGTTGAGTTTCTATTAAAATATTTTAAAATAGATGCTTTAACTTCTGAATCATTGGATATAAACAAGGCAGCCAGCTTTTATAGGTAGTTATTTTGAGCAGTATTTTGCTGTTATGGGTGGGCCATTGGACTCCAGCTTGACCAAAAAAAAAAAAAATGTTGCAGTAAAAAATATTACATTTGCATTCCTTATATTATTTTTATTGTGGTTCATAAATGCTTGCGATCAGGGATGTATTGGATTCATCTCCTCCCCACCACCCTCCAACCTCAGAGTGCTCTCCATTGTAGCTGTCCTAGCCTGGTGATTTGTAACTGGTGAGTGAATGAAGAGTGCAGTGTTCTGGGACCAACACAATCCACGTGTCTGAAAGGATGGTTCTCACCTGATCAGAATAATAAATATTCCCTTTGACTGATCTTGAAATCTAATCAAGGTGAGTTTGCTGACAGGACAGTTCTTGTAGGTGGAGGAGGGAAATAGGTGAGTTAATATTGAAAATTACTGGTATAGATTAGAAAAAAATTGGAGAGTGAATAATAAGGAAGGCTTGAAATTCCTCAGAAAGAATTGATCATTATCCTTTCTCATTGGGAGATATTCAGAGAGAAAATGGAAACTCAGTGAACTTGAATGTCTAATGAATATTAAATAGATAGCTATCTGTGGGGGTCATTACTCATTTTTTCTTTTTAATATGATTTGCTTTCCTAATTATCACGTAGCAAACCTTCTTTAATGTTCTTCCTTTCTTTATGTAGATCCATGTTTCTGACCTATGTCAGAATAATCTTGTGTGTCCAGTTTCCTCATCTGTAAAAATGTGAATAATAATAGTTTATCTCAGAGCTATTGTAAAGATTAAGAAGCTGGCACATTTAATACACTTAAAACAGTATTGGAAACATCTTAACAGTGTATCAAGAAAAGTGTTCTTATGAAGCTGTCATCCTGACTTCAAATTTGGTTCTGGTAGCATTGATTTAAAATCTGAGGCCACCTAGTCTTTTCTAGGAATATTTTAGTTAATAAAGGTATTTACAATTTTCTATAAGAACCGGAAAAAAGCATGCTTACTCACAATAAGATGCACTGGTAAGGGTATAATTTTCTTTTATTGGTGTTACTGTAGTTGTTATTGTTATAATAATTCCATTTAAAAACAGGTTGATGTCCTGGCCGGTTTGGCTCAGTGGTTAGAATGTCGACCTGATGTCCAGAGAGACTCGGGTTCTGTTCCTGCTAAGGGCACGTACCTTGGTTGCAGTTTGTCTCCGGCCCTGGTTGGATCGTGCGGGTGGCAGCCACTCGATGTGTCCCTTTCACATCGATGTTTCTCTCTCTTTCTCACTCTCTTCCTCTCTCCCCCTCCTGCTGTATCTGAACAAGAGGTGGAAAAATGTCCTTGGGTAAGTATAAAAATAAATAAATAAATATAAAATAAAATAAAAATAAAATAAAATAAAATAAAAACAGGTTGGCAATGGACACAGACAACAGTGAAGGCAGGGGGGTGAGGTGGGAGCAGGGAGGGGAGGAGGATGTCAATGGGGGGGCATATGTAACAAAAATAATTTAATCAAAAAAATTTTTAAAAGGTCAAGAGGAAAGCTATCAAAGTTTTTAGTGAACAGTTCTACTGAAAGCAGGAGTCATACTAAAAATAAAATAAAAGCAGGTTAATTAGCTCTGACTAATTAGAAACAAATTAGCATAAATTAATAATAAATGCAATAAAATCATTATGTAATAAATATTTATTTGGTAGCTGAAAAATTCAAAGACTATATGTGTAAGAGAAAAAAAATAGCAAGATTTCTTGGAAAAAAAAAAAATCGGTGAACCCCTGGGTCATGTTTCTATAAATAAGTAGTAGACATTTTTGAAGGAGGAGGTTTTAGCTTTCCACAACTCTATTCCCTAGGTTGCATGCCTAATATGTGCTGAATAACCCCTGAAGATTAGCTCATTTTTAGTGCTCTTTATAATGTTTTGTACTTGGCTTGGAATAAAGAAACTATTCTACTAGCACCTGAGCCAAAAAATGTCTTTTCAGCTCTTATTTCAATAAAACATTCTATGCACTTTATAGTAATTAAATATAGCCATAATCTATGGATCAGTGGAAAGGATCACCATTTTTTCAATTGTATAGCAACTGTACCTTTACAGGCAATGATTTTGATGCTAATATGTCATATTTAAAGAGTCCTCTATCTGAGAAGCTCAACGTATTTTATGAACATTGCACTGATTAATCCTACATGACAAGTGTTACTATTCCCAGTGTACAGATGGAGATGCAACAGTGAGGCTGCTGTGCCAGCAAAAGACTTTGTTCTATGCCTTTGGAGAAAGAAATGTGTATCATATCCAAGACTTTTCTATTAAGAATGCCTTGGAGACTGATTTTTTTGGAGGACTGCATAAAAGGCATAGGTCAATGGCAGTTTTTGAAGTTCTTGGAGCTAAGTTAGTCTCAGCTTGAAAGCTGAATCAACATCCTTGAATTTGTTACCTAAGCATTCTTACCATTGTGAATTAGCAACAGGCTTGAGACATAAACGGATTGTTCAGAAATCTTGCTTTATTAAATGAGGGTCTATTTTTTTTTTTTTTTTCTTTGAGATCGTGCTGCCTCAACTTTAGGGAATGGGCACAAGTATCTTTGCTCTTTGGATGGGAATTGAGTACATTGCTAGGAACAGCTCACCTTGTGACCTCTTTGTTTTCATAGGTCTTAGCCTTTCCCCTGACCTCTGTTCTCCAGTTTAGTTTAGTTCCATCAATTTTGGGGTTTTATAAATTTTGACCTTTCATTGGATTTTTGATCTGAGGTCTTTTTCTTGACCTTTTCTCTTATACAGTTTAAATCTTCTAAATGAAGCTAAGAAGATGGGACTCTTTCTCCAAAAATCATTGAGTAAATAAAAGAAAGAAATGCCAGTTGTAGAAGCAGAGCACAGTCCAGGACAAACCTCTAATACTTTACAGACAGCTAAAATAATCAACACTTTCAATTTTGTACAAAAAGTTGAAAACTTGAAAGCAATCCTTTTCTGTAAAATTATAATTCTGACGACTACTCCATTTAAATCATATTAGAATTAAAAGAATATCTAAATTCTTATTACCAGAATTAACATTAGTGCTCATGGCCACAAATACATGCCAAACCTATGAAAAGAGCATTCCAGACAAATGTTTTATTTAAAACTGGCAAATTTAAGTACTTTAATGTTATTCTCATTTGAGAATGACCTTATACATTTTATTTATTATCTAAGGTTCTTCAATGATTATTTTAGAATTAATCAATTTAACACCATGAAGCAAAATAAATAGTGTTTCTTTTATAGTGGCTGGATGTTGTTGAACTTAAAAAAATGGCCCAGCTGGTGTGGCTCAGTGATTGAGCATTGACCCATGCACCAAGAGGTCATCAGTTTGATTCCCCATTAGGGCACATGCCCAGGTTGTGGGCCGAATCCCAAGTGGGGGGCATGTAGGAGGCGGTCAATTCATTTTCTTGCTCATTGATGTTTCTGTCCCTCTCTCCTTCTCCCGTCCTCTCTCTCTAAAATCAATAAAGAAAAAAATAAATAAATAGAAATAGCTCCCAGACCCTCAATATTTCCTTAAAAGATTATGTATTCTAATCTCTTCTTAGAATTTTAATCTTAATTTACTTACTGACTATCTCTAATTCTAGATTTAGCTCTCCTTGAATTACACTTACTGTGTTCTCTTAGGACTAGCTCTAGTTATGTCCTGTGATTTAGGATTTTGTATTTTTCCCCATATACTATTAGTCACAGAGCTTTTATTTTCATCCTACTTTGACTTCATGCCTCCATCTTTGTACTGATAGAATACATGGGTGTTGGTGTCAATGTAGGAAGTGAGTGGGCATCACAATCTCTTTATCACTAGGAATTTCCAAAAGGTCACTTAGAGACATAGCCAAAGGAAGATTTCTTGTCCAAGGTATTATGTAAATTTGGAAGCCACAAAATAAGGATTCAAATCATAAGCAATAAGAAAGACTGAAGCAAAACATGACTAGAGATAGGCTAGCTGAAATCAGATTTGGGAATCTGGATTGGAATCAGCTAGAAATGTTTCCTGAAAGAGAGAAAACTTATTAGTTCTTTAGCTTAGAATCCTGTACCCATATTGGTTTAAAGTTTTTCTCTCCTTTGCCTAGGATTTTTGTAGGAACAATTTGATCATAGGTTGAAAATTTGGAATAAAGAATGAAGATATGGACTTGAACATGAGGATCAACATTTTTATTACCAAGTGACTTTGATATTACAGCCACATAGATAGACCATGGCTGAGGATGATTAAGGATTTATAATCTGTGGTGTCCATTATAGATAGAGGCTGCCTCATTTTTCACATAGTCAATTCTTTGTAAGTATTATTTAAATTAATTTAAAATAAAAATAGTAAGTAAATTCCATAGGGAGGTCTGTGGTCAAAATTTGGTCTTTGTAAAAAACACATAGCAATTATAACAATAATAATAGTTACCATCTCTTGAGTAGCTACTATATACCAGAACTAGGTAACTCTATTTGCATATAAAACTAAAATTAATCCTTTAAATGACCTCTCAAGATAGGAGATATTATTATTTTCTTTTTCTTGATGGAGAAATTGGGAAAGAATACATAACTTTCCATAATTCACTGGACTTGTAAGTAGTGCCAAAGTTCTTGCTTTCTCCTCCAACACAAGCAATGGCCCTTATCTTCCTAAATATGGTCCTAAGAAATAGTTCATTGATGTATTAAAAAAAGCATCTAGCCCTGGCCGTTTTGGTTCAGCGGTTAGAGCGTCGGCCTGCGGTCCGGAGAGACCCGGGTTCGGTTCCCGCTAAGGGCACGTACTTCGGTTGCAGTGTGTCCCCGGCCTTGGCTGGTTGTGCGGGTGGCAGCCACTCGATGTGTCCCTTCACGTCGATGTTTCTCTCTCTCTCCCTTCCTCTCTCTCTCCCTCCCACTCTATCTGTATAAAAAAATGGAAAATATCCTCGGGTGAGGATAAAAAACAAAACAAAACAAAACAAAACAAAAACATCTATTGTGCACCCACCGTATGTCATCTACCATGCTATATTTGTGGTGGTAAATCAGTAAGTAAGGTACTATTAGAGCTATTGAGAACCAAGGATTCAAATGGAAAAAACTGACAAGTAAACAGGAAATTTGAGTGCATTGTGATAAGGATGAATATGAAAATATATAATTGGTGTTAGGGACATAATCAGAGTGACTTAAAAAAGAGGCATTAAGCATATATACACGTGTGTGTGTGTGTGCGTGTGTGTGTGTGTGTGTATACCCTGCACATATAGTAAAAAGAAACTAAGTTTCAAATTTTACAGTATATTTTCATTTTTTAGTTGGGATAGTAATCGGGCATAGTGAGTATAATTGATATAGTATTATGGCTTGAAAAATATCACTGAATTCTCATAGTCAATTAGTATTTTCTTGCCTGTTGATCTACCATTTCTCATAAAGACTAGGTTTGATTGGAACCTGGATCACATATGACAATCTTAGTTACTAATCAAGTAAATGCTAGATAGTTCTCTTCTTAATTTTCTTTGTGTTAGCTAATTAAAACCTCACCCTCAGTTCTATTTATTTCTCATCCTTCTTTTTCTATATAATCTTATTTACATCCTCACTGATGTCTCCCAAAATGTATATCTACTGCCCTTTACTTCTCTTGAAATCCATAGGCATATTCTAATTGTTGATTGACTTGATATCTCCATCATATATTTTACTTACCAGTGGAATTCACTTACTTCCCAACACATTTTTTCTCTAGTCATAAATATAGTTGATGACATTATCATCAGCCAAATCTCTATTGAGAAACTACTGTCTCTTATACTACACTGCCATTATCATGTTTCATCTAATTCTAAGATGCTAGTGATTATGGCATTTTTTTAAATTTTAGATTGCATGAAAAACTATAATTAAGAAAGAAGGAATGCTTTCTTCTTACTAAGAATATTATTTTATATTTGAAAAAGCATTGATTTTATCATTAATAACTTTTATACTTACAATAAAAGCAAAATATGAGGAAAATAATTTAAGATACTTCTGTATAACTATCAAAGTCATACATTTCCTGAACTACTCTTGGAATTGAAAATTGTTAATACCTGTGTTTTAACTCTCAGTTGAGTCCTAGAGTGTCTGTGATACAGTTTTAATATCCAAGAACTAAAAGTCATTGTTTCTCAGCTCATAAGCCAGGTTTTGTTTTATTTTATTTTGTTTTGTATTAAATAATAAACTTTATGTTTTAGAGAAGCTTTATGTTCACAGAAAAATTGAATGGAAAATACAGAGTTCCCTGTCCTTCCACATACACAACCTCCTCCACTAGCGACATCCTATAACACAGTGTTACACTTACTACCATCAATGACTGTACATTGACACATAATTATCTCTCAAAGTTCATAGCTTATGGTTCTCTTTTGGTGTTGTGCATTCTGTGGAATTTGGTAAATGTAGTCACATGTATCCATCGTTATAGTATCACACAGGGCATTTTCACTGCCCTACAAATCTTGTGCTCTGCCTGTTCCTTCCTCCCTTTACCTCACCCCTAGCAGCATTCACTGATCTTTTTACTGTCTCCATAGTTTTGCATTTTCCAAAGTGTTGGAATCATACAATATGTAGCCTTTTTGGATTGGCTCATTGCAGTTGATGATATGCATTTTAGTTTCCTTTATGTTTTTTCATAGCTTTGAACTCATTTATTTTTAGCACTGAATAATATCCCACTGTCTAAATGTATCGCAGTTTCTCTATCCATTCAGCTGCTGGAGGACATCTTGGTTGCTTTCACGTTTTGGCAATTATGAATAAAGCTCCTATAAATATGTGTGTGCAGGTTTCCATGTGGAAATAAATGCTTGTCTCATTTAGGTATATACCAAGGATTGTCTCAAACTGTCTTCCAAAGTGGCTGTGCCATTTTCCATTTTATGTGGTATTTAGAAGTGTGTTGTTTGCTCTTGAATTATTTGGGGCTTTCCAGCTATCTTTTATAGATTTCTAGTTTTATTCCATCATGTTCTGACAGCAGACATTATATGATTTCTATTCTTTTAAACTTGGGAAGATAAGTTTTATGGCCCAGAATATGGTTTGTATCGGTGAAGCTTCCACATGAGCTTGTAATAAATGTACCACCTGTTGTTGGATGAATTAGTCTATTGATGTTAATTGTCTCCAACTGACTGATGTGCTGTTGAGTTCTTAAACCAGATTTTCAGCTGCCAACTGAAGTTTAGGAATGCTGCTAAACACACCTGATCCACTAACCTACCAAGCAACCTAAGAATTACAGTATATGAGTTCTCTACTTTGGTCTCTGAGATTTCATTCCAAGCCTCTGACACCAATTTATGACCAAGTTTAGGTGTTGGTGATTTTTATGGTTGAGCATGGTCAAGTAATGACAGCTGTTGAAGGACATTGTCCAGACTTGGAAACGTTAAAAACGATGACTGGGCATCCTTTCTGGTGCAGTGCTGGGCATCGTCTAGTAGACTGTCCTTTCTATAGATTATCCAATTTTATGGAGATGTGCATGCATTTGTCTTTCTGTTATTTAGGTTATTCTACAGCTCTACTGAGGTATGAATTAAGTAGTTGAAAATATAAGGCAAATGATTCTTATTTATACAAATAAAAATGTATTTCATTTGAAAGAAATAGAATTTTTTCTTGAAAAGATGGGCCTACTCATTATATGTTATTACTTTATAAGCTGTGAACCAATTTTGCATTCATTAACAAATTAGCTTCAGCCTTCCAGATTACTTACTTATATATATTTCTTCTTTGAATACTACTTTTAGCTGGTTTTAGCATTTTAATAGTTTTTAATTAATTAATAA
The DNA here is from genome assembly GCF_014108415.1 of Molossus molossus. Classification (NCBI taxonomy): domain Eukaryota; kingdom Metazoa; phylum Chordata; class Mammalia; order Chiroptera; family Molossidae; genus Molossus; species Molossus molossus. Next base: position 32,827,427 of record NW_023425351.1, on the reverse strand, counting down.
ATTTAATAACTGTTAGACATGAGTTCATTTTAATCCTATATGTTAGTCATGACATTACCCTTTTGAAAATTATACTTTCATATAATTAAGTCATGACAGCCACCTCTGCCTCCATGATTATAAGACACTGTGAATCCATTGTAAGATTTCAGAAATTTTAAAATATAAAATTGTTCATCTTAAAATTAGTAAAATATGGTAATTACTATCATATTAATTTGATCTCCAAATAGCTGTTGAATATATCTTTCTTTTTTAATTCCCACTACCCTTGTCTGGGTTTCTTTACTTCTGATATTTATATTATACATAACTTTCTAACTTATCTCCTTTCCTTTAGCTTCCATTCTCTCCAGTCCAACCATTGCAGTGTTGAGGAATGATTCTACACCAGCTTTATGTTACATTGTTGTTGTCTTTTGAAAACTTTGTATATTTTATTTATTTTTGTTACAGATGTTTCTCCTTTTCCCCCCATTGATTCCCCACTCCTCCTCCCTCCCCGCCCTGTCCCCAGCTTTGTTGTCTATGTCCATTGTTCATGCATACATGCATATAAGTCCTATGGTTTATCTTCCCCCACCCCCTCTTCTGGGGATAGTCAGTATGTACCCCACTTCCACATCTCTGGGACTACCCAATTCCTCAGACTGTTACATTCATTATATTCCACAAATAAGTGAGATTATATGATACTGTTTGGCTTGTTTCGCTTAGGATAATACTTTCCAGGTCCCTCCATGTAGTCTCAAAGGATAAAAGATCTTTCTTTTTCACAGCTGCATAGTACTCCATTGTGTATATGTACCACTGCTTTTTTATCCACTCGTCTACTGATGGACATTTGGGCTGTTTCCAGATCTTAGCTATTGTAAATAGTGCTGCTATGAACATGGGGGTACATATATTCTTTCTGATTGGTGTTTCAGGTTTCTTAGAGTATATTCCTAGAAGTGGGATCACTGGGTCAAATGGAAGTTCAATTTTTAATTTTTTGAGGTAACACCATATTGTTTTCCATAGTGACTGAACCAGTCTGCATTCCTACTAGCAGTGTACTAGAGTCCCCTTTTCTCCATACCCTCGCCAACACTTGTTTGATGATTTGTTGATGGCAGCCATTCCAACAGGCGTGAGATGATACCTCATTATTGTTTTAATTTGTATCTCTCTGATGATTAGTGATGCTGAGCATTACTTCATGTCTTTTAGCCTTGTATGTCCTGTTTGGAGAGGTGTCTATTTAGTTCCTCTGCCCATTTTTTAATTGGGTTCTTTGTCTTCCTTTTGTGGAATTGTATGAGCACTCTCTATATATTAGAAATTAACCCCTTATCTGATGTATCATTGGCAATTATGCTCTTCCATAGAGTGGGTTGTCTTTCCATTTTGGTGGTTGTTTCTTTTGCTGTGCCGAAGAATTTGAATTTGATGTAGTCCCATGTGTTCATTTTCTCCTTTGTTTCTGTTGCCTTAGGTGATATATCAGTAAAAATTCTGCTGCATATGATGTCTGAAATTTTGTTGCCTACCTTTTCTCTTAGGATTTTTATGGATTTATGAGTCACATTTAAGTCTTTTATCCATTTTGAGTTTATTCTTGTGTATGGTGTAAGTTGATGGTCTAATTTCATTTTTTGCATGTAGATCTCCAATTTTCCAAACACCATTTATTAAGGAGGGTGTCTTTACTCCACTATATGCTCTTGCTCCCTTTGTCAAATATTAACTGAGCATATTGTTTTGGGTCCATTTCTGGGTTCTCTATTCTATTCCATTGATCTATTTGCCTGTTCTTGTGCCAGTACCAGACTGTTTTGATTACAATAGCTTTGTAGTATAACCTGAAATCTGGTAATGTGATCCCTCCAACTTTGTTCTTTTTTTTCAAGATTGCTGTGGCTATTCGGGGTGTTTTTTGGTTCCATATGAAGTTTTGAAGTATTTGTTCTAGTTCTGTGAAGTATGTCGTTGATATTTTGATGGGGATTGCATTGAATCTATAGATTGCTTTGGGTAGTATGAACATTTTAATGATGTTAATTCTTCCAATCCATGAACAAGGTATGTGCTTCCACTTTTTTATATCGTCCTCTATTTCTTTTTTTAATGATCTGTAGTTTTCTGCAAATAGGTTCTTTATTCCTTTCTTAACTTTATTCCTAGGTGTCTTAATTTTTATTTGCTGCGATGGTAAATGGAATTTTTTTTTTTTTTTTTTTTAGTTTTTCTCTCTGTGAGTTCATCATTGGTGTATAAGTGTGCCGTCGATTTCTTGACATTAATTTTGTATCCTGCTACTTTGCCAAATTCATTTATTAAATCTGGTAAATTTTTGATGGAGTCTTTGGGGTTTTCTATGTATAGAATCATGTCATCTGCAAATAATGACAGTTTCACTTCCTCCTTTCCAATTTGGATCCCTTTTATGATTTCTTCGTGTCTGACTGCTGTGGTAAGACTTCCAGTACTATGTTAAATAAGAGAAAGTGGGCATCCTTGTCTTGTTCCTGTTCTTAAGGGAAACACTTTTAGTTTTTGCCCACTAAGTATGATGTTGGCTGTAGGTCTTTCATATATGGCCTTTATTATGTTGAGATATTATCCCTCTATTCCCAGATTGGTGAGCATTTTTATTGGAAATGGATGCTGAATTTTGTCGAATGCTTTTATAGTGTCTATTGTTATGATCATATGATTTTTATTTTTCATTTTGTTTATGTGGTGTATCACTTTTATTGATTTGTGAATATTGTACCAGCCTTGCAGCCCTGGGATGAATCCCACTTGGTCATGGTGAATAATTTTTTTTTGATGTATTGCTGGATCCGATTTGGTAGTAATTTGTTCAGGATTTTGGCATCTATGTGAATCATGGATATTGGCCGATAGTTTTCTTTCTTTGTAGGGCCTCTTTCTGGTTTTGGGATTCAAATTATTCTGGCCTCATAAAACGAGTTTGGAAGTCTTTTTTCTTCTTGAATTTTTTGAAATAGTTTGAGTAGAATGGGTATTATTAGTTCTTCTATGAATGTTTGGTAAAATTCCGCCGTGAAGCCGTCCAGTCCTGGCTTTAGTTTGCTGGGAGAGTCTTGATTACATCTGCAATTTCTTTTGTTGTTATTGGTCTGTTCAAGTTTTTTATCTTTTTCTGGTTCAGTTTTGGGAGACTATGTGCTTCTAGAAATTTGCCCATTTTGCTTAGATTGTCGAATTTTTTGCCATATATTTGTTCATAATATTTATTCATAATCCTTTGTATTTCTGTGGTGTCAGTTATTATTTCTTCTTTTCCATTTCTGGAAAATTTTGTGTATTTGGGTTGACACAAATACACTCTCTCTTTGTTTTTGGTTAGTCTAGCTAAGGGTCTATCAATCTTGTTTACATTTTCAAAGAACCAGCTCTTTGTTTCATTGATCCTTTGAATTGTTTTTTGGTCTCCATGTCATTTATTTCTACTTTGATCTTTACTATTTCCTTCCTTCTACTTGCTCTAGGGTTTTCTTTTTGTTTGCTTTCTAGTTCTTTAAGTTGTGAGATCAGATAGTCTATTTGAAATTTTTCTTGTTTCTTGAGGTAGGCCTGTAGTGCTATGAACTTCCCTCTCAGAAATGCTTTTGCTGCATGCCATAGATTTTGTGGTGTTGTGTGTTCATTTTCATTGGTTTCCAGGAAGTTTTTAATTTTTTCCTTGATTTCCATGGTAACCCATTAATTGTTCAATAACATGCTATTTAGCCTCCATGTTTTCTAATGTCTTTGTATGTTCTTGTTGGAATTGATTTCTAGTTTCATGCCATTGTGATCTGAGAAGATGCCTGATAAGATTTCAATCTTCTTGAACTTGTAGAGACTCAGTTTGTGTCCTAACATGTGGTCTATCTTTGAGAATGTCCCATGTGCACTTGAGAAGAATGTGAATTCTGCAGTTTTGGGATGTCATTCTCTGTAGATATCTATTAAATCCATTTGATCTAGACCTTCATTTAGAGTCTCTGTTTCCTTGTTAATTTTTTGTCTAGAGGATCTATCCAGTGATGTCAGTGGGGTGTTGAAGTCCCCTGCTATGATTGTATTGCTGTTGATTTCTCCTTTGAAGTCCTCCAGAAATTTTTAATATATGTTGGTGCTCCTATATTGGGTGCATATATGTTTACCAAGGTTATATCTTCCTGTTGAATAGATCCTTTCAATATTATGTAGTTGCCTTCTTTGTCTCTAGTTATGTCCTTTATTTTGAAATCTACTTTATCAGATATGAGTATTGCTACCCCTGCTTTTTTTTTCCTTTCCATTTGCTTGGAAGATTTTTTTCCATCCCTTTACTTTCAACCTATGTGAGTCTTTTGTTTTGAGGTGGGTTTCATGTAAACAACATAGATGTGAGTCATGCTTTCTTATCCAGACAGCTACTCTGTGTCTTTCTATCAGACCATTCAAACCATTCACATTTAAGGTGATAATTGATATGTACTTGTTTATTGCCATTTTTGTTTAGTGTGGTTATATTTTTCTTCCTATTTCTTCTACTAATTACAGCAGTCCTTTTAGCATTTCTTGCAGTGCTGGTTTGGTGCTAATGTATTCCCTTAGCCTTTTTTTTGGGGGGTCTGGAAAGTTTTTTTATTTGACCTTCTATTTTGAGTGATACCATTGCTGGATAGAGTACTCTTGGATGCAGATCCTTATTTTTTATGACCTTGATTACTTCATGCCTCTCCCTTCTGTCCTGTAGTGTTTCTGTTGAGAAGTCAGCTGAGAGCCTTATGGGGTTTCCTTTGTAGGTTGCCTGTTGCTTATCTCTTGCTGCCTTTAGAATTCTCTCTTTGTCTTTAATTGTTGGCATTTTAATTACTATGTGTCTTGGTGTGGGTCTGTTTGTGTTCTTCTTACTTGGGGCTCTCTGTGCTTCTTGAGCTTGAATGCCTTCTTCCTTCACCAAGTTAGGAAAGTTTTCTGTCACTATTTCTTCAAATATATTCTCTAACCCTTGCCCATTTTCTTCTTTTTGGGGACTCCTATCATGTGAATGTTATTACGTTTACAATTGTCCCACAATTCTCTTAAGCTATCTTCCTGTTTTTTAATTGTATTTTCCTTCTGGTTTTCTGATTGGTTGATTTTTTCAACCCTTTCTTCTAATTCACTGATCCAGTCCTCAGCTTCCTCTACTCTGCTGGTTAGTCCTTCTAATGTGTTCTTTATTTCTGCTATGTCATTCTTCATTTTTACTTGGTTGATTTTCAGTGTTTCTATATCTTTGCTCATGGTCCTGATGTCCTTACTTATGTTGTTGAGCTTCCTCAGGATCATGGCTCTGAACTCTACCTCTGATCATTTGCTTAACTGCATTTCACTGATCTCATCTTTTATAGAGTTCTCTTGTTCTTTCATTTGGGATTTGTTTCTTTGTTTCACCATTTTGGCTACTCAGTGGGTTTGGAGCCTGCCAAATTTTCCCTGTGGGTGTCAGTGTTCTGCTGTTTGAGGCTCCCTCTACTGGGTTTGGATGAGCCTGGGTGGGCCCACGTCAAACACCACTGTCAAGTCTTAATTTCCTGGGTAGATTTGCAATCCCAGAAAAGGTTCAGTTATCCTCTAGCTTTTTCTTGAAGGCTAGTAGTCTCAGTTACTCAGGGCCTTGGAATGTAGCCCTGGCGTTCTGCATAAGAGGATTTCCAGAGGGTGGGATAGATCCTGGGTGTTAATGAGCCTCAATTTGCAATTCTTTGCCTCACCTGGGAAAGGCTGAATCTCCCAGTGAGTAGGCTGCTGCTTTTCCCCACAGCTCTGGGAAGGAGCACACTGGCCACTGTTCTTTGTGGCTGAAACTCACCAAATACTCTGAGTGCCCTCCAGATCCTGGATGTCCCCACAGAGTTCCAGCCCAGTCTGCCCTCCCTCTGCCATAACCCCCAGGTGAGTGGCTGTGGCTATTTTAGCGCTCTATTCTGGCTCTCTGTGCTATGGAGGGGGCTTGGTCTTTATTCCCCGGGGGCACTGCTCACAGCTAAGACTGCTGCTGTCCATTGGCTCCCAGCCTGCCACCCTCTCACACCTCCACAGATCCTACAAGTGTCCCTGGTTATATGGTCCTGTCCTGCTGCTTTTCTGTTGCTTTTTTCTGAGGATTTGTCTTTATTTTAGTTGTAATTCCCATTTGGTCCTGGGAGATGCTCTGTGTAACTTCCATTCACTCTGCCTCCATTTTCACATTCTCTAAGCCTATCTTGTGCGCAGCTGGGCCGCACAGGCCTCTCTGGTGCCCCCACACCCTGCAGATCCTGTGCATAATTGGATTGCACAGTCCCTTTGTGGACCAGGCTCTATGCCTATCTTATGGGCTGCTGGGTCACACAGGCCTCTCTGATGCCCCCGCACTCTGCAGGTCCCGTGGGCAGGCAGCTGGATCGCACCAGTTCCTCTAGGCCTCTGGCTTCCCACTGCTCCTGTGAGCTGCTGGACTGCACAGGCCTCTGTGGAGCTCCAGGTCCTGCCGCTGGTAGCTGGGGAGTGCTGCTGCCCTGTGGGGCTCAACTCCTGCTCAGCTTGTGCTATAGTTTTTGGGGGTGGGTCTCAGCTGCTGGTCTGTGCTTCTATTGCCTGGGGATGGATGTCTGCTCCCCAGCCTCTGTTGCTGGGGGTATATCTAGACTCTGATCATGCTGCTACTGCAGGGGATGGTGCTGGGCTCCCGGCTGTCCGTGGCTTCCGTTACAGGCACCTTGGCAGCTCCACAACTGTGCACTGGTCTGTGATGACACAGAGTGTCCACTGGTCTGATGGTGCCAGGTGCGCTGATTGGCTCAGGTTGCTGGGCCCTAGCCACTCCCACTGCCTCCTCCCAGGGAAGACCCGGGATCTTCCAAAATGGTGGGACCTCCCTGTGGTGCAGGGAGAAGCACCCTGAAGGGCCGCTTACTGCAGTAGCTGGCTGCTCAGGTACACAGCACAGGAACCTTCTGCTCAGTGTCTCTCCACTGTTGGGGTTTGGTCATCCACCTTCACGCCCACTCACACTCACTCACACACCAGTTCACTCTTCACACACTCACCCTCCCTCAGGTCCTGCCCGCTACTATCTTCCAGAAAGCATTTTTGAATATCTACATTGTTGTTTTAAGCCCTGAATTAATTTTACTTCTTTACATCAAAAACTGGAATCTTCACAATTTAATTCCTGCATATCTTACTTCCAACTTCATAAGTTCTTTAACTGCTCTCAGATTTTCTGATTTTCTTAGAGGTCAGCCACTTATAGTATTACTTTCTGGTTAGAGATTTTTTAAGACTGTACAAGCTTATCATTGTTTTGTAATACTAAGCACATTCCATACATTCCATATCATTTTTTTATATACCTATTTGATTTGTATTTATAAAAGTAACACTTTCTCATAGAAGCTTATGAATGGCCTGCTGTCTTAAACATCTCTAATGGGTGTTACCCTTTGGACAAAGAGTTTAACAAATTCCAGATCATTTACTCAGTACATGTTTAGCCTTAATTAAATTTCACATTCACATTCAAAGACAGTAATAATATACATATATTCTGAAAATGATTTCAAAATCAATTAAAGTAATAACTGGATCTGCTTTTTCTCATTCTATTTTGTACATCTAGGATATAAATTAGAAGCACTAAAATGAGTTTTAATGAACCACAATGAAAATAAATTGAATTCATACTTAGCATTTTAATTTGTGCTTTTCGTTTAGCCTAAGCTTAGATATATGTAGAGATATAGATATAGACATAGATATAAGTACGTGTATGTTTAAAGTTTAGAGTACACCTAAAATATTTATTTTTGGCACTTATTTTATACTGATAACAAAAAATTTTTCACATCAAAAATAATCTAATTAAGGAACACATTGATTTCCTAATGAAATAAATATTTTTATATAAAAACTTTTTATTGTAGATAGCTGAGAAACATATTACAGAGAAGCTTTATTTGAAGATAATTTGTTCTTTATATTTTTTAAAGTTGAATTAGAAAAGCAGCTAATATATTTTTAACAATCTCTTTATTGACACAATTTTGTTTCCTAGTCCCTAAGTCACTGAATTATTAGAGTGGAAACACAGATTTTAGGAAAAGTGGATCGTTATTTTTTCATAGAAATATGAAGAAGTATTTTGTTTGTATCTTGTATGACATAAATATTTTATATCAGGATTTTAGTTTACAAATTTAGCCTTTTTATGAGTAATCTATATAGACAGGAATGTCTGTTTATATACATTTACTCACCTAAATTTTTGTTCTAGTTAAGCCAGTCTATGGATATATCATACTCTTTGTCTTATTTTGCTTGTTATATATAGGGGTGGGAAAAAGTAGATTTACAGTTATGAGTGTGTGAAACACAGCATTTATTCTTGCATTATTATTTATTAATTATTGCATTATTTATTTGTATTACAACTATAAACCTTTTGCTACCCCTGTATGTAAGAGGAATGGCTACCTTATTATCCATCTTAAATAACTTATTTATATGTATTTGAAAACACATTTTCCCTACTTTTTATAACTGAATTCTTTCTGCTGTTGAACCACTATTCATACTCTGAGGAGAACATAAACAAAAACCTTCACAACCTAAGTTGAGCATTAATGTAAACTTCTTTCCTCTAGACTTAATACCACCACTTGCAGGTATCATTATCTCAGCCAGTTATGAGTATCTGCTCTGCTCCATCATTTATTGATTCTTGTCCTTAATCTTCTCCTTCCCATCTGCCTGGCAGCTTTTGAACTTTTTAGTGAATTTAAATAACATGTCAGCCAAAGGAAAAAAATTCTGGTTCTTATGCTGATTTATTTTGAGGTTAATCTGAACTAGTTAGATCCCTGAAATTCCTTCATTGGTATCCATTAAATATGACTGGAGCACCTGGGTGTTTGGACACTGGACTGGAACACAGTGCTGAAGTCCACAGTCTCCAGTCAAAGGACACCATTTCCCCCACTTTCTTTTCTAAAGGCCAGCTTTCTTTTTACTACTCCTGTATCTCTCCTGGCACCTGGGACTCCTTGAATTACCTGTGTCACTGATCAGATGCTATAAAAGCATCTGGAAGTAAAATTGCTCAACAGAAATCAAAGTAGGGGTATCAACTTGTAATAGTAGTTACATGTCACCACAGAAAACTAGCATTTTGCAAATGACTAGTTACAAAATGTATGGGTAAAACCACCCATCAAAGTACAAGAGACCAATGAATTTGATGTAATAGTGTATGGTAAAGAAACTACCACTTGTTGAGTGTTGGTATAATACTATAAAAAGACACACACAACAACCTTTTAAAAACTAATTTAAATAGTCCCATCAGCTCCATCTAAATGTCTAGGTGTGGCTGGATAGTCTTCGATGATAACAACATATTACAGAAGATATGCTGTTGACTGAAGAAGCAAATATGGGAGAGCAGCTCTTTTATCATGCCAGAAATTTTAAAAAATGTAAACGAAAGCTCTTCTTCTTAACATTAAATTTGCAGGATTTTCCTGAAATATTTTTTTATATTCACATTAAATTGTTGTGTTTGAATTTCCAACACAGGAACATCATACACAAATAGGAAACTTGGGATGCTTCCCAAGCTCATTTTGATGAGGTTAAGCCTTTCCTCAACAAATTCCATTCTGCCCTCTCAACACACCATATTGTGCTGAGAAGCCAAAAGCAATGTTTGCTCATTTAGGCCTTTCTGTGATCTCTTTTACATACATCTGACTTCAGTTTCAGGTGTACAACATAGTTATTTGACATTAATATACATAACAAAATGATCACCATGTTAGTCTAGTAACCATCCTTCATTATACAAGGTTATTATATTATTGGCTATATTCCCTATGCTGTGCATTATATTCCTCTCACTTAATTACTTTATAGTGTAAATATGTATCTCTTATTCCTCTTTTCCTATTTTGCCCATCCCCTCTGACAACCATCAGTTTGTTCTCTATGTTTTAAAAAATCTGTAAAACAAACAAACAAACTATCCAAAGCAGAAAGTCTTATACACATCTGACTTCTTCTTTTTGTAATCCTCCCTCTCTCTCTTAAGAATACACTTCTCCCCCCACTCCCTCCTCCATTCTACAGACTATAAGTGCTTTCTTATTGTCTAGAAAGTCATGCTTTTGACATAATTGACATACAACATTCAACATAGTCTTAAAAGTTTATTTTAAAACTCAGACATTGGTCTGGCCAGTGTGGCTCAGTGGATGAACATTGACTCATGCACCAAAAGGTTGCTGGTTCAATTCTCGGTCAGGACACATGCCCAGATTGTGGGTTGAACCCCAATGTGGGGCATGCAGGAGGCGGCCAATTGATGTTCTCTCTCAGCGGTGTTTCTATCTCTCTCTCCCTCTCCCTTCCTCTCTCACTAAAATCAATAAAAACAATTTAATAAAAAAGTATAACTATCATTATAAAAAAATAAACAATAAATAACATAAGACTCAGAGCTTGGAAATGAAGTAACAACTTTTGTTGTTCTAAGTCATTTTTCACTTAATGATTAAAGGATCAGAATTGAGAAGAAAAGGATATACATACATTTGTGCACGCATGCATACGTAAAAAGTAAAGCAAGTTTTCAAAACATTATCCCACTAATATTTTTAAAGTATTTTTATTGATTTTTAGAGAGAGAGGAAGGGAGAAAGAGAGAGAGAGAGAGAGAGAAAGAAACAGAGAGAGAGAGAAATATTGATGTGACAGCAAAGTATCAATGAGCTGCCTCCTGCCTGCCCCTTACCAGGGAGAGAGCCCACCGGCCAGCAAGCTTTTGGTGCACGGGGACACCACTAATCCACCTGAGCCACACTAGCCAACTAACATTGTTTTTTTTTCACTGAATGGTGTGCCCTTTTCAATTAAACATCCTATTAGCCAATTTTTTCTGAAATAACATTTTTAAGAACTGATTTTAGCCCTGGCCGGTTTGGCTCAGCGGTTAGACCATCAGCCTGCGGTCCGGAGAGACCCGGGTTTGGTTCCCGCTAAGGGCATGTACTTCGGTTGCAGTTTGTCCCTGGCCCTGGTTGGTCGTGCAGGTGGCAGCCACTCGATGTGTCCCTTCCACATCGATGTTTCTCTCTTTCTCTCTCCCTCCCACTCTATCTGTACAAAAAATGGAAAAATGTCCTCGGGTGAGGATTAAAAAAAAAAAAAAGAATTGATTTTAGAAAGAGGAAGTGAGAGAAAGAGAGAGAGAAATATCGATATGAGAGAGAAGCATCAGATGGTTGTCTCCTGCCCATGCTCCCACTTGGGTTCAAACCCACAACCTGGTTATGTACCCTGACTAGAAATTGAACCCACCACCTTTCCTTGGTGTAGGGGACAACACTCCAACCAACTGAGCCACCCAGCCAGAGCATCTGAGATAACTTTCTTAAACTCTCCTCTTTGATTAGTGTCTTCATGTATGAATCTTTAGATTGAGCACTGTTATGGACTGAATTGTGTCTCCCTCCCCTCAAAATTTTTAAGTTGAAGTCCTAAAGTTCAGTATGTCAGGATGTGACTGTCTTGGAGACAGGGCCTTTACAGGGGTAATATAAGGTAAATTAAGGTCATTGTGGTAGGTCCTAATGTGATGTGACTGGTGACCTCATAAAAAGATGATATGAAGATAGAAATATGCACAAAGGAAAGACCAAAAGAGAAGATACGTGTCTACAAGCCAAGAAGAGAGACCTTAGAAGGAAAAAGCACTGCTGACACTCTGATGTCAGAATTCCAGCCTCCAGAACTGAGAACAAGCCTAATTAGACTGGTTATCCCTAGGTGACAGTCAGAGTTGAGCTCAAATATTGTTTCTTCTAACAACTTTTTAAGCCTCTCACCTGATTTATATGTTTATCTCGTTTGTATGGTATCATTTCACAATGGGCTTCATTTATTCCTCTATCATATTATTTATCTCACTGGATTGAAATGGATAATTCACTCAATTCTATACATTATTACCAAAATATCTTTGATGGATGAATCCATGTCCCATTCAACTTTTCATGCTTAATAATTTCTATAAGCATTAACCTGATGAAAATATAAATATTTTTTTCTCTAACAAAATAATACAATTCTGGGCATGAAAGGGACATAAGAATGGGAAAATTATGAAATCTATAAAATATGTAAAAATATTACAGGTTATTCTTTTAGGGGAATACTCAATGTTGACCAGTAGGCCCGTGGAGCTATCTTATTCTACAGGGCTATGTTGCTGTCATTGTTTTTACCTTGCCTACTTCGCAATTTTTAGATAGACGTTAACTTCTATAGGGCTGATGTTTATACAAATAATTCCTGTTCATAAAGCTACTAGAGAAATTTTTTCTGGTAGCAACACAGAATCCATCCTCCTTGCCTTAAGAAATGCCTCCAAACATCCAAACACTACACTTGATCGGGCATTAGGCAGCTGTGCATCTATTTGTAAATTAGTTTCAGTTTTCCTGATTGTGTGTGTGTCTTTGGATTCGTTTTGCACTTGCTTTAACATCTTACTGATTCCTTCACTTATTAATGACTTAAATTTGTGGTATGTTTATTTTATGTTTTTGTGAATCTTGCCTTTTTAACACAATTCTTTAACAATACTATACTAACAGAAATTATCTCTATGATATATTATGACAGTTCATCCAATTAAATCTTAAATAGAAATGTACTTTCTTTTAGCCAATTTTATAGTTTATAAAAATCTAAAAAGCTGAACTTGTACTTTCCCACTTAACAACAAACAACAAGAGATAATCTGATTGTATTATGACTGTTTTTCCTTCCTTCCTTTCATTTATCTTTCTGTTTTTTGAGTTATGTTAATTTTATTTGAAAGAGACATTTGTATGTTCTGGCCATCACAGGGCCACTAGCACTTTCTTCATTTGCTATTATTCTTTATAGTTTTCTTTATATATCAATTAAGTCACTTGACTGAGGCTCTTTCTTTCATTATTTCTATCATGTTAGCGTACTGTTATCCTGAAATCTGCTCATTTGAGGGTATTTTAATATACTTTTATGCTATTTTGATTAGAATAAATTTAATCTAATTAGAAATGTGAAATCAGAGTGTATGATGGCAATGTTCAACCTTCACTTCAAACAGTCTTACAGTCATTTTAAGAAGAGGTCAAAGAAATAAACCATAACTCCTTATCCTGGGGCTCTGAGTGATCTCTTGGCCATACTTGAAATTGACAGCTCTTCTATCGTTTGTTCTTAAACAGTTTGAGTATGAAACTAATTATTAAATATACTAAGTAGACCGATGATAAAATAACAGGCTCTGATGACATGTACAAGATAGAAAAGACTATTAATATCACAAAAGATCCCTTTTTGGTTATCATTTATGAGCAATTTTTATTTCATGCTCAGTAATTTATATCAGCATTAACTGAATGAAAATATAAATACTTTTTCTCTAATGAAAGATTACATTTCTGGGCATGAAAGGAACATAGTATTGTGACATACCACAGAGAAACCTCTAAAGTACAAATGGTCTACACCTTTTTTGTTTTCTGTTATACAGAAATTGTTTTAATGATATCTAAAGCAATTATATTAGATCCTTTTGGGGGAAATTAAAGCACTTGCATGTTTTATTTATGGGAAGTGATATGACTGTTATTTGTGGCATATAATTAGCTCAATTAATGAACAACATATCTACATGTTATTGTTTGAATGAACCAATATTCTTTTTAAAATGTAATGTTTTGTCAAATTTTTAAAAAATCATTCTTCTTCTCAGTACTTTAATGTTAGGTCCTTGTCATCTTTTTTTTTTAATGTTTTATTTTTTTCTTTACAAACATACTGGAGAATCATGTAGGAGAGAGCTAGAAACATTGATGTGCACGCCTCTCTCCCCCACTGGGGATGGAGTCTGTGCCCTGCCTGGGAATCAAACCAGGACCTCTCAGTCCCTGGAACAACACCCAGTCCACTGAGCCACACCGGTTGGGCAAGACTTGTCATCTTGATTTCATGGTTCAACATTTGTTCTCAGAATTTATTGAGTACTTTTCTAAATTCAGTTGAATACCTTTGTCAGGCATTCCATCAAACAAAAAGATGCATCAGCTCTCCTCTGTAATGCATATATTTTGAGTAGGTTATTCTGATATAGACTAAATGACTAAAAATGGAAGCAATTATTTTATGTATGTTAACCTTGGATAATTGTAAGGGACATAATCATCATAAAATGTATAATTCAAAGAGATGGAGGTAAAGAAAATAGAGACTTTTAGTAACATATGCCAGATAATGAAAATGAAGTATTTTAATAATTTTGAGATTTGTTTCAATAATAAATAATTTTAGAGGCATCCTTAAAATGTCCCCCAGCCATTAAAATATAAATCCTTCTTTGTGCTATCTTCATATCTTGAAGTGTCTCACATCTTCTATTATCACTCTATGTGTGTGTATGATTTAAGGTCAAAACACCAGTTAAGTTATTCTCTGTTATTTCCCTGCCTTGCAACTTTAACAAACTGAATCACTCTGAATCTTGGGTTTCACATTGCATTATTGTGAAAACTAAATTAACAAACATGTCAAAAACATTTTGGACATGTAACTAAAGTGAAATCATGTTAGTCCTGCCTTTCTTATTGAAAGTACCTTCTGACAAACTCTGTCATGACTCTTCTCTTCTCCTTTTATTATTACCACCCTTTAAACCACTCTGAGATCTAGCTTGGCCTCTTCTACCCATTTGTGCAATTTGTTCACTCAACAACTCTATCTAGTAGCCAGTCCTGCAGTGGGCCAAATGCTACTGTAGACTCTGTGCACCTAGTAGTTATTCTTCCAATTAATTTTCCACATTGATATAACATTGTTTTAAAACTCTGAATGAATTATGTCACATAATGAATATAATGCCTCCTATGTCTTCATAGTGCCCACAGATTAAGATCTGAATTTCCTAACCAGACATATGAAGACTTTCAAATCTTCCCCTCGTCATCCTGAAGGACCTCATCCACAGCTCTTGTCAAATCTCCAGGTTTCCTTCCAAACTTCCAGGTACTCTGTTCTTTAGTCTCACATGTCACCTCACGTACCTCATCTAGGGACATTGTTTTTTCTGCTGAGCATTCTTGCTTTTTTTTTTTTTTTTTGGTGTTTCTTATATTGAAAATATCTGAGATTTTATTCTCATACTGGAAAATATCTATTTCGTCTTCAAATTTTACTAGTTCTTTTTAGTGTTTTCTGACTTGCACTTTTTACTGGGGGTGATTATTTATTTTAGATATGTGTTCCCAGAACACTTTAGGCCAGACCATCAGAGTATATTGTCTGCCATTGTTAAACTTTACGGCATTGAACAGCAGCTCAGAACCCACGCTCCACGCTGGCAGCCAGCTCCCAACGACAAACAAGAGCTGAAGGCACAGAACTTACCTGAAAAAAATCACCGGAAATTAAGATATTGCTCCTCTACAGGAAATGTGTTACTCCCTGGATATTTGTTTACTTGGAAATAGAAATGGTGTGCGAATTAATGTTTATCCCTGCCCCTAAAGCTTGCTCAATTGTTGGATATCTATAGAAAAAAATGGAGATGTTTAGTAGGTATTTAAAAATGCTTGCCTGGACCTCCAAAGAGGCAGGGTTTGAAATAATCCATGGGGGATTAATGTATAAATCATTTGGTAGTTAGTCAAGTAATGACCATATTTGAGGTGATTTAGAGATAACATTTATAGGTCAAATACAAATAGTAAATAATAGAAAAATAACAAATAAGGGAACTTCAGAGTAAAAGGAGCTAGTGAAAGAAAGAGAAAAGGAACATTTAAGAGACCCCAAAGATTGTAGCATCTTAGAATTTGAGGGAGATTTCAAAAGGAGACATGGTCAGTGGTATGAAAGGCTTGGTAAATGACAGACAGTTTCTAGGATCCAGAAGACCTGGGCTTGAGAACAGTAGGAATTACTGGAAAAAAAAGAAAGTGGTATTGCAAAGAAAGAAGGAAAAATACTTGTATCCAAACTGAGAGGAAACAGGAAAAGGTGAGGAGGGGGGAGGTGAGACTAGATATACAGTATGGATTTTGGAAAAGAATAGAAGGACCAGAAGGATGTAAGACCAGGTGAAGAGATGAAAATGTTTGGGAGGGAACTTGGGAGGCTCATGCTGGTAGCTGTGTTTATTTTCAATGTGGCAGGAAATGGCTCATCTGCTAAGTGCAGTGACATCAGGACAGAGGGGACCTGGGGAAAGTCTTGTAACAGCTGTGGTGGAAAAGGGAAAGGACAGTGGACTGGATAGAAGTTTAGGGGTGATGATTGTTGGAGAGACATCAGGGCTTAAATGTTTTCCTAGCTCATTTTAAAATTGATCTAATTTATAAAAAGTGCCATTCTCACTAATTACTGTGTAAGTATATACTGCTGTTTTCTTTTTCTTTTCTTCCTTTTAACCTAATCTTTATCTTTTAATAAAGAACAAAACAAAAAGTCTTTATTTCTGAATTGCCACAGCCTTTGCCCCGGAAAATCTCTATGCTTTGCAGAATTATGTAAAGCTTTAGTCAAACATCTGCTTTTATTTATCTTTGTTTATTTAAATCCCTCTTTATTATTTTATAAACAGTAGCACAGATAACAAAATTATGGATGGCTATTTTTGTTGGAGGAGAGTTCTAAACAGTGCTCAGCAAGAATAAAAAATTTTTGCTGTCAGGAAAATTTCAAAGTCTCCTCTTTTGAGAAAAGACTGGTTAATTTTTATTTACTTATGCAGAAAACATGCTTTCTCCCATTTTTAAGTACAAGTGATGGCAGTAGATTTCTGAGCATTTGATAGTGTAGAATTGGTGGTAGCCCAGCAAAGAGAATGTTTCTGTGCTGAAATCTAAGACACAGACTATAAGGGGATTGTGCTTATTTCTATCTGGTAATACGTGAAGGAGATTTGACTTAGAATGGTAAACACACAATGCAATATACAGGTGATATATCATAGAACTGTACACTGACACACATACTTTTATTAATTAATGTCACCCCAATATATGTAACAAAAATAATCTAAAAACTTAAAAGTGGATAAGGATAGACTGTGGTTTCCAGATAAAAAATAATTACACTACTCTCTTAGGATTTTCAACATACACATTTGATGTTGTTAAACATTCAACTGAGTAGCCCTGGACGGTTTGGCTCAGCGGTTAGAGCATCGGCCTGCAGTCCGGAGAGACCCGGGTTCGGTTCCCGCTAAGGGCACGTACTTCGGTTGCAGTTTGTCCCCGGCCCTGGTTGGTCGAGCGGTGGCAGCCACTCGATGTGTCCCTTTCACATCAATGTTTCTCTCTCTTTCTCTCTCTTCCTCTCTCTCCCTCCCACTCTATCTGTACAAAAAATGGAAAAATGTCCTTGGGTGAGGATAAAAAAAAAAAATTCAACTGAGTAAATTTTGAAGATCTTATTGGCTTTATGCAATGATTCATGGATCAAGTATCCAATGTAGGAGATAGAAAGGAGCTCTGATCTGTACATAAGGAAAGACTTGTACAGGAAGAAGGGAGCGGGAAGAGGGAAGTGATCCTGGACATGATCAGATTGCTTATGACAAGGTCACTTTCCTTTAGGGGGTGTCCGGGATCTGTCAGGCAGAGAGATGGCCTAGCTGGTGTTGACCAGGCAATTCCTGGTGGACTGGTTTCAGTTCCATTTCTGTGGGAGCCAAAACTGGGATTAAGTCTCCATTTGGCATTGTGGGGCTAACATAAGCAAATCCATTTTGGGCTTGCTGTCTTGATTTTCACAGGATACATTGTTTTCCCTAGTCCCATCATGTCTACGGGGAAGGCCGTTCTCTAACATTTCCTGGTCAGCTGTCTCCTTGTTTCTTTCAAGAACTGGAATAAATTATCTGATTGATGATATCAGGAGAGGAATTAGAATGTGTGGCTCATCTCTCTGCTCCTACTTTTTCCCAGGAACTCATCCACACCCTAAGTTTTTATAAGGGAGACCATCACGTAATTCAGCAATTATTCTCTGACTGGGAATAGGTGAGTGAGTTTATCTAATTTGGAGGCTCAGGATTAAAGTGACCCATAATATATATCCTCAAATTTAGTTTTTCAGTAATAAGGGTGAAATTTTGCTGTCGTCTACTGATATGTTTGACTCTCTTGATGAGCTCAAAACTCAGGTGTGGGAAGATTTCTTTTCAATTGAGGATGAAAAGATCATTTACCATCCTTCACCAGAAAATGTCCTGATGGTAAAGCAGACAGAATTTACAATGACCTCCGCTCTGTCATTTCACAATACTTTGCTCATATCTCTATCATATAATTTATCTCTTTGTTAAAATGGTTAATTTATTTCTTTATAATTTATCTCTATGCCCAGTTCCTAGTTCAGTGAGTAGCATATAATAAGTACTTCATAATTATTTGTGGAATGAATAAATGAATGGAATTCAAAATATCCTTAAGGAATTTCAATTCCTTTCCTGATTCTATACCTTTAATTTAAAAATAACATAATATAAAACCTGACATCTAGCTAAAAATTATGGCCCTAAGCATTTTGGAGTTCATCTAAAATATTTATCATATTATGGAGGACAAAATATCTAATAGTTTAAGACTGATTTGTTATTTTACAAGTATCAGGTATGAGTCTGAATTTTTTTTTTTATCCTCACTCAAGAAGATTTTTTGTTCAGATAGAGGGGGAGGGAGAGAGAGGAAGAGAGAGAGAGAGAGAGAGAGAGAGAGAGAGAGAGAAACATCGACGTGAAAGGGACACATCAAGTGGCTGCCACCTGCACAACCCAACCAGGGCCAGGGACAAACTGCAACCGAGGTACATGCCCTTAGCAGGAACCGAACCCGGGTCTCTTGGGACCGCAGGCCAATGCTCTAAGCGCTGAGCCCAACCAGCCAGGGCATGAGTCTGAATTTTAAAAGGGTCATTTTAATTAGATGTAATGATCATGAAGTAGCAGAGATAGAAAATAATGCTATCAAAGGGGAAAAAAATGACATGGAAATCAGAGTATAATATAAACCACTATCACCATTATTATTAGTATTATTATTCTTACAAATAAATGCTATTACCAGATGTAATGAGATATTTTACAGTTTATAAGTTTATTCAGACTCTGATCTAAAGATTAAACATGGAAATTATGGATAAAAGTGAAACTGGAAATACAACTACAAAAACCTGTTATGATCTAACAGATAAACCGATACAAATCATTATGTCCCTGAGTTTGAAACGACATAGTGTAAAGTCTTCATGGAACTAGCTGGCTTTCCAATGAAAGCTACACACCCAGGGTTTTGAGTGATTAGAACCCACATTTTTACAAAGGAACCTGGGTGCCACATAGTTCGGATGACAAAACTCAATTTGAAAATTATGAGAGTAATGAGACTGAACAGGATTTTTTACATTATTCCAATATGAAGTGATAAGATTATGTGAGTCACCTTGAGGCTAATGTGTATGTTAGAGAGTTTCTCAATTAGATAGAATTACATTTCAGGGTACACAGTATACTAAAACATACCCTTTCCTAAAATCAATGTAGGAAGTTAGGGGGTTATCATTAATATGACCAAGATTTATTGAAGCCAGCAAATCTCTTTGTAAATGTATTTTTCAGTGCAAAAATGTACTATTTAATGTGTTCATTCACAATTCACAGGACTAGTATTTGCTCTTGATAACTTGGTGTCATATTTTAATAAGTCTGATGTTGAAGAAGCAAATTGAAAAACGGATTTATATGCCAACCCCATTACAATAGAGGCTTTTGCTTAAGTTTGGCATTGTTTGGGTGGGCATACTTTAATCGATGTCATGACAAGGTGATCGGCTCCGCAGTGCAATTTATTACTTCTTCATCTAATGCATACAATAATTTTCTATGATAATAACACACAGAATTGCTCAACTGTGCTTCTGAGTTCTCCCAAATAGATATTTTTAATCTTGGGGAAAAAGCGTGCATATAATCAAGCATCCTTCTACAGAAGCATGTCAAATAACATTCTCGTAGACAATTGACATAGTGCTTATTTCCCCCCAAACACTTTAAGCTGCTATTACAACCCGTAGTGTCAAATTCCAGTGAAAGACTGGACATTTCAAAACCAACTTGAATGATTAATAAATAGGTGAATTACTTCATAAAATATAAAATTCTCATAAAAACAAATGAGAACAGGTGACATCAGCCTGAAGAGCTATGGCAGAGGGTCTATAGTTACTTCCTACACCCATGGAAATCCCTGCTTTTGTTTTTTATGGCATTGCATGGTCATATCAGAGAAGGTAGAAACATATTAATAAAATGAATTCTTGCAAGCCTCACTGAGCAGCTGGATTTGAGGACATTTTTAAGGTTTTGAAAAGTGCTGTCATTCAGTCCTAACCAGTATATATTGCATAGTTTATTGGTGGCAAGACAGACAGTTCCAAAATCCACTTTGTTTCCTATAATGAAAGTGCTCAATCTTTCTTTTTCTTTTTTTTCTTTTTCTTAGAATTTTTTTTTTCCTGGAAATGAACTAGCTAGTTCGAGATTTAAAAATATACATCAAAGCTTTAAAATAATTTAAACTATTAATTCTAAACTATTAATTATTTTTCAAAGTTATAATTATATAAAACATAGTAGAAATCTGGCACTAGTGTATCCTTTAATAAGTGTAGTTTCACAGAAGTCAAATTTCTTTCTTCACAGAACTGTTTATGGAGTTCATGTTAATTCATAGGAAAATATTTTTTCACTACTCTAGAATCCTGGTGAAAAGCACAACATATTTTCTGCACTGACATAAGTTAAATAACAAATGTATCTAACTGGCTCAGAAGTGCTTTCCTCCTAGAAATCTATTCTTTCCAAGTACACATGTTTATAAAAATGTATAATATAATTTGTTAAAGTCTAGTTCCTGTGTGTGTTTTCTACCATTGTCAGAGGTGCAAATCATCTAGAACCCAGGAGGGCCTTCCTCTAGGACCTGGGACAGCCCTTTGGAAATGTTATCATCAAGAAGGATGGGGCCCCTGTCTCCTATCCTAGTCTCTGTGGGAGGGTAGGAACCCAATTTCCATGGACACAGCAGACATCGACAGGACTGCACACTACATCCTTCGCTTTTCCATTAGCTCTTCTCCTGTTTAAATAGCCTCCCCATTTTAGGTTTAGGGAAGAGAAATAGAAACAACTCGGGCTTGAAGAAGTATTACCACACCAATGCCCAAGACAGGATAAAGCCTGATTTCAAAGGTGAGAATAAAGCTTGCTATTGTTCATGTCTGGAGAAATAATGAGCATGGTGTACTTATGAATGATGCTTTACTTTAACCTTGTGGCCTATGGGAAGTGTTAAGTTCAATTGTGATGATATGGGAATGGAAAAAATAAAAAGTATCTTGCATTGTTTTACTCAAGCTAGCACTATTTCATTTTGTCCTTTTATTCAAACTGACTCAATGCATTCCAAAGTTTAGATGGGCAAATAGTATAATATGAATTTAAAATATTAAACAATAACCTACAGAACGTAAAAACCTTTCATATATTCTTATATTTCTGATCCATCATTTCAACTTTTAGAATCAATTTTTAGAAATTTAGGTTATAGATATATTTTCCTGTGAGCACAAAGATACATATACAGATGCCCATGGAAGAATTTTTTGTGTTGTAAATGTGAGAGTCATTATAGTAGCATTTACTTAAAATATGGTAAGTTTATATATTAGAATACTAAGCAGACACCAAAAATAATTATGTATGTTTTATAGACTGTACAGTTGTATGTGCTGATACATTATTAACTGAAAAGGAGAGCAGAACATGTGTGTGTGTGCACGTGTTTATATGTGCATATGTGCAAGCATGTATGTGTGTGTGCATGTGTACATTTGTGTGTGATATGCATACACATGCATGAGGAATTCTGGGACATGCACAAAGATTTGTTCCTGATATACTCCAGGAAGTGGTTCTCAGAGTCGAAATGCAATTTCCTATTGTACTGTTTGATTTTTAAAATAAGTTCATCTATGTTAATCATGCTCATCAACTGTAATTGTTTATAAAAAGTAAATGCTCTTGCCTGGCCGATGTGGCTCAGTGGACTGAACATTGACCCATGGACTGAGAGGTTCCATTTTGATTCCTGGTCAGGGTACATGCCTGCGTTTGGGGCTCGATCCCCAGTAGAGAGTGTGTGGGAGGCAGCCGATTGTTGTATCTCTCTCACATCAGAGTTTCTATCTCTCTCTCTCTCTAAAAAAAAAAATCAATAAAAACATATTTTTTAAAAAGTAAATTCTCTTGTCCATAAACTCTTAAATGCTGAGATAATCATTTCATGAACACGATATACCACTTTGCAAGTATAACCTCTAGGACATAGGGAGGAATATATTTCCTCTATAATTTTGATCAAGAAAAGGTATCCTCTTTGCTTGATAGAGGCTTTGAAAGGACAGGGATCCTTTGGTGTGCATGGCAAATGCATCCCTAGCAGGAAGAACATCTTGCATAATTGAAGCTGGGGCCCTGGACTGTCATCTGAATCACAGGACACTAGTTCATATCTGGGCCTTCGATACATGTTGAGTGATACAACTGACAACTGGATCTTGAATTTCAGAACTGAATAGCTAATATAGATATTCTACTGCCTGACTCTGTGGAGTAGTGTACTTTTATGTAGAGACACCAGACATTAATCATTTTAGATAAAACTAGTTAAATATTCACACCTCTGATTGCTGAATTTAAACACTCAATATGGTTTAAGACAATTAACTGCACATTTAGGGGAAATGGAAAGTGTTGTGTCTTGGGAAGGGCAGTGTGAGCTTGTTAAAGAATCCATGACATATGAAGAGAGTTAACCTAAGTCGTATGCACTGAGCGTGAAATAGGAAACGCAGAGCTCAGAGCCACCCGTTAAGATCCTCTTATCTCCCGGCAGAAGGAAACTGAACTTTACGTGCTGCTGGTGCTAGTGAGGTAGCCTCCTGTGTTTATCACAAATGGGGGCTGGGAGGCTAGTTAAAAGGATTTTATACTCCTTTGGCTTCAGCACAAAACCAGCTGCAGAAATAACCAGCCCCACACCCACCATCACCAAACAATCTATTAAGCGTCCACATCCACATGGATTCTATCAGAGCCAGGCTAATGGAAATCAACTCCAAAACCAGCCAGCACAGGAGTAAATGAACATTATTCTCTATCCCTACTTTTCTTAGAATGTCCTGATTTTTCATGGTTATCGGATATTGTTTGTTCTTATATTTTATTTCAGCCATAGCAGCAGAACTCAGGTGGAGGAATTAGACAGATGTTAAACCATATGCAAAAACTCATTATTTATAGTTATTGGAATTTCAAAGTCATGAGACAATTCATGCTTCTGAGTTCCTTCGCCAGGTTGGCTCATTTGAAATTAAATTTAGTGAATGCCACAGGATGATCAAAATTGTCTTCTCTTTTGCCCTTACCCTTTACAAAGTCTTAACAAAAACATTTTATTCCCGATGCCAAATATGTTTCTCTTTGACAATAGGTTTGGTTCAAGCTCATATTTATCTATCCTTGAAGTTTATAATTCTTTTTTTCCAATGCATCTTGACTGGGAGCACACCCTTGAGAATAATAGAATCAAAGTTTAAATGTTTGCTGCCCCTCTAAAATATGCTACAAATGGGTCAACACTGAAAATGACATGGGTCCAAATTGATGTTTGCAGAAGGAAGTTCTGTTTATACAAAGTTCTCCTGACAGCTGATGACACCATATGAACCGTTGCCCCTGGATCATGGACTCCAACCAAGATTCCAGATGCAACTCCGACTTATTCAGAAAATTCTGGAGTATAGCGTACATACCACCTTATTTTAAAAACAAAGACAAAAATGACACAGAAGAAATCCTTCTTTTGTTATACTTGAATATCCCTGGGAATTATAACCCAGCTATAAGACTTCTCACATAGACGAGGAAGAACACTGAATATTCCGAAGTGGTGGCTTGGACATTAAATAGCTTGGACATTAAATAGCTGTATCTAGAATAAATTTCTGAAAACTAAGGCTGTAATGCCATTGAGCAAAGAAGAGAAATTAGATAATTCAAAGTTACTGTAATAAGGATGCCATATTAGATGGGAAAATTAAATCAAGTAAAATGAGTCCTGTTTCTTTAATGCACACAGATGTTCACTGATTAAAATTAATCAAAACTCTAGGGAAATCAGAGTTTGATGATCTTGACACATTAAGATGATTTGTTGGTTTTCAAAAAAGTCTTATTTTTCAAAAAATGAAGTGCCAGAAATATGATCAGAGTTCCTAACAATTTCAGTAATCACCAAGGATTTTGATAAACTACAGAAAGCACTCTGAATTACATTATTTACCTTAGGACTGTGCACAATCCTGGTGAAATAGTCATTGCATCACATAAGGTAACTGGATAGAACTGAGATTAAGAACAAGAAAGAAAACACTGCAATTCTATTAATCTTGGTAAAGAAGGAGACATATTGTGATCCCATCTTTGATCTTCTCCTGGCTTTTAGCAGCTTCACCCAAACTTAACCTAAGTGCTAACATCTGTGTTTCAAACATAGGGAGGTTTGGTGAAAACTTTGACCATCTCTACAGACATAAATGGATTTGGCTCTTGTATCAGCTCTGGCCCTGACCTAAACCTGAACCTAAATGTCACTATTGGAACAATAGCATGGGTGCTAGGAGTGTTATCTACAGAAGAAGAAGATAGTCATGGAAGAAGGCCTTTTTATCTAGTCCTTTCCTTCTGTTAGGGTCCAAGTCTGAGGACAGCTGCTTATTTACTGTGACCAGGGTGCAAGATGGAAAAAGATAAAATGCCGTTTATAAAGATCTCCCATGATAGGGCTCTAAGTACTGCATTTCCCACCACTCTTCCTTATCTTTGGAGAAGCCCTGCTTTTCTGTCTCTTCTGGTTGTAAAGGTGACCTCAAAATACATCATAATCAGCCTTCCCAAGCTCTTGCCAAATTCATTGCACCATTGTCTTCTCATCCGTCTAACCAGTCAGGTCTCAGTTTAAAAGCCCCTTCTCTGTGATACTTCATCTCATCATTGGAGCCAGCAGAGTTGTCCCCACCAATTTTTTCTATAACAGAAACATTTTCATTTTTATTTCATGGCACTTTTTATAATGTTTGTAATCTTTCTGGTTTCTTTAGTCATATCACCTGTATTATAATCCTGTTGTGGGCAGGGGTATAATATGTTTTAATTGACTCTGATACCTGGCTCCAAGCCAGGGACTCTCTCGCACATGGTAGGTGATTGATGGCTACTTGCTGAAAGAATACATGCATAGAGCTATTGGTTAGTACCTCACAGTAACCCATGGGCAACGCTCATTTAAATATTTAGCCCCTTGGAAAATCAGACATCATGGTAATGAGGATCAAGTCTGATGCTTAAGTGAAGAAATCTAATTTTTATTCCATAGTTGTTACTGTCCTGCAAATTACCCCTATTGTTAAATCAGCGAGGCCTCACAATGTTGGTGTGATGTTTTCTGAGGTCTTTGAGCATTTTTATGTATATACTTTACTTCCACTAACAAGGAAATTTCAGTCACTATGCTTATTTCACTTTCCATTCGACTGTGTGCTAAACCAATGAGGACAATTTATTTCAGTAACAGGTTATGAAATTCTCTTTATTAATTTATATCCCTCTTATGAAACAGTATGACATCTTTTCATTACCTCTTAAAAATAAAGTTGCTACATTGTAATAATGAGAAAACAAATCTAACATCAGAATTTTTAATATATGATATATGGGAAAATTATTCAAGTAATACTAAGAAGAACACCTTGTAATGAAAGGGCAGAAATAATGACATTTACCAGTTAGATTTTATTATTGGGTATATTTGTTAGAAATTACATAAAGCTGCAGGTAAAGGAGACCCTAATTTAGTAGCTTAATTAAATTGGGATTTTATTTTCCCCACATAACAGAAACTTTTTTTGCCTGTTGATATGGGTTCTGGGGCTCATGAGTGTTTGGGATGAGTTCTGGGATTCCCTCAGTCTTTTCATTGTGGCGATTTTGTGGTCACAAGATGAAGGTTGAAGCTCTGGTCTTCACTTTTCCATTCCAGTCAGCAATAAGGGTAAATGAATCACGTTTTTATTGCAATATTCTCTGGTGCCTTCCACTTATATCGTATTGGTCAGAACTGGATCTCACAACTATGCCCAGCTGCAAGGCAGGTTAAAAATATATATGTTTATGTTCAAAGAAATAGGCCAGTCAAAGAAAGACAAATACCATATGATTTCACTTCTGTGTGAAATCTAATGAGCAAAATAAACAAACAAACAAAATAGAAACAGACTCAATGATACAGAGTAGAGACTGACAGCTGTCAGGGGAGAAGGGCTTAGAAGGCTGGGTGATAAAGTGAAGGCATTAAGCCAAAACAAACAAACAAACAAACAAGCCAAAAACACCTTTATAGATACAGACAACAGTATAGTGATTACCAGAGGGAAAGGAGGGTAGAGAGATGTAGAAGAGGGGGTAGGGGGGTCAGTGGTGGTGGAAGGAGACTTGAGTTGGGGTGGTGAACACACAGTACAGTATACACATGATATGTTATAGAATTGTATATAATTGAAACCTATATAATTGTACTAACCAATGTCACTCCAATAAATTACGTATATATTTGCTGGATGCCAAGGGAAACGAGGGTTATGTTGATTGTGAAGAAAGGAAAAAAGGCTGCTTGGTGAAAAAGTAATAATTTTACTAAAGTAACCATTCTATCTAGGAAAGAAATAGATATTTAGGATGACATTTTGTGCCCCGTGGCCACATTCCTAATACCATCGTGAAACTTGGTGATGTTAGAGAGCATACATTTTGTGATGTACACTACAGATCTCCTTTCTCCCATGGGACTGTTGTGTGTTGGAGAGACAATGAAAAGGTTTTCATTTTTGTTCATTATCAAAGAATGTCCTCTTTATGACATGAACTTTGATAATAATTTCTTATGGAAGAAACACTAGGTCAGAATTTGCAACTGGTATACAAACTACGTTGTAAGAACAAGAAAGTGCTCTTAGCCAAAGCTAAGAACCAATACTCCATGGTTCCTTATTCTTTTCATGAGGATATTTGATTGCCTCAGTATCATGTGTTGAAAATACTGTTCTTTACCTGTTATGTTATCTTGACATTTTTGTAGAGACCAAGTGTCCTGAGATATATAAGTTTATATGTGGATCCTCCATTCTAGTCCCATGATCCATATTTCAATCCTTACGCAGTATCACACAGCACTGGTTATTATAGTTTTTAGGAAGAATTGAAAACAGAAAGTAAGAGCCTTCCAACTTTCTTCTTTTGCAAGATTGTTTGACTATTCTGGGCCTCTTTAATTTTCATGAGAATTTTAGGACCCGCTTATCAATTTCTACAGAAAAGGGAACTGAAATTTCAATTAGGATTGTGTTGAATTTGCATATCTATTAGAAGAGTATTGCCATCTTAACAATATTGTCTTCCAATCTATGAATGTCTTTTTATTTATTTAGGTCATCTTAATTTCTTTCAAAGATGTCTTTGACCTTTTCAGTTTGAAAGTCTTATATTTCTTTTGATACATTTATTTGTAAGGATTTAATTTTTGGTTGCTATTGTAAATAAAATTTTCTTAATTTCATTTATGGATTGATTATTGTTAGTGTACAGTAATTTCATTTATAGATTATTCATTGCTATTGTATAGAAATATAACGATTTTTTCTATGTCAATTTTGTATCTTACAAACTTGCTGAACTTATTAACTCCACTAGTATTTCTTTTTTTTGGGGGGGGGGTTACTTAGGATTTTCTATATTATAAAATTATGCCATTTGCAAATAAAATTTTTTTTTTTAATTTTCAATTTGGGCACCTTTTACTTCTTTTTATTTATTTTTTATCCTCACCCAAGGAAATTTTTCCATTTTTTTGTTTAGATAGAGTGGGAGAGGGAGGGGGGGAGAGAGAGAGAGAGAGAGAGAGAGAGATCGACGTGAAAGGGACACATGGCGTTGCTGCCACCCGCATGACCAACCAGGGCCGGGGACAAACTGCAACGGAGGTACGTGCCCCTAGCGGGAACCGAACCCGGGTCTCTCTGGACCGCAGGCTGACGCTCTAACCGCTGAGCCAAACCGGCCAGGGCATCTTTTACTTCTTTTTATTACCTACTTACCTTGGCAAGAATATCCACTACAGTGTTGAATGGAAATGATGAAAGTGAACATTTTAGTCTTATTCCTAATCTTAGGGGAAGTGTTTTAAGTCTTTCACCATTAAGCATAGTGTAGTGTTTTTTGTTTCTTGTTTTTTTTGTTGTTGTTGTTGTTTTTTGGAGATGCCCTTTTATCAGGTTGAAGACATTCACATCTATTCTTAGTCTGTTAAAAAAATTTTTTTTTAAATCATGAAAGAGTGCTGGATTTTGTTTAAATTTTTTTTGCATCTATTGTGATGATCTGATGATTTGGGTTTTGTCCTTTATACTGATTTTCATACACTGAATAAATCTTGCATTCCTAGAATAAAACTGAATAATTTTTTTATATTGCTAAATTTATTTTGGTAGTATTTTGTTGAGTATTTCTACATGTACAATCATAAGGAATATGAATATCAGTCTCTAGCTTTCTTATGAAATACCAAAGTAATATTGGCTTCATAAAATGAATTGAGAAATGTTTCCCCCTCTCTATTTTTTGGGAATAATTTGTGGGATTATGAGTTAATTATATTTACCCATATTGTGGAATTCATCAGTGAAGTCATTTGATCCTGGACTTTTCATTGTTGGAATTATATTTTTCATCTATCTATTTTTTATTATTGTTTTATCTCTTTATTTGTTAAAAGTCTATTCGGATTTTTTAAAATTTCTTCTTGAGCCAGTTTCAGTATTTGTATCTTTCTAGATTTTGTCATTTCATCAAGATAATCTAATATGTTGGCATACGACTGCTTATAGACTTCCTTATAATTTGTTTATTTCCATAAGATCAGTAGTAATATCTCCATTTCAGTTCTTATTTTTCTAGTTTGGGTCTTCTTTCTTTTTTCTTGACCAGTCTTGTAAAAATTTAATTAGTGGCAGCAGAGTAAAGTTTAAAAGCCTTCTTCAATATGGAGGGAAACAAAAGAAATTCATAAGATGATTAAGGTGAGTGATATAGAAGAAAAATAAAATATTTAAAATAGTTATTTGGGTCTGGCTGGTGTGGCTGAGTGGTTGCGCATCAACCCATGCACCAAGAGGTCACCAGTTCTATTCCTGGTCAGGACACATGCCCAGGTTGTGGGCCCGGTCCCCAGTGGGGGGCATGCAGGAGGCGGCCATTTGATGTTCTCTCTCCTCAATGTTTCTCTCCATCTCTCCCTCTCACTTCCTCTCTCTCTTAAATCAATAAAAAAAATAACATAGTTATTTGGTCTTCTAAAAATAAGATTATATAAATAAAGCACTGACCTTAAACATGAGAAACTTATCTGATATAAAGAGTAAGTGACATTACAAATTTAAAATGAGTACCTGTAACAGGCAGCTTCAATGGAAAAAAAGCATCCAAATATATCAATAAATATTTATTGCATTTCTACTATGTGACAAGTACTTACCTTATATGTCAAACATAAATTGATTTACATTTCCCTTATTCTTCACAATTATATTATGAACTAAAACTTATTTTGGTTTCTATTTGAGTGATGAAAAAATAGATTCTAAATGAAATCTAAAAAAAGTCAACTCATGCTGACTATAGAATTGTGGTTTCCAGGGACCGGGCAGTGATGGGAATGGGGAGGTGTTGGTCAAAGGGTACACACTTCCAGTTTTAAGGTTAATTAATTCTGGTATTCCAATAAACATTATGATACTATCGTTTTTATTTTATTTAATTTTTATTTTTTTTTATCCTCATGCGAGGACATTTTTCCATTTTTTATTCAGATAAAGTGGGAAGGAGAGAGAGAGAGAGAGAGAGAGAGAGAGAGAGAGAGAGAGAGAGAGAGAGAAACATCGATGTGAAAGGGACAAACTGAATGTTTGCCTCCCGCACAACCTAACCAGGAAACAGGGCCGGGGACAAACTGCAACCGAGGTACATGCCCTTAGCAGGAACCGAACCTGGGTCTCTCTGGACCGGAGGCCGACACTCTAACCGCTGGAACCAAACAGGCCAGGGCTATTTTATTTTATTTTTAAAGAAAATGAAGTTCTGGAGAGATTAAGGAAATTTTACTCGGGTCAGAGAGTTGCTATGAAGCAGGGCCAGGATTTTAATCCATGGATATCTTTCTCTGTTGCTCTTGCTCTGCATCATGCATCCTTCCACTTGTGGTTTTTCTTGGACATGTTCTGTGTTCACAGGCACAGCATGTTAAGGGTACAGCTCAGAAATATTGCAAGTTTCATTCCAGACTACAATAATGAAGCAAATATCACAAAAAAGTGAGTCACAATATATCTTAGCTAGTGGAGGGTCCTGCCTTCTGTTTGTAAAAAATACACCTGAGCCCTGGCCGGTTTTGCTCAGTGGTTAGAGCATCGGCTTGCGGTCCCAAGAGACCCGGGTTTGGTTCCCGGTAAGGGCACTTACCTCGGTGGTAGTTTGTCCCTGGCCCCGGTTGAGGTCGTGCGGGTGGCAGCCAGTCAATGTGTCTCTCTCATGTCAATGTTTCTCTCTCTCTCTTCTTCCCTCTCTGTCCCTCATGCTCTATCTGAAGATGAATGCAAAAATGTCCTCGGGTGAGGATAAAAAAAAATACACCTGAGGAAGCACAATAAAGGGAAGTGTAATAAAATAAGGTATGTCTGCATTGATTTGATTTTTGATTAAAAAATAAGATTTTAGCCTGGCCAGTGTAACTCAGTGGTTGAGCATCAACCCATGCCTCACGAGGTGACCGGTTCGATTCCCAGTTAGGGCATACGCCCAGATGCCCAGGTTGTAGGCCTGGTCCCCAGTGGGGGGCATGCAGAAGGCAACCAATCAATGGTCTCTCTCATCAATGTTTCTATCTCTCTCCCCCTCCCTTCCTCTCTCTGTAAAATCAATAAAGAAAAAATATGGAACAAAATAAGATTATATATATATGTTGAATTATTCAACAAGCTGACAGAGTTTACTAGAAGTATTTGGAATTGATTTTTGATTATATATAATCATAAAATTATATCAATTGATTTTAATAAAAATCAATTGATATTTTTTCTTCTGTAACTTAATGTAAGTCTAAGATGCTCAACTGAATATATATAATTTGTACTGTTGTTCCATGTTCAAAATGAGAACACTACATCTACTAAGGATGTGCACTGCTTCCTGTCACTCGGTTTGTGCAGCTAACCTCATAATGCAGCACATGCATGTGACAGTTTGGACCTGAGCTAGAACTTGACTGAATGAGACAAATATTGCATATGCAGAAACCCGACTCAGCAGCTGGTGCCTTTCATATCCTTGTCTAGCAACTTTCCAAACACTAGTTTGCATCTTAATGAGATTAGATGTATAACTTCTCAGGAAGTGGCTACAGCATAGTAAGGTCAAATAAGCAAAACACCGTATGAATTGCTGGAGAAAAGTCTGGTGACAGGAACAGACATTGATTGTTTGACATCAGATGCTGAGGAGGTGGTGTAGCTGTGCAGTGGGCCTGGGCGGAAGTTACAGAAAACATTGGAGCATGGTTTTGGAACATCGCCTTTAAGTGTTCTTTCCTTCAAATGGCATGACTTTTCCATTTAATTGCGGGTTTGAGTTTAATTGTGGAGATTCATTGTGTTATTGAGAATGTTGAATTTGGGGCTGGAATTTGTGGGTGTGATTTGTGGATCAGTCCTCAGCAGCTGTGTGTCTTACCCTCTCTGTGACTTGGTTTTCTCGTTTACAAAGGGTTGCCTTGGTGCTTAAGTAAGCTCACCCTGGAAAGGAGTTAGAATAGCAACTGGTGCTGAGGACCATTGCAATAATGTTCATGGTATTTCTGTGACTGTCCCAAATCTGGATGTTTTTTTAAGCCACTTGCCAACAATGTCCCACAAGGTATTAGCTATTTGAGTTAAGGTATTTATACTTAAGGGTATTAACATTTCCTTAAGGTTAGAAAACCTTCAAAGTCCAAAGAACAGCACATCTAACTGTGAAATTTCAGGAGAGGAAGAGTGCCTATCACAGTGGTTTGTGGGCCTGGCAGCCCTCAAATTACTGTGTGTGGACAAGTGTTTTCTCCATCTGGCTGTAGTGGAGGCCAGAACAAGGAATCAAGAGAGCAAACAAGACCTAAACTCATGGGAAGAAATGGGCACAGGCTGAAGAAAGAACAGAGGGAGAGGCTCACGACAGTGTGGCTATCTTTTGTATACTTGGGTAGCTTAATGGAATAAAGTTGTGACATTCTTCAGATGCTATTGAAATGACCTTGATTTGTGGTTTCACTTGGCTCCTGCACAATTCTACTTGAAAACGTGGCAATGAATGACAGGTGGGCTTAGTCTGTTTACAGTGCAGACATTTGATGAAATTATCTGAATGAGAGAAGTGTGCATGCAGATTATGAACCTCAATGACCTTCTCCAATAATTTTATACTTACAAGGGAGCTACATTAACCCTTGTGAATAGCCAACCAAGTAAACCATGAAACAATTTTAAAAAAATGGTAGAAATTTTATTTCTCGCATATGTCTAAGATTACACATTTGTCTCTGAATTGAATGAATAAAAAAAAAAAAAAAAAGGAAAGAAAGAAGGAAAGCGAGAGAGAAAGGAGGAAGGGAGGAGGAAGTAAAGGCAAGAAAAACTGTGGAGAGGCAAAAGTTCTTGAAATAAAACAATAAAGTTAAAACATTAGCAGAGTGGGGGTGTTACTACACTCTCAAGCTCTGTATGGGGAGCAGTTACTTAACCTGATGAAATGACTATAGTTGGAGGATCAGAGAGGTGAAATCTTGACTGCTGTTCTTTGGCCCATAGATGTTAAAGGTTATGATCTCTTCCTTTGAGTTATTTCCTGACATTTTCTCCTGATATATAAGCCATTCTGTTCAAGGCACTTTCTGTGGGTTCCCTCTTAAAGGATTCTTAGGAACCTGCACTGACTCTCTGTTTCTTCCCTGCTTCCCCTGATGAAACCTTTTCTTGAAATCCTAAAAGATACAAGTTGGGGTGCGAACCTCCAACAGTGGTGACTGCCAGGCCATTTATTCCAGTGTTTCAAGAGGCTGGAGTAAGCCTGTCAGTGTTGTAAAGACTACCCGTTAAACAGTGCTCCTAATTAGCTTACTGACTATTCGGAGAAAGTTCTCTTGGTCTTTCTGTGCCTGGTGCTTATTGAGTGAGCTATTGCTGAATGAAACAAGTGTGTTCTTTATCGTGATGAGGTCATTTTTATGCTTATTGGTCTATAAAACAAGCTATTTCTTAAAGACTAAAGGGTTTGAGGGAGGGGGCAAAGATAATGAGTTATAGAAAGGAACAAAAGAAGCTTGTCTCTGCATGTGTCCAGGTATTTTATTAAAAGTTTTAGTGGCTGCTCCAAGAGCAAGGTGTCTGTGCCTTTAATCATTTTCATTTTAAAAACAGAGCCTTATATTTCCCCATCTTCAGCTGTCCCAGAGGGCAGCTAGGCCAACTTGAACAACATCAATTTCTCTTTATGACAAGACTAGTGCTTCCCCAGGTCTTCAGAACTGCCTAAAATGTCTGGGAAAGTAGATTATGAAGAGGATATTAGAATTGTAAACAAGAACAATTTTGTAATAAAAACCATATATTTTCTCCATTGGACTTTGGGCTTAATACTGCGGCAGCAAAAGTGTCACGAGTCATAATTTGTTGATGGCTACTGAGCATTAGTTACAGTCAGCGCGCGTGCAGAAAGGGCAAGTCCTCCTGGCATCCCATTAAAGCCGATCTCGGATGGGTAATTGTGATTTCATTCTTCCAATGCATCTCTTCCATTTGAGTTTGCCTTGTGGAACCTGATGAAAAGAACTCGTGTGTTATAACTTCCCAGGCTGCTCACACAGGCGTGTGCCCTGATGCAGAGGTATTTTGCACAAGTTTAAAGGATTGATTAATAGTGGATGTGAAGGGATTACCGTGCGAAAAGTTAAAGGAGACACACGTCTAACCCTGGAGTACCTTCAAAAGCCTTAGAAAGGATCTTGATTGGATCCTTGAAAAAAAGGAGCGTTTCCCTCCCTGCTCTGTGTTTCTTCAGCGGTATATCCCCGCCTCTGTCTATCTATTCATCCTTCCTGCTGACAGGGTTTATGAGTCTGATACAATGAACTCAGAAACAGTAGATTTTCCCCCAAGAAACAGAGTGTTCTTCTTTGTCTGCAAGGAATGTGGAAGCTGAGTGTGAAATGCAAGCATTATTCTCTGTTAATATCATAAAAAGCACTATCTTCTTGTCTTAAGGAGCATGTCAGCCGGGAAAGTTCACACTGTGCTTAACCTTTTGTCTTTCCCTCATCCTTTGTTGTCCTGATTCACACAGAAGGACCCTGAGCACATCATCCTAAAAACATAACAATTGCCAATGACACGGTTTCTGTTTGCATTTCATATCTGCTTTTATTACACTCGGTGGCCCATGTTCCATAATCTATTTCCTGAATTTAGTTTTGCCAGTGAAACAAAGATTCACAAAGCCCCTCGATGTCTACTGAGGTCTTTTCCCATTGAAGGTAATAAAGACCGTATTTATGTTTTCAATTAGCCAAAACTTCTTTGCACATCGGTGTGGTGATCAGGATTGGCACCAGCATAACAGCGTATGTTTGAAAAAAGACAGTAGTTGTTCTGACAAACACTGGCATGAGATCCCAAATATTTTAATTTTGAAGCGAAGAAAGAAGGCACATGATTTTATGAAATCTTTTAAATATTACAATTTAAAAAATAAGGGCAGAAACCTCTCATCTGCATTTGTTAACATCTAATTCCATTCCCCCCATCCAGGATGTGCAGGTAGTAAGCTTCATTCCTGTAGGGGGATCAGGTTAATGTGGGGGCCTTTTAGATGTGCTGGGGCAGTGGGACCCAATTCTGAGACAGATCCCACTCGGGCTTGCTACACCATGAAAGACAAAAATGAGCACTATTCCATTATTTAGCCTCCTGTCCAGAGGTTGAGGACACACACAAAAATTTCCTTGTGTAGATTTAGCCTAAGAGAGCAGAGATAACCACCCTACCCTTCTGTGTCTAATCAGGTGTGAACGGGGCCAGAAATAATGAGTATTGCATTGTATTCTTCATGTAAAAGCTGGAGAAACAAAATGTCCTGGACACTGGCAGTGATTCCAGTCATTTTCAAATGAAAAGGTCTGTTTGTTTCCAAATCACAGCAGCCACTGGAATGCATACGTTTATGGCTCAGAAGTCCTCCTTTGGTGAAGTAAAATTACCTCTCAGTAATGTAGTCGCCAGGCTTCATCCTGCTTGCTGGTCAGAGCTATCAGATAGCTTGCAGCTGCAGGCTGAAGCCCGGCCATTTTTTTCCCCAGGACAGGCAGTTAGCTAGTAGAGCCATCAGGACGGCATCTGTCATCCCGCTAGGCCCAAATTGTTTTCTATGATGGATGTCACAGTCTGTATGATCAAAATAGAAGCCCTGCTGCTTTTAATTGCAAAATCGGACTACTTGCACATTTGTTATTATGCCGAGGTTATTACCTCACACAAAATGAATTAACAGGTGAAAATAATTGATGAGAGGAGTCTAGGGATTTTTAGCCTCTTCAAAGAGACTTTGTAATTATGGCATAATGAATGTTCTGAGACATATCTGTGGGGGGCAGCATGAGACCACCAAAGATCTCTTCAGATTGATGATAAATTCTACTGAATTCTACGGTAATACTGCTTAAATTTACTTAGCAATTAGTTTAATAGGCCTACATGATTCATGATAACATACTGAGAATTTTTAAATAAGTTTGTTCCATCCGTCTACAAATTAAGCTACTTACCTCCACTTTCCTCCCCAGGTGAAGGAAAATGTGAACCAATCAGACTTTCTCAAACAAAGATGATGGAGGGTAGGGGTATGCGTTTCAGAAATACCGACTGAATGCTGTTGGCCCCTCAGATCATTTCTCTGCCCCTCTCCCAGTAGCTTGTGAAAGGAGCCTCCCCAAATTTTGTCCAAATATAGTTTTCAGAGTTTCAAACACATAGAGACTCTGCATTTGTCCTGCAAAGTAAATCATTTAAACATTTTGCAAGCTGAAGGAATTGCTCTTGGCTTTCTGACCACTCTTCCATTCAGACTTGGTCCTACTTCAGATTCATTCAGCCTCTGGATGCAGCCGGAGTGGTGGAGTCCAGCCATCCACCCTTCCTCGGGACATCCTACAACTACTCAGGGGGTGTCCCTGTTTCCCAGACCACAGGAGGCATTTCCCTGACTCACCCAGGGCAGCCAACAGGCTGGGTTTATGCTTTTAATGTGTACCTAAGTAGGTACAGACAGCAGTTGTAAGATGGACAGCCTAAAAGTTGCAAGGACAGCAAAATATTATTAAATACTAGAGGGGACTTTTTAAGGAAAAGAAAAACAAACAAACCAAAAAACTATACACGAACATTTCATGAGCAAATTTCTGTACATAACCATATATTATCCAAATACTATGTGATTGCAATTCCTCAGGTAATTCTTCCACTAGCAAGAGGCAGCAAGAAAACCTCGAGGTGAAGATAAGCTTTAGTTACAAATCAAGGAGAGAAAAGGAAATGGAAAACAGAACTGTAAGTGTAGAGAAATTTTAAACTCAATAAAAAGGTCACATGTTTAAAAACATCTGTATTCATTTTTTTAAATGACAGGGAGCTTTATCACAGATTCAAACTAGATTGATTAATCGATATTTCTAGAAGACATGCATTATTTACCATTGTTCTTGTGCCTTTTGTCACACACACACACACACACACACACACACACACACTTTCTTGCCCCAAAGTCAGTAGCATTTTTGTAAAGCATCTCTTCTATTTGACATAGTTTTTATATGTCTTTGTTGTTATTCTTGTTATAAATTTAAGTGAAATGCATATTCGAGGCATGCAGTTGATATTGAGGTAACTCTTTGTTCATTATGTATATCACGTTATATATAATACAAAAATGTAATAATATATATATATTTTTATTTTCAGACTTACTATTAGCGTTTCTCATTTAAGAGTATATAATATAAAAGAGGCTCAATAACAGGAAGAAAAATACATGGCAAGAAAATATAGTAAATGCAAGGCAGGCCGGCCATAGATGCCCCACATTGAAACAGACTGTTCTAACTCACATCAGACTGCCTGTCACTTGCAGACGCATTTTTCATAAACCTTCACATGCCTGCATTTATCTTCAGTATAAACCCAAAGATGAATTCTCCGAAGACATTAA
This sequence comes from Molossus molossus, assembly GCF_014108415.1. Classification (NCBI taxonomy): domain Eukaryota; kingdom Metazoa; phylum Chordata; class Mammalia; order Chiroptera; family Molossidae; genus Molossus; species Molossus molossus. Next base: position 32,789,818 of record NW_023425351.1, on the reverse strand, counting down.
CAATAGATAAATGCTTTTTAAACAAAATAGTGCATTTGAAAATCTGTTACAAAGGTAGGAGGGTGTTATACACTCAGACTTCAATTGTGTTAGAAGCTATAGCACCAATGTGTAATATTACTTTATTGTGGTCTTAACTGTACTTCAGAAGTTAATGCTATAAAACTTTGATGCCTGTTTCATTTAAATTATATTGGGTCATTGTTATGAAACACCATGGAAAACACTCATGGGATTCCAACTTGAACAGAAAAACAGAGCAGGTGAAAAAGTGAATTTCTAAAAAAAAAAAATGCTTTTAATGAAGCTTAGATGCAATTTTTGAAATGTGAATACTAAAGACAGTTCAAAATGATGCTCATAACACCAACCAAAGAGCAATAGATTACACAATTTAAATCTCACAGTAAGCTATACACACACAAATAGATGTGTCTTATCTAGAAATGAAGAACAGAGGGATTGAGTGTGCCTATGATGGCTTTGTGACAGACAGCACATACACAGAGAGCCGCATACCCGACTCTCCAGCAGGATCAGCTGCTTTTTTCTTGTCTCTTCTTTCTTTTGTATATAATATGTACAGAAGTACAAATGTTTAGACGGCGTCTTGTGACTGCCAACAAAGAGCATGCAATGCAGTGTGTATGTTTACCAAAGAAATTGTGTTTTAGATGAGAAAATCTCATGTTCTTTTTAACGACTCTAGACTGTGAAGTGGTGAGTTTTTGTTTTATTCATGGGACACTGAAATACTTCTTGTGTGTCGTAGGGGATGGTGAGCTCATGGAGTCTGAATCACTGGCTTACCAGACAGATCCCATTTCCAGGAAAAGAAGATTTTGTTGATAATTTAATGAGAATGCAAATAATTCCTTCATAATGCTAGAATTTGGGGAGTATCCGTCTGCCTCTAGTATGCTCTGTGTAATTAAATGGAATTGGATTTTGGACTTGGTTTTATGTAGACGGCGCTGGTTTCTGAGTAATACCCCATTTGAACACCTCGCTCTGATGTATTGCATTCATAGATCATCAGAAGCAGTTGTCATTCCAATGATGAATTAGTGTAATGCATGAGAATGAGACTCTCTGATGATGTATTCAGTCCTCAAAGATGGCAGTGTCCAGAGAAGAAATGGGTCCAGTCAGGAAGCCATTAGAATTACAGGATGAAGTCAGTCAGCTCGAAGCCCTTTTCCAAGCTTGTTCAGGGGGCTAAGTTCATGTATTGGTGCCAAAGCCACTTTTAGGAACCTTTTCCTGGGGCAATGATAAGAGTGCTCTTTTTCCACTTCAAAATAATTACCACCAGTGAACTGCAAGCTACTATGCATACTTGTCTGGTTACCATTCAGTATTTTAGTGCATGTCAATGTCTATATTGGCAGAAAGCATTGTGTATTGTTAGTGCTAGCTTGTGTAGGGAAAAAAAAATCTGTCTGAAGCAGGATTTTCTGGGATGATACTCAAAGATACTATCGTAACAGCAGTTTTCCAAAAGATAGTTTCTGCCAAAGGGGAAGCTTTGGCTGGTAAGTGTCTCCATGCCACCAATCCTGGGCACAGCCTCTGGTATTAGCTAGAAAGGCAGATATTTTAAGTACAACATTAAACTTGGGTCTGACTGTCATACATTTTCTGCTAATAGAGCTTGCAACACCTACTATAAATGTAGATGAATTAGAGACTCCCAGTGACCTCCATCTACCTCCTGCTGGGCTTTTTCTAAAAGGGTAAAAGAGAGACTTGTAAATGTTTATAACATGGGGCTAAAAAGGCTTTTTTATGCAATGGAATAGCAGTTACTGTTCACCTTCTTACAGCAGCTGATTGCATCATAAATAAAACAGTAGGGCCAGGCTAGTCATCCCAGCTGTGGGAGGGATGCATTCAGATAGCAGCCAGAGGCATTGGGGAGGGGCAGAAGTTTCTTCCAGGATCTGGGCTGGTAACACCGGGTTGCTGTAGTGTGCGCATGCGCGTGCCTGCAGTTTGTGAAGAGGAAGTGGTGGAGGAAACAGAAAAACCAGAGATGCTGAAGCCAGGCTTGCTCCCATTTTCTTCTCCAGGCTGGTCGGGGCTTTCTTAGATGGTATTAAAGAACCAAGTTCAGAGCAGGAGACTATATTTAGAGGGAAAACAGGGGACGTTCTTTTTATTAACTGGCTTTTCTACTTTCCCATATCTGATCATTTCTTAAATTTGAGAAGAGAAATCGCTGTATGAGTTATGAATAATAAGTAGAAAACCTTTCAGCTGACTTCTTTAACCACCACGGTTTTGTCTAAAGCTTTAGAAAATGTTACAGAAAATGTGCTGCCTATTTTACATTGACAAGAAAAATTATTGTGAAAACCTTAATGCACCAAACCCTTTTTAAGAGTGGTTGTTTTATGTAATGCCCATTAAAGTATGTGTTTTCCACAATGCCCATTGGTTTTCTAAGCTATTGAGCCCTAATACTCACTTATACATTAGATTTGTTAGTAACACTGCTAAATACTAAATGATAATTATATGATATACGTATCTTAACATCTAGGAACTGAGGCTATGGATATAGACCAGAATCTGAGAATGAACAAGATGTCAGGTACATTTTTAAAATATATTTTTGTAGCTCCATAAAACACCAAAATAAATAAATCATGAACATAAACTCTAAATTGTTATACTCTAGCTAGCCCACAATTATTTTAATGTGACATAAAAATGATCTTTCACATTAAATGGTATACTTTTGTTATATATTTAAAGGTACATATGTATTCTTAGTTTTGCCTCAAACATATTTACATAAAACAGGTTTAATTTTTTGTCTAGAGAGTTTAAAAAGTCTTTACATTGAAAATGTCCATGATTATTTCAGTAAATATTTGCTGTAGACTTACGCATTATTAAGGAATGTGTATTACCATGTTTGCACACAGTTAAGCAACAGTGCTAACAATATCTAAAAGAGAACCCTTGAGATTTTCTTTGCTTTAGGTAGTAGAAACAACTGAGATGCTGCCCTAGACCTCCTTTTCCCTCCCCCTCTCCTTTCTTCTTTCCCTCCCCTCCCTCTATCCTCCCCTTCCTTCCTTCCTTCCTTCCTTCCTTCCTTCCTTCCTTCCTTCCTTCCTTCCTTCCTTCCTTCCTTCCTTCCTTCCTTCGGTTACATGGACAGTGGTAGAGGAGGAAGGTTACAGATACAGGGAGATAGTGTCGCTTTCAAATTGTGATGACCATGAAATAATTATTTACCTAAAAATGTGTAATATTTCTAAATTTACACATAATTGCAAAGGTATGTTATTGATATTTCCCTAGGATAATAGGCATTTTTTTCTATATACAGACATAATTGTTGGGAATGAGTAGCAAGGACATAACTAACTATAGAATCCCTCCCTTCCCTTCCCTTTCCCTCTCCCTCTTCTAGTCTCCTATAGGAAACAGTCTAGGTTCCCCTTGCAAGTGATGAAAATTTCCCTCATCACTTTTCACTTTTCTCCATCATTTCAAGATGTTTGGTCATCTCATTCTGGAAATAATTGGTTCTTTTGCTTTTTACACGAGAAGTTTTTGTTCCCATTACTAGCCTTCACCTTTTACAGACATAAAAACCTGATTGTGCACTGTGGAACAAATAATATATGAAATTATCAAGTGCAAAATTAGCATTAAAAAATCATAAGACAACAAACAATAGGGCTTTTATGTGATTTTTGCAATTGTGTGCAACTCATGACTCTGGCAATAATGGTTTGTGCTTCATTAACATACAAAATAGTTTTATAGACTAACTCACACACAAAAGAAATCGTTTTTGATGAGAACCCCACTTTGTTTAATGTTAGACGCCATTGTATTTATTTTCCTGATATAACGGTTTTAATTAGTACCTAGCACTCATCCTGACTTTTTCAGCTTGATCACTCTGAAGTGATAGTGGAGTCACAGTTCCATGTCTTCTTTGTCAACACCTGTCAAAATATAGCTAAGCCTTAGGAGTTGTGATCTAAATACTGAAGAGAAAAAAAAATTAATAGTCCAGAACAGTGTATCTCTAGATAATTAAAAAAAATAAAATGGCACGTTAGCCCTTGCTTAAAAACAAAATAGTATTCATGCCACCCCATTAATGCAGACTTTACAAAACTGGATTTGTCCTAACAATTTCTTAGCACTGTTTTTATCCTCTGATTTTTATACAGTTGCCTGACTCATTTGATTTTACTTTTGGTAGCCCAAGTAGATACTAGTAACATTTTAAATGAATTCATCTCTACATGCACTTATTCTAAAGGTGATGAGCAATTTATCTTAAAAGCATGAACAACATCTTTTTAGCTGCACTGAAGAGGTGACTCTGTTAGGCAAAGACTTTGTGAACCTGTCATGTAGAGTCCAATTTCACTCCAATGTGGACAGAACACAGGTCTTCCTTTGGGGCTTGTCTTCCGTTAAGAGAGAGTGCAGATTCAAAAAATGAGAGCAGATTCCCCAAATGTCCTAGAATTCCATGTCCTTCCCCTCACAGGACTAACTCTAAAAGGCTATAGTTTGGAGAAGGTTGAGTTTATCATGAAATACTGCCATTCATGGGCCCTGACCCCCCAAACATATCAAACATAAAACCTATTACTTTTGGGAAAATGACAAAATGTAGACTGATTTAAATCCTTTATTCCTAATTGGGTTCATAAGGAATTGTGAGACCACTGGTTTTTTTTTTTTTTTTTTTTTTTTTTGGTACCAGATTGATGTCCCCCACCCACTACACAAATTTCTAAGATAGTTTATATTGTATGTAACTTAGGTTTTGTTTAATATGTTTATAAATTTACTAATTTTCCCAAACTGATTCATTAAATTAGTACTATTTTTTTTTCCAAATCTTTATTGTTGGATGTAGAATGTATTACAGATGTTCCACATTTTTCCCCTATTGACCCCCTCCTCCCCACTCCTGCCCCCTTCCCACCTTTTTCCACACTATTGTCTGTGTCCATTGGTTATGTATATAAGTTCTTTGGTTTATTTCTTCCCACCCCCCCAACCCCTTTCCCTTTGAGGTTTGTCAGTCTAGCAATGAATTTGTGCTTCTTAATCCCTTCACCTTTTTCACCCATTTCCCCAACCCCCCTCCCAACTGGCAACCAACAAAATGTTCTCTGTATCTATGAGAATGTTTCTGTTCTTCCTGTTCATTTTGTTTGTAGATTCCATTGTTGATAGATATGTATTCATTGCCATTTTGTTTGTTCATACATTTTATCTTTTTCTTCAAAAAGACCCTTCATCATTTCATATAATAACGGTTTGGTAGTAATGAACTCCTTTAACTTTTTCTTGTCTGGGAAAGTTTTTATATGTCCATCAATTCTAAATGACAGCTTTGCAGGATAGAGTAATCTTGGTTGTAGGTTTTTGGTTTTCATCACTCTGAATATTTCTTGCCACTTCCTTCTGGCCTGCAAAGTTTCTTTTGAGAAATCAGCTGACAGCCTTATGGGAACTCCCTTGTAGGTAACTAGCTGCCTTTCTCTTGCTGCTTTTAAGATTCTCTCTTTGTCTTGAACCTTTTGCATTTTGATGATGATGTGTCTTGGTGTGGGCCTCTTGGGGTTCCTCTTGTTTGGGACTCTCTGTGCTTCCTGGACTTGTATGTCTGTTTCCTTCACCAAGTTAGGAAAGTTTTCTGTCATTATTGTTTCAAACAGGTTTTCGATTTCTTGTTCTTGCTCTTGTCCTTCTGGCACCCCCAAGATGCGAATGTTGGCACACTTGAAAATTTTTTTTTTACAATTACAGCTGACAAAAAATATTACATTAGTTTCAGGTATACAATATAGTGATTAGACATTTATATAATTTATAAAATGATACCTGGATAAGTTTAGTACCCATCTGATACCATATATAATTATTAAAATATTATTGACTACAGTCCTTATGCTGTACTTTACATCCCTGAAACTGCTTTTGTAATTGGCACTTTGTTCATCTCAATTTCTTTCCCTTTTTCACCCATCCATTAACCTTTCTCTCATCTAGCAACTACCAAAATGTTCTCTGTAACTATGAGATTATTTCTCTTTTGTTTATTTATTGTGTTTTTTAAATTCAACATATAAGTAAAATTGTATGGTATTTGTCTTTCTCTGTCTGACTTATTTCACTTAACATAACATCTTCTAGGTCCACCTACATTGTCACAAATGGCAAGATTTCATTTTTATGGCTTAGAAATACTCCATTGTATATGTGTTCTCCATATTCTTTTTATTTTATGGTTAATCCTCACCTAAGGATATTTTTGTGGTTAATCCTCATCTGAGGATATTTTTCCACTAATGTTTTAGATAGGGTGGAGTGAAGGGAGGGAGGGAGGGAGAGAGAGAGAGAGAGAGAGAGAGAGAGAGAGAGAGAGAGAAATACATTGATTGGCTACCTCCCACACAACCCAGGTATGTGCCCTTAATCTGAAATAGAACCCACGACTCTTCAGTCCATTGGCGGATACTCTAGCCACTGAGAAAAAACAGCCAGAGCTGTACTCCATATTCTTTATCCACTCTTCTATCAATTGGCAATTAAGTTGCTTTCGTACCCTGGCCATTATAAATAATGCAGCATTGAATATAGTGTTATATTTGTCTTTTGAATTGATGGTTTAAGTTTCTGGAAGAATGCCTAGAAGTAGAACTACTGCATCACATGGAAGTTCATTGTTTAATTGTTTGAGAAAGCTACATATTGTTTTCCGTAGTGGTTGCACCAATTAGTAATCCCACCAACAGTGCCCAATGGTTCCATTTCCTCTACATTCTCTCCAACACCTGTTGTTTGTTGTAATCTTTCTAATTTAGATGAGGTTGACCAGTTGACCAGATGATGTAATAGATTTAGAAAAATATTTTCTAGAGCACCATTGTTTCATTTTGCTTCTCATTAAAACCCAACAGAAACAGCTTATATTAATGTTATATAATATTTTAATAATCGAAAATAAAATAAATGTAAAGTGACTAAGTTATTAGCCACATAATTCTGAGTCACTTAAACTCTTGCATTCTGAATCAACTAAGATAAAATATTTCTAAAATTATATGATAATATGTGTGAGTCTTAAACACATCCTCTTCCCTATGTTCTGGAATAATTTGAATTTAAGGAGCCTTGAGTAAGGCTTTCACATAAAAGAATTGCTTGTCCCTTTTTCCTTTAAAATCTAATAAGAAAATTTTTCTTCTAATTTAGTTTGTACTAAATTAAATTCCAATCGTTCCATGTTAGTGCCTTATACTACAAACCTACTCTTTCTCATTCACCACCTTAAATTCATCTCTAACTTTCTAATTTTTATACTTGAAATGATACGTGACAAAAACAAAATTTCTCATCTCCCCTTTTACTATTTAGACACACATAACTATTAAAATTTTTCTAAAGGCTTATAATATTTACTACAAAGAACTTAAAATCACCAAATAAAACAAATTGTGTTGGATAATCCATTTTGGAGGGAAAATTGGTGACCTAAAAATGTGATGATCATTAACACATGAATAACAGAATCCATAGATCAGAAAGTCAGAAGGGAAAATCTTCTATGTACCTCCCAGACAAGATGATTATAGACTCTCTAGCTCCTTGGATAGAGAGTTATTAAACTTCTATTTGAAAATATCCAATAGGTGGAAACTCATCATCTTACTCTATAGGATCATTTCATAGTTTTTATCTTAAGAAATGGTTTCAAAGTTTGCTCTTCATCATTTTCTTCTGCATGCTCTATAGCTTGACAATTACTCTCTTAACATGTGGCATTCAAAATCTTTCTCTCTTTCTTGTCCTCTATTTTTTTTTTTTTTTTTTTTTTATCATTGGTCTATTTTTATCTATCTATCTGGTTTTAAAATGCTTACCATAGTCAGTAAGAAAAGTTCTGGATCGAGAGTGCTACATTAATTAATATTCTTGACCACAAAGTAACTCATAAGTCACTAATGGAAAAGGTAAGTAATTACATGTGTTGTTTAATTATAATTGTGAGCAATAGCCTGTTGAATAAATTTTAAAAATTTAAAAAGTAAAGACCTGCTTTAATGAGAGTGGAAAGGAAGTCGAGGGAACTTTGCCTTAAGGAGAAAAATGACTATAAAATAATTTAAAGACTGAATAAAACTAAAATGTTTAGTAGGTAGAACTATGTATTGAAACTTTGATATTATAACAAAGAAAGGCTGACTTGGGCCCACTAGCTCTTGTATATGTAAAGTAATCAATCACTATCAAACAAGGGCCTCATGTTGCCTCTACTTACATTTTTATAGTGACTAAATTTTGAGTCATGACAGAATAGACCTAGATCCAGTCCACAGAAGTCCCAGGGAATTCACTTTTATTGCCCGGCTGCTTGGTGGTTGAGCATCGAACCATGCACCAAGATGTTCCTGGTTCCATTCCCTGGTCAGGACACATGCCCAGGTTGGGGGCTCAATCCCCAGCAGGGGTGGCCAGGAAGCAGCCGATGATGTTGATGTCTCTCTCATGGATGTGTCTATCTCTTCATCCCTTCCTCTCTTTCTAAAATCAATACAAAACATTTAAAAAAAGAATTCACTTTAAATTTGAGCAACTATCTTACATGTTTTGAATAGCTCATTAAATGTAATCACAGAATTCTGCGTTGACTATGAGAGATTCACTTCAAACTTCCATAGAATTAAATTTATTTGGGGTTTCAACCTCCTTTGCACCCTACCCACTGTATAACTCTTTCCCCAATCTAGCTCATTCCTCGTTAGATGCTCTGCATTTTTCAGAATCATTAAATGCAAAGAATAACTACAGTGTTACTCTAAGCATTTTAAATTGTAGCTGCTTTTTTAAAGAGTAGATTACACTTCAATTACTAATAACATTTTCTTTTCTAATTTTTTGTCCCAATTACACCACATGGTGATATATTCAGAGTAGTTTTGATGATAAGAAGGAGGAATCATAGTCAACTTAGTCCTCTCAGTGGCCCACTGACAAATATAATGACATTCAAACACCCTTCTATTCTTCATTCCAGCAATGCTCAGACCTCATCATCAGCTCAATCTGAGCAATGTGTGTGTTTGGGGAGGGGAGATGGTTTTGCAACCGGGAAAATAATCAAAGCAGAGGAATGAATACCACCATCTGTATGGAAATTGGTAAACTGCAAATTGGTCCCCTAACTGGGATTAGGGAGAATACATGTTTTCCCCAGCCCTGCTTCTTTCCCAGAATTTCACATACATCAATAACAATGGCTTTTACTTCCTTCAGTTGAAGACAGAGAGAGAGATGCTTTAAAGTTGTCAATGTCAGGGAGGGTTTGTCCTGCATAGTTATAAGCCCATTATTTAAAAGAACAAAATGAAGGCTCGTTTCCTACAGTGAATTTAATACTTTTCTGCTCTGTGTTATGATGACAGTACTGAAAAGTAGAGTCAGAAAAAAACAAACAAAAAAACCCCAAAAAGATAGATAAAAAAAACGCAGGAAAACATAGGAATGCATTTTTTTAAAAAAAACTAGTATAACTCTTTTAGGTATGATAAATGCTGGAATATTTACCTACTAATGCAACCTTTAAAAGCACTGTTAAAGCCAAAGAGAATTTGATCATCTTTTCTTTCATTTTACTATTAATTACTATTTAAATAAAAAATTTTCTTGGGGTTTCTCAGGAGCCTAGTGTAATGAAATAGGGTACAGTGTGAGCACTGACATTAGTGTACTCCCAATATACCATTGTTAAAAAATCTATATGCTATGAAAAGATGACCTGAAGAGAAGCAAGTAAAAGTAGATGATCTAGCTGGAATGATCCGTCCTTTATTACTTACATAAACTGGAGGCACTGAATTTTTTTAGAGTTTGTAAAGCTCTACAATCTTCAAACTGTCTCTAACTGGGGAAGAGTGCAGAACAAAATATATATAATGCCTTTTGCATAATTAGGACATTTTTGTCTATTTAAAATATCTCATGTACATAAATATGTTTTAGTTATTTCTGATTATAAAATGTGGGTTCTTTCCACTTATAAGTGAGATCATGTGATATTTGTTTTTCTCTGACTGGCTTATTTCACTCAGAAACTGAGGAGCAAAATAGGTTCAGAGGCATGGCACAGACTGACAGAACTTAGAGGGGAAGAGGGAGTGGGGAGACAGGAAGAGAAAACCAGAGAATTTATCTACATATATGCATAACCAATGGACACAGACAATAGTGTGGTGAAGGGGCAGGGGCTGGGAGGAATTGAGGGAAGGAGGTGTATTAGGGGATATTTGTAATATGTCAACAATAAAATAAATAAAATAAAAATAAAAATTTTAAAATATAAATAAATAAATAAAATATAGACTCTTTCTATTTCAAAGAAAGTGATGCATGCCAGGAAGAAAAAAATTAAAAACATTTTTTTTTTTTCTCCATAAGTATCGACATATGAGCAAGCTGATTGGAGAGATCCAATGTTGGCTTTTTATTATGAGACAACCTATTTATGCTAATTGTAGTGGGTTGAATAGTGACCTCTCAAAAGAATATATGTCCCAGTTCTAACACCTGGTGTTTGTGCATGTGGTTTTATTTGGAAAAAAAAAAGGTCTTTTTAGATGTAATTAAATGAAGGATCTCAAGATGAGATCATCCTGGATCAATTAGGTGACCCTCATATCCAAAGACAAGTGTTCATATCAGAAGAGGAGAAACTTACAGATACAGAGGAGAAGGCAGAGATTGGAGCCAAAGATTGCTGGCAACCACCAGAAGATAGGAGAGAGGAAAATAATAAATTCTCCTGCAGCACTCCAAGATAGAACCAACCCTGTCCACACCTTCATTTCTGACTTGTGGCCTCCAGAAATGTGAGAAAATAAATTCCTGTTGTTTTAAATGATCAAGTTAGTGGTAATTTGTCGTGGCAGTCTTGGAAAACTAATACACTAATTTTCATAATATAGCATTCAGTAATCACACACAGCTTTCTATGTGAAAATTAGAAACAATCATCCCCATAAGTGTCACAGAAAGTAAATCCATAAATAAAAATAAAACTAACAAAGGAAATAAAAGCTCCGAACTTATAATAATTTGTTTAGCAAAGAGAAATGTAGAGCAAACTAGACTTTAGGAAGCTTTCTCTGGGTCACTTACTGGCTGATTATCCTATTTTCTAAAGCATTTTAGAGAAGTTTTAGGTTCACAAGAAAATTGAACAACAGATACAGAGTCCCCATATATGCCCTATATACATACATAGTCTCTCTATTAACATTCATATCAGAGAGGGAGAGTCCTTATAATAGATTAACCTACATTGATGCATCCAAAGTCCATAGTTTACATTAGGGTTCACTCTTGTGTTGCATATGTTATAGGTTTTGACAAATACAATGACATGTATCCACCATTAAAGTATTATACAGAATAGTTTCACTGTCTAGTAATCATCTGCACTCCACCTATTCATTCCATCCCCTCCCAAACCCTGGCAATCACTGGTCATTACTATCTCCAAAATTTTGCCTTTTCCAGAATGTCATATAGTTGGAATCATACAGTATGTAGCCTTTTCAGACTGACTTCTTTAATTTAACAACATTAATTTAAGTTTCTTCTATGTCTCTTCATGGCTCATTAGCTCATCTTTTTTCAGTACTGAGTAATATCCCATTGTCTGGAGGTACCATAGTTTATTTGTCTATTCACCTACTGAAGGACACTTTGATTGCTTCTAAGTTTTGATAATTATGAATTCATGTGAAGGTTTTTGTGTAGACATAAATTTTCAACTCATTTGAGTAAATATCAAGGAGGTAAAATTGTTGGATAGTAAGAGAATGTTCAGATTTGTAAAAAACTGTGAAACTGCCAACCAAAGTGACTGTACCATTTTGTATCTCCACCAGCAATAAATGAGAGTTCCTATTGCTCCACATCCTTGCCAGCATTTGGTATTATTAGTGTTGTGTATTTTGGTCATTCTAATAGACATGTAATGAAACTTAATATTTTAAATTTGTAGTTCCCGAAGGACATATGATGTTGAGCATATTTTCATATGTTTAATTTGCTGTGTGTGTGTGTGTATTTTGTTTAGGTCTTTTACTTTTCTTAATGTTTATTTGTTTTCTAATGTTGAGTTTTAAGATTACTTGATATATTATGGATAATAGTCCTTTATCACATATGTCTTTCCCAAATATTTACTCTCTTTCTGTGCCTTGTCTCTCATTCTCCTTACATCACGTTTCCAGAACAGATGTGTTTTATTTTAATGAGGTTCAGCTTATCAATTATTGCTTTCATGAGTCATGACTATTGTGCTGTATCTAAAAAGGTCATCTTGGTTTTCTCCTATGTTATCTTCTAAGAGTTTTATAGTTTTCCATTTACTAGTTAGGCCTATGATCCAGTCTGATTTAATTTTTGTTAAGGGTATAAGGTCTGTGTCTAGATTTATTTTTTTATGTGGATATCCAGTTGTCTCAGCATTATTTATTAAAAGTATCATCTTTGATCCACTACGTTGCCTTTGCTCTATGTCAAATAACAGTTGACCATATTTACGTGGGACTGTTTCTGAGCTCTCTTTTATCTTCCATTGATCCATTTGTTTCTTCTTTTGCCAATGCTATATTATCTTGATTACTGTAGCTTTATAGTAATTCTCAAATTTGGGTAGTGTTAATCTTTTGATTTTGTTCTTCTTATTCAATATTGTATTGGCTATTCTGGGTCTTTTGACTCTCCAAATAAGTTTCGGAATCAGTTTGTCATTATTCAAAAAATAAGTTGCTGAAATTTTAACTGAAATTGTATTGAATTTATAGGTCAATTTGGGAAGAACTGATATCTTGACAATGTTAAAGCTTTCTTATACATGACCATGGAATATTTATCCCTTTAACTAGTTCTTTATTTCCATTCATCAGAGTTTGCTATTTTTTCTTATGTAGATCTTGTAAATATTTTGTTAGATTTCTACCTAAGTATTTCTCTTTTGGGGAAGAGGGAGCTAATGCAAATGGTATTGTGTTTTTAATTTCAAATTTCATGTGTTCATTTCTTCATTACTGAGACATAGGAAAGTGGTTGGTGATTGACATTTTTTATCTTTTACCTTTGTATCCTGCAACCTTATTATAATTGCTTATTGGTTCCAGGAGTTTTGTTGTTGTTTTTGTTGCTGTTGTTGTTGATTCATTGAACTATTTTACATAGATGATCATGAACTCTGTGAGCTAAGATAGTTTTATTCTTTCCTTCCCAATTTATATTTGCTTTACCTACCTTTTTTGACTTATTGCATGAACTTAGACTTCTGGTATGATGTTCAAAAGGAATGGTGAGAGGGGCCATTTTTGCCTTGTTTCTTATCATAATGGGGGAGCTTTTGGTTTCTTACCATTAATATGATGTTAGATGAACTTTTGGTTGATGCTTAGTTTTGAGATTTTGTATGTTAAATGATTATTGTATTTTGTCAGATTTTTTTTTCATCTATTGATATGATCACATGAATTGTCTTCATTAGTATGGTGACATGATTTCTTACATTAAATGAGTTTCAGATAGTGAATCAACCTTGCATACCTGAGACAAATCCCACTTGATTGTGATATATAATTCATTTTATACATTGTTGGATTTGATATACTGAGACTTTGTTTAATGTGTTTGCATGTATGTTCATGGGAGATATTGGTTTGTAGTTTTCTGTTTTGCAATGTCTTATTTTCATGTTTGGCTGTTATCCTCAGGATGATTTAGAAAGTAGTTCTTCCATTTCAATCTCTAAAAGAGATTGTAGATATTTGTATAATGTTTTACTTACATCTTAGATTTTCTATTTTTTAATCAGCTAAATGGAATTAAAAACAAAGGTAATGCATATGGAAATAGTATATAAAGTTAAAATATTCTTTTTAGTAACATAATTTTTCTACAGCAAAAATTAGGATTTATTTTCACAATGTGATTTATGGAAATTTATTTCAGCTTTAGATAACAAACTTTAATTACAAACCACAAGTAAAATAAAAAAAAAATGTATTATATATGCCATAGGAAGGGTAAGGCAAATTCATTATAATCTGGAGCAATAGTAAAATAAGTACTAATTTAAGCCCAGTTTGAAAATTTCTTTTGGCTACCTTTAAGAAAATTAAGTCTCTAAATATACTTCCCTTAAACAGGCTAAGTTTTGTAACTGGAAATAAGTAGCAGTTTGGAACTCTCCATTAAGCAAAATACTCTTTTAAAGACAGACATAATTTCATGCTTTCCAAGACTTTCATTTGCCCTAGTTTTTGAGGGTTAGAGCCAGGTGTCTTTTCTCACTGCTTTCCTGAATCATCCTACATCAGTCATAGCAGTGGATTATGTATTTATTCTCATTTATTTATTAAAAGCAATAGTCCAGGAATACTAAAATGGTCTACAGGACATATTTTTTTCCCCTTAAATAACTATACCCAGTTTTATGGTGAGGAAAATGCCCATTCATAACACACAGACCAACTGATTTATGAATCACAAGTGTCAGTGAGGAGAGTGACTGCTTTCTAGGCACAGAATTTTAATATGTGTACATATTTGAAAATTGGCTGCCTGAGATAGCTTTCTTCTATTTGTTTTTGAAATTATATTTTTCAGCCATCACCCCAAAGCCCTCCTCTTTGGCAAGTGTCATCTTGATTTCTGTATCAATGGGTCTATTTCTGTCTTGTTTTGTTTATTTATTTGTTTTGAATGATTAGATTCCACATAGTAATTCTTTCTGAAATGCAATAGAAGGCTTAGCAGGTCTCTGTTCATTTCTTTTCCATATGCCATTCAAGGCCTTGTATAGTTAAGTGTAGTTAATCTTGGAAAAGTTGCTTTAAATGTTCAATTTTAATAGATCATTAATTAATTAATTATGCACACATCCATGCATGGCATGTTTCAGATACTGTGTAATGAGGGTTATAATTCTGTACTAGTGCACATGGAGTTTACACTTGGTATAAATATATATTATATACACATATATAAATAATTTCAGGTAGAAATTATTTCCATGGGAAAGTCAAGTTTTTAAAGGGTGGAATACTCCAGCAGTTTCAGTGCTGTGATGGGTGGAAAATTTTTTCTCCAACTTAATTCATAAAACAAAAAGTCAAAGTGGAAAATTCTTTGATAATGTGAAATTTGAGCAGAAACCAGGGTAAAGTCAGGTTTTGAGTTAAGAGTTTTTCTTGTGGGAAGAGATTTCCAAGCAAACTGAATAGTATGAACTTGGATCATAGTTACTTGGATTTTTCAGGGATCAACAAGAAGGTCAAGAAGTCTTGAGTGAACATAATAAGAGACAAAGCCATATAGGCTGAAAGGGTGAAGAACCATGTCGACTATTGTAAAGAGCTTGGAATACACTCTAAGGCAGTTAGGAAACTATTAACAGGGCAAGAGAAAAGTGTGAAATGATCTATTTTATAAATTGAAACAATGGTTCTGACTGTGGCTTTCAAATAGATTCTGAAGAAAGAGAGAAAGGAAAATTATCAATTAGAAAGTGTCTTTAATAACCTAGGTGATAACTGAAGGCTGTCTTATAGGGTGATAGGGCCAATCAGGTAAAATTGGCAGATTCAAGATGTAATTTGAAATCAGAATTGGCAGCATCTTTTGATCTCTTTTGATGAATTAGGGGTAAGTTATACAAGAAAGATGTCAATGAATGAGGATAACAAAATTTTTGACCTGATAGATTGAAAATGAGAAAACTATCAGAGTAGGGTTGAATGTATAATCAAAAGTTTAGCTTTGGAGGTGTTAAACTTGAACTATGAATAGGTACTTTGGTACTTGCATGTGAATTTCAGTAGAAAGGTCCAGACTGGACATATACATTTGAGAATCATTAATGTCCAGATGACATCTAAAACCATGAGTCTCACTAAGATTACCTAGTAAACATGTGAGAAAAAGTAGACTTGGAGGGCTAAGTCATGGAGACCTTAAATATTTATAGCTTTTTGACCAAGATGGAGCCAGGTTTTATGAAACCTAAAACATCACAGTTTTGGTGATTATTTTTTGAGATAAGTCATAGGTAATTATAAATATACATTAAAAACTAAGTTTTAAAAGGGGTCCATCAAAATCATGAACAGTAGAATTAAATTTAATTAACTTTATGGTCAATATGCTTCTGGTTGGAGAGATGAGGAATAAGCAACAGAGTACATTAAGCATTTGCCCATGTGTGAGAAGAAACAAAGAGACGATGATATTCCAAGGCTAAGTAGTAACAGTGTTTTTTTGTTTTTTAAATTTTTTAACTCATTATTGTTGAATGTATTACAGATGTTCCTCCTTTTTCCCCTATTGACTCCTTTCTCTCTACTCCTGCCCCCCTCCTGCCTTTCCCCTTACTTTTATCTGTGTCCATTGGTTATACATATATGCATATAGAGTCGTCCCTTTCCACTTCATGCTTCAACTTTCGCGGCTTCACTATATCGTGGTTTTTTCAAATATATTCATTAAAAAGTTAATCAAGACAGTCAAAATGATACAGGATGCGTTTGGTTGTCTGAATCAAGTATACACCCCTGTATTATAATTAAAACTAAAATTACTGTATATATGGACTGTAGGCCTATGTATTCGAGGACCCCAGGAATTCTTCAATGCCAGGTGCAACTGCTAAGTCTGGAATGAATTAACCGCGATACACGAGGGACAACTGTAAGTTCTTCGGTTTATTTCTCCTCCTACCCTTCCTTTTGAGGTTTGTCAGTCTAACAACCAATTTGAACTTCTTAATACTTTCACCTTTTTCACCCATTCCCCCAAACCCCCTTCCATCTGGCAACCAACCAACAAAATGTTCTCTATATCTATGAGAATATTTCTGTTCTGCTTGTTCATTTTGTTTGTAGTTTCAATTGTTGATACATATGTATTTATTGCCATTTTGTTTGTTCATATTTTTTATCTTTTTCTTCAAGAAGACCCTTCAACATTTCATGTAATACTGGTTTGGTGGTGATAAACTCTTTTAGCTTTTTCTTGTCTGGGAAACTCTTGGTATGTCCATTGATTCTAAATGATAGCTTTGCAGGATAGAGTAATGTTGGTTGTAGGTTCTTGCTTTTCATCACTCTGAATATTTCTTGCCACCCCCTTCTGGCCTGCAAAGTTTCTTTTGAAAAATCAGCTGACAGTCTTATTTATGGGAGCTCTCTTGTAGGTAACTAATTGCTTTTATCTTGCTGCTTTTAAGATCTCTCTTTGTCTTGAACATTTTGCATTTTCTTATGCAAAATTATGATGTGTCTTGGTGTGGGCCTCTTTGGGTTCATCTTGTTTGGGACTCTCTGTGCTTCCTGGACTTGTATGTCTGTTTCCTTCACCAAGCTAGGAAAGTTTTCTGTCATTATTGTTTCAGGTAGGTTTTCAATTTCTTGTTCTCTCTCTTCTCTTTCTGGCACACCCATGATGCAAATGTTGGTATCTTGAAGTTGTCCCAGAGGATCCTTACACTATCCTCATTTTTTTAATTTTTTTTATTCTTTTTGCCATTCGGATTGGGTGATTTTTCTTCCTTATATTCCAAGTCGATGGTTTACTTCTTGGCTTTACCTACTCTACTATTGAATCTCTGTAAATTATTTTTTATTTCAGTTAATGCCTCCGTCATTTTTGACTGGTCCTTTCTTTATGCTCTGGAGGTTCTCACTAAGTTCATTGAAATGGTCACTAAGTTCATTGAGTGTCCTTATAATCAGTGTTTTGAACTCTGCATCTGTTAGATTGCTTATCTCCATTTCACTTAGTTCTTTTTTTGGAGTTTTGCTCTGTTCTTTCATTTGGGACATGTTTCTTTGTCTCCTCATTTTGGCTGCCTCCCTCTGTTTGTTTCTATGTATTAGGTAGAGTTGCTATGTCTCCTAGGCTTCCTAGGGTGGCCTATTGTAGTAGGTATACTGTAGGGTCCAGTGGCACAGCGTCCCTGGTCTCCCAGCTGGGTCTTCAAGTTGCTCCCCTCATGTAGGCTCTACACCCTTCTGTTGTGATTGCAGTTTTGATGTGGCTGCTTCTTTAATCTTGTAGTTGTAGGATTTCCATTGATCTTGATTTCAGGTGATTTTTAAGTAGTAACAATGTTTGCAGGAAAAGAGATACACTGGATTAAATGCTGATAATTTAGCAAAGGAGGTGAGGACAAAGAATGGGCCATTGGATTTTGCAACATAGAAGCATTGGTGAACTTGACAGAGTTGTGTTGGTTGGTGGGGGTAGGGAAAATGCTACCTAAGGTAGATTTAGACAGATCAGTGGAGAGTAAATATGAACAGTCAGTTACTCTGTAAATGAAAGAGACATATGGATCAGAGCAAAAGGGAGATATGAGATCAAGGGAGAGTTTATAAAGTAGCTCATATACATGTGGTTTAATTGTCTGGTTAACATTTAGATTACTTGAAAACAACCTATTAAGTTCATGACTATAAGATGAAAGACACAGAGGATCATTTTTTTATTTTTTATTTTTGGAAAAAGAGTATAATTCTAAATATAAGACCCCCACTTAGCCCTCTTCCCTAAAATATATAAAGCTATATAAATGTAGTGATGGGAAAGGTTTTTATCCAATTAGGTGTAAGCCATACATTGTGAGAGAGATTTTAGGCTGAACATTTAATTTTTTTTTGTTTTTAATATAATCAATATATAGTTCTATTTAAAAATCAACATTATTGAGACACTTCTATTTAATATAAGTTTATACAGTTGACCCTTGAACAAAACAGGGATTAGTCTTTCCTGTGCGGCTTTCTTATTTCACTTCCCTCAAGCCTTCACTTCCTCGCATAACCTACCAAATAACTGAGACATGTCTCAGGGTCTATTTTTTAGCAAGTTTATTATATAATAATAAAGGTTTAATTCATCTATTCATTAATTTATTTATTCTCTCATTCAATCAACATGCATTAAAGTGTTACAATCCTAAGCATTGTAAACAAGATAAACATATTGCTTGTCCCCAGAGAGCTAACAGGTGCATGAAGAGGACTGACATTAAACAAGTGATTACTATTGTACAGAGACCAGCGCTATAAAAACTAAAATGTCAATTCTGTGTGGGTAGAGATTTAATCTCTCATTTTTCTTATTGTTGTTTTATTACTGTATTTCCAACATTAAGAATCCTTCCCAGCACATAGTAGTTGTTAAATAATGAATTGGTGCAAAGGCTTAGACTAAAAACTTTAACAATTATAACTGGTAGAGTTCATAGGAAGGAATCATAAAGAAAGAAGATTGAAAAACTCCACTGGAAAATGAGTTTAATTCTCTTGTTCATTGGAGAGCCCAGGATAGAATAAAAAGTAACACATTGGGAGAGATTAAATTTCAAGCTGGGTGAGTTAGTGATTTGACTTTCAAAAAAGAGCTTTTGATAGAACAGAAAATGCACTTAGTGAGGCCATTAAACCAACAAGCCACTGTGCACACTAAAATTCTGTGGTGGGATACTTGTAACTTCTAAAGTAGGGGGCAATACAATACATAGATTTATAAAATATCAGGTATAATATATCCCTTTATAAGATTTCCAGGGCTGTACAAAGTACTACAAACTGGATGAACAATAGAATTTTATTGTCTCACAGTTGTGGAGGCTAGAAATCCGAGGATAAGGTGTTAGCAGGGCCATGTTCTCTTTGAAGGTGCCATCTGTCCATGTTTGTATCCTAGATTCTGGTAGTTTGCTGGCCACCTTTGGTGTTGCTTGGTGTGTTGATGCATCACACTTCATATTCACATGATACTCTCCCTATGTTTATTTCTGTCTCCAAATTTACCATTTTCACAAGGACATCAGTCATATTGAATTAGAGACCCACCCTACACCAGTTTGACCTCATCGTAACAAATTACATCAGCAATGATCCTATTTCTAAATCAGGTTACATTTTCAGGGACTGGAGTTAGGACTTGGACATATGAATATTGAGGACTTACAGTTTAACTCTTAACACACCCATAATTTAGCCTTTGAGCTGCATGAGAGTAAGTATCGTGTGTAGCAAATGAGATGAAGCAATGAAGATGCTATTGCTTCAGCATGTCACTATTACTGGAATAGCTTGAGGTGATTCTTTTTACATTAATATGTCTAATATCAGCAAGCTATAATCAATTTTATTTAGGCAGATTCATAACTAGCTCATATTGTCTGGTGGAAGACAACCCACATATAGAAAGAAACTACATTAAGATTTCTCTAAATAATCTACTACTTAAAAATCCAGAAGTGTGAATAGTAATGAATTTGTAACAAGCAAGTAATTTACTCTTAGTATTTTTTGCTGTTACTTTCATAAATCTATAATAACTTTCATCTCATGACTATTAAAATCCACTTGTTAAATTTACTGTCAGTTGTTCCTCCCTGTCTCCTGTATTTCCTACAAATATTTTTATTTTAATATATACTCATCTATCTTTAATTTAATTATTAGAAATATTATCATACATTTAAAAAAATACCATAATTAGTTTATTAACTTGCAATAAAAACTAAATAAATGTAAGGAACAAAGTCAATTTAGTTTAAAATAGAAATATTTTATTTTTCCAAGGTAGTTAAAAATTAGTAAATAATAGATGTATGTAAAAGAGGATAGTGGAGCTAAAATACATAATATAATATAAATGTGGTTTTTGGTAAGAATCACAAAATATCTTAGTATATTTGATATTGCCAATCAAAGTCAAAAAAGCACTTTTACGTAAGTTTTCTGTTTAATGCCAGAAAGTATGGAAATTGAACTGTAAATTAACTAACAGATAAGAAGCTCAGTATATGTATCATAATATTACTTTAAAAACAATCCTTCCTTTAGTCAGCTAAGTCTTACCTCAGAACAGAAATAATACACTTAATTAACAAAGTTATATATATATATATCTATATATATAGATATATATATGATCTCAAGATGAACATGGAGTTTGATGTTTCCTCTAGAATTTCAGAATTTGTTAAGCTATGCTTATTAAAATAACTTGTTTTAAGGCTGTCCCCCCAAAAGCCTTCCACATTAAAAATGACAATGTTCTAGAACATGACTACTTGACCTGGAATTAGTTGAAAAATTGATCTGAGAATCATCACAAATAGAAAAAAGTAACAGAAACTGGTCTTTCTAAGGTCAACAGAGTTTCAATGAAGAGCCTTGATGCTATCCAAAGGGCAGCATCCAGACTAAAGGTTTCCCAGTTTGGTCTTCTGTTTGACCTTTTGATCTCTAGTCAATGTTTCAATGTTATTACCTAAGAGTAAGAAAGAAAGGTCATTTTTCCCCCTTAAAACAGGAACTCTTAAACTTCAGTCTATCTTCATTTCTTTCTTTCCTTTGAGGTATCAGTTTATCTCACCTGCTCCATGGTAGTACAAAATTCTCACACTGGCATTAAATGTTTAGATCAAGATTTTCTCCAGAAGAACCAAGTAAACCAGGGCATCAGAGTGGTTAAAATATTCATGGATTCATAAACTTTGCAACCAGGCAGAACTTTTTTATACTCCCAACCCCGTTTCTATTTAACTATGCAACTGGATCATTGCTTAACTTTTCTTCAGTTTTAATAAGTATAATATAAAATAGCAATACTCTTTATTTTTGCATTCCTTCTGTATAATATTAATTTTCCTCTCTAAGAGATGTGTGCTTTGGGCTAACCAAGGAGAAGCTTATGATTTGTCAATGTAAAGGTGGAAAACGTTTACATTTTCCTACATATTAGCCTATACATAGGTGATTTTTATATCAGCCATGTAAGTGTAGTCTTCTAATCCATTTGCAATTAAATATTAATGTATAAACATCTTATATGAATCAAAAGTTTGCAAGTTACTCTAGCAATCTAACCATAATGTGTGACTTCTGCTGTGTATTCAGAAAAAATCATGGGCCTCTTCTGTTGTCTAATCTGGAGTCCTGTAATAGACTGAGGGGAGAAGGCAAAAATGAGGAAGCACTAATATTAAATGGAGGGGTTATATAAACAGGAAACAGAAACTGACACTCTGGCTTTGAGATAGCTCTGAATTGCTCCCGTCGTATGTAAAGAAAAGCCAAATGCTGCTTGTTCTTCATGGGGAGGTAAAGAGATAGGTTAGAGAGGAAGGAGATAAAAAATAATACTGGATGGACAACAAGTCCAAATTTTCAGCCAGTAAAAAGGAGAAAATAACACCAGTGGGCAGATGACCAAGGCACTTGGCAACAATGGCTGGGGATGAATTGAGTACAAGAAATGACACCACAGCCCTACAGAGGCAGCTGCTGAAAATGGCACAGACTCATGATGGCACTCACACACAAATGTGATCCAGGCTCTTATGACAAGGGACTTCTGTATCTTCTGGGTAAAATCAAAACTTCATTAGCTCAAATCATTTTCAAGAACTTGCTGTATTTTAGGAATATCTTCGGAGATCTTTTATCATCTGTCACTTTTTCTGTTTCCTTAGCTTCCTTGCTGGTATTTTGTATCCCGAAAGTTTTGAATTATTTCTGATTCTCAGACTTTCTTACAATCCAGATTCTCATTATCCCACATTTCTGTCTCTGAAATAATGGGACTTAACCCTGGTATATCAACTCAAAAAATGCCTCCTTTCAGGAACTCACCCTGCCTTTGCCAGGCTGAATTAATCTCCCATCCCCATATCATACACGTCCCTGTGAATTGACAACCTTATTTTATCATACTCATTAGCATGTTTCTCCCCAGTAGAATTTAAGATGTGTAGGCATACCTATCTCCTTTAATGCCCCTCTTTCCTTTTTTTTTTTAAGACCCAGCATGTGCCTGATACAGTTAGTATTCATCAAATGTTGAAGGAACCAGAGATATGGACACTGTAGTTGTTTTGGAGGCGAATTATGGTATATGATAAACATTCAGTTTTATATAGGATGTTGCCAGGCATGTAGTAAATGATTGATAGAAGTGATTTGTGTCTTCTACCCTACACCCTAAATCTAAAAGTGTCTGTAGTCTTCTGGTAACCATAAATATCTACCTAAATGTAACTCAATATGAAAATCAAAATACAATGTAGTGCCTCGCTCTACAGCATTTAATAAATGTCTTTTGACTGACCCATAGCATAAATACATATCAAGAATGAATTTAATGAGAGCTGGCACCACTCCAAGAAGAGGGGGCAGCCTTGAACTAGTTCTCCAAGCCCCACCTGAACCTTCCGGCAGGTGCAGCCTTGCAGAGGAAAAGGGGCACAACTCAGAACTGTGAAATCTGTTGTGACCCCCTTGAAACCTCCCCTCAGGAACTCTGGAAGGAGAAGCTGGAAGGAGAGAAGTTACACCTCTCTTGAGGGCTGAGGACCCAAGCCACTCCAGTTAAAGGATGGAGTGGGTTTGCATTCTCAGATCTTGCTGCCTGCCCCCCTCCCCCCAACCCTACTGCTAAACTCATACCCACTGAGAGAAGGGAATGCAAATCAGAGCTTGAAAATTGGACATGGCTTCCTCAGAGCACTCCACCAGGGCCTCTGGCAATGCACTCAGAGATAGAAGAAGCCAACAGCTCTCCCCTCCCACCCCCACAAAGGGCCAGTTCCACTCCAAGCAGAAGGAGCAGCTTTGTTCTCTTCCTACAAGCCTCACTGGCACAGCTCTACTGGTGCAGCCTCACAGGTGAAAAGGGACACAACTGAGAACTGGAGTATTAGGTGCAAGACCCTCGAAGCCTCCCCTCAATGTCTCTGGTGGGGCACCTCTGAGCTGTAAGGCAAGCAGCTAGCTCACCTCTCAAGGGTCAAGGGCATGTGTTACTCCAGTCAAGGGCTGATTGATTTGCATTCCCAAATCCTGCTGGCCGCATTCTGCTAAACTCATTTCCAAGAGGTGAAAGTCAATCCTACACATGAATAGGCCAACAACAATCAGCTCCCAATTACAATAGGAAGGTCTACATAACCCACTCAAAGGACATTCTTAGATCATTCAGCCCAGGAGATCAAGGAGACCTCACCCCTGTATTCCACAGGACACTTACTACATGAGGCCACCCCACAAAGATGGAAAGCCATAGTAGTTCTATCTAACACCTAGAGAAATCACAAAGAGACAACTAAAATAGAGTGACAAAAACAAACAAACAAACAAAAAAAACCCTCAAATGAAAGAAAGGAAAAATATTCAGAAAAATAACTAACTAAAATGGAAGCAAGCAATTTATAATAGAGTTCAAAATAATGGTTATAAGTATGCTCACACAACTTAGTGAAAATTATAAGAATTTTAATGAAAACTACATCAAAATGACAAAAGGCATAGAAATTATGAATAAGAGCCAGTCAGAAATGAAGAATATCATATCTGACATCAAGAACACACTGGAAAAAATTATAAGTAGCTTGGATTAAGTGGAAGATAGAATCAGTGATTTGGAAGACAAGGTAGAAAAAAGCACCTAAACAGAGCAACAGAAAGAAAAAAGAATGAGAATAGTTTAAGGAAACTCTGGGACAATATGAAACATAACAACATCCATATTGTAGTGGTACCAAAAGGAAGAGAAAGCAAGCAACAAATAGAGAACCTGTTTGAAAAAATAATCATAAAAAATTTTCATAATCTTGTGAAAGAAAAAGTTACACAAGTTCAGGATGCACAGAGTCTCAATCAAGGTGAACCCCAAAAGACCCACACCATCAAGACACATCATAATTAAAATGACCAAAGCTACAGATAAAGAGGGAATCTTAAAGGCAGCAAGAGAAAGATTGTTAGTTACCTACAAGGGAGCCCCACAAGGCTGTCAGAGGAGTTTTCAACAGAAACACTTGAGGCCAGAAGGATTAGCATGAAGTATTCAAAGTAATGAAAAGCAAGAATATGCAACCAAGACTGCTCTATCCAGAAAAGCTATCATTTAAAATTGAAGGTGAAATAAGAGCTGCCCAAACAAAAGAAAGCTAAAGAACTTTAGTACCACCAAATCAACATTGCAAGAAATGCTAAAGGTACTGCTTTAGAAAGAAGAAGAAATATGGAAAGGAACATAGGCATAAAGAAAAAAATGGCATTACATAAGTACATATTAATAAACTTTAAATGTAAATGGATTAAATGCTCCTATCAAAAGACATAAGGTAGCTGAATGGATAAGAAAACACAACTTATATATATGTTATTTACAAGAGACACACCTCAGAACAAAAGATTCACACAGGCTGAAAGTGAAGGGATGGAAAAAATACTCCATACAAATGGAAATGAAAACACAAAGAAAAAAAAGTAGTGATAGCAATACTCATATCTGATAAAAATAGACATCAAAATGAAGGCCATAACAAGAGACAAAGAAGGTCACTACATATGATTAAAAGGGTTGATCCGACAAGAGGATATAAACCTGGTAAACATATATGCATCCAGTATAGGAGCGCCAAAATATATTTAAGTACTTCTGGAAGACTTCAAGGCAGAGATTGAAAGCAATACAATCATAGTAGGGGACTTTAATACCCTACTGAATCACTGGATAGATCTTCTAGACAAAAAATTAACAAGAAAACAAAAACCCTAAATGATGCACTAGATCAGATAGATTTAATTGATATTTATAGAACATTTTACCCCAAAGCTGAAGAATATATAGTCTTCTCAAGTACACACAGGACATTCTCAAAGGTAGAATTCATGTTAGGACACAAACTAAGTCTCTACAAGTTCAAGAAGATTGAAATCATATCAAGCATCTTCTCAGATCACAAAGGCATGAAACTAGAAATGAATTACCATAAAAACACTAAAAAACATTTCAACAAATGGAGGCTAAATAACATGTTATTAAACAATAAATGGGTTACCAATGAGAACAAGGAAAAAAATCAAAATCTTCCTGGAAACTAATGAAACTTAACACACAACAACACAAAATCCATAGGACACAGCGAAAGAAGTCCTGAGACAGAAGTTCATGGCACTACATGCCTACCTAAAGAAACAAAAATTTATAATGAACTATCTAATGCTACAATTTAAAGAATTAGAAAGAGAACCAAAAGAAAAATTTAAAGTAGAAGGAATGAAATAATAAAGATCAGAGCAGTAATAAATGACATAGAGACTAAAAAAACAATTCAAAATATCAATGAAACCAAGAGCTGTTTCTTTGAAATGATAAACAAAATTCTTCAACCTTTTGCCAGACTCACCAAGAAACAAACAATGAGGACCAAAATGAATAATATTAGAAATGAAAAAGGTGAAGCAACAACTGACACCACAGAAATGCAAAGGATTACAAGAAGATGCTATGAACAATTATATGCCAAAAAATTCAAAAGGGAAGGGTCAGAAAACCTGAACAGACCAATAACAACTAAGGAAATGGAAACAGTAATCGATAAACTCCCAGTAAACAAAAGCCCTGGTGTGGACAGCTTCACAGGGGAGTTTTACCAAATATTCAATGAAGTACTAACACCCATATCCCTCAAACTATTCCAAAAATTTTCAAGAGGAAAGAATATTTCCAATTTCTTTTTATGAAGCGAGCATAATCTTAATTTCAAAACCAGATAAAGATTCTTCAAAGAAAAAAAAAAACTACAGGCCAGTATTTCTGATGAACATAGACACCAAAATACTCAAAAAATATTAGCAAATCGGATCTAGCAATACATTACAAAAATTATTCACCGCAGCCAAGTGGGATAAATCCCAGGAATGCAAGGCTGGTACAATGTTCACAAATCAATCATTGTGATTCACCACATAAACACAATGAAAGATAAAATTATATGATTATATCAGTAGATGCTGAAAAAGCATTTGACAGAATCCAGCACCAATTTTTGATAAAAACTCTCAGCAAAGTGGGAATAGAGGGATCATATTACAGTATAATAAAGGCCTTCTATGACAAAACTACAGCCAACATCATACTCAACTGGTAAAAACTAAAAGCATTTCCATTAAGAACAGGAACATAACAAGCATGTCCTCTTTTACCACTCTTATTCAAAATAATACTGGAAGTCTTAGCCACAGCAATAAGATTAGAAGAAAAAATGAAAGGCATCCAAATTGGAAAGGAAGATAATTGAAATTATCATTTGTTCGCAGATGACATGATATTGTACATAGAAAACACTAAAGACTTCACCAAAAAGCTACTAGTTTTAATACATGAATTCAGCAAATTAGCAGTACACAAAATTAACATCCATAAATAATAGTATTTTTATAGAACAATAATGAACATTCATAAAAAGAAACTAATATATATATACATATATATACATATATTTCAGTGATATATATATATTCACTATATATTACCATTATACTATTATTAAGATACCTAGGATTAATTTAACCAAGGAGATAAAAAATCTATTCTCAGAAAATTACAGGACATTAAAAAAGAAATAGAGAAAGATATAAAAAAAATGGAAGCATATACCCTGTTCATAGATGGGAAGATTCAACATCATTAAAATGTCCATACTACCCAAATTAATCTGTAGATTCAATGCAATCCCTATTAAAATACCAATGATATACTTCACAGATCTGGAGCAAATACTCCAAAAGTTTATGTGAAACCAAAAAAGACCCTGAATAGATACAACAATCTTGAAACAGAGGAAAAAAGTTGGAGAGATCACAATGCTGCATATCAAGTTATACTACAAAGCCTTCATAATCAAAACAGCCTGGTTCTGGCACAAGAACAGTCATATGGATTAATGGAATAGAGAACCCAGATATCAACCCGAGACAGTATGCACAACTAATATTCTACAAAGGAGGCAAAAGCATACAATAGAGAAAAGCCAGTCAGTCTCTTCAATAAATGGTGTTGAAAAAATTGGACAGCTACATGCAAAAAAAAATGAAACTAAACCACCAACTTACACCATACATAAGAATAAACTCAAAATGGGTAAGAGGCTTACTTTAAGTTGGGAAATCATAAAAATCTTAGAAGAAAACAGGTGGCAAAATCTCAGACATCACACATAGCAGAATTTTCACCAGTGCAACACCAAGAACAAGAGAAACAAAGAAAAAAATTAATAAATGAGACTACATCAAACAAAGAAGCTTCTGCACAGCAAAAGAAACCAGCATCAAAATGAAAAGGGAACCCACTGTATGGGAGAAATTATTTGCCAATGGTAGATCAGATAAGGAGTTAATTTTCAAATATATAAAGTACTCATACAACTTAACTAAAGACAAACAAAAATTCAATTAAAAATGGACAGAGGACTTGAATGGACACTTCTCCAAATAGGACATACAAATGGCCAAGATACATATTTAAAATGTGCTTATAGTCACTAATCATCAGAGAGATGGAAATTAAAACCAGTATGAGGTATCATCTCCCACCTGCCAGAATGGCTACCATCAGCAAATCAACAAGTGCTGGCAATGATGTGGAGAAAAGGGGACTCAAGTACACTGCTGGTGGGCATGCAGACTGGTGCAGCCACTATGGAAAACAATATGATCTTTCCTCAAACAATGAGAAATGGAACTGCCATTTGACCCAGTGATCCCACTTCTAGGAATATACCCGAAGAAGCCTGAAACACCAATCAGAAAGAATATATGTACCCCTTTGTTCAAAGCAGCACTATTTATTATAGCTAAGATCTGGAAACAGCCCAACTGTTCATCAGTAGATGAGTGGATATACAAATCTGTGGTTGCCTGGCCGGTGTGGCTTGGTGGATTGAGTGTTGTCCCATGGACTAAGGAGATCCCAGTTCAATTCCTGGTCATCATCACACATTGCTGAGTTGTGGGTTGATCCTCGGGAGGGGGAGGGGGCATGCAGAAGGCAGCCAATCAATGTTTCTCTCTCACATCGATGTTTCCATCTCTCTCCCCTTTCCTCTCTCTCTAAAAAATCAATAAACATTAAAAAAAAAAAAGCTGTGGTGCATTTGCACAATGGAATACTATGCAGATGTAAGGAAGAAAGATCTCTTACCCTTTGAGATGACATGGAGGGACCTAGAGAGTATTATGCTAAGCAAAATAAGCCTGTCAGAGAAAGACAAGTACCACATGATCTCACTTATTTGTGGAATCTAATGAGCAAATTAATCTGATGAACATAATAGATCCAGAGACATGGAAGTAAGGAACAGACACGAACCTCAGAGGGAAGTGGTGTAGAGGGTGGAAAGAGATAAACCAAAGAACTTATATGCATATATGCATAACCAATGAACACAGACAACAGTGCTGTGAAGGTGGGGGTTGGGAGGTGGGAGTGGGGAAGAAGGTTTCAATGAGTAGAAAAAGGAGGGACATCTGTAATACTTTCAACAATAAAGATAAATTTTAAAAAAAGAATGAATAGAATGAATGAATTAATGAATACATGAATGAATGAATTGTCCCATTGGCAAAAACAAACAGCTTCTACATTCCCTTTCAGTTCTGAGTTTAAATTGTGACCCTGGACTCCTAGAACCACTAAAAGTAGTTTTAAACATGACATACTGTTAACTTAGGATGCTTTATTTTTTTCACATTTTTTTTTTAACATCCTTCATTTGTTGATAAGAAAAACAACATTTCTGTGTGATGGTCTTTTCATGCATTTCTAAAGATGCTCCTACCTGAAGTCTCTATCTTAATCTCCTTTTTCTCTCTCTCTCTCTGGGAAGCCTCTTCTTCAAGAGAAACAATCACATGTAACAAAGGACAAGGACTAATGCTATTACTATGTATGTTCTTGTGCACTGACAACTGCAAAATCATAGCAGATAGATGTATATACATTATTGCTGTTTTGTACTGAAGGAAACTTGCAGTTTGGTCAAGATCCACATTTAACTCCTTTTCTTATATTCAGATCTCATTTGTATTTTTTTCTTGGCATCTTTAAAAGCTACTTTGTACAAAAGAATTCTATTAATAATGAATCAGTCTGCCTTTATATCTTACTATAACCCCCAAATTGCCT
The DNA here is from genome assembly GCF_014108415.1 of Molossus molossus. Classification (NCBI taxonomy): domain Eukaryota; kingdom Metazoa; phylum Chordata; class Mammalia; order Chiroptera; family Molossidae; genus Molossus; species Molossus molossus. The sequence goes on along the minus strand of NW_023425351.1, from coordinate 32,759,737 downwards.
TAGATAGGTAAAGAGATTGGTAGCACTGAGATAAATAAAAGAAATAATAGCATTGTGTCATATGATTTGTTGCTACAGTGAAGATGATATCTCATAACTTAGGAGAAGGAAGCTTTAAATGAGTTTCCAAGATCATAACCTTATGGTGATAAAAATATACATGAACAGTGTTCTTACTTGATTTTTGTCATAAAATATTCATTTTTGTGACAATGAAATATTAACTTATATCTCCTGTATTTTTAAATGTTTGCTATGATTATTGCATATGTATGTGAGGAGCAGGCTTGTGCCAATAATGTATATTATTTTTTCACACCTGGATTTCATGTTCAAACATCTTGATAAATGATTAAATTTTTGAACATATATACTTTGTTGTTTCAAGAAGTTTTAAAACACCACTGATATATTGAAATTTTATAAAAATACTATTACTTAGTGATATAAAAAACTCTGCCTTTATTAATATAAACATAAGTAGCATGTATAAAGTTATCCACAATAGTTCCAAAGAGTACCTCAGAGATACCATTGTAAAAAGTACAAAAATACTCTAATAGCAAGTCTCAGTTTCATTTGTTCACTTGAAATTATATATAAATATACACTTTGTATGAAAGGCATCAATTCTGAAAGTGACTACAGGAGAGAATTATAAGATTTTTTTTGATATTTAAAAATGCAGTCTTATTCTCAAAGTCAAGTCTTCCGTCTCTTCAAAATAAAGATGTAAAATTATAATCTCACACAACCTAGCAAAAAATGGGGCAAAGAAACTCTGTCTCAGTCACGGTATTTGCTTAAAATAAAATATATGTGAACACTGAATGATCCTTTCCGAGAACATACAAATGGTGTTTAAGAATGATCTCTCCTAGTTTGCTTTTTGTCCCAAAGCTAATGATTATTTCAGTGATAATTGTCAGTTACTATTTGACATTCAATTTGTAGGACAAAGAATGTATAGCAACAGTTGTTTCCTCTTTTAGCAATGAAATGAAAATCATAGAGAGTGGGAGATGAAAAATTTATTCTAATGAAAAATGGACGAGTGCTTTTTATGATGAGAAGTTGTAAAGCTAACACCTCAAAGAAATGGCACTGTTTGTGCTATGGGAGAAAAGGTCCATACTGATCATACTTCACCCCTGGTCATCTCATTCCAATTTAGTCTCTATGATCGGTGAGTCTGGAACTTCTAAGACATAGTGTCCAATAAGTTGCACAAAACAAGTGTATGAAGTCAATAGAAACCTGTTTGTACTGTGAGTGTCTCAAGGCTGGTAATATGTGGAGTAGCTACTGGTTAGTCCTGGGATGGTCCAGGGGAGGTTTTCTGATTAGCCAGATTTGCTGGTGCAGGAGGCATGCTTCAGCTTTCTAACTGTGACAGCAGCTGGCAGCATGCTACAAAGGACCTAGTCAGTAATCACCAGCTCACTCTGCGAGGGCCAAAAGGAAAAACCTCCTTAGATGAAGCCCCGAAGGGCTTCATGTCTCAGAACTGCTAAGATTTTACACTTGGAATGATTTTGGAGAAATTTACAAGGAAAACTTCATTATGAATCTCTCATATACAAAGTCCCCTGAGAAGTTTATCACTGTTTGTCAACTGCCGCAGAAGGCATAATGCTTTTTTTATTAATAGGGTTCTCTCTTTTTTTCCAAAGGGATTGTTGTAAAATACCATGATTAATTGAAGATTTCTTTTTACTTCTGATTTGCCTGATTGACACAAGTAACCCTTATTAATTTCCCCAGATGCCTGAAGCAGCAGAAGCTAAGAAACCCAAGATGATGCATTATTTATCCTGATATTCAGTGGTCATTTTCCTCCTCATCACAAGTATTAATTTAATGAGGTCACGTTACCAGGCTGTCCACCAACTCAAACATGAGGAGTGTTGAGAAAACTGTTTAAACTCTTTAGATTAAGCAAATTTACTCAAATTCATGTGCAGACACTTAAAACTCTTACCATGCATCATACCATGAATAATGTGTCTCCTATTACCAGCTGCATTAAAAATGATAGAACACAGTAATTTATGTCAAAAAGTTAGAAACACTCACTGAATGCATCATATCTCTAACCGCTTGCTACTTAAGGCAGTTTGACAATGTCAGGTTTAAAATTTAATGGACTTGATAAATTTTTGCTTCACTCATTTGTTTAGAGGACATAATATTTTTATCAATATTTTGTATAGATTTTAGTCTTATAAGACTCAGCTAAAGAACACTGTGTATCACTCTGTCAGCTATGTTTTGTTAAATGTTGTAAATCCTACTAAAGTGTTATTAATCTTTAATATGGTATGATATATATCTCTATTCATAGCATAAATTCTAGATCTCTTCTACTTCTTTCACGGGCCCTCATTTCAGTTAATATTTAAGTGGATGTACATTAGAAATATAATAGTATTAAAAACATTCTAACTATTTCATTTAAAGATGATCAGGCTATGGTGCATTTTTGAAGACCAAAATTTATGTGAGTAATATTTTTCTTATCGTCAAGTACAAACGCCAAAACATCTACTTCAAACTTTTTGAAATCATTAGCAATAAGTTACTATTCTCAGAAAGTCTAAGGTTGTGCTGATTATTATGAGAATTTGGAACTTGTTTTTAGGAAGCTGGAAATACAGCTTCCAATCTTTTTAATTGTATATATTTTCCATACAACTCCCAGAAGAACCTGTTTAAAATACAGATGTAATTATATCACTTGGCTCATAAAAAAAAAATATGCAATGGGGTAAAAAAGGAGAAAAATCTGTAACAAAAATAAAATAAAATAAAATAAAATAAAATAAAGTAAAAAATCCAAAAAAAAGAAAGAAAATATAAATCTTCCCAAGTTAAGACTTTTAAAAATCCCACAACATTGTCTATGCAGTTGTCATTTACTCTGAACCGAACCGTGTTTTGTGCAACACTATGTATGATGGACCTCTACTTGCCTCTCGGCCTTTCCTGATGGGACTGATCCCCATACTCCAGTCACTTAAGACTCTTTTTTCTTAGATACTGCAAGGACTTTCTCAGCTTGCAGCTCTTAGACATCTTCTTCCATCATATGAGGACTCTTTTTTACTAGTTATAATATATCAGGCCTTTCTCATTCCTCACATAGGAATTCAAAGACTGCATCCTCAGTGAGGTCTCTCCTGCTCAGCTCACACCTGCTTGCTATCATATTATCTGTGTACTTTGTATAAAGAGTCATTACTGTATGAAAATTACGTGTTCACTCATTCCCTTGTTGGTTTATATGATAACTTCCTGTTATGGTTACTTTTGTGTGTCAACTTGACTGGGCCATGAAGTCTTCATATATTTGGTCCAACAATATTTCTGGGTGTGTCTGTGAGTGTGTCTCTGAAAGAGATTAACATTTGAACAGTTAAACTGAGTAAAGCAGAGCCCTCACCCCCACCCCCAATGTGTGTAGGCCTCATCTAATCTTCTGAATAGAATAAAAGACTGAGTGAAAAAAAAAACACACAATCTTTCTCTGCCTGTCCTTGACTGTGACACAGTCTTCTGCTTTTGGACCCTGACTCTGGGACATAAACCATCTTCTCTCTGGGTCTCCAGCTTGTTGAAGATTTTGGGCTTCATAATTACATAAGCCAATTTCTCATAGTATCTCTCTCTCTCCATCTCTACCTATTTCTCTCTCTTTCTCATTCTATGTCTGTCTCTACCTCTCTTTGTATCTATCTATATATGGAAGTATGTACATATATACAGAAGTAATAGCATCTATCCTATTATAACATGGTCAAGGAATTTCACATTCTTAAGATTAGCTTCCATTTACCCAATTACAGAAATATCATAAAACATATTTTAAAAAGTAATTATTCAACCAACTTGATTTACATTTGTGTTGTTTGTGTTTTCCTGTGTGTGAGTGTGTGTGTGTGTGTGTGTGTGTGTGTCTAAACCCACAGAACTTAATTGGTAAGTTTTGAGAAATATTCTAAAATTTTTCTGAAGTCTGTATAATAGTTTATGGTGAAAAGTACTATGCTCAAATTTTACATGAAATATTTTACTCCTTATTTCCTTTGGAAATTCTGTAATATTACTGAATGATTAAGTCTACCAAACAGCTCATCACGTGAAAATATATTGCAGTGTCAACGCCAGGAAAGGAAAACTTGTTGCACTGTTCCCTGCTACAGTAAGAGTTTAGCTTTGGTATAAACAGTTGACTCTCTGATGTCTATTTTACACAATAGAAGAGTCATATGCTAATGTAATAAAGGCGCTTTCCACTGTTTGGTTCCTTGATTAAAAGATAATTTCAACTGAAAAAAATCCCTATTGGTTCTGTTTCTCTGGAGAATCATGACTAATACAATCCCTTGAGTAGAATCTGAACTTCATGAGAGGAAGACCTTCTGTTCTTTATTTACCACTAGCTCTCAGTGCCTAGCACAATGTCTAACCAATAGTAGCTGCTCAATAAATAGTTGCTGACTGAATTAATGGGGCTTGTGATTACTACTGTTTTGAGAAGTTCCATGGTTTCAAAGGAAGATTAGTTTCTACTGTGTAGCTTACAACTCATAATGAATTATTTATAATGGTCATTTACTCATTCAAATCCTCAGTTTCTATATCTTTAAAATAGAGAAAACAATGCCATGCTATTTATACTTACTTTATTTCATTCGATAAAGAATTTGAGGGAGCTGTAAAATTCATGATATTATATATTGCTACAAATGTAAAAATAAAAAAGAAAGAAAAGGTACATAATCCAGAAAGAGATAAAATGAAGATAAAATTGGTAGATTCCAAGTATAATGGCTACTTAGAAAACAATTTTGGGTAATCTCATTTTTATTTTGACCTTTAAAATAACTCATGAATATGATAAGCTATATAATATCTGTCCCATAATACTCAGAGGTTTTTAGGAGGAGCGGGTGAGCAATATTAAAACAATTTATGAGAAACAGCTTTATAAAGAATAAACAGACATTAACTATTATTACTATTTCTTATGTTTTGAATAGCCTTCTAAGTTGTATTTCCTTACTTTATATTATGTATATAGTTCTGCATAATTTTAGTTTACTCACATTTTCCTTTTTATGTACAGCTCCACTATCTCCCAAAGGAGATTGTAAGACTGTTGAGTAACAGGAGTCTTCTCCCACCATTTTTTTTTTTTTAACTCAGTAAATGTCTTTTCTATATTTTTTTTCTTGAGACAATCCTCATCCTAATGATGTAGTGGATAGAATCTGAGAGCTGGCTGAGCTGGCTAGCAACACATTTAGAACTCAAGATGGCTAAAAATTACAGCAGGTACTTGGTAATTTTCAAAATATCGTAGGCAGAATGTATGGCATTGAGAAAATCCTCCTTTTTCAGAAGTGACTTTTCATTTTGGTTTGATAAAATATATTAATATATATCTTGAGTTTCATGAGTTATTTAGGTATCACTGATGGTGAGCCCAAGGTCCTATCCATAGTACCACCCACCTGCCACAAAGAGATGTTTTCTTCACAGTCTTTCCCTCTGAGTTGGCTACCTATCTCATGACTCACAGGAAGCTATCAGTGACAGAATGAAAACAAAACATTGAGACACATGCCCATAATGTGTTTTACATACAATGCAATTCATATTCTATGTAATCTAATTTAAAGAAATAAAATGAAATGTATCATGAAGTTCTTCAACATAAAAAATGACTTTATCATGTGTGCAATGCATGACGATTAGAATAATGGCCATAAAATTAGCTTTGAGACACAATTTTTGAGTTAATAAGTAAACAAATATTAAGTCTATATTGGCAACAAATAAAGCTCATCTCATACTAAATAAATAATTTTATGAAAATAAGTAAAAGAGCCAGTTCTGAAACATTAAATGTGATGAGAAAATGACATTTAGGATGCAAAATTATGTTTTTTATTTGTTTTATTTTCTGATGCCATTGGCAATCAGTATTTAATATACAATTTGAGGTATCTCCATGAAATTTCTTTCAATATTCCTCAAATGGAGTCAGTTTTCTCTATGGATATATTATAGAGCAGTTAATGAAATATCTGCTGAAATTCTTAGAAAGGATGCCTAGTAAAAGAACCACTTAAAAATAGCAATTTAACATATTATAACAACATAAACAGAACATTAAAAACACTAGCATAAATCAATTTTTGTATAAATATCAAAAACAGAATAAAACCCAAGCCTATTTGGAGTAATTATGGAAATAAATGTTTAAAATTAAAAAGTTTAAAACCAACTAGTAACCCATATAAAATTTATAGCTGCATTTAACATAATAGAGTTTTTAATATTCTAAACCTGTTTCTCTATCAGATTACTTTTGGATGAACGTGTTAAAAAATCTAAATTAAGCTTTGAATTAAAGACAAATACCTCAACTATTTTTAATTGTTGTTATTATGGGTAAAATGAAGTTTGGGTATACTTAAAAAGGACACTGTAAAAGGGTGTTGTTAGAAATGAGTGACCAGAATGAACAAGACTAGTTAATTTAGTATGAGCTTCTTCTTTTAAAATATCACCAAGTTTTTCTTTGAAATAGGGAAACTTGCATTGTGGTTGTGCAAAGCTATAATTCTTCCTTGAGGAGTCAGAATAAACATCTGATAGCAAAACTCATAAAATAATTGTTGGTCCATTTCCTTTGGCTTCACACTCTGTTTATAGAGTACTATGAAGGTTTCAGTTACAGCTCTGTCTGTCAAGTTTAGTGTTGTTGACATAGAGTAGCTTGGGAAATGATAGAAGAAATATCCAGTGTCTAATGACTAATGCAAAGTAGACAATTCTATATGTAACTACAATAGAACCAAATATAAAAGTATCTATCCCCAAAAGTGCCTCCTTTCCATGAGATAGCAAAATTTGACTATTAAATAACCATGCAACTTAATGTCCAAACAGGAACACTTCAGAAAGTGAAGGTAATTAGAACAAGAGGCATGACTCAGAATCATCTCAGTCCAATTTTTTCACCTTACTCAATGGACACTTTCAGACCATTTCTACTCCCTGTCCCTTTCCCTCTCTCTGGCATTTTTAACGCTGTAATGTTATACTATGTTTTTATTGCTTATCTTATATCTACTTGTCAATATCACACTATTTGCATTAAGCCTACAGAATTCAAAGCTCAAAATGCCAATAAATTTATTTTTCAGGTATGCTGAGATAAAATTAATTTCTACTCAGTAATTATACTCAGTGTAGAGCACTGTGATCTTGCTCAGAGTAATTATCATCCTAAGATTAGTACTTACACAAAAAGGGTCACACAAATCTTTATGGCAGTAACATACAAGATTTGAACCTTCTGATCTTTTTACCTCTAGAGCACATAATGCATTTTTTTTACATTAAGTAGTACAATTATAGTCCATTAAAAATTAAGCATTTAACATAGTCATGTGCAGCCATTTTTGAAATATATAAATATCTAGATGCATTTCAAGACTATCTGATATGTGAATTGTGTCCACTCTCTACATACATAAAGTGGAAATATTTAGTACTAGAATTGTAACCAAAACTAATGGAAAATATATTTATTAGATGTGATATTCCTTAGATGTGATATCCCACACTCTCATATTAACAATTACTATGTATGGATACAAAAGTTGGACAGTAAAGATGGCTGATAGGGAAACACTGATTAATCTGAAACAGTGTTGAATGGGAGCTCTATGGACTACCAGAAAGGTAAATGAGTAGGTGCTAGAGCAAATTAAGTCAGAAACTAGCTGGAAACAAAATTAACAAAAACAAAGCTGTCCTACTGTGGGCACATCATAAGACTTCAGGGTTGTTTGAAAAAGACAATAATACTAAGAAAAAGAGAAGGAAGCAGGAAAAGAGGAAGACCAAGTTTGAGTTAGATTGACTCTATGCAGAAGCCATAGGCATGAATCTACAGGAGCTTCTGAGGATAGAACATTCCTAGAATCACCAGCAGTATGAGCTGACTCAACAATACATGACAACACCACATTTAAGGTGAGCAAGGTGATGATCTGATGCTCATATATAATGAAAGGATTTACCACAATAGGTCTAGTTCATCTCTTTATCACCTCACATAATTACCTTTTTTTGTGTGGTAAGAATATTTAACATTGCCCGGCTGGTGTGGCTCAATGTTGAGCATCATACCATGCACCAACAAGAAGTTGCTGGTTCAATTTCCGGTCAGAGCACATATCCAGATTTTGGGCTCGATAACCAGTAAGGGGTATGTAGAAAGCAGGTGATTGATGTTTCTCTCTCATTGATGTTTCTGTCTCTCTTTTCTTCTTTCTTCCTCTCTGTCTAAAACCAATAAAACGTATTTTCTAAAAAAAAAACATGTAAGATCTACTCCATTAGCAACTTTAAAGTTTATAATACCATATAGTTAATTATAATCACCATGATGTGCTTTGTGCCCTGTGATCAACATCACCCATTTCCTCTAGTTACAAAGGAACTGGAATGTGTAATGCTTATAATGGAAATGATAATAAAATATGATTTAATTTAATTTTTATGTTTAATGAATCTGCTTGGCTTAAAACCCACATGTATGTATACACACACATACACACACTTTTTATGTCAGGTTTACAGAGAAATTGAGCAGAAAGTACAGTTCCAGTATATGGCCTCCTCCCCATTTATCCTATTATTAACATTTTGCACTACTGAAGTAAATTTCTTAGAATTGATGAGCCAATACTGATATAATGTTAATAACTAAAGTCCACAGATTACATTAGGTTTCACTCTTTGTGCTGAACTTTTTATGAGTTTGACAAATGTGTAAGACATATATCCACTATTATACTGTTATACAGAATAGCTTCACTACATTCTATATATTTGCCCAAAATATTGATAGATCACCAATAACATTCACATGATTCAATCTAGTAATGCTTTCCTTGATCTTTCAGCAGCTGACAGTAGATCCTGGACACTCTTTATTGCCCTCAAAGACCACATATTCCCTTGGTTTTTCCTTCCCTCTTACTATTTCTTAGCCTTTGTTGGTTCCTCCACTTCTCCATAATCTCTAATAGTGGATTGCCCTAAGGCTCCTTTTCTGTTCCTATTTACTTCTTACACTCATAACCTGATGATCTCATCCAGTCTTATGATTTTTAATGGCATATATGTGTTAATAATTTGCTAATTTATGGCTCTAGTCCAGACTCCTCTCTCATCTAGACTTATATATTCAACAACTTTTTTGATGGCTCAACTTGGATGTGTAACATACATTTAAAAAATTTTTTTTTCTTTATTGATTTGAGAGAGAGAGGGGAAGGAATAGGGAGAGAGGGACAGAAATATCAATGAGAGAGAACATTGACTGGCTGCCTCCTGCCTGCCCCACACTGGGGATCAGTCCCACAACATGGGCATGTGCCCTGATCAGGAATTGAACCGATGACCTCTTGGTGCATGGGTCGACACTCAGCCAGTGAGCCACACCAGCCGAGCCTAATATACATTTTAAATTAAAATAATGAAATGATACTTATTCTTTAACCTATTTTTTCAGTTTTATCAATTTAGATTGTTGGCAATCTATTCTACCAGTTGCTTAGTCCAAAAACCTCGAAGTCATCCTTGACTCCTTTATTTCCATTATATCCTACATTCAGATCATCAGGAAGTCTTATCAGTTCCAACTTTAAAATTCAACCAGAATACAACCAGTTTCTACTTTCTTTATTCCTATCACCTTGGTCTGAGTCACCAGGATATATAGACTAAATTATTGCAATAACCTACTAATTTTCCACTTCCCAAGTTTACATAGTTATTGCCCAGCAATCTATCATTATATAAGAACCAAGAATGATTCCTTGGGAAGATGAGTCAGGTAATGTCGCTTTTTGTTCAAAACCCTACTTTACTTTCCCATTTAATCTGAGTAAAAGTCAGAGTCCCTACAATGGCTATTAGTTCACCATTATTATCCACCCCATTATTTCTTATTCTCCTAAATCCCTCCACCTTGCTTCAGTTAAGCCACACCTGTTTCTGCATTGCCACAGAAGCCAAATGAAGGAAAACATAACCAGCATTGGTGATTGAGTATTATAGGTGATTTTTATTTTAGAATGTACTGAGTAAATGATGACATACTTTATTTGGAAATAATTAAGGTTTTAGATAAAACAGTCTCTTCTTACCCAAATATAAGTATTTGTTTAAATGGTAGACCCAAGTTTGATTTCTTAACAAAATATTAAAATTATTTTAAATTTCTTTCTAACTATTTGACTTTTTTCATTGTTGTATTGTGATTTTTGATCTACCAAATTTTAGTATGTTTTGTATTCTCTTGGGATTTTTTTCTCTGAAATTATGTCATTAAATTTGTAATCCCTGTCTCATTTATTACAGGAGAAAGGGGTCTAAACATTATATCAGTGTAATGAAACAGTCTCAATAGGTATTCAATTCAGTTAATATGTCAGTCATATTTAAATTATAAATAACAGGATACCTTTGAAAAATGAAGTATTATTAATCCTACATAGCATTCCAATAACATTTGATTACCTATTTTTAAACTGATAAAAACATCATCCACTCTTATACATTATAAACTCTTCAGACTAGCTGAGTATTTTACTTTGATTTTAATTAGATACTGTGCTTTTTTAGCTTAATGAAAAGAAGTAAAAGATTCAAATTATGCCACTCTATTAAACAGCAAGTGTCAGCTCTGCTTCTCAAAATATTTAACGTATTCAGTTAATCAAATTCTTTAGAGAATGTTATAATCTTGTTCATTTGTTTTACATAATCCTTATAGTAGATTTTTTCTTATTTACTGTATTTCTTTACATTTCATGATACAATTACTAGATTTTTTAGTTTCTTAGTAAACTCAATTTTAACCTTTGTCAGCCTTTCAATCACAATTAAACAAGTTTCCCAGCAGCTCTATTTCTTGACTTATAGCATCACAACTTCATTCTAAAAACTAGGACAATTATTGGAAATTTTACTTATCTCAAATTAACCTACAATATGTCTAATATTTTAAAGCTCCATAGATATGTATACATCAAAACATAAGAATGACTTTTTTCTCATGCATTTATGAAGTGGTTCAAATCAAACTGAAGAAAGTGTTTTAAAACTACAAAATTTGTCCCATGGCAGTATACACCTGAGCAGTAGAGAAAGTGACCAGCTTTGGTACATTCCCAAGTCCAGTTAGGTAGATAGATCTTGAAGGAACCTATTTAATGAGTTATCTTATGTCATGCTTTTGAATATTTCTACAGGAAATCATGTTGCTCAACAGTCATTAGATATAAATCAGTTCTTCTCTAGAAGGTAGCCATGCCTTTGAAGATAAACGTTGATATAGCAAAATCTTCTTCCCTGTGTGGTGCTTGGTTCAGTGCTTGGCTTGCAAATCTTTGATTTTAAAGCAATGCCTTCATATTGGAAAAAACTAAATTATAATCTTTATGTTAGAGTTAACTGAAGGATGTTGAGTCATTGAGCATGCTATTATAACTTTAGAAATCTCAGATAGACACCTAAGTGGGTCAAACATATTATTATTTAAAATTTGTCTTTCTGTTTCTGGTTCACTGAAGGGTGTGTGTGTGTGTGTGTGTGTGTGTGTGTGTGTGTATTTACCTTACAGGTAAATCACATTTCTTGTCTTAATAGAATAATAAAAATAATGAGCAGAAGACAAATTAGTGGGGAATATTTGTGTGTTGAAAAGAGTGAATAGATAATTAGGAAGGTTTTTTTGTAAATTAAGTAAACTCCTGAAAAACTAGAATGATTATTTCATAATAGCAATGAGCCTCAGCTGGTGTGGAGTTTAGAACGTCTGTCTTTCATCCTCTCTCCCTACAGGGGTAAATATATTTCTAAGGAAAGGAAGTATAACTCCTTAAAATTTCATTGATGATTCTGAGGAAAGCACGACCTCCCCCACCCAACCCCCACCTAGTTTTAGGATAATCATCCTGAATGGTGAGGCTTAAGGCCAGGAATGCAGGTCACCTTTGGTAAGTGCCCCTATTGTCTACCATTCATCCATCCATGCTTAAAATGTCACCATTGTTAATTAGTTCATGGGTCTTGGAAGCTTTTAGAATTACTGTTTCATGTAGAGACTTTTCTCCTGATATCCTAAAACAACTAAAGCTACTTTCACAGGTTCCTTTGGTGAAGAAGAGATTTAGGCAAAAGGATATACATAGTTTCTCACTATAATGCTCCTGAAAGGCAAATTTTGCACTCAATGTCAGCAAGATTAGTGTTAATTTAGTATATCAGTTTGAATAGGTTACCCCCACCCCCCAAGGTGAGTTTAGTGCAAAACAATCCTAGACAAAAGTCAATTTTCTAGAAGGCCAAGAGTCCAGTAACCCTTACAGGTCCCATGGAAGCAAAAATGGGAAGGAGGCAGAATTTTTATTTAACTCTTTTATCATTACTTGAGGATCATTGTGCCATGCCTCCTACTTCAGAACCAGTCTATCATGCATCCATCTACTCTTCCAACTTCTATTTCCCACCTCCTTTCTCTTCTAGAAAGGTGTGACTCCATTCTGTCCTATAGATTCCTATTTCAGAGTGCACCTCTTTACAGATTCACTTCTTATAAGAACTGTCAATTTAAGATGTTGATATATGTACTTTACTCAAGAAAAAAGCAGAGTCCCATATATGTAAGCCCAAAATAATTGCAGTGTGTTGGTGCAAAATAACCAACCTTTAAACAAATGATAAATCCAAAATAAAGTCAATTTTTCCTCTCATTATCTTTTTATTGCATTTTTAAAAGATTCTTATAATACACATTAAATGAGTCTTCCCATTTAAGTTGACTGTTTCCTTTGAATTTTCAGTTTTTTAAAAATCAATTCATTCAAAATTTTGATTGATTTAGGTAGATGTGAGTATATTGTCCTTGCTAAATGTAAATGTATACTTTTTTATTATTGTAATGAGGAGCAGTTTGGTGTCACATTTTAGTGTTGAAGCCAGTGGGTTCAAAGAAATACTGCAAATACTATTTTTTTTTTATTTCTAAAGATTAAAGAAAATATTTGCAAGTTTTTCTTAATTCATTCACTTATTTTCACAACAGTGCATATCTTAATTGTAAGATAATATTATTAAATTGTTAAACTTCAGTGAAAACATTTTCTGGTGTACTTTCTTTTTTTACCTAGATATAACTTTTTAAATTTTATTCTGCAGGGATTTTATATTTAAATACAGTAATCAATGAATATTTACCACATAAACTTAATAGTAAGAGGATATGGAACAATAGTTTGAACATTTTCATATACATATTTTGTATCTCTTAATATTCATTCCTATTTCCAACATGCTAGATTATACCTCTTCAATAAACTATGTAAAAGCAGCCCTGCCTTCTACATTTAATCTCTGCACTTTTTTGACAACTTCTCTCAGTTTCTCAGGAATCTTTATTGTTTGCTTGGAATCTATAAAATAAAATCCATACTCTTTAACCTGCCAATACAAGTTTTATAAATTTTATCCCAATTTATTTTTTATGTTCAAGTATTATATTTTTTACATCTTCTGTTTCAATCAAGTGTGTGTGTGTCTTTGTAAATGTGGTGTGTGTGTGTGTTTTAATGAACCTTGTATAATACTGTTGCATTTCCCGACCCCACACATTGTTTATATGAGTCTGAAAGCCTAGAATGCCTTCCCTTTTCTCTTTGCCTAATTAAATTCTGCTCATCTCTTGTGGTAGTCAGAGTAACTCCTGCTTGTTGCTGCAACAGATAAACCCAAAATCTCAGTGGCTTATTATAGCCAAGATTTCTCTCTCCCCCAGGTCAGGTCCAGTGGGCCGGTGGCTCTGGTAAGTCTCCTCCATACTGTAACCATGCCATCTAGAGAGGCAGGTGACCTCCAAGGGTATGAGACAGGAGAGGAGAATGATGGAGGAGGCACATTGATGCCTAAATGTTCTCGTCTAGGAAAGACAGTTTGCCACCTCTCATAATCCTCCGGATGGTTCCATGGTTCCAACCCAACCAAAACGGAGGCTAGGTAAAGAAAGGGAACACATGAAATATTTGGGGGGCACTATCTTAGTAAATTTTTATTAGTACGGACACAATCCACTTCTATTGTACAAGCTTAATCCACCACCTCAAATTAAAGCAATCTGTGAAATTCTCCACCAAATCCTGATAAAATTCCCTAATCGTAATGAACATTCCTCCCATCTTTTAAATTAAGACAATTTTTCCAAAATGTATTTTCTTTCCTGAATTAAAGTCTAAGTTCTTTGATAATGGGGTCTAGGTCTATGGTAAATATCTTCTGAGATTGCTTAGCAAGATGCTTCCATATAGAGGAAGGACATTCATTGGCAGTCGCTAATTTCATGTTCAGTTTCAGTTAATGGAGAAACATCTAATAACACGAGATTTCTGCTGCACACAGGCTTCTTGTGTATTACAGACATTAGGATGGATGGTCATTTAGCTCATGATGTTTCTTCAAAGAAACCTTGGTTGAGAAACAGGTTCATTAGAAGGAGTTTAGAAAGGAATGGTTCACACAATGTATATTACTGCTTCTCTGAACCCTTCTGTTTTCCTGAGATACCTTTGTACCCTCCCCAAATTGCTAATACCTGCTGTGACTGATGACAATAACAACAATTTTCACTGGTACTGTATGTTTCTCAAAAAATTAAATAATTTAAATACTACTATTCTCAAAAGAAACCTAAAGAAATGAAAGATGTTATCGTTAAGCACATTGCTTAAATGAGGAAAACGAGGGTCAAAGTTATTATGGGAATGACACAAGCTTAGCGTTGACAAAGACATTAACGATATTCTGATCCAGTGGTTTCATGTACAGTTGAAACAAGTCACAGCCTGAATAGGTTAAGTGACTTGTTCAAGGTTCCATGGCAAATGAGTGAATACAGCAAAATTAGAGCGCCTTGTGACCAGTGATATTTCAACTGCAGTATACTGTCATTTACTTAATTAAGCACAACCCAAAATATTCATTGTTTAAAAAAGCATCTACCTGAAAGGGTGTAAATGTCAAAAGGACTTTATAAGTCATAGGTCTTTAAATATCTTTTACTTCTCCCTCACTAAAAGGGGGATATTTTACGGAAAGAAAGCAATTGAGATCTCTCTTAGGTGTAAGTATTGAACCTTAATTATATTTTATTTTAAATTGGGTATGCAGAAAGAATGTGAAGTTTACTCAATGTGCTGACAAACCTAGGAGATACAGCAGATACAAGAAGAACATAAGATATTTAAAAATCTTCTTAATATAGAACTGATTTAACCACATTTGGTTTCCAAAATATTTGGTAGCATTCATTTTAAGCTAGTAACTGCAATTCGACTATGAATGATTTCCACCATTGTTTAAAACTAGAATACAGTGGCTAGCATTTAATATGATCACTCTCTATGTCCTAGATTCTGCACGAAACAAATAAAATGTTCAGTTGTTTCTAGGACAGTTTCATTTGCATTTCATTACACTTTTAACCCTCAATTTGTATTCTTTTAGGGGCTATTACAGGGACTGGTTATCATACCTTATATGTTATAAACAACACTTGAGTCATTAAAAAGATCATGTGGTGCAGTCCTCTGTTTCTGAGCATGATAACCTTAGATCATTCAAAACTACGCTCTTCTAATTTTTTAAGACACCAGGTGTGAAGATCAAATAAATCAAATTAAAAAGAGTATATTTCTTTGCAGGCTGATTTGCAAAAGAAACTGATCTATATCTTATAAGAAATAAAATGATTAGCATTTGGTTTCCAGCTTACAATCTCAAGCTTAACTAAAGTCACAAGATGCAAAATAACATTTTAATGAAGCAATAGTGAAGTCATGATATTCAATTTATCGTCAAATGATTGATTCAGGCAATACATGATGTTAGCGTTCAGAGAGGGAGGCATACATCCTGAAATTCAATAGAAAGTCTCTCTTGCTGTAACTAAAGGAGATTTTATTGGACTTAGTCTTTTGTAATCACTAGAACTGGCAAGCTGAAAGTATCCTTTTTAAATTTGTATTCTTCCTATGTTAGATATTACCCATGACATCTAAACCTCCTTTTAAACATTTACTCTAGGTTTCAGTTGTATCTCTGTTAAATAATCTATACTTACTGATATGTAAATCTTTGTGATGTATCAAACTTTAAAGTAATGGAAAGCTTATGTCTTACCTCCTGTGTGTATACAGTGCAGTGAAATTCCTGCAGTCACCTCTTTTATAATTTCCAAATCAGTTTTAACCTTATTTGAGTCCAGTTAGGCCTTTCTCATCTCAAATGTGCATGGTACTTTCTTGAAATCATATGTGCGCTGACCCCATAACTGTATCTTTTTTTGAAAGCAACTTGATTCAATTCTACTCAAATATATTAATATTACCATTGCAAATAACTCACTTGGCAGGGACAAAAAAAGTTAATGTGTCAATGTGATTGGAAAAGAGGGTGAGGTACCGGAGTCAGTGAGGGAGGCATTTTAGAATTAATCAAGATAAGAGTTCAGCCACCTCATATTTTACCCAAACAAAGACTGGGGTATAGGCAATGGATACTTTTCCTTGGCCTTATTATTTCACTTTGCCCTGTAATTGATAAATCATTCCTTTAATTAATCAGTTCTATTTCTAGGCGGCAAAATATTAGGTAGAATGTTCCTTGTTGATTTGTTTCTTTCTTGCAGACTACATTTCTAAATATACATGTTGTGTAACAGGAATAGAAATAGTATATTTTGGGTAGGTGTCAGATATTAAGGACTACAGTGTAAATAAAAAATAAATGATTTCAGTTATAAACTCTTTCCAATACAAGACACACCGATCTGAAAGAAATATCCCTGAGCTGGTTTGAAGGGACTTTCTGTGCAGTGATGAAATGCCTCTGGACCCAGTTTTACATGTCAGTCACTGGTCAACGAGAAATACCTATTCATATTCTACTTCTCTAAGTCACTGCTGTAATATAAAATTATTGGTATGGAATAACGCAACCAAATCTTCTCTAGCTATCCTTCCTAGCTAAGTATATTTTTAGAGTCTTTCTGTCAGGGAATGGATACAGAAGAATAAAAGTGAAAAATGCCCATCTCTTCTCAAGCTTTGCTTCACGTTTATGGCATCACACAGGGCGAGAGGAAGTCTGGTGTGAAACAGACACGCGGGATGAAGCCACGTGGAGCTGTGAGCCTTAGGAGCTTCATACCCATGGTATGATCTACCCTTGCCCCAGATGAAATAGTACCTCCGTGGACACTGTGAAGAGTGGAACCCAGACATTAACCCAGAGATAACATCAACAAGCAACCATGACATCAATCTTCAGATAAGATTTTATTTCCACTAAATTATCCAGAATGTTTTTAATAACACTCAAAATGGGCAGGAGGGCAAAGAAATTGGAAGAAATTTAAACCTAGACTACAGTTGAAAATACTTAATAGTAAAGATGCCGGTGCTGGTGCTCAAGCAAAATACTACATACCAATATGTTTCGCCCTGGTTATTCACATAATTTAATTCAGTGTCCTGGAAACCAGGCCAGGTTTAGCAAATCCTCTCTCAGGAGCTTACCTTGTAGCTGTTGCTGAGAAAAGACAGAATGATTGTTGAAGTGAAAAGTAGACCCTCTCCCACCTTCCCTCACCTACACTGAGGTTGGACTATATTCATATCTTCTGTGTATTTCCAGTGTATGATACAGCTGCCTATAATCATGGGTCATCTTCTTATTCAGCCAGGAGCTAAATAGCATTCTTTTCATGCCAGTCATTATGCCACATGACAAGCTTCCAGACAGAAGTAGACTCTACTGTAAATGCCAATTGCACATTTTGTACTTGCATAGAAACAGACAGGTTCCGACCCGTTCGATCAGTTAGGACTGGGTGGTCACCATGGGAAGACATAGCAGTAAAGCTGGAAAGAAATGCATCATTTATCACAAAAGCACATGGTTGTTGAAGTAAATACTACTTTGAAGATGTAAAACATTGTTCCATATTACTATAAATGATCGCCACAAAGCTTCCTTGAAGTCAAGGGAGAAAAAGAGGAACACAGGAAAACCCATGGTTTTCTGTATCTTCATAATTGACAATGGTAATGGGACCAAAATCTTTTGCGATATTTCATATATTCTTCATAAGTTACATCACCTATTAGCAACATATTTGAGCAACGGGTGTATGAGCTGTGTGTGTGTGTGTGTGTGTGTGTGTGTGTGTGATATACAAACAAAGCTATAGATACGTATTTTACATGTATTTTCTAAATTTAGAAAAAATATTACATATATAATTGTTGAGAAGAAAATGGAAATGAGTGAGCAAAATATCTGCATTCCAGAGTAAAACTTTGAAAGTCAACTGCGGTATCAGAAAATTCCACACGTAGAGCATATATTTCAGAAGTGTCCTGTCAGAACCATGGACCTCACCGCCCTTGGTCGCTCTTAGCAACAAGCTCATGAGTCACTTCCTTGGGTTTCACTGTAAGGAGGTTTAAATTCTTCATCAGAAAGAATGCATGACAGTTGGGATAGGAAGGTCTTCTGTCACCATGACCACATTCTTACAAGAAAAACTTAAAAAAAAAAAAATGAGCAAGTCTTCCTCGTCAGGTAATGAACTTCAATGCACCTTTCGCCATTCTAGACCCGTAGACCCCTTACCTGCACAAATCTCATTGATTCCAAGAAAGTATCGGACAAAGGGAATATGAAGCTAATCTGTTAATCACATTTTCTACATTAACTTTGATTCTTTTGCTACTTTGATGTGACCTCTTTTTATAATGTGACTATATTATAGTGAATGGCATAACTTGACAAAGACAAAATTAATCTTATTCGTAAGTGCATTTTTGAATAGGGAAATGTTTAGAGTCCGTGATACAGGTTTAGTTAAGAATTGTCATAATACATACTCTCTCATACCCTCCCACGCGCACACAAACATACTAACCTAGTTTTCCAAATGCTTCTTTGACTGATTGTTCCCGACCACATGCACTGAATGGCTGTGCTGATTAAATTCTGTGATCTTTTCTCCACATTTAATTCATCTTGTCAGGTATGGAAGACCAATGGCTTCATTTCAAAAGGGGGTGGGGGGAGCACAGGGCTTTGTTCCTTGACCTTTAGTTCTGAGGGAAATACTGAAACACTGAAATACACCCATCTAAGTGGCAAACGTATAATTAATTTCTGTTTCATGAAGGAGAGAGGGATTTTAAAGCTTTCACACGCGCTGATTTGGGGAGTCGAGGCCGTGTTTCTCCCGTGGCCGTGGACGGCTGTTGGAGAACCAGCCTCCTATCCCTGTCAGATCCCCACACACAGCCTGTGAAGTTGTCCCGAGTTTGCAGGCTGGTGATTGCGCAAACGTGTGCAGAGCTCCGGTGAATAATTTATACCAGGCATGAGGTGACAAGGTAAACACGCCCATTTTTGTCTAAAATGCTGTGAAGGCATGAAGATGGAGGCAGGCTGCAGGGCGAGGGGAGCGGGGAGAATGGACCCCAGTCCGTCTAAGGGAGAGGACACCGATGTAAAGAAAATGAAATGTAATGAGATACTCTTTCATGCATAATTCATAGGTGAAAACATGACTGCATAAAAAGCCATGATTTTAACAAGGCAAGTCTGCAATCATGCACATTATCTTCCCAGAGGAATTTTATATAATATTGGTCAAAAAGGAGAGGATTCTGAATATGGGTTCAAAATAAAGCTGACAGGTTTTCAAATGCAGCAAAATTTACTTTAATGTACAATGTCTGTGAAGGAAACAATTTCTATCTACACCTGGAAATACTGCTTAGCCAAAATTTACTTTAAAACATTTGCTATCTCTTCTTTACATGGAAAACACACACAAGCACACACACACACACAGAAAAGGAAGAATAGAAATTTATATTGATAAGCATAACTCAAAGGCATAAGCTGTATTTACCGAATGTTGTGGGGTTAGGGTTAAATTGAACTTGGCAGGCATTTCCAGTCTTCTGGGACAAAAGTTTAGATAGAAATGGAGGCAACGAAGAGGCTTTAAAAATGATAACATGTTAGCTATTGTCAACATAAAATTTAATTTGGTTGTGTTGTAAGAGCAAATGTTGTAATTCAGCTTTCAAGACCGGTTTAGGGGCTAACACATGCCTGATTTGAAATGGTGTTTAACACATGGGGCTTTTAGTTGAGGGATTAGAAAAAGAATGTTGATTAAAGCTTGGGACGTTTTCAGGTTATCAGCAGCAAACCCTAAAGATGTCTTAGCTTGAAAGAATTGGACGGATGGGATGGAGGTTGGGGGTTGGGACAGTCCTTTGTCCACAGTTGGGAAGTAAATAGGAATACAGGGAATACACCGGAGGGGTCAGAGGCAAATGCAAATCATACAAGTTGGAGAGCTGCGTGGGCTCGTTTGCTTGGCTTAAGCTGTGTACGCTCAATATTGAAAAAGAAAGGCAAAAAGTAGCTGCATTGCATTCAGTTATAGTTGTGTGGCTCCCGTGTTTGGCTGAAGAAAGCAAAGTGTTGCAAAGGTTGACATGGTGGTATCAAAGTTATTGTCAACCACATGATCTTTCTTTAAGGTTCATGGCTTAAGGAATGGAAAGATGCTATAAAGGACAGCAGGTTGAAGTGGCTTAGATGCCAAATAATCTATTCCATTTAAACACAATTGTTTTATTAGCCTCTGTTTGATGTATCTCAGTGATGCTTCAGATTTTGACAACCTCTGAGAGATGTGGGCTCTGGGAATTAGTTTATGATTTAACTTTTCAATATGGAATTTTAGCTTTTTGTGACTCAGTGGTAGAACAGAGCTTACCCACACCTGGAGCTGGTCACAAAGATGATTTCAAAATTCCAGGACTTCCATCTAGTTTCCAATGATAAATTAGGAGAGTGTGTTTGACCACTTGTGTTATGTGTACCTATTTCCTTTAATACTACTCTGATATATTCTTGGCACTTTTGCTTTTGAAGATGTGTATAAGCCACTGTGGAACCCACAGATGCCACAGGGTTATCTCTCCATGGAATGCAGAACTAGCCAGCTAGTAATACTTGTTTAACCCTAACAACAGAGTTTAGCACTCCACTGCTTCTATTTTTCCCTTCCTTTCTTAAAAAACAAACAAACAACAAAACAAAACAAAAACCCACAAAATGACTATCTCTGCTTTTCATAAATCCAAATGTGCAGTGTGGCTGGAATAAGGCAGTTCCGGGTGACAGTATGTATTTCTGACTCTGCTGGAAGGTGAGAAGAGATGTTCACCATCTGTTCTGTCTACCTGACAGATGTGCTCTCTCCTGACCCCTCTTGCCAGTTCAGCACGCTGTTGGGAGCTTGCTACAGTGAAGGATCAATTTTCAAGCACAGAAAGAATTTGTTTGCTTGTACACCTGTGCTCTAAAGGAAGTTTTCCTATTGCTTATGCCAGTTGGATGTCTTGCTGAATTCTTTAGCATATATAAAAATGCAAAGTGCCTGAAATGGGAATCAAACGATAACATTATTAGAATTCTCTCTTGGGGTCAGATGAGACTTTCGGTTACATTAAGAGGATGTGCCTGGGAAGAGTTTCTCTAGTCTAAATTGGTTTCCTATTTGTTTCCCTTCTGTGAAGGCAATGCACGTGTTAAATATCATATGAGACACAAAGCACATTGGAAATAAAGAGGTCGCAGAAGGAGACAAGGATTCTAAAACGTCCATTCCTTAGCTTTAGGCTCAGCATTGGGAAGGCTGTCATTGGTCTTCTGAGTCCACGTTTCTCCTGCACTCCCTCTGGGCAGGTGATCTCACAAAGACAAGTCATGCAAACAGAAAGATGCCACCCCCCCAATCACATTAATTTGCTTTTCTGAAATTCTCAAAAGTTTCAAGTAAAATCACACTATGGCATCACTTGATTAAATTTTTAAAAGTCCTTCTATAATACTGGCAACACAGTCTCTTTTGGTCTTTGGCCTCTGCCTGTGCCTCTAATTCAATGCTTCCCACTCTCCTCATATTCTTTTCCAGCCATTGTGGCTTCCATGATGAGGAAGATGATGGGGGTCTAGAGGCAGGAGGGTAGAAGTGGGCTTTTCAGGTAAGAACTGTATCCCTTTCATTACAATGAGCAAAAGATGTAGAGACACAGGTGGTGGAAAAATTAGGAAATTCTTTAAGGATGTATTGTTTGAGTGACACATGAGATATAGAAAAAATATAGGGAGAATCTCAAATTTCGGGTTTTCTCATACAGTGATGTAGATAAATTAGAATTGTTTCATGTATCTAGAAGAAATGATGATAACTAGAAACCAGCAAGGATTCACTAAGAATAACAATTTTGGACAAATTGTACTTTTTTTTTAGACAGTGTTATCAGAGGAGAAGATTAAGTCATAGTAATAGCATTTGGCAAGGTCTCTTGTAATGAACAACGTTGACTCTGTGTTTATAAATTTAATAGATTAGAAGCAGTGACAATGCCTTTGCCCAAAGCTGCTGACCATTAGCAACCTAGAAAATGAATCCAATGTGAGTCAGAGGTTCCATGTCTTCCCTCTGTTCACAATGTAGGAATATTTGGGATGAGAAAATGGCAGGCACTTTTATCAGATGTGTGGGTGACCTGAAGCTGAGAAGCAGAGCAGAGTTACATGCAGAATGAACACTCAGAAAATCCATGACAAACAGGAGCATGTGCGTGATTCTCAAAGTCCTTAATGTTCCTTTGCTTCCTCTTCTGTGAAGAGCCTTAACAATTAAAATGCTTTTCCCATGATTTTCCTAAAACCAGGTGTGGAACGTGGTTGGAGAAAAGAGTTCTAAATGGTGCAAGAGTGTTTGGGTGACAGTATCTATTCATAAAAGTGCTTGCCATTTGCCGGTGTGAAGAGGTGAGTCCCATCCATTCCCTTTACCTGGAGAAGAAAGTTAAATTGTTTGTGACCCTCTCTACCCTGATTCTTTTGGGAATTATATTTCCAACCACTTCCTGATTCTCTCTTCCAATTTAACTCTAGCCTTGAAGCCAGGAGCATCCAACTCATGAGCCATACTGTGTCCATTTTTTAGATTCCTGTTTTCTCCTAGGAGCATCTAACTCTGTGCCAGGAAGGAATGCAACATGTTTGTTCTAAACATGAAATGTTGAGCTCATGTGCCACAGATAGATTTCTGTAAAGAAATGATGTAGAAATGTGTCTGTGTGTTCTGAACACTTTATTTCATTCAAAAGGCAAGTTTCTATCAGTGGACTTAGTGCAGACACATTTGCAAATCAGGTCATGGCCTGTGATGATAAAAAAAAAAAAAATGTTTAAAGCATCTGAGTTTTTTTGTAATTGCACCTTCCACCCTTGCCATTTTATGGGAAACTTGAATCAAGATGAACCAGAGAATGGGCCTTTGGTTTGTTTTAATAGGTCAGGTGACTATTTCTTAGAAACCAACTAGTATTTACTTAGCTACTTCCACAGATCAAGAGCTTCATACATTCTTACTCATGTAACAAAATGCTTAAAAACATGCTGAATTATAATCTGTGAGGAAATAGCAAGGGCACTGTAGATTGTTCAAGGAAGAGAAATAATTCTGAGTTCATGAGGATGTGAGACTGGACACATCGATCATTGCTGAATGTGGCTGAGATACATGGAGACCTGCCCTCATTAAACAACAACAACAACAACAAAAACCCTCCAAAATTGTTTGCTGAAAATAAAGTTAAAATTTGAAAGAAATTTTGAAGAATTTGATGAATACAAGTAAGTCATCTTTTCTCTTTCTGTTCTAAATTATGTTAATGTAATGCAATATAAAAAACACACCTTACTATATTTTTCAAAATTGACTTGATAGGACTGTGGTGGAATGAACATGTTTCCTATAATGTATGGGTTTAGACAACTTTTTATATAGTATATGACATTTTAGAAAAGCTACAAAGTCAATATATTTTCAAACCCAAAATGTCTATGACAGGTGACTGGGTAAATGGAGTATATCTAGAACTAGGGAGGCTGCAGGTCAATAAAAAGTAATAAACTGTTGGTAACTGAAACATATGGGTAAATCTCAACAAGAATGTGCTGAATGCAAGAAGCCAGATGTAAAAGAGTATATACTATATGATTTCATTCATAGGAGTCTCCAGAACATGGCCTTTAATAAACAGATTCAGAGAGCAAATCTGTGTTGTCCTGATCTGGGATCAGGGATGACCAATGACATAGGAAAACTTCTCTGGGGCATGTAAATGTTCTGATCTTGATTATGTTAGTAGAGATGCAGGTGTGTAATTGTGTAAAAAACACATAGGGCCATATATGCAAAATTGGTATAATGTATTCCATGTGAATACCTCAATAAAGTTGATTCCAAACACAAAGCAAACAAAACAGAAAAGGTGTCTATATGTGGATTTCTGATCACGTAGTCCACCGTGAAAATATTTGACCACCTCTTATTTCAAATACCAAAACGAACCTTGTAAACCTGTCAGAAGTCTGGTCTTCCTGACAACAAAAGGACTTGCAGCCTGTGGGTCAAGCAGAACTTGAAACTGGGGTTACCTTGGAGAGAAATGAAGTGACGTCTATAGAGCATCTTCTCAGATCTGCATAGGTGCTTCCAAAGCATGTGAAATGTAGTGCTCTGTTCGAGAATTTCGCTTAGGGAAGAGATCTCTGTTGTGGTGGGAGTAGCTTACATGAGAGAGGCCTGAATGTGTCAGAAGTGCTCTACAGGGGACAAGTCAGGAGCTTGTGAATTGCCACAAGAAGCCATTTGGAAGCTTGAATGCAGCGAACCCACTGATTGGAGACAGTAGTAGGATAAGTTTGTGGATTTCCTCATGGGAACCTGACACATGACTGTCTAAGTCTGCAACAGAGTCTGCAAATGTTTATAACAGAGTTGGTGGCTTGGCCCAGGATGACCAGAGTAGAAAAAAAGAAGCTAGCAAAGAGCAGGAGTCGGATTACCAGGACCCACTGGCTAGAAATTAGCAGACAATTTGCAAGGCTCAAGGTTTGCCTGTGATGAATGTAAAAGTACATCTTTCCTACCTAAATCTGCAGAACTCATTTGAGTTTCTGGGTTTCACATCAATACAATATTATTTTTATAACATATAACTTTAAAAAAAATTATCTCAGTGTAACAAATGGGAAGAACAATGCTCTCAGAGGTCAGTTGAGAAAGGAGAAGGAACCACAAAGGCTGGCTCTCAGCCTGTTGGAATCTGTATACTGCTAGTGTGCATTCACTTTTCTGTTGTGGATTGTGGGTGCGTTCCAGAAGATCAGATATTTGTGTAACTATGTATTCTCAAGCCAAACTTTGTTTGAGTGAGATTCTGTTTTGGAAAAGTCTATTGTGTGACACTTCACTCAAGGTGGTCAAAATTTAGAGATAAATTTAAGTAAAAATTTCAAGTATCACTGTTAAAAATTTACTTTCTAAATATTAGATTCACAGTTTATAAAGTTTTTAAACTGACATTTGGCTTTTACTTTAATTCTCTTCAGAAATTTTTAGTGCTAAATTCTTGAATACTTATTTCTACATCCTAGGGGATAATTGAGGCCAATATTTGGGGCAAGGAGAAAGAAAATCAGTCTTCCTTATAAGTAAGAAATATTTCTGTTATCCCATTAAATATAAGCTGTGCCTTCCTAGCAAACACAAAATCACCATGTTGCCAGGCAAAGAAAAGTTAAGTCTGGGTTTATCTTTTCTCTTTTATTTTCTCACCTTAGTGTTTGTCAAAATATTGACGAACTATAGTAAATTTTTCTTGTAAGAATAAATAACTAATTAGCCTATAGTATTGGCTTCATTGTTTTTTAATGTATACATTAGAGTAGGCAGATTGCTGAATGAATTTTAGAACAAGGTTTACAATCATTATGATGAGACCCATTGGTAGATCATATCAGTTTAGTAGATTGTGATCAGCATTTTAAAAAATGAAATGATGGAAAATGTTAGAGCTTGTCACACATAGAAACCATAAATATTGATTTGTGAAACAGTTTTCAGCTATTTGTGCAGTTGCCTCTGCGTGTGTGTATGTAGAGAGCGAGAGAGGGAGACAGAGAGAAAGAGAAACAGAGAAACACACATACACACAGAAAACTAGGTTTAAAGATTAAAACACATTTCTTGCTGTGGATTCGGAAGAGCAAAAATATTACAGTTTATGAAAGTATTTTAGCCTGGCCTGTGTGGCTCAGTGGATTGAGCGTCATCCCTTGGACTGAGAGGTCCCAGTTCAATTCCGGGTCAGGGCACATGCCTGGGTTGCTGGCTCCATCCCCAGTAGGAGGTGTGCAAGAGACAGCTGATTGATGTGTCTCTTTCACATCAATGTTTCTCTCTCTCCCCCTTCCTCTCTCTCTAAAAAAATCAATATAAATACATTTTTTAAAAGTGTTTTAGAGGATCACCAAGGAGTTTGTGATGCCTGAGATAATTGAGAATCCTCTCTTTGGAGGAATAAATAATATATGATTGTTTAGCTGAATACTTTTTTTTTTCCCATTTGTTAAGTATCCCTAGCCAGAACCGAACCCAGGACTCTCTGGTCCACAGACCGACACTCCAACCACTGAGTCAAACCGGCCAGGGCTAGCTGAATACTTTGAATCACAAATTACATTACAGTGGAATTGACTAAGAATATTAGGTCCACAGATGACTCTCCTGTGTCTTTTTCTGAAGTTATTAAACACTTATTAAATTCTTTGCTTAAACAATATACCTTCAAATACTATGTCCATATATTTCTGGGACATTTCAAAAATCAAAATATCATTGAATCTATGCGGTTCATATTTTGATGAAATATAAATATTCCCATCAGTCTTTTCTTATTTTTTTATTTCCTTTGCCTAGAATGCTCTGCTTCCAGCTGGCCATATGAACAAGTACTTTGTAAAATTCAGACTTCATCTTTAATATCTCCTCTAGAGAAGGGGTTTCTGAACCACCAGATCTAAAACACACCCCTTCAGTTTGTTACATATATTTTTTCTTTTTAATAGCACTTATCACCATCTTAAATTATCTTGTTTAATAAAAGATTTGTTGCCCTGGCCGGTTTGGCTCAGCGGTTAGAGCGTCAGCCTGCGGTCCGGAGAGACCCGGGTTCGGTTCCCGCTAAGGGCACATACTTCGGTTGCAGTTTGTCCCTGGCCCTGGTTGGTCGTGAGGGTGGCAGCCACTCGATGTGTCCCTTCACGTCGATGTTTCTCTCTCTCTCTCCCTTCCTCTCTCTCCCTCCCACTCTATCTGTGCAAAAAATGGAAAAATATCCTCAGGTGAGGATAAAAAAAAAAAGAAAAAAAAAAAAATAAAAAAAAAATAAAAAATAAAAAAAAGATTTGTTATCTTCATTATTTTCCACACCACTCAATCTAGTCTACCCATCTGCCTTGGCCGGATTGGCTCAGCAGTTAGAGCGTCAGCCCATGGACTAAAGAGTCGCAGATTCAATTCCAGTCAAGATCATGTACCTTGGTTGCAGGTTCGTCCCAGCCCTGGTTGGGGTTGTGTGGGAGGCAACCAGTCGATGTGTCTCTCACATCTATGTTTCTCTCTTTCTCCCCCCACCCCCAACTCTATCTGAAGATAAGTGGGAAAATATCCTCGGGTGAGGATTAAAATAAAGAAAGAAAGAGAAAGAAAGAGGAAGGAAGGAAGGAGGGAAGGAAGGAAGGAAGGAAGGAAGGAAGGAAGGAAGGAAGGAAGGAAGGAAGGAAGGAAGGAAGGAAGGAAGGAAGGAAGGCTACCCATCCACTTGTCCAGAATGTAAGTGCCATGAGAGCAGGGTCCTCACCTGTCCGGTCCACAGCATGCCTTTGAAAAGTGTCTGCCATATAAATATTTGTTTATTCGCTAACTGAATGTCAGAAATTATGACAAAACTGTCTGTTGTTATATAAAATCTTTCCAAAAGTGAAAATCAAATGGCTACAGCAGACCTGGCCAGTGTGGCTCAGTTGGTTGGGTGTTGTCCCGAGCACAGAAATGTCACTGGTTCAATTCCCAGCCGGGGCACATGTCTGGGTTGTGGGCTCCATCCCCCAGTGGGAGGCATGCAGAAGGCAGCAGATTGATGTTTCTCTCTCACATAGATGTATCTCTGTCTCTCTCTCCCTCTAAAAATTAATTTAAAAATCTTTAAAAAAGTAAAGATAGCTACAGCAATATAACATTGATAAAAAAATTGTTTTTGGCCTGGCTCTGTTCTGATTTAGGCCTTATTCATTTATTTTATATTTACCCTGAGTCGGAGTGTTTATATTGCAAACCTTTAATGATTTAAAAAATAATCAGGAAAAAAAAAAGCTTATTACCAACCCTGACAAGCAATGACATTTAAAACTGAAATCAACAGCAATTACATATCATGAAGGTAATTAAGACGTGGCGTCTGTAACTGAGGAGAATGCTTCAGTCCATCACTGTGTGCCCATCTGCTGTTTTAGGGGTCAATACAAATTCTCAGTCCACTAAAATCTATTATATATACTACTGAGTTATTTTTCAGTACACAAATGAAGAGAAATGGATGATTATTATCTCTATTATAATCTGGGAAAGTAATATGCTTGCCTAGGTGAACTTATCTGAATGGACAATAGGTATATATAAAGCATGCTGAGCCTTTGAGCTAAGAAGAAGTTAACTGTATATTAAAGGTTAAATACTTAAAAAAATCTATTATTTGGGGGAAATTTTGCCTCTTTGGGTAAATTTAGTCTTTAAAATTTCAGAGACATATAACTTTTAATATGCTAAATGAGATTTTACTAAAAATAATATTGAGACTACATTGGCTATATACCTTTCCTACCTAACATATTATTGGATTGTAACCATTACTTAAAATACTTCAGTTATTTAGAAAAAATAAAACAAAATACTTTAGTTATTTGGCAGAAAGATACTGTAATAAATATGTTACATCCATTTTAATACCAAGGTACAATTAATTACTTTCAAGTTGAAATTTGGTTTATTTATATACTCCCTCCTTCAGATTCTCATCAAGTGCTACCTTGTTTATGTTATAACAGATGCATGAAACACCAAAGAGGAAATATGTCAAATCAAGTTGTTTATTATTTGATCTTGAAGATGATCCAGGGAAGCAAATGTCCAATGTTTAAATTCTGAGGCCTAAAATAAATATTTCAGAAAGACTCTCATCTTTTGTTGATTGCTAAGATATACCACAGAATCTCACTTCCTCACTACTTAATGCATTGTTAAGAAATGAAGAATTTATTGAAAAAATTGCTTTATTTGACAAAATGGACGGTCTGCTGAAATAGGCATTTAAAAAATAGGCTGTGCTCACTTCAGCAGCACACATATTAAAATTGGAATGATACAGAGAAGGTTGGCATGGCCCCTGTTCAAGTATGACGCCCGAACTTGTGAAGCATTTCATCTTTTGGTTATATATAAAAGTTGTCAAGAGAGTAGATCCTAAGTGCTCTCTTCTCAAGAAAAAATAAACGTATATTTTGTAATGATAGGAGACTATGGATGTTAACTTGTGGTAAACATCTTGTGATCTATGTAGGTCAAATCATTATGTTATATACCTTAAACATATGCTGTGCTGTACAGCAATTATATTTCAGTAGAACTGGAAAAATAGATTGATTATATCACAAAAGCATCAAATTGAACAGTGATAATTACAATATTAGCAACAAAATAATGTTAGTCTATTTTATTGAATACTGAGTTAGTGGCAGATTCTGACCCAGGTACTTTCTCAATAAAAATCTCTAGAAAGTATTTAAACCAATTATACTTTTTTCCAATTTACAGACACAGAAACTTATATTTTTCCCAATTAACCACATAAAGACATACTAAAATTGTATGACTGTTAGAGAAAGAACTTTATTTTTAAAATGGACTGGTGAATACATTATTGGGGAGGTAATATGTTCTTTCTATTGCTGGTACAAAAAGTATGACTGGTTAAAGATTGATGGATGGATAGGGTTGACTTGCTAAGACAACCCTATTTACCCTCAATTTCTTTTATCCTCACCGGAGGACATTTTTTTGCATTTATCTTCAGATAAAGAAGGAGGGAGAAAGGGAAGAAGAGAGAGAGAAACATCGATGTGAGAGAGACATATCGAGTAGTTGCCACCCACATGACCCCAACCACGGCTGGGGACAAACTGCAATCGAAGTACATGCCCTTAGCAGGAACCGAACCCGGGACTCTCTGGTTCGTGGGCTGATGCTCTAACCACTGAACCAAACAGGCCAGGGCTACCCTCAACTTCAAGTCTATTTTCAAGAATGATCTAACTTGTAAAAGTTTCAAAAGGTTGTTAAGAAAGAATGGTCCTGATAAATACAGTGAGTGTCTTACTCTGTTAAAACATGACAAGACTTAAAAAGTGACTAATGTGACAACACAATTAAAAAAATTTTAAGGGCATGGTCTTTGGGTTTTAAACTCCATTATATCCACTTTAGTTTCCTTCAAAAAACATTGAATGGGGTCTCTAATGGTGTTCTATAAGGATGTCTGTGATAAAATGCCATTTCTAAAAGACACTAACCTATTTGCAGCTCATTCTCACAAGGATCACACACTACAGATGTAAAGCTACACAGCCACTGTCATAATACCCTTTCATTCCATTCTCCTAATAAACATAATATTGAATGGGGGACAAGTAGATTTCCATTTCATAACTGGATACATAGAATTACAGATAAAGTAATTAGTGAAGCCAAGGGTCCATAATTGTCACACTAATGGAACTCAAATAAGTATGTTTTTTTTGTTGTTGTTTGTATCTTAATCAGAGGACATTTTTTTCCCGTTTTTTGTTCAGATAGAGTGGGAGGGAGAGAGCAGAAGAGAGAGAGAGAGAGAGAGAGAGAGAGAGAGAGAGAGAAACATCAATGTGAAAGGGACACATCGAGTGGCTGTCTCCCACAAGACCCAACCAGGGCCAGGGACAAACTGCAACCGAGGTACATGCCCATACCAGGAACCAAACCAGGGTCTCTCTGGACTGCAGGTCGATACTCTAACTGCTTAGCCAAACCGGCCAGGGCCAATGTGTATGTCTTTCAATGAAAGCAACAACAAATATGCAAATAGCATTAAAATTTTTGAGACTAGCTATCTATGATATTGCTCTATGTAACTCTTACACATTTACTAGTGTGTGGTATACTCCCCTACTGGCAGTGGTTATTTCAGGATGATCCAATCAGAGTGAAGCATAGATGTGTATTTATTCATTGCAAGAAGTAGTTTCTTCCTATTGAAAAGGGAAGCTTTGTAATACAGGAAGTGCAGGCATTCATGCCCACCTTGAGGGAACTCTGCAATACAGAAGAAGGTAAAGCAATTGCTGAACAATTGCTTAGGCTCCTTGGTTAAGCCATGTTTGGAGACAGATTAGTTTTGGATCTTTCACTTGTGTTCAACTGACCTATTTAATTTGCTGAATTTTTTTACTGCTTGCCACTGGAAATGGTCTGGCTAATAGTCACCATATCTATAAAAAGGACATTTACGGAATTTCTCTCAACTTTGATATGAAGATTATTACTTTGTCTATCTTACTTCTGGCATTCGACATAGTATTTCTATAAATGTTCATTATTGATCATTGAGTGGAGAGAGACAGGGTTTCCTGCAAGAATCTGTTTCATTTATTTTTATCATTAGGGAATTTTCCACTACATAATTGAGGCAAGGGAAACATGTACAGCATATAGATTTAATGTCATCAGCCCTCCATCCAAAATAATAATGTCACTGAAAATAACATTTTCAAAGTTAACCCACAAAAATGTTCTCAGCCCTAAAATACTTGGGCTACCTTTCTATGCTCTAGAAGTATTGAAATTGGAATTAAATTATACAGTAGGTTGAATAACCTTTGATATTTACCTAAACACTGATTAAATGATCTAATAGAAAAGTATTCTCTGTTTTAAAAAATTACTGAAAAGACTTCCGGTCAAGATGGCGGGTAGGTAAACGTGGTATCACGTCCTCTCACAACCACATCAAAGTTACAACTAAACTACAGAACAACCATCATTCAAAACCGCCTGAAATCAAGCTGAATGGAAGTCATACAACTACGGAATTAAAAAAAAAAAAAAGCAGCTACATCCAGACTGATAGGACGGGCGGCAGCGCGAGGGGGGGCGGCGGCGAGGCAGCGGTGCACAGCGGCCAGACGGGCTGGTCCCACACCCAAGCGTGGTGGATAAAAATCAGGAGGCTCCCGCGGCTGGGAAGGTCCTTCCTGAGGACTGAGGGGTCCCCGTCCCACACCAGGTGCCCCGCTCAGGGTGCCAGTGCCAGGAAGAGAATCCCCATAACTTCTGGCTGGAAAAACCAGCGGAAACTGAGGCTCAGGGAAGCTGAAGCGGCTGGAGCCCCAGGCAGCTCCTTAAAGGGCCCAGGCACGGACTTATCGGACTCACTCCCTCTAAGCTTGGAGGGGAGGCAGCTCGAGGGGCACCAGAGACATACAGGGAAGAACTGAGCTGTTTGGCACTGGAGCGAGAGCTGAAGAGGGGGCTTCCTCTGGGACAAACGTGCTGTAAGAGGCCTTTGTTCCTTTGGTGAGCCCTTCCCTGGGGCGGCAGACAGTCTCCATATCTGGGACTCCAGCAACCTGGCTCACACTGGTTGCCCCGCCCTGCTGACTCCCTGAGGCCCCGCCCCACCCAACTTTCAAGCCCACCCAAGCTGTTGCCACTTGCTTAACCATAGGATTGGCTGGTCTTGGATCCTGCTTCAGGTTTTTCCTAAATTCTTTCAAACGAGCAGCAGCATCGGGTCTCAGCGAGCCCCATACCTCTCATTAAGTAATACACAGAAACAAACACAGGGAGGCAGCTAAAATGAGGATACAAAGAAACAGGTCCCAAATGAAAGAACAGAACAAAACCCCAATAAAAGAACTGAGCGAAAGGGAAATAAGCAACCTAACAGATACTGAGTTCAAAATACTGCTTATAAGGATGCTCAATGAACTTAGTGAGAATCTCAGTGAACTTAGTGAGGGCCTCAAGAGCATAAAAAGACCAGTCAGAAATCATGGATACACAGTTAGAATTAAAGGAGGCATTAACTGAAATACAGAATAATTTACACAGCTTCAATAATAGAGTATGTAAATCCAAGGAGCAAACCATCGATTTGGAATATAAGGAAGCAAAAAATGCCCAATCAGAACAGCAAAAAGAAAAAAGAATCCAAAAAAATGAGGATAATGTAAGGAGCCTCTGGGACAACTTCAAGCGTGCCAACATTCGCATCTTGGGGGTGCCCGAAGGAGAAGAGAGAGAACAAGAAATCTAAAACCTGTTTGAAACAATAATGGCAGAAAACTTTCCTAACTTTGTTAAGGAAACAGACATACAAGTCCAGGAAGCACAGAGAGTCCCAAACAAGAGGAACCCCAAGAGGCCCACACCAAGACACATCATCATCAAAATGCAAAAGGTTCAAGACAAAGAGAGAATCTTAAAAGCAGCAAGAGAAAGGCAGCTAGTTACCTACAAGGGAGTTCCCATTAGGCTGTCAGCTGATTTCTCAAAAGAAACTTTGCAGGCTAGAAGGGAGTGGCAAGAAATATTCAGAGTGATGAAAAGCAAGAACCTACAACCAAGATTACTCTATCCTGCAAAGCTGTCATTTAGAATCAATGGACATATAAAAACTTTCCCAGACAAGAAAAAGTTAAAGGAGTTCATCACCACCAAACTGTTATTATATGAAATGATGAAGGGTCTTTTTGAAGAAAAAGATAAAATGTATGAACAAACAAAATGGCAATGAATACATATCTATCAACAATGGAATCTACAAACAAAATGAACAGGAAGAACAGAAACATTCTCATAGATACAGAGAACATTTTGTTGGTTGCCATTTGGGAAGGGGGTTGGGGGAATGGGTGAAAAAGGTGAAGGGATTAAGAAGCACAAATTCATTGCTAGACTGACAAACCTCAAAGGGAAAGGGGTTGGGGGGGTGGGAAGAAATAAACCAAAGAACTTATATGCATAACCAATGGACACAGACAATAGTGTGGGAAAAGGTGGGAGGGGGGCAGGAGTGGGAGGAGGGGGTCAATGGGGGAAAAATGTGGAACATCTGTAATACATTTTACATCCAACAATAAAGATTTGAAAAAAATAAAAAAATAAAAAATAAAATAAAAAATTACTGAAAAATAGAAAAATAATCTATCTAAAATATTTTGCAACTAAAACAAAAATTGATTAAAATCAATAAAAATTTGGGAAAAGGGTAAAAATATAGTGTCATTTACTTTGACTTTCATAAATTGGTGTTTAGGCTGTCTGAAGAAACTCTAAGATATAACATAAAAGAATATAAATATATACACATATGTATACATGCACATGTATATACACCAAAATCTCTGTAGGCAATGTCCATAATATTAGCCAGGTTTTCAAAGGGGTCTCATATCTTACAAACATTTAGGATCAAGAGTATAGAATTCAATTTTCATTGTTTTGTTTTTGTCTCATAAGTACCACAGTCTATTATGTCAATCTATAAATAGTAGTGAATATATTCAGTGCTTCACAAAATTAAACTTTTTGTATAGAAAGAGGGTTAAAAGAGAAGATTCTGGAGTCTGTCTGCCAAGCTCTGAATCTCATGTCTGCCACGTACTGACCATGTGACCACAGACACATACCAATCTCTCATTTTGCTAATCTTACTTGTTGATAAAATGGGAAATTAAGTTTATTGTAAGGAATAATGAGAAATATCACAGAATACATTTAGAATATTGCTTAGTATAAAGGAAATGATCATAAATGGGGTATTATTATAATATTTGTCTTTCCTGGAGAGGGAGGGACTTGCTCAATTATACGTATGTATTGTGTATTCACTTATTTTACAATCTACTTAGGTTACATATTTTCCAAGGTGCCAAAGAATATATAGAAGTTGGTGTCCTTTATGTAACTCTTAAATGCTATAAATAGTATAGATTTTAAGATTATCTATTTATACACATATATATTGTTAAAATGAAAAACATGGATCTTCCTTCTGGTTGTGTAGAAAAACCTAAATCCAGGCTACTGCCTGTGTGTCTCCTTTGTTCCTCATAAACACACTTCACTTCTGACACTTCTGATCACCAAATGTGTGGGAATTTTTTTCCGCAACAAGCAATTCTTTGAGATACTAGCTGGGTGTCCTGTAATTTAACTCAATTTTAACACTATCTACCTGGAGACAATATCCGATTCCACAGGTTAAAGGCTCAGCCCCATAAGACTGCACCCTGCCCTGACACTTCAAATATCAGTAGCAAGTAGGAGGTCCCCAAGTTATGCACAACTGTGTCTAATTTGGCTACAAATTGAAGTTGCCATTCCCCCTTATCAGGTTCTATAGAAAATGTGTAAACATTTAGTCTCTTATAAGATTCAGACTTTCAGACCATATATTTCAGCATTTAATAATTTCATTACAGATATAATCCTTATATATGAAGGAATTAATAACATAAAGCAATAAATGTTAATCCAAAAATATAAGTGAGATAAATGCATAGAGTGTACTTAGTACCTTTGCTACTGTTATGTGGTAAAGTGTTTCAATTGTTTAATTAGTTTGGGACTGGAGTGGAAAGAGTTTGATAAAATAATAGTTTTATAAAATCTGTTAGAGAAAACCCTCAAGGCATTCAAGGTGATAACAGATGCAATACTTGCTTTATTATTAAGTAGGGAACGAGGACATCGAGAATTACAAATATTTTCAAATACAGTAGGCCTTTGTAAAATCAATTGTGACACTTTCTAAATAATTGAGGCAGGAATTATCTAACCAAAGAATTTTCTTAATTATCAGTGTAAGCAATCATAAAATTACATTGTACTCTCCCTGATATAACATTTTTTAAAAAGAGAGAAATAGTACAATGGTCTAAAAATACACAGTTGCGGACAGTAAAATAAGTGTGGGAAGTTGACATCAACATGATATAGAGAGTTCTCATTAATATTATTTTAGTTACCTCCAAGAACTAATTAAAAATCTCTCAGAATGCATTCATATAGGAATTTGTAGAACAGAAATGTGCAGCCTAGAATTCTTTTAATTGTGCATTCTGTGCAGAGATAGAGCTATTTGTATTAATGAAATGACACTTTTATACCTTTTTTATAGATTTCCATATCTAAAATAAAATACCTGATGCCCAGTACAACCTAAAAAATGCCATTGTCACAAAATATTATATGGCATCTCCTCCTGAGACATTTTCACTCCTCAGGGAAAAACAAATGTCATAAAAATCTTGCCAGTCTCACAATAGTGATAATCCAATATGGCTACCTAACTATTAGCTTCAAATTATGTTTTCTGTTCTGTTGTCATAAAGTCATTTTCCAGTGTCCATATTTAATAATGTACCTACTACACATTAGTAAAAAAAAAAAAAAAAATTAACCTTTAAGCAAACACTAAAAATCAGGGGAACAGATGAAAAATGCATCTGGTGTTGTTTTAAGGGTGCTAGCAGCTGACATGTAATTAAGCTAACTCTAGCCCAAGAATTATCACTATTATGTTTTAGTGTCTCTGGACTTTTAATTACCTGACATTATGTGTGTCAATGTGCTATCAATGCCTGTATTTTCAGTTTTATTGTTTTGTGTTATACTTGCATTTTCATCTGTTCTGTTAATATCTTAGCTTAATGGTAACCATGGAAAGCTTCTAACTCTTATGTCTCTGAATATACATCTTGATGAAAATGGGTTCAGCAATTTTGACTCTCTTCTCTGTTGTTTGGAACTGACTGGGAGCTATGAATATTTAGTACAACTGACCCTTTCAAAGGAATCCAGCAGAGTCTGAATTAGAGATAATCTTCTACGCCTTATCCCACAGGTGATAGTTATCACAGATTTGATTGCTAGTTGATTTTGATGAGCTGGTGTCTTCATGACAATGGAAGCCTTACTCCCAAAAATTAATATTAATTTTTTTTATGCAACAGAAATACAGTTTAACCTTGACGAACACAGGTTTGAACTGCCCCGGTCCCCCAACATGCAGATATATTAAAAAAAATATATATATAGTCAGCCTTTCTTATCCATAGATTCAACCAACCTTGACTCCAAAACAGGGTTTTCTCATTCCCAACTGTGGATTCCCAACCACAGAACAAAAATACTGTTTTTAATCCAAGGTTGTTTGAATCAGGATGCAGAGGGCATAGGGCATAGTCAAAAATCACATGCGGATTTTCAATCTCACAGTGCTCGCTGCACCCTGAACACCCCTTTCCTTGTTCAAGGGTCCATGGTAACCACTCTCTGAATCATTTCTTGAGAATGACAATAGAGAAAGGTGGAAGGGTGGAAAGTAAACTAAATATACTTTCTAATTAAAAAGAAAAATAATGTTTCTTGCTGTTGGCTTTGACTTAGGAATCTTTTGTGGAAGAGAGGGAAGGACTAAGACAGAGGTAGTTCAATCATGGAAAAAATCTGGATAAAGTACAGGAATCTCTAAAGCTTGAAGCTGTGAGGGACCCCTGTCCCCACCGCACCCTGAAATCAAACCTGTCCATGTGGTCAAAGTAGACCTCATTACGTGATACTGTCACCTCATAAAAAAACTCATGTTTTTTCTTGACCAGCCCTGAAATCCTTCAACCTTACTCCAACTTGACACAATGTTTTCATGATTCAGCCATCCAATGCTTCACTTTTATTGTCAAATAATATGCTATTGTATAAAGATACCTTATCTTGTTTATCCATTCATTAGTTGATAAACATATGGATTGTTTCCATTTTAAAATATTATGAATAATGCTGCTATGAATATCCTTATACAGGTTTTTGAGTGGAAGTATATATATTTTTTTCTTGGGTATCTTCCTATAAGTAGAATTTCTGGATCATTTGGTAACTCTGTATAACATTTTGAGGAACTAAGAAGTTCTCCTAAATGGCGGCCTCATTTAGTAATCCCACCAGTAATGCATTATGGGGCAAATTTCTCCACACCCTTGTGAACACTTGTTACTGTCATAGTTCTAATAATTTTCTAGTTTGGTTGTTTGTTGGCTTTTTTATGTGGAATAAAGACCATTTTTCATTTTGAGTGATTTTGTCATGAAATGTTTTAGATTTTGTCACGTGCTATTTCTATATCTTACTGAGTTTATCATGACATTTTGTCCTTTATTCTATTAATATGATATATTATAATAATTTATTTTTCAGATGTTAAACTTTGAATTCCAGCAATAAATTCTACTTTGTTATAATATATAATCTTTTTAATGTACTGCTTGATTTGGATACCTGGTATTTTATTGAGTATTTTCTATTTCTATATTTATGAGGACTATTGGTCTGCAGTTTTCTTTTCTTGTAATGTCATTGTCTGGTTTTAGTGTCAGAGTAATCTGGCCTCATCAAATAGTTAGGAAATGCTCTCTCCTCTTCAGTCTTTTGGAAGAGTTTTAAAATGATTAATATTTTTATTCTGTAAATATTTGTTTGAATTAACCAATAAAATCATAAGCATAATTTGGTAGTGGGAAGTATATTAATTACTAATACAATTACTTTACTTTATAGATCTATCCAGATTTTCTTTCTTTTTTTTGTTAATTTCAGAAGTTTGTGTCCTTCAAGGGATTTGTCTAGTTGAATAGATATCAATTTAGTTGAAAATATATAAAAAAGAATGGATTCAATTTAGCTTCATTTCATTCACCATCATTGTGTTACTTTTGTCTTATAAAGTATATCTTCATTCAAGATAAACCTATCCACACAGATTTATAACTATCACTGTATGTAGTTGTGATTGGAAACATATGGAAGAGTAAACGTATTACAAACAAAAACATACATTTATACTATGTTTTATATTTATCTGTGTAGTTATTTTAATTGGTGCTCTTTGTTTATTTGTAGGGATTTACTTCCTATTTAATGCTCTTTTATTTCTGCCTAACAGGTTTCTTTCAACATTTCTTGTTGAATAGGACTGCTTGCAACAAATTATTGAAATTTCTTAATTTACCTTTATTTTTGAAGAATAGTTCTGATGAATATAAGATTCTTGGTTAACATTATTTGTATTTAGCCCTTTGAATATGCCATTTCACTTTTTTCTGGCCTCCATGAGGAAAAAAAATCGATTGTTAATATTATTACGAATTCTTGCATAGGGTAAGTCATTTTTCTTAAGACACTTTGAATATTCTTTTTTCTTTCAATTCTTTGACTATGATTTGTCTAGGTGTGGGTCTCTTTAAGTTTGTCCTAGTTGGAGTTCATAGAGCTTCTTAGATGCTTTTATAACATTTGGGGAGTTTTGGGTTATTATTTTTTTTAATATTCTTTCTGCTTCTTCATTTTTGTCCTCTTCTGGGAATCCTATTATGTATGTGATGATGTGCTAGAAGCTTCATCACATCTCTGAGGTTCTGTTTATTCTCTTTCTGTTCAGGAAAGTTAATAATTTCAATTCAAGCTTGTTGATTCTTTCTTTTACCAGGTCAAATGTATAATTGAACTTCTCTAGCATATTATTCATATTAGTTATGTATGTTTTCAATTTCAGAAGTTTTATTTTGTTGTTTATTTATGATTTCTATTTTTTCCCTGATAATAACTTATTTGTTGAGATGCTGTTCTTGTAATGTTCTTTAATTCTTTCAATGTGGTTTCCTTTGGTTCTCTAAACATATTTAAAGTTTTGTGTAATAAGTTCATCATCTAGAGTTCCTCAAGGACAATTTTTATTTATCCCCTAGTCCCCCCGGGCATGAGCAACACTTTTAAAATTTATTTATATGTCTAATTGTTGTTGTTGTTGTTGAAAGGGAACCTTTTATATAATATAAAGTGACAACTCTGGAGATTAGATTACTTCCCCTCCTTCAGGGCTTATTGTCACTCTTTGTTCCTGATGTTTTGTCCTCATTTGTTTTTTTAGTGACTTTTCTGAATTGATTTAACGCCTATATTTTTGTTATGAAGTCTATGTTCAGTTAGCTTAGTAGTGATCTGTTGTTTGGACTGAAATTTCCTTAATTCCTTGAGACTTTAAGACCCCCAACCTTTCACCAAGGATCTCTGTGTGTGTACATTGGGGCGCACCTCCAACATTCTAGCAGTTTATAGCTCTGCTGTAGCCTCACTTCCTGCTTGAGCAGAGCCTTGAGGTTTAGCCAGGGTGAGAGATTGGGGTCCTCTCGGGTCTGTCTCAGTCATGCATTTAGCCTTATACATATATAAGGGATTCTATATCTATAAATTTTGTCAGTTTTCCAAAGATACCTATGGGCATCTTTTCCCTAGCTATTC
This sequence comes from Molossus molossus, assembly GCF_014108415.1. Lineage (NCBI taxonomy): Eukaryota > Metazoa > Chordata > Mammalia > Chiroptera > Molossidae > Molossus > Molossus molossus. The sequence continues at coordinate 32,719,170 of NW_023425351.1, read as the reverse complement.
CTTTTCAATGATTTGACCAGCCTCTCATTTTCCCTATCTCATGTTGCCCCTCAGGGATTTGTGAAGTTAAACAATTGCCCTATTTTGTTTGTTTATCTGTTTTGATTAACACTGTAAGAAAGGCTTTATCCACTGAACAAGTTCAGCCTCAGATCAGATAAAGATAAGCCCCATGAAGGGTCCTATCCAGGAAAGTAGAGAAATGTCAACTATTGACAGTTCTCTGAGGTTGGGGCTTTTTGGGGGGCCTCTAATCCCACTTCTCTCTACAGTGACTGTTTTTATAACTACCTTGGTTGTAAGGTTTCTGATTTTAAGGCTCCTGTGGAGCTAGGGAGACAAGGGGGAGAGTAGGACAAGTGAAAATGCCATAATGCCCACTCTTGCAGAGACACGGCTATTTTTCTTGAATAAACTTTCTTTGAATTGTGACAAGCCTTTGGCTAATTTCCAGAATTCTAAAAACGTTAATTGTGAGGGTTTTTTTTGCCACTGTTCTTGTTGCTTCTATGGAAGAGTGGATTTCTTACTCTGTCATTCCATAAGTTCTTCTCGGGTCTCACATTTTGAAATGTTGACTTTTCTAATTATTTTTTCTTAATATTTCAATGCATTTTAAATAAAATATATCTGTGGGCAGCATACAGCCACAGAAATAGAAAAGCTTGTGGATTTCTTACATAGGCTTACAAAGTTCAGATCTACAACATTCTCAAAGGCCATTTGATTAAAAAATGATCTGGTAGCCTTTTCATGACATCACTTTTTATAATAATAGGAATAAAATAATATATTAATAATATATTTTATACCCATGAAAGAATTAATTTTTGTTTATTGCATTCCACTTAAGATGTCAACTTTTTAAGTCTATTTTTAAAATATCATCAAACAAAGCACAAAGTGACGATTGTAAACATACAAGATTGTGGGATCCTATCTCAATCTGCAAATATTTCAGTACTAAGTAGTGAGTTTTACATATCTATAAAATTTACTTTTATGCTCACAATATTCTTTGCTAAAGATGTGTTCCTATTCTTGAATCACAAGGCACTTTTGACTATCAGCTCATGTAGAATATGCTACCTCTCTCTGCTTTTAAACAAGTGCCAGAATGATCTTCCTATATATTTCGACATGGATGGGAGATCTGTTCAGCAGTGAGATGAGGAGAGGTGATGTTCTCTCATGCAAACAGTGAGACATTGGGTTGGAGAAAGGGAAAAATAATTATAAACTAGAATGGAAAGCCATCTGTTGCACACAAAGTGTCTCGAGGAGGCTTTAAGTACATCATAGAGATGGGAAGGTAGAAGAAGATGCAGAAGGAATTAGTTAAGAGGGCTCAGAAGCCAAAAACATTATTTTTCTCTCTCTTTCCAGAATCCAGTACTGTCCTATGTGCCCCAAGATTGGAGGCTTTAAAAATATCAGAATACAACAACTAGGTTCTACATATTGGTGGTCACTGGAAGGATGGTGGCAGCATCTGTGGCCTTCCAAGTGGTTTTGCTCATGGAGCATGCAGACAAGTGGGAGACAGAGAAGACATGGGAGAACAGCATGGCCAACAGCTGCTGACTACAAGGAGAATCTGTGAACTCCCAGCAACAACTAAACAAATGCCTGTGGGTAGAGACCTTGGCCCTGTTTTAAATGGGTAGATTTTTTGGAACCCATAGATCTGGGGGTTACAATTAAATTTTAATTTTCTTTCATCTTAATAAAATTCTTTTGGTGACCCATGCCCCAGTTCAACCTTATGTTTTTCTCTGAACGTAATTGGTGATCTGCCCTTAGGAGATGATAAACTCCTTGGTATCAAGATTACAATGAGTTTACTTCAAAGACATATTGGAGCATGTTATGTAAATAAACAACTGTTATAAATCTTAATACCCAACTTGACACTGTCCGAGTACTTGTGAAACTCAATTTAGCTGTTAGAGTGATTTATTATTTATATTTCCAAATATGTATATGTTTCTGAAAGGTCTGTTTACTGTTCACTCAGTAAAACATACTCGTAAATGAGTGAACTGCTGATCTAAGCCACTGACCCACACAATTCTCTTAGACGTTCTGGTCATTAACTGGGAGGAAATCTGGCCAGTATCTACCGATTGAGTCAAACATTTCACTCTTACACACAAAAATATACCACTAGATTCAGTTTCTTGCCTTAAAACAATTCCTGCACAGAGTAAGATGTCTTGAAGCTTCTCCCTATGATGAGTTGCCTGGTACATTCAGATTCCCACAGGACTAACTCAAACATAGTGGGCTTCTATATTCCATGGGAATTCTAACCTTTAATTTCAAGTTTGTGTTAATCCTGACTGGATTCACCAATTATTTATACTAGTTCTGATGTTTTTTTTTTTTTCCTATTTCAAAAGCCTTCATAATAAAATTGATAAACAGCTCTTTAAGCACCAAGTGCTAAATTGTGTTTCTGAACTCTCAGTTTCAGAGTATGTATATATTATTTTGTGTGACCTATGACACATTTGAGAAAGAAAGAGGCCATTAACCTCTGGGGCCCTAGGACCATCAGTACAAACTGGTCTATGGCCTCCTTACCTGGAAAACAAAGGAAAATATTATGCAGATTAATTAGCTAAAATTATAAATGTAATCTCCCAGTTCTCTTGCACTCTGTAGACTTGCTCAAGAACAATGCCTTATGTATCTGCCTTTCACCACCCGGACTCATGTGAGTGACAATAAGGAATAAGGAATACTGCACTTTTAGGCTGATATCTTTTTTGGTGGTACCTATCAGCTATTACTTTCTTCTTTTGGAAACTTCTGCTGTAACTACTGTTTCTCTCCTTTGACTTTATGAGATTTTTTATTGATAATGATGCAGAGAAATCTATTTGAAGAAACTGAACCAGACAGAGATAACTCTTGTGCCCATGTCTAGCTACAATTTTTACTCATTACTAAATGGGGAAGGTCCTAGAGGTTAAGACTGTATATTATTTATCAGTGCTTACAACATCATTATATTTAACTTCATCAAGAAGAAAGTTATATATGATGCTATTTAGATGAAACATTTTTACTTAATCTTTTTTGTCTTTTTTAAAAATCTGGAATTAAATAACCCCTTACCTTCAGATATTGCTAAAGAAAAATGTTTAAATCAGCTGGATCTCAAAAAACATTGACAATGTAAAGTCTGATGCTCATACATTTCTCTCTCCTTCCTATAATTATTTGTGTATACATTACTTCTCACGTTTCTCCACAAAATTTTCTTTACTGAGAATTTGAATATTCTGTTTGAATAAGTACTATTTTGTTGAAGATATTTTTCTATGGACTATATCTCATTGAAAGTAGTAATAGGACCTATAGTTTCCTGAAATATAGTATACATGATGACAGGTGAGCAGAAATACATTGGATATCTAGGTAATGGGGTGGAAAAAATTTGGTATTTGGACTTGAGTTCACATAAATTCTTTGACACTCAATATGGTCATCTGCAAAATAATGATAGTAATATTGACTTTTTTCTAGAAAAAGAAAAGAGATGATCTTTAAGAAAAACCATTTATACACTGTAGAGTGTTTCATAAATACTAGTTTTTATTATTGATGACTAGCACAGATGGCTTTGCCAGTTTTTGTGAACTGTTCTTGTCCCATTGATAGCAGAGAGAATACTGTGGAGGGAAAGAAAGCTTCCGTATTCTCTATACTCTGAAAGATACCCGCTTGCAATGGTATTTAAGTCATGACACAGACAATGTATGGATCTCATATTTTATTCTCCCAAGTTAACTTAGTTCATTAGAACTAGCTCTTTGCATAAAGAATTCAGAGACTTCCTAGGATGCATCTCTCACTCTTTCTCATCTCTCTCTCTCTCTCTTCTTGAGAGAACAATGATAAATTTATTTTTGATTAAAAAAATCTAATTATGAGAAATCTTCTTCATTAGCTTTATTTGCTTCAAGAGAAAGAACCCCCTGTAAGCAAGCATTTTGCAGTAGCACTAGATTTAACCATTATTTCCAAGGCTCTACCTTCAAGTGAAGAATTGTATCATAGTGAATTCAACTAAAAGTATTATAAATTGAGTAGTTGCTTATACTAGCGATTGAGACTCCCACTAGCTATCTTTTAAAATAATAAAAGCCCTGAATACCCAGCCGAGAAAGTGGGAAAGGACATTGGAAAAGTTGTCCAAAGGTGGGATTTTGTTCTGACTGTGCAACATTTGAGTTCCTGTAGCTGAAGGTTTAGGGGAAAAAAAAAGGCACATTAAAATCCTCAAGTTGGAGCCTTGGCCAGGAAGCTCAGTTGGTTAGAGTGTTGTCCTGGTACACCAGGATTGTGGGTTCAATACTTGGTTAGTTAGGCACATATAAAATCAACCACGAATGCATACATAAGTATAACAACAAATTATCTCCCTCCCACCCTCTCTCAAATCAATAAATAAATATTAGAAAATAAAATAAAATTCCTGAGCTGGAATTTTAGTCTGACAGGTTCTGTCTAGCACCATATCAGTGATACTAATAGTAATAAATATGTGGTCCTTTGACCTTTATGCCAACTTTCTTTTATTTGCCTAGTTTCCTTTTTTCTTCTTTTTATCTTCCTAATTACTTCACTTGATTCACACTCAAACTCATCTGGACAAAAAATAGAGAGAAGAAAATAAAATAAATTTATCTTAAGTGAATATTCTATAAACACAATTAATAACTTTTCCATGGGTGCTTTATTATAATTACTTACTAGAGAAAAAAATAATTTTTTAAGCTTCATTGTTACAAATTGGAATCTAGATTGTTTTGTGGGAGGAAATAAAATATACTGCTAAGATCAGAAATCTTTGTAAGTTGTCTAAAAACAAGACGTGTGTCAACATTTACCAGCTTTATGATGTTATGCAAGTGATTTAATTTACATATGTGGTCATATTATTACTACCACAGTTTCACAAAAACAGACTTTCTGTTTTATATTTAGCTCATATGTTTGTAAACCAGTATCAAAAACACTTGAAATTTACTGGAAATCATTACATCTTACTTTGGAACCAAGGTCATATTTTAACACTCACCACACAATTGGTGGAAAAACACAGCTGATACCATAAACCATCTCTTCAGGCACATTCGTGATTCCCGATGGAGGATCATAAAATCTGCCTAATGCTGTGCACAGACTGGCTGGCTCTCCGAGCTCCTCCCCTCTTGATTAGAAATCTGTGAGTCTGATAATTGCCCTGAGAAATTGAGTTCCAAATAAAATTTAAATGTACTTACATGATTTGTTGCCCAGATGTTATAAGGCTGAAAGAAGAAAATATAATGTTAGTGAATATGACATTCCTGGATAGAGACGGAAATTGGTTCAAAGTCAGCTTCGTTCCCTGCCATACCTTCCTCCCTCGACCACCCACTCACGATCACTGTTCCTTGGTGATCACACAGGCAGACCCTCCTGTGCTCTTTGAGATGGTGAGTGCCCCTGACTCCCATACATATGGTGCAATATTTGTTAGCACATTTTAACAAATTTATTTATTTATTTTTAAATAGAACTTAACATTTTTTTTTCTTTATTAATTTTTAGAGAAAGAGGAAGGGAGGGGAAGAGATAGAAACATCGATGAGGATGAGAGAGAACATCGATTGACCGCCTCCTGCATGCATCCCCTGGGGATCGAGCCCACAACCTGGGCATGAGCCCTGACCGGGAATCAAACCCAGGGACCTCCTGGTGCATGGGTCGAGGCTCAACTGCTGAACCACACCTGTAGGGCAGCACTTTTTTATAAGATGGGGTTAATATGCATGGCTGCTCTCAGGTAACAAGCAGGGTATTCACTATTTAATGCATTTTAAAAATCAACTAGTCATTTGACTAAAAAACAGATACAAGTGTTTTACACTTAAACAGCTTTTATGCTCTTCATATTTTAAAGTATATATCTGAGGCATTTTAAATAATTTTTTTTTTCTAAAATCACAGAATCAAATAAATTTTGGTAAATATGTCTTAGCATATATACAGCAAATAGGTTTCAATAGGAAAAGCCCTACTATCACACTTAATAGTAATTAGTAGAGGAAATAGGTGTAATTAAAGCTATGTGTTTAATCCTCAGTTTCCAGTTGAACAGATTAAATCTACCGCTTGTCTCCCTGGAAAAAAGGTTCAGTTTTTTTTTTTTTTTTCTTTAACTTTGATTTGAAATGGACAACAACTATTCTCCCTAGGGAAATATTCTCAGCAGAAAATCCGGGAGGCCTATGGTCAATAATAAAAGAAGAAAAAAAGAGAGAGAGAGAGAGAGAGAGAGATGTAGGAAAAAGATCTTCTGAATAAATACATAGGTCAAGAAAAGAATGATATACTTCGAAGCATTTTATGGTATCGGTGCATCCTCTCTTCAGGGCTGGATTTATCAGAGCAATGCCCGGCAACGCGTGAATTGGTGTGATGCTATGGCATTCAAAATGATACAAATTTTTGAGCAAGGTTGTAAATGATATAAAATATCTCCTTTAAAATCTGAGCTTATACAGTTATATCCACTCTATAGTTGTAGTGTGCATTAAAGTAACTATAAACAATAATGTTTTCAACTAATAATCTCTGGAATAGTTTTTTTTTTTTTTTTTTATCTTGTAATAGGTAAGTTCAGATTACCCCATAACCAGAGTGTAATGAAATTGTCAACATTTTCTTCATTTCTTCTTTTCCTGACAAATGGTGTGAACATATCACCTCTTTCTCTTAATGGAAAACCTAACTAGAATACATCAAAATGCTATTAGGCTTTTCATTTTCTTCCACAATGCAATGCTGGGACATGCATGCAGTCCTCATCTGGGCACCTCTGTGGAATATCCTTCTCCCTGATAAAATGACTGCAAAGGAAAATCAAGCCGAATTGTTCTCTGGCTGGGATTGCTGCTCCTTTGTTACAGGCTCTCTCTCCCAGAATGTGTGCAGGGGCATTATCTGTGCTGCAGGAATACACATGGGTTATGTCACCAAAATGTATTTAAAATTTTACCCAGGTCTTTTTAATGTGCAAATATGTTTAATGAAACAGTCATGTCAAACACTACTTAGGCATATGCTCGATTCTGCAATTAAAGAGTGGCAACGTGGACCGCTTGCCATAAGTTTCAAAAGATGCTTATTGCAATATTATGTAGAAAGAGGGCAAAATAAAATCAAGTGTCCTTACCCCAGGGGAAATATCTGTAGCCTATTCATTGTTTAATTTATTTTGTCTTGATCTAAACCAATAATGGGATATAACATAAATCCAAGTGAGCATCCACGAGGATAGAAGTCAGTATAGGAAAAGGACCTTCCTTCCACCTATAACATTTTATCTATGGATTACAATGATTTAAAGAAAAAGTAAGCATTTTGTTCTTATGGCAATTTAACAACAAGAAAACATTAAGTAGCATTTTTGTTGACCTTGTAAGCAATCAGATTACCTTGCGATAAAATAAAAGTAAGAATACTTATAAAACGGAACATATATTCATCTCCTCTATGACATCAATGTATGAAGAAGTACTTCTATGGCAGAAACACAGACTTTTGAATAATCAGCACAAATTCCAATATCATTTTTAGAGAAGTGGTCCAGTGTGACAGAAGTAATCTCGCAACTTACAAAATGATATAACTTTTAAGAAAAATAATTTACAGCTATTTTGACCCCCCCTTAGGACACAGCCCAGTGAAATTTGCTTCACGCTGACTTGTATCAATCGGTTCTAAATACTCTAGATTGTTAATAAGTTAAGAGACCACTGCATCTTTTGTCCCGATTTGGCATTTTTGACGATGCTTTCACGATTCTTCGACCTGATTCGCTCTGAATGACAGGCCAGGAGCAAGCGTTTCTCTGAAAGCTTGGAAATAACACATATTTTCTTGGCACTCTTGTTATGATTTATTTTTAAATTCGAACTAGAGTTACGGGGAGACTTTCTAGTGAAACGTTGTCATCTGATTCTCACCTCCACAAAAAAGGCACCGGCTATGGAGAGAAACTCATTTCATGCATTTCGAGGCCACAATATTCAGTAACTGAACTTCCCAGAACATATGACTGTTAAGAAGACACAGTGCAGTCTTTCCAGACCCCAAAGAATTTACTGCTAAATGTAGGGTGGACACTCCAAAGCCAGAATAAGCAGATTCACACCCATACCCCTTTCTCTTTTTTAGTGTGTCTGAATCATCAAAAGGCCAAAACCAAATATACAGATGCATCACATTTTCCTTAGGGGATCATTTTAGAAGAAAATGTGTTGTTAAATTGAAAATGAGAATTTAATATTGTGCTGATTTTAGACAGAGGTAAAGCCCTTAGAGTGATTTGGAAGCTGCTCAACCACTGTCTTCAAATTTGGTTGATTTAAGGTACAATAGTCACTATAGAGAAATGTGCACTTTATGTTCAGGCTCATCAGCGGGGTAAAGCTACCGTCTCAGATAGATATGTTTTCAAATCAGCGAAAAAATAAAATAAAATGCACCTAGAAATCAAATGTCGAGGTCATTAGCCACCACCATTTGGTCTTGCTATAATAACAGCCCAATTGTCTGCATGGCAATTTACATAGCATTAGCCATTATGCTGTGTTCTGCAATTTGGCTTTTGGAGGTCACTGTACCTTGATTTACTTTGTTAAAAGAGAGCATTTTCTAAGCATTGAAGCCACGCTATTTCAGGGTCCACTGTATCTCTTCTGGCAGCTTCTGTGAAAACAAGGTCCCATGACAAATTGAACTGGAAATCCTGAAATTTTAACCATTAACAAAAGTCTTCAGAAAAAAATCTCACAATCTTCTATTAAAAAAAAAAAAAAATCAAAAGAAGAAGAAAGCTAATCTAGAAACCGGTGTCTCTAGGTTTTATCCTCTGGTGCAATGTGTAGCTAAGGCCCGGATTTCTCAGGCTTCTATTATTGGTGTGGCATTTATTTGCTTTATTTTTAATTATAGGTGTGAAGAAGCTGCCTCACTGATTCATTTACTTCAGCATTAGCTGCTCATGGTAGATGCTCAACCCACTAGATATCTGTCACAATTTGGGATTGGGTACCCATTATCGAGATTGATAGCAGTTATCAAACCTCAAAATACGTGTGTGTTCGCTTTTAAATATTAGCTGTCAGAGTGTGATAAGTTGTGTCGGGTTGGAGGGAGCAGGGTTGAACGTATGACACAGGGAGGCTTAGTTTTCACGACGAACACAGTTGATAGCTGAAACCATAAAAAAGAGAGAGGCAGGCAGAAGGCCAACCTGTGCCAAAGACAAACCCCAGAGACAGGAAAACAATGTGACCTGCCTACTTTTGTCTTAGACAGCGATTTGTTTAACTTTTTGCTTTAAAAAGCATAAACACGAGAAACAGCATAAAATGGCTGTGGTTGTACCCCGGGGAAGGTGAGGTTTATTGCAAGTTCTCGAGAGGGAGTTCTGCCAGAGAATTATGAAATTCTTGGAATAGGTATTCAGTGTAGTACTGTTTCATGAAAAATATTTCCATTTTAGAGAATAAATCAAAATTGGTATGGGATTCTCTGGGAACTCATTTATAAAGGGGCCTTCATTTGAGGATTTTTTTTTTTTGTAATATACTTAATATATTTCTGTTAAACACCACATATCAGCTTAGAAGCAGTGCATATTGGCGTATTGAAGCTACCGCAGATTTAATTTGTCTTAAAATCTTATTTTTCCGTTCCTGAATGGTCTTTAAATATTTTGCTTACATGTGTTTCTGGAGCAATATGTACATGAATTCTATCTAATAGGCTACTACACAGCCATTCTGGTGTCCTTGCTGAAGAGACAGCTCTTAAAGGGAAGCCCTGGCTCAGGGTTGCCCCTTTAATGGGTACTCTAAAAATATGTAATTGTCCTTTTGTCCACGCAGTCTAACAAATGTGCTCTTCTTCTGACAAAGGCTTCCTGCTAATTTCATTACGATTGTGTTCTATATCTTTAAAACATACTGGTGGAGAGTCCACTTTTAACCAAGTAAATGCATTTTAATTAAGCAGAAAACTTGAAAAAGAAGGCTTTTGCAGGGAGGCTTAATTGCTTCCTGCAACCTTTATGAAAAGAGCAGGGTGTTAAAACAAACCTCCCACTTTTATTTTCAAAGGAGGAAAAAAAAAAAAAAAGCAGAGCTCAAGATAATCTCTCCATTAGTATTATTAATAGTGTTCAGCTTTCTTGACATGCTTCGGAAGCGGACAGACTTGTCATGACCGTCGCATTTGCAAGCCCTGTCACAGTCCTGAAGGCTCTGGTGAAAGCCAGGAAGCGTGTTAACAGGGCCTGCGAACGCCCTTTGGGGAACAATAGGCTTACCTGAGACTGTGCCCAGCTTTTCAAAAAACAAGCTGCTATATTATATTCCATTCTCACGCTAGTTCTCATAGGATACTTGACCCAGCATCAGTTTTTGAAGTACCATTTCCATTTCTAAAGTCCTTTCTCATCCCCGTTGGAGCATCTAATTTGAGTGCTACAGCGTCTACCCACAGAACAGTCATTCCAGCACGTGTGTCCAAAGGTTTCTCATGCAAAGGCTTAGCTGCTCCCATCGGTGGATATGTGTTTTCCATTTTCTCCAAAATACTTGACTTTTTAGTTCTGCCCAGTCTCCTAGCTCTTAGGTGTATAAATAATTATCTTAAAAAAACAACTCATGCTATTAAGCTAATAGCTACAGATGATTCCAAAATTTTCAGGACATTGTGTCGTGAAACTCTTCAAGCAACTCAGAAGCACTCAACAAGAAAATGTAAGACTCTTACAGAAATGCGTGTGACTAGGATGTCAGTTCTGTGTCCTCATTCCGTTTTATAATTAATCTGCCCTGTGGTGCTGGTGTCACTAAATAAAAGACTTCGTGATGGCAGTTTCTCTAGACAGGCTAGCCAAGGGGATGGGCTAAGTTTACACGACAGTATTTCGTTTCAACAGAGCATGGCTGCGGCATAATCGTTTGAATAAGTAATCAGCTCGGATATTGTTTTGAGATTTGTTTTTTGTTTTTTTTTTCTTAGGTCAAGGTAGCCCCTAACTGACATACTTTTATAGAATTAGGCAAGGACTAACTGAGTTTGGCATCTAATCAGTTTTAGCCAGGAGATCATTTTATCCATTGTCTCCATCCACTGGGAATGCAAGCTCCCATTCTGGAGAACATGTGGGCTCCATTTCTCTGTAGAAATGCTCTACAATTGTGTATCAAAAATGAAATATGAAATGAAATATTTCAGATAGTTACATGAAATAAATAGACTATGGGAAAATTTCTAAGGGGAAAAGGGTGTCATAAAACAAGACAGAGTCACACACATGCATATCAGATATATTGACACAAATTTTTAAAAATCCATTATAATTTTAGAGGGTGGTGGATAGAGCTATTTTTAATATTTTGAGATATATTTAATATAAATTGCAGTGTTTATGAGGAACATGTTTATTTTTATCCTGTAAGATTTTTGAACCCATAAAAAGTCAGATTACAATGGGGTGTTTACTGGGCATGCTTCTATTAAGATCCCTGGGTAAGAATATCACAGCAATATATGCAAACCAACCAGTATGTGGGTTCTCATTTTAAATACGGCTTTAGGACACTACCTTCTTAAAATACAAGATATTACACTATGCATAAAAATAAAGCGTTGATCAACTAGTATAGTTGTTAACACGTGATTCACATTTAAAACATACAGAAGGTCACGGAGAAAAAGGCACATGGATTGTTATTCATTGCAATATTTGAGTGGGACAAGTACCTTCCCCAAAGATTTTATAATTATTTTAAACCAGTAGGAGCATGTACTCAAGTTATTAGGAGTTGACTTTATAAAGTTACATATGCACCCATACATATATATGCACACATGGGTATATGCACATGTTATGGGCATGTGTACATATGTATCTTCATATATGCATATATATATATATCACTCTAGTGACTTTTTATTCTTCCATTAATTTAACCTGCAGATATTTAAATTAAAAATAGAAAGAAGGAATTTCCCCTATCCATATTAAAAAGGGATAGAAAATATTATGATATTATTGGAGGTATTAGAAGCTACTATAGCTTTTAACTGAGCAGAAATCCAGAGATGTCATATGGTTTTGTCTGTGGTGATTTTTCTGCCACTGAGCAGACCTCTCCAACTCTCAGCTCTGATGCTCAGGGGAAGCAAAGCACAGCAGTTAAATTCCACCCACTCCCACTCTACCTGACAGTGGATAAAGATAACAGTCCTGGTCCCTGTTGCTTTCAGTTCTTTCCCTGAGATGACTTAATTCATCACAAGCAAGGGAAGCAATAAAAAATAAGGTTGAGGCTTGTGCTTTAGTATGAACATAAACTGTGCCTTATATATATTCAAATTCATGCCTAGTTGGAGGAAATATTCATGACTGATATTAAACTAAGCCCAGAATTAGGCAAAATGCAACAGACATATATTGAAGTGAGCATTTTATTATGTGCCATGTCAGCCAGATTAAAGAAAAGGGTGCCTGACACCGATGGGATATTGCATGTATATCAAGCAATCTATTTATATGTGACAGGGAGGGTTTGATTTCTGGAAACAGTGACAACCTGATGAAATCACTGCTTGCCTTCAAAATTATAATGGTATAGATGTACATCCTTTAAGATGGGATTTTTAAATTACAATTAACAAAACATAGATAAATATGCTTAGAAATAAATAGTGACAGAGAGAAAAAAGAAGGTGAGGAAATCTGTAAACATGCAAATATTTTTCAAGCCATCAGTGCTAAAGTCCAGCAAGAACACTAGTGGAAGCTTGTCATGTCCCTGAAAATCTAAGACCAAAAAATTTTATGCAAGTTAATATTCTGCTGCCCAGAGATGGGTGTGTCTGTGGGAAGGCGTTACATCACCAGTTGTGGGGGAAAACTGGATATAAAAACTATTAAATATAAAAATATAAAAACTATTCTGTTATTAGCAATACCTAATTAGGAAATTGTTGCATTTATAAACCTCAGGTCTACTGTGTTCTCTATATTGACACATTTTAAAATAAAATGATTGAATTTTCTCTATGAGAAGTCTGTTTCTATTTCTCTAATCGCTTTCCTTGTTTATTAAAGGACAAGAACAAAAGGAAGGCAACCCATAGTGCTACACCAATATAATTATTATTTATCTTTTATGGAAGTAGCCTTTGAAGAGGAAGGGAGGGAGAGAGAAAAAGAGAGAGAGGGAGAGAGGGAACAATTGAAACCACTAACTTCATTACCAGCAAAGATAAAGTGCATTGAAACAGAAGTGCTTTGAGTTCACAATCATTACACTTGGATGCTCTTACCATGTACTGGGATAAGAAGAAAGAACAATCAATGGTCAATTGACTTTATTTCCTTTTCTTAAGTTATAATTGGTAGGACTTTTACATGTTTCTAGGATTAGCTGAGTAATCCTCGCAGAGACCACCTGAGAAAGCAGTCCATAAAGTCCGTTAAATGAGAAAAACAGAGGCCTGGTGTGATACTTGTCAAGCTGGGTTCCAGCAGCAGCAGGTAGAGCTATGCCTGACACTTGCCTCCTTCATTCCCAGAGATTTAGGCAATATCCCCATGGTGCATGTGGGGGAGCTACAGGACAGAGGCAATCAGAGCTGGCTTTGTACATCAATAATGGCAAACTCTATTTTCTCATAACCTTTCCTTCTTTGTTCAAAGGGGGGGGGCTTTCATTTTCAACTGTAATCTGTGACTTTTGAAATGGACATTAAGGAATCTTGCCGACAAATACTTCTGGCTGATTTTCTTTTTCTCTCCCTCTTGCTGTTTTCAAAGAAAATGATCATGGCAGCCTTATGTGCAGGTGAAACGTACCAGACCTTCAGGAGACAATTAAACTCCCCCACCCCAAGGTTTCTGACCGAACTCCGTTTTTAGGGAATGGTAATCAGAGATGTACACTCATATTGCCAGTTATGGAGCCGGCTGCGGATGCTTCCTGATAAAGGAAGACCCAGACTAGGATCTTGGTTTCAATATTTTCTACTTTCAATTTCCACTTACATTTTCTCTAACTACCTGCAACTTCTGAGTGTATTGCTAATGCCAACTTAATCACAAATGGACCTTTGACAGTCTAACTACAGCAACTAAAATGATGACTTAGAAACTATAAAAGTTTAAGGTATAAAGTGTGGTCGAGATGCTTTTTATATCTAACTGGCCATTGTAACATAGTCTTGACAGTCCCAAGGTAGACGCATTTAACAGTGTTTGGTAATTATTTAGTCTCTCTATGTCTCCCTCTCCCTCTCTTACTCTCCACTCTCTTTTGAGAGTGAGACTCTCTGACTGCATACTTGGTAGATATTCAGCACACTGGCTAAATCTTAGAGAAAATTGTCCTTACCCAGGAGGGGTGGCATACTTTGAACACTATATGATACATCGCCTATGAAAAAATATATATATATACACACACACACACACACACACACACACACACACACACACACAGCCCTGGCCAGTTTGGCTCAGCCATAAGAGCATTGGCCCATAGACCAATGACTAGTGGGTTCGATTCCGGTCAAGGACATGTATCTGGGTTGTGGTTCATCCCCAGCCCTGGTTGGGGTCGTGAGGGAGGCAACCAGTCGATGTGTCCCTCTCACATTGATGTTACTCTCTTTCTCCTTCTTTCCCACTCTATCTGAAGATAAATAGAAAAATATCATCGGGTGAGGAATAAAATATATATATATTGCTTGAAAACTTTGTATTGGATAACTTCAAACAATCCTATACCCTTTGTGACAATGTTAAAAATTTTAATCTTTAAAACACTAAAATTATGAAGGAAATGGAAAAAGAATAAATAATGGTATTCTTTTAAGGTTTACTTATAAATTGGGCTTAGATATTTTCTTGTAGGTAGGTTTACAATTTGGAATGCCATGTGCTATGGGATGAAGTAATTTCAGTGTGGTGTACCTACCATTAATCACAGGGTGAATCTTCTCTGGGTAAGACACAGAAAGTGGTTGATTTTTTTTTTTTTTGTCTTAGAACATTACAAGGCGGGATGTTTGGAGATGATTCTGATTATTTCATGAAGTTGAATACATATCTGAAAACAGTGCTTATAAAAAAAAAGCATGGGTGCACAGTTTATGTGATGTGCAATCCATGCATTGTGTCCTTATTGGCATGTTCTTACTCCCCAGCCCATGATTACTAGTTCACAATACTTAGAGAACCTCTCAAGTCCCACAAGGCTCAATGCGTATACTCCTCTTAGAATGTTTTCAGGATCATATCGAAGTTGCACATTTAATTCTGCACCTCTTGAATTAGCCATATGTTATTAATTTCTTTAGCAAAGTTTTCAGCACTGTGCCTCATAAAAATGGGCACTCAGTACATGTTTGGTGAAAAAATCTAGACAGGGATCTATAAATAACAGATATAAAACATTCTTGACAATATGACTATAAGTTTAATTATCTGGGATGGCAGAGAATAGATGTGATATTAGAAAACAAGAATTAGAAATAACTAAGGGACTTCCGGTCAAGATGGCGTAGGTAAACGTGGTATAGCGTTCTCCCACAACCACATCAAAGTTACAACTAAACTACAGAACAACCATCATTCAAAACCACTTGAAATCAAGCTGAATGGAAGTCCTACAACTACTACTAAATTAAAGCAGCAGCCACATCCAGACTGGTAGGAGGGGCTGAGTCTCAAGGGGTGGGGCGGCGGCACGGCACTATGGGCTGGTCCCACACCCAAGTGTGGCAGATAAAAATCAGGAGGCTCCCGCGGCTGGGAAGGTCCTTCCGGAGGACTGAGGTGTCCCCGTCCCACACCAGGTGCTCCGCTCAGGGTTTCAGTGCCAGGAAGAGAAGTCCCCATAACTTCTGGCTGGAAAAAACAGCGGGAACTGAGGCTCAGGGAGGCTGAAGCTGCTGGAGCCCCAGGTAGCTCCCTAAAGGGCCCGCGCACGGACTTATCGGACTCTCTCCCTCTAAGCTTGGAGGGGAGGCAGCTCGAGGGGCACCAGAGACATACAGGGAAGAACTGAGCTGTTTGGCACTGGAGCAAGGGCTGGAGAGGGGGCTTCCTTGGGGACAAACGTGCTGTCAGAGGCCTTTGTTCCTTTGGTGAGCCCTTCCCTGGGGCGGCAGACAGAAGCCATGTCTGGGACTCCAGCATCCTGGCTCACACTGGTAGCCCCGCCCTGTTGACTCCCTGAGGCCCCGCCCCACCCCACCCAACTTTCAAGTCCACCCAAGCTGTTGCCACTTGCTTAACCATAGGATTGGCCAGTCTTGGATCCTGCTTCAGGTTTTTCCTAAATTCTTTCAAATGAGCAGCAGCATCGGGTCTCAGCGAGCCCCATACCTTTTATTAAGTAATACACTGAAACAAACACAGGGAGGCAGCCAAAATGAGGAGACAAAGAAACAGGTCCCAAATGAAAGAACAGAACAAAACCCCAATAAAAGAACTAAGCGAAATGGAGATAAGCAACCTAACAGATGCTGAGTTTAAAATGCTGCTTATAAGGATGCTCAATGAACTTAGTGAGAATCTCAGTGAACTTAGAGAGGGCCTCAAGAGCTTAAAAAAGGACCAGTTAGAAATCATGGATGCAC
Source organism: Molossus molossus (assembly GCF_014108415.1). NCBI lineage: Eukaryota > Metazoa > Chordata > Mammalia > Chiroptera > Molossidae > Molossus > Molossus molossus. Next base: position 32,702,442 of record NW_023425351.1, on the reverse strand, counting down.
AGTTAGAATTGAAGGAGGCATTAACTGAAATAAAGAATAATTTACACAGCTTCAATAATAGAGTACATAAATCCAAGGAGCAAACCATCAATTTGGAATATGAGGAAGCAAAAAATGCCCAATCAGAACAGCAAAAAGAAAAAAGAATACAACAAAATGAGAATAGTGTAAGGAGCCACTGGGACAACTCAAGCGTGCCAACATTCGCATCTTGGGGGTGCCAGAAGGAGAAGAGCGAGAACAAGAAATCGAAAACCTGTTTGAAACAATAATGGCAGAAAACTTTCCTAACTTGGTGAAGGAAACAGACAGAGAAGTCCAGAAAGCACAGAGAGTCCCAAACAAGATGAACCCCAAGAGGCCCACACCAAGACACATCATCATCAAAATGCAAAAGGTTCAAGACAAAGAGAGAATCTTAAAAGCAGCAAGAGAAAGGCAGTTAGTTACCTACAAGGGAGTTCCCATTAGGCTGTCAGCTGATTTCTCAAAAGAAACTTTGCAGGCCAGAAGGGAGTGGCAAGAAATATTCAGAGTGATGAAAAGCAAGAACCTACAACCAAGATTACTCTATCCTGCAAAGCTGTCATTTAGAATCAATGGACATATAAAAACTTTCCCATAGAAGAAAAAGTTAAGGGAGTTCATCACTACCAAACCGTTATATGAAATGATGAAGGGTCTTTTCGAAGAAAAAGATAAAATGTATGAACAAACAAAATGGCAATGAATACATATCTATCAACAATGGAATCTACAAACAAAATGAACAGGTAGAACAGAAACATTCTCATAGATACAGAGAACATTTTGTTGGTTGCCAGTTGGGAGGGGGGTTGGGGGAATGGGTGAAAAAGGTGAAGGGATTAAGAAGCACAAATTCATTGCCAGACTGACAAGCCTCAAAGGGAAAAGGGGTTGGGGGGGTGGGAAGAAATAAACCAAAGAACTTATATGCATAACCAATGGACACAGACAATAGTGTGGGAAAAGATGGGAGGGGGGCGGGAGTGGGGAGGAGGGGGTCAATGGGGGAAAAATGTGGAACATCTGTAATACATTTTATATCCAACAATAAAGATTTAAAAAAGAAAAGAAAATATTGATAATTGTTAAATCAAAAAAAAAAAAAAAGAAATAACTAAGAATAGACACTAACAACTATGTTTTATAAGGACCAACACATAAAAACAAAAGTGTAGAATTTAACCATGAGGCTTTGACTTCCAAATATTTACTAAAAGCATGTAAGCTGTGATTCCTTTATTTTTATAACATTACATTATTTTTTCTTTATTGATTTTTTAGAGGGAGAGGAAGGGAGAAGGGAAAAACAGAGAGAAACATCAATGAGAGAGAACATCAATGGTCCGCCTCCTGCATGCCCCGCACTGGGGATTGGGCCCACAACCTGAGCATGTGCCCTAACTGGGTATCAAACCAGCGACCTTTTGGTGCATGGGTGGACGCTCAACCACTGAGCCATACCGGCTGGGCCCTACGATTCTTTTTTAAATTTAAACTTTGTGAGCTAGTCTCCAAAAATGAATTGTATACAGGAATAGGCAAAAGTAAGTTTATATTCATGACTACATGAAACAGAGTTTATTCTTGTATTTTTATTTATTTATTATTTTATTATTTATTTGTATTACAACTGTAAACTTCCTTTTGCACACACCGTATGTTAAATATATACCGAGGGCACACCCTTCCTCAAAACACTTAAGGATTAAATAAACCTTTTTGTTTTGTTTGAGGAAAATGTGATCCTGCCACTTATAACTTTTGAAATCAGTTAAAGTTTTCTCTATGGTCTAGTATGCAATTAGTTTTGTAAAAGTTTGTGAACACTCAGAAACAAGGTTTGGTAGTTTTAACGTTTGACATACATGTATTATATCTTAGCAATTACATCACTCACTTCTATGTGTTCTATTACATTTTGTCCAGTACGTCTACCACAGCATATGAGTGTGTCATGCTAAAAATCTCCCATAAAGTTTTTACGTAGGCCAGTTTCTCCTAGTATTTCTCTGTTTTAGTATAGTAATGCTGTGGTATGTAGAACATATAAGTTCAACTATCATATTCTAACTATATCACATAAATTAACTTACAATAAATAATCTTCTTGCTCTATTAAAATTTTTGACCTGAAATTTTACCATCCCTTGCAACCTTGTTTCATCTTATTTACATGTCTTTCTTTTCTAGACTTTATTTAACGTTTGCTCTGTATTGCATTTAAGGTGAAATTATGATTCGTAGCTCTACTATTGGCAAGCACTTTTCGTGTACTCAAAACGACCCAAGTGCCCATCAGTAGATGAGTGGATAAAAAAGCTGTGGTACATTTACACAATAAAATGCTATGTAGCTATAAAAACAAAATTATTATGCTACGTGAGATAAGCCAGTCAGAGAAAGACAAATATCACATGTTCTCACTTATATGTGAGATCTAATGAACAAAATAAACTGATGAACAAAATAGGACCGCAGACATGGAAGCATGGAACAGACTGACAAGTCTCAGAGGGAAGGTGGCCGGGAGGGTGGAAGGAAGGAGATTGATCAAGGAACTTGGATATTGATATGCATGGCCCATATAAAAGCAATGGACAGGTGGGGGCTTGTGGTGGGATGGGAGATAGATGGGGGAGCAAAGGGGAGAAAGTGGGGGACATCTGTGGTACTCTCAACAATAAAATAAATTAAAGGAAGAAAAAAACATACTTAAATTCTCATGTATGTAACTAACACTCAATGACAACATTACACCAAAAGCAATGGCCTGATTCTATACCAATGTAATTTTATGGACTTGATATAGACTTTTCGATTATAATCATGTTTGAAGAAGGATTATATCTTTTTGGAGTCTTTACCGTAAACTTACATTTATTCAAGTGCCCACATGCTCTGTGGGCAGTTTGACTCCCCCCTCCCCATCCTTCCACATTATTCTTCATCCTTTTACCTGGTTTTGTCCCAGCAATGAGAGGCACTTACATGTCCCAGCCAGGAGGACTATCTGACTGTGGCTAGAAGAGGAGGACTCTGGTTTATGTCATCCTTCAACTGCTAGTCCTGCCCCTGCTCTTTGCTCTCCTGATATGTTGCTTATAGACACTAGAATGGTACTCTATAGTAAAACCACTGCCACTTGTGTATGAGATAGCAAAGATCTGCTTGTCTGCAGTGCAGTCAACACTTTTGTAGGATGCCAAATCTATACTGACGTCATCATGTAAGTACAAATGTCCCAGTGTACTATTTGTGTGGAAAAGTTTGAGTTCTCATACTGCAAATTTTCTCCAGCAAAAGCATTTATTTTGTATCTGACTATTGTTTCTCATACCTTTTTCCTTTTTTTATTGTTCTTAGTATTAATTGTTGAATCTCTTTCTTTTTCTATAACTAAGTTTTTTTATGTTCTATTTTTAAAAAGACAAGCTTTTATAGCAGTTTTAGGATTGCAGCAATGTTGAACAGAAGGTAAAAGGTTTCTCATATACTCGCTTCCCCCCACACAAGCAAAGACTCCCTCATTCATCAATATCCCTGCCGGAATGGTGCATTTATTACAATCGTTACATCTACAGAGACCCATTATAATCACCCAAAGCCTATAGATTACATTAAGGTTAATTCTTGTTGTGGTATATTCTATAGGTTTGACAAATGTATAATGACATGTATCCACCATTATAGTTTCATACACTAACATTTTTATTGCTGGTGGAAATGCAAAATAGTATGGTCATTTTGGAAAATAGTTTCACTTTCTTACAAAACTAAATATACTCATACTATACAATCCAGCATTCATGCTTCTTGGTATTTTCCCAAAGAAACTGAAAATTTATGTTCATGCAAAAATCTGCACACATATGTGGACTAAATATCCTGGTCACTCACTAAAAATGTTCTGTGCTCTGTGTGTTCTCTTTCCCCCTTAAGACCTACAAAGTCCACTGATCATTTTACTGTCTCTATGATTCCACCCCCCCCCCCCCGCCCCAGAATGTCATATTGTTGGACTCATAGACTATATAGCCTTTTCCAGTTGACTTTCTTCTCTTAACAATATGCAATAAATCCCCTCATAGATTCATTGCATTGAATGCCATGCCATTTGTCTGGATGTACCACAGCTATTTATACATTCCCCTAATGAAGGACTTCTTGGCTGATATGAAGTTTTTGGCAATTTTAAATAAAGCTGCTATAAACATCTGTGCAGGCTTTTGTGTGGACATACATTTTGAACTCCTTTGAGTAAATATCAAGAAACATGGGCACTGATTGTATGGTAAGAATATGTTTAATTTTGTAAGAGATTGTCAAACTATCTTCCAAAGTGGCCATACTATTTTGCATTCCCACCAGCAATGAATAGGAGTTTCTGATTTTCCATATCCTCACCAGTATTTGGTATTGTCAGTGCTCTGTGATTTTTGTCATTCTAATAGGTATGCAGTGTTATCTCACTGTTGTTTTTTTTTTAATTTATTTATTTTTTATTAATTAATTTTTGTTACAGATGTTTCTGCTTTTCCCCCCACTGATTCCCCACTCCCCCTCCCTCCCTGCCCTGTCCCCAGTTTGTTGTCCATGTCCACTGTTCATGCATACATGCATATAAGTTCTGTGGTTTATCTCTCCCCCACCACCTCCTCTTCTGGGATTGTCAGTCTGTACCCCACCTACACGTCTCTGGGACTACCCCATTCCTCAGACTGTTATGTTCATTATATTTATCTCACTGTTGTTTTAATTTGCATGCTCCCGATAACATATGATGGGGTACATCTTTTCATGTGTTTATTTAACATCTGTCTATCTTCTTTGGTGAGGTGTCTGTCAAAGATATCTGTACCAGTTTCTAATTGTGTTGTTTTAAGTGTTCTTTGTACCTTTTGAATTACAGATGTGCATTATGCAAGTATTTTTTTCTAATTTGTGGCTTATCTTAGCATTCTCTTGACATTGTCTTTGGCAGAGAAAAAGTTTTAAATATTAATGAAATTCAGGTTAGCAATTATTGCTATCAAAGTTCATGACTGTGATGCCGCATCTAAAATGTCATCCCTATACCCAAGATCATCTTAGTTTTCTCCAATGCTACCTTATAGGATTTAGGTCTGTGATTCATTTTGAATTCATTTTGAATAAAGAGTATAAAATTTTTGTCTAGATTTTTTTTTTTTTCACATGTGGATGTCCAGTTGTTCCAGTGCCATTTATGAAAGGTTTATTTTTGCTCCATTGCACTGTCTTTGTTCTTTGTCATGAGATTGTCTATTCAGGTCTTTTGCCTTTCAAAGTAAACTTTAAAATCAGTTTGTCAATATTCACAGCATAGTTTTCTGTGTTTTTGAGTGATATTGCATAAATCTATTGGTAAAGTAGGAAAAAAATGACATATAGAAAATATTCAGTCTGCCTATCTATAAACATGGAATATCTCTGCATTTATTTAGTTCTGCTTGCTATCTCTCATCAGAGTTTTGTAGTTTTTCATAGATAGGACTGTCCATTATTTTATTAGGTGTGTATTAAGTATTTCACATTTGTGATGCTGTGTAAATGGCATTGTATTTTAAATTTTAAATCCCATGTTCTCATTGCTAGTATTGAGGAAAGTGATTGACTTTGATATACTAACTTTGCATTGTGCAAACTTGTTATAATCATTTATTAGTTTCAGGAGGGTCTTTTTTCGTTAATTATTGTATATTTTCTACATAGAAAATAATGTCATCTGTGTACAAATGCAGTTTCATTTCTTCCTTTTTTTTATCCTCCCCTGAAGATATTTTTCCACTTTTTTTTCCAGATAGTGTGGTTGGGAGAGAGAGGAAGAGAGAGAGAGAGAGAAACATCAACGTGAAAGAGACACATCGAGTGACTGCCACCCGCACGACCAACCAGGGCCGGGGACAAACTGCAACTGAGGTACATGCCCTTAACAGTAACCTAACCTGGGTCTCTGTGCACCACAGGCCGATGCTCTAATCACTAAGCAAAACTGGCCAGGGCTAACTTCCTCCTTTCTTATATGCATACTTTTTTTTTTTCTTGGTTATTAACTGAATCACTCATTACAATGTTGAAAACAGTGATATGAGGGGGTAACCTTATCTTATTTCTGATCTTAATGAGAAAGTTTAGAATTTTCACCATTAAATATGATTTGGCTGTAAGGTTTTATAGATACTCTTTATCGAGTTGAGAAAGTTTTCCTCTGTTCTTAGTTAATTGAGAGTTGTTGTTTTTTTGTTTGTTTGTTTTTTCAATCATGAAATTGCATTGGATTTTGTCAAATGGTTTTTACAGATCTATCAATATGATCATGTGATTTTTTTTCCTATTGATATAATGGATTATGTTAATTTATTTCCCAAGTTGAGCCAGGTTGCATACCTGAGATAAATCCTACATGGTCATTGTGTGTAATTCTTTTTTATGCATTATTGGGTTAAATTTGCTAATATTTTGTTGAGAAATTTTGCATCTATGTCTATATGATCTATTAGTCTGTAGATTTCTTGTCTAGTATTGTCTTTGGTTTTTGTACAGTGTAAAGCTGGCTTAAGAGAATGAGTTAGAAAGCATTCCTTTTGCTTCTATCTTCTCAAACAAATTATAGAGAATTTGTATAATTTATTTTATAAATGATTGGTAGAATTCACCAGTGAACCCATTTGGGTCTGATCTATTTTGGAAAGTTATTGGTGGTTCATTCAATTTCTTTAATAGAGACCTATTTAGATTGTATGTTTTTCTTGTGTTAGTTTTAGCAGATTGTGTCTTTTAAGGAATTGGTCTATTTTAACTAGGTTATAAATATATGAGCATAGAGTTGGCCAAAGTATTCCTGTATTATTTTTTTAAATATCCATGGGGTCTGTTGTGATGTCTCTTTTTCATTTGTGATAATAATAATTTTTATTCTCCCATTTTATTTCTTAGCCTGGTTAAGATGAAATCAATACAAATAGCTGGTTCTTTAAAAGATGAGTAAGATAAATTTTATTTTATTTATATAGAGTAAAATCTATTTTATTCATCTTTTCAAAGTACCAGCTTTCTTAAAGTTGATTTTCCCTTTTCAATTTTATTGATTTCTGCTCTAATTTTTATTATTTAATTTTGCTTGCTTCCTTTAGATTTAATTTGCCCTTCTTTTTTTAGTTTCTCATGATGTAACTTCAGATGATTGATTTTTAGACCATTCTTCTTTTCAAATATATGTATTCAATGCTATTAATTTCTCCCATAGCACTACTTTTTTATGTCCCACAACTTTTTATATGTTTGTGTTTTTTATTTTTATTTAATTCAAAATAGTCCACATTTTCCTTAAGATTTCTTTTTGACCATATGGTATTTGGAAGTTTGTTTTTAAATCTCCAAGTATTTGGGGGTTATCCAGTTATATTTCTGTTATTTATTTCTGAGAGCAGATGTTGCATGATTTCATTATTTTAAAATTGTTAATTTGTCAAGAATATTATCTATCTAAGTGAATATTTCAAGTTAGCCTAGAAATAACACATATTCTGCTATTGTTGGATAATGTGGCTTATAGATATCCATTAGATCAAGTTGATTGATGGTTTTGTTGAGTTCAAGAATGTTCTTACTGATTTTCTGTCTGCTGCATCTGGTCCATTTCTTACAGAAGGATGTTGACATCTCCAATTATAATAGCAGATTCATCTATTTCTTCTTGCAGTTCTATCAGTTTTGCCTCACATATCTTGATACTCTGTTGTTAAGTTCATACGCATTAAGTATCATTATGTCTTCTTGGAGAATTGACCCCTTTATCATTACGTAATGTCACTTTTTGTTCCTGATAATTTTTCATGCTCTAAAGTCTGTTCTATCTGGTATTAGTATAGCTATGTGTGCTCTCTTTTTTATTGCTATTAGTATGGTATATCTGTCTTCATTTATTTACATTTAACCCATATGTGTCTTTATATTTAAAGTGGGTATCTTCTAGACAACATGTAGGTGGTTCTTGTTTCTTTGATCCACTTTTACAGTCTCTGTCTTTTAATTGGTTCATTTCAATCATTCATAGTCAAAGTGATTCTTGATATACTTGGATTAATATCTATCACATTTGTCACACTATTTGTTGCTCCTGTTCTTTCTCTTTTTAATCTTCCACTCTTTTTCTGCCTTCTGTGATTTTATTGAGCATTTTCTGTGATTTCATTATCTCTTTCCTTAGCATATCAGTTTTATATATTTTTTTAAACTCTTTTTAGAAGTTGCCCTAGAGTTTGCAAAACACATTTACAACAAATTCAAGTTTACTTTAAATAACACTATATCACTCACTGGTAATGCTAATTTGTAATGACAAAATAACCCCCAGTTCTCCCTCCTGTCCTTGTATCATTTCTTTCATTAATTTAATTATACATAAACATACATAAGTATGCACACACATATGGGCATATATAGGCAATTAGCAGTGTTGCTATTATTTTGAACAAACCATTTGTTGTTAGATCAATTAAAAAAAATATATTTTTTTTTACTTTAACTTTAATCTATGCTCCCTCTTTCTTTATGTAGATCTTGTTTCTGGTACTCTGCCAGTATAGACTGTAACTCTGGTTTCAAGGATCTTTTCTGCCTTATTTGCTATTATGTATACAACACCTAGACTATTCTCTAACTTAGTGAACATTTATTGATTAAATAAATAAGAAAATAAATGAATATGCTATAGAAAATAGCCTTTACCTTTATTATAGATGCATCGCTCATATCACCATAACAGGACCTAAGAACAATATGGCTCCATATGTTTTCCAAGGTATTGATGTTTTAGCACCAAGTGACATTTCATAAAATGGAAGAAAGAGACTACTAAAGGTTTTCTTACTCTAAAAAAATATGTACTAACTTTGCATTTTAAAAAGCGTAATTGCTCACAGAGAGACCACAGTTAGGCAATTATACAAATAGTTTTAAGACATTATTAAATTTATATTATAGTTTTGTTTAAAATGCCAATCTCCAACATTACAGGGATTCTAACCTCCCCATTAAATACATTAAAGATACACAAATATATAAGTTTTTCTGAAACTAAGATACCCATGAAAACATAACACCCTGAGAAAAATATAAAAGCAGGGTGCAGTATTTTCTATTGTTTACATATTAAGGTTCTTAGACATACCTGCATTTCTTTAAGGTGGTAAATAAAAGTGAACTTCTCGTTACAAGCATACAAATTCAGAATAAGCTGGGGAAATGATTAGTACTCCTAAAACATAGTGACAGAATCCTTTTGAAAAAGTGTATAATTTTTTTCTGTCAATTCTGATTGTTCTTGGAAATCGTTAACTGTGTTGATGAGAGCGCATGTAGAAAATCATTGGTATGCAATTTCCACCAGACTTGCCATCTGGGAAGGGAAAACTTCCTTTTCTACCTTCACACTGATTGTGGCTGAGATGCTGTCCTCTTAATACTCTCAGTTCCTTAGAGGAGAATATCTATCTAAACATAAAATGCTAGCTTAGGGAAATTTTAGAATATTATAAAACAAGTAATAAGACCAATAAAAGCTCTCAGTAATAACAGAGACAACTTCCTTATCAGGAGCCTGTTTATATGTATCAAAGATCACATAGTTTCAAAAATATGATAAATTAAAATTTTAATTTAATTTAAAAAAGGATAACTAGGAAGGACAAGTGAATAGTATTTCATCATGACATTTGTGAATAGAGGATTAAGATGAAAATTAAAATGTTTAATATTGGAGACTGTAGCTGAAGACTACTAGGCTAAAAAATAAAAGTTGTGCCTACTTATGGACCATTTTATGATGTTGAAATGTCATAGTTTTCCACAATTTCCCAGGTTTTGGCATGCAAGTGTTAGAGAACTGTTTTGAATAAAAATGGACTTAAAAATAAATTCATAGTAGAAAATTTTGCAACCTGCTGAAATTAATTTGAGTAATTTGGAGAGATGTTTATTCATCACTGTAGTTTCAGAGATGTATATTATTATCAATTGGCCTTTTCCTGTGGTGAACAAGGCAAGGAAAAGAGCTTTTAAGAGTAAAGTGCTTTCACCATGGGATTAGTTTAACTCCTTATGAGCAATGGGTCTATGTGCAAGCAACCACTTCTGAATTGCTCAGTGGTTTCCTAGAGACTCAATGAAGTTCATTTGTCAGACTGCAGCTATAATAACAAAAATAATCACAGAATTTTCATTGGCTTTAATTGATTTTGGCAAGATACTTTGTTGGTATAATTACAAATTCTAAACTTAAAGCACACAAAAATGCTTGAATATAGGAAAGAAAAAGTAATACTTCCAGAAGCAAGTGAGTGAAATCATTTGCTGGAATGAACATTTGTCCCATAGATTATTTATTGCCAGTTCTAAGACAGATTCTGCCTTTGTTTTCTTTTTAAAAGATCAGTTATGGTATAGCTCAATCTGTAGTAAAATTTATTTTGAAATAACATAAAGGAAAAGTACCCTTTAATATCTGTTATTGCTTAATATTCTTTAGTTAGAATTGAAATATTAAGGCTTAGCACAGAAGTACATTTTGTTTAGTAGGGTTTATTGTTTCTAACTGAAAGAAAGCAGTATTTATGTAACTTATTTTGTTTTTCTTAAAGTTTTTTGAGGTTTCTGATTTTTCTGCTTTTATTAAATTATTTTTTTATATATCTTTTAATTTATTGGACTTGATTTATGACAAAACTCAGCCTGTTTCTTTGTCAAGGTTTGTTAAATATAAATCATGTTTTCTAGAAAGTGTTTCATAAGCCTCAAAAATGAATACTTTATGTTAATAACCTATGGTTCTTTCAGCTGGCCTTTCCTTTTAATTTTAAATGTGTTTATTACTCTTTTGCATATATGTATGTATATATACACACATATATACACATGCATATACACTTACATATATGTAAACATATATGCATATATACAAATAGTATATATTTGCATATGTATGTACCAATTTATACCTGAACAGATAGATGTATGAATGGATAGATGTATGGATGGATGGATAGATAGATGATAGATAGATAGATAGATAGATGATAGATAGATAGATGATAGATAGATAAACATGATCCATTCATATTGTACTATTACAGGAGGTTTATGATATTAAACGATATAGTGGACATTTTTCTACATTGTGTTTAGAGTGACCAAATGCTTATAACACAAAACCAATATAATGTGTATTCTTGAGACAGTGTTGGGTTTTATTTTACTAAAAGATCAACTCCTAAGACACCCTTGTCAATGAGATCAGACACACCTTTCTGTGTTTCATATCTCACTGACGTCTCATCTCTCCAATGAAGTGCACTGGTTGCTATTGTGGAAACAATTTTTTTAAATTTAATGGAAAGAGCTGAAACAATAGCATTGAAAATGGCCACAGTTGGGAGTTTGATTTCAGATATAGATATAGATACAGTTATAGATTTATATACAACTAGAGTTATAGGTATAGATCAACATAAGAAAAAATTGAGCACCTACTATGCCCTGGTCCTCCACTAAACACTATAATAAACTAAACTTTGAAGGACTGAATCAGAAAGATTGGAAATGTTACATAGTTCCTTTGACTGTTTATTTATTCCACTTATCCCTTCTTAATTGTCACTTCCCCAAAGGAGTGAAAAATTCCTCAAGTTTCCTGCTTCTCCTTTATTTCTATTCTTGTGGGGAGATAACTGTGTGCTTGGATTTAAAGTGTGCACTAGCATTTCCTAAGTGCAGGGCTGAAACTGGTCATAAGTAAAAGTTGGGGAAAAGTCAACATGGTTTTCAATGAAATTCAATGACAAATAGAAACAAGAGGTAGTTCATGTTAACTGAAATAAAAAAGTTACCTATAGCTCTGGCTGGTGTGGCTCAGTGGTTACAGTGTTGGCCCAAACATGGAAAGGTCATGAGTTCAAGTCCCAGTCAAGGGCACATATCTGGGTTGCAGGTTCTATCCTTGGCTCCAGCTGGGGCATGTTCTGGAGGCAACCAATTGATGTGTCTCTCTCACATTGATGTTTCTCTCTCTCTCCTCCTTTCCTCCCTTCCACTCTCTCTAAAAATCAATGAAAAAAATATCCTTGGGTGAGGATTAACAATAACAACAAAAAGTTGCCTACAGGTAATCCTGTGTTGACTGTAAAATCAAATGCTGGCTAAATAAAGACACTGACAAAGTAATACTACCATCTACATATAGGTTAGAATAAAATATTTCTCTGTATGTTATCTTATGTTAATGTCATATTCCTTTAGCCTAAAAAGCACCCAGATTTTTAAACTTGTCATCATCCTGGAATAATTTAAGGGGAATTCTTTGTGAGCATGAGTGTCTACTAAAGGGCATGTGTCGATCCTGATCTTAACACTACAGTGATAAAACAGATATATATGACTTTACTATTAATACCGCTTTTGAAATGATTTCCCTAGGGCGTTACACAATCCAATCAAAATTTTTTGAGAGAAGATATGACAGCATTGCTTGAAGCAAATCTGAAGAAATGAAATAATTTTTTTAGCATCTCAGAAATTCATCTATATCTTTATATGTTCCTTGTTAGTACCAGTGTAATAATTCAGAAATGGTCACCAATTGTCCCCAAGCTATAAGAAATGAAATGGAGATTATAAACATGATGAACATTAAATACTAAAATTTGACATATTGTAAGTAAGCATCATCACCTGGGAAGACCTGGCCCTGATCATCTAGCGTTGGAGAAACACTCTGTGTGTTCTGTAGCATTGTTTTTCCCTAAGGGGCAAAAATTTAGCCAGCTAATGGGACATGCCACAACCCCCTTCTAAACAACCTGGGTCTCTGAAATTATCTACAATTTTTCATTGATAACTAAAGTTTTAGGGCGACAAAGACAAGGAGTGGTCTGGATCTCAATTTGAGTCTAATTTCACAGTTTGTGTTCTTATCTGTTTTCTGTACAGAATTAACAGTCTCTGCAATCCTGATATTTATGAAATTTATGCCATAATTTTATAAATCAAGAAAAATAAAAAACATTCTAAATTTCTGAATTTTTCTGAAATATTAGTACTTAAGTACCATATTATAGACATTTGTAACTATCCTTGCTCAGAAGCATATCTAATTCTGTCAAAATATAACTATTTGTAATAATATTCCTTTTTTTGGGGGGGGGTATGTGCCCCTATCGGGAACCGAACCCAGGACTCTCTGGTCTGCAGGCCGATGCTCCAACTGCTGAGCCAATCAGGCCAGGGCGTGTTTTGACAAACATACCACTATTCTTTAAACATTTTCCATTCTCAGAAATGAATGATTAAATATTGTGTTATTAAAAAATCATGTAGAACTTCTATTTCTTTTGTGACTCAAGGGTTTTAATAGAAGGTTAATTTACTTATGCTGAAAATATAATCATATACTTCTGGCCTACATTTTAAATTTCTTCCTCTATTTTACTTCATCTGAGGTCTTTTTATTACCTATTATCATAACAATACATTTCAGACCCAGTCCTTTAATACCTTCTCAGGTCCCTCACTACATTCATGTTGGCATTATGCACACACAAAAAAAGTACTTTTCATTTTTATTTTGTATTGAATATATTGGGGTGACATTGGTTAATAACAGTATATAAGTTTCAGGGGTACAGTTCTATAACTGTATATATATTGTACTGCGTGTTCACCACCTCAATTCAAGTGCTTTTTAAATTTTGGTTTTATTTGACTAAGGGAATACAAAGTAAAGGGGTCACAATCATAGGCGTGACTTATTATAAGGCAGAGATACATATTAAAATTGGGCCATAATGATCATTCTGTTGACTTTAGAATTATTGGATATTAATAAAACTCTAAAATATCATACAGAATCTGGCCGATGTAGATCAGTGGCTGAGCATCAACCATGAACCAAGAGGTCACCGGTTCAATTCTTGGTCAGGACACATGCCTGGTTTGTGGGCCCGATACCCAGTTGGGGGCATGCAGGAGGCGGCCAATCAATGTTCTTTCTCCCCCTCTCACTTTCTCTTTCTCTAAAATCAATAAAGAAAAAAATTAAATATTGTACAGAACCAGTCTTCTATGTTTCTTTTTGTACAAGGAGATATCTATTTAAATAGGTATTAATAGTTCTTATTAGCATTCAGAGCTCAAAATAATAAAGAGACTGCTTTGTTTGAAAGTATCCAAATCTTGAGATAAGTGATTATGGTCAATGATTGCCTATGGACACTTTTTTTCAAAGATTATAGTCCAAAGAAATTTATTGAAAGTTTTCCATATTATATATAGATGGTGTTTGATATATTGTATTAGAAAAAATATATTAGAAAATATTTTCTAATACTATATATCAAACACCATCTTTTGATTATTAACATTCAATAAAATTTTTCATTCTAATTATTTTCTTAGTGTATATGGAAAAAATTAAAGAAAATTAAAAGATACATATCCTATAAGGAATAAGGAACACATATCTATGGCAAGAGTATCCACAGAACTGGTCTGGGTACATTTATAAACATGTCACTTACCTTATAGACATACTTACTTCTTTTTAATTGTAAAACTAGTTTTCTGTTATAGTAATAAACATTGCAAAGACTGGTGGTTTTTATATACACATAAATAAAAATGAAAAAGAAAGCAGCTCAGTTCTTTGGTGATGATATGTAATGACGTGCTATTGTGACAAAAAGTGATGTTAGGGCATTACATTTCCCACGGAGACTACACTCAGAAAACACTATGTGATGTAATGAGGAGCAACCACACCTTTTCTTTGCTGCCAGACCTAGGTCATTTGTAAGTCCAAGTTTTGGATAGTTTTTAAAGGTGAGCAAAACCTATTTTTATTTTCATACAAAGCATCTGTATCTACCGTGCTTTTCTCTGTGCCTGTGTCGAATGCCCTTTAGAAGCAAGTGAGAAATAACATGGAAGTAGATCAAACCCATTGTGAAGACACATTATTTTCCACTGAACATATGTTTAACTTGTGTGAATTTCAATTTCTTTATTCAGTAGTTGGATTAACTGTGTAAAGCCCTGTCTGAATTCCTCCTTAACTGTCTGCATTTTATTAATATGTGATTAAGTAAATGTTGACTGAGCTAGGACTCAGACTGGGTGATTCTCAGTGAAATAATAAGGACACCAAGTGTAGTTTATGTAACGGAATTAACCAAATACATTTTGTTTTCCAGAGGTTAACATACAGAATTTTGAAGAAGAAAGTCACATAATTGTATATAAGGCCTACTTCCTGGTTTTAGTATAGATTGAAATTGCCTGAGATGGATTCAGTATTCAAAGAATTTCCTGCGGCATGAACATGACTGGAAAAATAATTTTCAACATTAAATGTGGTGAACTGCTGAACTTTGTTAATACTTTTTGCAGTGTTCAATTTAATTTTAATAAATTGCACGGCTCTGGCAGCAGAGTGAAGTCTGAAGATTGAAAGCCTGAATAGGTCAAAGGAAAAGTTGGCTCGTCAATGCAAGCCTGTTAAAACACTAACTAGAAAATTAGGCAGGAAAAACAGTTTAAAAAAATACTGTATCTCTGATCATCAGCTGGTTGAAAAGAAGTAGTATGACAAACAGGAAATTACAAAGAATAACTATTTTGACTGTAGTGGAAATAGCAACTTAGGTAGCCACATTTCAAACCAAATGCGGAATATTTTCCTGGAATTTAAAGAAAAAGTATCCAGATGTCTAAACATTCCACTCAATGCAGCTTTTATTTGGAGTTTGGCAAGTCTTCAGAAAACTCCTAGTCAAGTTTAGTTGGAATAGTTTTCCTAGCTTATTTACGTAATTTCATATGTCTTTTAGGCTTCTGCATTACATTTTTTTTTTTTTTTAGCAGTGGTCATATTTAAATTTAGGCTTTCTGCAAATGTTATACTTGCTTTCATGAATTGTTTTATTGCTTCCCATCAACATGCTTTGTGGATCAAGTCAGTATTCAAACCTGTGAACAACTACAGTGGTGCAGACAAACCTACATAATGATACCATTAAATCGTCCAATGAGTGTCTCCACATACACTCTCAAAGAGGGCACATTCCCCTCCAAGGACGGAGATACTCTCTTATTTACAGATTTCATAAAAATGTGTTTATTTTTAGGATCTAAAAATATACTATGTAAACAAAATTTGCTTTGGGAATTTTATAGTATATTGGCCATTTTAGTTAAGTAATTACATGATAAAATTCCCTTATAAAATTTTTGTTAGGAAAGTATAAAAATCCCAAAACTTAGCAGGTGCTCAATAAACGATTGTAGGAAGAACAACAAAAATAGCAAAGTAGTAATTTATTTGTATTATCTCATTAAAATTTAACAACTGGTTACCCTTTGTTTTAGATATTGCAATCAGGCCAATATTTAACATGGAAACAGCTTAGTCATATGGAGTTTCGTGCTGTGATCAAGGTCACAAAGTTAGTAAAATTTAGAACCAGTGTTAAAATCAATTTATTATGACTTTAGAGACTTTACATTTAACTACTCTAATTAAAAAGTAGGGGAAAAATAATCAAAACAAAACAGACAACAACAAATAAAAAAGGATCAGCAAACAATTAAACCAAATTAGTTGGGACTATGACGATGATTACAAGCAACACATTTATATATTAGTGGTCAGGATGGAAAGGTCCAGGGAATCTGAGAGCAAGAAATTACAGTTCCAGCTGTGGTGTGGAGTCCCTAGGTTTCGGGAAGAACCTATTTTATTTTTAAAAATCTTACACTACATTTATTCAGGCCCTAGCAGGATAATGTTCAGCCGCCTCTGGCCATCCTATCCCACCTAAGCAGGAGAGGTCAGGGAAGGTAACAGAAGAACTACTGAAGGTCACGGAGCAAGGACACAGGCTCACAAACCAAGGAGATCTAACTACAGGACTATTGAGCACTTTCCCTCCCCAAGACCTTGCCAGATGGCCTCATGTTATTCTGAATGGCATAATAGTCCCTTTGAATATAATTTCAAAAATCTTTACAACCTACATCACACATTGTAGCTGTGGAGAAATGTTTTTATTGAATGATTCAAGAAAAAAACAGATGCTCCAAACCCTTTAAGACAGTACTTTGTGGCCTGAATTGTATTCCATATTTTTATTTCTGTTCAAACAAAGGAAGTAAGTATTTATCCCTTTCCAGACACAGAGGGAGTACAGGACCCAGTGGAATAATTTTAAGCTAAGTATTATATTGCTTTAATATCAATAGGATGAGAATAGTTTCTTAGGGGAAGTTACAGTTTTATGGCAAAAGCATTAAAAATCAAAACTGTGCTCTTTGTGAAGCCCTGAGAGTTGCTTTTGCACATCGTGTCATCTCTAAAGAATCTTTGTCTTTTCCCCTGTTACTTCCTCCTTTAGCTGTTTGCTCACAGTTATCTGGCTCTTCCTCATTTCAACCTTCTTTATAGTTAATATTGTAATATTACGTATAATGCCCGAGAGAAACTAGAGAAAATGCAGTTGCCGTTTCGGATTTTGAAGTGACTGTTTCAGTTGAACTAAGATATCCCATGTCTCTCAGTTCTCTTACCTTTAAAATGGGAACACTCTGTTTAGAAAAGGTGTTGCGATTTTGATAACATCAAATAATTCATACATCATCGAGAAAACACTTTCAAGATGCTTCCATCATCATCCCTACCTTCACCACCACTGTCATCTACTACGAACAACTTCTGTGTCGTCAAAGAAATGCTTAATTCTTTGTGGATCCACTTGGGCTGTTATATTCACCTGTTTTTGACTATGCTGAATATTTTTGTTGTTGTTAGTACCATAACATAATTCAGCATAAGCAGAATCATTTTTCTCCAGCTTTTTAAAATTTTTTATGGACCTTTAGAATGTTATATATCACAAGTAGAGAAGAAGATTTCTAGAAAAAGAGAGAGAGAAAAAATTAAAAGTAGCTAACGTTTTTCCAGGAGCTAAAAGATAAGAATGCAATATTTTATTTTTATTTTTAATATAAACCTATGGGATGGCATTGGTATAAAGCTACAGAAGCTGAGTCTTCAAGAAGCTAGGATATTATATACATTCAATTGGATCTGTCTTTCATATTAGCCAACATAAAGAAAACCTTTAAATATATCCATATGCTCAAAACCTGGTAAAAGAAAGGATAGTGGTATATGATATCAATTCCTTAGCTCATTTTGATTCCCTTGTCTTATTTCATGTATGATAATGAACATGGTTCTACTGGTATGCCTCTTGCTTCCTGAGAACATGTGTCCAATCAAACTCACATGTAAATCATGGATAGGTTTTCTTTTCAAACTAGGAATAAAAATAATGAGAAAAAAATAATAAAATGCTTGAAAAAAAAAAAAAGAAGTTAGGAAACTTACCCAACACAGCCCAGCAAGCGGTCTGCCAATCCAATCCTGATTCAAGCCCAAATCTTCTATCAATAATTAATCTGAGGCACAACACTGCACACTCTCCTGCTCTGGATTGCTTTCATTGAGAATCTGGTGAGACTGGGCAGAAGGCGAATGAAGAGAGCAGAGATGGTAGACAGAGCTCTCATTCCCTCAGGTGTCTCAGGTTGAGGTATACTTCTTGTAGAGTAATTTGTAGCAGTCCATCAAAACATCTATTTTCCTGATGTGAAGTAAACATAGGCAAGGGCATAGATGTTTGACCATTTCAAGAGTTACTTTTCAGACCTTTATCAATTTTTCATGTCATGAATGTAGAAAAAATATTATTCATTTTATAAGATTAAATAAAGAATAATGGAGACGTGTTATATAACTGCTTCAGACATTTAATGACAATTATGTATTTAAGATGATGAATGGAGAACAAAGACACATCCATATGTGAATGTTGGGTAGCTCACCAGTTCTCGGTATGGTGAAGGGACTTGGCTCAGGCTAAGGAGAATGCAATTAAAATGTATAATTCACCTACACCATCAAGGGGCTGAAAATGCATGTGTCAAATCATGAGTGCCTAAAGGTTTCTAACCCTGTCAGAGACCAATTAAAGATCAGTACTAAAACTAAAGTCTTGGACACTTCTATGCAATCTCAATGAATCGCAGAAAGAGTTTTTTGGGACTGAGTTGTATATGAAGTACACATGGACTAGACTTGTATCGCCCCAAAATTCTTACCCACTTAGAATCTCTGAACGTGACCTTATTTGGAAATAGGGTATTTGCAGATGTAATCAAGTTAAGATGAGTTCATGCTGGATTAAGGTGGGCCCTAAAACTGATATGATTGGTATCTTTATAAGAAGAGGGAAATTTGGACACAAACACAGAGAAAAAGAGAGGAGAATACAGTTAGTAAAGACATAGAATACATGATCAACACTATCAACCAATTTTGACCAAATTTTAATTTGAAAAACCTACATGCAACAATTGTAGAACACACATACTTTTCATGTGTACTGGTACAATAACCAAGACATGCCACGGCTGGACATAAAATAAGCATTAATGAATTTAAAAGAATTGAAATCAAAGAGGGTGTAGTCTCTTATAATAATAAAATTTAAACATAAATCAATAATAATAAAATATCCAGATAAAACACAAATATTTGGAAAGTAACAACAGTCTTCTAAATAATTCATGAATGAAAGAAATTATTATAAAGAAAAAATTTTTAAATCTGCATACAGAAAATCCTAAAGAATCTATTTTAAAAATCCACTAGAACAAAAATTGAATCTAGTGAGCTTGTAGAGTACATAGTTAATGTTAAAAAACAAGTATATTTTTATACTAGCAAAAGAATTGGAAAATAAAAGATGTAAATTATATTTATCATGGCATCAAAAAATATTTAACAATTCTTTTAAAAATGTTTGCCATTTTGTGGTAAGAACACTTGATGTCTCTTCTTTTAGCAAATTTCAGATATACAATACATTATTACTAACTATAGTCCCCATGTGCATTAAGTCTCCAAAACTTCTTCATCTTATAAGTTTAAGTTTATATTATTTGATCAGTATCTCCATTTTCCTCTCCACCCCCAGCATCTAGTAACCACCTTCTATTCTATGTTACTATCCATTCAACTTTTTTTTAAATTACACATAAAAGTGAGATCTTGTGATATTTCTCTTTCTGTGTCTGGCTTATTTGACTTAGCACAGTCTTCTTCCAGTTCATCCATGTCACAAATAACAGGATTGCCTTATTTTAAAAGCTGAATAATATTTTTTTACATCTATGCCACATTTTCTTTACCTATTTGTTGGTTTACAAACACTTAAGTATTTATATATCTATGCTACTGTGTATAATGTTGTGATGAACATAGGAGTGCCAATATCTCTTCAATACAGCAATTGTAGTTCCTTTGGATATATATCCATAACCAAGATTGCTGAATAAAAAAATAAATCAAAATAAAAAAGTTGGAGGTGATGAATATGTTATTTAGTTTAATTGTAGTAATCATGTCACGATTTATACATATATCAAAATATCACAGTGTATACCTTAAACATATACAATTTTTATTTGTCAAAAATGAATGAAAGACATGCAAGACTTCTATACTGAAACAACATATTGCTGAGAGAAAAAAAAAGAAAACCCAAATAAATGCAGATATATATCATATTCAAGGATTGGGAAGTAGTTAAAGAGCATGATATTATAGTGAATAGAATAGTAGAAAATTACAATAGAGAGGTCAGAAAGTGACTCATTTGTACATGGTCATTCGCAAATGGGCCAAAACAATAAATAGGAGAAATAAAAGTCTATGCAACAAATAGTTCTAGACTATTTCTTTACATAAAACTTAAGTCTTTCCTCACACTATACAAATATTTAAAGTTTAAACATAGATCTAATGTAATAGCTAACACAAATGCTTTATTATTAAAGGAAAGTGCAGAGAATATTTTTATTACTTAAGTGTAAAAATATTTTTCTTGGACATAAATCAATAATCACAAAACAATTTAAATAAAAATTATCAAAATTTTAAAATTTTGTTTATCTAAGACTTCATTTAAGAAAATAAACAGGCAGACCACAGACTGGTGAAAATATTCACAAAATATGTTCAAATGATTCTTACAATGCAACAGTAAAAAGAAAAACAACCCAATGAACAGGGCAGATGTTTGAAAAATTAACATACAAAAAAAGATGCATCAGAGATCAATAAGCACATGAAAAAGGGCTCAACAACTTTAGCTATCATGAATATTTAAATTAAAATCCTATAAGATAATACTACACAGCTACCAAAATGTCTAAAATTAAAAACACTGACCATGAAAAAAAATGAAACTCTTAAATATGATAAGAATAAAATGATACAATTAGTTTGAAAAATGCCTGGCCTTTTCTTATAAATCTAAGCATAAATCTATTCTATGCTTAGTTTTATAATAAATCTTAGGCAATGATATTTATCAAAGGGAAATAAAAACATTGTCACTAAAAGATGTGTACATGAATGTTTTTAGCAGCTTTATTCATAAAGCTAATAACTGGAAACATCTCCTATGTTTATCAATAGGAAAATTATTAACAAACTTGATACAATAGAATAGTAGTCTACAACATTATAGTAACTGACTGATAACCACACAAAACTATGAAACACAAAAACATTATACTAAGGGGCAAAAAGTATATACGAAAATGTACACTCTGACACAAAAGAACATACCCTGTAAGATTTCATTTATATGAAATTCTAGACAGAATAAACTTAACTCTGTTAAGAAAATATTTGGGCAATGTTTTTTTGGTGCATGCAAGGTTTAACTGGGAAGGGAAATGAAGGCGCTTTAAGTGTTAATAGTAGTCCTTTAGGTTTTGAGAGAGGATGCAATTATTTGTCAAAATGTGGCAAATATACACTCAAGATTTGTGTATTTTACTTTATGTAAGTTTGCCTAGAACTTTAATAAAATAAATATATTATAGCTAATATTATAGTTAATGATCTTCATCTGAAAGTCTTGGTGGAAGCATACTGATGATAGATGGATAGAGGCATGGACAGACACCTATATGATAAAGCAGTATGATAAAATGTAGTTGTCTCTTAAATACTGGCATTTTATACTTATGTTTCTATAGGTTAGCAATGGCACTTAGCAATAGCCATCTAATCCCATTATCCTTAGACCTACTAATTCTTTCCAAAGGCCTTGACTGCCTGATACCTCACAACAATTAGCATATTGCCTTCTATGAGTAAGTCATCTCAATTCACTACCAGTGAGAGTTTTAAATATTGGATCACCATTTTGTGCAAGGATCTATCTGTGCTCCACCTACTGCCAATTTGGGGGTCTTTATTGCCAGCAAGGCATTGTAAGATTCTGTTCCTCCAAACCCACCTTATAACTTGCTTTGTAGGATGACTCCCAATATCAAAATGCCCAGGTTCATTTCTTTAAAAGCAGACCAGACATTGAGGTGAAGTTGGTGTGCAGTGTCTTTATTAGGGTACGGGAAGATGAATACCCAACAAAGCTTTAACCAACCTCACACAGTGTGATGAAGCATATGTCACTCAGTAAAACTGTCCTTCAATTCTGGTGGGCTGTGCAATCTTAACCCTGTCTTGATCAGTTATTGGATTTGGGTCATCACAAAAAAGCATCACTTATCATTATTGCACAATGTGACTTTCAAAATCTTCTCATAACCAAAGGACTTATTGATAGCTGGGGAGAAAAGTCCTTGCTTGGGACAGGAAGATTTGGACAGTGCATCATTGTGTCCACCAAGACTATTCCACTTACAATGATGACTTCCATGGTTGCTTAACCTCTGTGTTGGTGTGATTTATCCATCTAACTATGTATTTCCTGAGCATAGAGTATGTAAACTCTTGGCGTTACAAAAGTACATAATCAATGACTTGTGTAGTTATCTATATAGAGTCTATGTAGACCATAAATTTGACAAAAGTCATAATAATCTCTCTTTCTCTTGTTTGATGTTGGAGCCTCAATAACCAGGATATAATTTCTACAGACTAGGTAAGCAATAAATGATTATAAATGAATAAATAAGTTAGCAACATGGTGGGTATTCGTGGAACATTTTAATTAGTTGTTGAATGCAAATGAATCAAAAGCCAACGGTCATTATATAATTTTCAGAAGATGAATATAAAAATAAAGTATATAATTTTGCACATAATGTATCGAGGTGCTTTCAAAGTTGCAATTTGTATTCCGTATTTGTATTTACTCTCACTCCACTGAAACTGTTAGAGCAGTGAGGGAGAATTATGGCAATGAGCGTCAGTGCTCAAATCAATCTATCCTCATTCCATTTATCAACATCTGCATTTTAGGATCTACAGTAATGGGTCTTTTAAAGTATCATTGTGATGATTTATAACTTGATTGAAATTGATGACTATTATCACCACTTCTCACTACCTCTCAATAAAATATCAATGAGGCAAAGATTGTGGTAGGGGTTCATAAAAACAAAAGATACAAATGACAATAATTGTAACTTTAGAAAGTAGGAGGTATCTACACTGATTCTAAAACGGTGGATGGGAACCAAATTGGAAAGTTATTGACACTTAGGTTTGTCTTATAATATTCTTTGTTTGTTTTTTTTAACCTCATGAAATAGTTATGATCTAAAAAATGCAATGATAATGAAGAGGATAATTTTTTAAATCTTCTTCCACTGTTTACTTCCTAGAAAACAATTTTCCTTCAATGTGTTTTATAGTTTTAGGGTGCTCATAAACAAAGACAGCGCTCTTCATTTTAGAATGCACACATTTAAATATCCATACCAATGATTTTTTCTCCTAATATTAATTATACCTAATTATCTCTTTTGTACTTAATCTACACTGATATTGAATTTGGTATTAGATAAGGATGGCGCTGTCACCTAATGTTCTGTTTTATCTGAGGAAGTCTAAGTGTGAATTGACAAGAGTTATCAGTCCCGGGAGGTGGAAGACAGAGAATGTGCAAATCTTGGTGGGTCATAGGACCTTTACGTGTTGAGTGACCCAGCCTAGTTGTATAGAGGGGCAAAGCAGGAGACATACTGAGAGCTAAACTGTCTGGTAACCCAGGGTCAGAACCAGTATCTAGCCATTGAATGTAACTTTCAATATGCAAAGATATTGTCTCACTGTTTCATATTTTTTTCTTCTTAGCTAGATTATATAATCCTTGTATATAAGAATCACATCTTCTAGTTGTGCTCCTATGACCCCTATAACAATGTTGAGTATTAGTACTCATTAATGACTTCTTACTTTGAGATTAACAGTGACACCTGATTCCTAACATAGTTCTTGCAAATGATGAATGTTTTGTTTATTCATTTTGTATTATAGATAATTTTCAAGTTAAAATAAATAATATTCCCTAACAATTTGGGTTTTATGTAGATGTATTGATGCCACTTTGAAAATATATACAATGTGCATAGATGAGACTTCAAATCAATAATGAAATATATTCGAGAAGATATTAATTCAGAAAATATTTAAGTGAGTATTATTTTATACTTTTGAGCCTCTTACAAAGTGGACAAATATTCTACAGTCTTTTCCAGAATGCTGAATGTTAACAAGAACCTTATTCTTATTGATAAAGAAAACATCATATATTTTACTTTGAATAGTCTGGGCTAGTACTTAATTTTGCTTTTTGACCAATACATTTAGAAAAAATTAAGATAACTTAGATTTCAGGAGTTTTCTTTTAAAAGTATTTTTTTTTCTTTTTTATGTTTCAAAGTATTTCAGGTATTTATTATTATTATTAATTATTATTATTATTTTGCTTTCTGTAGATTTTAATGCAAACCAAATAATTCTAAGCCTATAAGACTAGGAAAGAATAGAATGTTAGTTTTCCATAAATTCTATTTGAAATCTCTTTGAATTTTAATATTTGGAAGCACCAGTGTTGTAATGCTGTAAAATCAAAGCTTTAAATGAAAAAATTTGTAGAAATACAATGCAGTACTTAGGGAACAAGTTCTGCATAAATCAGCTGAATGCCCTTTAAAACACATAATTGGTAAAAAGACTTTCAATTAAAATCTTCCATCAAACAAACTTGCTTTTAAAAAATCTATAACTTACTATAGTTGGATTTAATATTTTCTGCAGAATACAGTATAAGCATGAAAACTAAAAAATAAGCTCACATTAAATATATTATGCAAGTATTACATGATTCATGTAATATATCAATTTTTTCCTCCTCCTAAAATAATAGCTATCATCATGTTGAACTTAAAAGATACATTATGTATCCACTTATATTAGAATGTAAAACAGACTTTCCCAGTTTACACAAAGAAACAATATCCCTGTCCGGCGATGTGGCTTAGTGGTTGAGCATCGACCCATGCACCAAGAGATCCCAGTCAGGACAAATACCCAGTTTGTGGGCCCAATCCCCAGTGGGAAGCATGCAGGAGGTAGCTGATCGATACTCTTTCTCATCAATATTTCTCTCTCTCCTCCCTTCCTCTCTCTCTAAAATCAATAAAGGAAAAGAAAGAAAAAAAAAAAGAAACAATGTACTTGATTATTTCAGATAAAATTTTATCCAAAAAGATAGTTTAGGTTATGAAACATTTTCCATAAATATTTATATAAATGGATATATTTTAATTATACTGAATCTTTTATATATTATAGGAATACATTTTTAATCAATATATCTTTAAAATTATCACTAATGCAAATTATAAACGGTGAACTATTATTTTATAGAGAGATCTTGAAACAATCAATTCATAGTGATTTACTATATATTAAACCAAACATTTATCATATATGTCAGTTAGACATTCATGAATAGTTAGATGGAGATGCTCTGTGGTTAAAAAAAAAAGTTGGTTTTTATCAATACTATAAATATTTTCATTGAAGAAGCAAAATATAGAAGGTTTTTGCGCAGTAATGTTTATGCTATGTTTAGGGAACAGTTTTAATGAGTAACATCAACACAAACATTTAACTCGCCCCTCCCAAGTTAGTCCTGATATACCCAATGGAATTCTTTTATAAAACTTTACCAATTTTTTGTCTGCTTTATCTGCCAGTTGCTAAAATAAGTATATTAAGGTATCTCTCAATACTTTTAGAGTTGAAGATCTCTGCTTATAATCATGTCAGTGTTTCTTTAGATACTTTAAGCTATATTATTAGGGACAAATTTTAAAAGTTATTATGTATGATATCGGTTTTTCCCTAAAATTTATTTTTGTGTACTAATATGAATGGGGCTTACACATAATATATCTCAATTACCTTGATTTTAAAAAATCTGATTCTCTTTGTCATTTAAAACTGTAATAAACTGTATTTCTTAATCTCCTTATAACAATAGCTTAGAAATAATATTTTGTACTTCTTCATCATGAATTTGACTTTACAAATCCTGAAATTTGTTTCTCTAACTTCTATGAAAAATATAAATATCTTAACATGCTTTGACAATAGTCAACTTTCTCTATCATTTTTTAATAAACTATTTTTAGAGCACTTTAATATTTATAGCAAAATCTAGCACAAAGATTCCCCATATACCCCTGGACCTCACAAGGCACAATTCCCCCCCTCTATGGGCATCCTACATCATACTGGTACACTTGTTACTATTTATGAGCCTATATTGACACGTCATGATCACCCAAAGTCCGCAGTTTACATTAAGGCTCGCTCTTGGTAATGTACATTCTATGGGTTTGGAGAAAGTTACAATGGTATACATTCATCATTGTAGTACCATACATAATATTGCCCTAAAATCCTGTGCTCTGCTGATTTATCCCTCTCTCCTTCCAAATCACTGGAAATCACTGATCTTTTTCTTTCTCTATAGTTGTGTCTTTTCCAGAATGTCATATAGAAATTGCACAGTATGTAATCTTTTCAGATTGGCTTCTTTCCCTTAAGTTTTTACAAATATATTTTTTATTGATTTTTAGAGAGAAAGGAAGGGAGACAGAGAGAGAGAGAAGGAGAGGGAGAAACATCAATGAGAGAGACACATTGATCTGCTGCCTCTTGCACACTCCCTCCTGGGGATCGAACCTTCAACCTGGCCTTGTGCCCTGACTAGGAATCGAATCAGTGACCTCTCCGTGCAAGGGATGACACTCAACCAACTGAGTCACACTGGCCATGTGGCCTCTTTTAATTATTAATATGTATTCAATGTTCCTGCCTGTCTTTATGTGGCTTGATAGCTCATTTTGTTTTAATACTGAATAATATTTTATTGTATAGCTGTATCCTAGTTTATTTACCCCTCACCTACTGAAGGACATATTGGTCATTTTCATGTTTTGGCAATTATGAATTAAGCTGCTATAAAGGCCTGTGTGCAGGTCTTTCTGTGGACCTAAAATTTCCATTCATTTGAATAAAAACCAATGAGCATCGTGTCTGGATTCTATGGTCAAAGAAAGTTTAATTCTGTAAGAAACAACCAAACTCTTACAAAGTGCACTAACATTTTCTATTCACACCAGCAATGCATGAGTTTTGTTGCTATACATCATTATTAGCATTTGGTTTTGTGTTTTGGATTTTGGCCATTCTAATAGATGTGTAATGGTATCTCATTCTACTTTGAAATTCTCTAATGGCATATGATGATATTCAGCATCTCTTTAGGCATGTTTTTTATGGTAAGATGTTTGTTCAAATCTTGTGTCAATTTTTAATCTGGTAGTTTATTTTCTTATTGTTGCATTTTAAGAGTTCTTTGTATATTATAGATAACCATCCTTAATCAGATATGTATTTTTTGAAAATATTTTCTTGGAGTCTTTGATTCGACTTCTCATTTTATTGACAGCATCTTTTGCACACGTAAGATTTAATTTTTATAAAGTTTAATATATCATGTTTTTCATGCATAAAAGTGCATGAACGGCCCTAGCCGGTTTGGCTCAGCAGTTAGAGCATCGGCCTGCGGTCCGGAGAGACCCGGGTTCGGTTCCCGCTAAGGGCATGTACCTCGGTTGCAGTTTGTCCCCGGCCCTGGTTGGTCGTGCGGGTGGCAGCCACTCGATGTGTCCCTTCATGTTGATGGATGTTTCTCTCTCTCTCTCCCTTCCTATCTGTAAAAAAAAAATGTAAAAATATCCTCAGGTGAGGATAAAAAAAAAAAAAAAAGAAGACACATGCTTTCCTTCTTTCTGATGTAAGGGGGAAGGCTTCTCATTTCTCACCATTAAGTATAAAGTTAACTGTAAGATTTATATAGATGTTGCTCATCAAGCAAAGAAAGTACTCCCGTATTTCTATTTTTCTGAGAGTTTTTATTTTGAGTGGGTGTTAGGTTTTTGCCACATATTTTTTCTGCCTCTCTCTCTTTTTTAATTTAATTTATTTTTATTAGGTAATTTTTAAAACTTTATTTATTTTTTATTAATTAATTTTTGAAACAGATGTTTCTCCTTTTCCCCCCACTGATTCCCCCCTCCCCCTCCCTCCCTGCCTTGTCCCCAGTTTTTTGTCCATGTCCATTGTTCATGCATACATGCACATAAGTTCTGTGGTTTATCTCTCCCCCCCTCACCCCCTCTTCTGGGGATTGTCAGTCTGTACCCCACTTCCACATCTCTGGGACTACCCCATTCCTCAGACTGTTATGTTCATTATATTCCACAAATAAGTGAGATCATATGATACTTGTCTTTCTCTGTTTGGCTTGCTTCACTTAGGATGATACTTTCCAGGTCCCTCCATGTAGTCTCAAAGGATAAGAGATCTTTCTTTCTTACAGCTGCGTAGTACTCCATTGTGTATATATACCACTGCTTTTTTATCCATTCGTCTACTGATGGACACTTGGGCTGTTTCCAGATCTTAGCTATTGTAAATAGTGCTGCTACAAACATGGGGGTACATGTATTCTTTCTGATTGGTGTTTCAGGCTTCTTAGGGTATATTCCTAGAAGTGGGATCACTAGGTCAAATGGCAGTTCAATTTTTAATTTTTTGAGGTAACACCATATTGTTTTCCATAGTGGCTGCACCAGTCTGCATTCCCACCGGCAGTGTACTAGAGACCCCTTTTCTCCACACCCTCGCCAACACTTGTTGTTTGATGATTTGTTGATGACGGCCATTCTAACAGGTGTGAGGTGATACCTCATTGTTGTTTTAATTTGCATCTCTGTGATGATTAGTGATGTTGAGCATTTCTTCATATGTCTCTTAGCCATTTGTATGTCCTGTTTGGGGAGAGGTGTCTATTTAGTTCCTCTGCCCATTTTTTAATTGGGTTCTTTGTCTTCCTTTTGTTGAGTTGTATGAGCACTCTCTATATATTGGAAATTAACCCCTTATCTGATATATCATTGGCAATTATGCTCTCCCACACAGTGGGTAGCCTTTCCATTTTGATGATTGTATCTTTTGCTGTGCAGAAGCTTTTGAGTTTGATGTAGTCCCATGTGTTCATTTTCTCCTTTGTTTCTATTGCCTTAGGTGATATATCAGTGAAAATTCTGCTGCGTATGATGTCTGAAATTTTCTTGCCTACAGTTTCTTCTAGAATTTTTATGGATTCATGAGTCACATTTAAGTCTTTTATCCATCTTGAGTTTATTGTTGTGTAGGGTGTAAGTTGGTGGTCTAGTTTCATTTTTCTGCCTGTAGCTGTCCAATTTTCCCAGCACCATTTATTAAAGAGGCTGTCTTTACTCCACTGTATGCTCTTGCCACCTTTGTCAAATATTAATTGAGCACATTGCCTTGGGTCCATTTCTGGGTTCTCTGTTCTGTTTCACTGGTCTATATGCCTGTTCTTGTGCCAGTACCAGGCTGTTTTGATTACGGTGGCTTTGTAGTATAACCTGAAATCTGGTAATGTGATCCCTCCAACTTTGTTCTTCCTTTTCAAGATTGCTGTGGCTATTTGAGGCCTTTTTTGGTTCCATATGAACTTTTGAAGTACTTGTTCTAATTCTGTGAAGTATGCCGTTGGTATTTTGATGGGGATTGCATTGAATCTATAGATTGCTTTGGGTAATATGGACATTTTAATGATGTTAATTCTCCCAATCCATGAACAGGGTATGTGCTTCTACTTTTTTATATCTTCCTCTATTTCTTTTTTCAATGACCTGTAGTGATCTGCAAATAGGTCTTTTATTTCTTTGGTTAAGTTTATTCCTAGGTATCATAATTTTTTTGCCGCAATGGTAAATGGTATTGTTTTATTAGTTTCTCTTTCTGTGAGCTCATCATTGGTGTATAAGAATGCCATTGATTTCTTGATGTTAATTTTGTATCCTGCTACTTTGCCAAATTCATTTATTAAGTCTAGTAAATTTTTGATGGAGTCTTTGGGGTTTTCTATGTATAGTATCATGTCATCTGCAAATTTAGCCTTTTAATGTGTGAACTACATTATGATTTTCAAATTTTTTACCATCCTTGCATACCTGAAATAAGTCTCACTTGATTGTGTTGTGTGATTCTTTTTACATGTTGTCTGATTCAATTTGCTAATATTTTGTTGAGGATTTTTGCATATATTTTCATAAGAGATATTGGTCTATAGTTTACTTTCCTTGTAATGTCCTTATTTTATTTTAGTTTTAGAGCAATGTCAGCTTCATAAAATGAGTTAGGAAGTATTCTCTGTGCTTCTATATTCTGGAAGAGATTCTAGAGAATTGGTATTTTTTATTTCTTAAATATTGGATAAGATTCATGATTGAATTCATTTAGGCCTGGTGCTTTCTCTTTTGGAAGGTTATTAGTGATTGATTCAGTTCGTTTTTATTAATAGATATTGTTTAATTTAGGGTATCTCTTTTTTTTGTGCATTTGGCATAGTGTGTTTTTTAAGGAATGGGACTACTTCACCACGGTTGTCAAATTTGTGGTATATAGTTGTTTTTTTTTTTTGTTTTTTTTTCTTTATTGATATTACAGAGGGAAAAGAAGGGAGAGGGAGAGAGAGATAATAACATCAATGAGAGATAACATCGATTGGCCGCCTCCTGCATGCCCCGCACTGGAGATTTGGCCCCTAACCTGAGCAAGTGCTCTGACCGGGAATCCAACCTGTGACTTCTTGGTGCATGGGTTGAAGCTCAATCACTGAGCCACACCGGCCAGGCAATGGCATATAGTTTTTCATATTTCTTTACTATCTTTTTAATATCCATAGGCTTCACGGTGATCGCTCTCATTTCTGACATTAGTGGTTTATGCCGCCTTCCCCCTTTTTTTCCTTCATTAGGTGGAGAAGAGGCTTTCCATTTTAATTGATGTTTTCGAAGAACCAGCTTTTGGTTTTATTGATGTTCTCTATTTTCTGTTTTTAATTTTATTAAGTATAGCTCTAATTTTTATTATTTTATTTCTTGTATTGACTTTGAATTTAATTTGCTCTTCTTTTCCAAGAAAAAAGAAAGCATTGATTATTGATTTTAAAGTTTCTGTTTTTTTCTAACATATGCATTCAATACTGTAAATTTGCATATAAACTTCTCTTTTGTTTTTACATCCATTTTATTTGTGAATTCAAAATAAATTTTATTGTTGTTGTTGTCTTTATTGTGGTTAATATTTGTTTAGATTTAACCATGTGTTTATCAGTTCTTTGTTAACTATTACTTCTTTTATTTAACTCCTTCTTATGGGTTGATTTTTATTTTTTGCTAAATTATATTCTCTTTAAATTCATTCAGTAATCTGTTAGTCAGGGATCTTTTAAAACCTTACATATACATATATTTAAAATTTTCCTCATTCTTGCCCTGGCTGGTTTGGCTCAGCAGCTAGAGCATCAGCCTGTGGACCAAAGAGTCCCGGATTTGATTCCAGCCAAGGGCATGTACCTCGGTTGTGGTTCATCCTTGGCCCCAGTTGGGGTTGTGGGGTGGCAACCAATGGATATGTCCTTCTCACATCTCTCTCTCTCTCTCTCTCTCTCTCTCTCCCTCCCTCCCACTCTGTCTGAAGATAAATGTAAAAATATCCTCAGGTGAGGATTAAAAAAAATTTCCTCACTCTTGATTGGTAGTACTTGAATAGAAAATTCTAATTTCACATTCATATTCAGCACATGGAAATTGTTATTTTAATAGTAGTTGTTATTTTTGGCATATAATGTTGCTCTTTAGAAGTCTATTTGTCATCATTTGGATGGTGAATTTGTTCTTTCCTACTACTTTTAGTATCATGTTTTCATGCTGATTGTTTTGCCTTTCACAGCCATGTGTCTATATGAGTATATTTATACTTATTTTCCTCAATACATATTGCGCTTCCTCTATCTGAGTCATGCATTTCACTAAATATGTCAAATTACTAGCCATTTTAGCCATTGACTTGAATATTAATTTTCCACCATTTAATCTCTCCATTTGCAATGTGTCTAAACTATATGGTGGTTCTTCCCATTCTATCTTCTTATCTGATTCCAAATGTTGTAAACTTATGTATAATTCCAGATTGTTTTCTAACATCTATTTTTCAGTTTACTATTATATAGTGTTTCTGAAAAATTTTTAACTTATAAAATTATTTGTACAGTTTGACATTTTCTTCTAATCTTTTATAATATGTTTTATGTTTAATATTTAATATTTTATTTCAGTATATTTAATGATCGTTAACATTTATTGTTTGGTGTATGTTTTACTGATCATTTTTATTAAGTTTCAGGATAGCTAACCAGCTAACCCTGTTTGGTCTCTGATAATTCTCAGTTTTAATTAAGAAATCTATGTGTATGTTTTAATCTGTCCTCAGCTTAGATGAAGACAAAAATGTTACCTTCTCTATGCTAGTAGGTCCACATGTTTCCTAGTTCACATTTTTATTCAGATTTCCTATTTTCCAAAGCCTCACAGACCCATGGCTCCATTCTCAGGCTACCACTGTGCAAAATAAATTGAAATCTGAAAATTACAAAGACAAATTCATTCTCTTCCTTGCCAACTAAAGCATGACTCTTTGATTATCAGCAGATAAGCTTACTTACTGCTCAGTTCTTTAGCTCCCTCTTCATTTGTAATGTCTAGAATTGCTCTGTTTACTTATGGACTTGTTTGTTTAAATATTTATTTATTTGTGAAGATATTTTATTGAATCAGATACTAATATAAAGAATGTATAATATGTGTAAGATGCATGTGTGTGTGTGTCCTTCTTTTAAGGAAGGTTTTCTACATTTCTCATTTGCTCTATTGGTCATTTTGAAGGTATGTCATTTCTAGCAATGAACTTTCTATCATTTACCCAACAGAATAAAAAGCAATTAATTGTCAATAACTCAACTCGTTAGTGAATTTTAGAAAATTGAGAAATAATAGAACAAAGTTTTGAAAAGAAAAACACTTATTTTGATGTTAGTTATTATAACAAAATTGTAAATTATAAATAAACTATAATTACCAGTGGATGGTTAAGCAACTTATAATAATTCAAAGAATCACTTTTATAGAAAGTGTCTTACTTGTTCTTAAAGGTCACTTATTAATTAGGAACAATAAAAAATATGTTAATTTTAATTTATAAAATAATTTGAATGGAAAATTTTGTTTATTCCTTATCTCAAATATCTTTTACAAATAACATGAATAAAAAAGTTGTAAATTGCCCTGGCCGGTTTGGCTCAGCGGTTAGAGCGTCGGCCTGCGGTCCTGAGAGACCCGGGTTCGGTTCCCGCTAAGAGCATGTATCTCGGTTGCAGTTTGTCCCCGGCCCTGGTTGGTCATGCGGGTGGCAGCCCCTTTCACATCAATGTTTCTCTCTCTCTCTCTGTTCCTCTCTCTCCCTCCCACTCTACCTGAACAAAAAATGGAAAAATGTCCTCTGGTGAGGATAAAAAAAACAAAAACAAAAACAAACAAACAAAGTTGCAAATTGCCTCTTAGGACTTTATGCTATCTAAATTTTCTTTTACCATAAAACTTTTAAATTATAATTAAAGAAAAAGGAACAATACATTTAAAGGTTAATTTTTTTATAATAATAAATATGAAGCTTTTTACAACAAAAATGTTATCATCAGAATAATAAAGGTGTATTTAATTTAAATTAAAGTTTGAATCCTACCAGTTATGTTGATGTGTTTCTGAACATCAGGTTCAAATGCCCTATTTTGAGGAAGTTACTCTGTGACAGTTAGTGGCAGACATTCGAAACTTTCACAGAATATTATGTCATTTCAAGGGTGCGTGTTTAGGACCAGTGATTGATGTCAACTATTTCACTCTTTGTCTAAAACTTTTATTTTCTTTACTTCAGAGGGAATAATACTCTCTCAGCTCCCTGAAACCGAAACATAGTGTGGGTGTAATTGGTACTATTTCATGAAGTCCTCAGAACATAATTAATTTGTAAATACATTACAATATCTCATCATCATAAATTGAAATTATTTTTTTATCTTTACTTTCTCAACTAATATGTGAAATATATTTATGCCAATGCCTATTTATGTGAGAATTAAAATGTTTTTGACAAACTTTTTTTGAGAAGACAGCGGTCTCATTGATGCGCTGTGTAATATCATTTTTATGTACTTCTTTATTTTCTCTGTCATAAATTGCAACCAATCCTTATTTTTTTCAATATGTAGTTATTTATAATGGCCAGTTAACCAACAATTCTGGGAAAGAGTACTAAACTTGCAAATCTCAGACAATTTTTTTGGGGGGTGGGGGGTTCTGTTTTTTACTGTCCCTGGATCCTTTTTGACTTTGTGTTTGTTATTTTTGTGATTACTTTCTTTGCTTTTACACTATTTAGCAATGAAGTTCTTTAAATAGAAAGCATTTAAAGACATTTTAAAAAGTCAAAACAAATAAAAAATGTAAATGACTAGGAAAATTGTATCTAAAAGTAGAGTCTTGCAAGAAAAATAAATCAGGAGGAAAAACTGAGTGACTAGTTATGGCCTTAAGCAAGGAAGCAAGCAGGCAACACTTTAGAGCCTTGAAGGAAAGAGGAAGGGGTTCATATAAAAACTAAAGCAGGTATGTGAGGTTTGAAGTTAGGATGACTAGTGTGTTTGCAGGATCTGGGCTCAGCTACCTTCATTTCTCCTTCAATGACCTGAGGCTTTCTGAAACTCATTGAACATTATTTAGATTTGTGACTAAAGTTTAACTAGTTAACTTGCCTAATTTTCTAACTCAGCTCACTCAATTTGTGGAATTATTCCTACCTTTTCTTGCAAAAGAATTGGGAGCTTTGAAAAACTTTTCTTTGAGCCTTTTCTGGTGGTACCTGAATCGGCACATCTGCGTGGAGCACAGTGGAAGGCAGAGCACGAGAGGACACTTTTCTGATAGGGGCTTCAGGATTCCACATCGGGATTTCTGCATGCTTATGAGAATCGTTCATTAGCACCACTACCTTTCCAGCTTTCTCTAAAACTTGTGTGTGTGCGCACATAGGCCTCCACTTTTCCTTGTTGGTGATTAAAACTAATGTGAAGACAGTCATCGATGTGCCTTACACAGGCACACTAAACTGCAGGCAAGACCTTCCCTGCCCAACATTTCTCCTGCAGACTTTGGTCACTTCCACCGCTGAGAGTGATAGAGCAGCAACGAAGCACTCAGCCCCAAGGGCGTCGACTTGGCTGAAGCATCCCCAGGTTACTCATGCTAAAAAAGAACTTGCAAAAAGGGACTTGATCAACCACCCTCTTGTTTGACATGTTTAAACTTAATGCCCCCTTGCTATGTTTTAGCATGTGTCTTCTAGTCTCAGCTTGAGGGCAAATTGCAAGCATCTGGTTAGTGTTTCAGAGTCAGAGGTTTGAGAGTTGTTAGTGGTTGGCAGTAAAGGAGAAATTCTTCAACTAGGCGTCAATATATTTTCAAAGCCGGCATTGAATGTATTGTTGTAACTTGTCTAAAAGGCTTAACTGGAAATTTAAAAACATAATAGTTCTCTATTGTGGATTGTGTAAGGAATTATTTAATTAATCCCTTTAAACACATTTCACAACAAAAGAACCTCCTCCAGGAACAAGAGAGAAGAGCAGGGTAGGCAGAAGAGAAAGAAAGCCGAGTCGAGGGGTCGGATGAAACCTTGACGTCACTAGCAGACAGAGCTAAATCAGAGGATGCTACTGTATTAGCCTTCGGAAATAAATGGCAGTTTTATAAAGACACATGTTTTAACAGAAGTAACGTATAAAAGGAAATATCAAAATAAAACTCGTATGTAATAAAAAAGTGAGTTATGTTCAAAATCCATCATGGCTAATAGGTAATTCTTGTCCATAATTCTTGGATTCCTGATGCTTACCTTTTAATTAGGTTCCATTTGTATAATCATGGTAGTCTAGAAAAAACACAAACCAACAAGCAAACTTGATTGTATTTCTTGCGTCTTTGGGTAAGTACATATTATATAGCTAATAAATATGGTTTCATAGACTCCAATCACATAATGTATGTAAATGTAAGCTCTTGAATATAAACTGTAAGGATTATAATGCTATGACATTTTTCATCTCTTTAGCAGGTGAAGAATTTTACTTTTCCAATTATTTAAAAAGATTTTTATTGATTTTGGAGAGCAAGAGTGTGTGTGTGAGAGAGAGAGAAACATCAATGTAAGAGAGAGACATGGATCAACTGCTTCCTGCACCCCACCTCCCCCGACCAGAAGTCAAACCAGAGACTTTTCAGTATACAGGATATTGCTCAACCAATTGAACCACATTGGCCAGTGTAACAGGTGGAAAATTTTAAAAAAGACACATGTAAATATAATTTAAACTGTCCATTGATTTGAATTGTCTAGCTGTGAGACATTTAGGTTAGTTCAGATTAAATCAAAGTATGCAAAAATCTACTTTACAATAATTATTCAGGCTTTGATATTTATAGCAACCTGAAATGTGGGGTAGAAAATTAGAACTATAAAAAAAATCTTGTTACAGTTTGATAATAGTCATTGTCATGTTGGCAGCAAAATTGGATATGAGGAACATATCTTTCATATCAAGACTTGTGGTAGGATAAAAAGAGCCTCTGCTTAACAAATATGTTTATATATAAATATATATGCCCAGGAAACAAATTTGGTGAATTTCCTCAAAGCTTAGAACTTTTGTTTCTAGGGGTATAATATAGTGGGTGATACTGATATACAGGAAAACAAAACCAAAGCAACCAAATAAGAAGAAAAATGGTACAGTAATGAATGCTAGGTTTTTGATCTGATGAGCCAGCTTAGGAGATGTGTACAATTAAGATGTGAGTGAAAAAGACTGATAGGAAAAAATATTGATTCATGTGCAATATGGTGTTGGAAGAGAGCTCTATGTATACCCTGGATTGTCAGAGGGAGGAACAGGTGGGAACTCTTGGAATAATCAATCCTCACAAGAATCTACTGTTCCTGAAACTTGTGCTTAATGACTTCTTTACGTTTTAGTTTCTGGTTCCTTGTGTTCATTTCCTGTCAAGTGCACAGGTCAAGCTATTCAGCCAATTCATGAATACCTAACTTGGTCTTAAACTCTGGGATCCATCATGATCACCAATAGTTGGCAGGAAGTAAAAAATTTGATTAGCCTGGCCGATGTGGCTCAGTGGTTGAGCATCAACTCATACACCAAAAGGTCACTGGTTTGATTCCCCATCAGGGCACATGCCTAGGTTGTGGGACAAATCCCTAGTAGGGGGCATGCAGGAGGCAGCCAATTGACATTCTCTCTCATTGATGTTTCTATCTCTCTCTCTCTCTCTCTCTCCCTTCTTCTCTCTCTAAAATCAATAAGGAAAAAAAAAATTCCAAAGAACTTGATTATTAGTAGTTTGGTGGCTCACATCAGATTGGTCTTGTTTGTGACCTCATTGTGAACTTGTACCCCTCAATATTGGTAAATAAAAACACACATTCATCTATGTTTTCAAGCTATCGCCATATACAACAATTATTATAACTCCTATTCTTCTACTGCTACCACTTTAATCAGGGCTCGGATTCTCTCATACAGATGTCTAGCTCTTCCTAGGCCCAGAGAGCCACTCTGGAATGAATGCTCAGCCTCTGAGAGTGTCATCAGGATTTATTTATTTCCAGAATTTATTTATATATATATATATACCAGAAATACTAATGGTACCTAGCAGACAACCTAACATTTAAATTATCAGGACAAATATAATCTACATGAGACAATGAAAGAATAATTAATTTGTAAACTGTGCCATATTTACTATTTGTTCAAAGGAAGTTCATAAAAATAGATCTAAAAAGTGACTCTGTTATAGGAGTTAGAAGTTATGTTGGATCTAAATAGCTACCAATTACTAAAAACCTACTATGTGGCGCAATCTTCATTTTCCTTATTTGTAAATCTTTGCAACCATTTTTGAAGACTTTTTAGATAGATCCACATATTGAGCTTCAGTAACAAGATTATGGTCAAGTTTACCTGGCTATTATGCAGGTTGTTCTACCAGGATGCAAATTCAAGTTTCTTTCTTGTTCCAAAGCCGGTAAAATTTCACTGGACTACTCTGCCTTTAAGATAGAATAAGTTTTAGAGTATCAGGTAAATTTCAAGTGGAAGAAGCAATAAGAATACAAAGGAGCCTATGTTTAAGTAACCTTGGAGACCTTGAGGTTAGGGTATCAAGGAGGCAGTAATGTTGAGCCTCATTCCATAGAACTGAGCTCTGAGGACATAATCTTGCAGTAGAATGAAAGAAACAACAGAAGTGGCAGCAATTATGATCCCATTGTGTCCCTAGATGGTACAACTGAATGCTCTGTCCTCTGAGCTGACCCCACTTCTTGATGTCCAACAACTACTAAGATGATGTTTAACTTCTGGGTTCCCATGAGATTTCAGCAGCACTGTGCCAATTACTCTTGTCTGATTGTCCCATGCCTATGTTGCTGGGCACTAAGGCTTTCTTGCTACCATTTCTGACACAAGTTTAAAGTGCAAATACTGTTCCTAGAGGTAGGTAGTGTGGAATCAATGACAGATGTTTTCCTGCTTTGAGAAGAAAGATAGAAGGGAAGACAGCTATAGGTCCTTAAGTGGGAAGGAGAGGTTAGCAATAAGAGGAGGCCAGAGCTGTGTACAAACATGTCAGTTCTACTTCCCTCCTGGCCTGATAGAAAATTTTCTTTATCTGTTCTTCGGTAACTTGTGCATCAAGTACCTTCACATAGATACCACTCTTTAAGGATGAATTTTTATGCACAACTAAATTTTACTATTATAATTATCAACTGGGTGGTGACTCAATCATTATAAATAAATTATCAACAGAAGGCATCATTTGAGAATAATTGAAAATATACAGTGTGTGGTGCATATTATAATTTATGTGTATTCTGTACATTAAAGACCTACAAAAATATAACTGAAGTGAGGTTTTTCTGTTCAATATAATCATTACTTCCTAAAAGAAATTGATGAATCACTGAGTTGATCACTGTTGAGGACAATCTGAGTATTTTTTGCTTCTTTGTGTGTTATCCACTGCCCACGTGGGCACAAAGGTTATGTTTCTGGGGAATCATATTATCTCTTAATTCTCTGAGTATTTCCTTGAATTAACTCTGATATACTCAATGCAGGGATCCTCCATCTCTGTATGTGTTTGAAGTTTAGGCTTTGAGTAGAGAGTTTCATTAATTCTCTGTTTAAGTAGCTGTGCTCTACGATATATTGTGCTGATTTCAATGATCTGTTACCATGTCTGCTTACCCACTATGTTACTGCTGGGCCACACTCACTGTGGGTCTTGTGGGCCCTTCACGTCTTGCTGAGTGTGCCAATAATGCACGGCCCTGCCTGAGCTTTACCTGCCGATTCTCAGGACTGTGTTTGCGGAGGAAAAGCTCACAGCAACAGGTGAGGCTTACCTCCGGAAGAAGGGCAGGTGTGCACACTGCTTGCCATAAAACAGCGGTTTCTGCAAAGTCATGTCCCTCTGCTGTGACATGAATTCTGTGTGCTTGTGTACCTGTGTGCCTGCACGTCACCCCTGCAGGTTGTGTGTGGCAGGAGAATGACATAAACATGAATCCCATGTCGCCTGCCGTGCTGTAAAGAACAGTTCCTTTGTCTCATTCCTTTCCCTGTAAACGCTCCTGTTCTCCAGATACAAATTTTGCTTCAAAGTGTTATTTTAGTCTTAATTTTCTATAAAGACCACTTTGTTGTTCAAGCAATTCTTCTCCCGATGTTCTTACCAACACTGCATCATGAATATGACCATTCCCATATTCTCTTTTGCATGATTTCTGCTCCATCTACATACTAGGTGGTGAGAGCAGTGCTCTGTGGGTAAAGAACTGGGCTCACTATTTCAAAAATGCAATTTCCTTCATCCAAATGAATGGACCCATGGATCTGTATGGATTATGTGGGATGCAAGTTAAAAATGGATTTTGGAGTCAGAAAGATTTAATTGCAAATCTCAACTCTCTAATTCCAAGTAAGCAAGTTAACCTCACCAAACTCAGCTTCTCTTCCTCATCTATAAACACGCTGTATTTATAGAGAGTAGCATTATAAAGATAAAACAATTCCCTGTAAGAGCTCAGCATAGTTTCTAGCACATGGGTTTAATATTTAGTATTTAGTATTTTTATTCATGAAGGAACATATTTTTCATATTCTTATATCCCTAAGCCTG
This sequence comes from Molossus molossus, assembly GCF_014108415.1. Taxonomy (NCBI): domain Eukaryota; kingdom Metazoa; phylum Chordata; class Mammalia; order Chiroptera; family Molossidae; genus Molossus; species Molossus molossus. The sequence goes on along the minus strand of NW_023425351.1, from coordinate 32,661,690 downwards.
AACTTTGAATAAGGCAGGCACTCATTGCATGTTTTTGATATAATTTATAATGAATATTCTCTAATATTTTTCATAAAGAAAATGGTCAGAATATTAATAGTAAGTTCCTACAAAAATATTGAATTTTAAACCTCTGAAGTAAAAGGTAACATCAAGGCAAACACTGGGTGTGTCTCTGGTGGTTTTCAATAGCAACTGCTTTAGAAATGTAAAATCTGGAAATACAGGGCTCTACATAATACAAACATGGAAAGTACTTCCATTACCAAAAGCTTATCCTGCTTAATGTGGGCAGGTGAGTTTTCAACTTACGTCAAGCCAAACAAGTTCTACAGAAAAACTATCTGCTCATAATTATTTCTTAAAAAATCTCTCCCCCATATATATCATTTACATTATACAAAAATGAAAATCCTCAAAGAGACACATAATCCTCTTATTAATTCAATATTAGTACAATGCTTAAAAAAGATCATTTCTAATTCTGCACACCATTAATAAAACACAACCTAAAAAACTTGGAAATGTTTCAAGAAAATCATACAAATAATTTTATATTATCTATGTGGAAATTTATATGTTAGGACATTTTTAAATATGTGCTACTTTAAATGAAAGGCCAGTTAATAAGAGCCTTTAAGCTAAAGTTTGCAAAAAGTATGAAAAAAAAATGTCTTCCTTTTATAATTTCAAATATAAATTCATTATAATACACTTATATAATACAGAAATATTTACACCAAGTCATGGGCTTTCTTCCTGTTTTTTAAACCCCTCTCCAGAAGTAACCACGGCTTATAGTACATGTATGTATTTTATATCATTTATATCTTTTATATCTTTACTATGCTCTAACACATCATTTTTAAATAGGCCATGATGAACAGCTTTATTTTTGTTGAGGAGTAGTTGAAATAAACACACAAAATCATATAGGGAAATATTTCCTGGTTAATACATTATTTTCTAGATTCTTGAATATGGCTCAGATGTGGTTTGTAGAAACCTCAGGAAGGAAGGCATGCGTCTAGGGAAGAAAACTCTCCAGCTTGATTTTGACACTTCATTATCATCATCCCTTATGCCAACCTCCTCTGCTTAATCTTGTAAAAGTTTCTAAGAGATAAAAATGTGAATTTCTCTTCAAAAAATTCTGAAGATCTTTATTTTTCTTAGAATTATAGAGTCAAAATCTGTATCCCGGGTATGAAAAGCACTTCTGAGTTCTCATGGGTTTAAAATAAAGGTCACTCAGAGTCCTTGACAAATTCTAACATTGTATAATTTTGTGGTACTTTATCTAAAAGCCAAAGGAAAAAATCAGAAAACAACAACAAACCTATTGCAGTTAGTCCCATTTCTTTTGCCATTCTATTTCTTTCTTCGCCATTGCTGTCAATCAAGTATAAAAAAATTGCCTCCGAGATAGATATAAATTGAGACTAGTTTGAGACTCATTTTCTCTTCTAGCCCATTCTGACAATTCACCTTCATGCCATTTCTTGGACATACAAATGGATAGCAACCCTTTATTTAAAGGCCGCCTGGTCATCAATATAATTTGATTCTCATCTACAGAAGGCTGTGTGTGTGTGTGTGTGTGTGTGTTCAAATTAATATTGAAGGCCTGAGTATATGAATGATCATCAGCAGAAATAGTAAAGGGAGTTTAACGAGGAGATTATAATCAGAAAATGCAATAATGGGAAACTTGCTTAATGAGGACATTGGTGCCAAACTACATTATTCATAGGGCATTCTGATTAGAGACAAATGCTAAATGAAACATACATTCCTTGGTGGAAGTCTTCATTTACATTTCAAATAAATACTATTACTCCAACCTTTGGCTGAGAAAATGAGCCTTCACACTGAATAACGGAACACCCCCCCTAAAGATAATGGTGTCCCAAATATATTGTTTAATAAATGGAAAAGTTGACATTTTTTCTTTATTTTAAGAGTTACATTTCATTGTATATCCAAAGCAAGACACATTTTTCTACCTACTCAAAAATTTACTAAATTCAGTATCTTTGTCTATGAAATACAATATGGCTATAAATGGATTTACACATTCACCATTTTATTACATTCTAATAGCTCCTCTCCTTTTTTAAGAGTCAATCAGCCCAACTGATTAAAGCAAAGTGATAATGAGGCCTGGATTATGGCTCATAGCTTTTCTCATTAGAGTTCTGGGCCATGAAATGGAATCTTGGCCTTAACTGACCATATCACAAATACTACAAAGTGAAGATGAATTATCTCAGAACAATTATTCTTAATGAGTGTGTGTGTACAGCAGTATCCTTACCACCCTCACCTGCGGAAATTTTGTGCATTATGGAGCCTCCTTTGGATATGGAACATGAGCTGAGGATGGTTACTATATGTAGAGAGCTTCCTGTAGAAAGTTCTCTCACAGCTTGAGTTGCAAACAACTGGTAGAGAAGAAGCCTAGATGTAAAACTCCAAGCATTGGTGCATTGGTGATACTTTTTTTTTTTTTTTGAATCCTCACCCGAGGACATTTTTCATTTTTTGTTTAGATAGAGTGGGAGGAAGAGAGAGAGAGAGAGTGAGAGAGAAACATCGATGTGAAAGGGACACACACATCAAGTGGCTGCCACCCGCATGGCCAACAAGGGCCGGGGACAAACTGCAACCATGGTACATGCCCTTAGCAGGAACCGAACCCAGGTTTCTCTCTGGACCACAGGTTGATGCTCTAACCACTGAGAAAAACTGGCCAGGGCAGCATTGGTGATACTTTTATACAACTTTACTACTAAGAAGAATCTGTAATGTAAAAGGATATTTTTTGAATGGAGCATAAACTGATAGATGGACTTTTGAGTGAAAGTGACTGGCTATGTGCAAAGAAAAATGCAAGCACTGGAAATCTCTCTTTGATGGGAAACAGAGAGAGAAAAAGATAAAATAAATGTTAAAGTTAAAGAGAAAAATAGACTCTGTTAAAGTCTTTCATGTCTGATTTTCTTTGGCTTATCAACAACCACTATAAAACTTTTTCCAAAAAAAACCATATATATAAATAATTTGAGAACAAAACATAAGAGACTTAAAAACAATTACCTGTGGTACCTGTGGTCAGTGGTTGACACTAGACATTGAAAGAAAAGATCTTAGGGGAAATTTGGGCTCAGAGTTTTGCCCTAGGAGACTAAGAGGTTACACACAATGTAGTAAGCAGTTTGAAAATCATGCCAATGCCATCCTTGCCCTGTACCCAGTCCTTTACCTCTGCTGAAAGACATTTAGATGTAGGTGAGGCCACACAGAGGTTAGTCTTCACACAAACCACATGTCTTACACAGTAGTAAATTCTAATAAAGATGCACACGATGAAGGATGTGGATGAAGCAGACAGACATGTAGAACACTCACTCTGTGTGGCTCTTTAGATCCTTCTTTCCTGTAAGGGTCTCACACTTTCTCACTGGACACTGGGGTGCTAAAGAGGTTTTTGGGTTAGTCCAATAAGAAGTTAGGATGAACATCAGTTATGAAACATCTCCGTTTCATGCCCCAGAGATTTGTATAGTTTGTGTGATATTCTCCAGTGAGTCATTCCTCACAAATCATAGATTTCTTTATAAGTTATCCCAAACCAAAAAGAGCATTTCACATATCAAGACTTTTCCAGCAAATATACTTAGTATATCTATCAAGAGGTCAGTTATCAACATGTGTACAAAGTCCATATATCTGCCCTCTGCCTTTCCACGGAAGCACCTCCCAGTATTCAGGAGAGGAGCATTTCATAGGATGGCTATTATTAACTCCTTCCTCCCCAGTAGGCAAAAGTTCCAGTGAATCCATTTTTGGCTTTAATCATGGATTAATGGAAATCTTAGCCTTTCCCACCCTTCCTGTGCCCGTAAACCTGTTTTGTACATATTGTGGCATATTACATGCTACCCTACTTTAAAACTCAGAAGGATTCTCATGCAGGTAGAATATTGCAAGAACATTGAGATGTCTCCTAAAGAACCATGAGCTGGTGCTCTTCTGAGTTTGAAGGTGGTGCAATCGTACATTCAAATTTCTCATGGACACAGCAGGCAGCCGACTTAGGTGTCCCGCCAGCCTTGAAGCTTTCAATTTTGTGGCATTTTTTTGGTGGTAACACTAGAAAAAAAAACTAAACACATCTTTGAATTGTAGTTTGTATGCCACATTTGTTCATAGATATTTCTGTTTCTTTCTGATCCATTATAAAAATATGCCTATTTTGTGTCTCATATCTTTAGAGTCATGAGTTCCCATAATTTGGTTTATTAATGTTTTATTTTTATTATTGATTTTTAGAGAGAGACAAAAGAGGGGGGAGAGAGAAAGAAAGAGAAACATTGATTTGTTGTTCCACTCATTTATGCACTCATTGTTTGCTTCTTGTATGTGCCCTGATTAGACATTGAACCCACAATCTTGGTGTATGAGGATAACAATTTCTGGTACCTTAGATTAAGTAATTTAATAAAAATTGTATTTCAGATAGTGGATAGCTATATTTTATCCAATAGTCGTGTATGTGTGTGTGTGTGCATATTGTTTAACTATTCATTCTAACAGACTACAAACTGCATTTATCTCTTAGGAAACAAATACTAAATGCTTTCCTGACCTAACAAGCTATAAAAAAAAAATGAGGCATTTTTCTTTATCTATGCATCTTTAGTTTTTCTCTAAAAATATCATTTATTTTCTCAATTGTCCAGCAGATGTGAAAGCTGCTTTCTTAAGTTACAGCTACGTTGAGTAATGCATGTATTTTATGCAAATTACATTTTAATAGTTCTGAGCAAGATATAAATGGACTTGAAATGAACATTTATTCCTCTAGTCATTTCCTGGAACACACAATACCCACAGCATAACTTGATATGAATAATGGTGATATTAATTATTAGTCCTATTGTTTTAATTGAGTACAGAGTATGATGACATTTATTCAGATGTTCATCAACTGCACATAATAATTGTTTAGCAACATGCTCTAGTAATTGACACACTCACTGTTAATTCCTATGCTACTCATTGTTAGGATATGAATCATACTGAATTGTTTGGTACTCGTGTGGATGTAAACTATAATTCCACAGAAATCCTATTGTAATTTGCTAGAGCATTAATTAATGCTACAGCGCAAATAGGAACAGATAAGTTGCATACAGAAATGAGGCAAGGAAAGCCATGAATTTAAAGTTCCAGATTAGAATGCTTTCCATTTTTAATGGCTAGAAGTTTTACAAATAGAAAGTATCTGCCAAATATGGAAGGTGGCTCAATTAATTAATCCATGCTCTGGCATCCAGTAGGTTATTTAAGAATTTTAAACCTGGGGCGCTAAAAATTAATGCTAATTAGGAAGTTCATCTCATCACAAGATCCTTGCCTTACCACCTGTGTTTTAAATACCTTGGGGGAGTAGCCATCCTTAGAGTGTCCCTTCCAGAGAGAGATTTATTGGGGACAGTAGTTGCTGTTTTGCAACCACTCAGGTATATATTATAAGGTCACATCACTAGTGCCAGATATGCAATTACCACTATACAAGCAAGACAATGTCTAGTTTAGGATGGCAGTTTTATTGAGTTTAAAAGGGTGTTGTAGCGGTTCAAATGATGACCATGGGCCTGACATCCCCATCTTCTGACCTTGGCCATGTGAGCCTGGGCAATTTGATGTAATTCACTACATTTTAGCTGTTTCATCTTACTAGTGGGAATCTTATCACTCAGGCTTATGAGAAGGGGATACATCTGATTATTTCTTTTAAGACTTTTAAGTGAAGTAATACAATTACAATCTATGACCTTAGATTAATTTGTCCAGGCTATTTTTAGCCTAGAAGTATTTTTTTTGTTTCTTTATCTGATCCTTCTGTTGATCCAGGGTGTGTGTGTTCCTTTCTCTTTCTGTCTGTGTATGTGTATGAATGTATACTCAGCCCATACTCTAGTCTAATTTAGCATTTATCTTCTCCATGTTTGCTTTACCTTCCCAAAATAAAATTCACAAGGACTACTTGGGCTCCTCATGGTGAAAGTTAAGGTCCAAGCTAAATTTCTTTGGCCAGGTATGTAGAATATATTTTACAGTTTCCATTAACAGTTGATTAACTTGCCAGAATGGCTCAGTGGTTGAGTGTTGACCCATGCACCAAGAGGTCACCAATTTGATTCCTGCTCAGGGCACATGCCCAGGGTGTGGGCCTGATCCCCAGTGGGGGGCATGCAGGAGGCAATCAATGTTCTCTCTCATCGATGTTTCTATCTCTCTCTCCCTCTCCTTTTCTCTCTCTCTAACATCAATAAAGAAAAAAATATGTAGCCCTGTCTCATAGGTATGGCTCAGCGGTAAGAGCATAGCTTGCAGAACAAAGAGTCCCAGGTTCGATTCCAGCCAAGGGCATGTGCCTTGGTTGCAGTTTGTCCCCGACCCTGGTTGGGGTTGTGCGGGTGGCAACAAATTGATGTGTTTCTCTCCATTGATGTTTCTCTCTCTCTCTCCTCTTCTCTCTCTCCCTCCAGCTCTATCTGAAGATTAATCTACAAATATCTTCTGGTGAGGATCAAAAAGAAAAAAAAAATTTTTAAGGTTGATTAACTGATTTTTAAAACTACTGGCTTTTTACTGTGCCTCTTTATGTATTGTTCTCTGATACCCACAGCCAGAAGATCCCAATGGGGACACTTCTGCTGCCATTTTCCTTTCACATTACTGACACAGCTCCCAAAGATACAATCTGCAGTCGCCTCTTTTGTTTACATTCTGCCTCTCTACATGCCCTGTCACTCTACTAAAGGTATGTTCACGAAGGTACCTAGTGAGCAGCTTACTACCAAGCTTAAACCTAGATTTAAAAAATCTATTGTTATACTTTTTGTAACACTCACACATATTCTATGTATAAAGTGTATCACCCATATATAAAACACACACATACTCTCAGAACCTAAATAAAAAATAAATAAACAGCCCTGGCCTGGTTTGGCTCAGAGGTAGAGCGTCGGTCTGCGGTCCAGAGAGACCCGGGTTTGGTTCCCGCTAAGAGCACGTACCTCAGTTGCAGTTTGTCCCCGGCCCTGGTTGGGTCGTGCGGGAGGCAACTACTTGATGTGTCCCTTTTACATCGATGTTTCTCTCTCTCTCTCTCCCTCCCCACTCTATCTGAACAAAAAATGGAAAAATGTCCTCGGGTGAAAATAAAAAAAAAAAATAATAATAATAATAATAATAATAATAAATAAAATAAAATAAAAAATAAAAAAACAAAAGCAACAAATCTCTTCTTAATGAATTCCCCCAAAGACTCGGTCAATAATATGACTTGAGAACACGTGGTGGCCACAGAAGCCAAGTCACTGCCTTTCCTTTTCCATCACCAACTCCCTTGGCCTTATTAGCACTGCAATCATGTCCCATTCTGGCTACTATGTCAATACTTCTAGAATTGTGTTTTAAAAATGAGAATAAAGTACACCTGAACAATAAAAAAAATTGTTAAGAATTTTGCAGAAAAAAAATACATAAAATTAAATATGTGGCTCACATGGAAAATAATAAAATATAAAAAAAACATACACTATTTTGCATCTTAATATTCTCACCCCAAAATACCACATGGAAGTCACTCTAAGAACTCTGAAGAGCAATTCTTTCTAACGACCGTACAATTATTTCCAATGTGTGCGTACTACAATTTTTTAACCATTCTCCTATTAATGGGCATTCAATCTGTTTCCACTTTTTGATGACCATGCACAATTCTACAATGTATACACTTATACAATGAATTTTTTTTTAATTTTTATCAAGTTTTAAGGAACAGATTTCCATGGGAATGAAAATCATGAGCCAATAGTACATGAGTTTTTAAAGTAATAGATGCATGCTATCTGTAAAATGCACTTTTCTACCAGCAATGTAAGAGTATCATGTTTTCTAAACTTCTAGTTTGAAATCTCCTCTCCCAGAAATTACTGTAGCTACTCCTGTTCTCTTTTGATTAGTGTTAACATAGTATATTTTTCTCCATCCATTTACTCTTATCTCTTCATGTCTTTATATTTCAAGTGTTGTTGTTTTTGACAATCTGTCTTTTTTGGTGCTTTCAGACCAGTTTGAAGAAATAAATGATATTGTTGGAGTGATATCTACCATATGTGTCACTGTTTTCTGTTTGTTGTCCTCGTTTTTTCCCCCTATTTTTTGTCTTTCACTCTTTTTTTTCTGCCTTGTGTGGTTTTAAGTATTTTATTTTCTGTCCTTTCTTGACATACCAGTTATATTTCTTTTAACAATTTTTTAGTGGTTGCCCTAAAGTTTGCCGTATACATTTAAAAATTAAACAAGTTCACTTGCAAAAACACTATATGTTTCATATGGAGTACTTTATAATGCAATATAATTTTAACTCCTCCCGGGTCTTCCCTTTAGATCATTGCTGTCATTCACTTCACTTATATATAAACATGTAATATATATGGATATATTGTTGCTATTATCATTTTGAAAAAATTTGATCTGTTCCTGACCTGTATTCATTTCCTTCTTTGTAAAGGATTTCTTTTAATATTTCCCCCATGGCAGGTCTATTAGCAACAAATTCTCTCAGATTTTTTTTTTTGGCCTGAGAAAGTCTTTATTTCTCCTTCACTTTTGAAGGGTAATTTTTCAGGGTAAAGAATTTTAGGTTGCTTTTCTTCTTCTTTTTCTATGAACACTTTAAATATTCATTCCAAACTCCTCTTTTTTTTTTTTTTACAGAGGGCGCTCATCTAATTCTAAATACAGCTATCCCTTGAAAAACATGGGTTTGATCTGCATGGGTCCACTTATACACAGCTGTTTTTGTGTTTTGTTTTGTTTTTTAAATCAGCAAGCAGTGTGGGCCCTTGGTATCTGAGGGTTTCACATCTGACTATTCAACCAACTGCGGATGGAAAACAGTGTTTTACATTCTGGGCTGGTTTGCTTCCCAGCTGCAGATTCCTGATGGAAGAGAGAAAAGATTCATTTTGGTCCAAGGTTCCATGAATCTGCAGAAACAAAGGACCGATTGTAGAGTTAAAAGTTACATGCAGATTTTTAACTGCAGGTGCAGGGGTAGGTATTTCAAATTACCCCCAGCTCAGTAGTTCAAGGGTCAGCTGTACTTACTTTTCCCTCCCTCTACCGGAAACAGGAAGTGAAGTCTTTTCTAGATATTTATTGGGAAATCTTGCTAGTGCTCCTAGTACTAAACTCACGAAAGTGTGTAGGTTCCCTTTTGACTGGCTCCTCCTGGAGAGTTTTAGTCTCCGAGTTTCCACTGTGAGCCTCCAATAATTACTCAGTATGAACAGGTTTTCCTCCCCCAGCACTGGTTCCCATGTTGGTTTCTGCTCCTGAATCTCAGTTCTGGTAAGACATGGCTTTCTTTAGTTGTCAGTCGCTCTAATCTTGAAGGAATTGGTTTGCCCAGGTCCTCACCTCTCTTATGGATCCAAAAAGAGTTGTTTTCAACTTTTAACTTGTTGTTAGAACTCGATTTCAACTTCCAAGCTTCTTGTATGTGGAACCAGAAACTAGAAGCATCATGATTTGGTGGTTTTCTTTGTTTATTTAATATTGAGGGCTTTTAAAAAAATAGACTATTAAATGGAATTTAATAAAACACATCTCAGTGAACTAAATTGCAGGAATTAAATGTTCTACATATTACTTTTTTTTCTTTTAGGAATTGTTAGGTTTTGAAAGAGACATGGAAATATCCCACTAATAGTATATATTAAATCAAGTTTTCTTTGCAGTTCTAATAGTAGTTCATCAGCTACTTTGGTGTATACAAGTTAATGAATGTCATATTTTCGCTATAAATTGTGCCTTCTTCTTTTATACAATATTCCTCTCTGTCTTGACACATGCTTTAAACCTTATACTATACTTTCTCATGTTATATTGGTTTCCCTGATTTCTCCTTGTTTGCATTTGCTTAGTGTTTGCCTGCCCAATCCTTTATTTTAGTCTTTATCATATATATACACATTATATATATATATATATATATATATATAATGTGTATATATATGAATGTGTGTGTGTGTGTATGTGTATATATGTGTGTGTGTGTGTATATATATATATATATATACATATATATATATAATGATAGATAGATGATAGATAGATAGATAGATAGATAGATAGGATTTAAGGTCTTTCTTATAAACATGCTTCTATTTTCTGTTTACACAATGTGTCATAATAAGAACCACAAAACCCCAGAACTTTACAACAATAATCATTTATTCATAGCTCACTAATTTTGTGGTAGGATTCAGCTGTTCTGGCCTGTGGCTGACTGATTTCAGTTAGATTTGTTTACGTGTCTGTAGTCAACTGTATATGAGTGGGAGTTCTTCAGATTTTGTCTGCTTTCTCCCATTTACCTGGGGATGGGGGTTGGGGTTAGGGTACTCTCTATTGTTTGATCTAGGATGGTCTCTACTGGGACAACTTGGGGTAACTCAGCCTGTGCCTGGCATCTCATCCTCCAGTGGGATTTCCCAAGTGTGTTGTCATGGTGACAGCAGAGGTGCAATTGCAATCAGAGAGCAACGTGCCACACCTTTGTAGACCTAGGCTCTGACCTTGGTGCACTGGTATTTTCAAATGAAACTACAGAATCAAGCAGTTGAGAAACCACTCTGATGTGGATACAGGAAGGAGTAAAGAATTTGAAGAATTTTTACAGTCTATGGTAAAACATTGATAGGATTTTGCTTTTTAATTAAATTTGACAATGTATTTCTTTTCATGAGAGCAATCAATTTGATTTTATTTATTTTAATTTTTTATTTATAAAATTTAATTTTATTTCTTTTTTATTTTTATTGTGTTTTTGGATTGAGCACAATGGTATTTGTTGCTTGCTTCTTAGTTGATCATTTCTACATTCTGTTGTATTTTTCTGTTGCATTGGTTTTACTCTATATGATTTGGATAATCAACCACTTGTTTTGAATAGTATATGAAAATAAAATATTACTTTTCCCATCAAAACATTCTGTTCCCCAGTCTTAACCTTTACCATCTCATCTGCATTTCCTCCATCTTGCTGCCCACCTTTTTCATATTAACTGTTTTCAATTAATATTCACTTCTAATTATCTAATTATCTTTGCCTTTAGGTCCTTCAATTTCAGGGATCTGTTTTAACACTTGTTTTACACATTCTATTCAGCTTATAATTCTTTGTTTTAACTTTATAGATAGCTGGTTAGAAAAGAGTAAGAGTCAAGGATAGAGAAAGTGCAATAGAAGGATATACCAGATAAGAAAATGTTTCAGAGCTTACCCCCATTTTCTGTCCTTGTGTGCTTTCTGTCTTGCGCTGTTTTCTGATTTATTGATTGATTGGTTAACACACTTTGGCAAGTGCATTTCTTTGATAGTTAATAAATATTGATATTTAATATATATCTGCTTATAATTTCCTGATAGTTGAATGGTATCATTATTTTGGGCTTGATGACTTTTCTTTTCATAATTTATAGATGTCAGCTCACCATCTTCAAGCCTGCATTACAGTTGGAACTTTTATGCTGGTCTAATTTTTTTCTTCAATAAGCAATTTTTATTTTAGCTTGAAAGTTTGTGAGTGTTTTTCTTGGTTTTGGGCTCCAGTGATTTTACTGCTAAATCCCTAAAAGTGTATTTTCTCATCAAAACCTATAAAATTTAAGATTATTCAGTCCTCAGATTGAGTACTTTCTCTTGTTTAGGGTGATATTTCTGTCATTGCTTGTCTTTAAATGGATCTTACAAGACTAACTTGAATCTCAATGATAATCTTTTCTTTCAATTTTCTACTAAATACCTTAACATAAAAATATCCTTCTTCAGTTCCACAAAGATTTTTTTTCTTATATGTGCTAGACTTGCACCTTTTTAAATACTAGTATCATTTTTCTTACATACGTTTATACTTGCCTCGTCTAGTATGTCTACTTTTCAACTGTCCAAATTTTTATTTGTTCTTCTTCTAGTTTATGCCCCGCCCCCTGCCTTTTCTTTTCTTTCTTTCTTCAAGTTGTTCTTTTTCTCTATTGGTTCAATGGGCTGGCACCAGACCAGTTGCTAGGGAACACTAAATAATATATCTGTCAAGATATGGGAGACAGGATGGCCAGCATCATGTGGACTGGGCTGTAACAGCAGGAGGTCATTAGTCCCCTATTCAGAAAGCAGCAAGAGGCTTTTGGGCTTGTCTCATGTTAAAGGCTAAAAGAGTTTCAGATTATCTATTCTGATTCTCCTTGATTCCACAAAAAGTGAGGGGGGGGGAATTACAGTTAAGATGCCCATATCAGCTTTCCTTTGGAGGATGCAATGGTGTCCATTGGCCAAAGTTTCACCAGAATTTACCCCAGGAAGATCCTGTCCTTTGGGATTGCTTTCACTGGTTTCCAGAGACTCAACGGTCTCAGAGGAGAGAAAAATTCGAAGTCATTATTTCTATTTTACTCTCTGGGTTTTAGCTGCCTGTCTGTCCCAGAGCCTGCTTGGATTACAAGAGAGGAAAGGCTTGTAGTTGAAACAGGAGAAAAAGAAGATATATGCTGTTAGATGCCTCTTTAGAATCTCTGTCACTGAAGCCAATCTCCTGTCATAGTCATCCCCAGTTCTAGCATGTCCCACAGTACAAGTGCAAGTAGCATTTGAGAGAAACACTTAAAGCTCATTTATCTTAGTGTTTCTGCCTGCCAGATTGCAAATTCTGGTTCCTTTTGGGATCCATTGTCCTTAGGTATAAGTCAATAATACATCCCTCACAAGATTGTTATGAGAATTAATCAATGCAAGTAAAATTCTCACATTAGTGCCTGCCATAAAATATGTGCTCCAAATGTTGTTATCAGCATTATTCCATTCACCCAAAATATGATCATATTTAGTACACACTAAAAAGGCATTGAATAAACACAAATATTGAACACCATTCTCACTGTGCTTTCTGTACAAGTGTATATGTAAACAAATAAAAATTATTAAAAGTTCAGCAATGCACAGCAATGGTACTTGTCACAATTACATGACTTCGAAGCCATATTCATAGTTACCACAACTGAAAGAAAATGGCTATTGTGTGATTTGCCTATAGAAAGGAATAAATATGCTATAAAATTGCAATAATTGAGCTGTAGGTTATTTAGTAGAAGACACAAGTATGGTTGTATCACTGTGGGCACACATACACATGGACACACACACACACATGCACACACATGCCTGTGCATACTACTTCACCAATAACACTCAGAACTTCAATGAGAAGGGATTGACAGTAAAACCATGTCCTAAGGACCATGACAACATTTGCAGTGAATTCTGATTTGAATTTTTAAGTACAGGCTTCAATTTCTGTTAAATTTCATTTCTAATACCAAATTTTTAAGGAAGAAAAAAAAGGAGCAGCTAAGTGTAAAAAGGTCGAATGAAGAATTATCATAAAATGACATTTTTATGATTATAGTCATGTTTAATAACTTCAAATGAAGAATTATCCCCCATTTGATGTTTTTAAGACCAAGACAGTGTAAAAATGTCATTTTAAAATGACATTTTTACAATCAGAGCAATCTGTAAAAATGTCAGGTGAACAACTCAATGAATTAAATGTTTCTAAGGATATAAAAATAGGTTAAAATGTCCAGTGGAGCATTTCATTGATATTTGATTTTTTTTCAGAGAATATTGGTCATAAAAATACTATATTTAGTGTGTTATTATATTTAGTTCCAATAGTTATCTTGCAGAAATGACTATTTAGTAAATTTTCTGATTTGTCTAACATCAAAATAATAAATGAAAATTTGACCAGCATCTAAATATTTAAATACATGTATCTTTTAAAATTACCTTTTCAAGATACAATTAAATGTTTAAAAAATATATACAAATATTCAATTTTGCTATTTAAATCTTTATTGTATAATTTTGTTATCATATGTGCAAGAATAAAGAATGAGGGAAACATTATCACACATCTTTCTTACAAAAAATTTGACAGATTCCCATTTGAGTTAAAAATTATATATAAAACCTCTTCCTTCGTAAACTTGATGCTTTGGTGGAAATATACAAATGCACCAACGTTTCTGGATGTTCACCCTTATCATTTCAAATCATGTTTGTAGCGGCACTCCTTAGCAAACATTTTGACATTGATGGAACTTTTCGTATCTGCTCTCCAGTGTGCTAGCCACTAGCCTCATGGAGCAACTCTGGAACTGAATTCTTATTTAATTTTATTTAATCCTAATTTACATTTAAATACTCTCATGTGCAGGTATATAGGGACCGATTTTTACTCTGTCAAGTTATGTTAATTTGGGATCCAGGTCAATTCTAAGCTCAAACTTTCTGTCATGGAGTCTCCATTAAAGTCAGGGCAAAATTCTATGTGGAAAAGCAACAGCTGTTTGGCTAGTAATATATATTTGCTCTTAAAGTAAGGCCATTAAGGTACATTGAGCAACTATACATAGGCTATCAGGACTAAGCTTGTATTACGTAGTGCTTTCCAAAGTTATGCTAACAACATATACATCCATTTTTTACAGATACAAAATGATTCTGTGGATTTACTTGCAGTGTCAAAAAATAAATAAAACCAGATATTTTTATGGCAAATGTATGTATGTACACACACACACACACACACACACACAAACACACATGCATGTACCATTCAAGCTTAATATACATTAGAAATAATTTGTCAATCAAAATATTTCATTAATTTTTCAATATCTATCGCATATTTCCATTAAAATTTTTGAAGTAACTAGCAATGCTCACATAAAACACATTTTAAGAAGCATTGCTTCATACTTTATTGCTTTTGAGTTTTAGAATAATGCAAAGGGCAATTATTACTTTTGTTTTTCAATGAAGACATCAAGGCCTTAAGAAATTAAGGTAAAGACATTATGAAATAAAAATTCACCAAGATGATGATATTGATGATGGTAATGCCTGACACCTGTAGGGCTTTCTGATCTGTAATCAATCTAATGCCCATGCTCTTCCTTATTTCTACCAGATTGAGCTCTCCTGATTGCCCCTTTCATTGAATAGGTAAGAAGCAGCCACCCTCTGGTCCCAGTCATTGCTTGTTGAAGTTAGAATCCAGGTCTCATAACTCCCTATATAGCGGTGCTTCTAAAAACTCGACTAAGATGTGAAGATATGCAGTACTAGAAAACAAAAAAGTGAGCTTGGCCGATTGACTGCAAATGAGTTGCAAATGATTTCTATGAATGAGATATGGCTGGAGGATCAATGCTTTGATATGTGATGGAGACGACTGTCAGTGACAATGAGAAATTTAGCTCAGGAACTTGCTAGGAAACACACAAGAGTTCTGTCTATATCAGCTTGAATTGTAGTTATTCCAAGCCATGGGGTTTCTCATGCCCTACCAAATACATCATAACCCTTATTTCGCCACCTTGCAGGGGCTGAAAACCTTAGCAGCAGTGTTTGGGCCATCTCTTGCCTCTTTGCAGACCTTTTCTTGGCTTTCTCCTCTGCTCCAACTGTTTTCTTTTTTAACCTGACCCCCTTCATTCTTCTTGATATACGTGGCCAGCTACCAATTTTTAGTTCTAACTACCCACCAGAATTATGTTTCAAGCACTTGATATTCACTATTTAATTTATTACTTTCTACCACTTTGTGAAAATACATTTATACTTTTATAAAATTTATAGAAATAACAATTGCGTGAAAATAAAATGTTATTACTCAATTGATATATATGTTTATCATATGATCCAACCATCTCAATCCTAGCTATTTACATAAGAGAAAAAAAATCTGTGTCAATGCATGTCAGTAAACAAGTGCTCCCAGAAGTATTACTTGCAATAGATAAAAGCTGGAAATAGCAAAAATGTTACACCAACAGGTAATATAGAAACAAGTTGTGGTATTTTTATGCATTAGGAACTAACGAGTGATAAAAGTGATGAATCATTGATATACAACATGAATGAATCCCCTCCAATATTTGTTGAGTGTAAGAGGTCAGAGTACACATTTTTTCCATTCCAGTTACATTTAACTGTAGAAAATGCAAATTAATCTGTAGCATCAGCCCAGGGATTGTCTGCGGATGGAGTAGAGGGTTTCAGAGAAAAGCATAAAGGAGGGATTGCTAAGAGATACATAGAAACTTGGGGGATTAGGGGATACACCTTCATTGTGTTGATTCAAAGGTATAGATATATTTAAAAACTGATAAAATTATATATTTTACATATTTCCAGTGTATTGTTTACCAATTGTACCTCAAGAAAAACATTAAAATTATCTGTGCTCTGATCTCATTAGAAGTAGTTCTTCTCATGGCAATATGCCAAATATTCGAGAACAAAATTGATCAAATGCAGAGATACTGGAACAGCATTTCGGAGAAAACATGAGCTTGAAATCATGAGAGGTTTTTGGAGAGGAGTAAAGTCCTGTGAGGCAGGTAGTTACCTATGCATAGATTAAAGCTTTGTAAGGATAACATATTGAATATTTTCCTAAATGTTTAACAAAATCTTAATTTCGATGGCTGAAAGTTTTTATAAAAGAAAGGGTTTATTGGATCATATTTCTAGCTAGCAGAAGGACCAGGTCCTATGGCCAGCAGTCTAAACCACCACCAGCGAGGCAGCATATTCTCCATACTGGAGTTGATGGGCTGATTTTTTTTTTTTTTTTTATACGTCAAGTTGTTTTGAAAAATTTACATTGGCTGCAGTTAAGAGGTGTGGGATAAGGTAAAACAGGGGCCATTCTGTGATAGGAGCACACTCTAGAAGGAAGAAATATTTACAGCAGCTATCTAGAAAGTTAATGCACATGCAGAATGCAATGGTCCATTTAGTGGTCTGCTAGCAGATACGTGAAGCTGCAACATATGTTCATGTGATCGCTAGCTATTAATAGGCTGACTGTTCTGACTCTCTCATTCTCAGGCCCGCTGTCATTTAATTTAGAACATCTCAGAATTGTTTTTTCTTGTTACTGATAGCAAAGATATGGGCTCATTGTGATAACTACTTATGAAGACTTATCCCATATTTACAAAAAGGAATAAAGTCTGTGGATCATAAGCCCTGTTCACATATTTTTTAAATATTGTTTTTGAACATCAGCTTTTTCCTCCTAGTTTTTCAGAACCCACCCATGTGCTGACTTTGTGTCTAAATCATGACATTGGAAATGTTTGCCATCTGTAGCCAGGCATACAAAAGGTACATGTCTTATCTTTCTCCTGGAAACTGTATCATCATGTCTTTGATTCCCTTCCAGGGAATCAGGAAATGTGGCATATTTCAAGCAGAGAAACCAAGCCATAAGAGATTGGTGCCAGGAGGGTTCTCAATGAAGAAAGAATGCCTCAAGTCACACCCCTCTAGTAATGGAAGTACATGAAACATAAACTCTGACAAGAGTTAAAACAGCAAGATTGCACTTACATCGTATAATCGCCACACAAAAGGCCAATAATCACTTTGTTCCAAAGAGATAATGCAGCATAAGATAAGTAGTAGTTTAAGCAATTATCCAGTAGAACAGTTAATCATCACCCTCAGTTCACAGCCTTTTGTTTCTCTAGAATACACACATCAGATTGCAATTAAATTCACTCACACTGTTCAGGACAGAGTGAGCATCCTGGGTTGAAACGTTGGAACCAAGCTGAAAACACAGTGCAGGCAAGTTCAGACACAGCTTTTTGACTGTGTCTGCTTGGTAGGGGGTCTCGGTTGACAAATTGGCTTTATAAGGGTGAAATCACATTGGTGTAAATTATTTATAGAAAAGGATAATTTATGCCTGTACAACATTTACGCTTTTAAAATGTACAGATTTTCCAAATAGTGACTTTCTGTAAATTATATGCCAAGTATAAATTTGTTCTAAATCACATTTATAGGAAGAGAGTTTCAAAGTGCACTGTCTTAAGTTGTTTGATGATGAAAATGTCAGCAATCTAGAGAATATATCTATATATCTGTACATCTTCTGTTTCATTTTAATCATGGATATCGTGGAGCTGCCATTTTTTAGTAAAAGTTGTGATGCATGCTTAGATACAATGTGTCATATATCGTTGGGAGCAGAAACAGAATAATCAGAGTAGAATTAAACTCTTGATAAAATTGACTTTTTACAACTATAGTTTTTTGTAGGTAATTAAGAGTTACAAATACTGAAAGTGAAAATGTGCAGCCTCTGAAACAATCTATCACCAAAATGGAATGGACAATCACCTTTTCATTGTTTGAAGATACACACAATTTCATCATTACTTACAGTTTTATTTATGATAAAAAACATATTGACTTCTATGTCCTGAGCTCCAAGTCAGACTTTCCTACTGAATTCTGGACCTATGCACCCAGCATTCTACTAGAACAGTATTTCTCAAGTTTTAATGTGCAGACAGAGCACCTGGAGCTCTTTCTAAAAGCATAGGTTCTGACTCAATAGTTGTGGAAACTGGCTGAAATTCTAGTTCCCATAAGCCCCCAGGTGATTCTGATGCTGTTGGGTACTCTTTGGTCCAAGGTCCCAGGTAATCCCTATTTAAATTTCTAACATATTTTGAGCTCAAAAAGTAGAAATCTGAGTGAAAACTTTAGCTTTAAGCCCTAAATGTGTTCCTCTTTGGTAGTGGTTGTCATATATTTGGTCCACTATTCATTGGGTGGCAAGGCTGAAATCTAGTCATGCCAGATTTTTTTTCTTCTATTTCTTAGGGATCATATCCAACTTATCACCAAGATCTCTGATTCAACCTCGCAAACATGTCTTGAGTGTTTATTATTGTTTTCAATTTCACTGCAGTGTCCTAATCCAGGCCACCATAATCTCTCACATATTAGTCTACCGAACTTCTTATTGATCTACCACCAGTTTCTTTTTTTTTTCTTTTTTTTTTAAATCTTTATTGTTGGATGTAAAATGTATTACAGATGTTCCACATTTTTCCCCCATTGACCCCCTCCTCCCCACTCCCGCCCCCCTCCCACCTTTTCCCACACTATTGTCTGTGTCCATTGGTTATGCATATAAATTCTTTGGTTTATTTCTCCCCCCCCCTTTCCCTTTGAGGTTTGTCAGTCTAACAGTGAATTTGTACTTCTTAATCCCTTCACCTTTTTCACCCATTCCCCCAACCCCCCTCCCAACTGGCAACCAACAAAATGTTCTCTGTATCTATGAGAATGTTTCTGTTCTACCTGTTCATTTTGTTTGTAGATTCCATTGTTGATAGATATGTATTCATTGCCATTTTGTTTGTTCATACATTTTATCTTTTTCTTCAAAAATACCCTTCATCATTTCATATAATAATGGTTTGGTAATGATAAACTCTTTTAACTTTTTCTTGTCTGGGAAAGTTTTTATATGTCCATCGATTCTAAATGACAGCTTTGCAGGATAGAGTAATCTTGGTTGTAGGTTCTTGCTTTTCATCACTCTGAATATTTCTTGCCATGCCCTTCTGGCCTGCAAAGTTTCTTTTGAGAAATCAGCTGACACCCTAATGGGAACTCCCTTGTAGGTAACTAGCTGCCTTTCTCTTGCTGCTTTTAAGATTCTCTCTTTGTCTTGAACCTTTTGCATTTTGATGATGATGTGTCTTGGTGTGGGCCTCTTGGGGTTCCTCTTGTTTGGGACTCTCTGTGCTTCCTGGATTTGTATGTCTGTTTCCTTCACCAAGTTAGAAAAGTTTTCTGCCATTATTGTTTCAAACAGGTTTGCGATTTCTTGTTCTTGCTCTTCTCCTTCCAGCACCCCCAAGATGCAAATGTTGGCACGCTTGAAGTTGTCCCAGAGGCTCCTTACACTATCCTCATTTTGTTGGATTCTTTTTTCTTTTTGCTGTTCTGATTGGGCATTTTTTGCTTCCTTATATTCCAAATAGATGGTTTGCTCCTTGGATTTACATACTCTATTATTGAAGCTGTGTAAATTATTCTTTATTTCAGTTAATGCCTCCTTCATTTCTAACTGTGTATCCATGATTTCTAACTGGTTCTTTTTTATGCTCTTGAGGCCCTCCCTAAGTTCACTGAGATTCTAACTAAGTTCACTGAGCATCCTTATAAGCAGTATTTTGAACTCAGTATCTGTTAGGTTGCTTATCTCCCAGTTTCATTTTTCTATTGCTTTCTTTTGCATAGTGAATATTCTCTAGGGTAACACTTTAACTCCTACAGTGACTTTTATATATACATATTTATATATTTTTTAACTATTTTAATAGTTATTTTTATAACTATTGTTGTATGGCTTACCATATACATGTTAACTAACCAGAATCTACTTTAAATTTAGGCTATCATAATTCCAGTGACACATAGAAATGTTACTACTATATGCTTTACTCATTCTTCTCCCTTTTTCTGCTGTTGTTAGAAAGAGTACCTCTATGTATGTTGCTGACCTAACACTATGTTGCTGTAAGTATTGCTTTATAAGCCTTTATGTCCTGTAAAGAAGTCCAGTGAAGACCGGGGAGCAAATGTTTGTATAATTTCCTATTTTAACCTTCTTAAATACAATTACTGGTTCTCTTAATTTGTCCCTGTGCTGTCACATTATCATGTGGTATTCCTGACTCCAGTACAACTGTGCTTTGATCCAGGTCTTTTGTGTCAAATGTTTATGCTATAGGCATATATTAAGATACAATGGTGCACCTATTTTCTTGCTCAATTGCTTTTAAAATCTGTTGAGACAAGAAAGGAGAATATTCCTTTATATTGTTTTTTTTTTTTTTTTTTTTTTTAATACTACATGATTACCTTTACAACTGCTCTTTGTTTTTTTTTAAAATTTTTTTTTCTTTATTGGTTTTTTTAGAGAGAGGAAGGGAGAGAGAGAGATATATAGAAACATTGATGAGAGAGAACATCGATTGGCCACCTCCTGCATGCCCTCCACTGGGGATTGGGCCCACAACCTGGGCATATGTCCTGACTGGGAATCGAACTGGTGACCTCTTGGTGCATGGGTCGATGCTCAACCACTGATCCACACTGGCCGGACTGCTGTTTGTTTTTCATGTGAATTTGAATTATAGTAGTCCCATTTATCTGCAGGTGATACTTCCAAGATTCCCAGTAAATTTCTGATACTGTGAATTGTACAAAACCCTATATATAATATGTCTTTCCTTATACATACATACCTATCATAAAATTTAATTTATAAATTAGGAACATTAAGAGATTAACAACAATAAATAATAATAAAACAGAACACCAACAATAATCTAAAAAAAGTGAATGTGGTCTCACTGCCTTCTGTCCTGTATTGTTTCAGATGATAAATCAGCAGTTTATCTTTTTAGGATTCCTTGGTATATAATGAATTATTTTTCTGTTGCTGCTTTCAAGATTTCTTTCATTCTTCGTGTGTGGGTGTGAATCTCTTTTTGTTTATTATACTTATAATCCATTGATCTTGGATGTGTAGATAATTGTATGTACCAAATTTGGGAAGTTTTTATCTGTTAATTATCTAAATATTTTTCTGCTCCTTTTTCTTCTCTATTTCTACTGCTTCTATTATGCATAGGAATGTGTAGTAATTGGTGCTCCATATTTCGCTGATACTCTGTTTATTTTTATTTACTCTGCTCTTCCCCTGTTCTTCTGTCAGATTATAAATAATTTCTGTCTCTTTATTGACATTCTCTATTTGATGAGACATTGTCATCATGCCTTTCTTTACTCCATTATGCATTGTTTTCTTTAGTTCTTTGAAAGTATTTTTAATGACTACATTGAATATTTTTTGTCATTTAAGTCTAATATCTAGACTCTCTTACAGGTATTTTCTATTGAGTAATTTATTTTCTCTGTATGTGGGGTGGTCACATTTTCTTTTCTTTTTTTTTTTTGTTTGTTTTTTATTGATGTTTTGTAGTTATTTTCTTAAATAACTTGACATTTTACTTAATTTATTATAGCCAGTTCAGATACTGATCTCCTCACCAAGGCTAATTTGTGTTGTTTTTTGCTTGTGTATTTCTTTAGTGACTTGACCGGGCTAAATCAATGAAGTATATTTTCTTCACAGTGTGATAACTCTGATGTCACTCCTCAGAAGACACAGACTTTGGAATGGTCATAGTCACTCAGGGATAACAGTGGCTTTAACATGATTATTTTGACTATGTTTTTTCCCTGACCCCTTTGCTAAGCTGTATTCTAGTGTTGGTATCATGTCTAGCTTTTAGGCAATTTGAGTTCTGGCTGATTGTGCTATTGCTGCTGTAAATGCCCTGAGACAATAATTGGTCCATAATATGATCCAATTACATTTGGGCCTCTTTAGGGGAAATATTTTAGAGGAAAGTCTGTGCTTTCTTCTGAGTCCAGGAGGATTCTTATTAGAAGTCTGTTTCCCAGTTTTATTTATTTATTTATTTTTCTGGTAAATTAGCTGGCCTACAGTATAGCTTATCACTCCCATGGAACAATCATCCTCCTCTTAATTACTTGGCACCAAAACCTCCATTGTATTTGATAATGCTCTTATACTTGAACTTCTGCACTGCATTTCAAATAAAGTCAGTCCTATTAGGGAAAGCTTCATAGATCTCTGCTCTTACAGTCTTCATATCCCCAGAAATTATATCTCTGAGCTAGTGCTCCAGAGCTATGGATGGTAACAGTGTCCACTACTCTTGTTTTGACACTTATGTTTATGTGTAGCATTCTGGGTGTGGGTAGTAACCTCTAGTTTCTTCTGCTCCCATCTCCCAGTATGGAGCCTCCTCCCTGTAGTAAGCTGGAACAAGGGAAATTATCCCTCAAAAATTCCCAACCTATCATGCTGCGGGCAGTGCCTTTGCTCTAGGAGTTGTGTTGGGTGGAAGAAATATGCTTCCAACCTCCCAGGTGCACTAACCAGGAATCTAACCTCTACAAAATCTCTCTCCTCTGGGAAAAGGAGATGAAAAGTACTGATGTCCACCTTCTCCCAGTGAAATAACTACTATTCTTGACTGAGATCTGGTGGGAAAGTGATTCTCATCTTCTTGGCCACATCTACTTGCAGTATAAATTCCATAGTGCTCTGCACAATTCTGACCTGGGAGGCTTGGAAAGAAATGGTTGTATCACATATTCCACCGACACTGGCCCTTTTCTTGAGATACCTTTTTAAAGCATTAGTCAGAGTAATTTTACTTATTATTATCTCCTCAACTTCTGTAATGCACTTTATGACTATATCTTTCTTCCCCCTACATGTTGATTAATCTTGTTTCCTTGTGCTAGAATTATCACCTTCATGCACATTTATACTCTCATGGAGTTGTGTTATTTAACCATTTTCTGATGATCCCTTCCACAAGCAGAAATAATTCTCTTCACTTGGACTCCCAACACAAGATAAGTATTTATTTAATTTTAAACATCAAGATGCATGGTAATTACTTAGTTAAATGTCTGTCTTTTCCTCTTAACTATAAGCTCCATGTGAGTAGGTGCCATGAATATTTATTGTTCTTTACCATATATTCACCAAAAAAGCACAGCACAATAAAGACTAAGTGGAAGATTAAAATTCAGGGTAGAATCAAGATTATAAAGCAAATGCTCACAAATTTAAGGTAATATATTGTTATCCCACTTTTCTGAACATAAAATTTCAAGAATGGAAGGGATCTCAAATGTCAGGCAGAATCTGAGCCGCTTGCTAAGAATTCTTACTTAGTAATCTTACTAAGTTCACATGATTATAACTTTATTTATACTAAAAATAATCATTTAATATTCCCTAATTCTAAATGTTCATAAATTCTTGTGTTTAACCATAACCTTTCTTCATGTGGCTACCATTTTTTGATCCCTTTTCACTTATTGGAGCCATTGGAATACACAAAATCATTCTTTCTAAATTTGAAATGAAGAGTTGCATGTCTCTTTAGTTACTGTCTCCAAACTAAACATTTCTATTGTATTTATCTGCTCTACATATCACAAAGTCTCAGCTATATTTTTCTTAAATATATACAATATTGGTTTCCAAGGGCCATGATAACTAATACACCTGGTGGTTTAAGACTATAGAAATGTATCCTCTAAAAATTCTGGAGTCTAGAAGTCCAAAATCACAGTGTTGGTAGTGTCACGGTCTCTCTGAAGGCCCTAGGGGAGGATCCTTACTTAGCTTCTTTTGGTTGTTGGCAATATTTAGTGTTCCCTGGCTTGTAGAGGCACAACTTCATTCTCTGTCTCCATCTTCCCATGGTTTTCCACTTTGTGTCTGTCTTGATGTGACTTCATATGACAGTCTTCTCTGCCTATATGTCCAAATTACTCTCTTCATTTTTTTATTTAATCCTCACCCAACGATATATTTTTTTTCCATTTATCTTCAGATAGAATGGGTGGGAGGGAGAGGGAGAGAGAGAAACATCAATGTAAGAGAGACACATTGACTAGTTGCCTCTGACATTACCCTGACCAGGGCCAGGGACCAAACTGCAACTGAGCTACGTGCCCTTGACCAGACTCAAACCTGCGACTCTTTGGTCCATGAGTCAACACTGTAACTGCTAAGCCAAACTAGCCAGGGCCAAATTTCTCTTTTCTTATAAGGACACAGTGTAGCCCAAAATAATCCAGTATAACCTCATCTGATTTCAAAATAAAGACATATTCATAGGTACCAGGTATTAAGACTTAATACCTTATATATATATATATATAAAATGTTTTTATTTATATTTTAGAGGGAGAGGAAGGAAGGGAAAGTAGAGAGAGAGATGCATCAATGTGAGACAGAAACATTCATCCCAACCTCTAGCATGCATCCCAACCAGGGACTGAACCCACAACCTGGGCATGTGCCCTAACCAGGAATTGAACTGGTGATCTTTTGGTGCATGAGACAATGCCCAACCAACTGAGCCACACAAGCAAGAGCTGGACACATTTTTTTGTAGGACACAATTCCACCCACAACACATGTCACTTGGGTTTATGTGCCTTGAGCCTGAGCATAAACCCTCCAGTATAGCTTGGCCCATTCCGATTGCTAAAGCACCAATACTACTCCCATTATGCCTTTATGAACACAGACACAAATTCCAGAGAGCATTTGCATGCATTCCTGCTATAATTCTTTATGCCCAATTTGGCCTACCAATCCAGTTGGTCAACCATATTAATCACTATATAACTAGCATATGCCTTCTGTATATTTAACTCACCTATCTTCCTTCAGTTTGCTCATAAAATTTTTGAATGAGGCAAGGGCAGAGATTATGGACATAGTGTTAGGGATTTGCTGAAAAACAATTTATGTTCCAGTTACATATTTCCTGTGTGTCTTTTAAAAATAAAGTCATCTCACTTTTTATATATATTAAATACCCGTATAGAATATATTAGTATAAAACAGTGGGGGGTGCCTTTCATTTCTTCTCTAGCATCAAACATAAAATCCTGGAAAGTAACATGTCACCTTGTTATCCTATTTGTTTTCAAATATTTTTCTTATTTAAGATGTATTGAGTACTACAGCAAATCATAAATGCTTAAACCTTTATTAAGAATGTTAAGTTGCCTCTCAGTTCAGAGTAGATGTGGTAGATTAGGATATTGCCATATTTAAATGCATTATATACCAGTTTTAATAAAAAAGCCCCACTATCCACAGGAGCATTTTGGAAAGAAAAAAAAAATTGAAAAATAACAGTATTAACAAGAACACTGAAAAAAAATGTTTAGATGAAAACTCTACTAAAATAGTCCTATAGTGATGAGACGTCTGTGTTTAGTTTTTGGCATAATCATAGATGATATTTTTACCACTGATAACAGTTCCATAAGTTTATTCTTGCAAGAGGAAAATGGAATGTTCTAAAGACAGAACCAAAAGCAGGCAAGTCTTTCACGAGGCTTTTAGCTTGGGATGGAGTTAATATGAAGTTAAATTTGAGACACTTGAGACTATAGTGAAAGAAAAAATATATATACATACACACATATATATGAAGTGTATATATATTTATAAAGTGTATTTTATATATATATTTAAATATAAATGTGTGTGTGTGTGTGTGTACATTGTTACATTCCACAAATGAGACTATAATATACTCCTTACGAAATACTTAATATATTTGATGTCCAAGGTTACCATGTGTCAAAGGCACACAAAAAAATTGAACTTATGCCCTGACACCCTTGCCAATTAAAGAGAAGCACTAATTAGAATTTTAGCACTCTATTATAGAATAGTTTGGAAATGAAAAGTAATTTGAATCTGAAAAATTAATTTAGATCCTTTATATATTTTAATGAATATAAGTTACAATATTGTAGAGCCTCTTTATTCTTAATGGTTGTAATAGTCACGATTCTCCAGAGACAGAGAACCAATAGAATTGAGAGATGTATATAAAGAAATATGTACATATAAAGAGATTTATTATAAGGAATTGGCTCATGTGATTATGGAAGCTGGGAAGCCCAAAATCCACTGTAAAGACCAGCAGTGCGGGTCTCTGCTTTAAGGACCCAAGAAAGCTGATGGTGCAGGTTCCGTCAAAATGCTGGCTGGTGGAGACCCAGGGGACCCTTATGGTGCAAAGTTCAAAGGTTATCTGCTAGAGAATTTCCTCTTGCTCAGGGAGACTGGTCTTTTTGTTCTATTAAAACTATCAACTGATTAAATGAGGATCATCCCTATTATAATGGACTATTGACTTTACCCCAAATCCACCAATTTAAATGTTAGTCTCATCTAAAAATATTCTTCTACTTGGCCCATAAAATTAACCATCACAATTGTGTAAATGAATGGCAAGATGCAGGATCAAATATTCAAGTTTTTCTTCCTGGCTGCCATCAAATTAAGGAACAGATCACCCCCCTTAACGTGAATCTTAAAAAGGAATAAACAATACTCATATGCAGAAAACAGGATATTATATAGGATTTTTCCCCTTCGTCCTAAAAATGTGCTCAAGGCCCTGAGCTGGGAAAATCGGCACTGGAGAAGGCAATCATCAGATGGACATCACTTTTCTACAGGCCTGGCAGAGTCATGAGCAGAGACGTGGGCATGCCCATAAGAAGACAGGCACACAGGAGCATTCAGTCTTTGCAGAGTATTTTGTTCAGGGTGAGAATTGTTCCTGCCCTGAATCCCAGTGAGTCCAGTTTTCAGTGCTAGTCTTACAGAAGGCTGGTCTTTATAAGAAGACACTCCTCCTCATCTGTACCAGACTACCCTAAAACCTCATCTTGTACCTCTAGCAGAAAAGACTGTGTGATAAGAGACTTCTCTGGAGATTGTCTGGGAGCCTAAATTATTAACCTGTGTTTATTTTCAGTCCTACTCCTTGAAGAAGAGAGACGTATTTGATATTTTTTTCTGAGATTTGATGACATCCCCAAATACAGAATGGAGCTTGCCTCTGATGATTGGGTAGCTGCAGTAAGGAATAAGCAGTGTAGCCAATCCCGTAGGGCCTGAAGGGGTCATGTTGTAATATGCCTGGGAACCTGATCTCAGTAACTCCCCTTCTAGTCCACAACTTTGCAGGCCCACAGGTAGGCAAAAGAGGACCCAATTGGTTCTAGTGGTTCCACATGAATAATTGTGTGTGATGGACAAAAGGCTGCATCAACATTTCTCAGCAAACGTCTGCAGAGGAAAATTAGGAGCCTGAAACACCTAGGAAGGGTTAAGGTCATCTACTGCCTGCCGGGTCGAGGCAAGGGGTAGTGTCTCTGAGAAAGGTTCCTTATGTGGCAGCTGGAAAGTGCTGAATGCAGTCTAGCAAAAAATTCACACACTGTTTACTTGGAACCACCAAATTAGAGAGGCCTACAGCATTAGGAACAAAATAGACGGAACCAGAACAAGGTCCACAGTCCATCCTACCAAAGACAAGTGGGCATCCAGATAAGAACAATGCTTGTTCTGTTCTTCTTACATACCCCTACCCTGTGGCGAGAATGCGTCTGGAAAAACTGCAGGGGATGGGACCAGAGGTCTTAGAGGCAGAACAGACCAACCTCATCCAAGTGAAGCAACAGTAGTTTAGAGAACAGTTTTGATGGAGTTTAGTGCTGAAACTTCCCAACAAACTAGAACTAAATGTCCTTCAGTGCTCAGGACAGCAACCCCCACAACAAAGAATGATCAGATTCGAATGTCAGTTCCAAGGTGGAGAAGTTCTGGATCAAACAACAATTTACAAACTTTTACCCACAATATGGGTTCCAGGAAAAAATATGAATTAGGTATGAATGGGTATGATTCATTTGCGAGTTCAAAATAGCCATTCTAATTAGAAAATAATGGTTGGTAAATAGTATTGGAATTCTAAAAACCATTATAAATCGTTGTATCTCTTTTCTGTACATGCTGACAAAATTTTTGATAATTTAATTCAGTAGGTTTATGATAGCAGTACAGAACCACCAACAACCCCAAAATTTGACCATTTGACATCAGTTTTTACTTCATTCTTTGAGTCCAGTATTTTTAAAGTTTGTACTTATTAAAAATATTCTTGGAAAATATTTTTGAAAACTGTTTATGTACTAGGCACTAAGCAGGACTTTGGGTAAACAAACAAGCGAACGAACGCTGGCCCCTGCTTTCAAAGAGTTCAGAAATCAGTGCAATTGAAGTGTGAGGACTATTTAAAAAAACTAAATACACACTAAACACAAGGTTAATTTAGCTTCAATTTTAATTTCTTGCTTTGTAGAAAAAAGACTATGTGCCTTAGTGAAACTAGATTGTAGCTATAAAAACCAGAGAAAAACTTAATTGTAATTTCATTGAGAACATTGAAGAATTTTGCAGAAAAGTAGGAACGTATTTAAAAGGCCACATTTTAACATTCATGATTCTGTAACTTCCATGGAAATATAATTACTATAATAACATTTAGAAATCAGAATGGATTAAACTTTCAATGTCCTGACTGCACTTATTGTCACTTTTTAATATGAAATATATTACTGTGAAATGAAAATCAGTGATAAAATTATATTTAATTTTATTTTTCTCTGAAAGCCATTTTTTTTTATGTGCTTTGTACTTTGGAGGGGTTGTTTTTAAAGATCTGTATTAAAAGTAAACATTTTATTTGGGGAAATGGGTATTAAAAAGCAAACAAACAAACAGATATTCTAGGTGAAAGCAGAATCAAGTAATGTACTTCTAATTATAAACACATTATACTTGGTACTGAAATAATGAGAGTGATATTTTTATTCTTACATTTTAATGCCATTAGTAGTTTACCTGATGTTTTCTGATATAATTATATATCACAATTTCTTCCATGTTGAAAAAAGATTATTCCCTGTGTTATTTACAAGACTATACATTTTTATTTAAATGTAACAAGAAACAAATATCAGAAACACCGATAGACTTTTAATTTTATATGTTGCATTTAAAAGCATGTCCTCTCATATATCTAAATTCATTCTGAGATTTAACCATATGTCCTGTGTATAAACCTTGTGCGGTGCACAGATTGGGAAGCATGGGGAGGAGAAATTACCTGGTCAGCTGCACTCCTAAGGGGTGGTCCATTTTCACAAGAAAATTACTTCGAAAATTAATATTTAAAAATATTTTATTCACCCAAATATGTGGATTCCATTTTATTCATTTTCTTTTTTATGGAAAGGGATGTTTACTCTTATACTAAACACAAAGTAAATATCACCTATAACAAGAAAAGGACAAATAGTGTGTCTTTATTTTGAAATAACATCATTATTAAAAATCATGTTAATAAAAAAAAATATGCAATGACAGAAAATGCCAATGACAAAATAATAGGTGGAAGGGGGAAGCAGGGTTAAAATAGTAAATATGAACCTATTTTTTACAAAATGAATGTTATATATTACACATTACTTATTTTTCTTTTTAAATGTTATTTTTCCATCACCATTGACCCTCTCCATGCCTTCTCCCACTTCTATCCATCCTCCTCCACTCCCATTCATTTCCAATTTATAAAATAAGAATTTCAAGTCATTATGAATAATTATAATTACTCTTCAATTTTTGTAGTGGGTTTTGGATTTCTGTGATAATCAATGAAAAATTTCTTCATTACAAAATTATAGACAGGATTGAGGAAGCGAGCGATGGCTGCTTGAAAACGGTGTGCCCGCTCTAACGGCCAAGTGGGGGTAAGAGGGAGATCTGAAATGAATGCATGAGGACCTCTCTCCTCAGTATGGAATCTTTACAAATTCTGTACGTTAGACTGCTTACTTTTTCCAACTAGGATAAAATGTTTTCTTTATCTGTCTTTGATGTTTCTGAGTCCATTCATATTCTGTATTTGTTTATAAATACATAAATGTTTTGTAAAATCTTTCTTCACAGCTATTTTAACTCTATCGATACACACATATTTGTCTAGTAGAACTGTATCTGTGTGTGTATCTCAAGTTATGTGTACATGTATATTTATATATTTTGATACTCTGGGGACTGGTTTCCAAATGGGTAGTATAAGACATTCAGGAAATACAGACCTGTGATGCATGTTGACAAAAAAAAGAGAGGGGATTTTCCTTTTATATCTAAGGATATTGTACTATTATACTACAGATGACAACCTTTCTGAGAATTCAGTGTTCCTAAAATGTGGTGAACATATAAAAAGGAACACAGGCAGCTGTATTCAACCTAAGGGTGAAAATAATCAGAAAAAGCAGTAAAGGCTTTCGGGTTTGCGGCGCTCTCTTTAGTAGCTGCATACCAGCAATTAATTTGATCTGCAGTCTAAGAAGCATTTTATAATTAATTTCTCAGCATTTACCACATACAAGCCATCAGTTTAAAGTGCTATGTCATTAACAAAATCCCATTTTTTTTTCCATAAAGAATAGGCATACTGATCTACATTTTTTCATGAGACCAAGGCAGAATGGACTCAAGGGATATTATCGTATTCAGAAAGAACCTTTCAAGGTTGAATAAAAGAAATGGTGCAGGGTCCCTGGGAGAGGGAAGTGATCAGCATTTTCACCTTCAACTCCTCTTTGATGTGGCAGAGTCAATTTTTAATCAGCAGCCATCAGCCTGGGCTTCATTTCGCCTTACAAAGTCCTATTACTCTACTACTTTCTGGAAGGAGGTGATAAGGACAATGGTCCCCCTTTTTCTCTTCATAGAGCCCTGCATATGATGAGTCCCTCTGGAGAGGCCTGAAAAAAATAAAATAAAATACAAAAAAGAGTGAGTGTGTAGGGATAAAGGTCACCTCGCTGTCAGAATGAACTCCTCAAGACAAAAAACTTTGATTTCCTCATCTTTGTTTTTAGAAAGTCTCCTATCGTCTTTGGAGGCAATGGCAGGAATGCACACGGCTTTTCATGAAAAGAACATTTAGGCTTATTAGTCCTCCCCTGCTAAACAACATCATGGATATAACGCCAGTTTTTCCAGGCATTAGTGACACGTAGGAAAAGCGTACAATTAAACTCTACTTTGAGCACTGCGCCTCCAAGAAATCATGTATGGTCCCAGTGCAGGTAAGTGCCACACAGGCACAGTAAGAGAATATCGCTTCTTTGTATTCAGCTAAATTGAAAAATGAAAAGAAAAAAAAAATCCCAATATTTTTCCCCTCTGGAAGTGTTTTTTATGTTAAGTAAACCTAAATTATGTTTTAAACTATGCACTCATGCAGAAAAAACCCCTCTAATCTCCTAGTATCATTTATTGTAGTTAGCGGTCTTAATTGCCTCACTGAAATGGATCAGAGTTCTGGGAATTACCCAGTAAAATGATGTTACTGTGTCTCCAGCCTTCCCATCCTTTGATATAATCTCATTAAAATATCAGGCCTCTAGGTGAGGGAATACATGTGGATAGTAAATGCATGTTAAGCAGGCACACCCATACCGATGACCTAGTTATTACAGAACACAGCAGCAGACGATGAATTTTAATTTTGAAGTACAGCAATTTCTTTCCTGGTTAATACCATAATTATTAACATATTTTTGGAATGAATCTGCTTGTTACCCTTGAAAAAGATAATAATATTGAACCAACCAAAATACTGAAATGACATTTTTTGGAGTAAAATAAACTCTTATTTTCCAGAAGACCACACAAGTGAAAAAACACACGTAGTTTCATTAAGTATAATTACTGAAAGGAGATGGGAGAGAACGTGTGCCAAATGCCTTTTTGTGTGTGTGTTCCCCAAATGTAGCTGGTTTGAAAAAGTACAAACCCTGGAGGAAATACACTCAGCACCCCGCCAAGGAAAGGGGGGCGAGTCATGCTGAGTCCACCATATGAAATAATTAGATTTTTATAGAATTGGATTTCCTGTTATAAATTGGAAAGTATAGTTTCACAAAAGCTAAGAGTGTATAGAACATAAAACCTACCGCATGCTATGCAGACCAGTGTGTTGCAATAACACACCATTCTCTCTTTGGTCATGAATAATGTGGCATAGAGAAATCACCTTATCGGGACAAAGATTTTGTTTGTTTCATTCTTAAGGTACAATTTCAATATTGGATTTCTAATAACTCATTTTGAAGGCACAGAAAACTCAGCTGTCCACGTAGTCGATTAATTTGCATGAAATGGATTATTTATATGTTAAATGCTGCTGAAGTGTATAATTATAAAAAGATAGAATGGTGTTATGATCTGCCCCTCCTAATTCTAAACAATTTTTGGAGTGAAAATTTTCTTTCTCTTTAAAAAAATACACACACACACACACACACACACACACACACACACTATATCCCGACTATTTTTTTTTTTCTTGCTCCCCATGTCCTCACTCCAGCTTTTATTTTGCTGTACTGAAATTTGCTTTGGGAAAGTGTTGGAAATAAAATATGGGTAACATGTTTTTTAATCAAACACATTGGTAAAAAGTTATTGGTACAAAAAGTTCAAGAAATTCATCCTGTAACATACAGGTGTGTGTATTCAAAATAACACAGATTGGAAAAATGAGAAAATTAGTATGGTTTGGTTACAGCTTAGTGGAATAAGAGAATAAATTTTTTTGTGTCATCGTGTTCCCAAGGGAAAAATAGCAACTCATATAGCCATGCCAATGATTCCTATTTTTAGTAGAGACCAAATTCTTTAAAAAGGCAGGGTTTACCTAGAGAAAAACAAACAAGTCAAAGGCCACTAAGTTCCCTAGTCAAAGAGATGAAGAGAGTACTGGCAGGAAGCGGACGCGGGAAGAGAAGTTCCCATCCGGGTACTTATTTATGACAAGCCAGGGCCCTAATGCACATACGTGCAAAAGTTGGGGTCATGGAAATGACTTCTCTGAGAACAGCCATGCAGTGTTACTACCTGGGACCTTTGACTTATTCCTCTCGACTTCTAGACACCTGTCCTACACTTCCTCACTGTCAGCACAGTGGTCATAGTACAAGCCATATTAAATATGACCCTCCAAAGTCAGGTGTCTTTATCTTTCCTTATATGAAAGAAACCCTCTTTTCTTCACTCCTCAAACTTACTGACACTCCCCTTGGTCACCCCACTTTGTTCCTCCCAAAGGATCCCATATTCTGGATGGAACCCCTGACATATTACCAGTATAGAGTCGAGGAACCCAGGATCCCTGAGATCTCTAAGTCCCACAAACATCTACAACATATTTCCTCTCCACCTTCAAATTTTAGTTCTTTGATTTATGAACACTTTGAAGGCTAGAGGCTAGGTATTTGGAAAGCCATTTTTCTTGTTCATTGAACCTGTTCTGAAATGAGAATCTGTGTTGCCAAAGCTATAAATGTCAAATTAATTTGGAAAACCAGAAAAGCGAAAGCAGAGATGTACTAATTATTACATAATAATTTATTTTAAACATTGTATAGACTATTGATATTTTTCCAGGTGGCAAAAGGCTGAATGAGTCAATACAGACCAGTGGTTGAGTTATATTTAAAACAAGTGGACTCTACATAAAATGATTAAAACAAAATGACTGGATCAGAGTAACTTTTAAAAAGGAAATACTTCCTTCTATTCTGGGTGCAATGTGGATATTTAGTAAAGATAGTGAAGCTTCATTTTCCCTCCTTCTGGGAAGCCCCTTCCCTCTTCATCCCCATTGAGGAGTAATTTGACAAACATTTCATTTTCATGTTGCCTTGGTCTCAACATAAGCACCAGCAGAGCCACTCATTTCAGACAAATGCCATTCAATATTCTAAATTTATTTTATTGCTAAAAGTACTACAGATGTACCCCCTTTTTTCCCCATTGACCCCCTCCTTCCCAGTCCCACCCCACTCCTGTCTCCCCCAGCCTAGTGTCCCTGTAGATTGGTTGTGCATTTATGCACATATGTTCTTTGGTTTATCTCTTCCTTCCCCTCCCTTCCCCATCCCTCTCAGGTTTGTCAGCCTGTTCCCTACCTCCATGATTCTGGAACTCTTTTGGTCATATTCATGTCTATAGTATATGTATTAAAACGGAGACCCATGGTGGAGACCCGTGGTGGAGACAGGGATTTTTAGCAGAATCACTTGGCTCAGGCCTCCAGACCAAGTAGTGTGTCTCGAATTTCTCGGGACTTTAGTAGCAAATTGGGAAGGGGACAGAATAAGTCAATATCAGGACAAAAGCTGAGTGTGTTTACAGTCCAGGGACTACTAACAGTGGGCAAATCTGAAGGTAGGATTGAGTGTTGGACACCTCAGGCATTTCATGGTCTCCAAGCCAGAGTGTATTTACCAGCAAAGTGTTTCCTTTCCGGGACACCCTTTTGGTAACTTCTCTACTTGGCAAGCACTCCTTCATTCGTCAAGGGCCAAATAGTATGCCACCTTTTGTATGTTTTATTCTTGACTCCCATGATGCCCTGCTCAGCTCTGATGGACATGTCTGTCTTTGTCTTCTAAGTGGCATCATCTCCTGTTAAACAGACTGAAAACTGAGTGTTGGTTGTCTCCAACTTGCTATCATTTAGCACAGTCCCCAATAGAGTAAGACTTGGAGAACAACTGAATAATTTATCTTTCTCCACTTGTGGCCCTGTGTGTATACATTCTAACCCTAGTGAAAAGAAGGAGGAGGATCAGAAGGACAAGAAGCAGGAAGGTATTAGTGGCAGAGAGAGATGGGTAAAAGTGGTGCAGACAGGTTAGGGCATCGTGCCCACTTCTCTTGTTGGAGATCACATATTGAACCACCATCAGCATCTCCTTGTAATACACACATTTGGAGAGGAGTCTGATAGATACTGTATAACGTCTTGTTGCTTATGTATTTGTATAAACTTTTCAATATAACAAATTTAGTCTTCCATTTCTATTTTCCCTTTCAAAACAATAAAAATTCTCCAAGTTTAAATGTTATTGAATAAAGTATGACTTTTTCTATGAAGGATTTTATCCTTTCCTTAGATACTCAACAGAATTGCCATTTTCACTTACCTTTGAGA
Organism: Molossus molossus; assembly: GCF_014108415.1. Taxonomy (NCBI): domain Eukaryota; kingdom Metazoa; phylum Chordata; class Mammalia; order Chiroptera; family Molossidae; genus Molossus; species Molossus molossus. Next base: position 32,626,135 of record NW_023425351.1, on the reverse strand, counting down.
AAATGTCAGTTTTTACGTTAAAAAGTGATTTTAATTTATTGATGTGTGTAAGTTCAGTATTCAATTTAATACTCCTTCAATTCAATATTTCTCACGTTTTAGTACTTTATTGAACATTAGAGGAGACAGCTAAGTAGGTCAAAACAATAGGTCCTCCTATTTTCTCCTTGGGATTATCTCTTATGATATTACCAAATAGTTTCTTTGCAATAACTTCTAAAGTACTGGTTTTTATCTTTTCTAAGAAAGAACCTGAAAAATAAAGTTAGCTACAGATGGTTCTCTGATACAAAATAACATTTGTGAACTTAGTTTTTCGGCCAATATTTTGTATGCTTTTAGCCTATCACCTTATAAAATATTATTACATAGGCAATGGAATCTTGGTAACTTTGCATTGCCTTTAAATTTTTGTGACTTTATAAATGTAGAACATAATCTTTAAGATGTTTTGGTTTGATTAAAAAGCACTGTGATATTTTAACCACAAATATGTATGTGCAAATCATAAATACTCAAATTAGAGTATTTCAAGCACTATGGATGTCATATTCAACCTCATTTCAGTTAAGGATCATTTCAAGTGAGAGAAAAGTTGGTCTCTGAACAGAGAAGATTGTTATGGACAATAATCCTTCCTGTGTAACATTGCAGGAGCATTTGATTTCATGAAAAATATAAAACACATTTACTTGGCAATATAGAAAAAATAGAAACGTTTTTGGCCTAGATTTATTTTCACATCTCAAGAGGAGAGAGTCATGTTCAATTAAGTTATTTAAGACTGGGCAAAAACCCTTTGAGAAATAGACAATCATTTTATTTTTTATCAAAAGGAAATATTGTTTCTGGAAAAGCAATCCAAGTTTACTCTACCTACATTTGTTTTTGAGGATTTTCAAAAGTCTTGTTTCTACAGTCACTAATCATTATCATTTATTGAGCCTTTACTAAGGACCAGGTACTTTGCTAAGTGATTTATCTGCTTGATCAAATGTGTAGCCAATAAAAATATGGCTTAGTGATAATAAATGATGTGTCCTAAACCACTTTTTACCTAAATATTTGGCACAATTTTTACCTCGATAATCTGACCCCCATAACTTGTTTTCTTAACCACTAACCATGAAAAAAGTGCTCAACAATTATCAGGGAAAAGATAGAGGAAAAAAATGAATAAAGAGAAGGAAAAGAAAAAATGAAGGAAAGACAATGGAGCTGAGGGAGTGAGAAAATGGTCTACTTGACATTAACAGAATTTTTATTAATTAAAATAAGATTTATCTCTCAATGTTTAAATATGTATGTTTTATACCTAAGCCTACAAGAAACAAATTAATGTTCCTATTTTATCTATGCTATTTTATAGAAAAATATCACTGAGACTCTAATAATAACTTTGAATAAATGGAATGACAGAGTTCATGATTGACCCCAGTGCTTCACCCTCCCTGCATCCACACCTGTACTGTGTACTCGTCTCAAGCACAGGTGACTACCCTGTCTATGTGACATTAAACTCAGTCACACATTTTGCTGTGGTTAAAGATGTGTATATGTGTGTGTGTGTGTGTGTGTGTGTGTGTGTGTGTGTGGCATGAATCACAACATCATCATGACACCAAATAAAATAATAGTAGACTTCAGAAAGATGAACATTTTAATTCTAAGTCTACCTTTGCTTACTGTATGACTTTAGCAATGTCTTTTCACCTCTCATGTTTTCTGAGACAGGCCTGTAGTGCTAAGAACTTTCCTGTCAGGACTGCTATTGCTGCCTCCCATAGATTTTATGTTGTTGTGTGCTTCTTTTCATTGGTTTCCAGGAAGTTTTTAATGTCTTCCTTGATTTCCTCGGTAACCCATTCATTGTTTAGTAACATAGCCTCCATGTGTTTAAATGTTTTTGTTTGTAATTGTTTTCTAGTTTCATGCCATTGTGATCTGAGAAGATGCTTGATATAATTCCAATCTTCTTGAACTTGTAGAGACTTAGTTTGTGTCCTAACAAGTGATCTATCTTTGAGAATGTCCATGTGCACTTGAGAAGAATGTGAATTCTGCAGTTTTGGGGTGTAATTCTCTGTAGATATCTATTAAATCCATTTGATCTAGTGCATCATTTAGAGCAGTGGTTCTCAACCTTTCTAATGCCACAACCCTTTAATACAGTTCCTCATGTTGTATGTGGGCCTATCTGCATGTGGGCGGACCCACCTGGAGACGGATAGAAGAGCGGTGTCTCGATTCCGAAAACCATTGAAAGTATGTTTTTTTCAATCATGTTAGGTGACCCCTGTGAAAGGGTTGTTCAACTCCCAAAGGGGTCATGACACACAGGTTAAGAACTGTTGATTTAGAGTCTCTGTATCCTTGTTAATTTTTTGTCTAGAGGATCTATCCAGTGATGTCAGTGGTGTGTTGAAGTCCCCTGCTACGATTGTATTGCTGGCGATTTCTCCTTTGAAGTCCTCCAGAAGTTTTGTAATATATTTTGGTGCTCCTATAGTGGGTGCATATATGTTTACCAAGGTTATAGCTTCCTGTTGGATAGATCCATTCAATATTATGTAGTGACCTTCTTTGCTTTTAGTTATGGCCTTCAATTTGAAGTCTACTTTATCAGATATGATTGCTACCCCAGCTCTTTTTTCCTTTACGTTTGCTTGGAAGACTTTTTTCCACCTTTTCACTTTCAACTTATGTGAGTCTTTTGTTGTAAGGTAGGTCTCTTGTAAACAACATATATGTGAGTCATGCTTTCTTATTTAATCAGCTACTCTGTGTCTTCTGATTGGAAGGATTAATCCATTTACATTTAAGGTTATTATTGATATGTACTTATTTAGTGCCATTTTTGTTTATTGTGAGTATATTTTTCTTCCTATTTCTTCTACTAATTACAGGAGTCCTTTTAGCATTTCTTGCAGTGCTGGTTTGGTGATAATATATTCTCAGCCTTTTTTTTTTTTTTTTTTTTTTGCGTGGAGGAGAAGCTCTTTATTTCACCTTCTGTGTTGAATGATACCCGCTGGATAGATTAGTCTTGGATTCAGATCCTTCTTTTTCATTACCTGGATTGCTTCATGCCATTCCCGTCTGGCCTAAAGCATTTCTGTTTAGAAGTCAGCTGATAGCCTCATGGGATTTCCTGTTGCTTATCTCTTGCTGCCTTTAGGATTCTCTCTTTGTTTTTAATTTTTAGCATTTTAATTATGTGTCTTGGTGTGGGCCTGTTTGGGTTCCTCTTACTTGGGGCTCTCTGTGCTTCTTGTATTTGTATGTGTTTTTCCTTAAATAAGTTAGGGAAGTTTTCTGTCACTGTTTCTTCAAATATAGTCTCTAACCCTTACTCATTTTCTTCTTCTTCTGGAACTTATATGATGTAGATGTTGTTACATTTCATATTGTCCCAGAATTTTCTTAGGCTGGCTTTCTGGTTTTTAATTGTTTTTTCTTTCTGGTTCTCTGATTGAGCGATTTTTTCTACTCTGTTTTCTAGTTCACTGATCCAATCCTTGGCCACCTCTACCCTGCTGGTTATTCTTTCAATGTGTTCTTGATTGCTGCAATGTCATTCTTCATTTCCAATTGGTTGATTTTCAATGCTTCTATATTTTTACTCATGCTGTTGAGCTTCCTTGTGATTATTCCTTTGAACTGTACCTCTGATATCTTGGTTAATTCTATTTAATTTATCTCTTCTCCTATAGAATTCTCTTGTTCTTTCATTTGAGATTTGTTTCTTTGTTTCACCATTTTCACTGTTTCAGCGTGTTTTAAAGCCTGCCAAATTTTTTTTGTGGGTGTGGGTGTTCTGTTGGTTTTGGTTCCCTCTACTGGGTTTGCATGAGTGTGGGAGGACCCACATTAAACACCAATGTCAACTCTTACTTTCCTGGGTAGATTTGAAAACCCAGGAAAGGTTCAGTTATCCTCTAGCTTTTTGCCTGGAGGTTATTAGGCTCAGTTATTTGATGAGCCTTGGGCTGTAGCCCTCAAATTAATGAAAAAATCCCTCAGGTGTTCAGGGTAAGAGGATTTTTATCAGGTGGGGCAGATACTTGCTGGCCTGGCCAAGTGGCGTTAAATTCCTACAGGAGGGCTGTTGCTTATCCCAAGGACTCTGGGAAGGGATTATTTAAGTAATATGGCTACTGTCCTATGAGGGAGTGATTGATTCAGCACAAAACTCCCAGTGCCCCCCAAATCCCAAGTCTCTCCACACAGTTCCAGACCAGTCTGCCCTCCCTCTGCCAGAGCCCAAGGTGAGTGGCTGTGGCTAATTTAGTGCTCTTTCCTGGCCCTTTGAGCTATAGAGCTAGTTTGGAATTTTAACCCCCAGGGAGCTGCTCACAGCTAAAACAGCTGCTGTCCATGGGCTCCCAGCCTGCCCTCTCGCACCTCTGCAGTTCCTTCCAGGCTCGATTTGCTGTCCTTCTTCTGTCCCTGGTTATATGGGTCCTCTCCAGCTGCTTTTCTGTTGGTTTCTCCTGATGATTTGTCTTTATTTTTGTTGTAATTCCAGTTTGGTCCTGGGAGATGGTTTTTGTAGCTTCCATTCACAGTGAGACCATTTTGGAATCCACCTTTTCACCTTTCAAATCTTCAATTTTGTCACGAAAAATTAAGAACAAAAGTAGATAATTATACAGGGTGGGACAAAAGTAGGTTTATAATTTCAAGTATGCAAAAGTTTATTTTCATATTATTATTTATTAATAATTGTATTTTCCACATGAACAACCATAAACTTTCTTTTGTCCCACCTTATACATGCATATATATATATATATATATATACATATATATATATGGAGAATCTACTATATATATAATACATTATGCATTTATATATCATATATGTATATTCCCTTTCATACTTTTCATATGATATAGGTCTTGGCAAAAGTAGATTCTCCCTTTATCTATTCACTGATATGTATGAAGATAATTACTATATATTTTTTAAGGCAGGTGACAAAATTCATGGAGTATGGTCCCAGTATATAGATTTTTAAAAAAATTTTATTGGACTATCTTCAGGCAGGACAAATGGTCCCTAATTGATGATCATTTTCAATAGCAGCATTTCCTAAGCAGGATTTATTGTCCTATTCTGTATGATTACATTACTTGCCTGGGAACTAAAAGAATTTGCAATAACCCCCTTGAGTTTACAGGTGCTCTTGTCAATATCTACTTTATAATAAAAACCTATCTCTTCATTTAATCACCTTTGTTCCATTTTAAAGCTACTTTTAGAATATTAATAAACAACTCCTAAAATAGTATTTGCTTCATCTAATTTTTTTCTCAAGTGCCTATTATAGCATCTTATTTCATAGTATACATACCACCTAGATTGATGTTCAAGTTCTCTCATATTCCTTTCCTGGGGAAGCTGCATAACTCTTTTCTCCACCAACCATAGTTACACAGATACGCGCACACACACACACATACACACACACACACCACCACACACCACACACCAATCTTATTCTCATTTTAATATCATATTTTCTCTAGTGAAATTTGTCCTTTATTTATTTTTAAGTTTTTGTTAATCCTCACCTGAAGATATTTTTTCATTGATTTCTTTAAATAGAGTGGAAGGGAGGGAGAGAGAGAGAGACATCAATGTGAAAGAGACCCATCATTTGGATGCCTCTCACATGACCCTGACAGGGATCAAACCTGCAACCCAGGTGTGTACCCTTGACCATGATTTAAACCCACAACACTTCGGTCCCTAGGCCAGTACTCTAACCCAGCCAGGGCCATCCTCTTCTATAATGTCTAGCCTCACTTCATCTCAGAAGTCTTTCATTATGGTCTATCCACTTCTTTGTCTACTCTCACCATCAATCTATTTATTGTGAAAATGTCATATTTTAAGATCACCTAACTTCTGTAACAAATAGTCCCAATATGGTATAATGGATCAAATTCAGTATGAGTTTATATTTTGCTCATGTAATTATACTGAATAAATGCCCACGTTTGTAAATTAGTCCTTATCCACAGATTCAATTAGGTCTCCATGCTAATGGGTAGTCTAAGATGTTCATCTTGGGACTTATAATTGACCTTGGTGACCATCTGCATCCTGACCAATAAGATGGAAAAAGAGTATCAATAAGACACTTTTACCTCTAAACTTCTTGTCCCAGAATAAACACACATTCACTCCTGCTCATATTGAATTCAAATAACTATTTTCTATTAAATATAGTTCCCTGTCTGTGTAGCTGTTCACTAATGACAACTCTATTCAATGGACAAGGGAATGTTAATTTTGGGGACAGCTTTCCTCAATGCATATAATTTACTTCTCTTTGGTCAACACTTTCCAATCAACTGTTTGTCCCCTCATTTTCCAACACTATGCATTTCGTATGTTCAAAGTATTTGTAAGCTATAAAGTAGCAAATATAATATCTTAATTTTCTCTTATAAATACACCCATATCATCTAGAGAACTCAGCACAATAATGGACACATTCTATTAATAATATGTGATAAATTATTGAAGAAAATATCTAGCATAATGTATGGAAGACAGTAAGAGCTTAATAAATATGTGTTCCTTCTATGATGAGATATATTCCTCATTTAATCATTAATTCATCTGCTTTGTTTGTTTTTTTACATTTTAATTCAGTCAGACCTTGTGTTTAGATTTGGGGATTTAAATATGAGTAAAACACAGTTCCTGCCCTTAAAAGGCTTGTTTTTACTTAGTCCACAAAAACTTGAAATATGTGCTCCTGAAGGAAGCCTAATCATTCCCAGATTTGTTGAATCCTTCCAACCTTTCACTAAAATATATAGTACCATCACTGATACTCATATTCTGAAAACTATAGTTGAGTTCTAATTCAATTCAGACCTAAGTTTGAACAAAAAAATTCTAAATGCATACACATTTAAGGGTAATATATACATAAGTCAAGTCTTTCAACTTTAGACTTTTTTCAATTCTATTAACTGACTTGTATGCTTATCTATACATGTGCTCATTATTTGTATCCCAGGCCAAAATAATCTAATCGATATGGAATATTTTTTTCAAATTTATGCATTTTAACTTTAGATGTTACGGATTTGAAGAGAAAACACCAATAGTTTTTATTTATTTATTTATTTTAACAATTGCATTCTGTCTGATATGTCATAATTTAGATGTTGAACAACTTGGCATATTGTTCAACTGAAGGATGATCCTCTAGGGTAAGAATAACATTTAAGGGACTGTGGGCAAAAGTATACTTCCAATCAGATGCAGGATGTTATCATTATAATTCTTTGCCCTATATACAAAACACCAAATCTGTATACACACACTCGATTTTGGTCATTAATAAGCACATGCACATTCTCCTGTAGTCATCATGGTGAGGGCATTATCTAGTGTGCGAGTAGGACTCCTATAATAAGCACCCTGTTTAGTCCCATTCTCCTGGAAAGAGATAAAAGGTTCATTGGAGACGTCAATTCCCAGAAAGTGGCTCAGTTCTGCTTCTGTGTCCAGGATTACAAGAACAGATTTGTAGACTTTAGTGGGAATCTCTTCAGCTCCCTTTCCAACTGTCCACTCTCAACTGGGAAATAATTAAACCAAACCTATGGCCTACAAGAGCAAAATGACCATGTGATGGAAGTTGCAATGTTTATTATCATCTGAGCTATAATCTTTTTTGATGCTTATGAAGTAGAATAGTTTACCAATGGTATTTTTTAGCCTGTTAATGCCAGGAGCTACTACTACTCTTGCTAGAGTACAGAGAATACAGGGTAGAAGAAAATATACCCTGATCCTGAGATAAGCCCTTAAATTTCAAAATTATTCAACATTATACCACACCTGCTATACATCAAACTGGATTAACTAATTTAATTTGGGATATGGTCAGCTTGACCATTTTAATAATATTTTAATTGTTCTGTTTTCTTCTAATCCCACTATTTTTCCCCCTCAAACATTAAACTTAACATTATAAAAGGACAATATGACCATGCTCTGTTTCTCTCAGTAGATGTATATTAAGTGTACAATAGTGATTAATGTCTTTGGTATGACTAAATGTTCTTAACCCTTGGAACAAAGCTTTGGTCTTTGCTCCTGCTACCCTCTCCTCCACCCATTCTCCTGTTTTTCTAATTGTTTTATGATCCAGCAACTCGGAGTTTCTTAGAATTTTCTGGATATATCATGTTGTCTCTGAGTCTCTGTCTTAGCACCTCTTACTTTATTCTCTATTCGTAATGCTTCTTCACTTTTCTTATCAACACTAATTCACCATTCCAATTAATTATGGGGTTATTATGAAAATTAATTAAAATGAGAAATGCCAGTGCTTAGCATATACTTTATGCTCATAGTGATATACTCAAACATATATAAATATAGCAATAATGATAAAAATATTTAGTTTACTTTAATGTGATCTTCTTAAATACTTCAAGATAATCAGTGATATCATCAAAAGCAAATAGCCATTATATAAAATTTTGGTGATTATAGACATTTCTCCAGACATTTCTCCACTCAGCTTTCCCTGAACCACTTAGTTTGTTCATGAGGACCATTATGGAATGCTTTAATCTAGTTTGGAGAATTGCTCATCTCTGTTGATATTTCATCCTTAAAGATCACATGAATGACCACTTGTTTAGCTCATCCTTGGTACTTTCCTTCATGACCTAATGGAATCTCTTCTATCCAATTTGCAGTTCCCCAGATGAATTAGTCACTGTAGCAAAAGTCTGAATCAGTTCAGTACATTTCTAGGCTACATTTTTTTATTCCCAGAAGGTTCCCTAATTATATATGTTCTATGGTCAGAGTCTTTTATCTTACTCTTCAAATTTCCTCTGTGAGTCCTTTGTTTTTTCATAGACATAAGAGAAATATTACATGCTCTCTTATTATCAGATGCCAAATACCATATTGTTTATTCATGTTCATTTTTTTCACCTTTTTCTTCAACATTCTGCATTCACACACATAAATATACATGCTTGGTATGTGTTTTCAGATTTTTCTTAACTCCAGCATCTTCTCAAACATATTAATTTTTACTGTAGTGGTTTTTATAAAGAATTATGATTTAAGAAATATAAAACCACTATTTTTTTTGAGACTTACACAAGTTATTCTCTGAACCTGCAGTGCCTGGAGCCTTCGATCTGTTGATTGTGTCTAGGGGTTAACTGCACAAAGTCGTATGTAACTATTGTCATCAAAATCCTTAAAATTTGTTTTTATATGAAAAGTAATCATTGTATTTGATATTGATTTGAAATGTATCCCTTTTGAAGTCAAATGTTCAAAAATGCACTCATAGTTTCATAAAATATAATTATGAGAGTTTACTATTTTGTCATAAATACTATAAAATTCATAATTATTCAAATAATATTTTATAAATAAATTGTACTTTTATCTTCAAGGCTTACATTAAAAACATATTTTTCTTAACACATAGGTATAAATGATATTGATACTTGATGTATTTAATTCTGAATTTTCCAGGACAATAGTCCAGAGTAGGATTATTGCTCTTTCTTGGCCATGGTCATGAGTCCAGTTAAGTCAACCAAAACCAAGAAAAAACAGAAGTAAAGAGAAAAGTGTAGACACCAGGCAGAAGCTTCCTTAGTGGAATGGTGAAGAAAGTGCTGCTGTGGAATTCATATTATTCTCTTAAAACTAATGAGTACTATATTAAAGCTCGGAAATAAGGTGGTATGGTGAAGAAAGAACATTCTGCCTAGAAAAAAATCATGCAAAATATTCAAACATTATATAAACAACGAAAGGGAGATGAATTACCTATTGCTTTAAAATATCAACTGACATTATAAGAAGCAAGTTGTATAAGAAATAGCCATTTTTAATCAGTGGAAAGTAATCTTGCAATCTGCTAAAGTGATAAGCAGGAAAAGAAAATGTTGTAGTATTCTGTCATCAAAGTCAATAAAACAATTAAATGCAGTGCCATGACTCATAGCCTAGGAATGAATGTATCATAGAAATAGCCTTTTTTTTTTTTCATGTAAAATGTTACCTTCCTCCCCTGTTGCAAAAATTAGCTAAATATAGATGCATATCTTCATCATGCCTAAAGTGAGTGCCACAACCTTAAGGGAGAAGGTAATAATGTGATTGAGGCTTGCTACATAAAGTGGAAAAACTTAATCACTTATGATACCTAGCCACATTGACTCCGATCTCCTAACATAATCTGAGGTCTGAGGTATTTAAGTGTGTGAGAAAGAGAGAGAGAGAGAGAGGGGGACTTTGGTGGCAATGAGCTTTATATTACGCATGCACATGCACACACACAATCTGCATACTCTATTTGGTTTTGTTTTTGTTCTTTACAAATTTGGTGTCAGTGGATAAATACTTTAATGCCTAGAAGCACTAGTTTCTTTTCTTGTTTGTTTGTTTTTGTTTTTTAATAGAGTAAAAGGAAGGGGGGGGTGAGAGAGAGAGAAACATCGATGTGAGAGAGACACACCGAGTGGTTGCCACCCACACGACCCCAACCCCAGGCACAAACTTCAGCCGAAGTACATGCCCTTAGCGGGAACTGAACCTGGGACTCTCTGGTCCTCAGGCTGATGCTCTAACCGCTGAGCCAAACTGGTCAGGGCAGAAGCACTGGTGTTTTTTAACAGACACATACACTACCAAATTAAAACTTGAACAGCATATTTTCTAAAGAACCGGTTACTGAACAACATAATCTACTACCTTCCAGAGACTCTGTGGGAGTGAAAACCAAAAGCAAAGCAACCATCTTAGCAAAAGACAGGATGAACTTGAAGTCATCTTGTGTCCACCCATTCTGTTCTGCTTGGTTGAGCACAGACCATACTTTTGTAAAACATTGACTCAAATTTATAATCTTTGTACTCACTGTAATTTTAAGGATATCAATAATATTAAAATAAAAAACAAAAGTGTCGAGATTTACTCAATAACAGTGTTATAATGTTTCTTTTAGATGAACAATTAATGAAAATGTTTTTTAAAACATATATATATACATATATATATATATATATATATATATATATATATATATATATTTTATCCTCACCTGAGGACATTTTTTCATTTTGTGTTCAGATAGAGTGGGAGGGAGAGAGAGAGAAACATCAATGTTCAAGGGACACATCAAGTGGTTGCCACCCACACAACACAACCAGGGCCGGGGACAAAGTGCAACCGAGGTACATGCCCCTAGCGGGAACCGAACCCGGATCTCTCCAGACTGCAGGCTGACACTCTAACTGCTGAACCAAACCAGCCAGGGCAACAAATATATTTTTATTAGAACAACAAACTGCATAATATTTCTAATTAGAAAGGATTTACCGAATTTGAAGGTTAATTATCTTAAATAAAATCAGTTTGAAAATGCGTAATTAGTTAAGACAATGCTTTGATGTGCTCATTTTAATAGCACAAAAGGGAGGTGGAAAGAGATAAACCAAAGAATTTATATACATATATGCATAACCAATGGACACAGACAACAGTGCTGTGAAGGCAGGGGTTGTTGGGAGCAGGGAAGAGGGTGTCAATAGGGGAAAAAAGGAGGGACAGCTGTAATACTTTCAATAATAACGATTTATTAACAAAAAATGCTCTGGTACATTTACACAATGGAATACTACTTGGCAGTAAAAAAAAGAAAAAGAAGAAAATCTTGCCCTTTGTGACAGCATGGATGGACCTGGAGAGCATTATGCTAAGTGAAATAAATCAGTCAGAGAAAGACAAATACCATATGATTTCACTCATATGTGGGATCTAATAAACAAAATGGGCTAACAAGTAAAATAGCAAAATAGTGACAGCTCATAGAGAGCAGGCTGACAGCAGGGGTGGGGCTGGTAATGGTGGTGGAAGAGGGATTGAGCAAAAAAGAAAAAAGAGGGAAAAAACTCATGAAAATTAACAATAGTTTGGTATTTGCTGGGGTGGGGGAGCAGGGATGTGGAGGGAGACAGAGTAGAGTATGGAGGTATAAATGCTGATTGATGGAGACTTGAGACTCAAGGTGGTGAGCACACAATACGGTGTGCAAAGAAGTGTTGTGGAATTGTGCACCTGACACCTGTATAATTTTGTTAACCATTGTCACCCCAATAAATCACAAAAAAGGGGAAAATTGGTAATTCTCCAAAAGCTTTTTATAAAATAAAAAAGAAAGAAAATGATCTTACTTTATAGGGAAAAACATACCTGTCTTGTTCATATATTGACAATGCTAATACACTGAAGTGTGGTTAAAATAAGTAAATAAATAAATAGTACAAAAATGTAAGTTTTTTATGTTGTTAAAAGCATGTTAAATTTGAACTTATTTATCAACAAGGAAAATATATGTAAGATGTCCAATTTTTACTAGAAATGACATGTCTACATCCATGGTCAACGCTTAGCCCTGTTTATCTATAAGAACATGGAATAGGAACATCAGCTCTGGGTGACAGATAATTTCCTCTAGCCTCCTTCTGCCCTGCAGCTATTAATGCATGCTTATCTTCAAGTATTACTGGAAAAATAATTAGGCATAAACATGAAAAGAACAAAAAACAAGCTATCAATTTTAGGCTACTTAAAACAAAATAGTTGGAAATGCACTCTTGCTATTGAAGGAAAAATATAATAATGGTGGTCTAATCATTTTGTACAAAAAACAAACAAACAAACAAAAAAACCAGGCTATCACACACACCAAAATGTGTTATAAAGTACAGATGTTTCCTTAGATTAGAAAAATAAAGTTTGCTTTTAGCATATGGAAGCATAACATATGGAATTCATTTTCATCACTTCGATGCTTTAAAAAAATATTTCTTGAACAAATACTTTTGGAGTTTGATACAGAGATGTAAAAATCTCTAATGCATGTTTTTATTATTTAATATTAGAAGAGTTCAAGGCAATAATTAGGAACTTAATATTGACTGGTATAGTTAGAAAATAAATAATGCAAAGTATAAAATTTCCACATATTTATATGGATATATGTCTTTTAACTATTATTTTATTTTCCATGTAAATTCTCGTGTGTATATAAATTAACTCTCACATTTAGTTGATACATTCTTTACCTTGGCTATTTTTGTTCCATTCCCATAACTTGGAAATCTCTTCCCCCAAAACACTCATAGCCTACGATGAGTGTTCTCTCATTTTCATGACAACCACTTTTTTTACTTTTATTTTGTAATTGAAATAATTGTTTTCCCTCAAATACATAGTAGAAAAAAATGTATTAACCAAAACCTAAGATACAAATAAAAAAGGGTTAATGTGCTATTTGCTTTTTTCTTATTTTTCTAATTTTTGTTATGTTATCGGGAACAGCATAAATACATATCTGTTGTTTCATTCATTAAACTCATTTTTAAGTATTTCCGAATTAGCATATTTAATTAAAACCTTTCCATTCCACCAAATTTTATTTTTTAATGCTTACATTCTCTTCTACTGGTTACTTTTTCCTTGCTGTCCTCCCACTCAAGCCTCTGTTAAGTCCTCTCTCTCATGTTGAATGAAAAGTTTTTCTAGCTTTTCACATAATGAAATGAGATTCAAAATATGTTTTAGAAGGTATTCTATATTCCAAGTTGCATGAACAACAACAACAAAAAAAACTATCTCTATGTTTCTTTCTTTTTCAAAATGTCTTCTGTGTAATAAAAGTGTGTTAAATACTTAGAGCTGGTTTATTGGGTCAAAATGTTTCAACTTCCTTTGCATAAAAGTTACCCGGGTAGCTTGTTAAAAATGCAGATTTGTAGATCTATTCCCTGAGGATTCTGGTTCAATAGAACCAGAGAGAGAACAAGAGAATCTGTACTTTTAAAGACTACATATGTGATTATAATGGATCTTACTTGAAACACACTATGAGAAACACTGAGATAAAAGGATGGACCTTCAAGTTTATAATTTTATTTCAGTAGTATTGTTTACACTCAAGTTCCCCAAAGAATTTTTCTCTTTTCCTGGTTTTTCTTCTTGTGTACATCCTGCATCAGTGGTATTATTGAATCATAAGACAATGATCTCAAAAAGTAAGTCAGTAGATAATTTATTTTCTACCCATGTAGATGATATGGAGAATGTTTATAACATAATCCCTCTTTCTAATTGCATAGTGACTTTTTACAGATGCAGTCTGGTGCTAAGAAAATTGCGCTAAATTTTATGTCTCAGCCTTTAATTTCCAGATATTTAAATTTTAGTAATGTATTTGTTTTTATCAGTTATTCCCAGTTAGGAGTTATTACCCTTATTTATAAAAATAAATGCACTTTCAAATACTTAAGATCAGAAATACAGTATTCATATCAGGGAAGGTCCAGTGTCCTGTCAGCTTTTGCTCTGTTTCCTTGGACACTCAGCTTCCCCTTTGGGTTTTCTTCCCTGGAATATTGTGACCATAAGCTTCTACATCCCACGGATTTACATCTTCTTTCAAGGAATTGGCTAAGCACAGATTTTATACAAGGTGAAATATAAAGCAAATAAATAGCACAAATAAGCCAGATTATATTTCTGATGCAAACAAGTTTAGAATATCGATCTCTCTCATAGATTGGAATCTAAGACAGGTCACCCTTCGGTAGTCCTAGTTTATACAAGTATTATTATTAATGGTTTTCCTTTCAATCTCAAGTGTCCTTGTTAGGATGGTCAACTATATGGTTTTTTTTACCTACATATGGCTTTGGACCTACCTCCTATTTTTTTTTTTTATCTCCAGTAGACTCTCAATTTATATGTCCCAGGAGGCCCCTATGTAGAAGAAACTATTTTATTTCCATGATTCATGAACTATAGAGCCTTATATAGTTATGGTCCCTTTGAAATCAAGATGCAGAGAACAGTTTAGACTGCCAATTCTAACATCTTGCCTACTCAGTTCTAGTTTCTCATATAATGAACAAGATTTTGGTGATTGACATTAGGAAGCGACTTACTTTTAGTTAGTAGAAAATAACAATAAAATAATATCTATATAATATAAGGTTCAAAGGGCTAAAGAATAAAGGCCAATGGAAGGAGGAAAAGAAGAGGAGATTTGAGAGTCAAGAACCAGATCATATAGGCTCTTTATATCTAGTAAGGAGTTGTGTTTTATTGTGATAGGAATCCATTACAGGACTTTGGGAAATAATATCTCATTTACATTTTAAATTATTACTCATTAGAAGTAGACTGTAGAAGATGAGAAGAGTACTAGAAGCCAACTGCATTAAATTAAACTATAGTGTATGGTGGCTTAAACAAGTGCGGTAAAAAATGGAACTAAGGAGTAGTAATAGGTATACCATCCCTTTGAAGAGTTATCAGGGCTTATGGAGGAGTGCATATAGGAAAAGCATGGAAAGAGGAGATCAATAAGTATCCCTATGAGACAATAGGTTTTCAATAAGAAAAAAATAAGATGGCCCTGGCCAGTTTGGCTCAGCGGTTAGAGTGTCGGCCTGCGGTCCAGAGAGAACCGGGTTCGGTTCCCGCTAAGGGCATGTACTTCTGTTGCAGTTTGTCCCCGGCCCTGGTTGGTCGTGCGGGTGGCAGCCACTCGATGTGTCCCTTCACGTCGATGTTTCTCTCTCTCCCTCCCATTCTATCTGTACAATAAATGGAAAAATATCCTCGGGTGAGGATTAAAAAAAATAATAATAATAAGATGATCTGTTTTGGTCTTACTAGTTTTAATATACCTATTAGAGATCATGTAGAGAGAATATCAAAAACATAGTTAAATACATACATTGTGTATTCCTGAGATAGGTGAAGACTAAAGATAAAGATTTAGGTGTCACGGGCATTTCTTGAATTTCTTCTAGGTTTGGCCCTATCACTCAGTCATCAAACATTGTGCAGAGAGGGTCCATAGCTCTGAAATATATTTTCCTGTTCAGTTTTGTTAAATACAACTATCTTGTGGTCCACTATACTGAGGTTTTCAGTTTTTTAATAAATAAAGAAAAAAGAAATACATTGTCAAATAATAAATATGTGCATGTTAATTACTTTAAGTAAATGATCTTTCAACTCAACTCCCTTCTATTAGACTCGCTGGCTCATCAGACATTCTCTGCTCCCCTTTGTATACACAGACTCATGGTCCTGGTGTTCCTCATGTTCACATGTTGGCTAATCTCCTGTTTGCCTGGGGAACCTGAAACTTAATGCTTACTAAAAATTGGTTATATACTTTATATTTTTAAAACAATTTTACTGGATATCTAATTACATAATTTAATTGAATGTTAATAGATTGATGTTACATAAATATGAAATCAGAGTTCGATGTTTGAAACAAGTTGAATGGTTTGAAATAATTTCACAAATGTTAGTAACTCAAAAATTACTGTCAAAGTAGATGTGGATAAAAAGACCAATAAAAGACTGAAAATATCATAAGGTACTAAAATTGCTTTTTATGTTTCTAAATTCTGGTTCCACTTTAAAGAAACTGGTAGTAGTTTCTGCTACTCATAGTTAATACATCATTGGTAGTTTATGCAAGAATGACAGCTCAGAAAATAGAATGAATGGAATTACAGTGAAAGAAATGACTGGCCTTATATCAAAAGATTGACAAATCAATGCATATATGCATGCTTTAAATTAAAATACAATAACATATATATGTATCATTTTTATGTTTTGCCGCTCTAATTGACCTTTTTAAAACAGATTAGCTACTACTTTAATAACATCAGGTTATGATAGAGTTTATCTTAAATTTCAAGAACTGTTTGGATGGGTCTAAGAAAAATATTATTTCTAACACAAGCAAAATGTTGTAAAAAAAAAAAAGGATAAAATGGCTGAAAACACCTTTTTTGCTCAGCAGTTTTCAATCAATTTATTTACAAAATAAAATTATTTACTCAGGAATTTGATCTAATTGGAAGTCCTTTCAATCATTCAACAGATACTTATTGAGGCACTATCATGTATCAGGCACTGTTCTATGTAATAAGAATACAGCTGTAAATAAGACCGACAGAAATCACTGTCTGCTCTCATGTAACTTAGATCTCATAGGAGAGACTGTATAAAAACTAAAAATAAATTACAGGTATAATATGTACATATACTCTATTATATATTCGTTTTATATTACACATTGAAGCTCATATATATGTAATGCAAATGCTGATAAGTAAATGCTAAGGAAAGACAAAAGAGGGAAGGGCCATGTTGAGGTCCACTGCTAGAGTAGAGAGAGTGATATTGAACAATGGTGCCCATAAAGGTCTTGCTGATAAGGTGATGTATAAATAAATAATAAATGAAGTGGAGAAGTAAACCATGTTTATATCTTGGGGGGAAATATTCTAAGCAAGGGCATGGAAATTCCCCAAAACCTGAGGCAGGTGATCAACAGTCCTATTCAACAAGGCAGGGGGCTAGACTGCTGGGACATCAGCTCTCAGAGGTACCTGGATGACTAGATGATGTGGCATCCAGGAGGCCCTTGTAAGGATATCACACACTGGGAGGACTCTGATGACAGGAATGATGTGCCTTTTTAAAATTGTGTTTTAACAGGATTGTTCTGACAGCGGAGTGGACAATAGACACAATGGGCATGGGCATGGAATCCTGAGCAGTAAGTAGGCAATGATCCAAATCCAAGTAAGAGACGATGGTGTTTTGGAGCAGAATGGTAGCCATGGTTTGAAGTCATTTGTCGATGGATATATTGTGGAGGTAGACCCTGGCTATCATTCATGTATGGAGCGGGGAGTTAGAGAAAATGTGTTTATCATGCTTCTTAAGATTTGTGGTTAGAACATTTGGAAGAATGCTGTTGTTTATCTACCTGAGATGAGGTAAACAAGAGAGGGACAAGGATAAGAGGAAGACCAGAAGTTCATTTTTGAGCTATTCAGTTGAGATGTCTAGTAAACAGTCAGCTATATAAATCCGGAGTTCAGGGAGTGATTGGGTCTGGAAATAAAAACAGTGCATTACGCACTGTTTAAAGCAGCAATACTGTAAGATTTACCAGAGAATAAATGTGGGTAGAAATAAAGAAGAGAACTAAGAGGTGAACCCTGGGGCGCAAAATGTAGAGACCAAGGAGATGAGGAAAAAATAGCACAGGGAAAGAACATCCAGATGGCCAGAGTAGTTAAAAACGAAAAGCTGAGTAAGAAAGTGTTTCAAGGAAGAATAAGGGATCTGCTAGGTCAAGTACTGGTAATTGGTGGAGGACTGAGTAGTGTGATGTCACTGGAGATCTTATTAATAACAAGTGGGTTAATGGGGATGAAAATCTGATTGGAGTATGTTCAAGAAAATGGGAGAAGAGGCTTCAGAATTAGGGGTTACTGATATTTTCAAGGGGGTTTTCTATAAAAAGAAGACAGAAGAAGGTAACAATTAAGATGGTCTAGAGCAGGTTGCTCAGGATAGGAGCAATAACAGAATATAACAATAGAGGGAAATATCAAGAGGAAATATGATAGAAAGTGATATAAGAACTGCTTAGATATTTGGAGGTGCAATAAGTGGAGGTATGAGTGATGGGCCTACAGTTTTGCTGCTTGTGCAGTCTCATAGATAAGGACATAAGATTTCATCAAATTTGCTACTGGCATTTACAGTTTCATATTTTAAAGATACTAGAAATAATAACCTCCAGCCAAACAAAGAAGTTATGTTTGAGGTTTTGAACTATATTTATATCAACTCTAAGCTTAGTTTAAATTTGTGAATAAGTATGTTTTATGATGTTTTAGAACCATATTTGCAATTCTCCTCTCTGTCCACACACCGTGAATCTCTCCCACATGCAGAGTTTCCATTGACTTCAAAGAACACATTTCACATGAAGCGACAGGACTAAGAACTGAACCTAACAAAAATGCAGAGACTGCAAATGTATTGGGAGAGGTGGTGAACCAGGCATTCGGTGGATATATGCAAATGTAGGGAAGGGTATGTTCTGGAAATGCATCTTTTCATAAATAAGTTAAAATTGTTATTGCAAATTTTATAAAACTGCATTCAGGCACAATTTATCTTTACAATAAACCAATGCAACTGGGTCTTTTTTTTTATATAAAGCGAAAACAGAATCATACTTACTCCTTACTTGTTGAAATATATCAAGATTGTGAGGCATTTAATTTTTTTATGAAAAATTATTTTGCCAGATTTCTGTATATATGCATAATCAGACATCTTTTAAATATTTTGAAACCTGAGCCAGTTTGGTTAAAAGATTTTCACTCTTGGGCCTGGTACATGTTCTTTCAATAAATACATATTTAATTATTCCATCAATACAGAACACAGGCAATTTACCAGTGACTACAGGAACAGGTAAACATGACAAGTAGTGGGACAGAAAGATAATTATGAAGAGAAAAGAGTTTGCGGTACTGAAACAAGTGCAATATATCAATGTAAATGTTTATGTATGGAAAGCAAATTGCATGTATGTGTGGGGATTAAAAAAAGTAAAAGATAATAGTTCATAATTACAAATAATGACAACGTTTTCCAACAAGATGAAGCAAAATTATAATAATTGGATTGTTTTTAGTTCTTCACATTAGATTATTAACAATATAATCACAAATTTGGGATTATTTCACAATAAAACAATCTTTTTTATCATTCATTTTGTAGCTTACATTATAATTTTAACCCATATCTAATTTATGTAAAAGATGCATACCACTTAGAATGCCAAATAATATTTTTTTTGAAAATACAGCTAATACACACACACACACACATACACACACATATATAGATACATATATATAAACAAATTGATGCTCAGATTTAAAAAATTAAAATATTCATTTTCTCTGTAATTTACCCTCTCCCCTTCTCTCGCCCTTATTTTAGATCTGTACTTGACTGCCACAGTAATTTTTAAAAAATTAAATGATAGTATCATGGCTCTATAACAAAAATATATTGCTGTGCATTAAATTGCCATATTCCTCCTGAGGCCCAAACATTATTTTCACAAAGAATAATGCTATGCACAGTAACAAGAAGACATACTGTGAATAATGTCTTACATATGAAATACTTGGTACTGTTACTAAAACATTGGTTCTGTGTATGCAAATCTTAATAGTCATAAAAAGTGACAACATAATAGTTTGTGGATATAGTTAGTATATTTTTGTTATGAGCAATTTATCGATTGTTATAGTAAATTTGACTTAAGAAAAAAATCGCATGGTTATACTTTTAGGAGTTAGATAACCTCATGGATTATAATTTTACCCAGATTCAAAAATAATAAAAAGTGAACATTAGTACCTCTACAATTTCTGCTGTTCACAATTAGCTGGTGTAAGGTCTTTTTTCTGAAAACAAAATGTCTCAAAATAAGATTGTAATATATTATGAGGACATGAGGAAAATATTTCAGGTGTGGAAAAGTGTTCTGTAATATATGATTTATCTGTACATATATTATTTGTTTTTATGAATTTAACTAATGTATATTTAGTTTTAATGGTAAGGCACCATAAAAAGTAATGGATAACTCCCCACTCCTGTGCTTACCCCTTGGAGGAGATCTGGGGAACAGACTGGGGAAAGAAAAGAGATTCCATGTCTGATGCATAGCTTGTACCTTACATATGCGTATATACACACATAATATGGATCAGTTTTGATACATAGTTGAGGAGAGGTGAGAACATCAGGGACTCCTGGACCCCTAAAGTAAGGTGACCAGAGGAGGGTTAAAGCAAGTTGTGTTTACTTGTTTAATTTTAAGGTTCTTGGTATATTTTGGATAATAGTCTTTCATCAAATGTTTATTTTGCAAATATTTTCTCCCAGTCTGTGTGTGTGTGTGTGTGTTCTCTTGACACTGTCTTTTGCAGAGCAGAAGTTTTTAGTTTTAATGTTCAGCTTATAAATTCTTTCTTTCATGGATCGTGCCTTTGGTATTGAATCTAAAATTTTATCACCATACCCAAGGTCATCTAGGTTTTCCTGTGTTATTTTGTAGAGTTGTTATAATTCTGCATTTTGCATTTAAGTTTGTGATCCATTTTTAGTTGTTTGTGAAGGGTATAAGTTCTGTGTCTAAATGCAGTTATTTTGCATGTGGATGTCCAGTTGTTCTGGCACAAGTTGTTTAAAAGACCATCTTTGTTCCATTGTATTGCCTTTTCTCCTGTGGTAGAGATCAGTTCAATATATTTATGTGGGTCTCTTTCTGGAGTCTCTGTTTGGTTTCATTGGTCTGTTCATCCCTCTTCAGGACCACACCCCATTATATTGATTATTGTAGCTTTATAATAAGTCTCAAAATTGGGTAGTGTCAGTCTTCCAACTTTGTTCCCATTCTTTAGTATTGTGTTGACTATTCTGGATATTTTCCCTCTCCATAAACACACACACAGACACACACACACGCGCACACACACACACACACACACACACACACCCCTTTGAAACCAGTTCGTCAATATACACAAAATAACTTTCTGGGATTTTTATAAGGATTTCCTTGAATCTATAGATCAATTTGGGAAAAACTGACATCTTGACAATGGGTTTTCCTATCCAAAAAATGGAATTTCTCTCCATTTACTCAGTTCATTGCTTTCCTTCATCAAAGTATTGTGGTTCTCTTCATATAGCTTTCACACACATTTTGTTAGATTTATACTTGAGCATTTCTTTTTTTAGGCATGCATGTGAATTGTATTGTAGATTTATTTTAAATTCTAATATTTTATATCTGGCGTATAGAAGAGTAATTAAGTTTTGTATGTTACCTTTTAGCTTACATCCTTGTTTTATTTACTTATTAGTTATAAGGTTTTTGTTTAGGAAAATTGTTTTGGATTTTCTCCAGATAACTGTGTCATCTGCAAAAAAAAAAAAAAAAGTTTGATTTATACCTTCTCAATATGTGTTCTTTTATTTTCTTTCCTCTATTTCTAGTTTTTATCATAAATGGTTGTTGGATTTAGTCAAATGCTTTTCTTATATCTGTTAATATGATACATTACATTAATTAATTTTCTAATGTTTAACCAGGTTGCATATGTGAAATAAATCCCATTTAGTCATAGCATATAATTATTTTTATACATTGTTGGAGTGGACTTGCAAATAGTTTGTTGAGGATTTTTGCATCTATATTCATGAGAGATATTAATCTGTAATTTCTTTTTCTGTGTTGTCTTTGTCTTGTTTTGGTAAAGAGTAATACTGGTCTATTAGAATGAGAAAGAAAGTGTTCTCTTTTATTCTATCTTCTGGAAAAGATTTTAGAAAAATGGTATAATTTTTCCACAAATATTTTATATAATTTATCAGGGCCTGATATTTCTATTTTTAAAATTTATGAATGATTGATCGAATTTCTTTAATAGATATAGGCCTATTCAGATTTTCTATTTCTTCTTGTGTGAATTTTTGCATAATGTATCTTGGTGCCTTTCACTAATTATAAAATTAGTGGGCACAGAGATGTTCATAGTATTCCTTTAATGTCCATGGTATCTGTAATGATGTCCCCTCCTTCATACAGGATACTAGTAATTTGTCTTCTCCTTTTTTTGGTAACCCTTGCTAGAGGCTTATTGATTTTATTGGTCTTTTCAAAGAACAGTTTTAGGTTTCATTGACTTATTTCTTTTTATTTCTTATGTTTAATTTCATTGATTTCTGCTTTAATTTTATTATTTATTTTCCTCTGCTGACTTTGAATTTACTTTGTTCTTCTTTTCTCTAGTTCCCTAAAGCAGAAATGTAAATTATTGGTTTAAGATATTTTTTATTTTTCAATATATGTATTCAATATTATAAATGTTCCTCTAAGCACTGCTTTTGCTGCATCCTGCACATTTTGATATTATCATTTCATTTTTATTTAGTTAAAAATGTTTTTTAAATTTGAGAATTTTTTCTTTGACTTAGGTGTTATTTAGAAGTGTGTTGTTTATTCTTCACATATTTTGGGATTTTCTAGTTATCTTTCTGTGATTAATATATTCCACTGTGATTGGAGAGCAGATATTTCTATCCTTTTAACTTGTTAAAGTGTGTTTTATGGCCCAGAATGTAGTCTGCCTTAGTAAATGTGCTCTGCAATATTGAGAACAATGTGTATTCTGCTGTTGTTGAATTAAATAGTTTATTGATATCAATAATATCTATTTCATTGATGATGTTTTTTAGCTCAACTCTTTCCTTAATGATATTCTGCCTGCTTGAATTTGTCCATTTCTGATAGAAGGGTATAAAAGTCTCCAACTTTGATAGTGGATTTATCTATTTTTCTTTGTAAATAATTTTTACCTCATGTTTTGACACATTATAAATTGTTATGTTTTTCTTGGAGAATTGATCCCTTTATTATTATTTAATGTCCTTATGTATTACTTATAACTTCCCTTGCTTTGAATCTGTACTATCTGAAATTAATTTAGTGACTTCTGCTTTTCTTTGATTACTATTAACATTGTAAATTTGTCTTTGTAAATTTGCATTACTTTTAATCTATGTGACTTTATGTTTAAAGTAGACTTTTTTATAGACTATATATATATATATATATATAATAGACTATATATATACATGTATAATAGAATATATATAAAATAGAATATACATGTGGTTATAGAGTTTGATCCACTTTGACAATGTCTATCAATTGGTATATTTAGACAATTGATTATTGATACAATTGGGTTAATATTACTGTATTCATCATTGTTGTCTATTTATTGCCTTTGTTCATTCCCTTATGTTTTTGTCTCCCTGTAATTTATAGTACTCAGAGTTGTCCACACTGAGCCTTCAGTTCTTTGTTAACTATAGTTCAGTTTTCCTTACCCTGGAATTTGTTGGCAAATGGTCATCTTGTGAGTTTCTTTTCTCTTAAGATGCAATGATTTACATTCACCAAGTTCCTTACGTGCAGAACCAGAAACCCCATTGAAAAATCTTGAGAAAAGACATACTCTTTTATTATGTTCTAAAAGATTATCTTACTGCTCTTTGGGGAATATATAGTTGGTCACCAAGAATGGAGGCAGAAAAACCAGCAAGAGGACTACTGTCTTCCCAAGGGAGAGATAATGTAGCTTTGACAAGAATGGACTAGTAGCAGTGTTAAGAACTGGTTGCATTTTGGATCCATTTTGGAAGTGGAGCTATTAGGATTCACAACTGATATGTACCAGGAGAGAAAAAAATAAAACAAAACAAAACAGGTTTTTAAGCCAATGATGTGGAGAAGAAATAATTTTGTTTTAGACATGCTGAATTAAATTTTTTTTTTAAATCCTAACCTCTGGATATTTTTTCATTTATCTTCAGATAGAGTGGGAGGGAGAGAGAGAGGAAACATCAGTGTGAGAGAAACACATCAATTGTTTGCCTCACACATGACTCTGGCCATGGCTGGGGACCAAACTGCAACCAAGGTACGTGCCCTTGACCAGAATTGAACCCGTGACTCTTTGGTCCATGGGCCTACACTCTAACCACTGAGCCAAACCATCCAGGGCTTGAGATTCTTGTTCAACATCCAAGTAGAAATATGTTTGACTACCTAATTGGATATATTAGGCCAAAGCTCAGGTGAGAAGTAGGGGAAAATATGAAATTACCATATGAAATTGGATAAGGCATAGCTGGATATAGAATAAATAAAATTCAAGTAAATGCAATATCCTGAAAGTCACGTAAGTAAGGGTTTTGCAAAAGAAGATGCAATCAATTATGTCAATTGCGTCTGCACAATGGAGTAAGATGAATGCTGAGACTAAAATTTTGGATTGGGCAAGATGGAGGCTGTTGTTGGCAACAAGGACAAGAGTGGTTTCAGTGGTTGAAAAGAGAGTGGGAGGTTAAAAAAAAGGAGCATTTCAGCTGAAGTGATACATTAATCCATATCAACATCCATATTGTGAGAGCGAGTTACAATTTCCTTTCTCTCCACAGACATTCTTTACTTTGTGGTATCAAAACCACATGGTTGTCTTAGAGATAATTATTCCCTTGCCTTTATGTTCTCCTCTGCACATTCTTAGAGCATGTTGTTTATGTACCAATGACAAAATAGATCTTTAATATTTTACTCATGTTATTTCTCCTTTTCTCTTATCTCTTCTCACCAGTCTTCCTTCTCCCTGCTTTCTTTTTCCATTGTTTTTCTCCTCCTTTCTCCTTTTTTTCATCCCTAGAAGAAAGACTTGTGTTAAGGACAGATGTATTTAACAGGATCTAAACTGTCCTCAGGACACTTTTTTTTTCTCTTACAACTATCACTTCATTATTAACTTAAACCATGATTCTAGCTGTTTTTAGGATACATTTCTTCTGGAGGGCTCTTTATTATCGATTTTGAATTGACTTCTGCTAATTGACACTTCCTTGTCAATGCCTGAATTTGTTTGACTGAACACCTGAAGTAGGCAATGAAAGTCTATGACTAAAATTGTACTCCATTGAACACAATATCTTAACATTTATTATCCTTTTGATGTTCATGGGGTCATTAGTTATGGCCCCTCTTTCATTTCTGCTACTAATAATTTGTGTTTTGTCTATTTTCTTTGTGGGATAGCCTGATCAGAGAGCTATCAATTTTATATATCTTTTAAAAGAACCAGCTTTTGTTGTTTTTTCTATTGATTTTCTGTTTTTTATTTCTTTGATTTCTGCTCTAATTATTTATTTATTTACTCTGCTTAATGCTTATATTAATCTTTTCTTTTTTCTAATTTCTTAAAGTGGAAGCTTAAGTTTTGATTTTACATCATTTTATATTTTATAATAGATATATTTTATGCTATAAATTTCTCACTAAGCATAGTTTTTCAGCATTCCACAAATTTTAATATTTTATTTTCATTTTTATTCAGTTCAAAATAATTTCTAACTTTTCTTGAGGCTTCTCCTATGACCTATGAGCTACTTAGAAGTATGTTGGATTTTGAAATATTTAAGGATTTTTTTCAGCTATCTGCTTTACTGATTTGTAGTTTAATTACACTGTGGTCTGAGAGCATACTTTATCATTATTTTTAACTCATCTTTACTGTTGAATGTATTATAGATGTTCCCCCCTTTTTCCCCAATTGACCCCCTTTTCCCCAACCCCGCCCCCTTCCTACCTTCCCCACACTATTGTCAGTGTCCATTGGTTGTGCATATGTGCATAGAAGTTTCTTGGTTTATTTCATCCCACCCTTCCTCCCCCCTTCCGTTTGAGGTTCATCAGTCTAACAACCAATTTGTACTTCTTAATTCCTTCATCATTTTCACCCATCCCCCCAGCCTCCACCCATCTGGCAAACAACAAAAGTTCTCTGTATCTATGAGTCTGTTTCTGTTCTGCCTGCTCATTTTGTTTGTAGATTCAATTTTTGATAGATATGCATTAATTGCCAATTTTCTTGTTCATATTTTTGTTCTTCTTCTCCTTCAAGAAGATCCTTCAACATTTCATATAATACTGGTTTGGTGGTGATGAACTCCTTTAGCTTTTTCTTGTCTGGGAAACTCTTGATATGTCCATCAATTCCAAATGATAGCTTTGCAGGATAGAGTAATCTTGGTTGTAGGTTGAGAGCATACTTTATACTTGAATACTTTTAAATTTTTTCAGATATATTTCACATCTAAGATGTGGTCTATCTTGGTGATTATACCATGTGAGTTTTCTTATTACTAGATATACATTCTGATATTGCCAGATGGAATATTTTATAAAGGTCAATTAGATCAAATTAATAGCACCACCAGGTCAACTATATACTTACTTATAGTGTGTTTACTTGATCTATTATTATTAAAAGAGGTGTTGAAGTATCACAGTACATAGTGGATGTGTCTTTCCTTTTAATTTTTGCATCATGTTTTAACACTCAATTGTTAGGAGTGCTCACATTTACAATTGTCTTCTAGGAGGATTGACTCCTTTATCGTTATGTTAAAGCACTTACTTTATTCTTGACAATTTTCTCTGAAAGCTATTTTGTATATCTATCCCAACTTTCTTTTTCTTAGTGGTAGCATGACCTTTACCTCTCCCTTTACTTTTAAACTATCAATCTTTATATTGAAAGTAGATTTCCTAACATGTTGTCCCTGAGTTTTGGTTTAATTTCCATTCTTCTTATTGATTGTCTTAATCTAGTTTTATCTCAATATTTTTAAATGGGCATAGCTACATAATTCACCTTTAAAATAATTACTGATGTAGTGGGAGCACTATCTACCAACTTTTGTAACTACCAAATATTTGTAACTATTTCCTCTTGTATTGTTTTTTTGTTTCCTTTTTCCTTGCCTTTTTAAATTTTTCCCACTTTTAATTGAGCATTTTACATGATTTCTATTTACCTCTTCTATAAATACAGCAAAAAAAAAAAAAAAATGCTGGTGTTTGCCATTGAGTTTCAATATACATTTTTAAGAATTATAAGTCTACCATTTCATGTGTCATATAGGAACCTTATAACAGAGCATTCCAATTACTTCCATCTTTTATGACATTGCTATTATTCATTTAACTTAAATATATGCTTTTAGATTTATTAAGAGAAAAAATATTATTTTACTTAATTTGTTTCTTTTTCTCTGAAGAACTTATTTTCATAGTTCTTCAAGGCAAGACTGTTGCCACCTAAGTCCTCCATTTTTTGTGTGAAAAAGTCTTTATTTCTCCTTACTTTAATGGAGGATTTGACTGGACATAGAGATCTAGGCCTCTCCACCCCCCACCCCCACCCCCCAAAAAAACCATTAACTATTTCAATCCACTCTATTCCTGCTCCCATGTGTACTGATTAGATATCTGCTGTAATTATCCTTATTTCTCCACAGGTAAGATGCCTTTACTTGCCCCAGATTCTTTAAAGATGCTCTCTCTTTGTCTTGCTTTTCTGATGGTTGAACATATATGCCAACTGTAGTTATTTTATTTATCCTGATTAGTGTCCTCTCAGCTTGATTAATTTTGAAAAATTTTATGTTATATATCTTTTGGAATTGCTCCACAGTTGTTAGATGTCCTGTTCTGTCTCTTTGGTTATCCATTATTTCTTTCATGTTCACATGGCTATGAGGTTGGGTTGTGTTTACTGTGTACTATATCTATAGATTCTAGGTTTTAATGTCTTATAGCGTTATTGCTTTTGTGTCCTTTAATTTTGGCTTTGCTGGAATATGACCTCCCCCCCACCAAAAAAAAGTAACTATATTGCTGGTATCAAAAGAAAGACATAAAACTAGCATGTGCCAGAAAGAAGAAGGAACATTAAACCTAGAGGTGGGTGAATTGATGTCAAAATGATTCATGGGAACTTTGTGACCAGATATGTCTATATCTGGACTTTAAATGCCCAGGGACATTCAGAAGTAGAAACCTACATCCTATAGCAGTAGGGAAGTGAGTGAGCTCTTTCTTATATAGAGTCTGTTTCTTATAGCCCTCTAGGTTGTAATCTACACTTTTTGTACTTGAGTCCTGTTGGGGTGATGGTAAAACGTGGGGAAGGGAATGATCTATAATATTAAAATTAAATCTCAGTATTTTAGTGGCCTTGTATGTCCTGACATTGACAATCACTAACATATCTAGAATGTTAGAGCATTTCTACCTCTCTTTGCTGAGATGAAAAAGCAAGTATGGCTGAAATGGTAGCTGATTCTTTCAGCAAAGTAAGATAAGACTTTGATACAAATTTTTTTTTTTCCTTGGGGAGTTGGCTTTTCTTATGGAGAATGCTCTGGTTGTACTTCATAATAATTTGTTTTTGCACCTGGTTACAGCCATGAGTAGATATTTCTTGGATCTTAACTATAAGAAGCTAAAAGTGTTAGTATAGGTAAACCCCACAAAAGTGTAACCACTCTATTAGACTGTAGCCTACATGAATTTCTTAATCTCATGCTAATCCAAACTCTACAAATTTGTCAGTTTGCCAAAATTCAACTGTTCTTATCAGTTATGACTCCAGTGGCTTCTGTTCCTGGTATGTAGTGCTCAGCTGTGACTACTAGGATTGACATGTCTCTCTACATTTGGGTGTAGCAGTGATAATTTGGTGTTAACATTTATGCAACTTGTAGTATCTATTCTCTATAGGCTTTTACAGCACATAAGCCAGTTCTTTTTTTTTTTTTTTTACTAAAAGAAGGGATATTTTTTATTTAATTATCCCATTCCTTTTTCTCCCCAATCTCTTGTATTTGAGCAACTGGTGCAAAATTATTTGAATTAAATGGTACAGAGCAGCTGTGTTAGAAAAATAATTTGTATTCATTTATTTTATGTACACATACGTAAAGTGTTATGCAATAGCTATACATTTATAAAGCCAATCAGTAGATGTTATAAATAGACAAACTAATATACTTCAGTTCAAAACCCAAATATGCAGGTAAGGGAATTGTGTAAACTACACAAACAGATAGAAAATTTCAGCATATCATCATAAATTTTTAGTGTGACATCATTTTCTACTTAGTATCTTGTTTGCCATTTGGAATAGTGAAATATTGAGATTATTAATGCTGATTCAGTCAGAATATGACGTACGAAGTTATATGAGTTAGAATTAAAAATAGTATTATTTGGTCACATTCACTTAAGTTATTCAAAGTTGTTAGTAAAATATAAACAATCTTTTATAATATTACTTAGAAAAAGATAAAATAGACAGATAATAAAACTAATGCTAATAGTTTTTAATAGAACACATTCTCAAGTTTAATTTTCTAAGATATATTTTATTTGATATTTTACAAAATTTAACATGTTAAGTGAGATCTTTCAGTTTCAGCTATGACATGTAAAAAGTTTTGAAGTTATAACTGCCATCCTTACAATAAGACAAGATAGACTAACTGAAGAGCAATGAATTTTCTTAGACCACCAGATAAATAACATTGTACAGTAAGCTGACACCCCAAAATCTAGAGAGACATGTAAATCCTGGAAGTCACAGCTGAGCTCTATATACAAGGAGCAGAAGCCACTGGAGTCATAACTGATAAGAACACTTGAATTTTGACAAACTGACAAATTTGTAGAGTATGGATTAGCATGAAAATGAGAAGTCACGGAGGCTACAGTCTAATAAAATGGTTATGCTTTTGTGGGGTTTACCTATACTAACACTATTAACCTCTCATAGTTAAGATCCAAGAAATATCTACTCATGGCTATAGCTAGGAGCAAAAACTAATCATTATGAAGTACAACTCTAACTCTAGTATGATTTCATTTGAAGGGGTTTAAATGATTGCTTTCATAAATACTTTAGTTCCAAATGAGGTCACTTTCTTAGGTTCTGAGTTGACATGAATCCTTCAGGGCCAGTATTTAGCCTACAATTCTCACTATGCCAAGTGCACGGCATTGAAGTGAGACACTTGAACTAGGGTTTCAAACAGAGCTACCAATGAGAAACTGTGAGTCCAAGTCTTCCATGTTACTTGAATTTATGTCACCCATTATATGTTGTAACATAGACACCAACCCTAGATAGTTACATAAACTATAATCCTGGTCAAAACCCCAAGACACCTTGTCAGATATGAGGAGATTTCCACACTTCTTGAACCATGGAGAATACCAAA
Organism: Molossus molossus; assembly: GCF_014108415.1. Taxonomy (NCBI): domain Eukaryota; kingdom Metazoa; phylum Chordata; class Mammalia; order Chiroptera; family Molossidae; genus Molossus; species Molossus molossus. Next base: position 32,595,474 of record NW_023425351.1, on the reverse strand, counting down.
TAAATTGATTTTGTGATCATCACCAAAGCTTTTTGTTCAATACGAGATCAATTTAATTTGCCTTTATATATTTAATTATTAGCATTTTATGCCTAATTGTGCATAGAAGACAAAGGGTATGAGCAATGGACATGAAGCAAAATCATTTGGGTTCAAAACTCACCTTTGACAATAGCCAGGTAACTGACCTTGTGGAACCTCAGTTTTCTCACTAGCAAAATTGCGATTACCACAGATCCTCTGTTTATAACACAATTATTGTGAGGACAACATGAAACAGTGAATTTTTTGAAAGTATGTTGAAAACTGGGAGATGTTATGCAGAAATTAAGGGCTTTGGAAAATGTCCATAATGGCCACAGAATAAGTCTGTGTAGCCAAAGTTTAAAGATTAATAGAGCCAAAGAGATTGAAGTCTAAATAGAAAAATCCTAAAAGTGGCCAGAGATTTTATCAAAAGAACACAGCATTACAATCAAGTTCTTGTATCTAAATTGCATGATTTCGAAAAATGAACAAATAAGCAAAGTGTGTTCTTTATAAGTTGAGCTAACTACGTTCCACCATCATCAAGTTTTAGAGTATGCAAAAAGAACCACGTCCAACTTTACCTTTAGCTTTAAGGCTAAGTCAGCATAAGGTTTCTCTGCTGATTTTCTAGGTTGTTTCATTGACATGTCCTGTACGTCACACTTAGCAGGAGACAACATACATTTCTACTAACCTTAAGAGCCTAGGAGGAAAAGGAAGACTGCTGATGAGCACAGTTCACAGAGTTTGCTGCTCTGTACAACAAAGCCTTGTCCACTCTAACCCACACATTATAACGTCACTATTGGAACATCATTTTTCTTAGTGGCATTACAAACTCAGATTAGGAAAATTCTCATGTAAAGTGCAAGCTTGTTTTTCTGTTACTGTTATCTTGGCTGCAATAGGCTACTGAAGTCTAAAAAGTAAAAATGAAAGCTTTCTAACATTGAGAAAACACCATGATTATTTTATTTACACAATGCTGAGGCCAAGTCAACCAGAGACTGACTTTTACTAACTACCAGGGCTGTAGCTCTCAATACCTGGTTTGGACAGCCCACTGTGTGATTCCTCTTGACTAATTCCTTGTTCATTCTTTCTGTCAGAAGTAGACCCACTGGAAGTCTGTCTGGAAATAATTGCAGAGATATATATTGTTGGTTGTATCTTCCTCACATCTTATCATTGGGGTAAATGACACAATCTTTAGCATATAATCAAAAGTGTGTACTGGTGCTCACAACCCTTCTATCCAGGCCATAAATCATCAAGCAAGATTGCCTCCTCTGTTGTGTTCACATTAGTGAAATTGAGTATGCCAGACAAATTCACTTCAGGATACATCTATAATGTCAGATTGTTGGAGCACTTAACAACTCTATCAGTGATACAAGGTGAAGAGGCAAATTTCTAACAGAACACACTTGGGACCGTATTCCAAGCTCAGGTCCCTTTTGCTGTCTCCTCCTCTACACTTCTTTTCTGGTCTGTTTCCCCATTTTTCTTCCCATTGCTTTATATTTTCCCGTCTTCCAAACTCCTCCAAACAGACAGATCTGTTTTCCTTGACATTAAATCACTAATAAATTGATCTCTTGTATCTTCCTCCTCTTGCTCATGAATTTTACACTAAAGATCAATTTCACACCAGCCAGGAGGTGAGCCTGGGTGTCGGGGACACTAAAATGATCTGGAATCTCCCACTCCCTTCGTTCCGATAAGAAACTTGCTATGTGTCAGGCACTGTACTAAGACTAAAGATTAAAAGATTAGAAAGATCATTTTACCTTTGAAATGGTTTTTAATGATGAGCACATTGTTTTCAGGAGAGACCCAAGAATATATAATTCTAACCCAGTGCAAGAAGGGATTAAATGGTAGTGTTTTCTAAGAACTATGAGAAGAGAGATGATAAAATTTTAATTTTGTTCAGATACGTGAAATGCCAGGTAAGTAAAGTGAACTTTTCTTTGAACAATGTGTAGGGGATCCCATGGCTGAGAGGCTATAAATTCAGATTAAGGTTTCTTAAAGGAATAGCATTATCATATGAAGCAGAAGAAAGCAAGAGATGAAGTTTTTGTGAGAATAAAAGGGTAGGAATACTGTCATTATTGTGACTTTGAATAGTATTTCTTTTACTACACAATTAGAAAAGAGAAACAATAATTTCAAAGCAAATTTATTACTAAACATTTCTGCTTATACCTACCCTAGTTCTTTACAGCAGAGTGGATTAGAGAAATCATCCTTAATATTAGAAATTTCTGTACTGTCTTTAAAACTTTGTAATATTTTTTATCACCTGTACTATCATTTTTAAAGGTATATATATTTTTCCTCAGCCTAGTCCTGAGCAGTCCTAACTATGAAATAATTAATTTGTTGTGCTATTAAAATAAATATATTAGTATTGAAAATGTTATCGATTGCCCAGCTATAAATAATCCTGCATACCTTGTAACTTAGACAACAGTTGGGATATAGTGGTCTTTAAGTCTACAAATCCTCCACTGTCCCCAAATGTAGACCTATGGAGGCTGCCGTTTTGATCATTTCAATCTTTTATTTAAGGAATACAGATTGTTAAGAATTTATGTCTAAATATTAGTACACTACTCACCAGTTGGGTGATTTGGCACAATTACTTAGCTTCTCTCAGTCTCCATGTTCTCCTTCATAAATATGACAATGTTACCTACTTTTCAATTGTTTCTAAAGTTGGATGAAATAATGTACTTACAACCATAGGCATGCTCCTTGGCATACACAGGAAACCATGCAAGAATAAAATAATACTTACAAGAGCAACTTAAGAAGATTTGCTGTAATGACCTCTTAGTGACCATTTCCTATATCCCGAATATATATTGAGGGTCTCATTTAATCCTCTCAGTAATGTTACAAGTTATGAGGTTTAGTAGCTATAGAAACTGAGGCTCTGAGCATGTAAGTAACTTGCCAAAATTCAAGGCACAAAGTAGACAGATGCTGAGAATTGATATCTCTGGGCTCAGTGCAAACACTCTTTGTTTATATCCAAGTGTCACTGGGTGGCTACTGCTGTGTCTTCTAAGGAGATATGGGACCCACCACAGAGGGACAAGGGGACTAAAGGCAAACTTTGTGTCCTGGGCGGTATTTTTCAGGGACGTTATAGAGTAAAATTTCAAGTAGTATATCCTATCAGGAAGGAAAGAGAGGCAGAGGCAATTTGTGAAGAACTGCAAAGCCTATCAGGAAAAACGGATGTCTTTTTCCTTGCACACATTTTCAAAGCAGTCTGTAGGCATGTCAGCTTAAAGGGGATGATTAGCGTAAGAGCTTCAACATTAGGCACAACATGATGGTGAGATTAATCATGGGTATTTAATGAAATACCATCTCCTCTTTTAACCAAAAGGCTGACAACCTGGTGACAGTACAGATCTGTTCTGCAGGCCATTTAATTAAGAACTAACACTGTAGAAGCCTATTTTGGTCACCAAATACAAAGATTCTTGTTTAAATTGAGATGTTTACATAGCAGGTTTTGGAGGTCAACGATAGCTTTTCCTGTACTTGAAAATAGTCTTTAGTCATTTTTAGATTGGGTTATCATTTAAGTACCATACATTTCTCATTCTAAACTTACATGATTATTTTTATTCTTAAGTATTGTTGCATTTTGATTCATTCAAAATGTTTATCTTCAATGACCAAAAAAATAAATAAATAAATAAATAATTTTTTTTTTAGAATATACAAGCAAATGCTACTAAATAACCTCTAGTGTTTCTGTTTACATTAATCAAATCAGCCATATTTGTTCCAGTAAAAATTTAAGTAATTATCTATTCTGAATTTTCAATAAGGACATGAAGCACAGATTTTGTAAGAATAGAAGGAAGATGAGGCTAAAGAGGACTACTTTGTTTGGTATTGGGTTTCTTTCCTTTGGATTTTCTGAGATTCTTGACCCGTGCTCTCCAAAGCAACAAAAGTTTCCATCAACATTTTATGTAATTATGTCTGGTTATTTCCTCTCAAACTACAGTTTTTGGAAACATTTGAGAAAAATTGAAACCATCTATACCTAGTATCATTTTACTCCAGGAAGCAAAAGGGGAATAGGAAAGAAGGAAGAAGGAAACTCAATATTTATGATATATATGTTATAGTACGTTAAAGCTATTTTAAGATGAAATGCGATCTAATTATCTCTCATTCTCTATGGGTCAGACCTAGTCTATCAGACACTTCTGTTTGTACTGATAGTATTTTATAATCATAATTTATTTTGAATATATTATAAAATCCTTACACAGGGTGGGGCACATGTGGGTTTACAGTTGTTTGTATGGCAAATAATACAATCATTAATAAATAATAATATAAGAATAAACTCTGTGTGTTAATCACATTTTGATTCCCACCTATCTTAGTGGAAAAAACTTACTACTAATTTAGAAATAAAAAAATGTGAAAATCAAAGAAGCAGCTACAGAAATGGTCTGGCAGGGCCTCTGGTTGAGGACAGATTTCAGGCCTTGAAGCTGAACCTTGCTCTCAACATTTGGAATCCATTTTTTAAAATAGCAAATACCTGAAATTATATATTTGATTTGTCAAAGAAATGTATACACTATAAAACTTTCCTTTACAAAGAATTTTATTCTAAGCAGATAAATTAGATTTAGAATCCATAGAGACACTACCTTAATGAGCCTGAAAAAGCTTCCCTATAAACAGTAAAACAGAGAAGTTTATCTATTATTCCCATTTCAAAGGTAAAACACTGATTACCTAAGGTATCAAGAAGCAGTCGCAGAATCCCAAATTACTTGAAATGCTACTTTAGACCTTTTAAAATCCTTGTTTTACAACTTTTTAATTTCTAAGCTATTATAGTTAATGTTATGAATAAATGATAATCTATTTACCACATTTTATATGTTATTTTTCTCTAGCCCACATCATTAAATTGTAAACTTTTAGCACTAGGAACATATTTTAATTTTGAAGCATTTGTTATCAAGTCTAAATCTTCTAAAGCTGTACCCATATATCAACTCAAGTAAAAATATTCATCTTTTTTTTTAATAAGTAAGTTTTTTTACCATGTGCTCCCCCAAAATTTCAACAGGCATATGGACATTATAATAGGTTATATTTTTTTCACTGATTTGTTTGAAACTAAACACAAAACTTCTCAGTAGTAGCCTGGCTTAGCAGGCATTATAAAGAATAATATCCAATTCATATTCAGTATGTAAATGGTGAATTCAGTGATTACTACTTTCTCATTAAGAATATGTTCAATTATGGTACAGATAGAACACCATTTGGTTTAATGAGAAATTAAAATGAATGGAATTAGATTTAGACTAGAATCTCATGAGCATTAATAGAGTGATTAAAATGGATCTGGAAACTTTTATTTTTTATTTATTTCTCATCCTACAGTTTCAAAGAGATTAGTGAATTGAATTGTAGGAACACAGACCAAGCCATTGCATTTTATTATTATTGCTATACAGATTACACATTTATACATTTTTAGAGTCCATCAATATCATATTATAATTATTGCTTATGTAGTTATTTCTTAAATCACATAGGAGAGGGAAAAAAAAAAGCTGTAAAAATACATCCATACTCTTTTATATTTAACAAGCTTTCCTAATGTGTTTTCTTTTTTCTTAAAGATTTAAGTTAATATCCGGTATCTTTTAATTTCTGCATGAAGTACTCTCTTTACTATTTTTTGTAGGATAGCTATGCTAGCAGCAAATTCTGTTGGTTTTTATCTGAGAATGTATCCATTCCCCATTCAATTTCTCAGAAAATTTCGCTCCATATAGTATTCATGGTGGACAAACATTCTTTTGGCACTTCCGGCCTACATGCGTCCTGGTAAGTCAAATGGGGTGTTTAAGCCTCTTATGAATTTTTTTCCAGTTACTGTTCTTTTTAACTTCAGAATTTCTATTTGGCTGTCTTTTAAAATTTCTATCTTTGTATTGATTTTCATGATTTGGTAATATGTGGTTATTATACTTTTCTTTAATTATTTAGACATAGCTTCCATTAGTTCTTTGAACATATTTTTAACAGGTGATTCAAATTCATTGTGTAGTAAGTCCAACATCTATGCCCTCTATGGGTTAACTTTTGCTGATTGCTCACCACAACCCATAGGTTGTGCATTCCTATGTCTTTTCTTATCATGTGTGTGTGTGTGTGTGTGTATTTTATTTTTTTTTTTGGTAAAAACTGAACATTTTAGAAAATATAATGTGACAACTCCAGAAATCATATCTTCCCCCTTCTCAAGGTTTATTGTTATTGGTACTTATTTTTATTTTATTTTATTTTTAATTATATTTTATCTTTTTTTGTTAGTGACCTCCTGGACTAATTCTATACAGTTTATATTTCTTTTGTGGCTAAGGAAGTCTCTGCTCAGTTAATTGAATGGTTAGCTAATGATTGGTCAGATATTTTCTTACATTTTGAGTCAGTAAATCTCACAGCCTTTGCTGAAGTGCCCCCCATGTATATTTTGCCACAGCTGCAACAAGCAGTTTGCAACTCTGCCTTAGTGTACACATTCTGCTTGCTCAAACCTTAAGGTCAGCTGGAGATGAGAGACCTGAACCCTCTCAGTTCTTTCCTGGGTGGGCACATAACCTGCCCATGTACATGTTCCTCTGGTTCCCAATGATATGTCAGAGCTTTTAAGGCTGTCCTTGTGCATCTTTTTTCCTAGATCTTCCTTTGAAGTTTTTTTTTTTTAATTTTTTATTTATTAATTTGTTTTTGTTACAGATGTTTCTCATTTTTTCCCCATTGACACCCTCCTCCCCTTCCCCCCCACCCCATCCCCAGCTTTATTGTCTATGTTCATTGGTCATGCATACATGCATGTAAGTTCTGTGGTTTATCTCTTCCCCCACAAACCACCCCCTTCTCTGAGGCTTTTAAGTTTTTTAGGGCTCTTTTTTTTTAAACTACTGCTTTAGACATCCATGATGTTAAACAATTGCCACTGTATTATTGCATCAAATACCTTGGGGATAGGGCTTTCCCATAAAGCAAGCTCTCGGTCAGGTCAAATAATGACAATGCCTGGTGAATGGAACTTTTGCAGGGACTTGGAAGGCAGGTCAAAGTGAAAATGTTCTTGGAATTGGGTTTTGGAGGAGCTCCAAATTGCACATGTCTTCTCCTCTGACTGTAGGGCTGCACATTGTCACATGTACCACATGTGAAAGGATCCTAATTTTTAAGGCTACTATGCAGCTTGGGAGAGGGAGATGGGAGTTTGTCAAAACCCTGCTCTTCAACTGTTATCCTGAATAAACACTTCTCCAATTGTGATGTATTTTATTGATTTTCTGAGTGACTTTTGACAATTTTTGCCAGTTTTCTTATTTATTTTATGGAGAGGTGGTTTACATTTATGTTTACTTAGCCAATCTGGAAGTTTTTCCCTATATTATTTTGTTAAAGTATAAAAAAGATTTGGAAGAATTGAACTGGCCTATTATTTTTTATTGTAATTGCTTTTCATACAGTTGGATATTACTTCTTAGAATTAAACATTCTAAAAATAAATATATTTAACTTATTCCCTCAAATCCTAAACCATAGTGCCTGCCACTCATTAAAATGTATCACACAACTTAGCATTTTTGAAGCAATTTCTGCAAACTGGCATAACACGTAAGAAATTATTTTTCAAAGATATTGTATAATTAACTTCACCCACTTTATCAAAAGTATAGTTGGTAAAAATAACTCTCTAAATATATGCATGCATATATATAGTCCCCAAAATGTATGCATAATTTTGAATAATTATAAAGCCAGTGTTTATTAAAATACATTTCAGCCCAGCCAGTGTGGCTCGGTGGTTGAGCGTCAACTCATGCACCAAGAGGTCACCGGTTCAATTCCTGGTCAGGGCACATGCCCAAGTTGTGGGCCTGATCCCCAGTTGGGGGCATGCAGGAGGCAGCAAATTGATGTTCTCTTTCATTGATATTTCTCTCTCTCTCTCTCTCTCTCTTTCTTCCTCTCTCTAAAATCAATCAAGAAAAACTTTTTCTTAAATACATTTTATTTTTTAAATGTAGTAGAATCTAGAGATACCTTGTATACATTTGTTTGGACACCCTGTATGTATGGTGTCCAGTTTTTTCACTGGAGACCATAACCTATTAATCATAGTTATTTCAATTCCCTGTCTGATAATACCAAAATTTATGCCTTTTCTGACTCAGAATGCTTGCTTTGTCTTTTCAAATTGTGTTTTTTGTCTTTTAGCATGAATTATGATATTTTCATTGAAAGCTGGACATATGTATTGGGTAAAAAGAAACAGAGGTAGATGAGCCTTTAGTGTGAGGTTTTATGTTGATCTGGCTATGAGTTAGGCTGTGTTCACTATTTCTTGTACCTTGGTGTATTAGGCTAAAATTTCCTCCCATATTTTTATTTCTGACTCCCTTGTTGTTTTGAGAATTTTCTAGAGATTCCTTAGAGTCTGATGCTTGCATTTGTTTTACCTGTCATCTCCTGTTATTGTACAGGGGTCTTATTAATGTGGAGAAAGAGAAAACATTCTATAGTCCTATAATGACTCTCAGTCTCAATTTTTCCTGAAACACAGGTCTAGTTAAGGAGACCACAGTGCCTTAGATGTATTTCAATATGATCAAGGTTGCTTCCCCCACCTGACAGCACAAGGGAATTTTTTTTCTGATCTTTACAGTGGAAAGTTGGTAGGGCTCTCAGAGGAAAATTCACAAAAGTGTAGAGACCCCCAAAGACTGGGTTCTCTCAGAGTATCTACCTCACAGGTTTGTCTATGCTGAGCCCCCAGCAACTCATCGACTGCATGTTGAATTGAAAACCAGAAATCTAGAAGCTCATTTGGAACTTACACAAACACTATAATTTATAAATTAACATCCTGTTTTAGGATATGGAGCTGATACCCAGAGTGGTTAACCTGCCCAGTAAACTCCTGTAGTGCAAAGGTGGTATTGCTGAGATCATATTCCAGCTATATTGACTGCTCTTCAGTATTATGCAGTTCTACCTATCTGATCAGATCAGGAAGACTGCAAAGTGCAGTACCACATATTCTAAATGAAAATAAAAGCTTAAGGATGATGGCAAGGTCAAAGTATATATTGTTCTACACAGACCTGGGTTAAAGATCCATCTTTACTGTCGAAATTCTATATGCATGCACACAGCAGCTCAGAAGCAAAGGCAAGATCCTGCAAGAAATTTAAGATAAAATTTGCGGCATAGACCTTTATAACCAGCACATACTTTATAGGGAGAGAGAAAAGCTCATGTGTTCACAGTCCTGAACCCTCTCCACTTCTACCCAAAGGTAAAGTCGTGTATAAACCTAGACCATTTCTTGTGGCCTTAAATTCTTATTATTCCACCTGTGAAATCACCGTTTTAAAGCTAAACTGAACGTTCTTATTTTTCCAGTTTTTATGAGTATCTTTTCATATCAATTTGAATATTCTGGAAAAAAGAAAAAAGAAAATCCACCATTTCCCCCATGTATTCAAAGTAAAAGTACAAGATTTGAACTCAGATTATGTTTACTGACCTTTTAAATAAAGTATGTTGCCCTGGCAGGGTTGTTCAGTTAGTTAAAGCATTGTCCCTGTACACCAAATTTGAGGGTTAAATCTCCAGTCAGGGTACATATAAGAATCAACCAATAAATACATGAATTAGTGGAACAAAAAATCAGCCTCTCTCTCTCTAAAAAATCAATTAAAACAATTTTTAAATTCTTTTAATAGCCTTATATTTTCTAATTTACAAATTGCTTCTAACAGTGTAGTATATTTTAATAAAAATAACTGGCCTGTGTGTTTTTAGTGTTTTATCTAAAAGATGAACATCTGCATTTTGGGGAAATAGAAAATTATCTCTCTAGAATTAATTAAAGTGAGATTTTAGATTTTCTCCTGATATTGTTTTCATTTGGAACAATCCAGACCCTTATAAAATTCTAAAATGGAAAAAGCAATATGAAAGAGAAAGTAAAGGTACGTAACAAAATATGCTTTACAATACAATAAATAAGAGCCTCAGGAAATGGAATGATTTACAAGACGTTTCAGCACTTAATTATGCATTGTTTACTTGATAGATCATAACTGCTTTCTTCGGAAAATTCGGGTCTGATGCAAGCCCTGTTAAAAACATTTTTGTCACAAAATATTTGTAAAAAACCCTTTAGGGACTATATTGGCATCAGTTTATGGAAACCAAAAATCACATTCTATTTATTTCTAAAAGTGTTTCTGGCCCGTCTGTTGATTCCCTATAGCCTGATTTTATACCATATTAAGTAAAGTGCCTTGCTGAAATATCTCAAGGTTATTTAGCAATTATACATTGGTTACATTAAAGGATGCTGTCAACTGTGTAACCTAAATTATCACAGTGAATGCTAAATTGATCAAACGAACAAACCCAAAAGGCACTTCTTTCGTTTTTACATAAATTAAATTCACATTTATGCATTACTCAGTACTATATACCAACCAATCAAATAAGATTTACTCTGCGATCTATAATTTGAGGAAGTTCACATGATAGAGCATATAAGGTGCTTCCAAGATAAACCAGTGGTGAATGATGTCTAGTGATGAGATGATGATTTGACATGTTTGAGCACTTAATTCAGTTATTCATCTCAAAAAGCTAAATAATAGGTACAATTGTTTTCTCTACATTATTAAGGGGAGTATTGAGGCGAAGATAAAATAATTTCCCCAATCACACAAGTAATAATAATTGGCACCAGGATTCCAACAGAGATGTTTGGATTTCAAGCAAGCTCTTGACTACTCTGATACTAGAAGGAAATACAGTGTGTGACAATTTCCCCTTAATGAGAATGAAACCTATATTCTCAGGTTGAATTTGAATTCTGAGCCTAGTGAAACTCGAAGTAGCTTCACTGATTCAGGAGAATGACACCATTTATTTTTAATCCCTCCCCCTCCCCCCTCCCTCTACTTCCCACCCTTCCTCCCTCATTTCCTATTTTTCTTGCCTGCCTTTCTGTGTCTTTTCTTTCTTTCTTTTTGTCCCTTAAGCTGCTTATACTATTAAGCACTCCCTGAAGTCATTTTGTTAATTCACCATATAATTCTAAGAGACTGGGGTAATACACTTGATTTTCTACGAGTTCCTTTCTTCTGTTTTTCCTCTGTCACCACCAATAGCAATGAGATAATGGAAAGGGGCCACTTGCCATAGCTGGATCCATGCCCCAGAGCAGCTCTCTACTGGTCACATATTTCTTTCTTTTAGTTTAATAACTATTCATTTATTCTCCTGATAATGCATAGCATCCACAACGCTTTCTCCTTGTCCTTCATGTCTATTTTGACTAAGAGTGCATTGCCTAAAGCTTATGTCCGTAATAGCTTTGGGTTTTGTCAGGGTTCAACTAATGTTAAATTGAGTTAAATGTAATATGGATTTACTTGTAGTTCTCTTTTCCAAATTAGCCAGTTATTTGCTATCATCAAGCCTCTTAATTCTGAAAATAGTTTTAAAACATTAAATTACACTTCAGTCCAACAAAATTCTATATTCTATATTACATGTCCAAGGTATTCTTAGGAGTATTCTTACTTCATAACAATTAACCCATGTCAATGGCATTGCAAATATGAGCAACCCTTAATTATTTTTAAGTCTTAATAAGCTTATCAGACTATCATGATTTTATTCTCTTTATGGCTAAATTTTAATATCATTATAAAATGTAAAAATATATTTCTTTATTATTTAGCATAAAACTTGAGCAAAGACATTGTTGTAATTACCTCTAGATTTATACTTGTTATCGGACTCATTATTTCAAACATCTTGGTCTGAATCAATATTGGTAATGATTCATTCTTTTGATTAAGAAGTGACTCTGTCTGTAGATGTCAGATAATTACCGAGATGATCTATAATGAGAACATTTCACAACTCTCTGACTTAAATTTCTTATTCCCTCAACAGCATAATGACTTCCTTCTAGATCTTTTTATAGTGTCTCTATGCTCATGGGGTTTCTTTCCATGATCAGTCACCATCAAGGGTTGACCCTATCATCTGTTTTTAGACAAAGAAATGTTGTGGTTCTATACAATAAAAACTGTGTTTTGTCTAGATGTTTTAGAATTCTGGCATATTTCCTCAAAAATTTTTTAGAAAGTCTTGTTCCACACATCTGTGTATAACTTGCATATAACTGCAATAGTAAAAGATGATACAAGATACTCTTTGTTAGTCTGTTAAGTACTCTGAGGGGAATTAAAGTGGTTCCTTTTATATAAAATATTAAGATTAGAAATGCAAGATGTTCTTCAGATCCTGCCCCTTAGGAATATGGTATTTAAAAGTATGGAAGTAAAATGGTAACATCTTGATGACACTCACTATGAATCTTGAAAGTCATAGTAATACCAATACACAAAGAGCACTTTGTAGGTGAACTCATAAATTTGTTGTTAAATCACTTGATTCTTTCTTAAATAAGTTCTAGGGAATAAAACATTGCACCAACATTGTAATTTTTTTTTTTTTAGAGTTTACAACATATTCTTTAAACTCAGATACAGTCAATTATATTTTAAAAATTATTTCTGTGTTAAGGACGTTGTACAATTTTTTCCCTTATGCTCCAAATGTGAATCATTTCTTTATTGGCCTTTAAACTGATGGGAGGATTGTCCTGGCTGTCAGATTTGTGGTTTAGTTCTCTGCTGGTTAATGTCTGGTGAACACAAACTCAGAGATTTTAAAAGTGAATTCAGTGTCTTTTTAAAAACAGCATGCACAGAAGACAAATGCTCATATATGTTGAATATATTTTGAGGTTGTTTTTAACCCTTAACAATAATTTTATTTTTCAGGACAAATTTTTTGAGGACTTACCCCACTGATCTCTAGATTTCATCCTCAGTAGCAAAAGCTTCAAACTCCTTAATTAGAGCCTTTCATTTTCTCTCGTAGTATCTGCACTCCTGCTAGGCCCAAAGATTCTTAAAGATTAGAAACTGAGAAATGATAATGACTCAAATGACAGCCCATGCTTATTTTCCAGAAAGTACAAAGCCAAAGAGAGGATTTTTTTCCCCCTCATTTAATAAAACTGACTGTTTTTGAAACCAGATACCTAAACAAAATAAAAATAATCCCACAAAACAACACAAATACATTTTCATTAAAACATTTTATTCTTTTTAAATTTATAAATAATACTCATCTTAGTTTCATATCTTACTTTAGAATTATATTCATCAGTACAAACAAATTAAATCCAGGCAACTAGAAAGGCTTCTATCTTCTGGGTGTAAACTTCAAACAAAACTGAAGTGTATTGTGACCAGGACAGGAAGCCCGGAGACCTGGGTTAGGGCTCCATCTCTTTTCCAGTTTGCTATGTGGGAGCTTCAGTTTCTTCATCTGAAAAATCATGGACTTGGGATATGATCCCTTATAATCTTCCATCATGTGCTGCTTCAAAATCCTTCAGTTCTAAGAGTAGCATTTGTGGAAAGACCAAATGAAAATAAGATCAATTTTACAAGAGCTAAAATCTTAATCGGTCATATCTTCTAATCTAAAAAAAGAAGTCCATATTCCAGTTAACTTTCTTTTTAAAACTCTGAATCATTCAATTAGCCACCAAATAAATAAATAAATAAATAAATAAATAAATAAAGCAATGACTTAGGCGTTTCTTCTTTTCAAGATAATACATTGTATCAAGGGTGGTTTAATCTAAATAAGATCTGATAACTAAATCTGAGAGCCTCTTTATGCTCAAAACGAGAATTATTTGTGAGGCTAGCATGCACTGCCTCCAAGCTGGGTTATTGCTTTAAAAATTTTTTTTTAAATTCTTACCTAAGGATAGGTTTATTGATTTTTTGAGAGAGAGAGAGAAACATTGATCAGTTGCCTCCAATACTCACCCTGACTAGGTATTGAACCCACAACCTACGTATGTACCCTGACTGGAAATTGAACCTGCAGCTGTTTAGTGTAAGGGACGATGCTCCAACCAACTGACCAACTGAGCCATTCAGCCAGGACTGGGTTATTATTTTTTGTACCAACATCAAATGGTAAGGCAGGACCCCATGGAAAACCAAAATGTTAGGTTTGAAGCTAATATGGTTACTACATTAGTGTTCAAAAGTTGCCATAGCACAGTCCTACCAATGAGGTAGATTAAATATCAGAAGTGAATTCTCTCACAGTTCTGGAGGCCAGGAGTCTGAAGTCAAAGTATCTGCAACGTTAGTTTCTTCTGGAGGCTCTGCAGGAGAATCTGTTTCATTCTTCTCTTCTAAGTTTGGGGTTGACAGAAATCTTTGGTGTTCCTTTACTCGTAGACTCACCACTGCCTCCATCTTTACACAGCAGTTCCTCCTGTGTGTGTGTGCACGTGTGCTTGTGTTGGTGTGAAACAGAAAGAAATGAGAGAAGAAAGGAAGAGAGACAGAGAGAGAAAGATGAAACAGAAGAAAGAAAACTTTAACAATATAAATTTTAAGCGTCATTTATCTCTCATTAGACATCACTTTTTAGTTTAAAATGGAACTCCTTGCTTTGATCTCTCTCTATTGGTTGTGTGTGATCTCTCTCTCTCTCTCTCTCTCTCTCTCTCTCCCACTTCCATCCAGCTTAAATTGTAATCTCGGAAAGAAGAGAGCCAGATGCACAAATGTGTATAGACATATACAAATCTCTCCATAAAGTCCCAAGTAATATAGCACGTGACATTGGTAGCACAGAATTGGAATATATATATATATATATATATATATATATGTTATATATGTGTGTATGACAGTGATGTTGCCTTACATGACCTAAATGAACTGTTTTACCTATGGTCCTAACATGATTTCATTGCTTACTTTTTATGTCATTCCTATCTAAGGGAATGAAACAGCTAAATGCCAATGTGTTAACAAAGAGCCACTTTATTCTATTTTATGCTTCTAAGTGGGATACAAACTCAATAAGAAGGGTCTCTAGAAAGTCAGGAGGTCCATCCTGCATACTGCACACTTGTCTGTTACACACCACATTTGATAAGATCGAAGGATAAGGTAGCACGTGAGAGAAACCTCCTTGGAGCCCCTATTCCTAAGTGACAAGGACCTTCAGACCATCTTTAATAATCTTCTACTCGGCTCAGCCATCTTGGGAACAAAAGGGACAACCCTTGCCTGCCTTCCATCTAAATGTTTGGACTTTAATAAGAACTTTATTGTTTTCCATGGGAAACTATAAAATCAGAAAAATTCCTCAAAACTTCACACATGGGTAAGTCCACTGCCTCTCATCAAGTGTTCTGTGGTCTCTGAGGGCATATTTCAATTTCACTAGGCTTAACACACTTTTAGGATATGGCCCAACAATGAGCAAAGGAAAAATATATTTCCGCCGTGCTAGACTAATTGTTGCTTTTCTTCTTTTCATTTTATATTTAGTCTCAGTCTATTCTCTGGTTGCTCATTCTAAACAGTGTTATGAGAAACTTGCTCTGCAGCCCTGTAAGGGACCGGGTATAACTAACTAACTAGTTACGTAGTCATCTTGGGTGGTCATGAATATTGTGGTTTGGGGAAATTTCCTTCAAAAACACCTTGTATTAAAAATATACTTGGATTGAGTCCATGCGACTTTTAATTAATATTGCCATCTCAGAAACATTTCACAAATCAATGTAAAATTTTGAAATTAAATAATGTGCTGGTCTTCCATTGGATATACAGGCTTAGTTATAATGGTTTCAGGCAAGCATTTTATATTTTATATAAAGGAAGAAAAACCACATGCTTCCCTGATGCATTTTTTGTGTGCATCATGCTAATTAGAGGTGAGCTTTATGCCTCATTGTAGAATATTCTTAGCCTTGTTTCTACATAGAAAAACACAATAGCTTTAGGTCTCTGTTACTTCAGATACCCTACGACAGAGAAAAGTAACCTCAAATTGATGCCCTAACAACAACTTATAATGTTATTCACATCAATTAAACCAAATCATTAGTTTAAAGAAAAATTCACCCTGCAACACAGGGTGAGGCAAAAGTAAGTTGACAGTTGTAAGTACACAAAACAGAGTTAATTCTTGTATTATTAGTTATTAATTTTTTTTTCCATGTGAACAATTGTAAGCCTACTTTTCCCCCACCCTGCATGCAGTTCTCACTTTTAAAACACTTGTCTCCACCAAGGAAAGATAAAATAAGAACCACAATGGAGAGGACTTAGCCAGTGGGTCTATGGTTCTGCTGTTCCACTCCCCTTTGCCAGTGCTAACAATGTCTAGTCGGGAAGACCAGCACTGACAAGCCTGTTGCAGGCTTATAAACAATGAATAGAATTAAAATTTCCAAGTATTCCAAGTATTCTAAGCTTCCGTGGAGATAGTTCTAGATTCTGAATTCTACCCAGCGATAAGGATATTATGTTAAAAAAAATTGAAATAGTGCAGATAGGTTCTTATTTGTTGGCTAATTTGTCATTGGTGGACTGCAAGGTGATGATGGTAAAAAAATAAAATAAAAAAATAGAAAACAGAAACCACAGCAAAATATGGAAGAAGCATTAATGGTTGTATCTGCACGGGAAGACCAGATCCAGATGAGACAGAAATTGTCTGTTTAGTTTAGTCAGCTAGTCCTTTCTCACTGGAGCTGTTCAATGGAAATTGAAGTTTTCCATGAATGATCTGAACACTGTGAAGCACAATTTCTGTTTGGTTACATTTCAAACTCAATTCATATTTGATTTATGTGTTCTATATAAATTCAACTAATCTGAGCATTATTGGGAGTAAATGAAATAAACAGTGACCTAGCAATCATTCTATACAATGATTCAAATCATATTTTGATTCCTCTAAAAAATAATATCTAAATGCCTCAGGTAAAGAACAAAATGAACAACAGATATACATGCAATCAGTTTTTACAAAATTCTCAAGAAAATAAGTTTAAAAGCAGCGGAAACAATAAGTTCAAGGGAATAAAAAGAGAAACTTCATACTGGGAGAGAGTGTTTGCAAAAGACACATCTGATAAATGACTAACATCCAAAGGATATCTGATATCCAAAATATACAAAGAACTCTTAAATTCAACAATAAAAAATCAAATGACCCAGTTAAAAAAAACGGGCTAAAGTTGAATGTAAAAATATGTATCTCAAGGAACAGTTTGATTAATATTGGTAGATGATGAAGTGATAGCTGCAAAAACAATATTTTTAAATGCATCTGAAGGGAAAAAATATGAGTTACAAAATACATTCTGCTTTTATACAGGTGTTTTAGTTAGTTGCAGGAACAGTTCTTCTGCCCTTCACAAAAACAGTGCGTTCAAACTCAGTATCAGCAAAGCCAAAGGATTTTCATTTGTCATTACAAACACAGCTAAACTGACTTAATTTGAGGATCATGTTGATAAAATGACTCAGAATATAGTGTTATTATTTATAGGTAGTTGTGTTTTATTACTCATTTAAATAAACAGGAAAGGGGATAATTACCTTTTACCTTTTAGAGATAGATATTTTTAATCTAGTTGGAAAAGTAAAAATTTGTCTTAAGATACAAAATTGTTTCTAATTTGACTTCTTTTGGTTGAGGAGATATACAGTTTATAAGCTCTTTGGAAAATTTCATTTTATTTTTATCTTTTGCTTTTTTCTTTCAAAAATATATTTGCTAATTTTTTATTTAAATTTATTTATTTTTGTTACAGATATTTCTCCTTTTCCCCCACTGATTCTCCCCTCCCCCTCCCTTCCCGCCCTCTCCCTAGCTTTGTTATCCATGCCCATTGTTCATGCATACATGCATATAAGTTCTGTGGTTTATCTTTCCCTCCCACCCCGTCTTCTGGGGATAGTCAGTCTGTACCCCACTTCCAATGTCTCTGGGGCTACCCCATTCCTCAGACTGTTATGTTCATTATATTCCACAAATAAGTGAGATCATGTGATAGTTGTCTTTCTCTGTTTGGCTTGTTTCGCTTAGGATGACACTTTCCAGGTCCCTCCATGTCAACTCAAAGGATAAGAGATCTTTCTTTCTTACTGCTGCATAGTACTCCATTGTGTATCTGTACCACAGCTTTTTATCCATGCATCAACTGATGGACATTTGGGCTGTTTCCAGATCTTAGCTATTGTAAATAGTGCTGCTACAAACATGGGGGTACATATATTCTTTCTGATTGGTGTTTCAGGCTTCTTAGGGTATATTCCTAGAAGTGGGATCACTGGGTCAAACGGAAAAAGACCTCGAATAGCCACAGCAACCTTGAAAAAGAAGAACAAAGTTGGAGGGATCACATTACCAGATTTCAGGTTATACTAGAAAGCCACTGTTATCAAAACAGCCTGGTACGGGCACAAGAACAGGCAGATAGACCAGTGGAACAGAACAGAGAACCCAGAAATGGATCCAAGGAAATATGCTCAATTAATATTTGACAAAGGTGGAAAGAGCATACAGTGGAGTAAAGACAGCCTCTTTAATAAATGATGTTGGGAAAATTGGACAGCTACATGCAGAAAAATGAAACTAGACCATCAATGTACACCCTACACAAGAATAAACTCAAAATGGATAAAAGACTTAAATGTGACTCATGAATCCATAAAAATCCTAGAAGAAAATGTAGGCAACAAAATTTCAGACATCATACACAGCAGAATTTTCACTGACACATCACCTAAGGCAATAGAAACAAAGGAGAAAATGAACATATGGGACTTCATCAAACTCAAAAGCTTCTGCACAGCAAAAAAATACAACCATAAAAATGGAAAGGCTACCCACTGTATGGGAGAGCATAATTGCCAATAATATACCAGATAAGGGGTTAATTTCCCATATATGTAGCGTGCTCAACAAAAGGAAGACAAAGAACCCAATTAAAACATGGGCAGAGGAACTAAATAGACACCTCTCCAAACAGGACATACAAATGGCTAAAATACATTAAGAAATGCTCAACATCACTAATCATCAGAGAGATGCAAATTAAAACAACAACGAGGTATCACTTCACACCTGTCAGAATGGCTACCATCAACAAATCATCAAACAACAAGTGCTGGCGAGGGTGTGGAGAAAAGGGGACTATAGTATGTGGCTGGTGGGAATGCAGACTGGTACAGCCACTATGGAAAACAATATGGTGTTACCTTAAAAAATTAAAAATAAATTTGCTAATTTTATTGAATATGACAGTTATTCATTTATATGTGTGTGTATTAAGGAGAAATCTACAGTTCCAAAGTGACTTCATTGTGTAAAAGTCTATGATACCAAACCTAGATCTGATACCTTATCTAATCGCTGTTTTAGCCTTTCCCAGAAAAATGATCATAATCAACCAGTCTGTATTTTTCTGGTCAACATGAATGAGGTGATTTGTCCCTTGGGCCCTCTCTATCGCCTTTCTCCCCCAGAACAAAGAGGCAATCTGCTTAATAAACACTTTGCTGAGATCCTTTTCCCACCAAAAGAGGATGTCCTGGTATAAAATTAACCCTTCTTTTTCTTGTGTTAATAGCTCCTTTGCTCCACCCATCTTCCTATAAAAACCTATTTTATACAACTAATTGGAGAGCCCTTCTGTTTGCTAGCTAGAATGTGCCCCTATTCACAAATCACTTGACCAAAGTAGATCTTCAACTCTATGGGTTGAATTCTGTTCTTTAACAATTTACATATAGCTGAGCCTCATTATTTTTGAATTCATCTACTTGCTGAAATTTATGTACCCAAAACTATACTCGTAGGGCTTCTCTGCTCATTCATGGGCATGCACAGAGCATTAAAAATTTTGAGTTGCCTAGGTGCAGTCCCAGCTGAGGTCAAACAAGGTGATGCTCTGTCTTTTTGTTTGAGCTGTTATGGTGTAAACAAATGTCACTTTCATGGTCTATTTAGTGCCATGTTTTTTGCTTTTTGTTGGTGATTTCACTGTTTAGAATGGCCCATGGCAGTGGGGCTGAAGTGCTGTCTGTTATCTCTAAGCACAAGATGTCTGTGATGTGCCTCACAGAGTGAATATAATTGTTAGGTAAGTTTCTCTCAGCCATGAGTTATAGTGCTGTTGACCATGAGTTCAATGTTAATGAATCAATAATATATATTAAGTGTCTTTAAACAGAAATATGCATAAAACAAGGTTATATATTGATCAGTTGATGAAAAAACTGCTGTGAACAGAGGTTTACAAGGAACATAACCCATATTTCCTCTAGGAAGTATGGTTTGCTAAGCCCATGTTCATGGCAACTTTGTAGACTATAATGATAATACATAATAAGAACCAATTATGCATTTTAGTTTACATTTAAGGGCTAAAAACATTTATTCTCATACAAATATAGATAGAATATGTATAAAATACTTTATTAAGCTAATTTATTATTGAAAAAAGTAGGAAGGTATTCAAAGGAAAAATAAGAAATAGAGACTTTTATGGTTGGCCAGTCATAGAAATAGTGAAATAAAATAGATACAATGGACAAGGAAGAAGAGGGATGAGAGAGGATGAGATGTGCAAGAGGTTAGATGCACATATTTCTCTAGGCTCTCTTTTCAACCTTAGATTGAAACTGACAAGATTGGTATAAAAATCATCCAAGTATGAGAATCCTAGATGAAGCCTAGAGGAATCATACGCAACTTAGAGAACTCCTGTGTGTCTGGCCTGGTGCCTTTGCTAAGGAGCAGATATGAGTGAAGAAGGTGCCCAGGTAGATGACCTGAGTTAGACTCTCTCATTTCCCATGCCTACTGCTACAACACAAGGTTGCCATGAGTATTGAATTCTGCAATAACAAAAGAGCTCATGATACTGCCTTATGTTAGGAAGGAAGGACCACAGAAAGCAGCAAAAAAGAAAGAGAAAAAGAAAGAAAGAAAGAAAGAAAGAAAGAAAGAAAGAAAGAAAGAAAGAAAGAAAGAAAGAAAGAAAGAAAGAAAGAAAGCAAGCCCCAAAACTGGATGTTGCAGCCAGTCTCTAAGCACTGGCAGTGCCAGAGAGAGCCAAATTAAGGATTGGTTACACAAAGGGGATCCAGTTGATCAGGGCAGTTATGCAGGCCACTAGAAGCCAGATAAGGACCTGAGGAATAATGTGAATACCATACCATTCCATCTACACCTGGAGAATTTGCATGGTTTTCCCTGTAGGCAATCACCCTCTGAAAAGGTAGAAGTAGAAGGGCTAAACCCCTGAGGAATCACCAGAAAAAGATTACTTCAGCTGGACAAAAATGGACACAAAGTTCTTTGAAAATTAAAATATTTTCCCCAATCCAGGGAAATAGGACCCTGAAAGAAAATTTACCAGGCATATATAAAATTTTGGAAAATTGTACACTATTTTCCATAGTCTGATAGAGGGTGTGTGGGGTCCCAATGCAATTAGAACTATTTACTCAAGCAAACATTAAGCATTGCCAAGGAATTGGTAATTAAAAAAAGGAATTTTTTTCTCATTTCCCAATATTGATTTATTGCTAATTATTTGGGGTGTAGTCCAATATGCTAGTAGTCACTGTCATGCCAGTGAAATCACTGAATTATACCATGAGTCAAACTATACTTTAGAGAGATTTATGGTGCATTCTAAGGTCCCAAGAGGACTCTCCCCATAAGAAATTGACAAGGATATGAGTAGGAGTTGGAGAAGCTAGTGGTATGTTTCAAGAAAATGAGACTTTTTTTCATTAATGCCATGTTGTGCAGGATATGACTCTTCTATTAGACATGAAACCAAACCATATTAATGAAAATTTTAAAGAGGTTTGGTGCCATGGAAATAAAATAGTAGGATGTTTCTAATTCATTCCTCCCACAGTACCAAAAGATACTTTTTAAACAAACGTGGAGTGATATAAATAGCTTCCAAGTTATGGGATCAAGATTCTTCTTTTTCTGTTTCTTGATATCGTAATCTTCACATTTTCCTCAGTTCTCTGGACATCCCAATAAGTGATATCATTTTCAGCAAGAAGAAAATACAGACTCTCATCAGGAACAAGTGATTAAAGAAAACAAAGTAACTACCCCAAACTTCTTATTACCAGCTATATATTTCAACACTTTGATTAAACTGCTGACATATTACAATGCCCTAAATGGAGGAACATAATACAATTCATTTAAATTACCAATTATAAATTGTATGCAACTTATAAGTTGAGTGGAAAAGAATATTAAATGTATACTAGACAATTTTAAAAATTAATTTTTAAGAATGGCAAGTTTGCAGATGTTTTGCATTGGACAAACCTCCCTTAGATTTTCATTTTCAGAATTGAGAGTGTGTTGGCAAGTTACCATTCAAAATACTAAAAAGAAAGGCAGAATATCTCTGTTTTTCTTAATTTTGCCTTGTGGGTAGTTGTCATAAATAATTAAGTGGCAATAGCCACATGTCCACTGTGTCTTCTGAGTAAGAAAAATCTGCACGTACTACCTCAAGATTACTGCAAATATTAAACTAACTTTTCTCTAGTTAACCTTGTCTTCTAATGACCATAGAGCTTGTTGAAAGAATTGCATATAGTTTTAGCCTCCATTTATTCATCTCTCATAGGTAACCGAACTCACTGCTATGTTCTATGCCATTGTATTGAGGTGCACTCACTAAGGTTACACATGAGCTTGCAATTCGCAAACCCACTGAATATTTCTCAGTCCTTATCTTATGATATCTGTCCAGCATTTGTAATGATTCTCATATAAATTTTCAGGCACATGACATGTTTAACTCCTGTCTTCCACACACAAGATACACTAGTAAACATAAATAAAAGTTTTCTTCATAGAAACCCATATTTCAAGATCTTTGACCACACCCCTTATTCCTTAAGTGGAGCATCCAGAGATTACCATTAGAATTTGGGGAAGAAGAGTTTATCTTTTTCTCATCACTGAGATTCTTACCGCAATGAAACTTCCAGGCCTCTGTGTAACCTTTGGTAAAATACATGACATCTATTAATCTATTTCTTCATTTAAAAAATGGGAATATTAGTAACAATAATAAATGAAATTTATTGGAATTGTCTCTGTCTTAAACAGGATGAGCCAAGTGCTTTACCAATATATCCTCTTTTAATTCTCAAAACAAATCTATAAGAAATATATCATTATAATGTCCTGTTCCCACATATAGAAAATGAAGTTTAACAATTTTGAAGGACTTGCTGCGGGTCACACAGGTGATAGGTGACACAACAGTTTCTAGCCTTTATCTATTCACTCAAAAACCGGCCATCTTCCAGCACTGTCATGCTTAGACAATATCTAGTATTATACCCAGCACATAGTTGTCACTTCTTAAATAACATCTGAAACAATAAAATTGTTGAATAATGTTGCCAAAATGTAAATATTTGTGAATATATACTTTACCTATGCAGGAGCATTGGCAAAAAATGTGCTAACCAAGAATAAAAAATATGAGCAAACTTCTTTTTTATTTTTGCTTAAAAAAAAGAAAGCGGCTAGCACAAAGAAAATATGGGGATATTCACAAATGGATTAAAATGCACAGATAAAGAACCAAAAGTGAAATGAAAAGAAGATGGAATCCAGGAGGAGAAGGCACCTCAAAGCATCTCCCAGTGTGACTCAGTCTGAAAGAGCTTCAAAAAGTTTCAGTCAGCTTGAATACACAGGCCAGCCAAGGGCGAGCGCTGGCTCTGGAATAATTATTTCCACTTCTACTTTTTTGATGTATAAACCAAAATAGTGACAGGACGTCTCTGTTTTATGAGATGAATGTCAGTATTTGTTAGCCCGCTTACATTTTTTTTTTCTTTTACAGAAATTGTATTTAAAACGTAAACCTATTTGTGGAACAAAGGAAATAAATTCCTTTCTCATAAAATTATTGTAGCATTAAATATGCATTCTGTTTGATTACAAAGTACTTGTAGATGAGCACAATACATTTTCCAGTTCATAGCATTTACTTTTCTTAAACCCTCCTACATAAGTCATATGTTTTACTTCAGAAAGGACAGGATAAAAAGAAACACAAAAACATAATTTACCATTAGTTTCCATGTGTAAGTGAAAGAATGTTGTATTTCAGGACAGGCGAAATGAACTAAATACCTTTGAGATTATGATAATGAATTAAGTCCTCTTGAATAATGTTATTAGTTATTATATGAACTAACAAGGATCAACTTTTTAAACAGAAACAGCATGACTTTTGCTGTATTTTATACAAATCTTGTGAAATAGTAGCTGTTGTTGAAAATACATGCTTGACAGTTCATGTTTCTTGCTTGTTAACTTTCTGAATTCTGGTTTCGTCCCTTGAACCTTGGTCCTCTACTGTTTTCTCCCGAGCATTTGGACCTGGCGTTCCTCCTAAGATGGCTTCATGCATCTAGTTCGGATCTTTTTTCACTATTTAGAATGGGAAGCCTTTGCCCACTTTGGCTCTGAGCCAAACATCATAATTTATATTTTCTCATAGATTTGCCTTTCTACATACCAGTAAAGAAAGAAAGAAAAAAAAAGAAATACAAGAAAAACTGCAGGGAGGAGAAATTAAATGTAGAAGTAAAAATTAAACTTAGATATTAAAAATCAAGTGTAGCCCTGGCTGGTTCGGCTCAGCATTTGGAGTGTTGACTTGTAGACAGAAGGGTCCCAGGTTTGATTTACAGTCAAGGACATGTACCTGGATTGCTGGTTGATCTCAGGTCCCAGTCAGGGTTGTGGAGGAGGCAACCAGTCGATGTATCTCTCTCTCGATGTTTCTCTTTCTCTCTCTCTCTCTCTCCCCCTTCCACTCTATCTAAAAAATCAATGGAAAAATATCCTCAAGTGAGGATTAACAACAACAAAAACAAATATCAAGTACATCACCACTTCAATAAATAATAAAAGTCCTGCATATATATGCGATTAGGAATAAGAAATATTATTTCACATACTCTGAAAATCATAAAGTATGAAATAAAAATAAGGTATGATCAATCCTGAGGAGATGAGTGATTTTTTAGCTAATTATAAAAAAACAAAATTGATCCAAATAATATTATTTTCAAGAACTGATGGAAGATAACCAAAACTTTCTTGAAGCAAAAGAAGGATAAGCAAAAAGAAGACACTTTATTACTAGATGTGTAGACTCAATATTATAAAGATATCAGTTTTGTTCAAAAAATTTACAAATAAATATTTGAAATAGGAGTTGGTCACTTTGACCAAAATAATTCTAAAATTCACTTTAAATTTTAACTATCCAAGAATAGCCAAGAAAACATAGAAAGACATATTATGCCTTGTCCTGGCATATTATAGTAAATGTTAAAGTACTAAATTTTAAAACAATTATATTTTGCCAATGTTAGTAATATCTTTTATATTATAAATACAAAATGAAAATCAGTCAGAAAAATATAATTTACTTGATATCGGGGTATTTCTTTAAATTGACTGACAAAGATTTAAATCTTACACCTTACACTAAAATTAACTATATCCACTTATATCAAAAGTTAAGTTTAAAAAATAATAAAACATAGAACAATGTCTAACAACAGTGTAAGTACTATTTATTGGAAAAAAAGAAATCTAAAAGTGGTAAATTTGATACGTATGTGTACATGTTTATTCAGAAAATATCAAAATAAATTATGAAGTCAAATAAACTTGGAAAAAATTCCCAGGAAAAATGACAGAAAAGGGCTTAATACCATATGTATGACCAGTTTTTATGAATGAACAAAACTAAACAAACACCTCAACTGAAAATATTCAGTGGTTATTAATAGGCAAATCAGAAAAAAATTACCAAAAAACATATTCTATAAATACAATTAAGGACAAATATAATTTTGTTTATAAAGTTATCAAAAGAAGGTCTATTTAAGTTTAATTCTTTAAGGCCACAGATAAACAAGTACCACATATCTTATTGTGCATGTATATTTGGAGCCTTTCTAGATTTTAATTCTGCATTATATGTAATGAGGGATATGTTGATGATCTCTTAGAGTGAATTGTTCTCTGAAAACTAAAAATATTGGAAGATACATAAAAAGGTACATAAAATATATAAAATAATACTCATCACAGTGCTGTTGCTTTAGTCTTAAAACAACTTGAGCTTCAACCATAGAAAACAAAATCAGGAAACCACTGATAAAGTTTTAAAAAAAAAAGCCTAGTTGTTGGATAAACCAGACAATGATCATGCCCAGGAGGGATTGGCAGTCTGGGTCCCACGTGTCCTTTTGGTCTAAAATCAATGAGCGGTTACCCTAAGCAGAAGAGAAGGCAGAGAACCACCACTGAGCATTTCTTCAGCAGGCCAGGCAGAATGAATATGCACGGTAGTAGTGCTCATTTGTACACTGAGATGGGTGACATATGACAATCCTGATGAGTCTTTGGGGAATTGGAAGAAAGAAAAATGGTGAATATGATCATCTTATATGTAGGCTTCTGATATAAGGCTTATAGATGATTTGTGAAATTCCCATCTATTATAGTCTCAGGCCATTGATTATACTTAAAATTTTACTCACCATCGGGACCTATGTAACAACACCAGCCAAGAATCATCTAGGTCTTTGAGCTGGTAAATGCCATGTTTCAAGTGAAGGTTATACTTTTGAAGTAGATCAATATTAGAAAGGATTGCTCACCTATGAAGTACACAGAGTATGCAGTGTGAGATCATTTTCTTTCTCTCATCCCTTCTCCTTGTTCTTCAATTCTCTCCTACATTGCTCATCCCCAAAGGACTTTCATATCTATAAGAACCAATCTAGTACATTATGAAATAACCATGAAACTATGTAATGACCAAATTTGATAAGGGAAAAAAATTATCTCACTTACACTTAACAAAAAAAAAAAAAAAAAGAAAGAAAGAGAGAGAGAGAGAGAACAGAAAACCTCTAAAAACCTCCAACTTTGGGGCACTTGCAAAAGTTTTTTCTGAAGTATAATGGGATAGCATTTTCATTAAATCTGGCTTTATGTATTAGAAGTATTTATAGTCATTGGTATATTAATCAAAACAGTGGGTGAAAAAGCTGACCAGAATCATGATTCTTTAACTCTCTGTAGTAGTTATTAACATGTCAAGTTCAAAAATAGAAGGAAAAATAAAACAAACAAAAAAAACAACAACAGTGGAATGTATATGAAACAAATACTGTCTACCCTAGGAGCAACCACAAATCTCTTCAAAATACAAAGAAATCCCATGTACCAACACATCGGGGGAAAATCCTTCTTTGGCTTTTAAAATAATCAGTTATATCCCCAGAAAATAGGTCCAATTTACTGACAGATATAAGCTGAATAGTAAATTGACTCTATAATATCATCTCTCTATTGTTACATTATGGGCCTGGTTTAAGAATCATTATCCAGCTGTTGCATGAGGGCCTACATAAAGATACCCAAACCCTGAAAGTAATCTATTTCCCAGTTCTTTGTGGCCCTGGAAAGGCCCAGAATTTATGGGGACTTGTAAGAGACACCAGGCTAATAAAAACAGAAAGATACCTTAGTGTTCTTGGCATTGCATTGTGCTTATAGATGTGAAAGTGTTTCAGCTTCTCTGTCCAAGATACTATTCTTGCCATCCAGTGAATGAAATTCTAGGAGAAGCCAGTCAATAATGGTCCACAATGTATTCTATTTATTGTGGCTAGTAAGAATTAAATCTGTCCAATGAAAAATGCCAGTTTGTTTATAACAAGTTCTATTTCCTTATTATGATTTTATTTTGCTCTAAAGATGTAATTGTCTGTAGCAACAACAGTCGTAGAGTTTCTCATAAGCAGAGTTGTGAGTAATGCATAATAGGGTTGATAGAATATCTAAAATAAAAGCATGTTTTTCTCTATTTGTTAAATGTTTCCTACGGTTCTTTTCCAGAGCCAAATCGTCCATTAAATAAGACAAAAATTAATATATAAATCACTGAAGTAACTACTTATTATGGACATTTTTGAAGAACTGAGAATTTTAGATAAGAAAAAAATATCAGGGGTGTTGATGTTTTCAATAACCAAAATCTATTTGATAAAGTATAATATGGGTATTGGTAGTCTTAGCTGTGTTATGATTCCATTTTTATTACATCTGCCTTATCTTTAGAACAATGTGCTTTTGTAAGATACAAATAAAGATTGAGGTATTGAGAGTAGTGAATATGAGAAAAACCTTACCATTCTGAAACATGGGATAATCAGGCCATATATAAATATTTCACACACAAATCTTCTTTGTATTTACCAAGATAGAATGAAAAAAGAGAAAAATTAACACATTTACTAGACTCAGGAAATATAAGCAAGAAAGTCAAATCTATCTTCTTAAGGTGTGTTTCTAGAGTTATACTATCTGATAGAATGGCCTCAGACACATATGGGTATTTAAATTTAAGTTAAATTAACATATTAAATAACATTAGCACTGTATTTCCTCAGTTGCACTGGCCACATTTCAAGTGCTCAGTGGCCATATGTGGTGGGTGTCTATTGTTATTGGACAGAACAGCTTATAGAAGAGTTCCATCAACTTGGAAATTGTAATTAGGTGGTGTTTGTTCTAGGGAACAGATATTAGCATTTGTATAAACTTTTCCTGTTCATGGGATATTTTTATAGCCAATGAAAGGATTGAAACAATAAAAGGTGAGATGTAAAACATTGTGTGTAGAATCTATTATAACTATCTTGGCTTTGAAGGAATTAAATATATAGTTCTATTTATAGAAATCACATAAGAATTATCTAGATTCTCAGTATTGTCGCAATAGCTGTTTGTCAAGCAAGTTTTAGCCAACACTGTGTAAACCTTTGAATCAATAGTTCTTGAATGCTATTATGTACCAGGTACTGTTCTAGATGCTTGGAATACATGAGTAAACATACAAAAACCCTGCATTCAAGAACCCAGCATTCAGGTTTCGCTTCAGGATTTTTCTATAATTATCTGGTACCAACTTTAAATTTTAGGAGATGTATTTAGAGTCCTACAGCCCTTTCCAAATATTATTTGTACTTTCAATAAAATTAAGTATAAACTATTAGTGGAAAATTTCAATGACACCTGGATTTTAATAAGGTCTTTTTTCTCCATATGCATTCCTTAGCTTTATTTTATTTTACTTTTAAAATTATGTTTTCTTTTGTTGTTTCTTACATATTCAGGCTCTCTCAGAGGCAAGAGATATAACTAACATGATAGATATTAATAGAAAATATGGTAAATAATGAATGCCAAATTTGATAAATCTGGCAGAAATATGCAAACAAGTAAAATTGTTAATACTTGTTTGGGGTAACATTTTTAAAAATTCCAAATCAATTCAATTACCGTCTAACATCTTCACTTCTTTTTTGTCTATCTTGATTAATAACTGAACTCACAACCCTGGTTTTAAAAAGATCTAATGCCAATTTGCCTCTAGTTTTCCTTCTCTCTAACCTTATTTCATCACTAATTCCATTCCCCTACTTTTACATTTATAACCCTACTCTTCACTAGAAAGGAATGTGAACAAGCAAACACATTTTGGCAGACAAAAAAAAATCACCAAAAGCTGTTAGCCATAAATATTCTTATAGTGTCATACTCCTATAACTCATATTAAAATCATAGAACTTGAATTTTGTGTTCAAGTGTGTAGTGGGCACAATGCCTTTGCATGTGCACACATCTGTACACACCCATGTGCAAAGTTTAAATGCTTCTTAACTGTGGGATTGAGTTACCATAAGTCTGGCTATGCAAAATGAATAGCAAGACTCTCTTCAGCCCATCCACTATCAAGTAACAGCAGACTGTGAAAACCACCCACCCACTGCGCAAACCCTAGAAGTAAAATATGTGGAATTTATAGATGGGTTTTTACTATAAGTATGTTCAAATTGATTTCAAACATTGAGCAAATAGGGACTTAAGTTTTAAACTGTTCAAACAAAATATGGAAATCATAGACCTTCTCCCACTGATTTTGAATGTGCATTTTAATCTTCAGGGTGGGGTGACTGATGAGCAGGTGTTCCAGAGAGTGTTAATGCCAGATGAAATCCAGGACACGTGGCAATGGACTAGTTTCACAAAGATTTAGTGAATTTACACTTGTGTTAGACTCTACACCAAGCAGTGGCCAAGTAAAGATGAATAAGAGCCTTGTCCTCACAGTCTAACTAGTTAGAAAAAGACACACAAAGCACTAACAATAATACAATGTGATAATTCCTATAAAAGAAATGTTTATGAAGTGGGTAGGGGTAGAAGAGGCAGTGATCATTCATAGACAGGTTTTTCACATTCATTTTAGCCTAATAATTCCATTGGTGTAAAATAATAGCTTGACGAACACAGTTGCACAAAATCTATAATAGATACTGACAAAGTGTTAATACTCTGTTAATTCTCATTAGCATCAATTTTACACCAAACCTTCAAAACTTCAGCCTTAAATAAAAAGGACTTTTTCTGATTATTCAAAAAAATATATAGGCATTTACCCATGAGCCAATGTGCTTTGGAGAGAATGTTTCTAGTTATAAGGAAACATATATCTTTTGGTAAAAAAAAAAAAAAAAATGTGTGTGTGTGTGTGTGTACAGGAATGAAACTATTAAATAATGTTTAAAAGGAATATGGTACATTTTTTGTTCTGTGAAAATAATAAATGGGCTGTTAAAAAAAACAAAAACAAAAATGTGTAGTCTAGGTGACAGGAAATTTTACCTATGGGAGGTTCAACTTTGTATCTTAAATTCTTACACATTGTCAAATATATGGCAGATGATTTCAGTTTACTTTTGAACACCGAAATGAAGGAGTGGATGAATTTAATATGTAGGTGTTTGTGGTCTGGGCATGACTCTGTTTTTCTTGATCAGTCATGAGTGTGGGTGCTTTAGAAATGGAAATCTGGACAGAGGTGGCCTCTGCTAGACCCGGTTTCATGTGCAGTTGTATTATTTCATGAGGAATCCTGCCGGGTAATGGAGAGAAAAGAAAGTATACTTTAGTTTGGCATTGTTTTGGACTCTTTTCCAGTCTCCAAGGCCGAGAGAATGAAATTTTCTTTATGGCAGTCCCTTTCTGCTATCATGTATTAAGAAATAAGCCAAATCCCGAGGGTGTAATGCACAGAAGGACTGGGTGGACTAGTGCTAGCAATCCACATATGAGAAAGCAAGACAACATTTGTCTGTCATGGAACTAAAGACCCAGAGAATGAAATGAAACCACCATACTCAATTAAACAACCTGTCCTCTATTAAGCACCACCCCCTTTTTTTTGGATTCCAGGATAAAGTCAGTTCCTGATTTTCCTTGGCATTCAATGCTCCAAACATAAATTAATTGAAACTCTCAGAGAATGAGTTACCAACGCCATCTCCAAACTGGGATTGCTTAATCTTTAAGTGAATCCTGTCTAATCCCCACACTAAAATATAATAGTATTCTCAGCACATTGTTGGTACTCTAAAAAAAAGTTATGATTGGCAGGTAGGCAGGTAGTAGACAGATAGAAAGATAGATGGTAGATATATAGAATAAATAATAGTCATACAAAGTTATCTGAAGATTGATTGCTAGATGAGAGACTATTCCACCCATAAAACTAACTTGTTTTTTATAAGTGATATAGCATGTAGAATGTTAGCTTTCTTGTAATTAGTAATTACTACAATATTTTGAAAATATAGTCAAATGCTACATGATAAGTTTCTCCTTTTAGAAATATGTATGACAGGCCAGATGATATTAATCAACAGCCTTATGCTGGTCCAAGGGCCTAAATTCCACATTTATTACTGGAGTTGGTGGTTTGTGGAATGGGGTGTGTGTGTGTTTGTGAATGTACATATGTCTTATTGAGGCTCTAATTTTGTAACCACAAACTCACTCACCCAGAATCAAAGAGTGATATTTCAAATCCAGTTATTTATTTTACATAGTACATTAATTACATTAGTTTTGTGCATGTATCCAGATGTGCACATAAACATTCAGTGGAGACTATACAGTGTTTCTGCTCTGAAATTGTTCACAGCACAGCAAACAGGCATCTTTTCCCCCCGGGGAGTGCTGGTCTAACATCGATTTAACTAGATGTGGGCTGAAATTTTAGGTTTGGTTTAAAACTTGAGCTTTCACAATCTTAGTCTCATACTGGACCTTCGTTCACTCTTCCTGGGGAGTTTTTAATGGCATCCCAATCTCCTAAACTGTGTGCAGCACATTCTGCTTTTCCCATTAACAATCCTAATGTGTCCTTGAAATACCTGGGGTGCTGGGGATTGTTCGACCAGAGTGCATAAGTCTTACACTACGTAGCTGGAAGAACGCTTAGAAGCACTGGTCATAAAAATGACAATGTGTAGTTCTTAACTATTTAATTTTTAAAGGAAATTATCAGAAATATTCTGACATGAGTACTTCAAATGCCTGTATGTCATTTGATTTTAAATCTTTTAAGATTCTCCTTGCCTCCTGGTTTCATCTTCTGTGAGAGGCATAGAAACCGAGGCTGTGCAGGGTATGCAATTATGACTTTTAGAAGGTGCTATCCTTTGAGTCTCAGTTCTCTCTCCCTTTGTTAGACTCATTATTGGTGGCTGCCTTTCAGCTCTGAAGAATGATAGCTGACAAATGTTCCCATAAATCTAGCATCTGCTCTTTAATTTGTCTTAGTAGAAATATAATATTGTCTCTATGGAGATGTCACACTTCTTGTTCAGGAGAATTACTTATTAAAAAGAAAACTCTTATAAAACTATTTATAAAAACTGACTAGAAAACAACAAAAGCTGAATAGTCTTGCCACTCGGTCTCTAGCTTAATACTATTAGCTTCCCTATTACAAAACACAAATAAATAGGACAGAAATGTTGGCCAAGTATGAATTCATTTGAAATTCATAGATTTCAAGTTTCAGCCTTTTATGGTTCCCATTTGGCTACCTAATGCCAAAATGCAGCTT
The DNA here is from genome assembly GCF_014108415.1 of Molossus molossus. Classification (NCBI taxonomy): domain Eukaryota; kingdom Metazoa; phylum Chordata; class Mammalia; order Chiroptera; family Molossidae; genus Molossus; species Molossus molossus. The sequence goes on along the minus strand of NW_023425351.1, from coordinate 32,562,347 downwards.
CTTAGAACAGGCAGAGAAGGGGGACTTATTAAAAATAATCTCACAAACTTTTTTGGACACGAGATGACTTTCACAAGCAACATTATGACAAGTTAAGTGCAAATGAATCAGAACATATGGATTAAATTTCCCTTGAAATATACATGGTTTTGTAAATTACGAGAAAAAAGGGAATGGGAAAATGCCGTTTAACTCTGCCAAACCCAAGACATTTGAACAATTGCTCAGGAGAGCATGCCAAACCCATATTTTCCTCCTTTAAATCCACCTAATATAAGAAGAAACACTTTGAACTTATGTAGCCAGTTCCTTCTCAGTAACTCAGTCCTTTCGGAATTTCCTCATATCTTCCTTATAGTAGTCTTGTAAACAAATCTCAGCGATAGCATTGTAATTTCTTACTTTAACGTGTATGATTATAGGAAAAGTTGAAAATCATGTGCTTTGTAAGTAAGAAGTAAGTGTTAGAACTTCAATTAAATGGAAGCCAATGAATTTCTCCTTTTACCAAACTGTCTTTTATAAAAAAGCATAATCCTCAGCAACGCCATAAGACATAAATGCTGTGAATTGATATTATGAATTGATTACAGATGTTTCTATTCTGAAGGCAAGACTATTTCCATAAATACAATATTACACTCAATATCTAACAAACTATTTGGTCATCCTCAGACTTATCTTTGTAATAACTTTACTGTGCAAGAAATATGTGTTCATTTAAAAAATCAATTTGAGATAAACAATAAGGAAAAAAATCACAGTTAGATCTACTGTACCATTTTGAGGTATAATCTTCTATACTTTTTTCTAAGTATAATTACACGCAAATATTATTGGTAACACACATGTCATACTATACATTGTATATTGTTTATTCTAATTTACTTTAGACATATATTGTGTGTATACATTGTATATTGTTTATTCTAATTTACTTTAGACATATATTGTGTTTATTCTAATTTACTTTAGACATATATTGTGTATTAGACATAGATTTCTTACTGTTATTAAAATTTGACTAACCTACAACCTTATTTTCAAATCTGAAATTTCCCCTCACTTTATTGTGTGTGTGTGTGTGTATCTCTTTTCTCTTTATTGTGTGTGTTTGTGTATATCTTTTTCCTTTTAAAATATCTATAAGTCAACAACCTAATTTACCTAATATTATTATCTGATCCACACTGGTTAGTCACAGTTATGATTTCAATTTTGTCTCAAATATTAAAAATAGGCAAAACGTGAAGCTCCTACTTAGAGAATTTCTAAACTTCTAAATGACCACATTGCTCCCTGCCTCACACATTCCAGTTCCATATTCCTGGAGACCTCGCAGGGGGCACTGTCCTACCTTTTTGATTCACTGCTGGTCTTCCCAGTCTCACCACAGTGTGACGCATAATTGAGACTCACTATATGAATGAATGAGCATTCCTGTCCTAGTGCCTCCTATACTCTCTGCTCTCTCTGCATATTGCTATGATCTGCTCAGCCTTGTCTGGCCTCCTTCTTCATAGGGTAGACTCTACTCCATCCCTTGTGATTCCAATCTGGATAGCATTCCTACCGAAAATGTCCTTGTTTTACATGTGGTCAATTTGTTTGACCTGGTTTTTGTAATAAGCATGCATTTTTGTTACAGAACTTAACCTAAAAATGGAAACTTCATTTGTTCGGAGTACAAAATAGGAGGATTTGTATGAACTTGGAGACTAGAGACACAAATTGGCTGAAGCCAGTAAGAGATGTTTCCAGAGGGAAAGGTATGGATTCTTTTGTATCTACCATTACCTGCTGGGAGTCATAAATCTATATTACCTATGGTCTCTCCCAGCCATGCCATCTCTGGCTTCAGTGTGCGTGGTGACTCAAATACCTGACATTTTTTTCTTAACCTCTTCCTCCATGAAAGCATCCAAGTCTCTTCTCATCTAATCACTTTCTTACTGCTCCAACTAACTTTTACATGAAGCAACAATACCAAATGTTTTCTTTTCTCCCTGCTAATAGATTTTAAATAATCACAGCCTTAGCTTTGAACATACTACAATTACTATATATCATGAATTTACTTAAAACCAAAAGGGTGTACCAGAACACTCAGTCAGTGTTATTACCATGAGCAATTTCATGTGCTCAGTACTGTGTGCTTTATTAATATTTCTGCAAATGATGATTAAATGCTTTCCATGGACTAGATACCATGCTGAATTTAGCCCCATACCAGGTGTGGCCAGTGGTGTCAATTTCTTTGCAGCTAGTAAAGAAAAAAAACAAAAATAAAATAAACAAAAACAGAGAGACATTGTTATCAGTGTATGACAACAAAAGCCCAGGAATATGGGAACAAACAAGAAAACATATAATTGGTTTGGACAGAGGGTAAGGAAAATGACACAACAGAGCTAAAGTTAACAATTATGAAGGAGTTGGGGGATAATATGGTGATAGAAGAATATCTGACTTTGGGTGATGAGCATATAATTCAATATGCAGATGATGTATTATAGAAATGCACACTTAAAACATATAATATTAATAACCAATGTCACCACAATACATTTAATTAAAATATTTAAAAACAAAAACATTATGATGGAAAGGAAGGGACTGGGTTGTTGACTATTTCAGATGTAGAATCACTAGGACCTAGTGAGAAATTTGTTGTCCATAGGAATGGAAGAAAGGTCCTTACACTCCTTTGTGATTTTAGGCTTTGGGAAAAACCAGGTCAGAAAAACAAAGGAAAGTGCAAACGCACTAAAGAGCCTGCTGTATATAGAAAGGTAGGGTGAGGAGGTAGATGGAATGTCAGATGAGCTACATTATAGAAATAAATTAAGATATATATATATATATCTTTCTATATCACAGCTTGCATATCATATATGAAGACACAGATATGCATTTAAAAATTAGAATCCTTTTCTGTATACTATGTGCAGCCTCCTTTTTTTGTTGTTGCTATATCATGAACCTATTTCCACCTCAGTTCAATATCGATTTATAACCTTCTATCCAATACTAATGTAATAGACCATTGTATGGGAAAAGTGTCCCTCAACCAGATATTGGAAAAATAAGCTGTTGTACATTCTTTAAAGACTTGTAAACAACAAAGTACATGGTCATCACTTTGTATTGTAAATATTTCTCTAGCAGAGTACTTTGGAGGAGCCACACCTAAGAGAAAGAAAGATTATTTCTGAAGCTAATAAAATATATTCCAAGTAATAGATAATTAAAGTCTATACTGAAAACAGTGCAACTGGTAAAGAGAAAATTATACCAGAGGGGAAGGTCAATTATGACTAGGGCTTATAAGTATCAAATGTACAGAAAAGGAGAATTTTATTTTAAAGATAATTAGTATGCACAATCAGATGATATTAGGACTATTCACATATTGGTAGGTATAAGAAATAAGCAGTAAAAATGGGATTGATGGCTTTGGTTGGGTGGCAAGGAATAGAGTGATATCATTTACCTGGAGAGAGACCACTGATAGAGGCCTCCCTGTGGAAAATGAGAACAAGGTGAAAACTGAGTCCACTTTTCAATTTAGCTTTTGATGAACCTGTGGGATATTCTGAAGGAGCTGCCTGTTGTTCAATAGAAGGAACTGGGTTGGGAGCATAACTGTTGGCATCTTCTGCAGAGAAGTATTAATTGTAGCCTTTGGTACAGGTACAATTATTTGGGAATAGTGTGCAAACTGAGAGGAGTTAAAAAGAGAATGCTAAACCCTGAGAAGGAGGATCCAAATATGACAGAAGAGAGAGAATGAACCCTACAAGTCTTGTCAGGGCAGCAGGTGGAGTCAGCTATTGCTTTGAGATCCATGAAAATAAATATCAAAATGTCTTCAATAGTTTTGACAAATCAGAAAATACAAAATTACTTTAAGGAGGGCACTTTTAGTTGGTATTCAGGGAGAAAATGGAGATTATTGTTGGCTAAGAAGTAAATTAACTTGAGGTTGACTTGAAAGGAAAAAGACAACTGAGTGGGTTTCAGGAGGAACAAGAATATCTGTGATTGTGTGTTTTGTGTATGCACACATTGCCCCGTGTGCATGCATGAGTGAGAAGACTGTAGCATCTTTAATGTTTGTGGACTGCAAGGAGCGAGCCAATGAGAGACTGGAAATATATAGAAAAGAAGAAATAAACAAGGAAACAAGGTATAGGATCAAAGCACTAGGGGAGAAATTACCCCTTGAAAGTGAAAACATTCTCCTTTTATAATGGGAAGGAAGAAGACAATTATAATTGACCCTAGAACAACAGAGTCAGCCTCCATATTTCTGTGATTTTGCATCCATGACTTCAACCAACTGCAGATAGAGAACAGTGGTAATTCGAACCATGGTTGGGAATCTGTGGAGAGCTGATTATATGAATCATTTTATAAGGGATTTGAGCACCTGTAGATTTGGGTGTGCGGTGGTCCTGGACCAGTGAATACTGAGGCCCATGAATACTGAGGGATGGTTAGTAGTCAAAAGTTACATATAGATATTTTACTGCCAGCACCCCTAACCCTGCACACTGTTGAGTGGTCAACTGTATGTACAAGAAATATGAAAAACAGAAAGAAGTTCATGGCTGGTGGTCTTTAGGACAATACATAATTGCATGTAATGGAATAGGGTCTGAGAAAGGGAAATACCAAAGGCAATGACATTACTTAGAAAGTTTGTTCCTGGAACTTTGGTTTGTTCTGTTCCACATTCATAAAGATATGTGGATATGGTTAGTAAATGGAGATTTAAAGGACGTGAGCATGATAATAAAACCATACTGGGGAGTTGTATAGGATAAGGCAGCCCAGTATCACAGAGTTTGCCCTCACTTTAGCAGAGAAATATTCCCACATCTGCCAGGTTATCCCTCTCTCGAGCCTTAAGAACTAAACACTCTTGCCTGTTTCATAAAATTTAACCTTCTGACACACTCAGATGTCCAAACTTGCTCTCTTCTTAAGGACCTGATGTTGAGGATTATGTGCCTCTCCTTTTAATGTTTTCTTTTCTTTACCTTTTTAGTTCCCTGTTTTAAATAAAACTACTTGACTTTAGTCTTTCAAATTCTCAACTTGCTCTTGAACCCTGAAATTTACACTTAGTGACTAAGCTTTTTCAACATCCATCTCTTGGATACCAGCTATCTTGTTTCTTTTCCAGTATCTTCTTTTAAACTGCCCTTTCAAAGGTTACCTGTAACTTGTGGGTAAACACATGGCTTTTTCTCAGTTTTCTTCTCCATCAGGTCTCTGAAACATTTCAACTTCTGGGTATCTTTTAGTGCCCTGTATACCAGCACTTCTTTTAACTACTTCTCTTCTGAGAACAAATTTAAAATGTTGTTTTCTGGATTCCCCAACTGCCACATTTTCAGAAACAAAATTGGGATTTACCAACTTATTGGGGATATTCTAAAAATGATAGTGTTTTATATATATGAAGTCTTTAATGGCATAACTTGAAATAATACAGTTAAATTATACATTAAATTATGCAGTCTTTTTTAAAAAAGACTATGTCTCAGCAACTTGGGACTGTTCTGGATAATCACTAGAAGTATTCAACCGCAAAGTCATAAACTCATTTATGATATTATGTTTCAGGCAGAAATAGAATGAATTCTATTGGAGGATGACAACCTTAGTTCACAATCATAATGAGTCAATTCAATAAAATACTTTTAGATATCTTAATAAAATTTTGGTAAAGTACAAAAAGCCTGAGAGACATCACAGTCAGAAGTGGTCTTCATTATATACATTGCCAAAGGTAAAAATTTAAGAATAACTTTTAAAAGTCCCATATTAAATATTTAATTTTGGTCTTGGAAGTGTTCCATGTTCCTGCTCTAAACATCAGCTCCTCTGACCCCGTGAGCATTGTTGCAGCCATGCCTGAGGCCAGGTGTGGTGGAGACAGCTGGGAAAACGAAAGTGAGGAAGGCACAGTCCCCTGCCACCATGGACTTGCAGTCAGTCAGGGCGATAGCTGTTAAACAAACCATCACACAGATGAAGGTAAATTCACCACGGAAATAAGATTCCAAAGAGGAACCGCATGAATCCGTGAGATCTGAAGGTGAGCAAAGAGGCCCCCAGGGAAGTGACATTTGAACTGAGATCTGGAAGACTAGGATAGGACATGGCAGGGGATGTGTATGGATAGGCGAGTCTGGCCCTGGCCAGTTTGGCTCAGTGATTAGAGCGTCAGCTTGTAGACCAGAGGGTCTTGGGTTCAATTACCGGGCACATGCCTGGGTTGCAGGTTCGATCCCAGCCCTGTTCAGGGTTGTGTGGGTGGCAGCCAATCAATGTGTCTCTCTCACATCAATGTTTCTCTCTCTGTTTCTCTCTCTCCCTCCCTCTCTCCCACACTATCAAAAATGAATGGAAAAATATCATTGCTTGAGGATTAACAAAAGAAACAAAAAGAAATATGGGAGTCTGTTTGGAATCGAGCTACAAGGGACCACTGCGCGAGGTGAAGGTGCTGGAGGAGTGGGTAGAATCTTGATCACCAGTCTATTGTAAAGCATCAGGAATATGCCTGACATAGAGAAGATGCTCATACATATTCAAGAAGCGAATAAGTAGATAATTCTTTTTAAAATGTTGAAAAGATACCACTTTGGGGACAAAACAGAAGAAAGAGCTTCCCGTGATTTCTACAATATTGGCATTTGAGAGCTATCTGAGCCTGCAGTGAACAGAGTGAGCAGCTCCACATTTAAATGAAGGCATGCTAACAACAAAGGGACTTCAACTCGGGGCAGAATCAAAGGGCTGAGAAACAAAGACAACATGTACTCCTTTTAAGTTCACACACAAAAGGAGAGGATATTCATGATAGGGATGTTGCCAGATTCCAGGATCCAGGGCTATTGATTTAACCCTATAGTGCTTTCCTACTGGCCAGCAATATAAGCAAATACTGTATTTATAATTTATAATTAAATATATTAAATATCAATATTCCTGAAGCCTTTGGCCTCAACTTTATTTGACAATTTTGTTCAGGTAATTTTTGCATCACCACATGGTAGAGTTATCTGTTCTATAACTAGACATTTATATTTCTAGAGCTGGTATTTCCTTTATCTAAAACGCAGAGTTTAGGGCTATATGACATCCTCCTACTCACATAAGTGCCTTATGAAACTTTTTGGTAGTTGGGGCAAGACCTTTGGTATCAAGAGCTATTGAATGATTTGCAGGACAGAGAATTTTTAGGGCAGTGAAACTCTTGTGTGTGATACTGTGGTGATGAATATGTGTCCTCATACATTTGTCCAAACAAATATACAAAACCAAGAGTGGACCCAAAGGCTTACTCTTGATTTTGGGTGATTGATGTGTATCAATACAGGGTTATCGATTGTTGCAATTGTTCCACTTTAGTGGGGATGTTGAGAATGTGGGAGTCTATGCCTGTGTGGGGACAGAAAGTAAGTCTATGAGAAATCTTGGTGCTTCCTGCTCAATTTTGTCCTGAACCTAAAAATGTTCTAAAAAATAGTTTTTAAAAGCAAAAACAAATAAAAGTGAACTAGAATAGCCATGTTAATGTTTTACAAAATAGACCAAAATCTTGGATTTATCTTTATAATTTTATGTTCCTTGTGGACTACTGCTTTTGGTTTCTTTTCTAAATTAAATTCTGTTGCCTGTTAAGTGATGTTTAACATCCACAGTGAAAGCACTATCTGTAAAACTATTTGTTATTTAATTAAATTTATTTACTTTCTATACAGTTTAATGAATTAAAATGATGTCCAAGTCATAGTTCTTAATATTGAGAGAGCTTTGACCCCCCTTTATATTCATGTGCCTAATTTTTGACATGTTGTCTCCACAGGATACTCATTAGAACATATTTTTCTAAGTTACATTGACAAAGACTTTTTTTGCAGATTTTACAAGTCCTGAGATACTTGGACACTCAAAAGTCTGTGATAAAGTTGGAGTTAAGAAATAATCTCTGTATGTTGCATCTCTATACCCATTACACCATGAAAGAGCTCATAATTTATAATCTTTATCTTGATTTATACCTCAAATATTTGTCCTTTCACATATGAGAAATGTTCTTGGAAATTTGCATGTATTCATTCTTTCACAGAATGTAAATAATTAAATGTTTAAATGATAGTTGCAGCTTAGTCATTCCTTACATGAGCTTGTAAGTGTCCTCAGGTCCCCAGTCTTACATGTATGGATTCTTCCATTTAGTTAGGCACTGAATGAAGGACATGTGGCTGAGGCTTTAGGTAAAAAAGAGTTATGCTAGGTGTTCAGGGTAGGAACCACGGGCAACATTTCTACATATTGAAGTTTTAGAGAGAGAAGAAGAGAGAGAGAGAAATAGAAACATCAATGTGAGAGAGAAACATCAATCGGTTGCCTCCTGCACACCCCTACTGGGGATCAGGCCCTCATCTTGGGCATGTGCCCGGACTGGAAATTGAACCGGGACCTCTCAGTCCATGGGATGATGCACAATCCACTGAGCCACACCGGCCAGGCCACATTTAAAATTAAATTTAGAAAATTGTTTCTGGTAACCATTTACCAAAGGCATATGCAGTATGTCAAACATATAATTAAATTACCTGCTGGTGATAAAACAATTGAATAAAAAAGAATATAAAACTCCAATTTTAAACAGGTTTTGATCTACTCTTTCCTTCATGTGATTCTACTATTATTCGGACCATGGATGATATTATTGCCTCTTTAAATGTCACCTTTTAACTTAGGATAGCTTGATCTCTAGTTGTACCCTGGTTAGGACAGCTCTTCTTCCTAAGAAGATTAAGGTTAGATGGGAAGGGAATGGGCGTCTATAAAGGTCTCAGAGATGAGACATGTCATAAGCTCTCAGGCAATATCAGCAGTGACAATGGTGTGCTTGTGGCTTTTGTTGTTTCATTGCCTGGCAGAAAAGACGTTTCGGGGTGGTCTATATAGACGCATCCAATGGGCAGTGCAGAGAAAGGTGAAACTAATAGTGTGACGACCTCTGAATTATCCCTTTGTGTTTCAGACAGCGTGTTTAATGCTCAGGATACCTGCCTCTTATGAGGCTTACAACCCAGCAGATAAGATGGATATCATGTAATAATAATGATGTAGAATGAATGGTCCAAGTGTAAAAAATATATCTGAGAAACACACACTGATTTTAATTTTTTTTTAGGTAAAGGTAATTAGATAAGCAAGAACATAGGTATAGATAGATAGATGATGATAGATGATAGATGATAGATAGATAGATAGATAGATAGATAGATAGATAGATAGATAGATAGATAGATAGATATAGTAATATTTTAGCTATGTCTCATTGATTTTTTGAGATATGAGTGAAAAGGTAGTTGATAAGTTCATAATGACATATTGTAAATGTTAAATTGCAAGCATAATTGCAATGAATTCCATCTACTATAATTAGAGTTTTATCATCTAATGTATGCATGGATTACCAACAACTTTATATTGTACCAGCTATGAGTTCTCAATATTAGACAAAAATAAATAGAAGCTAATAAATTTATCTTAAATGTTAGCTATATCCAACCTTACAAAATACTGAAAAGCACCACCTTACAATGGTTAACATTCAATTTGATTAATATAATATTTTTTCTCACAAGTGGAATCATGTCAGTATAATTCAAGGATACTGATGAAGTAATGACTAAAGTAAAAAATTTTGACAACTGGCAATAGAGCCATATCATATAGATCATTTCAGTTATGATTCGTCCACGAATCTTAAATTTTTCCTATCTAAACTTTCACAAACACAAATAATAGATCTCTTTCCATATTCTCTGAAATAACATTTGCAGTAAATATAATTTATAATACTGTACCAAGTATCCAGTGCTATACTGTCATCGAGATTATTGAAATGATGGTTCTGCTAGATAATCTATCAATCCAAATGGCAGAACTTGGACCAATCTCGTCTATATTAAAATTACCTTCTGTGTAAGAAACCTATAACTCTTTTCTTTTCTTTCACAACTTTGCCTCTATTTTGAGTGTTATGAATAATTGCTTTTCTACTGATCAAAAACAAACCCTAGTATTCTAGATACACTATCATTGATCACACTAAGTACTAATATATGAATAAATATATGTTTATGTTTCAAACTAAAACTGACATCTCTGTAATAAGACCTCATACACAACCTAGCACATTACTATCTTTCTACCAGGGAAGGAGACAGCTTGAGCTTTATAGGAGTCAAGATTTGGTTTAATAAAATACTGATGAGTAACTTGCCTATTATTCCTTCACTGTCCTCCTTACCTACTCTGATTTGTTAATATAATACATTGAAGGTATTGCTGTTAATTACTGCAGTGCCACAGAATCATGATAAAGTCCCCAACCTCTCTGTGTCTAGTCATGAAGAGCATTGTAGGAATGGTTTGGCTAAGATGCTTGGGGATAAATTAATATAGCAAATATTTAAAATATTCTATATTATGATTTTTACATGACAGCTTATTTGGACTCAAACTAGATTCACACCATTTTGCTTTGTTTTGTTTTTTTCTACAAGGGTATCCGTTGTGTTGATTTTTGAAATCCTTAGTAAGCAGGAGGAAAACCAAGCACAGGAATCTCCAAACTGGATTTTTGTTTTCTCAGAATGTTTTGGAAAGCTTGAAGAACAATATCTAAGAGAATAGTTTAGCCTCAGCGCCCAAGTAATTGGTTTTATGGACTAAACTTACTGATTTTCTTAATTGCATTTTTGTTGTTGTTGTTTTTATTCAGTGTGTCATGGTCCTTGACATGGGAACTATCAGTTGAAGTCCCTGACATCCTTTGCTTCTTCAATGAAATTTGAAAGGATAGGGAGTCTTTTTTCAAAGTGGGGAGAAAGGCACTCTTCCTCCAGAAGGAGTTGGCACAAAAAAAGATAGTTGACAATGGAAGTAGACAGATTCCTTCTAACAATACCTTGGCTAAACTCAGTCAATCCATCCATCCATCCATCCATCCATCCATCCATCCATCCATCCATCCATCAATCAATCATCAACCAATCAAAAATTTTTGTGTTTTAAAAATTGAAGGAGCAATTAGTAGTATGCATTTAGTGGTCCCAGTTATGAAAGTATTGGGGAAAACTTAAGCTCTTAGTCATCAGGGTTCTGATGTCAGCTTATCTAATTTTCAGAAAAGACACCAAAAGCTGAATGCCAGGAGAGATGACTAGGTTATTTCTGGTAAGTTTCACATTTGGACAGGTTTCACAACGCTAGGGCAGTCCACTAGCTCAAGTGAGTATAAAATTCACCAGGAATTTTCCATTTTCTAGATAAAGCAGCTTAACTACTATGGTGTCACGTTATAACCTGTTAGTATTACATATTACAAAAGACAGATGAATTTACAAAGCAGTCAGGAGAAGTTTAGTTAGAGAATCAGCCAAAACGTATGGCTGTACAGGGGTGTTAGTGCTGTAACAGAGAAACAGATTCCCATTTTTTCTCTAAATTTGTTTCAAAGCAGTCATAAAAAGAATTGATTCTAGAAGAAAGAGCCATACATGCCTACTGGGCAGGAGGCTCGACCTGCAGCTGTGCTTAGAGTAGAAAGAAGAAAATTGTTTAAAAAAAAATGAATCCAGTGAATTGTATTTCTTTACTTTTTATTGTACCTACTAAATAACATGTATTAAGCAAATAATTTATTACCCTTGGGGTAATAAATAAAAGCAACTAGCCAAGGATCTGACTATATTTTTTTGTAATTTTATTTCATTTTTCATTAATGTAATTTAGTCACATGGCTCAAAATCAAAACAGTATTAAAACATAGAAATTAAGATATTTAATTTTGTCTCCTGACTTGATCCAAACGATTCTTACCCACCAAGACCCATTAATATCTAAAACTTGGTTTCTAGATATAAATATCAGCATATAGATATTAGAATATATAAACATGACTAGATACAATACAGAATTTATTAATATATTCTTATGTTTTGCATTGAAAAACAGTGTAGTTAGCATATTTTTGTCTGTAAAGCTCTATGAGTTTTAACAAAAGTATACATTTTGGAACCACCTCCAAACTCAGAGGTGAGTCCCAACATGGCCACAAGCTCCCCGATGCTATCCTTGTGCTCGCACGCTCTCCATCTCCAACCCCAGGGAACCATTGCTCTGTACTCCCTCGCCATAGTTTTGTCTTTAATAAATGTCATATAAATGGAATTATGTAATGTATAACATTTTCAGATGGGCTTCTTTCACTCAGTATATCTCTGGGTGCCACCTAAGTTACTATTTTCATCAATAATATATGTGAGTGCCTGTGTGTGCGAAGCCTCACTAATAGAGAATTTGATCTTTTTCCCCCAGATGTTTAGAGATACCTGTAAGAACCTAGGAAAACAAAGGTTGTTGGTAAATACTCTTCCTCATTTTTCATTCAGTCTTATAAAAATATATACATATGTACAGACAAGACTTCTTAGAGAAGGCAGTAGAAAGGATAGACAAGGCAAGAACTCTGGCCCTTAACCAGTCAACTTGGACCACTGTGTCTGGAAAATTACTGCTCAAGGGCCAAATCATATTCTGAAACAGTAATTTGAATAAGGTTTGTAAAGTGAGCCTGGATCTCTTCCTTATGAACTTAACCCCTTCACCGGTTGCATCTCTTTTTCTCTGATGGTTTGTTTAACTTTATTGAATGCAAATAAGTCCTTTTTAAACAAAAACAAAAATATTTCCTAAATTTTGTGAATATTTAAACCCAATTATATGTATTTGTTTACTTGCTTGCTTTAATTGAATTACCTTGCTAATTGTCTCCAGTTCTCATTTTACTCTGGCTAAACACAGCAAAAGTTCCAAGTTGGAAAATTTAAATCCAGACAATTCTTCCCAGCCCAGGGAGCCGTAATTCTGGGCCTTGATTTAAGTCCTGGGACTTGTATGTAGTTGCTGCAACAGATACGTCTAATATTTAAGGTTTGGCTTTACTTATTAACCTTGAAACTTACTGTTAATTCTTCAGTTCCACCCTGTAATGATCGTAAATGTAGGGATTTTTTTTTTTTTTACTGTTGCTCTGATATTTTAATTCATTATTTATGAAAAGTGTAATTTCAACTTGCCTTTAAGCATTAATTTTGCATTTATTTAGGATTTCCTGTTTCTTTAAAGAATTGGTTTTAAGAATAGTTAACATGACTCCTTATGAGACACTGTTCTATCTTATAAATATATATTTTTGAGCTTTTAGAAACAAATTATGTAAAATGTGTTTATGGGCCTTATATGAGACTTTGAGAGAATTATTTGTTTTTGACATAAGCCACTGAGTGAGAAATATTATACTTTGAAAATAAAATGAGAATAATATGCCCACTATTAGAAAAATGTTTAATTAAGTAGACTAATTTCAAGTGTAATATTAAAATATCGTCATTCTAATAACTCCACATATAAGTTAAAGAAAGTAGGTATAAATCAGACAAATTTTAATGTGAGATTTGAATAGTCTTATTAATTTGAAGTCAGACCTCTTAGATCATGTGAATTATTAAAACCTCAAATAAAATTATTTTCATTTGCCCAGAATTGCTCATTTTAAACTTTAACACAACTTAAAGCATGAACATATACACTAACCAAAAAAACTTCTCTGAATTAGTTTCTTTTCTTTAATTGTCCAGTTTCTATGTTTCCTAGTGGCTTTAGATTAATTACAAATTTATGCTATGATATTCTAATACAGATTTATCCAGGATTGTGTTGATGAATTGTACACATTCTTTATGGCTAGTTTATTTTGAATCAAAGTACAAGTGCCATGTAAAATCACTTCTTTCAGAGAGGTTATACTACACACAATGCCACATATATTCAGCATTGGATGGCAGGCATTCACTGGGACTTTGGCAAGCTTGAATGCATACTGAGAAGAGTGATCTAAATTTAATATATTGTCTGAACACTGTTTTATTAGTTATGGTTTATTCCTTCCACACCTTTATGCAGTGCATTTATATAGTTGCATGCCAGCTACGTGTAAAATACTGTTCCAAGTGCTGACACTGTACCTGCAAACAAGGCTGTTTGAATCCACACTGAAATGCCTGGGAAGTTTCACCTACAGGCAGAGATAAGACTTTTACAAACTTGTGGCAGGTTTTGGACAGAATCACTTTCAAAACTCTGAAGCAATATATGCAACAGATATTTATTGAGCATCTACTCTGTTGGCAGTCACTCTGCTTGTTATTGAAGAGGCAGAGACATAAATGGTAACCCCTCCCCTTGAGAAGCCCACTGCATGGTTCATATACAGAGAGCAAAAACCAGGAGCCATATTGGGATCAAGATAAACTAATTATTAACTATTATATTCTTTTATTATAAGGCACACTCTAAAAGAAATAGGCTGACTTCTACTGTAACGAGCTTCTTGTCACTTAAAAGTGAACTATTACTTTTCAAGAGTGTTTGCAAAGTCCTAAAGACGGCAGCACAAAATATTACATTCGGAATAGACCTGGTTTCCCTTTCCCACTTGGCCCCTCCCTGGAGACAGTACAGAGAAAAGTGACTCAATGAGTCTCGGTTTTGTTATTACCTCATAAAAGGATAATGGGACCTGTTTTGGGGGCTGTTGTATGAAAGATCTAAGATCATACATGTTGAATAATTTTGTGATCTATAAAGGTAAAATATAAGATTCTAATATTTTGATAAGAGAACTAATGAACTGTTTGAGATGTTCGAGTCTAGATGAAATCTAAGTTTCTTTCTCAAACTAAAGTCCCCCACTTCTAGAGCTGGAAGGGATCCCAAAAATATTTTGTGAAACTCAATTTTGTAAATGTTGGCACTAGAGATATACATGGTGAGGCAAAAGTAGTTTTAAAGTTGTGAGTATGCAAAACAGAGTTTATTTTTATATTATTATTTATTCATTATTGCATTACTTTCCATATAAACAAATGTAAACCTACCATTGCCCCACCTTGTATTAAACTATAGATATCAAATTATACATATATTAACTAATGGCCAAGGAGATCCTAGAAGTAAATTATTTAGTTTTCTTTGTTTTCTCCCTAGATATAGTTGAACATCTGAAAACGTGTTTCCTGAAAGGTTTAACGTTTTTTCTTTGATGTTCTTCTGGATTCCTTGTAAATAGAACGAATATAATGTATTAAAAAATATTGATTCTAAAAAATGTTACCTAGTAAGATAGCATTTTATAATTATTATTTTGAACTTTCTTAATTTTAACAGGATTTTAAAAGATAACCAGTAAAAACATATAATACAGTGCTAAACTACTTATCATATGTGTAATAAGATATTTTCATGACCAACGAATGCAAATAATAATCATATATGTTTTCAAGGCATTTTAGGTCCACTGTAAAAAATGACATATTACTTATTTGTTCAAAATGAAACTTTAAGTTGTAAGTATTAACTTTAAAATCAGTTAAATCTCAGAAATGTCAGAATACAAGCTGATAATCTTGTAAAACCAGGAACCGATATACATTTCATGATTCTGAAAAGCCAAAGGAATAAGTTTCTTATAAAAATACATTTTTGCTACTACTTTTTCTATGGCTTTTTATTGGTTTCAGGTGCAGTGGGAAATAGTTAAAAATTATATAATCTGACAAATTACAATTAACTTTCAAAAATCATCAATTTCAAGGAAACTAGCTCTATAGAACACCATTAATATGCCAAAAAAAATTACAACAAAGTCAGATATGAACTCTATATTTAACTAAGTTAAGTGTGAATAGAATTTAATGTAATTATAAATAGTTCTTAAAGACTGCAAAGGCAATATGATTAATGACCTTTTAGCTAAAAATAGATTGCAGAGCACATTTACTTGCAATAAGGCATGTGTGTTTTTTAGAAATAAAAGATGTTCTTTGACAACTCACTCTCTTTAGGGCAAATGTTTTGAGTGGTTTTGTCAATAAGACTGATTAACTGAGTTAATAGTCTTTTGGCTGGTCCTGAGTTTTTATGTTGGTTTGGTTTTTTTTGTTTTGTTTTTTTGAGGAATTTTAAGGATCCTTTAGCATCCAAGAACTATCACTAAATGAAAATCTC
This sequence comes from Molossus molossus, assembly GCF_014108415.1. NCBI lineage: Eukaryota > Metazoa > Chordata > Mammalia > Chiroptera > Molossidae > Molossus > Molossus molossus. The sequence goes on along the minus strand of NW_023425351.1, from coordinate 32,546,174 downwards.
AGTGGCAGTACTGTTGTGTATCCAGTGGTATTTCTTTACAAACATACTCCCATCATTGCAACAAAATGCAGTTGGCTGGTTTATGCAACTGATGGCCTTCTCTCATTAACAAATGTCATTAACCAATAATCATAACCAGGTTTTGTTTACTTGATTATTTGTTTAAAAATATATAGTCCTAACAAAAGAATCACAATGACTATCTCTCTAGTAGGGTGAATGTAATTAAAACATTTCTTTTTTTTTGGTCTTTGATTATGTGTGGAGACAAACTCCAAAGAGAGAAGAGAATTTAATTATCTAGATAAGTTTGAGTAACAAGACATTTTCATCAAAACCTTTGAAAATATTTAGGAAAATAGTATTTTTGGAAATTATCCAGATATTATAAGATTAGAGGCTGTGTGCTGAAATTAACTGGGTGATTGCCAAAATTTTTCAATTTATTTTCAATTTGTATGGAAAATCTAAATAGTCATTTAAGTTTGATAAAAAAAAATAGCTGCAATGCAAAATTTTCTATGTAAGAACAAAAATATGTTGAAGTTATTTTATTAATACGTTTTAATGGGAAACAAATGGGATGGTTTGGTTCATTTCTGAATTGCATTTTCTAAAGGACATTAGATTACAAAAGCAGTAAAAACAAGCAGAACTATACATTAAACAGGGATTTTTAAAAATATACAATCTCATGTTTATTTTAGTCACTTATCATTTCACAACCAAATGAAACATGCATATAATTTTAGAACTGAAAGAGAAATCAAAATCAGACTCAAATATATCCAAAAAAATCATCACTCTGGAAAGCAAGCCCCAGTTCCTTTAAAGGCGCATTATTGCCTGATTTAAAGGCAGACAGGGGCTGTGGGGCCACACTCCATGACGGAGAGCCTCTAGAGACATCTTTGATCATTCTTTGTGATGCATAAAATATGTCACAGTCGTACTATAAAAGATATCAGCCATCAGGTAAGGCTGTCATTCGCCCTTGTAGGATTATATTGGAAAAATACGGCTTCTCTCTCTTGTACTTGTATGGGATTACTGCTCATGAAAACACAGCCTATTTAGTCTGCATGTGACCATTATCATACTCCTGGTTTCTTTCAAAAGAAAGTAGTCATAAATAAACATGCTAAAGAGAATAGATCTGGTTGATATTTTGTTTGAACATTCACCCATTTCATAAGTTGTTATAAGCTGTGAATATGTTAAGTACCGGTCGCCATTAAAGCTAGTTCTACAAGAGGAATGCATATTTCTCCAGAGACCGGTTGCTTTCATTTGATTTCTGTTATGCATACATCTTAGTTTACTTCAAAATCTAAACCTATGTCACAAATAATATTTATAACAAAAGAACAATAGCAGTAAACTATTCCAAAATGTTATATTCTTATTTCTCAGCTACTCACATATTTTTTAAATTATACATGTGTGAGAGAGAAGTGGTTTTACTAACATAGTTAAGATAAAACAAACTACAATTATTCATGTGTTATAACAGCAGTATCTTTTCATTAAATTTTCTCTTTATATATTAATATATATATATATATATATATATATATATATATATATAAAATCTTTGTACCTAACAACTGCACTAGTGTTTTTTCATATTTTTAAATGGCAGAGAGGCTGAAGTAAACAGGGAAAAAGATTTTTAAAGGATATAAAAAGTTGGAAATATTTTAATATGTAATCTAATCGAAAAGTGATTTTACCTTTGCAAACTCGGAGTGATTACTGAAGTTTTTGCCAAGGGTAATGATTTAAATGACTGTGAATATTGGCAATATTTACTAGAGAGCTTGTCAAATATGATATTCCTGTCTGAAAGCATTTGGCTCCTAAACCAACAAAAACCCAAACAAATAAGATACGTAAACGATGTCGAATGTGTGTTAAGTCTGAACAGCTGACAAGAGTTTTGCTAAAAGAAGAAGAATACACATTTCTGATCATTTTTGTCTATAATAACGTGTAGCCTTTTTAAAAAGGAGTCTCTTTTTTTTCTTTATTTCTGTGTTGCAGAGTATTGCTTCTTGCATTTAAAAATTTAGCAGCTTATTTATAAATTGGGAAGGAGGAACCCCTTTTAATGAAGGAATAACATACGGTAGAGCAGACTGGATCGATTAAAGGCCTCCATCTGGCCCAGGTCTAGAAAAGTTGCTGCCATATGTCTTGAACAGCACAGCAAAACTAACTGTTTTATACTGTCACCACCTCCAGATCTGTGTTATAAATTGCATTTTGTTTTAATATTTATGCATATATGTGTATATGCATATATATTTTTTCTATGGTTGTTTGCCTAATTAGAAAGCACACATTATATAAAATTTTAAAAAGGCCGTTGGTCTTCATGGTTCAGTGTGAAAGGCAGTTGACAGTTTGAAATAACGTAAAAGAGAGAGAGAGAGAGAGAGAGCACGTGAGCATGGGGGTGGGAAGAGGGGCAGAGTTTGCTGTAATTTGTTTACTCAGTAATGTTTCATCCTAAATGACTTCAGATTATTCTACAATGATAGTGCATGTCTGAGGATTACTAAAAAGATAGAATAATAATAACAACACCTCAAGGGAGAAAATTTTCTGAAATTCCTGTGAATATTAAAGACGGATTCTAGCAAACATTGCACGCAGTAGTCCTGTTTTTTTAAAGGTAAAATTTCATAAAGATACATTTAAAAAATCAGAATATCTGTGTTGCTGTTGGAAAAATAGCATATCAGGTTCAAATGAAATTTAGGAATGTTAATCTCTTTTGCAGCTGCTATTTTTGTTTTATGGTATTTTTACAGCTGTTTTTAATTTCTTTTAAGAAATACTAAACCTTTAGGAGAATTCCCATGTGAACAACCACAGCACAGATAATTGGTTTCATTGCAATTCAGATTATGAACATCATTTTTCTGTTGTTACTTTCAAACTATATACATAGCTCAATCTGTAAGCCATTTTCTTTCTTCAGCTACTATCAAAAGGAGAAAAATCAGTTAAAAGCCTCACGGAGCCTTGGTCTTTATCTGATAGGGTGCAATGTTTAAAAATATTTACCTTCCTCAATAGAACATTAATATATCCTCTAAGGTATGTGCAGATGTAACCTATATTTTTTATTAAGAAAAGCAGAACAACATAAATTATGAAAATTCTTTAAGGACTATGACCACTTTAATAAATTTCAGGATTGGCATTTATCATGCCATCCTGTTTCTATCCCTAACATTGTCTTCTTTGATTAATTATTGCCACAGACAGTATATCTTCATTTAGAAGCATCTCTGATTAGCAGCCACACCTAGACCATGCAGTTTTTAATAGCAGCCTCCCTTCCCATGCAAGCCGCAGGGGAAAGTAATTAAATTTAATAGAAGCCGTCTTTGTTTTATAGCCACCCTCAATTTAAAGCCACAGGGGTAAGTAATTAAATTTAATAGAAGCCATAGCTTCTAAACAAAGATATACAGTATCAGTTAGGTATGCAGAAGTATAGAAATAAGAAATACTCTATGTTGGCCGTGAGGCAGAGTGTGGGTTTATAGGAAGCAATGTTAAAAAATGTAAAAGTTCACAAAGTACTTTTTAAAAAAAAGTGATTCAAAATGGGTGGAGAAGGTGTAGTAGTCACCCTGTATTCTTCCCAGGGCAACAAGGAAGGCGGGGCTGCTCATGCCCATCCTAAACCACAATTGCTTGGAAAATTGCCTGCTGGGAGTCCTGGATGCATTTTCCCCTCTAATATCAGTGGGGCAAACATATCATGCGTGCTCAAACATCTAATACCTTAGACCAGTTAGCAGCAATTTATGGGAAAATTAGACATTTGATGTGCATGGTCATTTATTCTAAATCTGGGCTGATGTTTTTTGTTGTGTTGTGTCTGTGTTTTCAATTATCATGATGGACCCTCAAGGAGTTTACCCTTCCTGTAGCCAATGAATCTGCACTAGAAGCACTGTTTGAGTGGTACATTTCAGATTCACTGTAGGAAATGTTTGACAGGCTGTTCCCCTACACCGTCTAAGGATCTTGATGGACATACTAAGAAGCCGATGAAGAAGTATTCTAGAATTCACATTAACCATTAAAAAAAAAAAAAAATGTTTGGGGCTTTTTTTCCACAAAGTTGCCATGCAACCAGTTTTGATTCTTAACTTTTATTTAGAGTTTTAATACTGCTTTTAAAATTCCAATTTTCAATATCACGAGGAATATGCTTAGTCCAAGTGCTACCATAAATGGTGTGTTAAATATTGCATAAGCCTCACCTGGGGCAGAAACCTCACCTGGGGCAGAAGCCCAGGCTGGGAGCAAAACAGCTGATAGCATATCCAGTGACATCCTAAATTCATTGCCTTTGGAAGATAGTTCATAGTTACTTAAAAAGAGGGGAGAAAGGTACACTCTGACATTCAGCAGCCCAGATGGTAAGAGACAATGCAGCTGCCTGTAGGCATATGGCACACAGAAAATGTATTGAGTGTGTTAATAAGAAAATTAAACTGATATTTTAAGTAGCATGTGAGTACAACATGGATGGTATCTAGGGGAGATACTTCTCTGTGTAAGATGTATAAACAAGGAATGTTTAGAACATGCAAATTTAGTCATCAGATGTCTGCATATACTTAGAAATTATTAAGTTGTGTTTGTCCTTAACACATGAACAAACTCAAGTATTTCGTAATGTATCAGTGTAAAATGAAGTTTTATAGCTAACAACTATTATCTAAACTACCTCAAAGAATACAAAATCTACGTGTGTAGTAACAAACCCTTAACAGGAGTATCATGGCCTATATCACTGCCTGGTAGCAAAGGGCAAACATGGTCTCTCTAATTGGGGGAATTTAAAACATCGCTGAATTCAACCAGACACCACAGGTTGCTTTTAAGTAAAGAATCTTAAAATATCAATGGGTATTTATTCTCAAATTTGTGATTGCCTCATAAACATCCTATAGATTTTTTTTTTTCCAATATGATGTTTCAAAATGTTCAATGTTAAATCTGAGGGCCATATCAGAGTTTAGTATCATTAGCCCATCTTCACTGAGAAGTTTTTGTTTGTGTGTTGGTTTTTTAATCCTCACCCGAGGATATTTTTCCATTTATCTTCAGATAGAGTGTAAGGGAAAGGGTAGGAGAGAGAGAGAGACAGAGAGAGAGAGATCAATGTGAGAGAGACACATTGACTAGTTACCTCCCACACGACCCCAACCAGTGCCAGGGACCAAAACACAATCAAGGTACGTGCCCTTGACCAGAATCGAACCCGCGATGCTTTGGTCTGAGGTCTGACACTCTAACTGCTGAGCCAAACCAGCCAGGGCAGTTTTGTCATATTTTTATTTCCTTTTCTTTTCTAAGGAAAATGAGTCTTTGGATTGACTCTTTCCACTTTTCTATCAATTTCTTTCCTTCAGAGTTTTTCTTCTGTTTGGATGTTTGAAACAGAAAATACCTTCACACAGTATTCTCCTGGCCACCCTATTCCAGTTCTCTAAGGGGATTCTAACATTTACCATATTTTCAGAATAGGTCGAGAGTTAGAATGTCTCAGTTTCCTGCCTCTGTTGTCAGGAAGGCTACCTTTTCCCAGCTTGACTTGAGCATGTGTAGGTAGCTCAGGAAAATCATTTTTCCTACACAGATTAATGTATTTGGATGGTACAAAGTTACTTGGAATTGCTGGTCACATTGAATCACATGATTCTACTACTGAAAAATATAAAGACAATTACTATAATGTTACATTCACCAAGGCCTGGAAGTAGGTGATTTCCTGTTTTATTTTCCTATCCATTGCTATACACCTGGAATGACCTGGACGTTTCTGGTGAAGATAATGAAGAGTTTTTAAGGTCACCCCAAACCCAGCTTTAAAATGGCAAATGGAACTACTTCCAATGAAGCATTTTTTTTTTGGTAGGATTGTGTCCAAATTTTCAATTCTTAAATCTATAAATTGTTATCGATTCTTACTATTAAAAAAATGAACGAAACAAATTTTGAATGGAAAACATTTTGACTTTCATGAAGAGTATTAGAAGTTTATTACAAATCCCTAAGTAAAAGGAACAGGATGTTTGGGATTTTGAGAGCAGTGTGTTATAGTTTATCAAGACATACACCAGAGCTGCTTCTCCCATTATACACCACACACACACACACACACACACACACACACACTCCACATTAAAAACTGATTCCTTCCATTGTATATCGAGGAAGAACCATAAGCTGTAACTCATGTACACATGGTGATTATGCCAATACACAAAGCACTAAGGAAAGTTAAAGTATAAACTTGAAAGGATTTTATCCAAAAAATTTTTAGAATTCTACTGCCTCTCCTAGAGAAATCTCAGCTTAGGTGGAGGGATAGAAGTGTGTTTGGAATATGGCTGAACATCAAGATCAGCAAACTGGCAGTGAAAATGTGTGGGAAAGCTATACAATCACTGCTCCTCCATCAAAGGAGGACAAACAAGTCCAAGACCTCTCTGCCCTCCAGCCAGGAGGCTGCAGGAATAGGGGGAAAGAAGTACAACCCACACAGGAGAAGAAGGAGGGCTGAGATTTCTTTGGCCATCTGGTCTCCTGGCTGGTGGCAGTAATTCTCATATACGAACTGAATTCCACTTGAATACATAGGACTTGCATTTGCTGAGACCAGCCAGAGCCATGATGGTCATTACCAATATTCTGAAGTTCTAGTCCACAGAAGTAACATAAATGTAGGTTAAGTTAAAATGAGTCTCTGTTAACAAATTTTCTTAAGCCTGTATATTTGGTTCCAAACTGGGTATGCATTTATGACAATCTCCTTTGAGAAGGAATGGTATTACAGTTAAATATTATTTTAAACTATGATGTTCAATCCAGTAATGGATATAATGTTCTAATTCTTTGAATATATTTACTTTTAACAAAATTCTATTTGGGTTGATTAACAATGATATTGGAATAAAACTGAATAATTTTGAACATCAAAGACGCAAACACAGTGAAAATTGAATTATGTTTAGCATGGTTGTAGTATTTTTGTGTAATTTATTTTCTTATAGTTATATTTTCATTGCCCATTCTGAAATGTGCACTCAAAACTCCTGTCTCCTGGATGCCCTCATCATTCATCTCCAGTCTTGTTCTTTCCAAAATGTGACCAACAACAAACCTGTTATCTGTTAACTACAAATTAATACAGATTTTTAAAATTGTGGTAAAAAACATATAACATGAGTTCTACCTCTTTAACAAACTTTTTAAGTGAACGGTACAGTATTATCAACTATAAGCCCAAAGTTGTACTGCAGATCTCTAGAACTTTTTCCTCTTGCATGACTAAAATTTATACCAATGGTGCAGCTATCCACATTTCCCCACCCTTCCAATGCTTGGCAACCATGCTTTTACACTCTGCTTTAATGAGTTTGGCAACTTTACACCTCCTAGAAGTGGAATCCTGAAATAGTTGACCTTCAGTGACTCTCATTAAACTTAGCATAATGTCCTCAAGGTCCATGCATGTTGTAGCAAATGACATGATTTTGTTTTTGTTTTTTAAGGCCAAATAATATCCTATCATGAGTTATAAAACATTTTCTTTGTCCATTTATTCACAGATGAACATTTAGGTTTTCACATTTTGGCTACTGTGAATAAAGCTATAATAAACATGAGAGTGCAAATGTCTCTAAGATTCGGATTTTAGTTCTTTTGTATAAATATCTAGTAGTAGGAGTGTTGGGATCATTTGGTAATTCTCCTTTTAATTTTTTGAGGAACCTCCATATTGTTTTTTATAGCAACTATACCATGTTACATTCCCACTAACAGTGTACAATGGTTTCAATTTCTTAACATCCTCACCAACCGTTGTTTCTTTTGATAATGGCTGTCCTAATAAATGTAAGAATATCTCATTGTAGATTTGATTTACATTTCCTTGGTGATTAGTGATGTAAAGCATATTTTCATAATCTGTTATCCAGTTTTATGACTTCTTTGAGAAATATCTATTCAATTTCTTAGCCCATTTTATTTTTATTTTTATTGTTGAAAGTATTACAGATGTCTTCACTTTTTCCCCCATTGACTCCCTTGTCCTTGCCCCCTACCCCCACCTTCACCACACTATTGTCTGTGTCCATTCTTTATGCATATGTGCATATAAATTCTTTGGTTTATCTCTTCCCTCCCCCACAGTCCTCTCCCCTTTAAGGTTTGTCAGTCTGTTCCCTGCTTCCATGACTCTGGATCTATTTTGTTCATCAGTTTATTTTATTCTTTAGATTCTATGTACAAGTAAGATCATGTGATACTCGTCTCTCTCTGTCTGACTTATTTTGCTTAGCATAATACTCTCCAGCTCTCTCCATGCTGTCTCAAAGGGTAAGATATCTTTTTTATGGCTGCATAATATTCCATTGTGTAAATATACTACAGCTTTTTTATTCACTCATCTACCAATGGACACTTATGCTGTTTTCATATCTTAGCTATTGTAAATAGCACTGATACGAACATAGAGGAGAGTATATTCTTTCTGATTGGTGTTTTAGAATTCTTGGGATGTGTTTCTAGCAGTGGAATCACTAGATCAAATGCCAGTTCAATTTTTAATTTTTTGAGGGAACTCCATACTGTTTTCCATAGTGGCAGCAATTATTTTAGTTTTATGAGTTTTTTATATATTTTGGATATCAACTTCTTAGCAGAGAGATAGTTTGCAAATATTTTCTCTCATTCTGTAGGATGCCATTTCAATCTATTTACTCCTTTGATGTACAGAAGTTTATAGTTGATTTAGTCACACTTGTCTATTTTTTGACAAGATAAGGATTCAATTTTATTCTTTTGTACATGGATATACAGTTTTTTCAGTACCATTTATTAAAGAGATTATCCTTTTCTCATTGACTGTACATGTGTAATTTATTTCTGAGCACTCTACAGTGTTCCATTAGGCTATATGTCTGTCTTTATGTTAGTATCATACTGTTTTGATTACTATAGCTTTATAATATATTTTAAAAATTAAGAAATCTGATGGTTCCCACTTTCTTTTTCTTAAGATTATTTGGCTATTCAGGGTTCTTTGTGCTTCCATGTGAACTTTAGGACTACCTTTTCTATTTCTGCAAAATATACCATTAGAATGAGATTTTTATAGGGATTTTACTGAATATGTAAATGAATTTGGATAATATGACATTTTAAAAATAGCAATTATTTTAATCCATAAACATGGAATATTTTTCCTTTTATTTTTATCTTTTAAAACATTTTTTAATATTTTGTTATGTTTAGTATAGAACTCTTTCATTCTTTAGTCAAATTTATTCCTAAATATTTTATTTGTTTTAATGCTACTGTAAATGTCATTTTCTTAATATTCTTTTCAGATTGTTTATTGTTAGTCTTAGAATTGCCACTGATATTTGTATGTTGGTTTGTATTCTGAAATTTTACTGAATTCATCTATTAGTTCTAATAGTTGATATATGTATGGAGTCTTGGAGTTTTCTACAAGATCATGTAATATGCAGAGATCATTTTACTACTTTCTTTCTCATTTGAATGTGTATTTTCTTTCTTGCCTAATTTTTCTGGACTTCTAGTACTATGTTGAATTGACATGGAGAGAGCTGGCATCCTTTATTTGTTCTTTGTTTTAGAGAAAAACTTTTCAGTATTCTACCACTGAGTGTGGTATTTATCTACCGCTTTTCATATATGGCCTTTACTGTGTTGAGGTGATTTTCTTTTTTCTTAGTACTTGGGTGTTTTTAACATAAAAGGGTATTGAATGTTTTCAAATGTTTTTTTCTGTATCCGTTGAGGTAATCATGTGATTTTTAATCCTTCATTCTATTAATGTGCCATATTATATTAATGGGTGTTCAAACATCCTTGCATCCCAGGAATAAATCCTACTTGTATAAATCCTAAGTGGTATATGATCCTTTTAGTATGTTTTTGTATTTGGTTTGCTGGTGGGTTTTTTTTGTTTTGTTTTGTTTTATTTTTTGTTTTTCCTTATATAGGTATGACCATCTCTTCTGTCTTTTGATTATCATTTGTATGAAACATTCTTTCACTTTCAGCCCACCTGTATCTTTAAATCTAAAATGAGCCCTTGAAGGCAGCAAAAAGGTGGACACTTGTTTTATTTTTAAATTCAGTCAGCTACTCTGTTTTAAAATAGAGGAGTTTAGCCCAGCCGCTGTGGCTCAGTGGATTTAGTGTCACCCCATGGCCTGGTTCGATTCTTGGTCAGGGCACATGCCCAGGTTTCTGGCTTGATCCCCAGTAGAGGGTGAGCAGGAGGCAGCTGATCAATATTTCTCTCTCATATGGGTGTTTCTATCCCTCTCTCCCGTCCTCCTCTAAAAAAATCAATGAAAACATATTTAAAAAATAAAATATAATAGAGAAGTTTAACGCATTTACAATCAATGTAATCATTGATAGGTAATGATATTATGGGAATTTTGTTAGTTATATTCCGTCTTATAGCTCTTGTGTCTCTCTTTTCCTTTCTTAATGTCTTGCTTTGTATTTCACTGATGTTTTTGTAGTGACATGCTTATTACTTTTTTATTTTTTGTGTGTGTATCTACTATAGGTGTTTTCTTGGGGTTACCATGGGGCTTACGTCAAACATCATGTAGTAATAACAATCAATTTTAAGCTGACAACATCTTAAGTTTAATCACATACAAAAACTCTACATTTTAGTTTTTTTTTATATATTAATTTGATTTTGTTACATATGTTTCTCATTTTTTCCCCCATTAACACCCTCCTCCCCTCCCCCCTTGCCCCACCCTCTGCTCCATCCCCAGCTTTGTTGTCTATGTTCATTGGTCATGCATACATTCATATAAGTTCTGTGGTTTATCTCTTCCCCCACAAACACCCCCCTCCTCTGAGGCTTGTCAGTCTATATCCCACCTCCATGTATCTGGATTAATTTTGTTCAGCAGTTTGTTTAGTTCATTATATTCTATAAATAAGTAAGTTCATGTGATATTTGTCTTTCTCTGATTGGCTTGTTTCACTTAGCATAATACTCTCCAGGTTCTTCCATGCCATCTCAAAGGATAAGAGATCTTTCTTTCTTACAGCTGCATAGTATTCCATTGTGTACATGCACCACAGCTTTTTTATTTACTCGTCTACTGATGGGTACTTGGGTTGTTTCCAAATCTTAGCGATTATAAATAGTGCTGCTATGAACATGGGGGTACATATATTTTTTCTGATTGGTGTTTCAGGCTTCTTAGTGTATATTCCCAGAAGTGGGATCACTGGGTCAAGTGGCAGTTCAATTTTTAACTTTTTGAGGTAATACCATAGTGTTTTCCACAGTGGCTGCACCAGTCTGCATTCCTACCAGCAGTGTACTAGAGTTCCCTTTTCTCCACACCCTCGCCAACTCTTATTGTTTGATGATTTGTTGATGACGGCCATTCTGACAGGTGTGAGGTGATACTTCATAGTTGTTTTAATTTGCATCTTTCTGATGATTAGTGACATTGAACATTTCTTCATATGTCTCTTGGCCATTTGTATGACCTTTCTGGAGAGATGCCTATTTAGGTCCTCTGCCAATGTTTTAAGTGGGTTCCTTGTCTTCCTTTTGTTGAGTTGTATGAGCACTCTTTATATTTTGGAAAGTAACCCCTTATCTGATGCATCATTGGCAGTTATGGTCTCCCATATAGTGGGATCCCTTTCCATTTTGATGGTTGTTTCTTTTGCTGTACAGAAGCTTTTTAGTTTGATGTAGTTTCATGTGTTCATTTTCTCCTTTGTTTCTCTTGCCTTAGGTGTTGTATCAGTGAAAATTCTGTTGCATATGATGTCTGAGATTTTGTTGCCACATTTTCTTCTAGAATTTTTATGGATTCACAAGTTACATTTAAGTCTTTTATCCATTTTGAGTTTATTCTCATGAATTGTGTAAGTTGGTGTTCTAGCTTCATTTTTTTGCAGGTAGTTGTCCAATTCTCCCAACACCATTTATTGAAGAGACTGTCTTGACTCCACTGTATGCCCTTGCCACCTTTGTCAAATATTAACTGAGCATATTGTCTTGGGTTAATTTCTGGGTTCTCTATTCTGTTCCATTTATCTATCTGCCTGTTCTTATAACAGTACCAGGCTCAAAAACTCTACATTTTTACTTCTCCCCCTTACACACCTTGTTATTGGTATTACAAATTTAATTTTTATTTTATGTCCACTAACATTTTTATAGATATTTTTATACATTTGTCTTAACTCCTATCCCATAATTAAAAGTGATTTAAGACTTTCCTGCCCTGGCTGGTTTGGCTCAGCGGTTAGGGCGTAGGCCTGCAGTCCAGAGAGACCTGGATTCAGTTCCTGCTAAGGACACATACCTCTGTTGCAGTTTGTCCTCGGCCCTGGTTACGTTGTGCAGGTGGCAGCCACTCGATGTGTTCCTTTCACGTCGATGTTTCTCTCTCTCCCTCCCACTCTATCTGAACAAAAAATGGGAAAATGTCTTTGGGTGAGAATAAAAAAAAAAAAAAAAAGACTGTTCTAACAGTATTCTGTATTTGTTTATATATTTACCTTTATCAATAAACTTTATATTTTCACAGGCTTTTGTGTTAATCTTTATTATCTTTTTATTTTAATTTATAGGTTTTTTTTTTTTTTTCCCCCCAGCATTTCTCATAAATCAGGACTAGTGGTCATAAGCTCCTTCATCTCTTGTTTAAGTTGGAAAATCTTTATCTCTATTTTGAGAACATTTGCTGGATATAGTACTCTTAGTGGCAGTTGTTTTTTTTGTTTGTTTGTTTTTGTTTTTGTTTTCCAGTACTTTGACTATATCATCCCACTCCCTTCTGGCCTGAAAGGTTTCTACTGAGAATTTCACTGATAGTCTTATAGGAGTTCCTTTGTTGCAATGAGTCACTTTTCTCTTATTGTTTTTAATTTTTCTGCTTTTGACTTTTAAAAATTTACATGGATGTATCTCAGTGTAGACCTCTTTGGTTTTCTCCTATCTAATATGCATTAGAATTCTTAAATCTGGATGTCCTTTTCTTTCTCCAGACATGTAAAGTCTTTGCCATTATTTCTTCAAATGTGTTTTTTCTCCTTTATCTCTTTTTTCTCTTTCTGTGACTCCTATAACACACATATTTATCTTTTTAATGGTATCGAGTAAGTCTCAAGGCTTGCTTCTCTTTCATTTTTTTTTTCTTTTTGTACCCATGACAGAATAATTTTAAACAACTGTCTTTAAATATACTGATTCTTTCTTTTGCTTAATCATATGTGCTATGAAACCCCTTTAGTGACATAGGTTTAGTTGAGTTGTATTCTTCAGCTCCAACATTTCTGTTTTGTTCTTTTTTTTTCTTTTCCTATTTCTTTTCGGAAGAATGTCTTTATTTATGCATTGATTTTTATGAGATTATTGAGCACCTTTTGACTGTTATTTTAAATTTTTATGAGATAATTGATATATCTATGGTTCTTTTTTTTTTTTTTTTTTATCCTCACCCAAGGACACTTTTCTATATTTTGTTCAGATAGAGTGGGAGTGGGAGAGAGAGAAACATCGACATAAAATGTACACATGGAGTGGCTGCCACCTGTATGACCCAACCAGGGCTGGGGACAAGCTGCAACCGAGGTACGTGCCCTTAGTGGGAACTGATCCCGAGTCTCTCTGGGCCAGAGGCCAACGCTCTAACTGCTGAGCCAAAGCAGCCAGGGCTATCTGTGGTTCTTTTGAGTTGGTTTTTTTTTGACCCTTTGATTGGGTCATTATTTCTTGTTTTTGTATTCCTTATAACTTTGTATTGGTATTCACACATTTGAAAAAACAGCCACTTCTTCCAGTGTTTATGGACTGGTTTTGTACAGAAAAAGACCTTCAGATATCATCCTGGATAGAGACTCTGGGGGTCTCTCAAACCTTCTTGATGGATATATCTTCTCTATAAATTCCTAATTAGAGGGACATGCCATTTTATTCTTCCAGGAGCTTGTAGTTTCTTGTTCTCTTAGTGACTGTCTACTGTACCACAGGTTCTTGGAAGTAACAGCATGACACTCCGCTTATTTTTGTTCTCAGCAGTGTTTAGTACATTCAAGCTTATATAACAAAAATACCAGGGACTGAGTGCCTTACACAATAAACTCTATTTCTCACAGTTCTGGAGGCTGGAAAGTCCAAGATCAAGGCCCTGTAGATTTAACGTCTGCTGAGGACTCTCTTCCTGGTTCATTGATGGCCACTGCTGTGCGCTCACATGAAGGAAGGGGTGAGAGATCCCTCTGAAGTCTCTTTTGTAAAGGGACTTATGCCATTCACAAGGACTCCATCCTGATTACATAATCACATCCCAAAGGCCTCACCTCTAAATACTGTTACATTAGGGACTAGGTTTCAACATAGGAATTTGGGGGAAACTCAAATATTCATTCTATAGTGTCAACTCCCAAACAGGTAGGACATGCAGCATCCTGTCCATGCTATAAGACAAATGCAACTGAGGTGCAGTCCTTCTAGCAGACCCCTCAAAAGCTGGAACATTGGGAATATGTTCCATTCTTCTCTTTCTCCTGAGGGAGAGGACACTGAGCTGAATTACCCCGTATGCTGTATCACCCATCCTCTGTAGCAGCAACAAGCCACTGGGTTCTTTGTTTTCAGTAACCCCCAGGCTTCTAGAGTATCCTAGATCCCATCAGCAAGCTGAGACAGGCAAGACAGCAGCCAATTCCTCAGGCAGCCCCCCTGAAAAAACAGCATGTTGGACACAGAGTCCAATCTTCTCTTTCTCTTCCCAGGGAGAAGCTGTGAGCTGGAAGTTTTCTTCTGATTATGTTCCTGTGCCAGTAGAAGGGACTATAGAAAGAGAGTGCCACAAACTTTTCTACTTGTGGACTTGACCAGTTTTGTGCTCACCTGGGGTGCAAGAGCCTCTTAACTGGTGTTTAGATTTCTTACAAAGGGAATTGTTCCACGTATTATTGTTGAATTGCTGTTTCAATAGGAGGAAGGAGCACCATCTTGCTCTGCTGATTATTTTAATATGAGCAAACCATATCTCTTTTCGTTAATTTAAAATTTAAATTGATAAGAACACATATTCTTAAGAAAAAAACAAATTTGATAAGATTGTGTATGCTTTAAAGTACTTTCTGTTTAATTTTAATCAAGAGCTTTTACTATTTTATGTCAAGCCTAGAAATTTAACTCATCTTATTAACAGCATATGTATATTGTAATGTGTGTCTGTGTGGTATGAATACATCTAAATCCAGTTTAAAATTTCACAATTTGAATATCACATCTAGCAATAAAAAATTAACCATGTAGCACTGTTGTTATTTATGTTACTAAAACTTTATTATAACTAATATTAATTTTGTGATTGTATTTTATTTTTATGGTAAGTAAATCTACAAGGCATATGAAATGTAAAATGTTAACTATTAACCTTATACTTTGAATTTTCATAAATAATTTTATTTTAAAATTTAAAACCCTCTCATATAACTTTAAGTAGTGTTTTAGCTATACTACTATCCAAACAAGAGAAGATTAAAGGACACTATTAAATGTAAAAAACATCCTAGAAAAAAAATATACCTGCTTTTTCAATTTTGTGAACCATTAACTATAAAACCATTGAGGCCTTAAAGCTATTAAAACTGGGAGGGGGAATGTATGAAAAAATATTGAAAACCAACAAATATTTCTAAATTGAATATACATTTAAAATACTGCAGAGAAAACTAGCTCAGGCTGGAATGAAAAATCAAGAGGAAATTCTTGCCTCTCTGGATCTATCACATTATTGTAAGATTTATGTGGTCTGAGTTGTCATTCCTTAGAAACACAATAGGAGGGGATTGTTTCCTCAGGATTCCTGGCAAAGAAAGACTGCAAAGATTGATCCCATAATATCTAGTGACAGAAGTGGAGCTTCATAAATTTCCTTCCATTAGTATATTTTTGCTAAAGATGCAGCTAACATGTTAGAACAGACTATGCCAAAAATAGATGATACAGGATATCAATGAGCTCAAGTGGGTTTAGTTTCTCTGAAACTCCTCTATGACTATTTAACAGGTTCTTTATTGCACCGAGTGAAACTTTCATATTTATTCATGTAGAAAGCAAACATAAATTATTTATTTTAATTAGTAGGAAAGAATTTTGGTAATATGTCATCAAATCAAAAGTGTAGGACAGCCCGGCCAGTGTGGCTCAGTAGATTGAGCATAGTCCCTTGGACTGAGAAGTCCCTGTTGGATTGTCAGGGAGGGCACATGCCTGGGTTATAGGCTTGATCCCCAGTGGGGGCTTGCAAGAGGCAGCCGATCAATGTTTCTCTGTCACATTGATGTTTCTATTTCTCTCTCCCTTTCTCTCACTAAAAAAATTAATACAAACATTTGTTTAAAAGTGTAGGACAATAAAAGTTGGCATGATGATTCTTTACCAAATGAATAGCAGCAGAATTTTAGTTTAAGAAAAGAAAAGGAAAATGCAAACCAATGCTAATTTAAACAACTAAACTGAGATTGTGATGTAAATTTATTTTATAAACTAAATAAAAAACAAAAATTCTGCTGCAGGTATAAAAACATAATGTGTCATTATTTGCCTCAATAATCTAGTTAATTTAGGTGAAGGTAGACAGTTTTGATCAAAACATTCTAGATTACAACTTTAATTTTCTATGTCACATTTTAGTGTTGAAAATATTTTATGTACTATATATATTATTAAAGAAGAAGTTGGAATCACAGCTACCAGTGCTGAGTCAAGAGAATACAATTGAGATAGTAATCCATAGAGACAAATTAAACATTTAGATAATAATGTCTCCTATGACTATCCTGTCCAATGTGTAGGAAAAAGCTAAAGTTAATTTTGATCTGCCTATTTCATTTTCTCTACTAATATATATGAATGTTAGATGAGGGGCTGAATTAAGTTTGAATTAAATTTTGCACAATTTTTGAAGAAATATTTAATGGATCCATTAGATAAAAACAAATGCAGGTTTAATTTCTGATGTATTACAATATTCTAAGCATCGTAGAATATTTAAGAGATGAAGATATTTATGAGAAAGAAAAATATGATTCCTGGCAACATTTCATCTTATTCTAGGAGATGAACTACACAAAATGTAGATATTTTTTACCATGACTTAGTGGTTAAAATTGTCTTTCCTGTTTCCCAATGTAAGACATGTTTAGTTTCACTATGGCAGAAGCTATACATGAATGTAATTATGAGATGAACCTCAAGTGAAATAGTTATAGATTTTATTCAAATGGATACTGGAAAATTATTCTAATCCTCATAACAACATGAAGGAAGATCCAATGATGTCAAGGAAATATTGTAGAAACAAACAGACAATAAAAATGAGATTTATAGCCCATTATGCAGCAGGCATAGAGATATGAGCTAGAAAAAAAAATAGATTGAAATATTTGTATAAAAATTTTAAAAATCACGAAGCAAAAAAACAGAATATTTCGAAGAAATTATGTCATTTCCAAAGTCAAAAACAATGATGAGTTAAATCTAATTTTCCATCAATTCTATGAACTGGGTTTATATAACTAAATGCTGCTAAAGAAAAACATAAAAGCATATTGAGTGGTCTTTAAATTTATGTTTTTACTTTAAATTTAAAAGCATAGTACTGTCCAACAACCCTCTTACTTTCATCTTTTTCTTGTTAGTGGTTCCTTGCAATCAGAATACAAATTACATAATATAAATTGTAATACAAGAGGAACATGAATTTTATTTTATGTTCCACACCAGACACTCTTGGGCTCAACAGTCTAAGGATTTGGGCTATTTGGTCCTACTTTAGGTGTCTCTGGGTTCACAAACACTCCATGGATTCCAACCAAGTTCATCTTTTGCATTACACTATCCACTACTCTCTTTTTTTTTTTTTTTTTTTTTATCCTCACCCGAGGACATTTTTCCATTTTTTGTACAGATAGAGTGGGAGGGAGAGAGAGGAAGGGAGAGAGAGGGAAACATCGATGTGAAAGGGACACATCGAGTGGCTGCCACCCGCACGACCAACCAGGGCCGGGGACAAACTGCAACCGAGGTACGTGCCCTTAGCGGGAACCGAACCCGGGTCTCTCCGGACCGCAGGCGGACGCTCTAACCGCTGAGCCAAACTGGCCAGGGCCACTACTCTCTTTTTATGCTGAAGTTTGGGACACTATAAGATATTCTTTTTTTTTTTTTTTTTTTTTTATCCTCACCCGAGGATATTTTTCCATTTTTTGTACAGATAAAGTGGGAGGGAGAGAGAGGAAGGGAGAGAGAGTGAGAAACATCGACGTGAAGGGACACATCGAGTGGCTGCCACCCGCACGACCAACCAGGGTCGGGGACAAACTGCAACCGAAGTACGTGCCCTTAGTGGGAACCGAACCCGGGTTTCTCCGGACCGCAGGCTGACACTCTAACTGCTGAGCCAAACTGGCCGAGGCTATAAGATATTCTTTATGCTAAGCACCCACAACCTCAAAATGCAGAGTAATTAACACCTCAAGGACCATATCACTAATGATAAAGAGTAACTGGTAGGTGACATCTTCCTTGTTCCTCTAATCAGAAAGTTATGAGAAGGAGATCATTTGGCTTCAGGAAGAGTGGTACCATGCGATTCAACTGTCAGTCATGTTTGATATCAAGAGGTAATCAAGTCAACACTTCCCCCAACTTCCTTCCTTCCCTACTTAGTTCCAGTTTTTTTCACTTTGCATTTCTGGAATTACTCTATCCAGTAAAGTAATGGCATGTATGACTTTATCTCCAGCACAGCTCTAGGAAACCAACATGCTCAATGTTACTTACTAATAAATACACACATATACCCATACATTTACTGATTGACTCAACCACATATGTTCTCATCCATAGATACTATCTTAAAATATATTTTTAAATATTCCTTATATCTCCCTAACCCTGTACCAAAATTGTTTGTTTGTTTGTTTGTTTGTTTGTTTTGTTACCTTCACCCGAGAACATTTCTCCATTTTTGTTCAGGTAGAGTGGGAGGGAGAGAGAGGAAGAGACGAGAGAAACATTGACGTGAAAGAGACACATTGAGTGGCTGCCACCTGCACGACCAACCAGGACCAGGGACAAACTGCAACAGAGGTACAAGCCCTTAGCGGAACCAAACCAGGTCTCTCTGGATCGCAGGCTGATGCTCTAAGGATTGAGCCAAACCGGCCAGGGCCCAAAATTGTTTTGACAAGGTTACCAGTGACCTCCATGTTATTGTATCAAATGGACAACTCTCATTTCTTACCTTCCCATATTTGACAAGGTTCATTATGTTTCTTCCCACTGGTTTTGAGGAGGCTAGTTTTCTGATTTTCCTCTTGTTTCATTCTCAGCCTTCTTGTCTGTGAATTCCCCGACAATTCAATATGAACACATATTCCATTGCCGAATACCCTTCACTAATTATTTCTCTTCCGAAGGCTGGAACAGTGCTTGACTGATTTAAATTTCTGCCTTTCTTGTGTGAAATCAATCAGTTCCCATCTCTTGTCTTTTATTTGTAAATTTGACTGTGGCTGTTTATAGTGGAGGCAGGCTCATTACAGTGGTCAAGATGTCCTAGGAAGAACAAGTTATTTCTTCATCACAGGTGATCAATAAGAAACAGGAATATGAAACTTAGCTTGCTTATATCATTATTTAATTAAAATTTTATATTTATTCAGTTTTGAACTTAAAAATTGAAAAAATAATTTAAGGAGTTACACATCTGCCCTTTGCCCAGATTCCCAACATTAACATTTTATTAATTTGCTTTATCACTCTTTCTTTCTGTCTCTGTCTCTCCATACTTCACCATGAGACTTTTTCCCTTAACCATTTGAGAGGAAGTTGTATATAAGATGAGCTTTTACTCCTAAATATTTTAATGTGTTGTCATAGCATCTATAATATCCTCTTACAGAGCCACATTATAATTATTAAAATCAGGACATTTCATGACATAATGCTATTGGCTAAGCTACATACTTGATTCAAACATCATTTCTCTCAATGGAATAAAAAAAAATCTTAACTTGGTTTGTGCTCCAATCAAGAGTCATTTGATGCATTTAGTTGTCACATCTCTTTAATATCCTTTAATCAGGAACTGTTTCTAAGTTGTTTTTATTTTAATTAATTTGAACATTTTTACCTTTTATTATTTTGACATTTTTGAAGAGTATAGGGCATTTTTTTTCTAGAGTGTCCCTCAATTTGGATCCACCTGATATTTTCTCATTATTAGATATATGTCATGCATTTTGGGCAAAAAAAAAAAACACACACACACACACACACACTCACACACAAAAGTGACGTTGGGTCCTTTTCCGTGTACCATGCAAGAGGCACGTGAGAGTTCTCAATAGTTATTGAGCAAGAGTATGTTTATACTCTGTAAAGCATGGCATTATTCTTGTATTCCAATAGTGTATTTGTTCATATCCACTTAGGAAACATGTGTTTGGAGTCCTGACTATGTATGAATCATGTATGTGATAATGTGTTGTAAAAGTTTTATAATAAGTGGTCATTTATTTGTATAATTGAAGAAAAACCTACAGAAGTAGTGTTACGAGGAACCTGGGTTATAGAAGGATAAAGGTTAAGAAGAACACTTCAGATAGGCAAACCTTAGACAAATGGAATTCAACACCTTGCAAAGTTGATAAACTCTGCTTGGTTTATTCTAAAATCTTACTAAGTGGCTGTAGAACATGTGAAATAAATTTTTCATCATCCATACTATAAACTGCAATTAGTAAAATAATTCTGTGCAAGGACTAATTTTCAGAAATCCACGATGTCTCTCGATGTTCATAATAGTACAAAAAGTCTAGAGAATGTACTTTTCAGTGGCCCATCTATCCTAAGAGACCAGAGTTTCAGTGTTTGGCTTCTATGTACTTAAATATAATTTAGTATCCTTAGCTGCTGTGTATTACTGTTGCTGTTGTTCATTTATTTGTTTGCCAATCAACTGAAGTCCATCAAGTCTGAATTATCTGCCAACTGAGCTTATCTGGTCCTTCCCATGCTTGACACAAGATGCCACTCTTTACTCTAGTACAGCCCTTACGTAAATCAAAACACATAACAAGAGCAAGGAACTGCTTTAACATTTTATTAATTTAAATATTCGAGGACTCAAGAGTACAGATCTGGATAAGAAGCATATTGTATGCTCAAAATCTGGTAATATTGTTAACGGAGAATGTCTCCTTTTTTATGATATAATTATCTCTGATTATTCCTGAAGCTTGAAATAAAAGAACAACACAGTCCTGCAATTAGAGTACCACTATACCTGAAATCTTAGAAGTTCAAAGTCAGAGCAATGCAACTCACAACTTATAAGTACCGGAATGGGTCTGTTCCTTGTGTGTTTGGTTATTCTATAGCACATTACTCTGTTTCTTAATAGATATGTGAGCTGCAGCTGATATGCAGCCCAGTAAGGAAGGTTAAACTTTAAGAAAAAAGTTACTCTCTTCTAAAGCATACATTACAAAATCACAAAGGTGAAAGGTTTTGAGGTATTTAATTTCCTTTTCTGCCTTAAAAAAAAGAATAGGAAATAAAGCAAACACTAGATACATTTTATTAATCACATAGTCCAAGTCAATGCATTACATACATAGGAATGTGAAATGTCAAATGCAATTAAATGAGTGCTTGTAAAATAAACCATTTCACCACATGAGCATATTTAAATCATAACACAGTCAGATCAGTGCACTAAACATTCAAATAAGCATATGTGGCTACTTGACTGTAATTATTAGAATAGAGACATTGACTGTCATGAGTGATGATGCAAGCAGACCATGTCTTCTTATAAATGTTTATTTCTGGCTTTTGAATTTTAATATATATATATATATTTTAAGTGGGTTTTTATAACAAAAAGTGGTACAAGTGCTTCATATACTCCCAACACTGCAGTATTTCAGATTCTTGGTTTGGTGAGGGATATTGAATCAGTAGTTAGCATACATTCAGAAACAATGAATGTATGCTTCTATACTTAAGGAAGAAAAATTAACTCTTTAGATCAAGACCGGGGACATCTCATGGAGGACTTCAAATCTATTGTCATTGTAAATATATAGATATATATCATATAAAAGAATAAACTTTTATCAGAAAAAAACAGTAATAAGCAACACTTACTGAATGCCTACTCTAAACTAGACAATGAACCAGGTTTTTACAAACAGCTATAATCCTGTCCCAAATCCTACAAGGTTAATGTTAGTGTCCCATTTTACAGGTGGGACAAATCTTTCTTGGACAGGCAATACTACTTGCCTAGTATTGTTTAATTAAGAACATTGTTGAACAGGGATTTCAGATTAGATATGTTGAATGTCACAGCTACTGTAAGCTATTCTAGTATTAAACAGAATGAGAATCAGACATTTAGTTGGCATTGCACAGATATTTTCATCATATATCTATTTTTATTCACATACTTACATTTTATCCCATAAAGTAATTTACTTAATTAGATTTGTAATTTTATTTCTATTTTAAAATATTTATTCCGATGATAAAATAAAGATGCCCATCAAAACAAAAATTTTAGCAAATTAAAAAGAAACAAATATCCACAAGTCTATAACCCAGACACAAACACTGATGAGAAAATGGTTGTGTATTTCCTGCCAGTCTACCAGAAAAATATACATTATATTGTCCTAATAATTCTCATTTACTGAAACATACAATGTGTCTGGTAATGTGCTCAGTATTGTATATATATCATCTCATTTAATTCTTACAACAATACTGAGAAACAAATATCAACATTAGACTCTTTTCAGTTGAGAATTCTGAAGGTTACAAAGGTTAAAGAATTTACCCAAAGCTACTCAATTAACAAATGACTGAAGGATATTGACCTTCTTCTTAACAAATGGGAATGGATGGCTGCCAGAAATCCCTCCCATCCCTGGGAACATATGCTGCTCCTCTCACAAAGGGGTGGGCTCTGTGTCCTCTCCTCTTGGACCTTGCCTGCCCTGTGATTTGATTTGACCAACAGAATATGTTGAAAGTGATATTTTGCCAATTTCAGGCCTAGACCCAAGTGTCTTGCCATCTTATCTTTCTCATCTCAGACAACGGCCATTATGTAAAGAAACCCAACTATCTTGCTGATGAGAGATGTGTGAAGAGAAAGATACCCTGAAGAATGAGAGTCTGAGCAAGGAGAGAGAAAGAGTTCCAGCTAACCCCTGGACATTGTAGCCATCTTACCAGAGATACCAGACATATGAATGAAGCCATGTGGATCCTCCTTCCCTAGTTTACTGCCTCAACCAAACCACATAGAGGAGAAGCATATTACAGAATCACAAGTGATGGTTGTTTTAAGCACTACATTTTGGGAATTTTGTTAAGCATCAAGAGATAACTGATCAACCAATGTTAATTTCAACCTCTTTGATAACAAATATTTTATTGCATTTATAATTTATTATAAAACAAATCTCATATATTTATTTTATTTAAGCCAATTATGTGGTATTAGTATGTCAGATAAAAAGTCTAGAAGAGATTTCAGACATAATACGCAGTAGATTTTCACTGATAAAACACCTAAGGCAAGAGAAACAAAGGAGAAAATAAACACATGAAACTACATCAAACTAAAAAGCTTCTGCACAGCAAAAGAAACAACCATCAAAAAGAAAAGGGATCCCACTATATGGGAGACCATAACTGCCAATGATGCATCAGATAAGGGGTTACTTTCCAAAATATATAGAGTGCTCATACAACTCAACAAAAGGAAGACAAGGAACCCACTTAAAACATTGGCAGAGGACCTAAATAGACATCTCTCCAGAAAGGACATACAAATGGCCAAGAGACATATGAAGAAATGTTCAATGCCACTAATCATCAGAAAGATGCAAATTAAAACAACTATGAAGTATCACCTCACACCTGTCAGAATGGCTGCATTCAACAAATCATCAAACAACAAGTGTTGGTGAGGGTGTGGAGAAAAGGGGACTCTAGTACACTGCTGGTGGGAATGCAGACTGGTGCAGCCACTGTGGAAAACACTATGGTATTACCTCAAAAAGTTAAAAATTGAACTGCCACTTGACCCAGTGATCCCACTTCTGGGAATATACCCTAAGAAGCCTGAAACACCAATCAGAAAAAATATATGTACCACCATGTTCATAGCAGCACTATTTATAATCGCTAAGATCTGGAAACAACCCAAGTACCCATCAGTAGACGAGTAAATAAAAAAGCTGTGGTGCATGTACACAATGGAATACTATGCAGCTGTAAGAAAGAAAGATCTCTTATCCTTTGAGATGGCATGGAAGAACCTGGAGAGTATTATGCTAAGTGAAACAAGCCAATCAGAGAAAGACAAATATCACATTATCTCACTTATTTGTGGAATATAATGAACGAAACAAACTGAAGAACAAAATTGACCCAAATGTATAGAAGTGGGGTACAGACTGACAAGCCTCAAAGGAGGGGGGGTTAGGGGGAAAAGAGATAAACCACAGAACTTATATGCATGTATGCATGATCAATGAGCATAGACAACAAAGCTGGGGATGGGTTGGGGGGGATGGGGAGGAGGGTGTCAATGGGGGAAAAAGGAGAAACATCTATAACAAAAATGAATTAATAATTTTTTTTTTTAAATCAGGATAAAATGTGAGAAAAAAAAACAAAAACAAGTGAAGAGTAAAGTCCTTCATTCCCTGCTATGTATTTCTATTACTAAAACTTCCCTCATTAACATTCTTAGTGTTTACACACTCATAGTAACCATAGGAAAGTTTTTAAACAAAGTCAAGTTTATGTAATGTAGCTCTAAAAAGAACTCTGTTAGTTGACTCACGTCCTATGTACTGAAACCTACAATGAGGCTGGTAATGGGTTTTAGGTAATATATACCTCAGTCATTATCTTAATAAAAATATTATAGAAACTCAAAATATATTTAAAATCTGGTATGAATTTAAAACATTTTTTATATTTGATATATCACTATGAAATATTGGCTCTTGTATATTTAATTTTTTTTTTTCTTTATAGATTTTCGAGAATGCAGAAGGGAGTGGAGAGAGATAGAAACATTGATGAGAGAGAACATCAACTAGCTACCTCCTGCATGCCCCACACTAGGGATTTGGCCCACAACTTGGGCATGTGCCCTGACCGGGAATTGAACCTCGACCTCTTGGTGCATGGGTCAACCTAAGCTCAACCAATGAGCCACACCAGCCGGGCAGCTCTTTCATATTAATTAGAAAATTTTCTTTTCATCAATCTTTATTCATTTGACATTTAATAGTTATCTTCCTAAAAAAAAAATTGTATATAAATCTTAATTTCATCTGATGCATCACAAGCATTTACACATTCTTTTCAACAAAGGTGGTATTTTTAAAAAATACTTAATATTAAATAATTAAATATTAAAATTATTTAAAATACCAAACATTTTAAAATGGACAATACATATGTGTTAGTTTCTTTCTAGTGCTGATATTACTTGGGAACAAGTATGAAAAATTTGAAACACAGTTTAGGAATATGGGGATTGTTAAACAAATTATGATACACTACACAATAAATTATTTTGAAGTCAATTAAAACTTTACCCACATGGCTAAATTAAATATTATATTGTAAAGCAATATGTAATAAAACAATTTGTTGTTAAAATAGTATGATTACTTGTATACATAAATATGCAATCCTAAATTTGTTACATTTGTGATATTCAATAATTATATAATAAATATGTTTTATTTAATAAACATAAGAAAGTCTTCATTAATATGAAGCAAAAAGAAAAAAAAACATCGGCACTTGATTTAGAAAAACCTAGATATAAATCCAGACTTAATTGCTTAGTAACTTGATATTTCAGGCAATAACCTCATTTATCTGAATCTCTTCCCTCATCTGTAAAATGGGGGGAAAAAAGTCAGAGAGTACCTAATGATGCTCAGGAAATGGCAATTTAAATGTATAAGTGAAAGTATGAATCTGGCCCTGACACTCATCCCATCTGCTGGCTCTGCACTGCTTCTTCAAAGGAAGGGTGTGCAGGTGTCTTTCCAGTGGCTCTGGGTTTTCTTGGGGGTGTTCTTGCCATTCCTGAAAAATCTGAATCAAATTTCATTAAAAATGTAATGTTTAAAAAAATCTAGAGCCATGTGCTTGTGACTCAATTAAACAAGAGCAAAGTTCAGGGACACCTGCTCAATGCCTGTTTTCCTCAGTGAATATTGCTCAGTTACAAAATCTGAAAGGTGATATACTGCAGTATGCTTTTGTAGCATTTATTACAAAAGTTTTTGTTTGACTTTAGTACTTAATAGATGTTAGTTTCTTTCATTAAACTGAAATAATTATCTTTAAAACTAAAAAAGAGTAATTAATTAGAAATCTAAAACTAAAAGACTGATATAAATGTAGCAAGAGAGATCAAGTTTAAGAAAAAATAAATAAAAAGATCACTGTAATAAACACAAATGACTCACATTGACCAAACTGGTGAAAAGATACAAAAAGAGAGCAAGTTGGCCAAAACACTTACATAAGCTCATTCAATGACAGAAGGCAAAATATATGACAAAAGGGTGATTCTAATGATTAACTTTTGGGATGCAGTTGGTTTCAAACAGTGAAATTTGCAAAATATTTCCATAGTGGAGGCCAAGTTCTAAAGTTACTTTGAAATAACATAAAATGCATGAAAATGGTGATTTTTAGAAATTTTATTACAATAGGAGATTAGTCATATTAGGTATAATTAGATACAATTTGAATATGAAAATGAGTTGTCTTCTTTAAAGTAAGTTAATTTGTATTTGAGTGGAAAACAGCATGTATTTGATGGGAAAGCATATTAAACCCAGGATATTGCCATTTACATCACTATATTTGATAGCTATGCTTATATTTTCTTGTGCACAATAATCAGATGATATACAATATTTTTCTTAGATTTTTGCTCATTTTGACATGAATTTAAGAATTTTTCTTATGTTAAACATTTTGAATTTTCTGGGTTTTTATGTGTACGTTGTTACACTGGTGCAAGCAAACGTAAGGAATATATACAACTTTGTAAAAATATTTGCCAAATATGCACACTACTAAAAAAGTAGAAAAAATATGTACTTGCTATTTTCATACATATTCTTTTGTTCATTTCTCAATATTCCCAAATAAGCAATTAATGTGTGTTGACTATGTATTAAGTACATGGTCTGGCTATATGGATGTTAGTTTACAGGACAAATGTGAGCTCTGAACAAAATATGAAAGAAACATTAATATTCAAAGGCCTCAAGTTTACTAAACTGTTTTTGAAATGTTTGCATATACTTACTGTATGTTACATAATCTAAAAGTAATCAAAGAGGATTCAGTATGACACAAGTTGAATAATGCTATTTATAGTAAATATTAGGAAGATTCCTATAAAATTTTCAATTTATTAAATTTGAAATCATATCGGCAGAGAATACAAAACTACAATTTTATATTGGATATTTAAATGGAACTGGAGAGACAGATAGATAGACTTCAGTTCTGATACTGATACAAAGATAAACAAATGCCATTAGCTAAATGTCTTTCCCTCAAGAACTCGAATAAACCACCTGAGATCATGCTGTTATTTTTTATATGTTCAACTCTGGCAATGTTTGGTGACTAAAAATGATACGTACTTACTATATAGTAATGATATCATTCAAATTCAATTCTTAAAACAGAATGGATTTAAATATTTGGCAATAAGGATTGGGTATTCAACCGTAAAAACCTCTGGGCTTTCTGGAAAAAAACTTGACTGCATAATTGATTAATTCATAATATGACAGATTGCCTTTAAAACAGTATTTTTGAAGCAAAAAAAAAAAAAATCAGATATAAACTGAGATAAAAATGCAGATATAGCTGATATAATAATTTTTCACCGCTTGTTGTAGTAACATTTACCAAGAAATATGAAGATTTTGTTTGTATTCATTTTTTAAAAATCCTATTACTCCTTTTTAGCTTTTCAATCAGTTTAATTATGATTAAGTGGAAAGTGTAAAGTAAGCTGTTGAGTAAAGATAAGTTAGCATTTGAAGCCGCCTGCTTGGATGAATCACAGTGATTTCCTAATGTGCATATCACATAGAAAGCAAAACTGTAATGGACACTGTACCCGGAAAAAAAATCACAACCATCTTTCTCTAACCCCTGATTTCAATGGAGTATTCACGAGTCTTCTCATCGCTCCTATTGCTGATTGACTTCTTAACAAATAAATTATGAAGTCACCTAACCAGTTCACTGACAAAGGAGTTAGGAGAACCCACATCCAAGCGTGGATCAGTGTTCTTGGCACTGTTCCGGCTGTGAAAAGCAAAAGCATCCCTCTGTGGAAAAATCAAAGTTTGAAAACAACTGTTTCACTTTTCAGATTCATAGCAATCATGGTTTTCAGTGATTATTAGGGACAAAAACTACAGCTTCGTTTTCTGAGCACTGCTTCACGCAGTATTTAAAGGAAGTAAATAAGTCACTTTCAATTTAACTGGCTTTAAGGTTTCTATCTTTTCCTTGGCTTAAATCTATTAGGATATATCCTAAACATTACACTTTTTCTTTTCGGAACCTTGTACTGCATTGTGTAGGGAAAGGTGCATATTGAAAACCAGGTTTAAATGGGATACAGTATAAAGAACAAATACTCTTCCTATCTTTCATTAGCTCTCTCTGCTGTCTCCAGGCTTGACAGTTCTGCGGTCATAACTCATAAAGCATTGGGATCCAGGAAATTTGTTAGACTTCAAAAATGAAAAGAACTGCATAATTTTTATTTCTTAAATAAAATAAAGTCTGATTTAGAATACAGATGTTTCTGTCTTTGATGTTTGAATGTTCTGGGTAAGCATATTAATGAGACTCAGCTGTATTAGTTTAGCTCAGGTAGATTGGAGTTTTATGATCTTGTGAAGTTGAAAGAATAATTGTGTTTTTTTATAAATGCTTTTTTGGTGGATCATCCCCCCTCCCCCCAAAAATATTTAAGGCAGAGGTTTTCCTTTCTCAGATGGCATACTCTTTTGAACATCAGTAATATGAATATTGGCAGTATTTATAAATCTGTATCAAGGAGGACTTTCTTTTTGAAGGGGAGTTTGGTGGCAACATTTAGGTGGCTCAGGAAAAAAAAAATTTAAAGTAGAATAGTAGGCATATTTTTCATGGTTGGCTGTTTTCCATGCAATGGGTGTGTGTTTTTTTTTAAACACATTCTTGGCCTTTATCGAAAAACCACAGATAGCTATAATTTGAGTTGCTCTTACAGATAATTTATGACTTTTGCACTCAACTTAATGGCCCATAAAAAACTCAAACCAGCAGTGTTAGGGCATTGCTTTAGCAGTGGAAGGATTCTGGAGACAGAGGGTTTTTTTAGAAAGGAACTTCCATGTCAAATGGAAACTTTGAATTGGATTTAGAACATTGTTTCTTGATATAAACATCATCTGTTTGAAAGTTACACCCTGGCTACTCTGCCTCTGGCCAGTATAACTAGGAATCCCACAAAAGAAAATTATTAGTGTGTTTTAGGTAACCTCCTTTTTAAATATGCTAATATTAGAAAAAGCAGTTGTCAAGCTAAAAAGCGAATGAGAATCTGACCGTGACAATTCACTGCACCTAAACTGAACGTATGAGTTTCAGCCATGGCTACAGATGCCTATAATTTGTATTTCTCTGTGGGTTTTAAGCAGTTAACATCACCTGCTGCTGTTTGTGGTGAAATCCCACAGGAAATGAATGCCAAAGGTACAAGATGAAAGAGAAAGTCATTTTCTGGGAGGGGAGAAAGAGTAATTTTGCTTGGTGAGGTGAAAGGGTGAGAAACAAAAAGATGTGTGAGGAATTACTTATGAAAGTGGAAATGAGGGTGAAAGTTAAAGCAAAGGGAACAAATACAGGAAAGAGAAAATGAAGAAAATTTCTAGAGCCCCAGATAAAGGTAAAGGGACTACAGATTGAAATATACATCTAGAAGATGTTATTCAGAAAGTCAGTCACGTAATATATATGGAAATATCAGAAACCTAGTAAAGTATTATATACTAACTCAATATATGCTTGATGGGTCACATTTTAATGGATAAATATTCTTAGGTCTTTCTTACTCCTCACTGTTATGAATAATTCTATTAATTCTATTTTTGATTTTTTTTCAGGTCTTTGTAAGAATAAAGAGAATGTGCAGAGAGGATGAGCAGGAGATACAACAAAGTCTAGAATTATTATTATTATTATTGAAATGAAATATTTTATTTTATTTATTTTGTATTGATTTGAGAGCAAGAAGAAGGGAGAGGGAAAGAGACAGAGACATCAATGAGAGACACCATCAATTGGCCACCTCTTATATGCCCCCCACTAGGGATTTGGCCCACAACCTGGGCATATGCCCTGACTGGGAATTGAACTGGTGACCTCTTGGTGCATGGGTGGACATTCAACCACTGAGCCGCACTAGCCGGGCAGAAAATTAGCAGGAGCAGATGATGATAGATAGATAGATAGATAGATAGATAGATAGATAGATAGATGATAAATAGACAAATAACAAAACTGATTGTGGACTGAGTTGAGGAAAGGAAAGAGAGATATTTGCAGGGGCTTGAGTAGTAGATAGACTGGGGATGATATGGGGAAACTGTTGTTATGTATTGTCAACTGAGAGACATCAGAAGATATTTAAACATGTTTCAATAAACTGGTTATTATTGAAACTATGTTTATTTCAACATAGGCTGTTTTAGGACTGGGCTGTGATAGGTGAAGATGTACACTAGCAAATACTTGAGTGTTTGTCTCACTTAAAATCATTGTTGACAAATTTGTCGCTGGTGATAAACAAACATTCATCACTGGTTATCAGTATCTACTGCATGTCAGCCTCTCCCGGACACCATCTAAAAGGACAAAAAGAATAGTGGGGTGAGATCTCTGATATCCCCAGTTCAGAGGAGAAAGATATATTCTCTAAGGGCAATTCACTTTAGTTAGAATTAGTAGAGATGAGGAAACAGTGGCATGAGATAAAATGGAGAAAGGAATAGGGTTGGTGAGTGACTGCGGTTCAGTAGCAAAGCTGTCAGAACAGAAAGGACAGCAATGTTACACTCCCTAAGGAAAAGACCATCCTTGAAGTGTAGAGAGGATGCATATGCAGACTGATAGTGGTTCAGTCTCTGCAGTAAAAGGCCAGATGGTAGTATGTTTTCTGAAGCCAGTTTCATTCTTAGAAGGAAAAGATTCAAGGCTACACAGTGAATGACCAGGTGAGTCACGCTTATAGAGAGAAGTAAGGTTTGTTTCATTGTTGTTGTTGTCATTGGACAGTTTCTGTTGATGAACAGTGTGGACATGGGCTTTCTAAATCTCACCTGTCATCCACAGATGTAGTCTTGCTTGAGGACTGGGGCCCTTTTCCAAGGCATTCAGGTTTGGGTAGAATCCATTCCCTGGCAGTTAGAGCCCTCAGTTCTGGGTGACCTTGCTGGCTGTAGGCCCAGGGCTACTCTTGGCTCCTGGACGCTGGACTCAGGTCCTAGACATGTGACTCTCTCACAGCATCACAGCTTACTTCCCCAAAGTCCGCAGGAAGTCTGCCTCTAAGAACTGCCTTGTCTGCCTGTTATAGACTTAGCTGACTAGGATATTCCAGGTTAGTTTCCCTTTTAATTAACTCAAAATCAGGAACCTTAACTATGTTTGCAAAGCCCTTCATCTTTGCCAGATATCATTGGTTAGAGTATATGAAAGACAGGTTCCATTTGCAATCAACAAGAGATGTTTTACAAGTAAAAGAAGTAAACACTACATAAAGCCTTAAAATACAAGAACATAAGATCTTTACCAGAAGAAGTTCCAATCCTGAAGCAGATGAAAATTATGGCCAACCATTTGCAATAAATTTTAAAACTCTTAATACAGCAATAATTTTTATACATGAAATCTGTGTATGGATAAGACATGACGCATGAGCTGCCAAACCTCAGATGTAAAAGTAAGAAAAAACAAACATCTTTTACAGAGAGGAAGGTAAAAGAGAAGGGCTCTCGGTAGAATAGATATTGTGAAAAGCAAGGCAAAGGAATGTGGTAAGGAGTAATGAAAAAATAAGCACAAAAATGAAAGCAAAGTGATGTGAAATATAAAAGCAAAAATAGAAAAATGAAAAATGAAGCAAAGAAGGTTTAACATTTATGCTATAAAGTCCCACCCTCAGAAAAAACAAACGCAAATAAAGACATATTTTTAAAAATAATCATATTATTTCTGAACAACAAAAGGCTTGAATATGTATGTTGAAAGTGGACATAATATGTTATGGAAAATTCACTCAGAATATTTCATACCACATTATATCCTAATACAATTTTTAGAGTTTAAAAATAAAAGTAACTTTTTGTGTAGACCAATTAAACAAAATCAGTTCACTTTCTTGGGGAAACATATCTGGAATATCTCAGATTTCTCCATAGACATTTCCAGTTTCAGAAGACAATGGGAGATCATCTATGAAAACCTTCAATGTGAAAAAGGTTGACCCAAGGAATTTCAGCAAAATTGTCCCTCAAGCATGCAGGTTAAAATAAGCTTTTAACATGAAAAAATGCAAAAAGTTTCTATTAGTCCTTCTTAAAAAAAACACTGTAGAATACATTTTAGCCATTAATAAAAGAACATATGAGTAAATTACTGACAAACACAAAAAAGCCATGGGGTTGTATTCTATAGCAGAATAAGGACAACAAGAGAAAAAAAAGAAAAAAAGAAAGAAAGAATGAAAAAAGAAACATGAAAAATATTAAGAAAAAAAAGGATAAAAAAAGAAAAATATATAAACAAATAAATTTAATGATTAGAATACGAGAATACAACAAAAACAATTTTGATCATTTTTGTTATGTGTTAAAGTTAATTTTTTGACAAACAAATACATGAGCATTTTAGAAAATCAAGAAAAGAACAAATATAAAATATTTTAATTGATGAAAAATAATTTTAAAAATTATATGAACATTTTCAAACTGCATTTTAAAGTCCAAATAACATGCATAATTTCCTAGGGAATTATGCATAATTTTTCCTAGGAAAAAAATTATTTGTAAAAACTGTAAAATCAGAAATTTCTATATAAAAATTAAAGATAGTTATGGAACAATCTTACCTGAAAAGATCAAGATCATATATTTTCAAAGACTTACTATTAAGCCATTACATAAAATATAATTATAATTCTATTAAAATAATTTTAGAGCCAAAATGTGTGAAAACTTTCAAGTCTTTCTATGAAGTGATATATTTACAAAACCTCACAAAAAGAACGAGGTAGGAAAATTACATGACCATCACTTTAGAAATTAAACAAGTTGACAAAATTAGCAACCATACATGAAAGAAAAATGCCTAGTAAAACAATAGTAGATACAGCTTTCCTTAATATGATAAAAGATGGAATGGTATCTGTCCCAAACCTAACATGAAATTTGTTGGATGATAAAGATGAGTAATAACTGCCTGGCCTGTGTGGCTCAGTGGTTGAGCGTCGACCCCTGTACCAAGAGGTCACCAGGTAGATTCCTGGTCAGGGCACATGCCCAGGTTGTGGGCTAAATCCCCAGTAGGGGGCATACAGAAGGCAGCCAATCAATGTTCTCTTTCATCAATGTTTCTATCTCTCTCCCCCTCTCCCTTTCTCTCTCTCTCATATCAATAAAGGAAAAAAGAAAAAAAAAAAGACGAGTAATAACTCTATTAGGTTTAGGATCAATATGAAAATGTAATTCAGTAAATATATACATTAAGTTAGAGTTCGGTTTGTAATATACTCATAAAGGAAAACAAGGTACAAAACTTCATCATCATAGACATAGGGTGACTTGTCTCAAGTGTGGGTACATGTGTACCTGAGATGGTAGAAATGAAGATACACACTGGCGAGCTGCAACCAGTCTCCCCATGCACATTCTGATCCTTCTGACCTGGGATTGCGGTTGCTCTTTGGGTTTTGTTGTTGTTATAATATTCTCCATTTAAAACTTTTTATTATGAGCACACATTTGTGCAACAAAAAATAAGTAATTAATATTCTCTAAATTGATGTTT
This sequence comes from Molossus molossus, assembly GCF_014108415.1. NCBI lineage: Eukaryota > Metazoa > Chordata > Mammalia > Chiroptera > Molossidae > Molossus > Molossus molossus. Next base: position 32,511,829 of record NW_023425351.1, on the reverse strand, counting down.
CTCTCATTTTTAAGTAATAAATTATGCAATTGTTTTAAAACCACTTCTAAAAGATGAAGAAATTTGTTTATTACTCTAGTTCCTTCCTTCCCTAACATGTGTGAATTTAATCTGCGGATACTGACCCCTTCTTCCCAATCTCGCTTTAAAAATTTTACCTCTGAAATTATTACTTCATCATCTAACTTATAATGTCATTAAAATATATCTAAAATTTGCATTGCATGTCACTGTTTAACCACACTGTCAGCCCTTTGTAAGTCCAAGTTTCTTGTTCTGAGTTCATAATCGTCATTTATATCTTTTAGTATATACATTATATTAAGTGGAACTTGCTTCCATTTTGGTTCTTTTCCTCTTGTTTCTTTCAAGATATATTTACTCTTGATTTCCTAAAGTTTGAATATGGTATATTGAAGTGTGGTTTTTTGTTGATGATGGTGGTGTTGGTGTTTTGTTTCTTTTAAATTTTTTATTTTGGTTTGTCTTTTATGCATTTATCCCAAAATGATTATATATTGACATTTTCACAAACTTCAGCTAATACTGACCATATTATGATTTGAATTCTGTATTTGTATGCCAAAAATTGATAAAATATAGGCAATTTCATATTGTTCAACCTAATGTTCAGATATTTGATATGCTATGGTACACTGTCTTCTTTATTGTCAATTTTTTAGAATTTGAAGATTATGACTCATGTATAAAGTATATTGTAATATTTTTCTGAGATCCCATGTAGCAACTTAAAAATATGAAGTGAGCATTAGTTTACCCAAATGAAAAACAAATGAAACTTCTTTTTTTTCTTATTTGGAGATGTTCGACTTGGAGGAACACTAAAAATTTTTTTCATTTTTAACAAGTTTAACTTTAGTATTTTGACTTTAGTATATTCAAATTGGACAGAATATTTATTTCCAAAAAATAATACTCAGTATCTTCTTAGGTATAGTGTGTAAAACTTCAAAAATTAATGTTCAAAACATTCAAATATCTAATTATAAAACTAATAAACATATGCTATGCTTATATTCTCTTTTGTAAAAGCAAAAACCATTTTTTTTAAATAGCAAACTACTATGTGTACACATAGACTTATATGCACCTGCTTTTGACATAAAAAAAATGACATTTCATGTTATTCAATCTAATATGTGTTTTTTTTGTATTGATTGGCCTAATAGTATCTTTATTTTATAAGATTACATGTACACACACTTATACATGCCTGTGCACATACAAATATAATAGTCTGTCTTTACTTTTGTATCATAATGGAGAAATGTATAAAAAACTTTAAAACTTAGTATATATTCACCCAGATAAGATGGCCAAGATTTCTCTGCATCATTAATTTATTCACTAATATCTTTTCTATCATTACTACAAAGGATGAACCAGGAAGTGTTACAATTTTCATGCATAGTTCACTGCATTTGTAACATGATGACTAACATGTTCAATTAGGCAATCCATTTTCCCCACAAAGCATACTTATAAAACATTTAATTGAAACATAAGATTTTAATTTAAGTCACACATACTTTAACATTACATATATGCAAGTTTAAACTAATGCTTTAGCTAGCATTACTCTCTGGTTTCTAAGGCTGACAGGCTGATGCGTTCTCCCCACCAAGACTTTAGTGAGCATAACAGTCTGAGGAATGGGGTAGTCCCAGAGATGTGGAAGTGGGGTACAGAATGACAATCTCCAGAAGAGGGGGTAGTGGGGAAGAGATAAACCACAGAACTTATTGCATGTGTGCATGAACAATGGACATGGACAACAAAGCTGGGGACAGGGTGGGGAGGGAGAGGGAGGGGGCAATCAGTGGGGGAAAAGGAGAAACATCTGTAACCCAAATAAATAAATTAATTAAATTTAAAAAATGTGGGAAAAAAAGACTTTAGTGAGAATGTAGGGCCTGTTTCTTCTGCAGGCACTCTTTTTAAAGAACAACTTCTCGAGTAACTTCAGGAAAGCTATGATAAATAAAGTATGTCTGTTCATTGTAGAAGAGTTGTACAATAAAGGCTATCACAGAGAATAAGAAAATCACAATCACATCTTCAAAGAACACAGTTAACTTGAAGTCTATTTATTTCCAGCCTTTTAACTGAAAGGTTTCCTCCTGCCCCTCGTGCTCTTGAGTTCCAACCTTCTGGCACCATCCAGGTCTCAGCAGGAAAGACTTATGGGTCCTTCGGCTGCCTTACAGGCTATGGGAATGTCCAGCTCTTCTCTGACCGTTAGATTCTTCAGAATATAATGGATTACGTATAGATCACTTTAAGGTTTGTTCCAAAAGAGAGGACAGTTTGTTAGTGATGTTATGTTCCTCCCTGCTGAATACTTTTCTATCCACTTAAAATAATAATAATAATAATAATAATAATAATAATAATAAAGAGAAAGCAGTTATTTCTGGATCCTGTGTCTTGGAAAACCCTCTTTTATTACCATGCAAACTGTGCTTATTCCATAACCCTCCTCTCCTCCATGGAAAGAGGAGTGGTGAGAGGTGGTTAAACTCTTGGCTTTCTGTTTCAGGATTACTTTTGTTCCCACCATCTTTAGGGTATGTGATGAGATTTTTTTTTTCATTATTTGATTTCATTTTTGGTAAAATTCTTACCTTGACACAGGAATCCTGCAGGTTTTTAAAAAATGTTTGTTCTACACCTCTGATTATTTTCCTTTTGATATAATTGTACTAAATGTTTAACCAAATGACCCTGCAGAAGCATCCTGAGGACTCTTAGAAGTAATGTGTGCTAGTGTGTTAGAAAAAGCATGGAGAAAACCCACATGCAATCACATAGAATGTGGTGTGAAATATTCTACAGCTGAAGGAAAGGGGAATATGAATAAAAGGTGATCTCATTACCTTTTCTTGCTTTTAAAACTGTTTTCCATTGGGTTCAAAATGGGGACTAGTATCTTTATCACATATTCTGAAGCTGTGACCTTTACATCAAAGTGTATGCAAGGGAATAATTTTCCACTGTAAAATTTTACTTTATCCAGTAAGTGGCACTTAAGTATCTGCATACATACAGTATTAAGGTAAGTAGGTAATTTGTAATTGCATTTGAAGATACTAGAGCTAAGAGTAAGATCAGATTCTGCTAATCAAACTCCCAGCTTCAAAGGGCTAATGCAACATTACCATATACTCTCTAAAAGAAGCATTTCCAGGCTTCAAGGTGATATAATGATCGCAGACACAAGAGAAAGATTTCAATTAAGGGTAGCATAGCAGCACACTGCTAAAGGCACACAACATCTTGCTAATTAAAGTGCAATAAGCCAACAAAAGTCACTGAACATTATACTACCAGAGGCAAAATAGAAAACTGATGAACCAAAGCAATTGTTTTGTTTTTAAAATCAAAGTGCCAATACACTGCTGACTAATGGAATAAGAATGAATATGGGTCCCTAAGGAATGAAATAGTATCAGATATTGAAATTTTAAATCAATGCTTTAACCAGCTGAGAAGAAGTGGAAGTAGAAAGCTCTGAATATGCCCCCAAATTGAAATAGGTAAATACAAATGTATAATGTGACTGCATTAAAATCAGTGTTTAACATTACTGAACATATATCCTTATTGAACATGTAATGTAAGAAAATCAGTGAGTAAACTAAATTATGCATTCTTATGCTTATCGGTGAAATAGTCTCATTGAAATTAAAGCATGTTTCTGCTTCAACATTTCTCTTTGTGCATAAAACACCCGTGTCTGCAGGAAATGTGGCATTATATCAATGGCTATTAGACTGAAAGCTACAGGCAAGTCAAATAAGTAAGCATAAGAGTACACAATTGTAGAAGTCAATTAAGTAAGCCAATTGAATGCTTAGGAGTGTACTTTTCCCTCAAACCAAAATGGAAAACAAATTTTTTCATTAGGAGCTATAATCACTGAATAGGCATCAACAAGTGAAGGGAATTATTTTATAGATGCAATAATCAAAACCATTTTAACTTTGTGGTGATGTAATTTGAGTTTGTAGTCTGTGGTTTTAAGGCCCCATGCACATCAAAGCACATAAGACAGGTCCAAAACATTTTGAAGAGATATACAGAGTATAATTAAAAATATCATGATGGGTGCTCAAAGGAATTCTTTGAAAGATCTCAAATAAACAGGACATTAATGAGAATGTTGTAATAATGGGCTATGATTCTCAGTTGTATAATGTGAATTACAACATATAATTATAGCATTTACAATCCAAGTTATGAAATCAGCTAGTATTAATGGCCAATGTCCACACATGCTGTTGCTAATGGCTGGCGAATGTACACAGCAATCACTGTGGTTTCATAGAACTCTAATCCTCATCTTTTATCTTTGAAAGCCAATTCATTGAAATATAGCTTTTGAGCTAATCCTTCCACAAAATGTTTAAACAAGCAATTTTGGGGCATTTTCACAATATTTTTATATGAAAGAAAGAAGACACATACTGTGTCAATGAAGGATCTCCAAGTAATTACTGTCACTATGGAGGGATAAAATGTGATTGTTCCCAGTCATATCAGATATCAAAAGTTGTCTATTATTTTAGCCAATGTTAACAGATACATATTCACAGGTCACAGGGATATCTTAAATTTATCGATTCTTGTAAACTGAAAAGGTGCTGTAGATTTTACAAAATGGAAAACAACAAAAAGAAGTTGTCTATCTCCAATATTTTTGTCTATACCTTTAATTGGAGAGACATCTTTACCAGATAGTAGAAACAAACAATACATTGGTGTCCATTTCAAAATATGAGTTATATAACTCTTGTTTGCTTTAAAAAAAAAAAATAGATCTTGAAAGGCAGGATTCAAAGGAACCTGCTATTCTGAACATGTACAAAGGAAGTGGTTTCCTTAGCAACAGGAAATAGGTGACAGCTCTCAGGAGTGATCCTTCCACCCATACCCCTGATGAGTTTGCTAATGTTTCCAAGCTCATATAGAAAAGAGAGGCTTTGTCATGAAGAAACAATACCGCTACTTAGGGACCCTTGGCAGCATTTTTGAGTTGGCAGATGCCTTATTTGGTCTTCCTGGCATTACAATAGTAGCCATCCTAGAGGCTAGGCTACTTTTACCCCTTCTGTATGGTCCTCCAGATATGTAAGGCCTTAAAGCTATGTTCTTAATAAGTTATAAGACCCATCCTGATAAAATAGCCACACATAGAAACAAAATCACAGGGTTTTGTACAATCATGTAGTTATTCTCCCAATTTCTGAATTAATCTACAATTGTGTAACCCCCCCCCCCCTTTTTGAACAGAGACATAGCAACACCTAGTACATATAGGAAATACTTTAAAACACTTGAGGAAGAATATTATATTAATTAGTTAATGCTGTGAACTCTTCAATGGTAAGTCTAAAACTGGGACATATAGAGTTTTTCTTTATAACTTATGTTTTTGGTACCACCTTTGACATTTGACACAATAAAGATGTGCAAGAAATAGAATAAATAAATTGTTTCATTTCTGACATTTTTTTTTCTATGAATCATCAGATCTTATTTTACTGTACGGAACCACAGACATGAGAACTTTCTTGGATAATTCTATTTAAATACTTATCTATCATGCACTATGCAAGAGGCTGGGAATATAAAGATGAATAATGAGCAGCCTGGCCCCCAAAAGGCCTGCAATTATTTTTACTATGGAACTTAAAGAATTCAAAATAACTTAATAATTAGCTCCATTTTTTCTGTAATAGTTCATAATTCTGTACATGAATATTCTTGTATCATATATGAATGTCATAGTTATTATTTTTAGTAATCATATACGACAAAGAGAAGAGTGATGCCATAGAATTATTCACTGACAAAAGTCCAGTAGAAATATGATAAATTTAGATGTTTTGAAAAAAAATTTTAAGTAATAACTATGATGAAGCAAAGGAAGCTGAGATAACAAATTTTACATAAAGTTTAAATGTTTGGAGTATAGTAATGATTGAAGACAAAGTCACTCTTGATCCAAGTGCAATAGTATAATTATGCAAAATTCAAAACATATCTCAGAAAATACATTAATCTCAAAATTAAAATAGCTTTATTTTATTATATAAATAATCCACTTGCAGTTAGAAAATGCATAATACTTCACATAAATACACAGAGAACACTGATAACCCCATCATCTAACTGATCTTACTCTATGAAACAAACATAAGTAATAACTCCAGAGTAATTAATATTTCCTAAATTCTTATTCTGCACCACCCTGTGTGCAATGTGGTTTATATGCATTGAGTTCAACTCATTTAATAAACTTGCCAACAATGGGAAATAGGTAATATTAATATCCTGATTTTATAAGTGATGAAGCTAAATAATATGCCTAATGTCTATCATCTAGAAAATAGAATAGGCATATAGGAATATTTATAAAATTGTACAGACAGAATATCTCTCTTTTCAAAGAAAGTAATTTAGTACAAGTGCTATTATTCTATTCTGCAGTTTTGTTTCTAGCAATTTATTTCAAATGCAAAGTGTAGTATTAAAGATAAATCCATAAGTGGTATTACCTGAATAATCTTGTTTATCCTACCTATTTTTGAGTAACTAAGGATGTTTAAAAAGAGAGAAAATATATTATAATGGGGAGAAAAATGACCATTTATTTGCTGAAATACCAACATGATCTTTAACAACTGCTATACAAAACCACATTTACATGTTTCTTTTGACCATCAAGAGGGACCACAAAGCATTAGAATGGACACATTGGTTGTTACAGCATATTACTAAATTTATTTGCACATTTATACAGAATTATCAATTGAACTTGTTTCTCTTTAGAATGTACTTAGTAGGTTTTGAATATACTGCAATTAGTAAAACAAGTTAATTGTAATCACAGATCATCCATTCTAGATGGTTTCTGAACGTTGTTATAAAATGATGAAGGAGAGTCATGGTGCCTGATGAATTCAGAGAGTGCGGGACCAAGGGAAGGTGGTGGACTCTCTAGCAAACATGTTCATGAGAATCCAACTTTTCCAAGCTTCTGCCTCCTTTGTTTTCTCATAGACAAAAATCATGGGTGGTCTTTCTTTTCAAAAAAAAAAAAATTCTTTATATTTCTTCAACTTTTCTTTTCTTTTTTTATCCTCACCTGAGGATATTTTTGCATTTATCTTTAGATAGAATGGGAGGAAGAGAGAGAGAGAGAAACATCGATGCGAAAGAGACACATTTAGTGGCTGCCACTCGCACAACCAACCAGGGCCGGGGACAAACTGCAACCGAGGTACATGCCCTTAGCAGGAACCAAACCCTGGTCTCTCTGGACCGCAGGCTGATGCTCTAACCGCTGAACCAAACTGGCCAGGGCTTCAACTTTTCTTTTATGTTGTGAAGTTTGATTAAGCTTCCGTAGCTTCATGTGTTGCTGTTCCAGGGTAGATTTAAGTTGATTGTATATCTAGGTTTTGCATCATTGTACACATTTGAAGCATTAGAGATTTGATTGTATTATCTTTTCAAGTGTTTAATATATAAACAACCATAATTTCTTGCTTGTATAGTGTTTCATACATTTAAAAATATTGTTAGTTTTCATATTACTTACTATTCATAACATCTTTTTGGGTAAAGAAGTACTTAATGATAATAAAAATATGAAGTAACTGAGTATTAGGAAATCTAATGCCCTCAAATATGGAGGTAATGTTGACAGAAAAGAGAAAAAAATTTGGATTTCCGCACTCAATCTCAGATACTACTTAGTCTTTTTAGTTTGGTCCTGATAAATAAATTTACTATAAACAAGCTTGTATTCAGTTACTCAGGAGACAGATTTATAAAGCTAAAAGTCAATGATTAATTGCCCATATTAAGTATATTTAAAGTCAATAACAATATTGCCCATTTCATTTCCTTTTAGATAAGCTATTTCAAGATTCACCCCCCCCCCCAATATTGAGTTGCTTGGTAAATATAGAATGGTTTATGAGATTTGAGAAGTTTCATTGGGGTGATTCTAATCAACTATGGTGGTCTTGTGAATTATATACTACCAATGTGGGGATACTTCTAATTAGTTAGAATGAGAGGGTACTCTTCCTGATGACTGTGCTAGAGAAATATTCAGAAGTTCTTTTCTCAACTTCTGTTTTGTCCCCCCTAGGCTCTTTGATGATCATCATCATTGAGTTTGCACCTGTTATTATATCATTCTTTCTCATTTTAACATACTCCCTTTTCATATTAAAATTTAAAAAATTTCCATCTTCATTTACATTTATTAATGACTTCTGGGAGGCACCTTAATCATATCAGTAATGAGTTGTTGGCTTCAATTAAATAATGTGGCCCTTCTCTAACCTGGTTGTCCTTTTTCTGATCTTTATCTATCAAATTTTACAGGTTACACTTACAGCCTGGCTGTCCACTGATGACATGAGCTAGTTTACTAGAGCCCTATAACTGTGCCATTGACTCCTTCCTTTCTTTTCTTGGGTTGTAAATGAAATGAAAAAAGGAGATATATATTGTTAAGGTGTATAATTACAGCACAGAGAACAATAACGTAGTATGTAGAAAACAATCAGTGACTCTTGTTGTAAGAAACAAATAACATTCCTGTGAGCATTTTTCCTGTAAAATACAGGCACTGACTATTAATGCTATTGTAAATGACCTTTCTATCTTCATTTATTTTTCTGATAGTTCATTTTTAGTGTATACAAATACAACTGATTTTTGTATTTTTCAACTTTACTGAATTCATTTATTAGTTCTAGCAGTTTTCTGGTGGTCTTTAGGATATATATATATATATATATATATATATATACACATATATATATAAAAGATTATGTAATTTGCAAACAGAGACCACTTTATTTTTTTCTTTCAGTTCAAATATAATTACTGGAATACTCAATGAGGAAAGAATCATCTCTTCAATAAATAATGTTAGGAAAACTGGACATCCACATCAGAAGTATGAATTGAACCCTTATCTTACACCACTCACAAAAATTAACTAAAAAATGGATTAAATACTTAAATGGAAAACTTGAAACAACAAACCTCTTAGAAGAAAACTCATCGACATTGGTCTTGGCAACCATTTTTTTGGATATGACACCAAAAGTACAAGCAACAAAAGCAAAAATAAACAAGTGAGACTACATCAAACTGAAAAACTTTTTCTACAGTGAAAGAAATAATCAACAAAATGAAAAGACAGCCTACAGAATAGGATAAAATATTTGCAAATAGCATATGTAATAAGGAGTTAATATCCAAAATATATAAAGAACGCATACAACCCAATAGTAAAAAAAAAATAAAATAAAAAAAATAAATCCAATTTAAGAAATGGTCAAAGGACCTGAATAGACATTTTTCTAAAGAAGATATACCATCGGCCATCAGGTACATGAAAGGGTGTTCAACATTACAAAGCATCAGGGAAATGCCAATAAAACCATACTGAGCTATCACCTCACACCTGTTAGAATGCCTGTTATCAAAAACACAACAGATCATAAGTCTGTCTGGCAAGGGTGAGGAGAAAAGGGCACCAATGGCACTATATGTGGGAATGTAAAATATTCAGCCACTATAGAAAATGGTATGGAGGTTTTTAAACAGTTTAAAATGGAACTACCACATGATTCAGCAGTCCCACTTCTAGGCATACATTGGGAAGAAATGAAACCTGCACTCCCATGTTTGTAGCAGCGTGATTCACAATAGCTAAGACATGAAAAGCAGATAGAAATATTGCTAGACATTGTTGGTGAGCAGCTAATTGAGGCCAAATGAAAAGGTTAAATTCTAGTACATTCTACATTAACTAAATATATGGGGGCTGAAGTGCAAGGATACACAGAACCCAATCTAAGTAAGACAACAAGCCTGGAATACTGAGGAAAGATTCCTCAAAGATAGAAAAGGACAGCTGTTACGTTACTGCTCAGTGACGTGCTCATAGACTGCTTCCTTACATTAGAAGGCTTAAAAAAACCTTCCAATCTCATATTCTACCAATATATGCACTCTCCATAAAGGAGCTATTTTCTCTTTAACATTTCTGGAATGTTTGCTTCAACACTTGCTTGATAAATGAAAAATTTACTTGGACCACATTTACTATTCAGTTTTGCTTTTTTCTGAACCTCTGTCATATAGCATTTGTCACAACTTTAAAAATAAATATTCTATAGTGTAAAATTTAAGGAAAGTGACTTTGTGCATGCATTTTACATAAATTTCATGTGTGCCTGTACTGTTGGATTGATTTTCAAGTAGGATCATTAGACTTACAGATCATTCGAAGAGTTCTTATAGATTTTCTGGAGAACACATTATCTAGGGAATTAGAGAATTATTCTGTGAATAAGAGATGTTATTCTAAAATGCCAAGTCATCTGACAATTTTTTTTCTCACATTATATCTTGATGATTTAACAGGAAAGAGAGAATGAAACACACACACACACACACACACACACACACACACAGATGCTTGATAATATAACCATTCTTTCAATGTGGTTGGACTAAAAAAAGTGTTGGGAAGAAAGCTTCAACATAAACTCCTTATGAATCTCTCTTCATAAGTTATCCTAAGCATCCGAACTCAATATCATCATATCTAATAAGAAATACTCTATCACCTTATGCACAGTCCTGACTCTTAATCTTTTGAATATTTTCCAAAACTTGAATCCACATTCAATGGATACATATCTCCTACAATATATAGTAACTGGTCAGGCTTCACAGGAGACCATTTTGGGAACATGTGGGGAAAAAATGCTTTCCTCTACATAAGGAACTGGGTGCTCTAATCCTTCATGATAAGGAATTATCAGTTAAATAATTTCACAGCCACATTTCACATACTCTGCTGTTTGAGAATCAGACTGTAAGTAATCATCACTAATAGTGAGCCTTTTAGTAGATTCCTTAATTATCATTAACAGATTTGTTTTTCTACCAAAAAAAAAAAAGTTTCTCACCTTCACTAAAGCTATTCTTAAAAATTAAGGAAAATTTAAAGTTATGTACCTAATCCATATCCAACACAGATTTTCTTGGCTCTGGAAGTCCTGGTTAATTTTTTAAAATTTTAATAACTTATATTAGTATTGTTGTTTGATCATAGTTGTATACCTTGGTTGAGATTGATTTATCACATATATTTTTAGAAATTAAATATAGAACCATTGAGTCATTTATAATGAAAAAGTAATTTCAGTTGAAAAATCAATAATGATGTTATAAGTGAAATTTATCAAATACCAGTAATTATGAAACTCTACTTCCTATAGTGATATATAGACCCTATATTAAATTTTACAGTATGGACATTGGAGTCAAATATAAATTTTTACTAAGTGCAGAGCATTATGGGGTTCTTCATCAACAAACTTGCCAATGGTCTTGCAAAGCCTAGATAGAAAAAGAAATGTTTTTTCCCCATACCATCTATTATTGTATATAGTCAGCCAATTTCAAATATAGAGAGCTGACTATTTTTTGTGGCTGTAGAATTTGTATTGGTTATGTTTCATTTTTCATGTGGATTGCTGACATCATCATGATGCCAATACGCAAGCTGCTACCCTAATTTCAAGCTCCATTTGCAGCATGGGACATATTACATTGCTTACATTTATAGAATTGAAGAAATAGACTTTCAAATAATAGAAAACAAAACAAAAGGGACTACTGTTCAAGTCTTGAAACATAAGGATTATATATATATATATATATATATATATATATATATATATAATGTAATTTACCTTTTCATTGTACTTATAGTCCTAAGAATCAACTACATTTCCAAAAAAAAAACCAATTTCTTTGAAAGTTTTTAGTGACCATCATATTTAGATTCCTAGTATTTTTAGTAATAGTGTTGTAAACTTAGTACATAAAGTATTTAAGTAAAAATTTACTTTGAAGCTTAAAAATATATTGTTTATGCAGATGCATCTCAAGCTGAATAAATATATTCTACAATGAGCTTCGAGAAAAAATGTAAAAATTATAATTATATTTTAGATATTTTCTATAAAAATTTGTTTATTCTTGAGCTGACAACTTCCAAATTTGCAACTTCAACCTCTAACCCTTATATCTCACCTGAAGATCAGATTTTAATATAAAACTGGCAACTTGTTATCACTACATATACTTCTCATAAATATATCAAATCCATTGTGTCTAAACAGAAAGTTAATGTTTCTATTCCACTCATTTCAAATAATATCACATGTTGCTCAAATTAAAAATTCAGTCTTTGCCCTGGCTAGTTTTGCTCAGTAGTTAGAGCGTCGGCCTGCAGTCCCGAGAGACCCGGGTTCGGTTCCCGCTAAGGGCATGTACCTCAGTTGCAGTTTGTCCCCGGCCCTGGTTGGTTGTGTGGGTAGCAGCCACTCGATGTGTCCCTTTCACATCGATGTTTCTCTCTCTTTCTCTTCCTCTATCTCCCTCCCACTCTATCTGAACAAAAAAATGGAAAAATATCCTCGGGTGAGGATAAAAAATAAAATAAATAAATAAATAAATATTAAAAAAATAATAATAATAATAAAAAAATAAAAATTCAGTCTTCTTCATTCTTTCTCAGAAAGGGTTTTCAGGGGCATTCCTGAACTCTCTTATTTCAATGGCTGACTCAGGAAAATAGTACCACCTAGCCTATCTCTGCCTAGTCTTTATGATGTATTTGCTCATTTATTTCCTAAATAGCAGGAACAACATGAAAGTCAATAAATGAGACAAAGTGGTTAGAGTTTGTATTTAAACATATGTATGCAACGTACATATGAACACACATACAAACAATCACACATTCAACAACAGTATCAAGACATCTAGGCACTTTGCCAAATGGTTTCCAGTGAAACCTCTATTTTTGGATTTACCACCACCTTCCTTTGTCTATCCAGCCTTCAACTTGGAAACTTTGATCCAGTAGTTCTTTCAGTTTTTTGTTCTTGTTTTTGTTGTTGTTTTTGTTTTTTATTTTTTTATCCTCACCCGAGGACACTTTTTACATTCACAGCAAGAGAGAGAGAGAGAGGGAGAGAGAGAGAGAGAGAGAGAGAGAGAGAGAGAAACATTGATGTGAGAGAGACACATTGACTGGCTGCCACCCACATGACCCCAACTGGGGCCAGGGACAAACTGCAACCGAGTTATGTGCCCTTAGCAGGAACTGAACCCGGGTCTCTCCAGACTGCAGGCCGACCCTCTAACTGCTGAGCCAAATCGTCCAGGGCAGTTCTTTCAGTTTTAATTCCAAATATCTAATAACTTCATAATATCTCTACTATTGACTGCCCAAGTTCAAACCCACATGATTTCGACTAGACTATTGCAATATTTCCTGCATCTTCCACTCCTGTACACCCTCTCCCAAAAGCACCTGCCAAACTTCTTTTCTATAGAGCACCCAGAATTTTATTCTCAAAGCCCAAGTCAGAATATTTCTCCACCAGTAGACAAATGGATAAAAAAGCTGTGGTACATATATACAATGGAGTACTATGCAGCGGTAAGAAAGAAAGATCTCTTATCCTTTGAGACGACATGGAGGGACCTGGAAAGTATTATCCTAAGTGAAAGAAGCCAAGCAGAAAAAGACAAATACCACATGATCTCACTTATATACGGAATATAATGAACATAACAGTCTGAGGAATACAGTAGACCCAGACACATGGAAGTAGGGCACAGACTGACATCCCTCAGCAGAGGGTTTGGGGGGTGGGGGGGAGGGAAGAGATAAACCACAGAACTTATATGCATGTATGCATGACCAATGGACATGGACAACTAAGCCGGGGACAGGGTGGAGGGGGGGTGGGGTGGGGGGTGCCAATGGGGTAAAAAGGTAAAATATCTGTAACAAAAAAATAAATAAAAATTCATAAAAAAAAAAAAAAAAAACAGAATATTTCTCCCTACTGCTTAAAACTCTGCAATGACCTCCCATGCAATTCAGAGTCGAGTTTGAACTACTCATTATCATTTAGTTTTAGGAGACTCCTAATGGCCCATGTTTACTTTATTGATGCCATATCATAAGATTTTTCCTTTATTCATGACATTTCTCTTTCTATCTTTCTCACATAATCTCCTTTCTGTCACTCTAACACTGAGTAAATCTTACCATAGCATCTGAGTATTTACTCCTTTCTTTGCCTGGAATTCCTTTACCCCCGAGTCTTATTATTTGTTTCTTCAGTTCTTAACTCAAATATCACATCCTTCCCTGACTGGTTTGGTTCCCGCTGAGTACACTTACCTCGGTTGCAGTTTGTCCCCGGCCCTGGTTGGGTCCTGTGAGTGGCAACCCCTCGATGTGTCCCTTTCACGTCGATGTTTCTCTCTCTCTTCCTCCCTCTCTCCCTCCCACTCTATGTGAACAAAATATCAAAAAATGTCCTTGGGTGAGGATAAAATATATATATCCTTAGGGAGGTTTTCCTCAAGCCTCCAAATGAAGTGACTCCAGCCCAACCCTCCCCATTTTTTTAACTTATTGTGATTTCTTCATAATTACCACCTTTTGAAATTGTGATGTTTCCGTGGTTGTTGTCATCACCTACTTTCTGTATCCATAATGTCAACTCCACTGGAATTTGAGTTTCAAGAGGCCAAGCATGATGTTTGCCTTTCTCATTCATTTTTGTACCCACAGGTACCTAGTGCAAAACTTATAATTTAATAGATGCTTGAAAATTATTTTTATTAATTAATTATAACTAACATTATTTCTTTTTCCATGTGGTTCAACCTCCCACACCCATGGGATCTAATTTGGTTCAAGCATTCAAACTTTATATATATTTTTTAACTTTTTTTTTATCCTCACCCAAGGAAACTTTTTTTTTTTTTTTTCATTTATCTTGAGATAGAGTGGGAGGGAGAGAAGGAGGAAGAGAGAGAAACATCAATGTGAGAGAGACACATCAAGTGGTTGCCACCCACACGACCCCAACCAGGGCCGGGGACAAACTGCAACCGAGGTACATGCCCTTAGCGGGAACTAAACCCTGGCCTCTCTGGTCCATGGGCCGACACTCCAACTGCTGATCCAAACTGGCCAGGGCTCAAACTATATTTTTATCCCTTCGAGGTATGTGAAATAAAAACCATATTTATATCAATGAAGAACTCTGTTCCCTTTGACTATTGTTGATATTGTCCCACAGTTTTGCTGCTGAGAATAGCTGTTTTGGCTACCCTGCATGTGTTTTTTTGTTTTGTCTTTAATCATTGCTCAATGATTTCTAACTCATGGAGGATCACATGGTGACTGAGATATAGAAAACTCTTTATTGCACTTAACACAGAGACCACATTAGTGATTAAGACATGGTACTGACACGAACCCAACTTTAATTGTTCAGGCCCTAGGATGGGGAAGTATTGAGAAGAAAGCAACTCTTTTCACTAGTGTTAACATCTGTTTTGGTCAATCCATATTCCTTAGGCCAATGTCATGGCTCAGAGCTCTTATCAGTTCAGAAAATGCTGACACAGGGCAACAAAATATGTAATCAAAGGTAGCATAGGCAATGAATATTTACCATATTACCTGATAAGAAGACTATATTCAACTTTTCAACACTGTTTTCAAGGAGAAGAGGCTCCTTCTAGTTACTGCTCTTCATTCTCAGAATGGCTTGTCCTAAATGCATTCCTTCTTCCATGTGGTCCAACCTCATGATGTAGCTGTTGCAGGCATCATATGTAAACAAAATCACACCTGCTTAATGAGGACCTCTACCTCT
Organism: Molossus molossus; assembly: GCF_014108415.1. Lineage (NCBI taxonomy): Eukaryota > Metazoa > Chordata > Mammalia > Chiroptera > Molossidae > Molossus > Molossus molossus. The sequence continues at coordinate 32,496,002 of NW_023425351.1, read as the reverse complement.
TGTGTGTCTTTTTATTGGGTAGAAATGCCTTTCGAGGAGCCTTTCAACAAACTTCCTTTTAGACCGAATTGGCCAGAATTGGATCACATGTTGATGTCCTAATTGCAATGGATTATAGGAAGATGAGTTTCTGGCATCTTCATTCTTTATAGTGGAAGACAGATTCTCATCTTCAGAAAGAAGAAACAACTTTGTCTCAGATCGCTCTCTCTTTTTTATCTTTATTGTTGAATGTATTACAGATGTTCCTCATTTTTCCCCCATTGACCCACTCCCATCCCCCTCCTGCCTTTTCCCACACTGTTGTCTATGTCCATTGGTTATGCATATATGCATATAAGTTCTTTGACTTATTTCTTCCCACCCCCAACCCCCCTTCCCTTTGAGGTTTGTCAGTCTAGCAATGAATTTGTACTTCTTAATCCCTTCACCTTTTTCACCCATTCCCCCTGCCATCTGGCAACCAACAAAATGTTCTCTGTATCTATGAGAATGTTTCTGTTCTGCTCATTTATTTTGTTTGTAGATTCAATTGTTGATAGCTATGTATTCATTGCCATTTTGTTTGTTCATATTTTTTATCTTTGCCCTGGCCGATTTGGCTCAGCGGTTAGAGCGTCGGCCTGCGGTACAGAGAGACCCGGGTTCGGTTCCCGCTAAGGGCACGTACCTTGGTTGCAGTTTGTCCCCGGCCCTGGTTGGTCGTGCGGGTGGCAGCCACTCGATGTGTCCCTTCACGTCGATGTTTCTCACTCTCTCTCCCTTCCTCTCTCTCCCTCCCATTCTATCTGTACCAAAAATGGAAAAAATATCCTCGGGTGAGCATATTTTTTATCTTTTTCTTCAAGAAGACCCTTCAACATTTCATATAATAATGGTTTGGTGGTGGTGATGAACTCCTTTAGCTTTTCCTTGTCTGGGAAACTCTTTATATGGCCATCGATTCTAAATGACAGCTTTGCAGGACAGAGTAATCTTGGCTGTAGATTCTTTCTTTTCAACACTCTGAATATTTCTTGCCATTCCCTTCTGGCCTGCAAAGTTTCTTTTGAGAAATCAGCTGACAGTCTAATGGGAACTCCCTTGTAGGTAACTAACTGCTTTTCTCTTGCTGCTTTTAAGGTTCTCTTTGTCTTGAACATTTTGCATTTTGATGATGATGTGTCTTGGTGTGGGCCTCTTGGGGTTCATCTTGTTTGGGACTCTCTGTGTTTTCTGGACTTGTATGTCTGTTTCCTTCACCAAGTTAGGAAGTTTTCTGTCATTATTGTTTCAATTAGGTTTTCTATTTCTTGTTCTCTCTCTTCTCCTTCTGGCACCCCCAAGATGCGAATGTTGGCACACTTGAAGCTGTCCTAGAGGCTCTTTACACTATCCTCATTTTTTTGGATTCTTTTCTGTTTTTTGCTGTTCTGATTGGGTGTTTTTTGCTTCTTCATGTTCCTAATCGATGGTTTGCATCTTGGTTTTACCTACTCTACTATTGAATCTGTGTAAATTATTCTATATTGCAGTTAGTGCCTCCTTCATTTCTGACTGGTCCTTTTTTATGCTCGTGAGGCCCTAAGTTCACCGAGGTTCTCACTAAGTTCATTGAGCATCCTTCTAAGCCGTATTTTGAACTCAGCATCTGTTAGGTTGCTTATCTCCATTTTACTTAGTTCTTTTCCTGGTCTTTTGTTCTGTTCTTTCATTTGGGACCTGTTTCTTTGTCCCCTCATTTTGGCTGCCTCCCTATGTTTGTTTCTATGTATTACTTAATGAGAGGTATGGGGCTAGCTGAGACCAGATGCTGCTTGTTTGAAAGAATTTAGGAAAACCTGAAGCAGGATCCAAGACAGGGCAATCCTATAGTTAAGCAACTGGCAACAGCTTGAGTGCGCCTGAAAGTTGGGTGGGGCGGGGCCTCAGGGAATCACCAGGGTGGGACAAACAGTTTGAGCCTGGTTGCTGGAGTCCCAGGTATGGCGACTGTCTGCCGCCCCAGGGAAGGGCTCACCAAAGGAACAAAAGCCTCTGACAGCAGTCTGTCCTGGAGAAAGCTCCCTCTCCAGCCCTCTCTCCAATGCCAAACAGCTCAGTTCTTCCTTGTATGTCTCTGGCGCCCCTTGAGCTGCCAGCCCTCCAAGCTTAGAGGGAGTGAGCCCTATAAGTCTGTGTGCAGGCCCTTTAAGAGGAGCTGACTGGGCCTCCAGCCACCTCAGCCTCCCTGAGCCTCAGTTTCCGCTGTTTTTTCAGCCAGAAGTTATGGGGACTTCTCTTCCTGGCACTGGAACCCTGAGCGAGGCACCTGGTGTGGGATGGGGACCCCTCAGTCCTCAGGGAGGACCGTCCCAGCTGAGGTATCCTCCTAATTCTTATCCGCCACTTGTGGGTGTGGAGCCAGCCAGTCTGCCTCCTCCCCTTCTACCAGTCTCGATTCGGCTTCTTTAATTCCGTAGTTATAGGACTTCCGTTCAGCTTGTTTTCAGGCGGTTTTGAATGATGGTTGTTCTGTAGTTTAGTTGTAACTTTGATGTGGTTGTGGGAGGACGCGATACCACGTTTACCTACCCGCCATCTTGACTGGAAGTCTCAGATCTCTTTTGTCTGTTATACACATGAAGCCATTTTCCCAGTGGGTAAGTACTGGGGTAACTCAGCAAGAGAAATGTTCTGTCCTCAATATAGTGTCCCTAAACCAACTCTTTTCATGACCACTCTGTCAGGTTTCTGAGGGAATGAGTCAGTGTCTTCAAATTCCTGGACCTGATACATGTATCTTTTTTGTAAAAAAATATTGTTATTGTTGTGGGTATTATAGATGGCCCCCATTTTTCCCTTCTGCTTCCCCCGTTCACCTAGATCCTACCCCACCCTGTTGTCTGTATTTATGGGTTATGCATATATGTATATAAGTTTTTGGTTAATCTCTTTCTTTCACCTCCCTTTCCTCTGAGATGTCAGTTTATTTCGTGGTTCCATGTCTCTGGGCCTATTTGTTGATCAATTGATTTTTTTATTAGATTCCACATATAAGTAAGATTATATGATATTTGTCTCTCACTGACTGGCTTATTTCACTTAGCATAATAATCTCCAGGTCCATCCATGCTGTCTCAAAGGGTAAGAGATCCATTTTTTTTTTTTTTTTTTATAGCTGTTTAGTATTCCATTGTGTAAATGTGCCACAGCTTTTTTATCCATCCATCTACTTATTGGGACTTAGGCTATTTCCTGATTTTAGCTATTGTAAATAATGCTGCCATGAGCATAGAGGTGCATATATTCTTTCTGATTGGTGTTTCAGGATTCTTAGAATATATTCCCAGAAGTGGGATCACTGGGTCAAACAGAACTTCTATTTTTAATTTTTTGAGGAATCTCCATAATGTTTTTCACAATAGCTGCACCAGTTTACCTGCAGTGTGCTTTTTCCCACATCTTCACTTTAGCACTTGTTTCTAAACCTTGAAAAATTCACTTCTCTTTTAGTAGAAAGTCCTATATAGATATAGCTGAAATAGAGACAAAACAAACATTCAGGAAGATCATCGAAGACATACTACCTGTTTCCCCCCTCAAGGAATCAGGGGATAATATACAAAAAAGTGTCCATGAAGGGAGTAGCACAAGTTTCTGGGCATTTCATCAGAAGGAACAGAATATGCAAAGGAACAGAGGAGTTTTTCCATGAACTTGCAGCCAGTTCTTTTTGTTGAAGCATAAAATACATGAAGACTAGGATTGCCAGCTTAACATAATAATGAAGAACAAAAAGAAGAAAATATTTTTGAAGGATTAGCCTTTGAAAGATGGAAAATATTTCTTTTGCTGAAGATGTTTCATGTGTTGAAGTGAACAGAAAAAAGACTAAGAGAGCCTGATTTGGAAAAGTTATATGTGTACAGTGAATACAGTTTAAGATGGATGCTCATGAAAGTGTCTTGAAGATAAATTGTTTAGAAGAGTAACCAAACAAAAGTGAAACAAAAATTGCTAAACCAAAAAGAGGGCCCAGGTGAATGGTTGGCACATGTGTAGAAGGAAATTGCAGTGTTGTTTTATAATGTTTCCAGCTGAGCAATGAGCAGTGCCCAGGAAGAGAAACAGGAGGAGCTAAATTGTCGTTATCCTGACTAAAGATTGGCAAGGTAGGAATTATGAAGAGCAGAAGAGAGTGGAACCAAAAATGCCAATGAGAGAGTAAAAATTAATAAGGAGAAACCTCATTTAAAATGAAGTTGGGAGGCTGGAAGACAGAATTATCACACTGGTATCACTCAACATACACTACAGACCGTAACAGAAAGAGATGCACCTGCATCTCCAACAGGAAGTGATGCTAATATACTTACTCAGCAGGAGGAAGAAAAGATTTCTTCTTCCCCAGTAACAAATTGGCCAGTGAGAATCTACCACAACTCAGCCAATGAAAAGTCACTATACTTTGAACTTTCAGTTTCCAACAGCCTCTCCCAAGTCCAGAAAAAAGTTTTCCTCTCCTTTGTTTTTCTGGACTTGCATATTGTTTATCCTTTGACTGCATTCCCTGAATTGTAATTTTTTTTGGTTCCAGAATAAGCCCATTTTGCTGGAGAAATATCCGGTTATCTCTGTGTTAAAGGTAAACAAGTGCATTGTTCAAAGGGCTGAAATTAGAAACCAGGAAAGGTATATGAGATGAGAAGGAACTGGTGAGGGGGTCAGTGAGTGGAGAGGGGGAAACAAAAGCAAGTATATTAAGGGTGAGAAGTTTGCAAATGTAGAAAGATAGTATTGTGGTTAGAGACTGAATATTTGGAATGCAAAATCTTATATGGAAAGCTCTTTTAAGGAATAAAAATATGTGGTCATGTCAAAGGTCTATAAAGCCAAATGGAGATGAAAGTGATGAGAATGGAAACATTAAATAAGTATGAGGTCTGCATGAATCTCTCCAGTTTCTGACTGCTCGACACCTATTTTTCTCTTCTTTTAGTAAGAATAACCCAACTTTTCTTAAGAAAACATTCTTCCTCTTTTTAAAATTAATTTTAATTCATTTTTTTTAGAGAGCAAAAAAAGGGAGAAAGAGAGGGAAAGAGAAAAAGAGAGAGAGAGAGAAACATTGATGTGAGAGAAACATCTATCAGTTACCTCTTCTATGTGCCCCAACCAGGGATTGAACCTGAAACCTGGGTATGTGTCATGGGACGATGCTTTAACCAATGGAACCACACCAGCCAGGGCCAATGCTCCTATTTCCTAAGTCTATGTCATTCATGTTAAATCTGCTGACTCTACTCCAAGGGTGGTTATAAAACCTACCTGGGACAATGAATGCAACATATGAATATGGGCATAATAGTTACTTTAGGACTATCTGAATACATGATACAAACCAGTCTAAAAATATTCTAAAAAATATTTGTGATCACTCAAAGTTTAAAATGTAAGCTTGAAGGTTTTCTTAGGCATACTGGTACCTCAAGGGAATTGAGCCAGATTCATGGAAAAACATAAATGAAATGAAGAAAGTAAGACCTAATGTGATGATGCAAGACCTGTTGATGCAGTGATGCCTAAAGTTAGGTAGACTCTTCAGACACATCTTACAATTAGGTCCTTTTTCAGTTGATATCTATATGAACTGAGCTTCTGTCATTTGCAACCACAAACATTTTAGATTATCAATAACTACTACCATGTTTTATGTTTCTTGAGGAACAAGGATTAAGAGAAAATTTCAATAACAGAAGCTCAGCAGTTAATTTCTGGTCAGTAGTTCTATGTTGATTATTGTTCTTTTTAAATTTCTGTTCATTTTGTACAAATCTTAATAGCTCTAATTAGCACATCAATTAATTAGATTTAATCAATTCAGTGTGATTTTTTTTTTCTCGCCTGAAGTGACTGAATTTAAAATACAAGCAATAACTGCAGTTGTTTTAATGTTCTTAGTGGAAAACATGGAAGCTGCGATGAACAAGGGTAACTTCTTTATAGTTTCATTGTCTTTTGTGAAAACGTGTGTTATTGAGAAAACAGTTCTGTATACTATGGGGCTACCCTGGAAGAGGTTGAAAGTACTATCACCTAAGTAAATAATATAATAAGTGCAACTGGAAATAAATTAATATTTAGTGCAGAAATAGATGTTTTATTTCAGTGACTTGGGTAGAAAAGCTACAATTAGGGAGCTTTCAAGGATGATAGCATAATGATACAGTTCTTTACCTGATTTACAGAGAATACTGCCACTTGAAACAAAGGGAAAGAGTAACTGGGACAGAATGAGCTCAAATTAAATGACCAGGATACTCAGATATTTTCCCCCTCTTAGATAAGAAGATATCATTTAGCTAAAAGAAAGAAAGAAAAAAAAAAATAGGTGGACTCTGGCTTAGGTGACTGCAAATGGAATACCTTTCACCTCTAATTGACTGACTGAAATGAAGGCAGTCTCCATAGAGACTGAAATTCCTCCATGAGAGGCTGCTGATGGAAGGCTGTGTCTCCATTTCCGAGAGATAAGGAGCGTGACATTAGGATGAGATGCACTGGTTTCCATAGCTAATCTTAACTGTTATCAATCCCTCATATTTTAAAATACAGTGCTCTTGAAAAGGATTCCATTTAAAGAATTATAACATGTTTATGGTAATACATTGAGACTTGGGGAAATTTTTGAATCAATCTCATTCTGAAACTACTGCTCACACTCTTAAGGTTCCTGTTCTGTCCATCAACATGGATCGGATTGGGCTCCTGTATGATTATGCTCTGAAATCCTGTGATTATGTTGTCACAAATGTGTTATGATTTAAGGATTTGTGCATTCTGCCTCTCACAGGCTGACTTTTAATAATAAAATACAACATTTGAATAGAAAAAATAATAGAGAAAAAGGAAGCCTTTCTTTAACCACGTAAAGCATTTTAGTTTTGCTCCTGTCCTCTACCCCAGGTTCTTAGGGATTTTTGCTGACCTCACTGGCTGCTTCTCAGCTTTGAGTATTTCTTCTCCTCACTTCTCTTGCTCTGGCAAGCCTGTGTGTGTGGAGCTTTCTGAGAACTACATCCAGGCCATTATCATATCTGCAACGAAAGGCCTCTTAAGCTGTCTGCCTTTTGCTTCAAGCTCCCATCCATAGTCCCTCCACTGTTTGACTCAGAGTAGATTTTTCTTAAAACACAAATGTGATCATGGTACTTCTGTGCTTAGAGCCTTTTCCTGGCTTTCTGTTACAGAAAGAATAAAATTCAGATTCTTTGCAAGGCTTGGATTAAGTGTTCCTTCAGCCATGTTTTCTCTCCATTCCTCAAAGTGTCAAATCTGTCTCCTCTGCTTAAAATGCTCTTTCCACAATTCTTCCAATGACTGGCACTCTCTGTCTCTTCCTTTGTTCTCATTGTATTTGCAATTAATTCAAAGATGTTTTCCCTAATAATCTATTTATAACGTCCTAAAATAGTCTCAATAATAATCTTTACTATGCCTCCTTCAAAAACATACTAGAATCTGTACTAATTTCTGCATCGGCCTATTGGCTTCTTTCTATTTTCTCTTTCTTTTCCACTAGAATGTAAGCTCCATGAAGCCCAGGCCCTTCTGTGTGATTCAGCATGAAATCCCCAGTGCCAACACTACACTGGATGCTCATTGGATTATAATTTAGCACAATTTAGACACTTATCTAAATTGTGATTCTAAAAATAGGAGTTCCACCTGATCTTACCTTAGTTATTAGCATGACTTCCTCCTTGATCTCTCATGTCTTTGCTTAATTGGAAGCTTCTCATTGAGATAACCCTATTCCAGCATTCCAAGTCCCTGCTTCCTTTTCATTTCCCGCAAAACCATGTATCATGTTTTAATGTAGAATACATTTAAATTAGATTTTTTTATTGTCTCTCTGTTCTGTGAACTTCATGAGTCATTTTACAACTATGTTTTTATTGTTGTTTGCTTGTTTTCTGAGATAGCCTCAGTGCTCAATAAATTTTAGTTGAATATTTGATTGATATTCCACATTGAGCATAGAGAAGGGTTTCTTGGTCAAAATGAGTTTAGGAAACAAGGCATTGTATATCACTGTCTTGAACATTCATAATGTATATAAGGATATTAAAGTTCTTGAGAAATACGGTAGTGATAACATATTCTAACATTTTAGAACTCAGTCTTAGAGTGTTGGACCATGGAACTTCTGTTAACGTCTGTTAGAACTAATGTCCTACAGATCACATTTCTGATGAAAAACAAAGCCTATGAAAGTAGACGTTTAATACTGGTTGCAGCCTTCAGGACATCTGGTCCAACACTCTCTCTTTTCAGATGAGGAAACCAAAGCTAGGAAACCTTTAGTGTGACTTGTGCAAAGATGCAGGGTTCCTCAGTGGCAGAGCCAGGATTAGATTCCAGTTCTCAGCACCTTGGCTTGTGCTCTTTCTAGCTGACTAAACTGACAAACACTGGTGCTGAATATCATTCACAGTTAAAGGCAAATGTGTGTGTACAGACCCAAAGCACTCCTATCATGAAACATAATATATGCTCAACAAATATTTGCTGTCTGTAAATAAATGCCCAAATATCTTCTATAATACACAAAATATTTTAATCAGCCTGACATGTTCTGTTAGGTTAGGAAAAGTAAGGTGAAGTGCAAGAGTGGAAGTAGTTGGAGCAATGAGAAGTTATTTTAAAATGCAACATTCTCCAAAATGTTCTTAATGGTTCTGATGTTTTGTTAAATTGTCTTGGAGGGAGCACCTGCCTCCTCAGGTAGTTCATTAATATCCTAGCATTTTACCTCATGCATCATCCCTTCATTTGCTCTTAAGAAAACTCAACAAGGTAACTAGTGCTAGCTTCATAGCTCCTGAGTTCTTTTCTTGATATATGACAGCAAACAATCATTTATTGCTCAGACTCGCCAGGCAATTTACATGAAGTCATTTTTCTTTCATACTTATATGATGGGTAACTGATATAAACCTTTTCCAAGTTGAGCCTTTAAAAAATGTATAGCAAAGAGAAAAAGGCTTTGATTCACTTCTGAAACCAGAGGGGGTATGGGTCATTTATAGTATGTTTATGGCTAAACTCAACCATCTTCACTGGGGCAAGGATATGGACTTCCAGTTTATTTATTTATTTTTTTCTGATTATAGTTTGCATTGAACACTTTTTGGGGGTTAGTTACAGCACAGTGGATAAACATTCACACAGGTTACAAAGTGTTCCCTCTGATAATTCAAGTGCCCACCTGGCACCATGAGCACTCACCACAGCATTGTTAACTCTATTCCCTATGCTGTGCCAGTTTGAATGACTCCATTGTATACAAAACCATTGTATACACTTTTGGCAGTGGTCTTCCTAGCAGGGAAAATTATGTTACTGCTTTACTTATGCTTCAGTGGCTCCCTCCTCTACCCTCCAGTGATCTTGGAATAAGTTTTCAATTTGTATAATAATGGACAAAGCCCCATGTGTTCTTATAGTTCACATCCCCCTTTCTCCCAACTGACTAAAGAAAGGATGCTCATTTAAACCCTAGAACTTTATGTTTCCTCCACTTGGAACAGCTCCTTCTGCCAAAACTTCCACTCACCACCATCCATGTACACTAGCTATCCTAGTCCTTTCTGACTGGCTCACACCTATTCCTAACTCCAGTACAGATGAGCCAGCCCTGCCAAGGTTCTGTTGAGTTATCCTTATGCACTGTGTAAGCACAGTTTGCCTTTCTATCATAAACTATCTGTCTTTCTCAAACGCATGAGCACTAGGGAGCTTATGAAAATGATTCTTAATAAAAATTATTTTATCTCCAGTGTCTCTTTCAGTACCTGGCACATAGTAGGCAATTAAAAAAAGTCATCCAGGGTTAATGAAAAATAGGCCATTTATCTGTGACTAGGAGACCCTGTTTAGTTGCATATTCAGCTCACCAATAATTTTCTTGAGAGTTTTAAATATATTTCTAGCCTTCAAGTGAGCTCCTATATAAGATTTTAAAATTAAAATTACCACCACTTTATGTTTGGAACTCAAAACCATAGATATTTATTTAACATATTACTATTGTTTCCTCCTTGAAATTGGTCATCACTTGAATCACTGTGTGGCGTAGAGTAATTGCTTAATAAAATATTGGATCAGTGACTAGAAATGGGGCTCAGAATTTCCAACTGAGGGGAGGATGACATGCACTGCAGGTGCAACAGACACCTCAGCCAACCCAGAGAGACCTCGCAATGGGGATGCTCACTCAGAGTGGGCCCAACTGAAGCAAGGGAGCCAAGTCACTGTACTCACACTCTGTCACTGCCAATAAGCTGCACTGCGCTCATGCCCTTGGTCAAGGCAGCTCTATTCTACTGAAGGCAATGCCTTGAAAATGACTCAGCTGAGAGCCATTAACAGCCAGACATCTGGAACAATGAGTATCTCAGTCCTAAAGTGGAGTTCTGAGTGGTGAACTGGAGTATTTACTAAACCTGTATATTTTTATTTTTTCTTTATTGATTTTAGAGAGAGAAGAAGGGAGAGGGACAGAGAGATAGAAACATCAATGAGAGAGAACGTTGATTGACTGCCTCCTGCATGCCTCCCACTGGGGATCAGGCCCACAACCTGGACATGTGCTCTGACCAGAAATTGAACTGGCGACCTCTTGGTGCATGGGTTGACACTCAACCACGGAGCCACACTGGCCAGGCTACCTATATATTTAATGAAAATTAAATGTGATTTAATTCCCAGGTATCACATTCTTAAATAACAAAGTTAATCTCATCAGATATATTTGTTAGTAATGCCATTTCTTGGTTGAACTTGAAATTCTCCATTTATACATTCTATTTCTCCATCTACTTGTTTACATTCTGTCCCCCTTACTAACATAGAGGCACATGAAGACAGGGCGGTTGAGGCTCTCGTTCACATCTGCATCTTCATCACTAGAAGACTCTGGCTAATAGCAGGCACTCAGTAACAGTTGGTGTATACATGTATAGGTCAATGGATGAGGATCACTTCTAGAATCTGTACTACCATCTCAAGTGTCTAACCAGAGTTTATGTACTAGTTTGCATAGTCCTAACATGGATTTCTAGGTTCAAATTCATTCTGAATTCATGCTGGCTACATATCATGCATTCTGTTGACGTGACTCTCAAGAGGTATTTGCTCTAAACCTGGACTTTATTCATCATTAGATGTCTATTCATTTATTTCTGTGATATGTTGTGACTCACTATCACTAGATAAAGTAAGAAAGATATCAAGTGTGGTTCAGCCAAAGGTCATACTTTTAGTATTTTATGAAGTACATGCATAAAGCAAACTTATAACTGTCAAAGAAAAGCCAGAGCTGGAAAAGCGGTAAAAACAAATTGTATTCGTGACTATTGCATTGGAGAAAAGAGACCTCTGTATAAAACCTGGTACAATTCTGAATACAGTGTGGGCAAGTGGAATGTATAGCCAAGGACCCAGGCGGGGGTCAGTGGATAGAAAGTTACTCAGAGGAAACGTCAGGGGTGCAGGGGATTCTGGCTAAACCAGCCTAAAAGCCTCTTTGCTGGAGGGGGGCCAGGATGATCAGACCTCACCTGGGGACGGTGGAAGATGAGACCAATCAGATATATCCAGAGTGGGGAATTCTGATTAACCTGACGTAGTGGAGTTCTCGCTAAAACTAGATTTTTACAAGGAAGTATGTAGATAAGTGTAGGAGAAGTTTCAGGATCCTGGCTAAAGTTCAGTTAAGCAGAGAATTTGTCACAACTTATTCTTTTCATTTGTGTGCTGAGAAAAATGCTACTTATCTGGTATATGAAAAGCCTCACTCTGAGCAGTTAATTTTATTTATGCAACTAAAGAATTTGAACATTTATAATGCCCTACAATCTTCTGAATTATTTTGTTTTTAACAATCATACAGGTCTTAAAAAAAAATCATAGTTGTAGATGAAACAGTGGTAAGAACCACAAAGAATGGGATGAATTGGGGCTGCTTTCATCAGGAATTGCCTTTTATTTGCTGCAAGATAAAATCAAAACATGCTAGCATATGAATATTGAAAAGGAGGGTCAGCAAAAGCAAACACATAAGTACGTCTCAGGTAGCTGTCTACAGCGCTGCCTGCTCAGATTCTAAGGTACAGGCAACATTCAACTCCATAAAAGTAATAGCAAAGAAGGGAGTTTCTTGACGGCAATTTCCTATCATCTCCAACAGGCTTGTTCTCACTGCCAAGAAATTAAGTGTTTTATAAAAGTGTTTTATACTTTTGTACAGAAATGTGTTTTAGTCCTGGTTAAATTAAAAACAGGCAAAGAACACGGCAAACAAAACTGTTTCATCACTTAAAAAGCTACTCTTGCTGTTTAAGCTATATGCTAGGGGAATCTGTTGCACCATTAGAGCTCCATCTTATACAGATCATCCAGTTGGGGGGAAAGGCACCTTTTTCTTCTGTGCCATTTTTAAGAAGGCATGAGCTTTCTTGTGTAAACTCGTGTGAATGACTCAACTCTACTAGCTCCTGTATTTTTTAAAGCTCCCAAAATAATATACAAATTGGAAGAACTCACAAGTCCTTTTGCATATTTCTGCCCTCTCTTCATGTTCCATACCATTAGCCTCACCTCCAAGCTATCGTGCATTGTACCTGGACATTGCTAAAATCAGATTTCTTTCTCTTCATTCGAACTACTTTGAAAGTGACTTGGCTTCTGTTGGACATAGTTATTTCTGCTCTCTTCGATATGCATCTTATTCCTATAGGTCTGAGATAAACCTCCTCTCCAAGGCTTCTTTCTCATTTTCATTCTCCACCTGTGTCCAGTGACCTCTCAACCTGATTCTCTCTCAGCTCTCCTCCAAATGCAATCTCATCAAGTATCTGAAGAGCATCTTGAAAGTGACCTTGAATTCAAACCTCTTCATTTTCTTGGTTGAACCAAAAGGAACCGCATATGTTCCAGGTCAAATACAGTTTAGTACCAGCAATCTTATACTTAAACAAGAAATTCAAGACCTAAAGAGCCTAAGGACTTGCCCAAAAATCACATCTTTGGGTAAACCAGGAGTCAAGATCAGAAGTCAGATTTTTCATACATAGTGTCTTCTACCTAGCTACTTTATTTAGTTATTTATTTTTAAAATATATTTTAATTGATTTTTAGAGAAAGGAGAAAATGGAAGCATCAATGTGAAAACCATCCATTAGCTGCCTCCTGCATGCCCCCTACTTGGGATCGAGCCCACAACCCAGGCATGTGCCCTGAGCGGGAATCTAACCCGTGACCTCTTGGAGCATGGCTAGTTGCTCAACTACTGAGCCCCACTGGCTGGGCTACCTGGCTACTTTAAACATTTGTGTTACTTGCCTCACTCCCTAAGATACTGAGTTGAGGGCTCCAGACAGACAGCTATTTACTTACCCACTCAAAATACTGTCCTGTTTATGTGGTTGAGATGCCAAACAGACTTGCTAACATTTTAGCTCTGCGGAAAATACCGAAAGGTACCCATATGTCTCTCAGTCCAAGTAGACAAGGCAGTGATGAGGTGTTACTTCCCAGTACCTCCCCCTTTATGCCATCCACAAGAGGTACATTTCAAAAGTGGTCACTCTGAGATCCACCTTTGTATCTCCCACAGTATAGTGTTTCACAAAAGTTTGTTGAACTGAATATAATGGAATTGAGTGAAATGCGAAACCCCTAGTTCCTATGGATTTTTGTCAAACACATGCTCCCTGGCTGTATTTCTCTGTTCTCAAGGTCTCATGTTTCTGTCTTCACTATTCTTGCATGTTATTTCACTGATGCTGCAAATTTAGTATTAAAACTATTTGGGGGTTCATAAGGTCCCAGGTTAAAATTAAAATTTTAAATGTTGGCAGTAATCTATTTTGTAAGGACTCTTTATAATAATAAAAAAAAAGTTAAACCTACAATATATGTTAAAGAAATTGATTTTATCTCTGAGTAGACATTTGGAAATCCTATTATCTGATTATAAGAAGGGTCATTAAATATCAGTTGGCTTGCCTTATTCAAATCAGTTGTTGCCAGTGAATTCACATATACGAAATCACTATGTATAAGCTATCAACTTGAATATGCAAGACTAAACTGCTGTTTATAAGTTAATAACCTGATTCCCCAAATCAACATCCAGAATGTTAAGAAGTAGTCATTTTGGTAAACTAAGTAATATTGAATAGATTTATAATGTTCTCCCTGGAAAATTCAGTGTTACGCTCCCCCCCCCCCTTGCTTCTAAGTTTTATGTGTTTCTTTTAACAGGTGTATTTTGTACTTAGACAATGTTCCTATGTCACATATAAAATATTTACCTTAAACCTTTAAAAATCTTTCAAATAAGATCCACTGAAAGATCAATATATTTCTTGATTTTAACTTATTTTAATAGCATTTTAAAGTGTCTTCATACATACTAAAGCCTATTATAACTGTGTACCCAAAATGTTAACCTTTTCCAGAGTTGTTCTGTGTACAAGATAATTAGGACATTCCCCCCAAAGCAATGATACTAAGTAAGGTTGACAGTAGGGACTAATGAGATAGGAGAAATGAAAACGTACGGAAAATTATAGCAGAGAATCTTTTAAAGATCACCAATAGAAATAGAGAACATAACTACTTGACCTAACCCAAAACAAGTCAAAGGAATTACAAATCTTCTAATTACAGCTATACTGATTGAAAGCATGTATGAAAATAATTAGCAACTAAAGTCATATATGTGTTAAATAACCAGTTGCAAGTCTTCAAGTCTGCAAATTGAAAACTGCAAACATCTGTGGCTCCCCCAAGATTTCTTGCCTTCAACACTTTCAGCAAATTTAATGACACAAGTGAAACCTTGTGGCAGTCACAGAACTACAAAGCTTAAAGATGGACTTGGATATTTTATGTTCCTTTCAGGATATGTCAAACATTGCAAACACCCAGAAAAACAAATACTCAGTGAACGTATCCATCACTAGGTCACAGTTTGCAGTTTGAAGGTGGTATTTTTATTTATTCAACTTTTCACTTTCTTTGCTTTTTCTTTTTTTTTTTTTTTCCAACCAGGGTCAAATGCTGTCCCTCTGATCTGCTACCATCAGGTGCTCTCTGTGGAGCATCCCCTTTGTTCTTCTGGAGGGCATGTATTCACCACACTGATGCGGCCTTTTGATGATCTGAAAAACCTGGGTGTTCTTCAAGGGCTACTGATGTAGATGCCTTCATTGCCAGAAATAGATCAAGGGAGGCTTCCTCCAAAAATCCAGAGTCATATCACAAAGAAAACCAAGAAGATTAAAAGTTTTACTATTAAATCAGACTCTCACCACTAAGCAAAACCTGCACCTTCTTTACATTTTTTTTTGGTAGAATTACCAGGGAAAGTGACTATATTAACATGCTAATTCAGTAACTCATTCTTCTGCCAAATGGACACATGATCACAATTCTTGACATTAAATAATGAAGCTTATACCCACCAGAATCAGCAATACATTTCAGAATTAACTTATTTATATCACTAAGAGTTATTATGACATTTGAGTCTGTTGAAGCATCAGGACTTTAGAAAAGAAAGTGAAAATACTTATCTGTTTCGATTTTGTTTGCACCAACTGAGAAAAGGATCAAGATTGAACTGACTATAAACATGAAGGGATTGTGCAAATACTGCAACCTAATTATAAGTGGACTTTGGTTTTAAAAAGTTTACAGTTTGGTAGGTGTAATAACATGACACCTTCTTTGTTGCAACTATGATGATGACAAAACCTAAAATAATCCAATGCACTCACACTATAAATTAATGTCACTTTAAAAAATGAAACACTGGAAGTTGAACCGTAGCAATGTAATTTTTGCAAAGTATCCTCGCCGTCAGTCCAGCCTAAAGAAGAACGCATTCTGCCAGAAAACATAAGCTGAATGGCTTTTTGATTCGTGCAGCCGTTCTCACATTCTCTGATATCCAGTTACTTATTTTTGCCATATGCACAACCGAGATAAAGTTACTCAACATTCTATCTAGAGGTCAAAAGTCACCCCCAGCTCCTTGTTCTTCTGAGCACATAGAGGGACATTCAGCCCCCATTTCATCCTGCTATTATCTGTAAAATGAGTTGAATCACAATTGTACGATACAAAATGAAATCAGAGGGCTGTGAAAAGAGACATTTTTTTATTTTAAATGCTTGGTAATCTTTGGGAAAAAAAGGACCCAACGTAAATATAAATTATGATTATTCATGACCAAAAAAAAGCTGTCTGGAGTTTGAAGAATTGGGAATTCTTCGGAGGATCAGGGCCCCAGTCACCTGCCAGACATGAAGCTGTTGCAAATTAACTGAAGGGGAGAAAGGAGCTGAAGCGACAGGAACATCACAGAGAACTTTTAGTCACCGCTTAATATTTATAGTTCTTTTAGGCAGGGTGAGATTAGTGAAACTTGTCTAAATTGGATCCAAAGTGGTACCATGTGGCCTGGATTCTGGATCCACAAAGCCTTCACACTATTTTACTGAAATAATTGTCTTTAAAGTAAGCAACATATTGCCTTTTTATGTGCTGTTGAAATTTATATAATGTGAAGGTAATCTCTGAAAGAATAAGGACAAAAGGGATGTAAAAGATCCTAAAAATCAATGAACGGGTCAAATTGAGTATCCTTTTTTAAATATTTTAGACTGATGACTCTCTCTTACTTTCAGAGAAATGCAGGGAAGCAACGATTTTGAATTTGGATTTTTATAAACAAGTGTAAGGTCTTCGACTATAATGTTTAAACTGCCATGTCGCCTGCAGTGAACTCGGCTGAGAACGCAGTCTCTCCTCACTGTTTTTAGCACTCAGATTAAGGACACGTCCTTATGTCAAAATGGCAACGGAAGTGAGCACAGTGACAATAACTAAGGTAAAAGCTATGTGTTATTTATATCAAAGGTACTTTTAAAAGTCTATTCTATTGTGGATGTGTATAAAATATAATACTGAGACCACTTATAACCACCCAATTCGAGTGAGCACAATTTGAAGAAAGGCAGTATTTAAACATTGTTTTCTCTCATAAAAAGTCGCTTGATGGCTCCTCTGTGGTTTGGCTCATGCTGTGCCACTCTAAACCAACTTTGTACAACAAAGAGTGACCACAATACAAATGAAATATTTTAAAATAAGAAATAAAGCAACATTGTGTGTGTGATATGAAAACATTTGAAATCCTTTACAAATAAGTACACATGGCTTGGTATCGATCCTAAGTGCTTTGATCTCTCCAAAAGTCAGGCTCACTTCATGGAGGGTTATTGGGACCCATTCGACTGCTTCACAAACTTATATTGAACATTTTCTTTTTTGTTTGTTTGTTTGTTTTATTATCAGAACTGGATGATATATGTTGACAGTTTTACACCCAGAAAAGAAAAGAAAAAAAATCTCAGTATTCAGCAGGAAGGAGGCTGTGTATTACCTAATCACAGTGATTCTCGATCAGAATGAAGCTTCCCTAAGAGGCTGTCAAATGGGGAGGTCGCTACTCAGTCTCTCTGAGAGGGCCATGCTATGTACAGCCTGTTTTAGGAGAGCTCTATTGGAAAGTAAGCTATGAATATAATACTGTCCAATGCAGCTGACCAGTTCATTGATGTAAAACTTGAAATTCAGTAAGACACTTCTAAGGTGTATCTTGTGAATGAATTATTTTTTTCTTAAGAATATTAGCATTCTGGCCCGGCCAGTGTGGCTCAGTGGTTGAGCTTCAACCCATGCACCAAAAGGTCACCAGTTCAATCCCTGGTCAGGGCACATGCCCAGGTTGTGTGCCAAATCCCCATGGGGGACATGCCAATCGATGTTCTCTCTCATCAATGTTTCTGTTTCTCTCTCCCTCTCCCTTCTTCTCTCTCTAAAATCAATCAAAAAATAATAATTTTAAAAAAAAGAATGTTAGGGTTCTGTGTTGCTAGAATACTGTATAAATGAATCACAGTCAGTCAGAGGTGGATGCTATGGACATATAAAAGACAGTGTCGAATGCCATGCTAGTGCTAAGTGCAAAAGGCTGGATATGAGTAACATTTCACTATATAAAATAGCAACCAAAGTGCTATAGAGAATATGAAATATGACTAATTTTTATTATCTTCTCCTCCTCCTCCTTCTTACTCTTCTCCCCCTTGTTAGTTGTCAACTTTCTTAAAAATCTGTGGTCTTTTGAATACATTAATTTTAGTACCCCACCTTCAGCCTCAAAATTAATCTAACCCGATCTTAGTATAGTCTTGATATCCCACTGTAACCCTTCTGTACCCATGTGCTATGTATTTTCCTCTCTCTGTTCTCGGCAAATACTGTTTCTTCTCTAATGTGTTTACTTTCTGGGTTTACCTCGATGACTCTCACAGTGGGCTGGGTGCTGTTGTTATCAGAGGACCTTGAAAATCACTTCTTTGTGGCCTCAAACATTTTTTTATGATTTTGTTGCTGTGAATGGGTCTTAGGGAATCTTTTTGTGGTTCACCAGTTATTTCTAGTGCTCAGCTAGTGATACAAACCACTGAGCAAGCAAATCCTATGTACTCTTGGAGATCCAGGACACTAACAATTCCCTCCAGGTCATGTTGTCTGCATAATCCCACCTTGTAAGGGGAAAATTCTTCCTTCTCTTCCAACCAATAGCACTTATGCCTCATTCTACTTTCATGCTCTTACTACACACTATTTTAGACTTCTGTCCTTTGTGGTTATTTTACATTAACTTGTTTTTCTTGCTGTCTTGTGATCAAAGATAATGTTCGTGGCATCTTTGGTTGGTGCTGTGGCTCATATGCTTTAGTTGAAAGTAAGGGTTTGTTATATTAGTGTAATTAACTGTGATGTAATGCTGTATTCTCAATTAAATATTTTCTAGATCCCATAAAAGTAAATATGCTTGTTTTATAATCTACAAATGCAATTTGTCATGAATTATTAATGAAATAAGGGCAGCACTCTTAAATACATATGCATAAGTAAATAGTTTGAGATATATGTGTATTAATATAAAATAAGGGTTAAAAGAAAAAAAATTTAATGACAAGACATATCTCCAAGGCAATATATATCTATCTCTATCTCTATCTCTATCTCTATCTCTATCTCTATCTCTATCTCTATCTCTATCTCTATCTCTTTCTCTATCTCTTCTATCTCTATCTCTATCTCTATCTCTATCTCATCTATATATATTACAAAAGAAAATGAATAGGATATACCAAATTATTATCTTTTTATGGTTATATACTTAGTTCAATTTTTTCCCTGAATTCTCCATTTCTTTAATGGTACTTGAGCCAAAATAAACACTCAATAACATTTTATGTATTTAAAGAATTAAATAATGACTCTACCTGTATGTCTTCTCCTGGAAAAAAAGCATAATTAAGATATTGAAGTATGGATTTAGAGTAGAAACAACTTAAAGTTTTCACTGTAATAATTAGAGAATGGTGAGAAAAATACATAATCATATAGATTGTAACAGGTTCTTCCTTGAATATCAGTCCCAGCAATATGAGACATTATTTATATAAAGTGGTTTAGGTATATTATTTATGGTTAATCTACTTGACAATTGGACTCTAGTTTTCTTTTAAGATAATAAATTTTAATAGACCATCCCTGATTTATGAAGCAGAATTCTTGGGAAAGTAAGATAAAAACTCAACTTCAACAAAAAATGTGTAGTACACATTTTGTTCAAATGGCTTTCTTTGCTGGCCTAGAATGAGTTTTATACCATGCTGATTCTGAGTTGTTGCTATGGTAACTATGGATGTCTTGTAAAACTGTAAACAATTGTGTAAAATGGTTAAATAGAGCACATGTTTATAGCTGTACTAACTCAGTTCAAATGTATACACTGTCCATTTTTAGTGTTATCTTCACAAAGAAATATTTATTCATTTCAGATGCATGCTCAGAAACTTCTTCCAAAAGATTATGGCTATTTGTGTGTGGGTACATGGTGTGTAATTGGGGAAAGTGACTTTCCTTTCCATTTTCCAAAACATAAAATGAGGTGATTATAATACAGACAACTAGAATCCATGGTTCATCCATATCATTATTATGAGTAGTCTATGAAAACATGCCAAGAGCTTTTCTAAGAATTAGGCCCTCAGGTATAAAGATTAGCATGGTTAAATTGACTGCTGGCGATTTGAACAACCTCTAAAGGTTCTGCATAAAATCCATTGACAATGAAAATTTTCATTAAAAAATGTGCTGCCATGGGCAATTCATGGTAACCAATTTATAGTCTCTATTTTTATAGGAGTTGGAAAGAAAATGCTTTTAAATCAGCCAAACAAAACTCTTGGAATTTGTTAGAGACTAATACACGATGACTTTGCCACCATAAAGAAAAAGGAATTAAGGCAGAAGGCAAGCATCCACTCCGTGGATCTAGCTCTGCCTCCTTCTCAATTGGGGGTGATGTTTTGCGGCGTCTTCTATACTAAATTCCTGAATGAGAGTGACATGTAGGGTTAAGGTTCTTGTTTAAAAATTTTTTATTTCCCTAGGAAAATTGAACCTAAAAAACCCTTATAAGATAGATGTTTATTGTTTGTAGCAATATGACAGTCATATTAGCTATTCACATGTTTAAAAGGACAGAAATACAGAAATAGCAACTGCATATAGATTGGTTCACTCAACCAATAAGCATCTTTTCTGATCAGCAATACATACATAAATGTCATCATATTTGGGGTCTCCTATGGAACTTGGACAATACTGTTCACCAAAACACATCCTAAAACTGGTGACACAAATTTTCTTTTAAATTTTCCTTTTTCTTAACTTTTTTTTTTTTAATGTTTTCCATTTATCCTATTTTACACACTTGAAATAAAATTAAGAACAGTGGATAAAATTAAAGCTTAACTAAGTATGTAAAAAAAAAAAGTGTAGACAACAGATTTTTCTAACTAGAATGAGAATTTATGTGTGTGATGTTCCTTTAAGGAGAGGTGTGCTCTTACTGCAGGCACAAAATACCCAGCATATTTTCTCATCACTGTCATATGATAGATGTTGTTTTCTCATCCCCAAAAATGTTTACTTTCTTTCAAATACCAAAACGGAATAAAATTGCAGAAACAACTAAGTAAATTTAAGAAAAAAATGCTGTTGTAGAAATTAAACTATGTCATCTAGCTGCTTAAAACCTCAAAGAAAATCTTTAAAAATGTTTCAAGTCAGAAACCAAGGGTTACAAGTTAATGTTAACAAATACAAAGAGATAATATCTGTAAACATCACAGACTAATGTAATGATAAGAATAAGCAACAGACTTGTATAAAGAAAAATTATATCAGGAAAAACAGATTGTGTTTTTAATAGAATTGTGAGATTAACAGTTGAATTGAAATGCTGTTGCATATTTATCTTTATTTTAACAAAATGTTCAATGTTATGTTTCATATATTTACCTGCTAAATAATTCAAAAAGGCAGATAGCAATATGAATTGTGTTCTCATGCACTTACAACTCTCTAAAGGCTACAAAAAAGTTCCTACAGACAGCAACTTTTCTTCCAGTAGGGAGTTACCTACCATAAAAACAATTAAAATTTAACTTCTGTTATATGGCTTTATGTGACTGAACCATGTATTGATGTAATTTTAAGTAAATTAGGAGACTATCAAAGGAATCAAAAAATACACCACCGACTGTGAGGGGATACAGCTGTGGATCCCTGTTGTCCCATGATCTCTCCTACATACGAGATGAACACATCCTCTGTACTCTAGAGGAAATTTAGCACAGATGGGCTATCAGTGTTTATCATTTCCATTATCATAATAGACCTGATACCTTTAACAAATATCTATTGTACAGAAATCCTGCGCTAGTTCTATTTCTAGACACAGAAGATAAGGTAATCTATGAGATGAATGTCATCCCTCTTGAATATAGAGCTGATAGTCTAAAAAAAAACAAAAATCTAAACTCTAACTTGGTGAACTAATGGGACAGCCATAGTATGGGCTGTGTGAAATGGCACTTCAAAAGCAAAAGATGAGCTATGCACCCAATAGTATTAGTAATAATACTGTATAATTCCTGCATCATATAATTTCTTTATTTTACATTCATTCAACTCAAACAAATATAGCACCAATTATACACACACACACACACACACACACACACACACAATACAGAATAAATACATAAGACTTTGAAAATAATAATTACTGGGGTATTGAATTTGCTTTAGTCAGCTGTGTGTGTGTGTGTGTGTGTGTGTGTGTGTGTGTGTGTGTATCAGTTTCTGGCCTAAGAATTGTCTACAAAGTAATGACTACCACATAGATTTTGCTCTCAAGGATTAGGTGAAAGGTAATTTGATAATTTAAAATAAAATAATGAATGTTAAGAAGAAAAGGAATGATAGAATATACAGTAGGGGAAATAAGCAATAAATGGGGGTGAGGGGAAGATCTTCTGGAGGCACAGATGCCTCTTACTAAGTGGTAACTAAGCAAATGTGTTGGAAGAGGAAATCTATGTATGGGATGAAATATAAATAAAAGCACAGAATAATAGTATGCGTGCAAGAGGTCATAGGGTTCTGTATTACTAATTCATTAAACACAGTGCAGGGAAATGAGGCAGACTTTCTGACGAGTTAGTTGTAGACTTTTCCTTACTAAGGAGTTTGGTATTTATTCTAAGAACAATGAAAAATTGTTGAAAATTTTTTTTTTTTTTAATCCTCACCCGAGGATATTTTTCCATTTTTTGTACAGATAGAGTGGGAGGGAGGGAGAGGAAGAGAGAGACAGACAGAAACATCGACGTGGCTGCCACCCGCACGACCAACCAGGGCCGAGGACAAACTGCAACCGAAGTACGTGCCCTTAGCGGGAACCGAACCCGGGTCTCTCCAGACCACAGGCCAACGCTCTAACCGCTGAGCCAAACTGGCCAGGGCAAATTGTTGAAATTTTTTATTTAACTTTAAACTGAAATGTCTTAATAACTGGGAAATAAGCAAACCGAAAGCAGTGAACTCAGAAACAGTGGTGCAGGCGAGAAATGGCAAAGCAGTGCCACGGGAGGGGTCGTAGGGCAGAGAAGAGGCTTATATACTTGGGTAATCATTTAGGAGGTAAAATCATTAGGAATTAGAGAGGAATTATATCTGGGTCTGGAGCCAGAGAAAATTGAAGAACTTCCTAAAATTGTGCCTTGGGTTAGCTAAGAACTATTATTTTCTTTTAAATTTAAGTATAGTTAGTATACAATATTATATCAGGTTATATTAATTTCAGGGGTACAATATAGTGACTCAACACTTTTATACCTTAAAATGTGATCATCCCACTATTTTTAAAAATCTGTCATCATGTAAACTTATCACAACATTATAGACTATCTTGCCCTTCACCTTTCTCACCTGTCCCCCACCAATTCACCTCTGGTAACCATCCCTTTGGTCTCTGTTTCTATGAGTCTATTTTGTTTTGTTTGTTCATTTGTTTTGTTTTGTTTTGTTTGTAGATTCCACATGTAAGTTAAACTAGACAGTATTTATATTTCTCTGTCTGACTGATTTTACTTAGCATAATACCCTCTAGGTCCATCCATGTTTTCTCAAACAGCAAGATTTTATCCTTTTTTAATGCTACCTAATATCCCGTTGTATATATGTACACATCATCTTATCCATTTACCTACTGATGGACACTTAGGTTGCTTCCATATTTTCTCCTTTGTAAGTAATGCTGCAGTGAACACAGGGCTGCTAAGAACTATTCTTAACAGTAGTAAATTTGGGGTGTTAGGAGTAATGAGTGATAATTTAAGCTAGTTACATTTCTTATTCCTGTGGGATATTGAAAAGAATATGGCTTTCCTATCTAGAGTAAGCCTACTTAACTATTTTCCACCTCATCATCTACTTCAGTTCTTCAAGTGAAAACCCTAGACCTTAAGCTTGATCTGGAGGTTGGGTGTCAGTGCAGGAAAGTATTCTGAGAGCATTGAGGTGGTCAGCCATGTGTGTGTTGGGGAGGGAGGACTATGAGGCCAGGACCAAAGAGAGACAGAGTAAATGATACATAGATTCATATAGTTTTCAATTTTTCTCTTCACTGACAGATATTTTAATCTCTAAGTATTTATCAATTAATGAACAATAGATCATGAATTTTCACTTACAGGTGCCCTGCTGTGATCAATTAACTATGTTCAATACTACTGTCAGGACTAAATTATTTAATATATGTAAAGTTTGAAGATCACTCCTACAAGTCATTGAACTAAAATCATGCTATTCATCTCTGTACATTTATAATACCAAATGTCCAAAATAATCAATTTCCATGTTGATAAATTCTGCCCTTATTAATAGAATAATTATTTGTTTGCAATTTAGTTGATGACTTAAAATAACATAGTTATATGCCAATTCAAAACAGTAAAGCATATATGTGATTTAAATTCAAAAGAGTTTTCTTCCTTTAAAAAGATTCTTCAGCCCTGGCCGGTTTGGCTCAGTGGTTGGAGAGCCGGCCTATGGACCAGAGAGTCCGGGTTCGGTTCCCACTAGGGGCACATACCAAAAATAAATAAATAAACAAATAAAATAAAGTAAAAACAAAAAATAAATAAAAAGATTCTTCAGAGTCAATTTTCTTCAAATTTTAAAATATATATTGTTTTCTGATCTTCATGAAAAGTGGGCTATCTGAAAAAAATGAACCCTTTATACTCAGTAGGTCTGTCCCTTCATTATTAACACTGATCTATTTCAAAAGGATTATGTTTCCGACTTATCAGGGTCTCTTCACTCTTGTAGTATAGAATGTACAAAAAAAGAGTGATGTTTATTCCAGGAATATGTAGAATGCTTGCATACATGTGCTGATGGTAAATTTCATGAGAAACTTTTTCTAGATTAAGGAAGATGTATAAACTGAAATGCCATGTTATGAGTTAGTAAATTGATCCAATAATATTTAATATCAAAAACACATTAAAATATGAATATAATTACAACAAAAACAACCTGACGTCAAGGGTGAAAACCAAATAAATACTAACAACCTGAAACTGTAAATTTATAAAACTGTAAAGCCAAACTCAGCATCAATACACAGTGTAACGGATAGACAGTAATGCTTTGTAAAAGTAAGGAACAAACTACAAGTGCCTGCCCTGAAAATTCTCAAGTGGAAGAAATGACCCGAGGCTGATTATTGTCTCTGCTGTGGCTCTGGCTGAATGAGCTCTAATTTGACCCTCAAGTGACAATCTCACTGAAGAACAACAATGAGGAAGATATGAAGACAGCCATTTCAACACAATGCTTTCAGAGCTGGACTGACCTAATGTCAGTGTCAGAAGTGGGAAGAAATTGAATGCATTTTCTAAAGAGTGAAAATCCAGAAACATTTATGGATCTGGCTTATCAGTAGCCAGCCAAGAATCTTCAAAGAGAAAGCGCATGTGAACTCAATGGACTGTCATATCCAGAACGAACAGAGTGGGTGTACTTTGTTGCCAGAGATTTTGCAAACACAAGAAGTCTGTAAATGTGAAGGTAGATATATGGATGTACGTTAGTTCATATAAATTTATGTCGTGTACTGTGTGCAAAGCATTGCGTGATCTTTTACGTACTATTACTTTTGGGTCCCATATTTACATTTACACAATCCTGGAACCAAAATTGCTAATAGAATGATGTAGGTTTTGCCGAAACACAACTTAATCTTGTCTCCAAATTTGTTTTTCTCTCCTCGGCTATATCCCCTTTTCTTTCTCCCCAATTAGTCCAAAATGTCCTATTCTTCATCGATAGCACATATCTAACTTCTTTGTGATTATTTTTTTCTAAATTCCTATTTTATTTATTTTTATGGCAACAAAGTAAGTTTTTTTTTTTCCTACTTAGATTTTACATGCTACTAGGAGTTGAGACATGTTAGTGGGTTTTCACTAACTTTTATCAAATTCTTATTTAACATCCAGTTAAATGCAAAATTAGTAACTTAAAGAAGTATCTCCATTCCTCATTAGCTAGGCTATAAAAAGCTTTTAAAAAATATATCTTTGTATTACTTAAAGGGCTCAGTAATTGGTTCCCACACAAAAGTTCCTTAATGAATACCTACTAAATGATTGCTACACACCCCCCAAAAGAAATTATATCTACCTCCAACGCTACATCATCCTAAAGGCAGCATTTACAGATAACTTTTATGAAGTGTCATGACTACAAATTTTGCATATGTTCCTTCTCCAACATATCTTAAAAAAAAAAAAAAAAAGAAGAATCAGCATAGATAATCCTTGCAGTGAGTGCTAGGGTGCCCCTGTCCCTTAGTTGGGGTACACCTATTGCCCCTGTGCTGTGAGAGCGAGCTAATACAGACATACATCAGAGATACTGTGGGTTCAATTCCAGAGCTCTGCAGTAAAGTGAACATCACAATAAACAGTCACACAATTTTTCTGGTTTCCAGTGCATGTAAAAGTTATGTTTACACTCTACATTAACTTATTAAGTGCGCAACAGCATTATGTCTAAAACACAATGCACACACCTTCATTAAGAATACTTTATTGCTAAAAATGCTAACCATCACCTGGAATCTTTCTGCTGGTGGAGGGTCTTGACAAACGGGAGACTTCCAACAGAAGGCTTTTCTTCCCTACCTGCTCCCTCTCCCAGACTTAAACTAATGACCTACTGACACAAAAGGCTTAATCATTTCTCCTTCAAAGAGACAGATATGTGTATAGTACACATCCTTCCTTCACAGCACATATCACCTTTATAATTACTTTATTCATTTTCTTCTTTTGCCTGTCTGTTCCTCCCATTTGCCTGAAAGCTCTCCAAAGGAGGTAGGGACCATCTCTGTCTTTCTTTCTCTTTTAATGTTTTTATTGATTTGAGAGAGAGAAAGAGATACATTGATCAGTTGCTTCCCACATGCACCCGGACCAGGGACTGAACCCACAATCTGGGCATGTACCCTGAGCTGGAATTGAACCAGTGAACTTTAGGTGCACAAGATGATGCTCAACCAACTGAGCCACACCAGCCAGGGTGGGACCATATCTCTTTTAATTTCACTGTTAAATCTCCAATAACTAATGATATGTCTAGTTCCTGATAAGCTTTCAATGAATTGTTTTTGCTTGTACAAGAATTAAAAATTAATAACTTAATTGATCCAAATGGAAGTGGTTTCTTTTGGCTCTGTTTGAATTCAAATCATGGCATGTCTTCTCTTTCTTGGCCTCTTGTGTCTAGGGATAGAATATGTCCTAGTTTTCCCAGGAGAGTCCCAGTTTATACCGGGGTCCCTATGTAATTATGAATACTTTATAAATTTATTCTTGGAAATATTCTGGCTTGAATTACAAATTAAATAGTTATTCTATTTATGTCTCTGGAAACCTCTTTCTCCAAGTCCTTTATTTTATTATTTTTTCTCTGTGAGTTTGTTACCATCTTTAGACAAGTAAAATCTCACCACTTATAAAGTATATAATACCTTAAATTGTTCACTTAAATCTCTTAAAATTTATATTTACCATCTTTAAAAGTGTATTAATCATGACATTAATTAGCCATGGGTTTTATTTTATATAAAGTATTTTTTTATTGATTTTAGAGAGAGAGGAAGGGAGAGGGAGAGAAAGATAGAAACATGGATGAGAGAGAACATTGATTGGCTGCCTCCTGCATGCCCCCCACTGGGGATTTGACCCACAACCTGGGCATGTGCCCTGACCCAGAATCAAACTGGTGACCTCTTGGTGCATGGGTCAATGCTCAACCACTGAGCCATACCAGCTGGGCAATTAGTCGTGTTTTGTAAAAGAGACAGGAACCTAGAGAATCTGATATTAAGTGTTCATATGAGAATTCCCCACATTTAATATAACAGTTCAGGCCAAGCTAACAGGAGCCAGACTACTTCATTTATTAAGTATATGTTATTTTCCATCTATTGCATTTAGTATGGGCAATATATCTAAAGGGAGTTTGGAAAAAAGTTAGTACATAGGCAGTATACTTTTTAAAATTCAACTCTTTCCTTACCAGTTACCTACTTTGATGAGCAAGCATTAAAATGTGTATATAGTTCTTTCAAGATTTAATAAAGTACTTGTCCACTTAAATTAGGAATGAATTACTTATTTCCATGTATATATCCAACTTAATTTGCAGACATTAATGCAAATGATTAAAGAGCAATGATTATCACTTTTAGTTGCTTTAGATGAGTTTTTCTATTTTTCTTAAGAAATAAAAAGAAGTAGTCATTCCAGTATCATCCAAAAATTAATTTTTTAATTTTATGTTACCAATAAGTAATAATTTTTGTTCATGTGTTCAAAAGTACTAATGCTAAGAATTATGTTTGTGTATTACAGTCTAGTCATCAAAGCAAAGGAAATCCTAAAAAAAATTATGACAAGGAAATTAGAAAACCTATTAACTCTCCTAACCATAGTGTAAAAAAGATTCTGATTAGCAACCAGTGGTGCTTTTTTTTAAAGCACAACCAAATACATTGAAAGAAATGATGTTGTTAATTGAGGTCTCTAGAGCCCAGTAGCATTGACATTCCCTCTCCCCAAAATGGCAAGAAAATAAACAGAAATTCTTTGTCTCTAGTTATAACCACAGAGGTACAGGAGAAGTGAGCCAATGCCAGGATAACTCATGCCTAAAAATATTTTCCAAAGTATTCTATAAGAATTCTGCCACCTTAAATAAGGGCTACTTTATTAAAATGATTAAAAAGATAAAGCGGAAAAAAAAGTCAATGGGTCAGAACTTGAAAGCTATAATTAACAGGTCTTTCTTTCCTCTACAATCTCAAGTAGTGGCAATGCTGGGAAAGGAGGAACCCTATGACCAGGGAGTGACGAAGAAGAGGATTATCTGTATCTATCAGAAGCCCTACAACATCTGCAATTTAGTTCACATGGGCAATAAAATGGAAAAGCTAGTGGACAGTACTGTGGTGTCTTCCTGTTTCATTGTGCACTCTTCATATTTTTCAATCAATTTGATACATGCTTTTTTTTCTTTGAATGCTTAACTGTGTTCATTATATAAATAAAATGAGCCACCCGGTGACTATGAAGACATTGTTTCCACAGCCTGCCAAAAATTAACTGAACAACTGCCATGAGTGATGATGGGGAACTAAGTCCTTGCATGTGCTGAGAAAATATAAAAAAAAATAAATACCATGTGTATTGCATGGCCTTCAATTCACAGATGGTTTAGCCATTATAAAGTACTGCATTTTTTCCAATCTGTTTCACACTGAATGGGATTTATGATTTTATTTTTAAAATTAACATCTATTCTTCTCTATTATTCAGAGACTGATAATCTTGTTTTCCACTTCCACTAAAACATCAGCTGTTTCCCCTGCTAGTCCTGTATTTTACACCAACGTGTTCTTTATTTGTTATTAAGCCAAACAGGGATGAAGTAAGGAAATGGTGATTTAAAAATTGTGTGACATAGAAGGTTGCAGATAGGTAATGGATGGATGGATGGATGGATGGATGGATGGATGGATGGATGGATGGATGGATGGATATATGGATGGATATATGGATGGATGGATGGATAGACAGACAGATGGATAAATCAAGATAATTGACTGATTGATTGATTGATATATACATAGGTAACAGATACATAGATAAGGGAGAGAAGAGAGACAGAGATTTTGCACACATGTTTACATATGCTAATACCATCGATCAAATTTCGCTAGGGCCAAGGACCCTTTCCTCCTTCCCACTTCCCCTCATATGTTAGTTTTATAATTTTTAACTTTCAAGCTCTATTTATATTGGGCAAATTGGTTCTATTGACTAGTTTCTTTTTATCTTTCATGAACACAAAGTTACTTTTACTTCCTATTCAGGGTTTGATTTCACTAATTTATCAAATGTTCTGAGAAGATCAGCGTAGAAGCTTATTCAGTTGCTTCTCATTTAACAGCTGTACTGTACAACCGCATATAGGTCCATTTACCTACTCTGAGTGCCACTAAAAAAAATAAACTTGATCATACTTTTATTGACCTCAAAAGAAGGTTGTAAGAATTGAGTAGATAGTAAATGTAAAAATTCTTGTACAGTATGATGTGTACTTAAAATTAAAGGTTTAAACCTTATGGAAACTTATACAACTCAACACCAGGAAAAGAACAATCCAATTAAAAACCAGGCAGAAGACCTGAATAGAGGACATATAAATGGCCAAGAGAGGTATGAAACATTCCCATCATCACTAATCATCACAGAGATGCAAATTAAAATGACTGTGAGGTATATCACCTCACAACTGCCAGAATGGCCGCCATCAACAAATCATCAAACAACAAGTGCTGTCCAGGGTGTGGAAAAAAGGGGACCCTAGTACATTGCTGGTGGGAATGCAGACTGGTGCAACTACTATGGAACACAACATACTGTTTCCTCAAAAAATTAAAAATGAAACTGCCATTTGACTCAGTGATCCCACTTCTAGGAATATATCCTAAGAAGCCTGGAACACCAATCAGAAAGAATATATGTACAACCCAGGTGTCCATCAGTAGATGAGTGCATAAAAAAGCTGTGGTACATATACACAATGGAATACTATGCAACTGCAAGAAAGAAAGATCTCTTATCCTTTGAGATGACATATAGGAACCTGGAGAGTATTATGCTAAGTGAAACAAGCCAAGCAGAGAAAGACAAATATCACATGATCTCACTTATTTGTGGAATATAATGAACTAAATAAACTAATGAACAAAATTGACCCAGAGACATCGAGGTGGGGTACAGACTGACAAACTTCAGAGGAGGGGAGGTTAGGGGAGGGAGAGATAAACCACAGAACTTATATGTATGTATGCATGACCAATGGACATAGACAACAAAGCTGGGGATGGGTTGGGGGGGGGGGGATGTGGAAGAGGGTGTTAATGGGAGAAAAAGGAAAAACATCTGTAACAAAAACAAATATAGCCCTGGCCGGTTTGGCTCAGAGGTTATAGCGTCTGCCTGCGGTCCGGAGAGACCCGGGTTCGGTTCCCGCTAAGGGCATGTACCTCGGTTGCAGTTTGTCCCCGGTCCTGGTTGAGTTGTGAGGGTGGCAGCCACTCGATGTGTCCCTTTCACATCGATATTTCCCTCTCTCTCTCTTCCTCTATCTCCCTCCCACACTGTCTGTACAAAAAATGGAAAAATGTCCTCGAATGAGGATTAAAAAAACAAACAAACAAAAAAACAAAAAAACAAATATATATATATATAATATTCATAGCACTATTTACAATAGATAAGATCTGAAAACAGCCCAAGTGTGCATCAGTAGATGAGTGAATAAAAAAATCTGTAGCACATTTATACAATAGAACACTATGCAGCTGTAAGAAAAAAAAATCTCTTATCCTTTGAGATGACCTGGAGGGACCTGGAGAGTATTATCCTAAGCAAAGCATGCCTGTCAGAGAAAGACAAGTATCACATGATCTCACTTATATATAGAATCTAATGAGCAAAATAAAGTGACAAATAAAATAGACCCAGAGAATGGAAGCAGGAAGCAGACTGACAAACCTCAGATGGAAGGTGAGTGCGAGGGGGAGGAGAGGAAGTGATAAACCAAAGAATATATTTACATATATGCATAACCAATGGACACAGAGAGTTTGGTGAAGGCAGGGGGGCTGAGAGTGAGGAAGAGGGTATCTATGTGGAAAAAAAGGAGAGACATCTGTAATATTTTCAACAATAAAGATAATATTTTTTTAAAATTCATAGGCAAGCCCAGCCAGTGTGGCTCAGTGGTTGAGCGTTGACCCATGCACCAAGAAGTTGCCAGTTCAATTCCCAGTCATGGCACATGCTCCAGTTTGGGGCCCAGCCCCCAGTGTGGGGCATGCAGGAGGCAGCCAGTCAATGTTCTCTCTCATCTCTCATCGATGGTTCTATCTCTCTTCCCCTCTTCCTTCCTCTCTCTCTAAAAATCAATAAAGAAAGAAAAAGCAAAATCATACGTGAGGAATGTCATGAAGCAGGTCAGTTCAGTCAATTCAATGAGCCATTCACACACAAACAATCAAAGGATAAAATAATTGTTTGATTGTCTTTGTAAATTGTGTTTTTCACATGTATTAAAAGGTGGAAATAAATTAATCAAATATTCCTTAATGACTATATCTCTTAATGTTTGAAATGATCACTTTTAACTAGTCTTGATTGAAAAAATTCTTAAAGCAGTCGCATTAGAATCACAGTTTTGTTTCAACCAGTAGGATTATTATAAAATGTGATTATTTATTTTAGTAAAGGTTGTAATCAGTGCAAAACTTGAATATGGCATATATTAAGACTAATTAATAGCAATGCATGTATACAATAAAACTAATTTTTACAAAGAATCATTATGAATATATAACACGTTTATTTATTTAACAATGCAAGTAGTTATTCATTTAATCAAGTGCTATCTTTTAAAATGTATTTTTCTAAAAAGATAAACCTTAAATTGATCACACACTGTTCAGTTTGTATCCTTGAATATGAAGATCTTAAATTGAGCATACCATAATAGGATTCTGAATATGAAACAGAGGGGAATTAACTTTGATCTTAATTTAATTTGATGACAAACCAAGGTTTAGAACATTACCCAGACATAAAAGAAAATAAGTAGGCATTTGGGAAATTGGGGGGAAATGGACAACCTTAATATTTTGAGACCCAAGACATTTGCATATTTTTCAGAAGTGTTTTGAGAATAACAGACATTTGCACATGTTTTTTATATTAAAAACAATTTCAATTGCCAATAGGAATGTTTGTAATTCCCATACCCTCATAGGTAATGTAAAGTTTCTTGGAAGAAACAGAAATAATCAGTCTGTGTTTTTAATAATTACAAAAGCCATTGAATGCAGCTTACTTTTCTCAAACTTTTACTAAAAATACCATTTCCAAGGTTGGTTCACAGATATGAGTAAGACTAACAGAAAATTTGAAACATTATGAAGCTTTGTACTTTTGCTAGT
This sequence comes from Molossus molossus, assembly GCF_014108415.1. Taxonomy (NCBI): domain Eukaryota; kingdom Metazoa; phylum Chordata; class Mammalia; order Chiroptera; family Molossidae; genus Molossus; species Molossus molossus. The sequence continues at coordinate 32,462,875 of NW_023425351.1, read as the reverse complement.
TCTGTTAGGAAAAGAGAAGAGTTTGATTATTAGCTATTAATCTAGTAAGCATATTAAACAGTAAAATTAGAAAGGCTGTACAGAATCTAATATGCAATTGAGATCAAATTAGAAATATGCTCTTCAAGTAAGAAAAATGCCTCTTTATCACAGTTCCTGGTGATCAAGACGGGGCAATAGTATTTATGCCAAATGTTTTCCTATGATATGCTTAATGAATTAACTAATGCTATTTCTTTTTAATTATTTTTTTTATAATTTCTTTTTATATCATAGCAAAACCATGATTTTGGGGAACAGAGAACACTCTTTGGCTTTAAGCTAGTCGCTCAAAAGGTATGGGTGTCATCCTGAAAGTCTTGGTAAGTACTTCCCAAGAGATGATCTGGCCTCAACAACTGCCTGAGAGTTTTATTCATTATAGGAATGTTAAAGAAGGCCTGCAGATTCTCTAGTATATTGCTAAGGAACATTTGTCCTCATGGGTTCAGAATCTTCCAAAGAATATTCACAGAATCAACTCTGATTCCAAACTATGCTTGTCAGGATAGTAGCCAGAGTTCAGAATGACAGTGTCTCCGAGGCTTCCATGACCCTGTGGGCAGATTGCCGTAATATGAGCTGGGAGACATGTACTATAACTGAGTAGAGACATAAATAGTTCCACTCAGAAAGTGCATATTGTTTTGCTTAAATTGTTCAAAAAGTTGTCTCTGTGCAAGAACTTGGGCAAAGGAAAAAAATTCAAGGGGCCCATGACCTATTATTTAATCTAAATAACTTTTTGGTATTGGTAAATAATATATCATAGTATATTTTGTCTCCATGTTAAAATAAAATAAAATAAATAGACTTATAAAAGGCTAAACCAAACTTATGGGTATTATTTTGGGACTTGAGTTTGTGCCCATGGGATCAACAAGGTATTTCCGGGGAACAAAGTCCAGAAAGTTCAGAAGGAGGTATACATGGAATAGGGTTGTGTCTTGAAAATTTGGCCAGGTGTTCCATCTGGCTCAGTCCTCTGAATCCTTCTCATTTAAAAGGGTTTTCTATCCCAGGTGTTGTAGTCTGCAGTGTGTTTCCTTATACCCCAGAATATGTGTGGCTGGAACAAATGCTCTCTCTAAAATGTTCCAGAATAGAGTAAATATAAGAAGCTTAATAATAGGCATGGTTTTATCCTTTTACACAAAGCCATTAATTTTAACACTTGAATAATTAAAACTCTGGAAATGCTGATATTACAAACTTGATGAATACTAAACTAATCTAGAGGGAAATCTATCATAAAAAAAAAAAGCTTTGTCTTTACTGTATTACTAGTATCATAGTTATCAATTAAAATATACTAAGAAATATGGAACAAAAACTACTTGAATATTAGTAACATAAGTAAACCAATACAAAGACAATGTCCTGTTTATTTTGATTTATCAATCAATTAAGTGTTCTTGATAGATGATTTATTATCAGGGTGGTATAGATTATGAAAAATAGGCTGGACTCGTGTAACTATTTGTTTATTCAACAAAGTCAAATTTATAAGGCAGTAAGGTTTAGAACCAATATTCCCAGAAAAATGGCTAATTCATGTGAAGAAAATAATATTTTCAATTTATTCAATGCTTACCTTGGCATTTTGCTAATAGTAATGTCACTTAATATTCCAACCATCTTAAAAGAAGACATTATCAATTCTATTGTAATAGTAGAGGTTTAGAGACCTTGACTAGATTGTCTAATTATATTTGTAAAGCTGCAGAGCAAACACACAAAAGTGTTTGTGATTCCACACCATGTGGCTCATTGGTTCCAATTTGTCAGGAGGAGAAATCTACCTGCGAGGAATAGACAGATGAAATAACTTTCAAAGTAAACATAAAAGACAATGGGGTGCTCAGCTGTGAAGTGTTGGCCAAAGATAGTGAGACAGGGTGCAGGGGTAATTTTGATTGAGGAATTCACAGTAATGGAAGGGTTGAAGGGAAGGGTTTAGCAAGTTGATTGTGTAGGCTTCCCTGAAGTTTGGCTTTCTTGCATTAGGAAGTCTACAATCAGGACAATAAAAGCAATCTTCTTTAATTTCCAGTCTGCACACAGACAGTAAAAGTGAATATCCCTAACTCTCAAGACCCTTTGAAGATCTGTCTTCTAATGACAGAAAGAATAGATTAACTTGCTAATTCAGAAAAGTCCACATCTTTTCCTGAGTTAAATTATACACACACACACACACACGTAAATGAATATATTACAATACACTAAGAAAATCATTGTGCTCACAGCCAACTATTTAATAAAAATTTATAATAGACACTGAAATTCTAATCACTTACTTTTAGTTGCCATAAATAGCTTAAGTATTATTTCATTTATCAATTGAAATTCTTCTTTTGACTGTCACAAAATCAAATAAGTAAAAGTAAGCAAATTTTCTAATTTATAGATTTTTTAATGTATATTTTCTAATAAAGGAACTTGAATTTTCTGAAAAGTGAATTTATTAATTCACTGCACCACTTTATATAAGTCAAGAACTACTTCTGGCTATAATGGAAAACAAATGGTATGGTAAATATTGGTTTTCAATGTTTCTTTGAAATATTTTTTTTGAACAATAGAAATGGAAAGGTTTGAACTTCATGTAATCTAACATTTCGTTATAAAGGAGAAGCAGAAAAGCAGAGCAGCAAATGATGTGCTTATGGTCACAGAACAGCTCTAACGCAAGTCAGTGCTTGCAAAAATGTCCATGTATTCTTCTCCTCCTATCAAGCTACCCACATCCTTATTCCCATATCTTTGTTAGCCTTCTGAGTTGCTTTGGCCAATATTGTTTTAACAAATATGATGCAAGTCAACACGGGAAGTGCTGCTTCATTGGAGCTTGCTCTCTTAAGCCCTTGGAACCCCAAGAAGCCTGGGGTAACTTGCATGATGGTAAGAAACATGCATCCCAGTTGTTCTTATCTCCCTGGCCAACTGCCTGTCAAACACCTCACACACAACACACATGAGCACTAGACCATACACCATCTCACAGTTTTTTCATCTACCCCCAGCTAATGGCAAACAGAGGAGCCACCTGAGCCAGTGTGATTCAGATCACTTGAAAAATAATAAATACCTAACAGATCAACAGAATCATGAGTTCAGTGATAGCTGTTTAGCGTCACCACATTTGGGTCATCCCAAATGTTACACAGCAAAAGCTAACTGACACAAATATATTTCTGATATCAACGTTTAATAATTAATGTCACACAAAGCATCTTTACAGAGTGACCCCAAATAGCAGATCTCCATGTACATTGTGTGAATAGAACTAACAGAGAATCTGCTACTTAAAAATGTCTGAGGCTGCTCTAATATATTTGAGATCTCATACAGGATTGTTAAACAAATGTTTCCCACAGACAGTGGTCAATAACTCACCTTTATCAAATGTATATAAGTTATAAGAATGAAAAAATTGCAAAAAATAAGATGATTCAAAAAAGAACATTGAAAAGAAAAGTTTCATAACTTTAAACTGGTATAATGATATTTAATAGAGGAAAAAAATAATGGTGCTGACACAAAATAGTCAACAACAACAAAAATAATCAAAATTCAGAGAATCCAGAAAACCTGAACGAGTCTACATATTAGAAAACAAATTTTATTAGTCAATCACGCATATTTTCAGAAGCAAAATCAGTATTAATTAGGCTAATGAACTCTGCCTTTGGTAACTATTTCAACTATCTTAGTCTGTGACATTAAAAAATAAAATAAAACTAAAAAGTCAATGTATCAAAGCAGTCACAATAAAACAGATGTATGAATACCTAAGCTATACCTACAACAGGTACTAAATTTCATAAGCACTAGAAAAAGGCTGTGAGGTATTATGAGGCCATGTGATGCTTTGAGGCTAAACATTTTAGATATGAGGGCTACTAAGGAGTTGGAGTTGAAGAGCGTTGGGATGCTGGGGTACTGTGGTTAGATGGAAGCTAACAGAGCACACTGCTTCTATTCTGAGAAATGGGGCATAATTACATGCTTTGTTTTCACCACTTTGGGAATTAGGAATGATAAAAGTAACGTAAAAGCACATTTTTTTTTTTCCCAATAATGTACATTTCTCTTAGATTTTTTTTTTTAGAGAGAGAGGAAGTGAGAGAGAGAAATAGAAACACCAATGAACAAGAACATCGATTGGCTGCCTTCTGCATGCCCCCCACTGGGGATTTGGCCCACAAACCACCTGGGCATATACCCTAATTTGGAATTGAACTGACGACCTCCTGGTGCTTGGATCGATGCTCAACCACTGAGCAACACTGCCAGGCCCGTAATGCATATTTAAATGTAAAATTTCTATCTTAAAATTTAAGTAAAATTGGTACTCACATTAGAATGAACACTGGAGGGTAAAGTATAGGTTTGATACTACACCACAACTAGAAAATAGTCCCTGCTGTTTATGTAACTAATAAGTAAGCATGATACACAGGACAAGTGTCAAGTCCTGTAGGATAGTCAATGTTTCTAGTGTAGGTAGTCCTGCTGTTCCAAGAAATGAAACATTTACCAAGATATTTGAAACAATGAAAATGAAAAAAAACACAGGAAATACAAAATGCCACATAAGGGAAGATTGGGGGTTTGGGAGAAGGGAATGTAGAAATTGTAGGAGGCTGGAGGAGTGATATTTGTGAGGGATAATTTCCAATATATTCTCTGTGAATGTGGCATACCAATTAATTGCATTAATATCCCCTTAATTTTTCATGAACAAATTTTGAATGCTTAAAAAGATAAACATATTCAGTTTGACGTGCAGTCCTTTAAACTGGATTAGCATCATGGATTATGCAATTAGGTGTTACATGCATGCATCTCAGTTTCCCGGCTCTGAAGGAATTTCAGAGAAATGTTATTTTCACTCTTCATCTGTTCAAATCATCAAACAGATTCTTTTTCACCAAATTCTCTTTATTTCTGTTAGAGCATTTCTTGCCATTGACCATGAAATACTTTTTTTTATTATTATTATAAAATAACAGCCTTTTGAATATTTAAAAAAATAAGAATACTATATTGTGGAAGATTTCATTTTCAAAACTCTAAAATCACAGCATGTTTTAGGAACTCTCTCAGTGGACAGCTGTGGAGGTGAAGAATGCCGGGCACAGAGAATAAAGACGAAATGTCGGCTTTCTTGTTTGGGCTTGTGTACCTGGGTATCACTGTCACTGTCAGAAATGAGGTAACCCAAACCAGCGTGATAGCTCTAATTCTGTTGGGTACCTTAAGTTTCTATTAGTAATAGTTTCCAACAGCATTGGGAATGGACATATGTATGTGTGTGGTGTGAACATTAAAATTGTATTACATGTGTATTTTAAGTATTTACTCTATCTGATGACTTGAAACACTGGTTCTTCTTTAAGCTAAAAAAATTGCAAATTTTTAGAAAGAGAAAAAGAAAAAGAGAGAAAGAGAGAGGGAGGAGAAGAAAGAAAGAGGTAAGTAAGAGAAAGGGAGGGAAGGAAGGAAGGAAGGAAGGAAGGAAGGAAGGAAGGAAGGAAGGAAGGAAGGAAGGAAGGAAGGAGGAGGGAGGGAGGGAGGGAGGGAGGGAGGGAGGGAGGGAGGGAGGGAGGGAGGGAGGGAGGGGGAGGGAGAGGAGAAAGGGTGGGGGAGGGGGGGGAGAGAGAAAAAAAAGAAAGAAAGAAAGGAAGGTCAGGGAGTTATAGATAAAGAGTATGGAATAAGTTGAGAAGTAAATTATGAATGCTTTAATTGTTTTGGCCCAAAGGAAATCAAATGCAATTTTTTAAAGAACCCAATTCCACTCACTTCGTGCTTTGATCCACTGATTAACATTTGCAACCATTAACTCACTTTCCTGATGGAGGCGACTGTCAGATGGTGCTGCTCCCAGAGCCACGCAGAGTTTCCAGCTGTGGATGCAGACAGATCAAAGCACATGATGGACCCTCTACCACACAGCCTATCTGGAATACTAATAATAGTCTGTACTACTTGTAAAGAATCAAGTCATTTTTCTCCACTCTTTCAAATAATCAGGGTTTCCTTGTACATGCTATTAATTGATTCAATATGCGGAAGGAATGTCTGAACTTTTCCCACGCCTTACACTTACTCGCTTTTTATTATATACATTAGTCTACCTCCAGAGGTTGTTTTAATTCAAGTCAGGTTTCTTTCTTTTTCTTTCTCTCTTTTTTTTTTTTTCATAAAAATGGAATGGGTACTAGTTATGTTTAGCTTTATATGCTATGCATTTTCTTATGTTTTATAATTGTGTGTATATATGGCACTGCCTACCCAGTTCAAATGTGATGCTGTTTAACTTGCTTCAGTACAATTTCACTATCTACTTTGATAGATATTGAGCTATTTAACATATATCCTTTATAAGATTGCACTATTCTCAGACCCTTCTTAATATTTTGATCCCAGTAGTTCAAAATCCTCACTCCTGACTGATAAGGACTTTCAGGCTTATCACATTAAGAAAGACTGAGGTCTTTTCATCTGTTTGCTGGTTCATATATTTGTTTGTTTTACACCATAGCTGTTTGTTTTTATTTTATTCCTAATTTATCTTTTCCATGTTTAGGTTGAATCTCTTTTTAGGTAATTCTGCAGACTTTTTTAAACCTAAGAAATAGTTTGCTGTCTGGTTCTCTTGGGGTTGTGAACTAGAAATGATGCATCCACAGTGGTGATACATACCTAACGTCTCTACAAGATAGGATGTTTAAGGGGTCTGACTCTCTTAATTTCTAAATAGGCATTTATTAAACATGTAAGGTGTACAAAAGCTGTGTGATTCTGGGTGAGGGAGTGAAGAATAATAAAATGTTTAAAAATAGGTTCTCTTCCCTCACGTTGCTTACCACCCATTTCTCTAAGATGGTACAAAGGGCCACTGAGAACTCTCTGGGATCATTTCTTGCATATGCAAGAGTCAGTAGAATCATGTCCTTTAAACTTTCTATATGCCAGTGAGTGACGGGAAAGGATAAGCCTGGAGTGTTATGCGCAACTGAGGTTTATAGGGCTAATTAATTTATTAATGCCATGAAAAATGCAGTGAGGCAACCTTACTTTGTTGTCAAAAAAGTATTTGCACCTGTCTTCCCACTACACATTTCCCACAACTAGAGTTAATGTTCTTAGTTGACTAAAAGAGTTGAATTCATCTATTTGGTTGGTAGTTCCCATATGACATAATGTATTCTTTTTTTTTTTTTTTTTTTCTTTTGTAACAAGTATAATAGGGGGGAAAACCCGTAGGATTGACCTGAAATGTTTTCCGGAAATAATGGCAATTTGGTGGAAACTTGTTTCATAGCTATTCTACCTATGGTTGTTTTTGAGGGTAAATTCAAATTATTTTCTTCCATCATGCCACTGTTTCTAGGGGGATGACTTGCAAATCTGCTGCTTGTGTCATTCATCGGCCAGAAGGAAAACTCAACGGTCAGAAGGCAGAGAAGCAGCAGCTTGAGGGTTTCTCTGTTGAGAAATGACATGTCATGTTCCTCGCCTTGTGGCTGGGTGTGGGAAAGGAAGCCGAGTGTGTCGGGCACAACTGTGCATGCCCATGGCACAAAGAAACACAGAGGAAAGAATTGCCAAATCCCACGTTTTCTCAAACTGGTCCAACATTTTAAAGAAATTATATGTTGATCTAGCACATTTTTACTAATTAAAAACCTAAAATATTGAGAAAATGAGTATAAAAATAAGCACAAACCCTTGCACGTATAAAGAATGACAGTGTAGCCCTGGCCGGTTTGGCTCCACGGTTAGAGTGTCGGCCTGCGATCCAGAGAGACCCGGGTTCAGTTCCTGCTAAGGGCATGTACCTCGGTTGCAGTTTGTCCCCGGCCCTGGTTGAGTTGTGAGGGTGGCAGCCACTCGATGTGTCCCTTTCGCATCGATGTCTCTCTCTCTCTCTCCCTCTCTCTCTCTCCCCCACTCTATCTGAACAAAATATCAAAAACAAAAAAAGAATGACAGTGTATGATGAATCTAAGTGGACTGTCTGGGAAATATATGAGAGTAATTGGTATGACTTCAGGATAATCTTTCCATCTACAACTTTTAAAAAAATAATACATATTTGCATAGTTCTCAAATAATGAGATACACTTAAAAACACTGCCTTTTTATAAGGAACACCACTTCTTCAAAGTTGAAGAAAGTTCTTCACCCATACTAACCTACATTTTTATCATAATTCAATACATTGATGTCTTAAAAATTATTAATGTAATAAATATTTGATTATTGTACAGGAAAACCTATTATACTGTTACTGTGGATAATACATAATGGAAGAGATAATATATATCTAATCAAAGTCAAATCAAAATTAATATTATAATACTCTTCTGAGACTAATCTGTTATGTGTGTTAATATTATGTAATAGATAATAAAAAGGGAGCAGGAACAATTTGCATTTTGGAAAAAGCCTTAAAACATTCTGCGTTATTAAATCAGACAAAATTAATTCTTATGTTATCTCATAATAATGTGAAAATATTTAAAGTCACTTAAAGCTGTCAGGAGACAAGTATTCCAATGAAGCAGAAAGCAGAAATAAACATTCTGCACAAAATGTCGCCTGCAATAGTAAGATGCTGTCATAAATGTAGAAATTTTAAAATCACCATATTGTAAGATATGTTAACAGAAAACATAACAAAAACTTGAAATTGCAAGTTCATTTAAATGAAGCACTTTGTATTTTTATTTCTGAAGTAATGACTTTGATGTATTTAAGAGAAAGCTGATAATAAATGGGACAGTTTAAAATAAAAATAGGTAGATTTGTAGACATTTGAAAAACTAGTGTACTAATAGTCCTGTTTATTGTACATTAACATGTGTCTGTCACATGTCTGTGAATTTTACTATGTATGAAACCATTTCATTGTCACCACAACCTTACAAGATAGAAGCTAATTTTACTCCTCATTTTATAGCTAAGCAAAGATCACAAAGATTGCTGACATTAGAGCTAGAATTCATTCAAATACAGGCAGCCTGGACCCTGGGTTTCTGCTCTTAACACTAAACTACAGTGAGTAGAATTAATGGGATTACTGTCAATCTATAAGAAGAAATATTGAGCTAGCATTTGTTTTTTGTCTGTTTCTTGAGATACTTAGAAGACTGACTCATCAAATTTTTGAAAACAACATTGTTGAGTAAACCAATGTAATTATTCTTAAGTTGAATGTTTGCAATGAACTTAAAATTAATTATAATAGGCAAATTTATAAAGTTCTAAGTGTCAATGTATACAGAAGTCCTCTTTAGAAGATGGTGGCATAGGAGAACCCAGCCTCAATCCCTTTACAAAGATCAACAAAAGCCCTTCCATTTGTATACTTGCACACTGCTGGCCTGACACCTGTCATTGGCCTCTACTGTCCACAAACAAAACAGCTCTGGAAGAGCCCTGGAGTCCACCTAAGAAATTTCAGCTACACAGTGAAAAAATTAGAAGAAAAGTATTATGCTGGCATCATCCCATCTCCCAAACCAGCATTGCTCAGGGTCAAGAGGGAACTCCCCAATTACAGTTCTCCTCATAAGGAAAGGAAGAATGAGGTGAGCCACCAGCTTCCTCAGTTTTTTGGAACTCTGCACAAAAGTTCCATTTCAATTTCAACCTATCCAGCCCAGTAAAGCTTAATCATATAGAGAGACCTCTAGGAACAAGGAGGAGAAGCAGAGTTACCAATAGCAACCATGCAATGGGGATGGTTATGATTCACAGTGACCTGCCTAAGAACAATTCCAGCAGGTAAAACCACTGAAGACATAACCAACAGTTATCACAGCAGCCACCCAAGACCTCTCCAGCTGAATGAGCCTGGACCCTGTGGCTGAACCCCACCACTGTGCATACCACACACTTGGGACAAGCCCTTCCATTTGTATACTTGCACACTGCTGGCCTGACACCTGTCATTGGCCTCTACTGTATGTGAATGCCCAGAGAAAATCTGTGCAGCCAAGCAGGATCATGCCTGAGAACCAGGTTCCTAAAGCCACATGTAGGTATAAAGCAGTCCCTGTCCTCTGTCCCAGGCCTGTAACACCACACTCACCTGCAGCTAACCACTCTAGCTGTGCACCTATACATTGTCTACATGAGCCCGATCATTGACCTCCATTGTTGCACACCTGTGGCAAGACCCAGTAGCCAGAGTAGTATATGCTAATAGCCAGAGCCAATGCAGCTACCACTGTACTCACAGTTAGCCCTTGTTCTTTTTGCCTGTTACAAATTGTGTGTGTGTGTGTGTGTGTTTGTATATGCAACCAGTCCCTGCCTCTGCACAGTCACCTGCAGCTGGTCCCTTCAGTTAAATGTTTGCATGCTACTACCACTGCCTGCCCTAGTTACTAACCACTTGACCAGGAGGTTCTGCTAAGGACCCCAACAGCCCTTGCAGCCATTCTGGGTCCCTTGAATGCTTGCCAAGTTTCACACAGTGTCACTTCTGTGGACCCCAGTGGCTTGAGCCAACAAGACATCATGCATCCCAGGACCTAATGCTAATATATGCCCTCACCCTTGGTACTATGTACCATTAGACTCAGGGTCACAGCTAGCTGTAGTATACTACCACCTGCAAAAGAAATATCTTCCCTTACTAAAGCCATTTAATAAAGTCTGAAAGAGGTGATGGCTTTTTCAAATGTGCAGAAACTCACCCAAGACTACAGGGATCATGAATAACGAGGAAAACATGGCACAACCAATAGATTACAGTAATCCTCCAATAGCTGGACCCTAAAGAGGAGATGTAAGAACTACTCAAAAAAGAATTCAAAATAAGTCTTCTCATGATGCTCACAGAGCTACCGAAGAACATGGATGGTTTAATAATACCAGAAAAAGAGTAGAACACAATGAGAAGTTCAACAAAGATAGGAAACATAAAAATAAATAAATAAATACAAATTTTGGAGGCGAGGAACCAACGATTGAACTGAAAATTTTAATAGATACCTTTAATATTGGCTTGGTCAAGCAGAAGAAAGAACAACTGAGCACAAAGGCAAATCCATTGAAAGTATCTAAACAGGGGAGCAAGAGTGAGAAAGACTGAAAAAAAGGAGTGATGAAAGTGTGCATGATCTACGAGATGCCATCAAAAAAACCAATATGTGGATTATTGGAGTTGCAGGAGGAAAAGAGAGGGACAAGGGGGCAGAAAGCTCATATAAAGGAATAATGACTGAGAACTTCCCAAATCTTGGGAGAGAGTTAAAAAAGCTCATTGGTCACAAAACAAAAGCAACCTAAAGAAACCCTCTGCAAGACACATAATAATAGTGTCAGAAATCAAAGACAAAGAGAACAGTAAAGGCAAAGGGAAGAAAGCTTCTGACTTACAAGGCTACCAGTGAATTATTCACCAGAAACCTCAGTGGGCAGAAAATGTGTGTTGTACCGATTCAGTAGAATATGAATAGGTTAATGCAATATGTAATTATTTTTACCTAAACTACTATTTTCCCCCAAATAACCCAATTGTTGTCTAGGATACTCAACAAGAGACCCAAAACAGTTTGGAATCTATTCTCAAGGGAGTTTGGTGAGGAGTCTCCACTCAACTGAGATGGGTACTCCCGAGGCTTCAGTTACCAGCACCTGCCAAAAGTATGCAGGGAAACTGAGCTCTACACTATCAGGAAGAAAGAAAAGAATATCAATAAACTTGGGAGAGAGATGTTAGAGGGACATGTGCAATCAGGGTACAATATCACATAAACGGTTCTATATTGATAAAACTCAGCACAAGAAGATGGGCTCAGGTATTAGGGCCGTTTATTTGTAAACGGTTGCTAACAAAAGTTTCAAGTTTTTTAAGCCCATTGGCTTATAGCAAACAAAATATATTTTTCGCCCTGGCCAGTTTTGCTCAGCGGTTAGAGCATTGGCCTGCGGTCTGGAGAGACCCAGGTTTGGTTCCCACTAAGGGCATGTACCTCGGTTGCAGTTTGTCCCCAGCCCTGGTTGGGTCATGTGGGTGGCAACCACTCGACGTGTCCCTTTCACGTCAATTTCTCTCTCTCTCTCTCTCTCTCTCTCTCTCTCTCTCTCTCTCTCCCCCTCCCTCCCTCCCACTCTATCTGAACAAAATATCAAAAAAATAAAAAATAAAAAGGTTCACGGGTGAGGATAAAAAAAAAAATTCCCCCCCCCTGGAAATCTTCATGAGTGGGTTATTATTTAAAAGGTAAGCAACAACAAAAAATAAAAAGATGTAAAAATAAAATTAAATAAATGCCATCGTAATATAGCTTGAAGAATAAAACTTTAGGATAAATCACTAAAAACCCAGAATATTTTCTCTCTAACTTTTAGAACAACAAAGTAAACTTAATAATTACTGCATGTGTAAGTGTATGTGTGTGTATGTTTGTACACACACACACACATATATGGAAAATGAATACCTGTTCTGATTTAGCCCATATAGCCACATTGCTGAAGGGAAAGGTTGCCTTTATCCTGAACCCACTCAGCATTGTTCTGCTTCCTGCAGTTTGTCCGATTTTCATAGCTCTGTTTGAACTGATTGATTGGTGTTTCAAACAAGGGGATGAATGTGGCAATTGAGAACTATAACTCACTGGCTATTCATGGTAGTAAATATCCTGTACCACTTGGATTCTGATGAAATTAGGAATAAAATGTGCAACCAGGTTATTTTACAAGCAAAATATAGCAGATGATTGTATTTCCAGACTACCAGCATCTCTACAGTACACAATAAAGTGACAGGCTTTAGCCTGTCTACAATGACATATAAATGCATAAAGAATGGATAAAAGGGAATGGGGAGGGTGTTTTCTACTATTATTAATTCATGCAATCATATTTATCTTTGAATTTCTGTGGTTTACTATAATTCTGGATATCAATGAATTGGATATAATCATTCAGTTATATATGTGAGAATTTTGAGGGGCCATTCTGTACCAGGTTCTATAAAGCTCTAAGTGGGTTAGTGGAAAGAGTTGTGTTCCTCTGGTCAACATGCCTTGCTTCTGTTACTCTGTTTTCCTATAGTTCTAGAGACTCTCAGTTTTTTTTTTGTTTTTTTTTTCTCATGCTTAAATAAGGGTTTCCCAACACCATTTATTGAATAGACTGTCTTTACTCCATTGTATAATATTGCCTTCTTTGTCAAATACTGGTTGACCATAAAGGTATGAGTTTATTTCTGGGCTCTCTAGTCTATTCCATTGATCTACGTTCATTTTTTTTTTTTTTTTTTTGCTAGCATCATGCTGTTTTAATTACTAGGGCCTTGTAGTATATAATTTGATATCAGGTAGTATGATACCTCCAATTTTGTTCTTCTTTCTCAAGATTGCTGAGGCTATTCAGAGTCTTTTGTGATTCCATATCAATTTTTAGAATATTTGTTCTAGTTCTGTGAAATATGCTATTGGTATTTTAATATGAATTATGTTGAATCTATAGATTGCTTTGGGTAGTATGAATATTTTAATCCTTCCTATCTGTGAATACAGTATGTGCTTCTACTTATTTGTGTCTTTCTTCATTTCTTTCTTCAGTACCCTATAATTTTCTGAGTTTAGGTCTTTAATATCCTTGGTTTAATTTTTTCCTAGGTACCTTTTCTTGTTGCAATTGTAAATGAGATTGTTTCTTGGTTTTGCTTTCTGATAGTTCATTATTGGTGTATAAAACTAAAAAATTTCTAGATATTTATTTTGTATCCTGCTACTTTACTGAATTCACTTATCAGTTCTAGCAGTTTTCTGGTGGAGTCTTTAGGGTTTTCTATATACAGTATCACGTCATGTGAAAATAATGCCTTTTATTTCTTCTTCTTGTCTGATTACTGTGGCTAGAACTTCCAGTACTATTTTAAATAAGAGTGGTAAAAGCAGAGATCTCTGTCTGTTCCTAATCTTCAGGAAAACACTTTTAGTTTCAGCCCATTGAGTCCACTCTCAATGGACTCAACCACATGGCTGTGGTTTTGAGCTATATAGACCTTATTATGTCAAAGTATGTTTCCTGTATTCCAACTTTGCTAAGACTTTTTTTTCATAAATGGGTGCTAGATTTTATCCAGTGCTTTTTTCTGCATCTATTGATAAGACCATGTGATTAGATATATGCAAAGAATGAAACTAGAACACTTCCTTACACCATACACAAGAATAAACTCAAAATGGATTAGAGACTTAAATGTTAGTTACAAAACCATAAAGCTCTTTGAAGAAAATGTAGGCAATAAAAGCTCAGACATCTCATGTAGCAATATTTTTGTGATATATCTCCTTGGGCAAGGGAAACAAAGGAAAAAATAAACAAATAGAACTACATCAAACTAAAAGCCTTTGCACAGTCAAGGCAAGTATCAACCAAATGAGAACACAACCCACTGAAAGGGAGAACATATTTTTCAATGATACATCTTATAAGGGGTTAATTTTCAAACTTTGTATAAAAAAATTATACAACTCAACAACAGGAAAACAAACAAACCAACTGAAAAATGGGCAAAGGACCTGAATAAATACTTCTCCAAAGAGGACATACAGATGGCCAATAGACATGTGGAAAGATGTTTAATGTCACTAATTATCAGAGAAATGCAAATTAAAACAACAATGAGATATCACCTCACACCTGTCAGAAAGACTGTCATCAATATCAGCAAACAAGTGCTGACAAGAATGTGGAGAAAGGGAACCCTTGTATATTGGTGGGAATGCAGATTAATGCAGCCATTATGGAGAATAGTATGGAGTTTCCTCAAAAATAAAAATGGAACTGTCTTATGACCCAACGATTTTACCTTTGGGAATATATCTGAATAAATATGAAACACTAATTCTAATTCAAAAAATATGTGCACCCCTAGGCTCATTTCAGCATTATTTACAATAGTCAAGATTTGGAAGCAGCCAAAGTGCCCATCAGCAGATGAATACATTTACTCAATGGAATACTACTTGGCTGTAGAAAAAGAAGAAAATTTTATCTTTTGTGACAACATGGATGGACCTGGAGAATATTATGCTAAGTGAAATAAGTCAGTCAGTGGAAAACAAATATATGATTTCACTTATATGTGGAACCTAATGAAAAAAATAAACTAACAAAATAGAAACAGACTCATAGATACAGTGAATAATAGATTGAGAGCTGTCAAAGGGAAGAGGGGTAGATGGCTGCATAAAAAAAGGAGAATAGATTAAACAAAAAAACAAAAACAAAATCTAGACCCGAACAATGTTACAGTGATTACCACCCTATGGTAATAGCCAGAGGGAGAGGGGGGAGGGGAAAGAGGGCAAAGGAGGGATAAATGAAGATGGCAAAAGACTTAGGGTGGTGAGCACATGATGCAGTGTGCAGATGATGTTTTGTTGAGTTGTACACTTCAAACTATATGGTTTTATTAACCAGTATCACCCTAATAAATTCAATAGAAAATAATAAATTTATCAATTTACAAAAAATTCCAAGTACAAAAGTAGCCACAATGCAAAACATAAGCTTTATAAATCTACCTTGTAATATGTACGCCAAAATGTTTGTACAAAGAATATACTCATGGAGAAGTATAATTTTCTTTAGGGGCTGATAATTTTTTAAACAGGATATATTCAATAAATTCCCTTTACCATTATCACTCAAAATTAAAAAATAAAATAAAATAAATGTTTCACCATCCTGGAGAATCTGTGGTAAAATTAGTATACCTAATATAATTTATACAAAATTTTCAAAGCAATTTGGCAACATACACAACCAAGAAATATACTCCCTCATGTTAAAACTATGCAAATAAAAATTATTTGTTACAGCACTATTCAAAATGGTGTAAATTTGGCCTGGCTAGTGTGTCTCAGTAGTTGATCATTGGCTCATGCACCAAGAGATTGGCAGCTCGATTCCCAGTCAGGGCACATGCCCAGGTTGTGGGCCAAATCCCCAGTGGGGGGCGTCCAGGAGGCAGCCAATTGATGTTCTCGCTCATCGATGTTTCTCTCTCTCCCTTTCTTCCTCTCTCTAAAATCAATAAAGAAAAAAAAATTTAAAGAAAATGGTGTAAATTTGGAAATGTAAAAATTTGGAAACTAATAGAGGTTCAGTATGCATATGAGGGCAGACATTTAATGTGATGTTTTGTAATCATGAAATTATAGTTATGCAGACAATGCTAAACAAATGCATTATATCAAGTGGGGAAACCATGCATGTTCATTTTTATTAAAATTACAGAAAGGGATACATTTATATATCTCAACTAAATTGAAAGGAAGGAAATATGCAAACTAAAAATGTTTGCAGTGACAGAATAGGTAATTTTGTGTTTTTAAACATGATCTTTCATATTTGAATATTGTTTTTACAATTTAAAATGTTATAAAGTACAACATGAAATGGCAAAGCTAATCATTAGTTTTAGTTTTAAAATATAGAGAATGACTGCTTGTCATTTATCAGTACATTTTAATTACTAAATTTTAGTAAATATTCAGTGTTACTTCCTCAAATTATCACTAGAGAACATCAAGGAATTATAAAGAAAGACTGGCTCAGCAGGTGTGGCTCAGTGGTTGAGCATCGAGCCACGCACCAAGAGATCACCAGTTCAATTCCCTGTCAGGGCACATACCCAGTGTGGGGCATGCAGGAGATGGCTGATGGATGTTCTCTCTTTTTGATGTTTTTTCTCTTTCTTCTTCCCTCTAAAATCATAAAGAAAAATATTTTAAAAAATAAAATAATAAAGTAAATCATAAAAAAATAAGATGACTAGAGTAAGATAGATGAAAAGGTTTTCTTTGAGTTTTAAAAATGTATCATCTTATTAAGTAAATGTTATTACAACACTCTCTAGCCATATTTACACTTTAAAAAGTGTTGCATGAATGTAAGTCGTTAAATAAATGAAATGGTGCTCCTATGTAGACGTACGTACATTTTTTAAAACCCTGGATTAAGCATATTGGAGAGTTGCTCCAGTTTCTCCACATTCACCATTTGAAGAAAAAGCTTGTGATATGGAAGTCTGGAGATAAGTTTAAAGCAATTGATGCTTCATACAAAGTGGCAAAATGAGTATTGCCTCTACACCTGTCATTCAAACCACCCTCATATTGTGTGTGTGTGTGTGTGTGTGTGTGTGTGTGTGTTATTAACTAATATAGTGCAATTTTCTTGTAAATGGCCCATCCACTGCACTCACTCTAACAGTGCCTTGCTTCCTGGCTCTCTCTCAGCCACTCCATTGTCCATTGCTCTAAGAGTTATCCTTTTTTTAAAAAAAATACGTTTTTATATATTTCAGAGAGTGGAAGGGAGAGGAAGAGAGATGGAAACATCAGTGATCTGTTGCCTCCTGCATAGCCCCCTACTGGGGACCGAGCCAGCAACGCAAGCATGTGCTCTGACTGGGAATGGAACAGTAACCTCCTGGTGCATAGGATGATGTTCAACCAACCAAGCCAACTGGCTGGGCAAGGAGTTATGTTTTTAAGGAGCAAAGTTTATCACATGTATCCCCTTTCCAACACACTCCATTATTTTATTTTTGCTCATGAGATAATGAGCAAAATTCTCATCATGGGTTTTAAAGGTTCAAGTTTGTCCAACTAAGATTTCAATCACTAATTTCCCACAGATTTTCCAACCTTCTTGTGTTTCTGTTCTTCCTTGCCACTGAATTTTGTATATTATTTTTTATGTGTTTCAAATGCCATCCATTTCCTGGGTCATTCCTAGCTGTTTACTTACCTATTTATTCCTGAGAACGTGGTGTCTGTGTGTGTGTGTGTGTGTGTTTGTGTGTGTGTGTGTACACACATCCCAGGGGCTACCTTATGTGGAAAAAACTAAGTTATCACATTCATGATTATTTGATAATATCTGTAAGCTCTCACTAGTCTGTTGGCCTTGTAAACCCACAAAAACAGAAATAATTTTATCATTTTGTGTTTAGTGTGGACCCAAAGTTTGTATTAATACAGTTTACAGCCCTGGCCGGTTTAGCTCAGCAGTTAGAGCATCGGCCTGCGGTCCAGAGAGACCCAGGTTCAATTTCCGCTAAGGGCACATATCTTGGTTGCAGTTTGTCCCCAGCCCTGGTTGGGTCATGCGAGAGGCAGCCACTCAATGTGTCTCTTTTATGTCAATGTTTCTCTCTTTCCTTCCTACTCTATCTGAACAAAAAACAAAAAAAATGTCCTCAGGTGAAGATAAAAAAAATAAAAAAAAGACTGGAAGTGACTAAAACCTGGGCCACTGGCTGCAGCATGAAGCTGGTGCATATCCTGGCAGTGCTGAGCATTCAGATAAACCAGCTTCCCTAGGAGTGAGCGGAGCCTGGATGGCGTGGCTAGCCGAGGCACCCTTGGCCTCAGTATCCCACTTCTGCAGGGTTGGAACCAGAGTGAATTGTCTGCAACAGAACCAGCTCCCACCTCTGTGGCTGCCCACGGTCCAGGTATTGGAGAAAGGAGTTGTCTTGGTGTCTGTCATTGACTTCACTGGGTGATGCATCCTCTCTGACCTGTCGCTGAGGTCTGAAGATGAAAATGCACCAACTGATTTATTCTGGATGACAAATCTAAGTGTCATGGAGCTGGGAGTGAGGGGTGGAAATCAGCTCTACTCAGTATAGTCAAACTGAGTGGGCAGAGGCTGGGTCCTAAGCCCAAACCATAACCATAAGACGAGAAGGTGAAGAAGGGATGGCAAGCACCATAAATATCCACATTGCCTGTCACACCATGTAGGGCACAGAGCAGGGACTCAGCAAACGTCTGTGGAATGAATGAACACATGGTACCTCCTAGAAAATCGTGCATTTAAAATGTCACTGAAACCTGACACTTTCAATAATATGGAGTTAAGGATATAAATAAGTGTATTATACAATGAAAAATATCAAAGAAGCTTAGACATAAAGCAGAAACCTCGTAAAAAACATTCACATTTACAAACTCTATAAAATATTATTTGTTAAAGGGAATTAACCAATATTTGGCTTTCAAACAACTTTATATATAAAAATAAAATATAGTATGGTCTGGAGATTACTAGGCAATATGTAAAAAGAGACAGAAAACCTTAGAAGCAGTAATCTCACTTTGGTTATAATATTCAAAGAAAATAATTCCTGGTGGAAAAAAACTATGACACAACACTATACTAACAACTGTTTAGTGTGTGTATACAGTGATGTGTACATAATGTACAGTGTGTACACATAATGATATTTTGGCCCATGACAGACCGCATATACGATAATGGTCCCATAACATCATAATAGAGTTGAATGTCCTGTAAGAAATTAAAGCATATGTGATTCAGGAGGAATTATTGTTCTGTGACAAGAGCAGTATCTGGCACTGGGCATGGATTCCCTCTCACTCACCGCACCTCTCTGTTGAGCACACAGATTCCATCTCCACTGGCCAGTCACTGACTGGTCGTGTCAGGTCCGAGGACCTGTCCCCCCAGCACTATGTATTCAGAGGGCACCACAGCACTCCCAGGGGTGGCGAGATGGTCTTCAGAGAACGTGACTGCACATTCTTTGCTGAGGAACTAAGGGATTTTACAGGACACAGGTCCACAGGAGCTCCCTTCATGAGGATCAGGTTCCTCTGCTCTGTCGTAGAGGTGTTCTGTGCCAGTGCTGGGCCAGGCTGTGCCAGGACCTCGGAAATATTATAGTTTGTACTGCTGTAGAGCACACTTTTCTTTTTTCCATCAATTCAAGCCAGAGAGAGCGCTTTGTGCCAGAGAGGGCCAATGGGAGCAAAAACAGGTGTCCAAAGGCAAGCACCGAGTTCTCAGTTCGACACCCTCTCCATATCAAACACCCTTTTTTTCTTTTATGAATACACTAAATTCCATAATCAGATCACTGCTCCCACATGCAATGCACATGCCATGACCATCCCATGTTCCTGTACCTCTCCATCTTGGTTTCTCACTCCTCCTGACCCGAGGCCGCCTTTCACTCCCTCCTGGCAGTCATTGGTGTGGGGATCCACCCCTCACCCTGCCAGTTTCTCCTCCATATATCTCTCCATCGATCCCGCCCTTGCCCCTGTTTGTGGAGCAGCACTGACTGCTTCCACATTCCGTTTCTGAGCCCATCAGAGGGGAGCAGGGGGCGGGCTTGTGGGCAGTATTTATCACGTCTGGCTCATCCAGAGCAACTTCCAGTCCTGTAACCTCCATTCACGGTAATACCCTACACAGGTGTACCATTTTTATCTTTTCTATCATATTTCACTGTACCTTTTTTATGTTCAAATATTTTTAGATACATAAATACCTAACCATTTTTGCTACAGCTGCCTACAGTATTCAGTACTGTGGCATGCCGGGTAGGATTATAGTCCAGGAGCAATCAGGTACACCATGTAGCCTGGTAGTGCCATAGGCTGTGTCATCACTGTGGAAGAGCACTCTGTGATGTTTGCATGACGGAGACCCTTAATGATGCATTTCTCAGAATGTATCCCCATCATTAAGGGCTCACGGCGGTGTAGTTTTTCTTTGTCCTTGCAACTGTCCCATCAGACACTTAGTTGTTTCCATTTCTTGGCTGTTATGGATAATGCAACAGTGAACATGGGTATGCAGATAATTCTCGAGATATTGATCTCATTTACTTTGGATTTTATACCAGAAGTAGAAATGATGGCTCATATGGTAGGTCTAGTTTTAATTTTTTGAGGAAACTCCATACTGTTTTTCATAACGGCTATACCAGTTACCTTCCCACCAGGAGTGCATGAGGGGCCCCTTTTCTCCACACCCTGGCCGCAAGTTGTTACTGTTTGCCTTTTGGATAATACCCATTCTAACACCCTGAGATGATATGTCACTGTGGTTTTGATTCGCATTTTCCTGATGATTAGTGATTGGAGAACTTTGTGTACCTGTTAGCCATTTTCCTTTGGAAAAATGTGTAGGCAGGTCCTTTTCCCATTTTTTTAATTGGGTTATTTGTTTTCTTGCTATTGAATTGCTTTAGTTCCTTCTATATCTTGGATATTAAACCCTATCATATACATGTTTTGCAAATGTTTTCTCTCATCCCATAGGTGGTCTTATCACTTTGTTCAATGTTTCTTGTAGGACAGAGGTTTTTTAGTAGATATAATCCTATACTTTTTCTTCCTGTACTTTTGGTATCATAGCCAAAAAAAAAAAAATACTGCCCAGATCAATGTCATGAAGCATTTCCCTGTGTTTCTTTTTGTAGTTTTACAATTTCAGATCTTATAGTTTTAGTCCACTTTAAGTTGATTTTTGTCTATGGTATAAAATAAAGGTCCAATTTTATTCCTCTTCGTGGAAATATTCAGTTTTACTAACACAATTTATCAAAGGAACTATCCTTCTCCTTTGTCTGTTCTTAGCACCTTTATTGAAAATCAGTTCCCCATGTACAAGGGTGGGCAAAAGGAGGTTAAATTACTAGCCATCATTGCCTAAAAGATAAAGCATAAATAAAGATACAGAATAATAACAACAATAATAAGACAGACAATACGAATAAATAATACAATAATAAATAAATAAATAATACAAGAATAAACTCTGTTTACATACTCACAATTGTAAACCTACTTTTGCCTACAATTGTATGTCTGGGCTCTCTATTGTGTTCCATTGTTGTATATGTCTGTTACTGTGCTGTCACCATACTATTTTTATTACTGTAGCTTAGTAGTCTGTTTTGAAATCAGAAAGTGTGATGCGTCCAGCTTTGTCCTTCTTTCTCAAGATAGCTTTGACTAATCAGGGTTATTTGTGACTCTGTATGAATTTTAATATTGCTGTTGTATTTCTATGAAAATGCCATTAGAATTTTTATAGGGATTGCATTGAATCTGTAGGCAAATTTGAATTTATGGACAATTTGACAATATTAATTATTCCAAACCATGAACATGTGATTTTTTTTCATTTATTTGTGTCTTCTTCAATTACTTTTATCAATTTTTATAGGTTTCAATACATATGATCATCTCAATAATGCAGAAAAATATTTGATGAAATGCAATATCCTCTCATGAATTATCCTCTCATATATTAGGTATAAAAGAAATGTACCTCAACATAATGAAGGCCATATGTGATAAACCCAAACCTAACATCATACTCAACAGTCAGAATCTGAAAACTTTTTTCTAAGATCAGGAACAAAACAAGGATGCCCACTCTTACCACTCCTATTCAACACAGTACTGGAAGTCACAGCTAAAACATTAGGCAAGAAAAAGAAATAAAATGCATCTAAATAAAACAGAAAGGAGTAAGATAGTCTCTATAGATGAAATAAACCTATATATAGAAAGCCATAAAGATTAAAATAAAAAGCTAAAAACAAATGTTAGAACAAATAAATGTAGTAAAGTTACAGAATACAATAATCAACATACAAAACAGAGTATTTCTGTGCAGTAGCAATGAACAATCAAAAAATAAGAAAATAATCTCACATTAATACCAAAACCAATAAAATATTTAGAAATAATTTTAAGTAAAGAGATTTAAAAAATCTTAGTATATTTCTTTAAGTTATAAAATCTCACTCTAACATGTAAAACTGAATGTTGGCGATTTCTATAACACCTAATAAAGTAAATACTCTCTATCAGAAATTATTTTGTTTTTCATTTTAATCACATAGATATTTTTGCCGATTCAGTGCTTAAAATGACACAAGATTTTTAAATAAGTATTAGCAATCTAACTAGGTGAAATAAACCTATTAGAGGCAGAAAGAAGAAGTAAAACTGTATTAGAAAATGATATAATGGTGTACCTGGAGAAACTGAGATTCAAGGATAAAGTTTAGTTTACAATAAAAACACTTTGACAGTAATAGCATTTGGGTAAGTGGACCCAAATTGAAATCAAACAGCAAATGGACTTAATTAATGACATAACCACACTGATGGGGGTGAGAAAGGAAGAACTAATCTTGGGGAACATTGTTTTGACTCCATGGTATAAATCTGAAGACAAATGAACAAGGAAAGGCTACCATAACCACTGTGGTATAGAATTGGAATTATAAGTGTCACTTCAAATTCATGGTTTGCAATATTAATATAATGAATAAATATGGAAATAACTATATGTATGTGTGTGCGCTTGGTCTAGAATACAGCCATGAATGTCCTAGTCTATCCTCTGAGGAGCGGCTAGAATCAATAACACTCAGCAGCAGACGGTGCACCTAGAACTCAGATCTTTATTTCTAAATACAATTTTTCAGTAAAAAGAATGAGAGGTGCTTAGAGAAAGTGTTAATTCCAAGATGGGGGTAGGACAAGTAGAGAAACCTGATGCACTTTTTGTTGCCAAAAGTCAGGAGATCTCAAAAAATGATGGTGGTATATTTAAAGGACATAGAAGCCAACATGAGAAGTTTCCCAATAACTAATTTTAAGAAAATTTGAGCAACACAATAAATAATGGTAGTAATGGATTATAACCTGCAGAATAAATTAAATATTCACAGATTTATAATCTAATTGAATTACTTAGTAAAAGTGTAGAAGGAACAGCTCTTTCTTAATATGGTAACTGTCTATCAGGGGTGGGGAACCTTTTTTCTGCAAAGGGCCATTTGGATATTTATAACATCATTCTCAGGCCATATAAAATTATCAACTGAAAAACTAGGCTGCCATTTTTGGTTAAGCTAATTTGGTGAGGTGTGTAATGTTAGCTGTTATTGATTTCTTGAGCCTCATACGGCCGGTGGACCGGACATTCCCCACCCCTGCGAGAGACACAAGTAAATGCAGTGTGTAATCCTAGATTGGATCCTGGGTCAGAAAAAGGACATTAGTAAGAAAATTAGTAAGATTCAAATACAGTCTATAGATCAATTAGTAGCAATAGGTTCATGTTAAATTCCTGGTTTAAATCACTGTACTATTTTAATGCCAGTGAAGAGTATATGGAAAATTTGTGTAAAATTCTTGCCAATTTTCTTGCTATTAGACTTAACTTGCAATAACATAAATTTTTTGAGAGAAAAATGTATTAAATACATGACTGTACTTATTTTGATGATACAGTAAGAAAATCTATAGATAAATTGGTATTATGGCTCAAACTATGTTCCTGAATCACTCTACAACTAATTGCGAGACATTACTGTGATGATCAATTTTGTGTCGACTTGACTAGGTGATGGGATGCCCAGATAGTTGGTAAAAACATTATTCTGACTGTGTCTGTGAGGGTGTTTCTGGAAGAGATTCGCATTTGAATTGATAAACTGAGTAAAGAACATCACCCTCAAATATAAGTGGGCATCCTCAAATCTGTCGAGGTCTGAAAAGAACAGAAAATCGGAGGGGGGGTAATTTGCCCTCTGCTGCATGGGGACATCCACCATCTCCTAGGACATTGGTACACATGGTTCTCGGGCCTCTGGGTTTGGACTGAAAGCACAGCACTGTCATTCCTGAGTCTGCAGCTTGCATATGGCAGGAAATGTGACGTAGCCTCTATAATCATGCAAGCCAATCTCTCATAGTAAATTTCATTCTCTATATCCATAGATATATCCTATTGGTTCTGATTCACTGGAGAACTATAACACAATTACCTAAGTGAAACAGTGGGTAACACATTTGTAAATAAAATTCAGTAGTTTCATGGTTCAAACTTTATGTAATCTCTATTCTACAAACTGAATTGCTATGATAAGTGATGCTACCACTAAGGATCTTTATGGTATCTAATAATCTCTGTTTTTTGCATCTGAAACATTAATAAAATATTTTAGAAAGTCATTTAAAAAAATTTGAATACTGGCCCAAGAAAATTTATAATTTATATATTATTGAATATTATTAAAATAGAAATTATAATAAGAAACTTCAATTTGAGTCTTTCAGACCAGTAGAAAATAAATAAAAATACTTTTTAATGGAACAAACATATTCTTCTTTTAACTCTGTATATATGATTCAGTACTCAAAAGATTAAATTGTATGTTAATTCTATAATTGCTATTTTACTATTTGGATATATTTAAATCTGAAATAAGATGAATTTATATTTATTTGTCTGTATATTCACACATACATATATGTGTGTATATATATTTCTAGATATATTTTTTCACAAATTCCTTCCATTGACATACTATCCAGTCTTATTAGTAATTGATCTAAATCTCTGGAACTAATTGAGTTCATGACTATGGACCATTTTGCAATTAATAGTATGAACTGTATTGACTGATCCATTTTTTAAAAAATATTTTTTGTTGTTGATTTTAGAGAGAGAGAAAGGGAGAGGGAGAGAGAAGATAGAAACATCGATGAGAAAGAACATCAATTGGCCGCCTCTTGCATGCCCCCATTGGTGATTACGCCCACAACCTGAACATGTGCCCTGATCAGGAATCGAACTGGCGACCTCTTAGTGAATGGGTTGACGCTCAACCACTGAGCCACATCACTTGGGCAGAATGATCCATTTTCATTAATTTTAAATTTATGTGTTTCACCGAGGAAAATTATTTAGAAACTACCACTTCTAACACATTTGATAATTAATATCATTTATTAATTTATATTATGCAGTAGTATAACAATGCTCACTGCATATTTGATAGAAAGAATTTAATAGAGAAGTATATCACAAATCTTATAACTCACATATGCATATATGTATGCGGTATTGGGAACCACCAATTAAACTACTACAGGAATGAGTGGAATATGAGATGTTTATTTCAAAAAGCATATACTTTTTAAATTGCAGTTTGAGGCCACAATTCATAGCTACTAATTTTGTTTTCATAGTTTCTGACTTCAAAATTATAAAATATTTGTAGATATTTCCCAAGGTGGCTAGAATAAAAAGAAAACTAATCCACATTCAAAATGTTATTTTTATTAACCTAGTTTAGTATTTTTTTTCTCTCCATTGGATCAAAGAGTATATCTGCAGGAGTACATGCATGGTTTGAAGAAAGTTTCTTTGAGAAACTAAATTAGAAGGCATTATATTTAACTAAATTTTAAAATAGCGTTAGAAAACAAAACTGCAATCACACATAAAATCTTAGAAAAGATTGTCCTCAGTGTGTATCACCAAATGCTGATTTGATGAAAAGAAGGCCCCTACAAAGCTCAGCAAGAAGCATGGTAAACTACCAACCTTAACAGCAAGACAAGGTAAAAATGTGGATTGCAACAGTTAACTTCAGAAGCTAAAAACACATTACATCCGAAGCCCAGGAGATAGAGTTTTGCAACTTCTTTAGTTGATAATATTGCTTTTATGATACCATGATACCCACTTGTATTGAATCCATATATATAAAATTCTTAAACCTATCAATCAAATTTAAAAGTCTGGCCAAAAATCCCACAGGCTCAATGTTAAATTTCCCCACATTTGTCAAACCCACTTATATTGAATTTCCACTTACATGAACCTATTGGTTTCTCCAGCAATGCTGTGTTTTTATAGGGCTTTCTCCCACTTCCCGATGCCACAAAGAGGAGCTGAACTGCAGAGGAGACACTTCCACTGTGCTGTTCTACAAATATTGAATTACTTTGTTTTATCGAAACTTCTGTCTGTTCTTTGGAAATTAGATATATAGCAACCTTGTTTCATTTTCTATAGCGTTAGAGCAACATTGACTGATCTTGTGAAGACACTAAAGCTTAATGAAATATTTAACTTTATATGGCTCATCCTAATTTTAATTGCTGTTCTTTTTAAAACTTGAAAATATTTTAGGATAATTCTATTTTAGAAAAAAACTGCAAAAATTTATTTTTCTTTTAGTTTGGTAAATGTGTTGTTTTTCATATATGGGACATAAATTGCAGAGTCCATCTCCGGGCTGTAAAAGACAAGCTCTTGTAAAAGTGTAGATATTGATATCACAGTTTTTGTTGTTGTTGTTCAATCATTCTAGGTTAGTCACACAAATTTACTTTTATTACACAGGAAGAACAAAACTGCTGTTGCTCCATTTAGCCCGATCCTAAGGAAAACTTTTTTAAAAGTTTCCTAAGTGTTGCTATGTAGTTTCCTTATTCAGAAGGGACATTTGCAATTGGATTGGGTTTATTGGATATAATTTAAATTTTCTTTGATTTCTAGAAAAATTGTCATTGAAAATCACCTTAAGGATAAATCACATTGAAGAATAATTCATTATATAAAGAATTATCTATTTCTTAAGTAAACAAGTTAGAAAATGAACAATCAAGTTCATTGTGAACACAGTTATATTCCAAACAGTGAGTGTCTGATAAAAGATGAATAAAATAATTTAAGGGTAAATAAAGCTCCTGTTTTCGGCCAGCATTTTGCAAACTGCCTTTTGTGGGTGTTTTCATTGTTCTGTGGAAAGGAGGATTCGAAATTGTTTACATACTAAAATGGAAATTTTTGATGTGTATTGGAGAAATAAAAGTTTCAGAAATATCCAATAATTACCAAAACCAATGGTTATGGAGAACATAGTTCATTATTTTTTTTTTATGTTTTTTATTTATTTATCCTCACCTGAAGACATTTTTTTTTCCATTTTTTGTTCAGATAGAGTGGGGGGGGGAGAGAGAGAGAGAGAGAGAGAGAGAGAAACATCGAGTGGCTGCCTCCCGCACGACCAACCAGGGCCGGGGACAAACTGCAACCGAGGTACATGCCCTTAACGGGAACCGAACCCAGGTCTCTCTGGACCGCAGGCTGATGCTCTAACCGCTGAGCCAAACTGGCCAGGGCCATAGTTCATTATTAATGTGCTGTACATATAAAAGGTTTCTAGTGATCACTTAGCCCATCTCCTTAAAACCTCATCAATTGAGGCTGGTCTGAGAGAGGGTTAGCTAGAGCTATTAAAAGTGTCAAAGGATATCTATGTATCATTCTAGGTAAAAACAGAAACCGACAAATCAGAACTTTCTGGTTTGAATTCTGCTGTCATTTCTTGGGCCAGATTCTTAATCTTAATTTCCCTAATTTAAAAAAAATTCACATGATGAGGATAAAAATTATCTATATAAAGATTGTACTGAGGAACAATGATGCATGCAAATGATGTAGAAAAATTATTGGAAATTAATAAGAAAATAAACACACACACATATATGTGTGTGTATATATATACATATATACATATGTGTGTGTATATATATACATATATGTGTGTATATGAATATATATATATTTATATAAACAGGTAATACATACTCATATAATATTCCAATGAGCAACCTGTGAAATAAAATAACTGAGAAGTATACACCACAAATTCTTTGTAAAGATAAATAGTAAATCTTGAAAAAGTTGTAGGATTTCTTGCACTTAATAAAGTGATGTTGGATGAAATATTCAAATTACAGTTGAAATCATTCACAAATGAAACTCTAACTTATCTATACTGGTTAACATATAAGGAGAATGTTGGACAAAAATGATGAGAATAGATGGCTATCAAAAGATCAAGGAAGATAATTGATAAAATTAATAAAACCTTTTAATATTCTTTAACCTTATTTACAATTATACTGAAATTATGCTCAAACCAAAGACAAAGTGACGTATGTCATATAGCACTTACCACAATTTAGTTGAAATATACGTATATATACTCAAGTCAACATTTTATTTCTTCTTTTTTCTAAGACTTAGCCTGAAAACTTACATTTTGTTAAATACAAGTTTAAATAAACTTACTTTAATACATTTTTTTGTTTCCAAGATAGGTTCCCAGTAGTACCTTTTGTTTTCTATTATTTATTAAGAAATTGTCAGTACCCATTAGTGATTTTTCAAATTTTCTTATACAATTATACTCTGATGGTAAAGACCTTCAAAAATTTTGTACTCAGCTTAGAAAATGTTAACAAGTAGTACGGCAAATCTCGTGAATGGATAACTATGACAGCTTTTTGTATTCATTTTGAAATGACTGTTTCCAAATCCATTGATTCATAATCATATAACAAACATTTATGAAGTGCCAACTACTGTCTGTAATGTAACTAAGTGCGGTAATGGGAAAATAAGAATAAATAAAGTCAGTGCTGCACTGGTGGCATTTTAGAGCATGCAGGGGAGATTGACATATAAATTATACTTTGATTCAAGCTATCAGAAGAAATGCACAAATTACCATGTGAGCAATGAAGGAGGATGGCTTTTTATGATCAAAGAACCATGTTCTCTTACACAATTCAAAGATCCAATCCCACATCTACCCCATGGTTAACTCTATACACAGTTTATTCCATTAATTTATTCACTCAGCAAACACTTTGGGCATCTTTTATGTGCAGGAGATATACACATGAAAAGCTACTACAATAGAGTAAAGAATGTAGACAACTAATTAACTGCTCCAGAGAGTAGAAAAGGGACTCAGAGGAGGCAGAGGGGTCTTTTGAACAGTCTCTGGAAGAACAAGCTGTCTATACTAGAGGTAAGGGGCTACAGAAGAGGTGGAAGACTGGGTCCTGGGTAAATGGGGCCACCTGTGCAAAGAAAGTGTTAGGAAAGTTTTAAACCTTAAAAGTAAGAGATGTTATCTTCAAGAAAGAATTACCTCAGCAAAATGTGTACCTTTCTTGTTCCTGCCCAAGTTATAAATCTCACATTAAAGATGTACTAGAGATTGGATGTAAGCATAGTGACCTATTTATCATGAATATAAATTTTTTAAATAGCATAAAATAGATGATATTATTTTATAAATTTTCTAATTGAAGTATGTCTCATAAACCATGATAATATTGTGTTCAGCTCTATGATTTTTATTTTTTTTGTATATTACCACTCATGTAACCACTTACCAGACTGGGTACACAAGATTTTCGGCATACCTCTTCCTTGTAACTCTTCTCCCATTCACTACCTACCTTCCCAGTGTAATCGTTAATCTGACTTTTCTCATCATAAATTAGTTTTGGCTGTATATGAAATTCATTTAAATAAAATCATATGGAATGTATGCTGTTGTGTCTGGCTTCTTTCAAACAAAATTTTGTGATTCATCTTTGTTGTGGCATGTATCAGTACTTTTTTTCATTTAATTTGTGCTCTATTCCATTTTGTGAATATGCCACAATCTAGTTATCTATCTTATTTCATGTTGATGCCCATTTATGTTAGTTCCAGTTTGGGGCTCTCAATCATAAAGCTGATGTGAGGATATCAGTATACATTTCTATTGGGCATATACCCCAAAATGAAATCATGGGTCATGTTTAGCTTAAGTAGGTATTAAATGTCATTATTTCATAAGTTAAAATTTTCTTATAGAAAAACAAATAATGCTGATGATAACTGCATTAGTTTGCTAGAGCTGCCATAACAAAATTCTGGACTGGGCAGCTTAGACAACAGAAATCTATTTTCTCACAGTTCTGGAGCTGGAAGTCCAAGATCGAGGGGTTGGCAGGTGTGGTTTCTCTGGGGGCACCCTCCTGGGCTTGCAGAGGGCTGCCTTCCCTCTGTATCTCATGCGGCCTGCTCTCTGAATGCCTGCATGCCTCGTGCCTCTCTGAGCACCCCAATCTTTTCTTATTGTCAGGACACTGGTCAGGTTGAACTAGGACCCATTGTACTAGTCTCACTGTAACTTAATTACTTCTTTAAAGGCTCTGTTTCCAAATACACTAGCATTCTGGGGTACTGGGGTTTAAAGCTTCAACCTATGAATCTTCTGGGGGATGATGTGGAGGGCACAATTCAGACCATAACAGTAGCTTAGTCAGATTCTCTGACTGACAAACAGTTTTTTAAAACTCTAAAATATCTTTTGACTCCTTAAATAAAAATGCCATGAACATTAATCATAAATCTAAATAGATGTGATACTTCCCTAAATAGTTTCAAAGAAAAACTTAAGTACAGTGATTATTTGACAAAGTGTTGACCTAACTCTCCATGTACCAATGAGACAATTAGAATTTCCTCAGACTTACTTGTCTATAAAGAACAGTTTTCAATTTTAAAGAAGTTTTATTTGGAATCAAATGGTTATATATATCTATATATACCTAGATATAGATAGATGATAGATAGATAGATAGATGATAGATAGATAGATAGATAGATAGATAGATAGATAGATAGATAGAAAGATAGATAGATAGATAGATAGATATGTATAATACTAAATGAAAGTATAGGCATCATTTATTTACTACAAAATAGAGTTAAGAAAAGTAGTGTTTTCTGATTATACTAGCTTAAAAAAATACTCTTTAAAATGGAGGTTTTAAATAAATGAATCTTACATACAATATACATATATTATTTCATCTTAATTCTCTCAGTACTCAGTGATATATTATTTTAGTTTTAAAGATGTGAGAACTGGGGATCAGATTGGCCAAGTGTTCAAAGTTTGTGTAACAACAACTTTGCCAGTAAGTCATAAAAAATATTTTTTATATCTAAGTTTTAACTCATATGTGTATGTCCATAAGATAATGCCATTAGTCTATAGCCACCACTATTTAAGCAGAAAATATGTATTTGCTTACTTTTGCCAGAGACTGTACTGGGTTGTGATTGACAGAGAAGTAAGATCAAAAAGGTCCCTTCTTTATAGAGCTTACAATCTAGCATGGAGTTACATAATTTTAGAGCTAGGAAATATATTCAATATACCTGTATTACAACAAAGTAACTGTATTATCTTCCTATAACTGAATTTAAGTTATAGATCAGCCCCTAATATATTGGTAGAAACATTTTCTCTGAGGATTTGTCCAAATTTTGGAGAATGCTTGATGCGCCAACCCCAACATGGTGGTCAACATCTTTGGTGTGGCAGAGATGGTGGGGACAATAGAGTTTTCATAGCTGCCACTTTGAAATGTCCTCAGTAGTTTCCCTGTGATTCCATTCCTTGTGTATTTCTTCTTTATATGAATGAGCTGCTTAATGACAGGGATACGTTACGAGAAATGCATTATTAGGTACTTTCTTCTTTGTGCAAACATCATAGATTGCACTTAGAAAAATCTAGACAGGATAGCCCCCTACACACCTAGGCCAGAAGATATAGCCTATGGCTCTGTAGGAAAGAATAAATAATTTTCCCTCTACCTTTCTGGGTTTTTGGCTGATACATCCCTGTAATAAAAGCTAGATGAATAGGAGAAAAACAAAAACATGTTTAATAACATATATACCTTCTGGTTACATGAGTAACTCTCCAAAATGGCTGAAGCCACCACCTTAAATACTACCTTCAACTGAAGACAAAGAATTATGGGGGTGGGAGTCATTATGGGAAGTTGCCAGGAAAAGCATAGTAAACCAGGGTGAAATTTAAGTCTTTGCCTTCTGCACTGATAAGAGTTTCTAGAGATAAGGTCATGCATGCCACACTTCCTGGTACAGGATAAAAACATCATAAAAACACACTTACAAATGGAGATTTCCCTGACAAATGTAAATGTCTTTTACCAAGGATAACTTCTACTTTGTTTTCAGAGTTTCTACCAGCCTACTGATTTCTTAAAATTAACCAACCTAAAATAATCCTTATGCCAAAGAGAGTTATGTTGGGGCAACAAATGGTGTTCATTTACAGCTCCTAGGCTACAAATCTGTTTAGCTTATCACTGTACTGAATACTCTAGAAAACCATGACCTAATGATAAATGTGCAATGTGTTGTCAAAGACATGATTGTTAAGTGTCACTGGGTGATAGAAATTTTTCAGTTCCATTAAAATCTTATGGGACCATCATCTTATATACTCTTCATTGTTGTCCAAATGTCATTACTGGGTACATGAATGAACTTTCTTCCACTCGTTTCAATGTCAGTAGCTCTTTAAGGAACATCTATGCTGCAATTATGTATAAGAAACCTATCTGCTGAATTCTAGGGATCCATGAAGATCTGAAGTTGTTTCAGTGTGAACTACCTAGGGAAAGTATTAGGACCTTTTTAAGGTCTAGGAATTAATATCATTGATTTGGGCCACAGTTCTTTTTTTTTATCCTCACCCGAGGACATTTTTGTTGTTGTTGTTCAGGTAAAGTGGGAGGGAGAGAGAGGAAGAGAGAGAGAGAGAGAGAAACATCAATGCGAAAGGGACACATCCAGTGGCTGCCACCTGCACGACCGACCAGGGCCGGGGACAAACTGCAACCAAGGTACATGCCCTTAGTGGGAACCGAACCCGGTCTCTCGGGATCGCAGGCTGATGCTCTAACCGCTGAGCCAAACCAGCCAGGGCTGGGCCACAGTTCTAAGAAAAGATGTTAGTGAAGTTGCACATGTCGAAACTGATTCCATTAAACAATAAATACTTATATCTTCTTATGCTTTGGGGGGTTGTTTTGTTTTATTTTCTTCTTTTATGGCCAATTTCTTGACTTTATCAAGATACCTAGTCAAAGAATGACCCTTGTTAGCTGGTTATGGAAAGGCAGAGAACAAGGGAAGTCAGAAATTGTTGGGCATGGTCAACTGAGAAACAGAGGCTTCGCCAGGAAGCAACAGCTTCACACTCCCCCCAGGAAACCACCATTCCAGTTCCTGAAGATCACTGGCGGGAGGGATAGAACAAAAGGCGGGTACATACATGTTCAATGAAGTCAAAATGGCATGGGTGGAGGTACTGGACCATAGAGACCTTGTCAGTCTAAATTGGGGGGGGGGGGGGGATCATTGGCCACGGGAATAGAGCCAAGGCAAGTCCAGTAAAAGTTTAAGAAGCAGATTGGTTATTTTGAAAAAGCTTTTGGTTCCTCCCAAACCGGAGAATACATTATTCTATGTGAACAAAGAAGCTCTCTCCCTTGCTTGTGACCCACACTCACCCTGAGCACTTGTCTGTTGTCTCCTAGTAGCAACGTGGTCCTAGCAGCTGCTTGGCTGCTGGCTGCATGGACTTCATAAGCAGGCTCCAGGCCAGAGCCTGGGTACAGCAGCAAAGCAATGGATTGTAGCCAGGAACGCAAGTTAAACTAGACAGATGCTGGACTGAAACTAAGCTTTATTATGGCACAGGATCCTCTGGACATTGACTCTATTTCTGGTCCTAATCTTCCATGGAAAGACGAACAAAGATGGGACATTGGGGAACTCCCTTCATTTTGCTTCCTGAATGAATCTAGATCTCATTCTCCTTTGTGAGTCCCTGAAAATATTTTTTCTTGCTACACCACAAGAACCCCACTTCTACCAGCAACAAAAGTTTCCTGAGCTCTGAAATTTCCAAAGCTCTTCAATTTCTTCAAAATATGTACTCTTATTGTCTACTCTCTCTACCTACCCTTACCTGGAATCAACATAGTCTGAGTTTTCTTGGTAATTCTTAGGTTCCTCTTCTCCCTTTCTTCTGATGGGAACTTTATATAATCATGGGCAATTGGATGGGGTCTAGCAATGCTTTCTCTAACTCAATATATACTTTCTAGTGGAAGACACTCTTCATTAATATATTAAAATACCACCCTACAGTCCGGCCAGTGTGGCTCAGTGGTTGAGCATTGACCCATGCACCATGAAGTCGCCAGTTTGATTCCCAGTCAGGACACATGCCCAGGTTGTGGGCCCAATCCCCAGTGGGGGGCATGCAGGAGGTGGTCATTGATGTTCTTTCTCATCGATGTTTCTCTCTCTCCTCACTTTCTCTCTCTCAAAAAAATCAATAAAGGAAAAAAAAAAAATTTAAATACCACCCTACAATAAAACAAATCACTGATTTTTAAGAAGTGTATATTGTAGAGCAGAGCTGATCTGGGTAGGAGACTGCAGAGAGTGTCCAGGAAGATTCAGAAATTGAATTTAAAACATAGATGTAACGGCTACATAGGAATCAACTGGGCAGAAGGGTTGCATGCATATGAGATTGTCCTCAATTACGGAAAAGGTTGGTGACTTTGAGAGGGCAAAGTGTGACTGCAGGGCAAAAAGCAGTGGGGGAAATTGTTAGGGATGAGGCTGTTGAGGAATGTAAGGGTGATATTATGCAGGACCCTAATGTGCATGCTATGAATATTTGGTCTTTTCCCTAAGAGTAATTGAAGATTGTTAATGGTTTTAATCAGATGTGATTTTCTCAAGGAGGCTTAAACGAGAAGGTGTTAAAGAGGTTCCAAGGCAGATGCTGAGAAGCGAGAGAACTTTTATAAAATTAGTCCCTTTCTAACACCAACAAAAACAATAATAATTTTGCTGTGGATAGATGAAATCTGAGTGCATACCAGGTGCCAAACACTCAAAACCTTTATGTATTATTCCACTGAATTTTCTTTTCTTTTTTAATCCTCACTCGAGGACATTTTTCCATTTTTTGTTCAGATTGAGAGGGAGGGAGAGAGAGAAACATTGACATGAAAGAAACACATCGAGCGGTTGCCACCCACACAACCAAACCAGGGCCAGGAACAAACTGCAACCGAGCTACGAACCCTTAGCAGGAACTGAACCCAGATCTCTCAGGACCACAGGCCAACACCCTAACCACTGAGCCAAACCGCCCAGGGCATGCCAACAAATTTTCATAAAACAACAAGCCTCATTTTAAAGGTAAGGAAAATGAAAGATTATAGAATTCAAACCCAGGCATCTGCAACCAGAGCTCATATGCTCAGCAAGTGTACTGTTTTGTTTCAGGTAAAAGAGAACTCATTGTAAAAACTACCTTTACACTCCCACATCCTTATAATCAATAACATGCACGTGTAAGATGGCTATAAAGAATTAACAATAGGAGCCATAGAGAACATAATCTGTCTTCACTTAACTATTGTTTTTCATTTAATCAAAAGTATATATATATATATATATATATATATATATATATATATCAAAAGTATAAATATATATATTTACCTTCAATATTATTTTGTATTTGTTTCATTCACATAACTGTTAAAACCTCTAGACTATAAACCCAATTATACTTAATAAAAGATTTACTTGAACTTGCAAGCTTCACCTTTTGCTACTATATTTGAAAAAACAATTTTATATCTATTTAGTAATGATCTATCTTTATAATATCAAATATTTTCTAATTAATATTTAAATCAAATTACTAAATATGAGGGCTTTGCATATTTATATACTACTTCCATTAATTTGTTTTGAGAGTGTTATGATATACAATATTAAAAAGTAATTATATTCCACATATTGTGTTGAACATTTACCTCTCTATAAATAAAATCATTTACTTTTCACAAAATCACTTTATATTACTATACTGCTCATTATTTCCAACCTCATTTAGTACATGTTAAAGGTGTAATTTCCTTCCAAGTTAAAATAAATAGAATACTAGAGGAAGTCCAACATTTTGTGAGTAAAATTATTCTTCATCATAAATGCCCTGTATCATAAAATATTTAGAAGTACCAGAATATACCCTTTTACCATTTTAACTATAATCCATAAACACAGGATGTGGAATCTCAGAGGTGTTCTTGTTTAATATCAACAATTGAAAAGTGAACCACAACATCTGCTGTTTGTGAATTTTCTCCCCATGATGTCTTTTTCAGTTTGCAAACTGGGTTGTGTGGGGGCTGGAGTTTTCCTTTTAAGATATAGCCTGTTTCCTCTCTTTTCATTTTGGGCTGGGTGTTGCTATGAATTTATATTTGACTATGAGAAGCTATAGTGGAAGGAAAATGCTAAAAATACATGGAAAGAAGTTAATAATAAAGTTTTGTAAAACCCTTTACTAAAAGCCAAATATTTTACAATGGCTTTAATAGTTCTAGTAGCAATCCAACTCTATAGCACAGTAACTCAATTTCTGGAAGTGTTTCTAATTCAATTTTCACACACAAACACACACGCACGCACGCACACACATCAGATCTCTCTAAAAAGATGTAAAAAAATATGTAGAAAGGAACATAGGATACACATACAAGTAAGAAATGCAAACAACATTCTATTATAGTTGTATCTAATGTTTTATACCAATAATACTGTAATCCTCCATGTTTTCCTCTCCAGTCTTATAGCCCAGAAGCAATAATTATAATAAAGTTTGAGGTGAATCATGCTTGCATATTTTAGTAATGTAAATATCACAATATACAAATCTATATGTGTATAAAATTTATGATTTTTAACTGACATAAATGATTTCAAAATTGTATGAAATGTCCTACACTTTGATTAATTATTTCAATACTATGTCTGAGACCAAAGTTGATGTATATAGTTCAGGCTCCTTCACTTTTTTTTTATCCTCACCTGAGGACATTTTTCCATTTTTTATTCAGATAGAGCTGGAGGGAGAGAGAGAGGAAGAGAGAGAGAGAGAGAGAGAGAGAGAGAGAAGCATTGACGTGAAAGGGACGCATTGAGTGGCTGCCACCCACAGGACCCAACCTGGGCCAGGGACAAACTGCAACCGAAGTACATGCCCCTGGCGGGAACCAACCCCAGGTCTCTCAAGACTGGGGGCTGACGCTCTAACCGCTGAGCCAAACTGTCCAGGGCTCAGGTTCCTTCATTTTGACAGGCATATACTCTGCCATTGTTTGTCTATGCTCACATGTATGCTCTCATTTCTCTTTTGTAAATATTGAGTTGCAAGGTTTCTATAAAAATCCTTGTATATGTCTATTTGAGAATACATAATAAAGTCTTTATAATATTTTCTTATGATATACCCATAACTGTGAATTTTAAGTCACAAAGCATACACATTTTCAAAAACAATATATAATAAATTGTTCTCACCCTGGTTGGTTTGGCTCAGCGGTTAGAGCATTGGCCTGTGGACAAAGGAGTCCCAGGTTTGATTCTGGCCAAGGGCATGTACTTCTGTTGCGGTTAGTCCCTAGCCCCAGTTGGGGTCGTGCGGGTGGCAGCCAATCAATGCGTCTCTCTCATATAGATGTCTCTCTCTCTCCCCCCCCCCCCACTCTGTCTGAAGATAAATGCAAAAATATCCTCGGATGAGGATTTAAAAAAATAATAATAATAATTAAAAATAATAAATTGATCTCCAAAATAGTTGTAGTAATTCTACCAGTTCTCCTCTTTATTGTCAATCTCTTGCTATTTTTCTTGACATTGCATTGTCCACTTTGTCTACTTGGTTTTCTTTATATTTATAAATCTGAAAAATCTAAAAATAAAAAATTGATAAAGATTATGTTTAAATTTGTAATATGAAATTACTAAAAAAACATATATATATACATATATATATACCACGTAGACACAGACAACAGTGTGGTGATAGCCAGAGGGAAAGGGAGGTGGGGTAGATAGAGGTGGGCAAAGAGGGACAAATGGGGACAGAGGTTTTGCTTTGGGTGATAGGCACCCAATGCAATGTACTGATGATATTTTGTTGAGTTGTACACTTGAAACCTGTGTGTCTTTTCTAAACCAATGTCACCTCAATAAATACAATTTAAAAGAAAAATTACTATATTCACTGGGTGTAATCATCCAGTGTAATTGTTTTAATACAATCAATATGCTAATGACTTCCAAATCCAAATCTGAACTTAGGTCTCTGCATTAATTTCAGACTTATATGAGCAATTAACTATCAGATTGATCACTTTGAATGTCTACTAGCCATTCCAAACTTAAATTGTCCAAGTCAAAGTTTCAGACTTTTTCTCCCCCAAACCACATCTCTCACAGTCAGTCTTCTCCATGATAGTCAATGAGAATCACAACCTTCCAACATTGTCTCTGGGCATCATTAACTCTTCCTTTTCTCTGAAATTTCACATAAAGTTGATCATCAAACCAAACCCTATTGGCTCTACTTTCAAAATAAAATAAATATTCAACCACTTCTTAATAACTCCACCATCATCACCGTTACAGTGCACTGTCAAAGACACTACATCTCTTTCCTGATTGTTGCTGTGAACTCCTAAATTGCCTTGCTTTCTCCATCCTTGGCTGCTTAACAGTCTATTCTCACAAAAGTAGTGGTCTGCTAAAACATAATTCACATTATGTCAATCAGCTGCTCAAAGTCCTCCAACTCACTCAAATTAAAATCCTAAGTCTTTGCATGGTGTTCCCTGTACTTGCCTCTGTTAGCTCTCAGATACAACTTCCCCAACTTTGCTCATACCACTACAGCCGCGTCGCCCCCTTCACTGTTCGTA
The DNA here is from genome assembly GCF_014108415.1 of Molossus molossus. Lineage (NCBI taxonomy): Eukaryota > Metazoa > Chordata > Mammalia > Chiroptera > Molossidae > Molossus > Molossus molossus. The sequence continues at coordinate 32,423,660 of NW_023425351.1, read as the reverse complement.
GGACTCAAGCTCAGTCCCATGGGGTTCCGTGGGCGGGGACACTTCCTCCAGCTTCCAAAGGCTCTACTCCCATGTGCCTCTTCAGGCCTTCCTCGAAGGCTACCACAGACAAGCTTTTTAGCCTCTATGTCAAAAATTTCAACAACCACCCCTCTCCACACACACAACACACCCAAACTATTATATTTCCTTTCCCTCCACTATTTATTTTTCTTCCTAACATTAATAGCTAATATATAATATATTTTACTGACTCCACAATCTCTAATATTCCATTATCAAATATCACAAAGTGAAAATTACTTTCTAGAGTCCTTATATATGTTTCTGGTGCATGTAATACATTTTCATTCCCTCCCCCCTTTTTTGGTGAAATGGCCCTTGGCACAGCACCTGCCACAATGGATATACTTGGTAAATATTTCTTGACTTAACGGAATGTATACATTACTGAATGTAATAGTTTTACCATGTTATAAACCATACTACATATACATTGAAAATATATAAATTAAAAAGAATGTACCTATTTATAAATATTAACCATCATTGGCAATGAGTTTCTGAAGTAATTTCTTTATAGTATCCCTGAAGCAGGACTTTTGACACAATTGCCATTGACTTTAATAAGCATCATGTTTTGGTCACATCTTTATGATTTTTATGCAGCCATCTGTCTCCTTGTATACAGTGAAATGTTTTGCATGTTGAAGTAGAAATTTAGCTATATAACCATTCACATGTTTTCAAAATGCTATTAGAGAGTATTTAACTATACCAAGTGATTTTTAGGCAAAGAATGTCTTTCATGATGTAAATAAGACATTACAGTTCCTTTGCTTTCCAAAAAAGAATGTTTATTCAAATCCATTTTTCTTTATGTTTACATGATGCAAATTTGCCAATACAGCAACTTTTCCCTAGCTAAAAATATTACCAATGAAATATACATATATTCTCAAACCTTTGAATACATCAAGAACATTCAGAACACATTACTGAGAAATAGATGCGAATTGAATTTATTTGAAAATGAAATCACTTAAAATACCTGCTGTGTGGCCATCGTTAGAGTGTAGTGAGCTGTGGTTTTAGGCTGAGCTTTGCTCACAGTACCTAACTCATTATAAATTTACCCATATTTTCTTTAATTTAATAGCATTTACTCTTCCCCATCATCCCTTGCCTTTAAAATAAGTGAACCACAAACTTTTGATTATGATCTTGCAGCCATTGAAAACTTGGAAAATATAATCACAATTTAAAATTAACTCTTTGTCTTTAGGTTGAAAAAAAGACTTTGAATTGCATATCTCCCCTTAACCACAGGTGATATTTCATAAGTTTAAAGTACAGTTTCAAAAAAAGGGTACTTTCAAATAATTTTCCATGCCTTCATTCAGCAGGTAACCCAAACCTTCCTAATCCCCAAATGCTGCACTTCAAAGTTATGCTCAGGAAAAAAATATTGAAAAGAACAGCCTCTCTTTCCAGTTGATTTAAAACATCACTAGCTTATTTTCAGTACACATATGGAGTTACTTTTAAAAAGAAATCTTGGAATAGTTCCAGGCTACATACAGGAAAGTCTTTTCTCCAGAGAAAGCTAAAATTCATTATCTGAGCTTTGGGACGCCCATGTTCCTTCAAAATTTGGACATGTCTTTGTTCCTCCATGATTAGTGATAGGAGTTTGACTTACAATAAGAGACTACTCAATGTGTAACTAGAGTCTGATTCAAATGATTGGGTTATTTTGAATTGAAACTGATTAATAATCATGCACTTAAATAAAATATTAGTTATGTGATAGTTTTATATTAAACTACAGAGTATTTTGAAAATGAAATTATTTACAAAAAATAACACTTGTCATGGTTTTATCAGTAATAGAAATTAAAGTTAAATTTTGAATCTTTTATCTTCTTTCTTTCCTCATTTAATAGGTGGCTTCTCTCATTTAAATCTATCTGATTTAAAAAAAATTTTTTTTGTTAGGAAAATATCACTAAGTCCAAGAAGCTAAGGGCAATATAATTATTTCATTATTAGTGACCATTTTATGATTATAATGATTCAAAAATTATATCTTCTTTTGATGCATAAAATAAACCTATCAAAGTGGGCAGCAGTGTTACAGAGTAAAAAAAAAAAAGTAAAATCAACATTAATTTTAGTAACAATCTCTAATATTTCATTGCCAAATATCACAAAGTGGAAATTATTTTCTAGAGTCCTTATATATGTTTCTGATGCATGTAATACATTTTCACTCCCCCCCCCCCTGTTTTTTTTTTGGTGAAACGGCAAAGCTCAAATCCTCATAATTGATGAGGAGGAGCCTATCGATACAAAACAATTAATATAAGACAAATTAAGTAGACACATAACGTGTTCTTTCTAAGTGTGCAGTACTAACATGGGTGGTGCATCCATGACACTGGGTAGGTGTTAACTGTATTTTTAAAATCCACCTTACATGTAGAAAGAATAACTATATTCTGTTGTATGTTGAATAAAGAAGCTATTTATCCCATTTGTAATTATTCAGGAGAGAAAAATGTAGAATTTCAGAAATGGTTTAAGTGAAGAAAACAAAAGCTTTGGCAGGTTGGAGGTGCATTTTATATCACACTTGAATATTAAATATCCTAGGAGATTTTAAACACTGATTTTGTCCACAAAGAAAACCTGGATACTTTCTGTATTTGAATAATTTGATACAATTAGGTATCATAAACTTATTGATGAGTTATTTCAAATAAAACCAAAGCACAAGCTCTATTTAAAAGAGTGCTGGTAGTTGCCCAGCCAGTGTTGCTCAGTGGTTGAGCATCAACCCGTTCACCAGGAGGTCACTGGTTCGATTCCCGGTCAGGGCACATGCCCAGGTTGTGGGCCAAATCCTCAGTGGAGAGCATGCAGGAGGTGGCCAATTGATGTTCTCTCTCATCGATGTTTCTAACTCTCTCTCCCTCTCCATTTCTCTCTGGGGAAAAAAAATCAATTAAAAAAAAAAAAAGGGTGCTCCTAGAGCTGGACAGGATTCCTTCAGTAAAACGAGTTAGAATGCTAGGAGATGCAATAGATCAGTGGTGAGTCCAGCATATCTCAGGACTGTGACTCTTGGTAAAATGAGTCTGGATCACTTGAGCATCACAAATCTGAGTCCATATTTATATTTCCCGTCTCCCCTTTGTGTAGTTTCCAAGCATGAAGGTCTGGCTAGTTTCAAAGATAGTGGGTTACAAAAAGGAGTCAGGACTGTGCTATCTCAGTTGTTCATGAGCCCTGAAGGCCACTGATTCTAAAGGAGCATGGAGACTAGACCAGCTACCTTCTTCATCCCAGTCCTCTAGGGCAGCATGGGCATGTGTCTAGTTTACCTTCGCTAATGATTCTCCACGTCTGGAAATTACAGCAGCTTCCTCCCTTCACTCTGAGGACTCATAAAACCTCAGGGAAACATAACTGCCCAAGGAATTAGTTTCAGCCATGTTAACATTTCAACAAGGAAATTAAATGGAACTAAGAGATCTGAATAATTTTATGATATTAAATATAATAATAGTTTATAACATTTAAATACCACTATGTTTTAAATTGTGATTTTTTTTTTTAGAAAGCGTATATAGCATGGGTCTAGGTTAAAGCTATGTTTTACTGACACGTGTGTTTCTGGCTCTAAAATTATTAAAGCTTTCTAAGTAATATTTCTTTCATGTTCCTTGTACAGAAATACCTTTATTTCCTTTGAAGATACTCTTTATTTCCATTTAAATAGAATATATATTTATATACATTTAATAAAAGACTCATCTAATTATAATATTCTAGTAATGTGTTTCGGTGTCCACAATATTTTTACATAACCTATATAGTTGGGCTAAGATTTGCCAAAATGCATAAATAGTTTCATAAACGATAAATAATTAAAGCATCATTATATTTAAACGAATGATGTAAAACTATTGAAAGAAATACATTGGTTAGGACACTTTAGATGTATGTACTACAAATAACTAATATGTAATGAAAACTTACTATGTTTCAGTCACTATATGATTATAAGCATTATCTCATGTAATCATTGCAACAACCCTGTGAGTTAAGCAACCTTTTACCCCATTGTGCAGATTTTGAAATGTTTAGAGGCTAAGTAAATTACTACAGAGAGGGCAAAGCTGGAAGGTAGGCCCCGATCTATCTGAATGGAGAATTCTGTTTTATCATTTTTCCATTTTTACGACGCAATGGTCACTGGGAAACTTTTAAGGTATTACTATTAAGTTAGAGAGGGTGTATTTTAGGATTGTAGTTATTCAATAAAAGCTTCCTTAATTGCATTCATCGTATACATCCTATTCTAAAACTAGTGAGTCTCCTCTGCGCGGCACCATGTGCAGAGGGTGAAGATCAGGAATATGTGATTGTGGTCCTAGCAGAGCAAACCATTGAAGGTAGAGGTCAGCAGGCTTTTTCTATAAAGGACCAGATGGTGAAAATTTAAACTTTTGGGGTCAGATAGTGTCTCAAAATGAATGGTCTCTGTCATTTTTAGCACGAAATTAGCCGCAGAAAATCTGTAAATAGATGAGCATGGCTATGCTCCAATAAATCTTTATTAAGGACTATGAAATTTGAATATCATATAATTTTCAGGCGTCACTAAATATTATTCTTATTTTTATATTTTTTTCTAGCAATTTAAACTTATAAAAATCCATCTTTGATCCCAGGCCATACTATAACAGGCACTGGGCTGGATTTGACCTTGAGCCAAGGTTGGCCAACTGGCCACATGTGGCTATTGAGACTTAAATTTAGCTAGTCCAGATGGAGATATACTACAAGTGTAAAATACACACCAGATTTCACGTACTTAGTATAAAAAATTTCAAATGCCTCATTTATAATTTTTATCTTGATTATATTTTTAAAGAATAAACTTTTGATGTAAGTTAAATATGTTATTTAAATTAAATTCACCTGTTTTGGGTTCCCCCCTTCTCTTAAGTCCTAGAAAATTTAAAATCACACATGTGGATCACATTATATTTCTATATATTTCTAAAATGCTGCTTTAGAGGTAATAATATTTGGAGGTAAACAGATACCTGATATATATATATATACACACATACACACACACACACACACATATACATATATATATGTAAAAATTTAATGATTTATTAGATATTGAAGTAGAATAAAGAAGTCATTAGAGAAAAATTTTTAAACCTGGTCATATTTCAAAAGTAGAATAAATATTTTCCAGACAGAAAAGAAAGTAAGGCATTTGAGGTATAGATATGTGTGTTATTAGTGTATGCCTAGGGAATTAAACATTGTTTATTATTACTAGAAAATAAAACGTGATAGGAGAATGGCAAAACATGATACTCTACCAGATCATGATCAAGATCAAGATCAAGAAGTTTGCCATGTTGAGGATCTGAAATTGTGTCTGAAAGATGAAGTCACTGACAGGTGTTAGGCAGCAATGGGCCCTGTCCAGTCGTCAGGAATTGTCAGGTTCGATGGTTAGAGGGCAGGAGGACTCAGAGATAAGTCTCATGTTTCCATCTTGTGTCATTGGGAGAACAATAATGTCACCTGATGACAAATCAATGTAGCTCTAGAGAATAATGTTTTCTGTGGTGTGGTTGTAGGTTTATTGACTTACTCGTTTTATGGAGGGTGGTATATGGGTGATCTGAGACAGTGGGAAAAAGTTCAACTTTAGACACCTGAAAACTTATCAATCGAATAGCAGTCGTTTTTCTGATATGCGGACATTCTAGCTTAAAACTCAAGCAGGACTTAGGAGGACCATAGACTCACAGATACTGAAAATTACAAAATTACTTAACAAGTTGGAAGTCAACCACTTACCAGATGTTTCAGAGCCCTGAATAGCATGCATTCTAAATAGGCATCATCATGAAGACTGAATGTTCCCAGTAACATGGAAGTCATCCCCTCTTTGATATAAAGGCACTATGACTATTATTAGAAAGTCATACCTTGTGCTTAAAATAAAAATTATGGACCATTCAGAATCCTTCCACAAGCCATGACCCTAACACATTTAATTTCAGGAATCCTAATTAGCTATACATTTTCCAATGTGTGGATGAGGTAAATCACTGGTAATTAGATGCCCCCAAGGGAAGAATTATCTACTGGAGGAGTACTCAAAAAGGGCAATGTTATATATGTGCATTTTTCATTGTGGTGCACATGTTGGAGGGCTCATGACTTCATCTACCGACAGAACATCTCTATCTCGACTGTCTGACCTGCTCTTCAAGCTGAATATACCAACAGGAGTTTTTTCTTCTCCATCTGCAAAAATGGTGTTTTTTTCCCTTTCATGGGTTAATGACACAATCGTGTCCATCCAGCATATTAAAAGAAGGCTGTGTTATTTTGCTCAATGGGCTAAACAAACTATATATTTTTCTTTTCGAACTCTATCAAATCCTTTCCTGCTGGCTTTCCTGCAGCCACTTGCTTATTACATGATATTTTCATTGTCTCCCCAACTCAGAGGTGATTTTTCAGTCTTCCTTAGCATAACCTTTTCGATTGTTCAACATCTGGTCTTCAGGAGAGGTGTTTCAAAGTGTATCTTGATAGTTGGTGGTTTGGTGAACTCACTGGCTTCGAGGGCAGGGAGTTGGAGAGGGAATGGGAAAACCAGCTTCCAAACTTCCAACTCGACTTCCATGAGTGCCATTCTTTTTCTTTTCTTTTTTTGGACATTCAAGTAAGATTTCCTGTGACGAAATTTTTCCATTGTTTAGAAACTTGGCCAAATATTTCGTCTGGTTTCAAAATACTTACCAACTTAATTTCCCCCCTCTTTCATATCTCTTGCAATAAAGTTGTAACAGACGGTAAATAGGAGATTCTGTGGAGAAGACAAAACATAAAAGATTTGAGGTGCAGAATTTACTACAAGGACTATGATGAGTTTTTCAATTCCAGGGGCATGGCCCAGATCAGGGACACAAGGAAGGGCTGTAGTTGAGAGAGAAAGAGAGAGAGAGTTTAAGGCCACATCTTCTGAGAGAAATGTACAATGTTACTAAACCCCTCTCCAAAGTGGAGGGGGCTAAGAGCTACTACATCCTTATCTTATGCCTTGTGAGGGGGCATCCGCAGTCTGTGGAAGGATCTCATATGTGTGTCCTGACTCACCCCTGGGAGAGCGGTAGAATAGAAATGGGGGCACGAATAGGCCCGCACTACACTGCTATTAAGAGAGCCTGGGCCATGAACAGACTGCAAAGGAAGCCGGGAGTGAGACCAGGTTAGAGGCCAGAGGGTTTAAAGCATTTTTCCTGGTGACAAATTCTGAATTTCTATCAAATGCTCTCATAAGAACAGAAGTCATCTTAACCAACTTCAGGCTCAGGGATTGTGAAGCCACCTGGAAAATAGAAACTTCTATTCTTTCCCCAACCTCTCCTGCCTCCCCCCATTCCACCCTGCAGTGGAAAACTGAGGTAGTGAATGGAGAGGGTGGGCACTGAGCCCCCCTTCTTCCACGGAGATTCTTCCTGTTGTAGACCTTGTCATGCTTCAGCTTAGACAGAGAATAGCCTTTCTGTTTGACTAAGAATAAAATGTAGATTCACATATTGGACCGGATTCTAATTACTGAATTGAAGCTCTGATTTGGAACTTTAAATCATCTTAGGACTTTGACTGAAGAGCTAGCAGCAATGTCAGAGAAACATTTTATTTTGATCACAACCCATAAGAGATGTATTTAATAGATAGTTAAGGTTTGCTTCAGTCACACGAACACGTGAGCAAATATGAAGGCAAAACACACCCATGCATCACTCACCGTTGGGAGAACATGTTATGCATTTCTATTCCTTAAACAAGTGCCCTGTGCACAGACTGTTAACTGACTTCAGACAAGGTGTCAAAAGATCAACTGAAGGCTCACTTCTTATGTGATGGACCCCTACTTGCCAGATGGGCTTGGTCTGCCATCAGCTTCACCTAGACCTCGAGGCGTGCTGTAGACAAGCCACCATTGCAGTCAGGATTCGAAGGGAACAGTCCACCTTCCTTGTCCTCTTCAAGCTCATGGTGGAGCAGGAGAGGGTGTAAATGGTGCAGAGGCTCCAGGGAAAGGCTCTGCTGATTAATTTTTTATTTCCGTATTTTTTTAAAAAATATGAGGAGCGATAAGTGCATACAAAAACAAATGCGTGATTTAACTTCAGTTCACTGTGGTTGTTCTGATTAGAATACTGTTCTCCTCCTCTCTCAGATGGATGGGTCAAAAATGAAAGTGTTGAGCTCAGTTGTTTCCCACAAAAGATGAGGGTAGAAATAATAAGTTTAGGCATTCCAGATATAGCTGATAAAACCCTATTAATATGCTAAAATCTTTAGCTCTGAACAATACAGAATTATAATACATTCATAATAATAACAATGCAAACTTTTATAGAAACCTTTGTTCAAAGAGTTAAACCCCTTTAGGTATGCAGTGATAATCTAAATTTAAATCTAAAAGCCTATGATATGATTCTTAATTTTAATGGCCTATACCATTCAAATCTTTTTCTTTTTGAATTTTATATACTTAAGAATTATTTCCTTTGATTTTCATGCATTTAGGTGATTTGGATTCAGCTTTTTAAGAAACTCATGTGATGGCCTTTTCATAATACTTCTCTCTTCAATATAATTATACATATCTATTGTGGCATTTTTCTAAACCAGTGCTAATAAAAACAAACATTTGTTTGTTCACACAATAATAGGAATATTACTAAGCTAAGGAAAATATTTGTGTGTCAGTTTATCATAGCTTTTTAAGCTCAAAATATGCCAGAGTCTCTCTTAGTTTCCCTGGACTATTGGCTATTTGTGTGCCTTATAGTTTGGGGCACTTTTTGTTTGTTGTTTGTTTTCATTCCTAGAGATGTTGTTCAGCAGATTAGTTGCAACGTCAAAGCTATTCTTATTACAAGAGGAATCAGTTCAGGTGTTGAGGTAGTTTGGCAAATTTTGAACAAAATAATCTGAGATGCCTAAATTGCCAAACTATAAATAATAAATTAAATATTAGGAAGTTAATCTAGAAGTGTTTTACTGTTTTCTTCCACAAAAAGGGAGATTTTTTCCTTTAATTTATTTGAGCAGTTTTTGTTTAAAAGATTATTCTTTAAAATGGTTGGTCTTTTTCACATTACACATGTGCAAAACCTTTTTTACTAGAAGTTTGTTAAAAAGAGGTTATGCCACATTATTTTTTCAGGAAACTCATTGATTTTTGAATATTTCCTTTGTATGAAAGAGATTGTGGGAAACATTGAAATATTATTAATATACTGTTATCTTAATTCCTTCATCAGATATTTAATGAGCACTCAGTAAGCACCATGCATAATTCTAGTTGCAAGAGATTTAAAGACAATATTACCTGCCTTCATGGATCTTCTATTCCAATAAAGAAATATCTCCCAGTAACACCCTTTAAAGGAAAACATTAAAAGGACTAGAATCAATCATTGTGCACTTTTTGGTCAGAGCCCTCAGTGTGTTCTTAAAATGTCAAAATCAACTAACTACTTTTAAGCATTAACTTTCACCAGGAATGTGAAAAAAAATGAACTTGAAAACAAATATCTATACTTATGCATACATATCCAACTCAAAGTGAAACTAAAGAAAGTTTTAACAGTAATTTTAAAGTGCCAGAGAAGTTAGGTTTTTGTGGGCTCAGTACTATACATTGAAGCACTGCTGGGCTGGTGGGCATTCCTGGAATACAATTTCTTTGACTTCTCTTTGAGAAAAAGAGATCTTTTTTTTTTTTTCTTCCAAAGGCACTTCATGCAGCATGTTAATTCAGCATTAATTATAGAACGTGTCAAACTGTATTTCAGTCAAAGCTCCCTGTACGTCTCCAGAGCTTTCTTAATGACAGTAATTATAGGTCATAAAAAGAGTCGTCTAAAATTAACATTTCTCTCATGTCTTGATAGGAAAATGTACATGGCTGCACAGTACAGATGTTTTGATTAGTAAAATTTACACTTCCTTTTTTGTTTCAATGCCTGTCAAACTTCACGGTGTTCCTTGCAAGGTGCTGCAGGGCCCATCTCTGTGAACAGATGAAGTGCCTCCGCTACGGCAGCAGAAGTTCTACAATGCTGCACCTCATGATTCTCTGCTACAGTGACATGAAAATAAATCAACAGTTTCTTCTTCAATGCGTGCAAGAATTGTTTTGAAAGATGAGCAAAATAAAAATTGTTTGCTTCTAGAAAATTCCACAAGACAAAGTTTAAAGAACTGACTTTGATGCGCACTTATAAAAAGTATTTATTCGAATGCAGAAGAGCACTACGCCAATGCATGTATTGATTGAAGTCTCCTGGTAAACCATGTTTTATCATACACTATCAGAAAGGACATGTAAAACCTGCTCCATTCTGAACTGTCAAAATTTACTTACTAGAAAATGAGAATGGAAACATCCTGGTTTAAACAATGTTAATATCATCAAACATCCAGGGAAATATAACAAATTAAAAGAGAATCACTTCAAAGAATAAAAGGCCTACACCTTAAGTAATAATAAATCTAATACTTGACATTCATCTCCCTGGAAAATAAAATTAGGTAAACTTTTGCAAGGGCATTCAGAACAGCCAATGCAGTTTATTAATAATTTCCTGTTTTCATATCGGAAGCTCATATTATCTGGCGGCAGCCACAGTAGACCTCTGCAGATATTTAATAAAGCTGCCTTCCCTAATCCTCTCTGATTACCTCTAACCTTCCAGCTAAACATGCACAGTGCTGTAACCCCACGGAAGGACAGCACAGTGTCACCTGCTAGAGTGTTTGACAGCTTATTCTGCGGCATCAAGTCGGCACAAAATTACTTGTTCCAAATCCATCCCTGGTTAATAACCAAAAGTAATAATGGTATTCAGCATATGTAATACTCTGAGAAGGCAAAATGAGGCAACAGTGGGGAAAGAAGATTAAAGAGTGAATATTATGGAAGGAAGATGAAAAACAAAATCTGTAACACAACAGTTTCCATCATAACGCCACATGGAGAGTTCTCCATATCACAGGACAAAATGCACAGTGCAGTGTGAGGAAACACGAAAACATCTCTTATTGTATCTACACTAGGTGTGTGGTTATTCTAGTTCATGCAGGGTGACATTTGAGAATTCTCTTACTAATTTATTCTAAGACATTCTCTTGGGAACAAGAAATGACTTACCTTTAGTTGAAAATGTCTAGTTAATGGAAATGTATTACTTTGATCTCACTTATGGTTTGTAAAAATAATAAGGTATTTTGCTTATAGAATAGATCAGACTAACCTTAATCCAAATTTACAAGCACACCAAATCCAATTCAATCTATTTTAAAAAGATGAAATACCAAATTAAAAGTCTGAGTCCTCAATTGAAAAAAAATAGATTTTTAAAAATCATATAGGCAAGATCTAGTCAGTATATACATTTGTTTTCATTAATAACAGCGGAATGACCTTGTTATGGGGTTGAATCTGACTGTGACAATTATGGGGAGAAAATGAACATGTTTCCTTTCTTTCTTTTCCTCTTTCTTTCTATTTTTTTAACTTTCTTTCTCCCTCCCATCACTTTTCTCACTTTCTTTTCCCTCCCTTCTCTTGGCATATTTCTCCCCCTTCCTTTCCTTCTTTCTTTCTTCCTACCTATTTTGCATAAAGGCTTTATATACTTTACATTTTCTAGGCAACTAGCTCTATCTGTATAATATTTCTATATTCTAAATGGTCACAGATGTAAGAAAGTCATAATCAAATGAAGTATTTTGACAAAAACAAAAAATACTCATGCATGTTGTATTTCACACACACACAAACACACACATACAGATTAAAGGTGTTTCTCACTCTCAATGCTCATTTTATACATTACACACATTGGAATATGCACTTGATGCCTTGAGTATCTTATTAGGATTATAAACCTACTTTTCCTCATGTAATCAATGTCTCCTCAATAATTTGAACTTCTACCCAATAATTTTAATATAATGTGCTGACAATTATCAGATGCTCCCTGCAGGACATAGAAGAGCAACAAGTTTCATGCATTTAGGGAAGATTTGAAAAGTTTCTAGAGCCCCTCCCACACACACACACATAATTCCATCCCTATTCACAAAGAAAAACAAAGCATGTATCACTACAAATGGACAGATGAGAAAAGAGAGGCTCAGAAATGCTATGACTTGCTAGCCTCCCTTTCATGGCCAAGATTACTGACATGTGTCCCTGCCTGTCCTTCCTCACATCCTGTTCTCCTTTCAACACAATAAAACATGAATGCTATATGCCCAGGACTTCCACCTCTCTTTGTTACTAAGTTAGTGTTCAGCTTTCATTCCTGGTCTGTGTGTTGTTTGTCATATTTCACAATATTGACTGTTCTCCATTCTCCAGGCTCTTGGTGTTTAACATTCGCTAGGGTTTTCTTTTTTCTTTTTTTTTTATCCTCACCCGAGGATATTTTTCCATTTTTTGTACAGATAGAGTGGGAGGGAGAAAGAGGAAGGGAGAGAGAGTGAGAAACATCGACGTGAAGGGACACATCGAGTGGCTGCCACCCGCACGACCAACCAGGGCCGGGGACAAACTGCAACCGAAGTACGTGCCCTTAGCGGGAACCGAATCCGGGTCTCTCCGGACCGCAGGCCGACGCTCTAACCGCTGAGCCAAACTGGCCAGGGCCGCTAGGGTTTTCTTTTAGATATGTTCCATTTTCCCACATTTGTTTGTCTATTAGTTAGTTCTTGTGTTTTTTGTTTTTTTTTTAATTTTTTTCTTTTCAGTCTTCAAAATGAACTTTACAAGGGACTTCACCTGGCTCTATCTTCTCATTATGTATCCATTGCTGGGTTAATGTAATCAGTTTCCATGGTTTCAACAATTGTTTAGTTGATGAACTGAATAACTAAGTTCTGACTAGGTATTTCTCCTGGGTTGGAAGTTGCTGCGATCTTAACAATTTACATATAAATAAGTGTGTGTGTGTGTGTGTGTGTGTGTGTGTGTGAGAGAGAGAGAGAGAGAGAGAGAGAGAGAGAAGCATGTCCCTAAGTTTTTTACATGAGCAACTAGATAGAAGTTAATAGAATTCACTCTAGTGAGAGAATACAGGTTGAGAAGTAGGTGTGCAGGTGGGGATTATATGTTGAATTGAATTTACTAAGTATGATGGCGTAGTAGGACATCTTAGTATTGATGACTAGATGTCATAGGAATTCTGTGGTAGGGAGAGAATAGATTTAAAAGTAACTAGTAAATAGTAAAGCATGGAGAATAGATAGCATAACTTGGAAAATGCATAGTCTAAGGGAAGAAATAGACTTGACATATGATTATGAGCCAATCTGAAATCTATTTATAACATCAAACTATAGAGATCCAGGTGATCAATTGTTTTAACATTGGCTCCTTGGATCACAAGAGTTCCCCGGGGATCAGACATAAGAAAAACCACATGCAAAGTGTTTGGGGGCTCTGGACCCCCACTCTTTGATTCAATCAAAGAAGTTCCAGCAATGCAGAGAATTTTATGTTTTTTAATTTATTGTTAACATAATCACCAAAGGAAACATATTTAGTTGCTAGATTTAACTGAGAAAACTGAGGCTAATAAAAAGTTAAGCCATATGACTAAAGTCACACAGTTTCTAAGTGTCCAGGAATAAACTTAGGTGTTTCTGCTTTATAAAGTCAGACTGTATTCTCTGTTCTGTTTTTATTTATACCACTTTTCAGTTTTATGCTTTTTGACCCTCACTCATACTTTTTAAGTTAATACTATCTTCAGTTAAACCATACGTTTTAGAAACAATGTCCTCTAAATTTACCAAAGACCATGTCCCCTACCCTATTCTCAGTGTATTTTCCAAACTAAGTGGTCTTTCTAAACTGCAAATATAATTATATAAGTCAATGGCTTAAAACCCCTCAAGGGCTCTCAATGGTCCCCAAGGAAAAACACAAATGCATAACTTACAAAACGTTCCCTTATTTATTTTGCATTTTAATTTATAAGCCACTCCATTTGCTAAATATTGTGTTTCAAGTATTTCCCAGTGATAAATATATTTTATTATGTTTAATATGTGAAAAACAGATATTTAAAAATGTAACATCCAAATTATTTCATGATTACATATTATGAAAACTATTTTTAAAACTAATAAGGTGCTATGAAAGAAATTAAATAGAAAGGCCTAATTTATGCCCTGACTGGTGTGATTGTGTTGGTTGGGTGTCCTCCCGTGCACTGAAAGGTTGTAGATTTGATTCCTGGTCAGGGCATGTGCCAGGGTTGCAGGCTTGATCTCCAGTAGGGGGGCGAGCAAGAGGTAGCGGATTAATGTTCTGCAGGCATGGATGTTTCTTTCTCTTTAAAATTCAATTTATAAAATTTCAAAAATAAATAAATAAAAAATGGGCCTAATTTAAATTGGGTTTCAGAAAATGCTTTTTTTTTTTTTTGGAAGAAACATTTAATTTGAGACACACAGGATAGATATGAGTTTGACAAGCAATGATTCCAGAGAAGACATTTCTGGCAGGGAAAAAAGCATTGGTAAAGGTCCTCCAACAGAAAACAGACTAATATCTTTAGGGAATAGAGAGAAGACCAGTGTGGTGGGAGCCCAGTGAACAAGGGGATGGCAGGAAAGAATGGACATAAAACATCCAGAGACTATCTGTAGAGTTCCTTAAACAAGGTCTTCTCCCATCCTCTCTCCCTACCTCTCTTTCCTCTTGTCTTTTGCACTTTCTGTTCCCTCTGGTTAAAACTATGCATTCTGCTTCCATACAAGCCATTGTCATCACGTTGCTAGATTTAAATTCTCCTAATTTTCTAGGGCACAGAGTAGATGTTACCTCATTTGGAAAGTGTACTAGTCACAACAGACTGAATGCTGTAACAAACATCTTTAGAGTTTCAGTGTTTAACATAATAAAGTCCGTTTATCTCTGATGAAACCTCAATGTCTGTGTCCCTGAATGTGCAGTTTTTCTGAGGATCTTCCTTCCCAGCAGTGACTCACCCACTTGCCTCACTCCAGACTGTGTCTCCAGCACTTCTGGAGACTCAGGGTCATTTACTCTCAGTCAGTTCATGGGAAAAGAGAGAAGAATAGCACAGAGTAGGTTTTAGAGGTCAGACAAGGAGGTGACATGAATAATTTCAGCTCACATTCAATAGGTCAGAATTTTGACCATGGCCATTCCTAGCAACAAAGGAGGCTACTGGAGAGAAACAAAGGTATATCAACAATTGGTCCTTCTCTGTTAAATTTTTTTCTTTTAGCCACCAAATATCTATTTTTGTACTTCTCTAATGTTGAGAATGCAATCAGCCCCTCTCTTACAAAGACAACCTCAGACTCTATGCAGTCACTGTATTGAGCTCAAAATCTAGGACCTCTGAGTAAGGCATGCCCCAGCCATCATGTCTCAATGTGTCCCCTCATGGTCTTCGAACACATGAACTAAGACATATGGTTGTTTTCAATGGAACTTTAAGCAGATACAAGATACCCGCAGATACAGATACCTGCTTAGAAATAGAAAGAACAAAAAACACGTTGAGTCACTAGATTACAGCAAAAGTAAAATCCTGACAGAGAAGAAGGAAGAAAAAGAAGGAAAGAAGAAAAGGAAGAAAGGAAAGAAGGAAGGAAGGAAGAAAAGAAGGAAGGAAGGAAGGAAGGAAGGAAGGAAGGAAGGAAGGAAGGAAGGAAGGAAGGAAGGAGGGAGGGAGGAAGGAAAGGAGGGAAGAAGGGGAGGGAGGGAGGGAGGAAGGGAGGAAGGGAGGAAGGGAGGAAGGGAGGAAGGGAGGAAGGAAGGAAGGAAGGAAGGAAGGAAGGAAGGAAGGAAGGAAGGAAGGAAGGAATAGAGGAGGAAATAATTTGAGAACACCATTCATTAACATTTAGAGCAACCCTAAGGACAGTCACCACTATCATGTATATTTTAGGGTCTTGAAAGTATCTACAAATAAAATAATACTACTCAAACACAAAATCATTTAACTCTGAAACTAACAATTCATAAAATCTCAATATATTTGAACAATAATTTTATATTTGCTAAATGTTAATAACTTAAATGCCTTAGGCATCAGTTTTCATTACCATAACATCATTATGAAAATATAACTAATCAATACCTAATTTTAAGATTTGTTTTCTTGAGATCTTGCTTTAAATGTAAACAATTACAGAAATTTTCTAGTTACTTTTATTTGTAATAGTTTTTTCTTTATTGACTTTTAGAGAAAAAGAAAGGGAGAGGGAGAAAGAGATAGAAACATTGATGAGAGAGAACATTGATGACCACCTCCTGCATGCCCCCTACTGGGGATTTGGCCTGGTCATGTGCCCTCATCAGGAATTGAACTGGCGACCTCTTGGTGCACGGGTTGATGCTCAACCACTGAGCTACACCAGCCAGGCAAAATTTTATAGTTCTAAATGATAATTAAGGCCATGCATTGGAACAGTTACATATACTACTTTGTTTTGTAGAATACGATCTTCATTAAAAGTAAAAATGGATTTCTTAAAATGATTTTCTGCCATGTATTTTTCAAAAAGAACATTTGCATAGGAAAAATATTTTACATAGTAGTTACATTTTTAAAATTAAAATGAAAAACATATCTTTTAAATTCACCATTCTCAGAAAGCATTATGCTCACTCTTTTGTACCACTTTTATTCAAAACAATGCATTATTTTTTTAATAAGCAGGCTTTCCTACTGAACTTTCAGTGCTATCTGAAAACATAATTACAGTTCTGCTATCACACAATAAGTTTCTTTCTTTTTTTTTTTTTTTTCAAAATAATGCACAGAGTTCCAGTAATGCTTCTTGCTAATATATGCTTTCTCTGTAATGCATTAATGCAATTGGCTAGCGGCTTTTCCTTGGACTTTGAATTTGTGATTTTAAAAAGGCAAATATAGCAATTAAGAACCCAGAAGAAATCCCTCATCAAATTAGAATCAGCTGGAAAATTTGAACCTGAGCTAATTAACTGTGCTCTTAAGAATTTTTCTGAGAAATGAACTCAATTTAAACTTACATTAATTAAATTAAAATATATTCCAAAATCTGATAGATCAAAACCCATTAGTCTCAGTTTAGCTGGTTCAATCCAGCCAAGTCTTGTGTCCTGACCTGGTATACGTCTCACCCCAGTTAATATTACAGAGTACAAGGATTATGCACTAAAAAGTGTCAGATACCAATATCTTGGACCAATAAAATTATACATAGAGCTATTATAACCCAAGCATAAATAAGTGAGAAAACAAAGTAGTCCTTTGCTTTCTAAGGTAGTGTCATCAAATTGACATAGATAAAAATGTTTCTCCTTTCTCAAAACGAGGATTGATTCCCATTCAAGTCTTCACTAAACTGATCCTTGTAGCAACTTGGCTGGCATATAGAACAAAGGACATTTTGTCCCTTTTTATTTATGTTACAAACTTCCTCTCCAGACATACTTTTATTGTCTGGTACTTTTCTCTCCAGAAACATTTTAGCCTTGCCACTGGCTACAATCAGAAAGATAAAAACCAATAGCAACCAAATTATACCATTTTTTAATTGCTATTATAAGAAGATTTTAAAAGTTGAGATGGAAGAAAATATTGATAAGATGTCAAAAAACAAACCCATCTCCTGAGAGACATATAGGGAGATAAAAGACTACACTGGTCTGATTGGTGAGACATTTAAACCAGCCTGCACAAGTTCTTTTACATAACCCAAGAGCTTCAGGTGAAGTACATTAGGAGAATGTTTATTTTACTCGCACCCCATAATAACCATTATTGATGGGGTAAATATTAGCCACCATTTTCCAAGACAGTACTGTTATTCTGGGAAACAGTAATTATTAACAGTGCCTTGGTTGGGACTTAGTATTATATGGGTACTTAATTATAGGATTCCTTTCATGTGGCATGGGTACTAATATTTAGAGAAGTCTGCTCAGTTGCATGAAAATCATATATTGTGAGTTAAAAAAGAAAAAAAATGGAACCCAGCTGATGTGGCTCAGTGGTTGAGGGTCGACCCATGCACCAAGAGGTCACCGGTTCGATTCCTGGTCAGGGCACATGCCCAGGTTGTGGGCCTGTCCCCAGTGTGGGTGGGTATGCAGGAGGCAGCCAATCGATGTTCTCTCTCATTGATGTTTCTATCTCTCTCTCCCTCTCCCTTTCTCTCTCTAAAAATCAATAAAGAAAAAAGAATTTAAAAATATTGGAGAATTCATAAGATACCAAGAAAGAAAAATAAACTAGACGACTACACTAGACTATCTCTTGATGAGCAAAGGGAATTTCACTTATTTATAGTTTTTTCAAAAAGCCTCTTATGCTGGGTGAAGGTTTGGATATACTTCAGGAAGAATGGACTGGCTTTAGGAATCTAGTTCAGTGGTCCAAGAGCCAAGTAAGGGACCCTAATTCTAGTGATGTTCAATTTTATCTTCCTGTTGTCAGTACTCTCTTTGAGCATGTTTCACAATGTATGTAGTATAACAGTTCAATAGTATTTAATAGGATTTAAATAACACAAGATGTTGAGGGTATAATCATAAAATCTATACTGATGGGCCAGACAAACAAAACTGGTTTCGACAATGCTCACCTTCCATGTGCTGACCTTTTACTGTGCAGTGGTGACACTATGGGCACTAAGAGCACAAGCTTGCCCTTGTCTACAATTTAAAGACCCCAAACAATACCTGGAACATTTTGACTGTGTTATAGTATCACTATTAATAATATTATCTAATAATAAGAAGAGTGTCATATATACCTTTTCTTTCATTATTTGTGTTTGGTGTTATACCTAATATTCTTAGTTAAAAGTCACGGACATTAAGTTTCCTATGCAACAAAAATAAAATTCTACTCCCACAATCTAGCAAAAAGTTAAAATTAGAAAATGTAAAAGAGTAACATTCCTTGGACATTAAAATAAGTGCTTAAAAAGTCATTAAGAGAATAACTAAAATTATGACAAAGGTCATTAATGTGTAACATCACATCAGCTCATGCAACAATGCTGTTTAGTTTACTGTGTTAAGGATTTAGCATACTAGATTTTAAAAAATTAATGAGATGGAAAACATTACAACTTTAATTTTAAAGCATTCCATATTCCTGGCCATCTTGAATTTTAAATCAGATTATATAAGACATACAATGCCTTTACTAACAAAGCTTTCAGTATAATAATTCTTCACTCTTTGGAATAGATATTGAGGCAATAGTGCTCATGTATATTGAATTTCTGGCTCTGTTTATGGAGAAATTACAAATTTGCAACATTTGGTGCATGGCAATTTTTCAGCATGTAAAGTTTCTATTTTTACTCATAAAGGAATATAAAGTGTAACTCGAAACTTTAACTACAGATATGGTTTTTACTTTCAATTTATCAGACTGAATTTCTTTTAACATCAGCAGAAAACTAGCACATGGAAGAGAGACCGTAAGTGCATAATAACACATTCTCTATTGCCAATTTCATACCAAATACTGAAAACAAAGCAAATAAAATCACATGAAACCATCCTTAAGAACCCATAATTTAGTGCCTACTACTACAGGATGGGTTTATATAGTTTCAAAATTAAACCTAAGTATAATTTTCATAGTCTATGCAGGAATTCTTCCTGTGAAAGAAGCAGAGACCTCGGAGAGGACCTCTATATGGGCATTGAGGGGAAATAAGTCACATTTCTTGTGACAGCATATGTTACAGATCCAGTGATCACAGGAGTTTAAATCTCCATTTTAAAGGCTAAAGAAAAATATGTTTGATTCTTTTGGCTTTAATGGGAAATTGAATAAAAGTACTATGAATAATTTATACCCATTTTAAACTTGTTTTACCTTTCTTTCAATGGTCTGAACAGATAAAAAAAAAGATCAAGAAAATATAAATCCATGCAAAATTGTTTAAATTATTGCAATTAAATATAGCAATTTTTACTTAAAATGCCATTAATGCAATTAGTTAAGGTGAAAAACTATTAACGTGATTAATATTGTATGGTGCTACTGTAAACATGGCATTTTAAAAACAAAGATGTTTACAGTCAGTTATGTTTTGATATGACCTAACCTTATCAATGGAAAATGGTTTAATTATTTACTAAGAGCTTAAATTGGATAATGTGTCTGAAGTCTATGATGTCTACAGAGACAAATTCCAGAGACAAATCGATAATTGCTAATTTCCTGGATTCTAAGACACACTCTTAATTAAATATTTTTCAAGAAAAACAACAAAGCAAAAAGTGCTGTAATTACTCACATACTTACAACAGTAAACTACAAAAATATTAAAATTTTGAAAATTTTTCTACCTTGGAATTGAGGAAATATGGTACATCTTTATATATTTACTTGCGTCTCTGCCTTTTAGATGGTCTTGACATATAATGCTATAGATTTGCATAGATGAGTAAACATTCCCTCTTTTCTGGTGTGAACAGTATAATTTTGATTTATTATCATTCTGTTCAAGTCAAACCAAGAGATATGGGTTTGGATTTTGGCCTGCCACTGTCTGAGTGAGTGACCTTACCTGGTGGGTCACCTGCCTCTTCTGACTTTCAGTCTGTAACCTGTGGTGAAAGAGCTGTATATTTCCAGTCTTGTCTTCAGAACAGGGAAAGAGTAGAGGTGACAGAATTTGGGGCTAGATTTGATCTTCTGGGGAAGGAATCAGTGTCATTTTTTGAGGAAATCACGGTAGGCAAAACATGTTGGGCAGTAAAGGAGCTCACGGTCGAAAAGGGTCAACGGCTGGGCTGTCAGAGTTGGGAAGTGGGGCACACAGAGGGAGCAGGCACAGAAGAGGGTAAAGGGGTGACAGGTGTATACTCTGAATGAAGCAGACAGTCAGCCAGTATGAGGAATGGGTAGGTAATAGCAGGACCCAAGCTACCACTAGTTCACTGCTATTGGGAAGAGAATAGCATATGTAATATTGTACCAAGGAACCAGGGTGGGCCTGAATGCAACCTCTGATTCCAAATGCATTCTTTCCATAATTGCTAATGAAAATAAAATAGTCAGAAATTCAATCATCTATGTCCAATGTAACTCCTAGGATAGAAAATCATGTAATATATAATTTGTGTATGATTTAAAATGAACAAAACATAAAGCAGATATGTTGTCTTTGGGGAAGAGACTATAGTATAGTCTTTGTGGCAAGATTTGCATTACCCAGCCTTAAACCTACCCCATAATGTTGTTGTGTAGAGTCAATAAATTATTATAAACTTATTTAGCACAGTGATCAGCACATATTATTTAAAAATATTTTAATTAAATTTATTGGGGTGACATTGGTTAATAAGATTATATAGGCTTCCAGTGTACAATTCTATGATACATTATCTGTCTATTGCACTGTTGCCCACCACCCAAAGACAAATCTTCTTCTATCACCATATGTTTGATCCCTTTTCCCCTTTACTACTCCCAGACCCCTTCCTTCTGGTAACCACCAAACTGTCGTCTGTCTATGAGTTTTTGTTTGTTTTTTCTTACTTGTTCATTTGTTGCTTTCCAATTTATATCCTGCATAGGAGTGAAATCATATGGTTCCTAACTTTTTCTGTCTGTCTTATTTTGCTTAACATGATATTCTCAAGAGCCATTCATGTTATTACAAATGGCAGTATTTTATCTTTCCTTATGACTGAGTAGAACTCGACTGTATATATGTTCCACATCTTCTTTATTCAATCATCTATTGAGGGACACTTTGGTTGTTTCTATGTCTTGGCCACAGTGAATAATGCTACAGTGAACATTGGTGCATTTTTCTTGCAAATAACTGTTTTCAAAATTTTCAGGTAGATACCTGAAAAAGTGATTGCTGAGTTATTCAGAAACTCAATTTTTAATTTTTTGAGGAACCTCCAAACTGTTTACAATAGTGGCTGTACCCATTTATACTCCCACCAGGAGTAAATGAGGGTTCCTTTTTCATCACAACCTCTAAACACTTGTTATTACTGATCTTGTTGATAACAGATGTGAGGTGGTATGTCACTGTAGATTTGATTTGCATTTCCCTAATAGCTAGTGAACTTGAACATCCTTTCATGGATCTGTTAGCCATTTGCATGTCTTCTTGAGACAAATGTCTATTCAGGTTTTCTGCCCACTTTTTAATTGGTCGATTGTTTAATGTTGAATTGTATAAGTTCTTTATATAGTTTGGTTATAATATTATTTTGAAAATAATAATATATATTCAAAATACTACTTTATTTTGAAAAAATAAGTTCAAGGCACTGGACTATGTACAGCAATCAAAGAAGAACAAGTCTTTTCCATCCAGGACTTGATAATTTTTTCATAGACATTTTTCAAGTGAAGTCTTGATGTGGAAAGAATTTATTATTTAAATTGTTTCTGTGGAGTCTGGACCTAGGAAATAACTTCAGCATTCCAAATGTCAAAGAAGAAACATTTATAACCTTCCGTAACCTCGGACCCTGTTAAGATGCGTTAATTGTCAAGTAACTTGCTTTCAGCTGTTAACAACTTTCTCCCACAAACTTATTTTATATTCTAATCAGAATAAAATAATTGTTGATTCCCACAATCATCCATGACAGCCTCACTTGTTCTATGCCAACCATCCAGTGAAAACAACTAGAAAACTGAGTTTAAGAACAGAGACTGTAGTTGAAGGTATTAGAGATTATTAGAGGCGGCAAGCACTTGAGGATCTAAGAGTAAGAGGGAAGAAAACCACAGAGAGGTGGGCCAAACATTTGGTACCAAAGAATGCAAAGAAGCAGAACAATAAAACTTATGATGAGGAGAAAAATCAATGCATTGAAACTGAATCAAAACCAACACAGCTATTAGCCTTTGCAGACAAGGACATTAATAGTAATTCCTGTATCCCATATGGTCAAAAAGTTAAGTAGAGACATGTACAGTATTAAAAATTAAGTCAAGTCTCCAGAAATGAAAACTGAGTGTCTGAGATTAAGAATATACTAGATCCCTGTATTAAATTCCTATTTTAAAGTAAAATACATTAAATGCCTGTATTAAGCCATTTGCTTCAATGTCTACCTTCAGAAACTAGAAAAAGATGAACAAATAGAACTGTAAGTAATCAGAAGTGAGGCAGTAGTAAAATCAGTAAAGATATCAGTGAAATAGAAAACCAAACAAGAGAAAAAAATCAATAAAAATATAGTTTTTTTGAGATCAATAAAATTGATAAAACCCTAGCTAGACCAATAAGAACAAAAAGAGAAAAGACATAAATTACCAATGTTGTGAATGACAAGTGACATCCGTACAGCTTCTTCAAATATTTAATGAAAAGTGTTTTTATGTTGATAAATTTTAAGACTCGGATGAAAAGGAAACTATATTGAAAGACAAGGACTACCAAAGTTCATTCAAGAAGAAGTAGACAACCTGTACAGCCTCCTATCTATTAAATTAAATTAATTGTTAAAACCTTTGTCAAACCAACAACCCAACAGAAACAACTTAAAGTCCAGGTGATTTCTGAAGGAAACACACCTGCCAATCACAGCTGAACTACTACCAATTCTATAAAAACTCTTTCATAAAAATTGAAGTGGTGAGAGTACCTTCTAATTCATTTTATAAGTCCAGTTTTACCCTGATACCAAAACTAAAGACATTACAAGTATTGACAACTATCTTCCATGAACATCAATACAAAAATTATTTTTTGGTTGTTTTGTTTTATTTTTATTTTTCTAATTTTATTTTATTTTACTTTTTCCATCACCCTTTATCCTGTCTCTACCCTCTTCTACTTCCACCCAACCCCCTCCACCCCTGAAATCACGACACTGTTGTCCATGTCCATGAGTTCTTTCTCTCTTTTTTTTCCCTTTGTGTTCAAACCCTCCACCTCTCTATCACTTACCCCCACCCCAAGCTGTCTGCCTGCTCTCTATCTGTATAAGTCTGTCTCTATTTTGCTTGTTCATTCATTTTGTTCATTAGAGTCCACATATGAGTGAAATCATAATGGTTATTTATCTTTCTCTGACTGCTTTATTTTACTTAGCATAATGCTCTGCAGGTCCATCCATGCTGTCATAAATGGTAAAATGTTATTCCTTTTTATGGCAGAGTGGTATTCCATTGTGTAAATGTATCATAGCTCATGTCCTGATGCACACTTTTATCCACTCATGTACTGATGGACACTCGGGCTGTTTCCAGATCTTGGCTATTGTAAATAATACTGCAGTGCACATAGGGGTGCATATATTCTTTCAAATTAGTATTTCAGGTTTATTCAGATAAATTCCCAGAAGAGGAATCACTGGGTCATAAGGAAGTTCCATTTTTAATTTTTTGAGGTAATTTCATACTGCTTTCCACAGTGGCTTCACCAGTCTGAAGATTGGAGCAAAAATACTTTAAAAAATTTTAGCAAACTTAATGTATAAAATGGTGGTCTTTGAATGGATGATATTCATTTCATTTTTAATTGCCTCTATTTTAGGCCAGGAAATAACTCTAAATGGTTCTCTTTGCTTTTGAATGTCTTGTGAGTTAGGCGCTGACTTCCTTCGGGAGCGTCTTTTCAAGGGTTAGCAAACATTCTGGGAAGATGTAGAGTGTCTCTCTTTAGATCAAAGGTCAGGTTTTCTTACCTTGAAAAGACTCCATAGTGTCTATCTTTGGAGCCCAAAGGGCAGATTTGCTTACTCTTCAGTATAATAAACACACTGTCTCCCTCTTTGTTAAATGTCAGGCAGGTTTACCAACCATAAGAAAAGATACAGTCACCTAAATTCAGTCTCATTCTCCAACAGTATGAGCCCCAGTGTGTTGTGTTCAAATGTCATCTGGGCCTCTTTGCACTGCATTATGGGAATCAAGACTTGAGGGATTGGTACAAAAATACTGACACTCTTGCCCAGCTAGTGTGGCTTAGTGGATTGAGCATCGTCCCATGGACTGACAGGTCCCAGTTCGATTTCCAGTCAGGGCACATGCCAGGGTTGTAGGTCAATCTCTGGTAGGCAGCGTGCAGGAGGCAGCCGATCAATGTTTCTCTCTCACATAGATGTTTCTGTCTCTCTCTCTAAAAAAATAAATGAAAACATATTTTTAAAAATATTGATACTCTTGTCCTTAGTTGTGATAAACTACTCCTTGTTTCTGACTCAGGAGCCTCATGAAAACTCTCTCTGTACACATGGAACTTTGGCAGGTCAGCTGGTAATATCTCAGACCTTTCGCAGTTCTTTACACATTTCCATCAAAATGGGTGTAGTTCTTTTGAAAACTCGTGGGCCTCCTATGCATCAGTTTATTACGATCTCCATTAGAGATCAGCTTCTCCCACAAAGGTCTTCGTGGCAAGCTCTTTTCGTATTGAAATCCCTGAAAAGCTGCTTGCCATTAACATTTTAAGAGTGTTAATGTCTAACAGAGAAGTTCTGAGATGCATACCCTTATGATATTTAATTTTTATATTTTCTGTCGGAAAGGGTCCATGAGGTACTTCCTTATCACTTTTTGACATTTTTAGAAAGGATCTTACAGACATATGTTTTAAAAAATGTGATATACATATAAAAGTCAATAAAGGAAAATGTGTGTACCTGAAAACATAACTGCAGACTCCAGAGGTGCAAGTCTCAAAGCTGCACAAGGACATTGTGCTACGACATGCGTGTGATGCCACTTCCTTAATAAAAGGTAGAACCATGCAATCCAGAATTACAAATTGTGAAGCAAAAGAATAAAGCTATAAATAGTGAATGCCAACATCAGACTCATGTTTTAAAAAGGTGTTTTAGCCTGGCTGGTATGGCTCAGTGGTTGAGCGTCGACCCATGCACCAAGAGGTCCCCAGTTTGATCCGGTCAGGGCACATGCCCAGGTTGTGGGCCTGATCCCCGGAGGGGGGCGTGCAGGAGGCGGCCAATCGATGTTCTCTCTCATTGATGTTTCTATCTCTATATCACCTCTCCTTTCCTTTCTCTCTAAAATGCAATAAAGAAAAACAATTTTTTTAAAAGGCATTTTATAGAAATTCAGAGTTTGGGTTAGATAAGAGAGATTACTGAAAGAGAACTGGAGAAGAGGTATTGGGCTGTTCTACTCGAAACGTCTGATGAGAAGGAGATTAATAAGAACATATTCATGGAGAATGAAAAGAGAAAAAAGACTCATAAAATATTTCAGCAGGAGATCAATAGGATCTGTTAATCCATTTGAAATGGGAGGTAAGGAGAGTGGTAATGTATATGTATGAAATATATACGGTTTATATGCCCAGCACTGTGCCAGGTGTTTTACATATGCTATGCAATTTAATCCTGATAATAGCCTTGTGTGATACACATATTTATTTCTATTTTAAAAATGGAGGAAAAAAGGAGACTCTTGCAGGTTATTTAATTTGCCTAAGGTCAAATGGCAAGGAAATGGAGATGCCCTGTTCGGAGCCAGGTGTGTTTGATTCAAAGGTCATGCTCTTTTCATTTCAGAATGAATCCTAATACATCACATAGCATTTGAATGCTGTTGCCTTAGTGAATGGTGATGCCATTAACTGAAATAGGGAATTCAGAAAAGTAGCTTGTTCTATAACATATATGAGGGGGAGTTGGTTGTTAGACATGTTTTAACTTTGCAAACTTAACATCCAGTAAGAAGTGAAAAATAAAGATGTAGAGCTGTGCTGTTCAATATAATAGTCCCTGGTTTCATGTGGTTATTTAAATTTATATTAATTAAAATGAAGTAAAATTAAAGATTTAGCTCCATCACAATAGCTACACTTCAAAAACTTTACTAGTTACATGTAGATAATAGCTGCCATGTTGGCAGCAGAGTTTATAACATTTTTATCATCATAAAAATGTATATTGAATAGTGTGGGTCTGGAACTTGGATTTAGCAGTTATCAGTGCATTAGGCTGGAATGTATTATTAAAAACAATAATCATTAATAAGATATCTCCTATTTATTATTTATAAGTTCTTGGCACTGTCTATAACTTTGTACGCATTATTTTATTTGATCCTCATTAAAACCCTACGGAGTCAACACAATTATTGTCTTCATTTAACACTAGAGTTCTTTAAAGCTCAGAAAACAACTTGTTCCAAGTTATACGGCAGTAATGAGAACCTTGGAATGCAAGCACAGGGGTCTGGTACAAAGTCTTAACCACATTAAGGTGGTGAGTACAAAGAACAAATGTGAAGAATGTAAAAGAAACCTAAGGCTACATGAACTTTAAACAAAAGAATTTAGGAATGAAGACCCTGTATAACATATTTAAGATCTGATGTTCAACAATGTGCATAGAGTTAATTATAATGTATTATACACTTAAATATTTGTTACAAGGATACATTTTTATGTTCTGTGATTTTTACCTCAATAAAAAAAAGCAAATCTACCTTTTTATCTCAAAAATAAAACTTCTTCCACTTAGTTCTAAATAAAATCAATATGCATTCACTTTTACCAAGACAAAAATAGTCAAACTGCAGTGTAATCTTAAATTATTCTTTAAGTTCTAGAAACAAGTTCAAAGTTACTTGGACAGCTTTTAACATTTTCATATCTAATTAAGTAGTTAAAATCTCTCCAAATTTATAATATGTCTCAATTTTCTAATAAACATATTTATCAAAAGTTTTATGTTTATGGATAGAATATTTTTAATATACCAAGTAAATTGCTATTTAAATCTAGCAAATGCAAATCCCACTCAGCATCGCAGACCCTTACATCAACTAATACAATATTTCATAAGTACATCATCTGCCATTTAATAAAACAAAAACTACTGAGACTTTTTTGCTTTAAAGTCATAAATCAATACTTTTCACCACCAAGGTAAGTGCAAGATTTCTCACATTCCTCTCTTTTCTTTCCACTTGCCACGCACCCCCACATCCGAGTCTAGGAAGTGATCAGAATCAAATATGCAGGGGATATCACCTTCCCAGGATAAAAGGAATTACAGAAGTTGGAGGAAACCGATTGTATTTTGTAGGAGATGAGTTTTCAGAGTGGGTGAGAACTCAGTGCCAGGAAGCACCCACCACCCTTCTTCTCTGCCACAGTCCAGGCAGAATGGGAAGAGGACCATCTGTGTGCTTTTACTTGCCAGGTGCAGAACTTTGTCTTCTTCTTCGACACAACAGCAGGAAGAGGGGTGACAATTCCAGTCTGAAAATCCTTGTGGCAGATGCTGGCAGGATGGAGCCTAAAAGCAAAGAGTTTTTGTTCTTTCTCTCTTTCCATTCCCTGTGACACCGGCAGATAAGTTGTTTTCTCATTGGAGGGGTCAATTCTGGATTCAAGTTTCGCTTGGGAGCAATATTATTTATACTTCTAGCTTTGACAAAAAAGCGTGTTTCCCTGACTCAATCTCGCCTTAAGTACACATTACAGGTTGAGTTCCCTAGATAATACTAAAGGCTTAGTTGACTTCTTCTGTGTAAGAGTGAAGGGAAGAGTGGATATACCAAGGATAGAATCAGGTATTCTGGGCTACCCTGATCAAGATCAAAATTATATCATTATTCTTTAATATAACTCCATTATTGTGTGAATGGACAATCTAGGAAAATCACAGCAGACTCAATTATGCAGTGACTCATATCCTATTTCACTAACGTAGCTGGAGGTTCTTGACTAAAACCCTTTCATATCATTTTGAAATGCCATACTTTAGCACAGAAAATTCAGAATAAAATGTCAATATGTAATATGTTATCTTTGCAGGGAATATAAAATGGAGGTCAATGTTTGGTATTAAACAGTTGCCCAATTATTTTGCCAGAAATCTATTTTGATACACCATGGCGAGTGTACCAATATTGAGGATTAAGTAACAATTACCCTAGAAACCGATGGGTTTTTTTTTGGTTTTTTAAAGATGAATAGTAGGTTTATAATAAGTGTTATGGGCAAAGATAAAAGGTGTGTGGATGAAGTTTGAGATGTGAGTTAGAGATTAATAACTGATAATTAATAAATGAATTCTATCCAGCCTTCACAGGTGCTGCTGTCCAAAATAGAACTGGAAGAGTGAGGAAACACTGGATTCTGTGTTGGAAGTTTGCAACAGAGGAAATCCATTTCTATCTTGACCTTTTAGGTTGGACATTTATATGGTTTTGTGTTTGAGCATATGCACACACTCACATGTACATACTCACACATGCACACATAATATCATTTCCAAATAAAATTTGGGGTTTGGATAATATAGCAAATAAAATTTTTGAGTGGATGAAAGGTAAAAACAGAGTATGAATATATGCAATAAACACAAGAAAGTAGTTCTTTTAATGGGCCTAGAGCCAAACTATGTCTCAGAGATCAAATATTTGGAAGTGATCTAGTTGAACCTTTTTATTTCATATGATTTAGTGAAATATATAACCTGTCAAAAAAATCCTACAGACAGGGGTTGCTCTTTCAGCCTGGGTCCCTTTGTAACCCTTTAAAGCAGAGTCCATGCCAACATAAGAAAAAGTAGTAACTGTTTTGTTCTAGAAAAAAGCATTTGATGAACTATTTACTATGTGATTGTTGACAATAAATAGTATTTTCTAAAACTAATCGTTATACATATGTTTTTAAATTAAGAAAAAGTTACTTTTAGTTTTAGCTAGAAGTATTTTAAATGTATTTTGGCATATTTGCGTTTATATAGGAATTATAAACAAAAGAAAAGAAATAGAAACCAACATCAAACAATTTTTTCAATTGAATAGCCACCTGTGTGAGAAGAAGATATTGGCATAACATCCTGTTTGCATAATCTTCGGACACTCCTTCATCACAGCAAATCATGTAAGAGTCCCTGAATTATGTCTATCCCTGGCTTACAAATATATCAGTAATTTTAAAGATGTATAAAAAGGATAACCCAAATTATTCTGTTGATATCAACTTAGAATGTTTTTACTTCTACATTAAAATTCCTCCTAATCAAAAATGAGTTTGTGTCCCCGGCGGGTTTGGCTCAGTGGTTGGAGCATTGGCCCACGGACCAGAGGGTCTCGGATTCGGTTCCCGCCAAGGGCACGTACCCCGGTTGCAGTTTGTCCCTGCCCACAGTTCGGGTCGTGTGGGTGGCAACCACTCAGTGTGTCCCTCTCACATCGATGTTTCTCTCTCTCTCTTCCTCCTTCTCTCCCTACCACTCAAAAAAAAAAAAAAAAAAATGTGTAATTAATCATTACTGCATAAAGATTTTGGTTCTTCCTTCTGAAATATTGAGGGAGACAAACCAATGTTGTTGCAAGTTATGTAAGGTATGTCATCATACACCTGATAATGTGCTCTTGGCTCTGCATTGCAGGACATGGAAAATCTCCACTTGTTTCTTTTCAGATTCCACCTGTTTCTCTCTGGTCCACAAGCCAAGAAGTTTATCTTACCTTGGACTTGAGTATTTTCTAGAGGATATTTAAAATATATATTTTTTAAATTTTGACAGTGTTGGATTTGATGATTTACACTTTAAGATGAATATGCATGAATTAAAAATGTATTTGCATTCCACAATTTGAAATAGAAGATTTATGGTCTAGAGGCTTGGCTCCTGATGAAACTTCTCTTGCCTCTGCCTTTGTCATCTACCAAAGGAAATATTGCTTTTCATGGCTACCTGAAAGCAAAAGACATGACTTCATTCAAAATTCTATCCTGTACCTTGGTTAAAGCATATCATCTCGTTGTGCTACAATATCCTCATCAAACAAAGGGAAATTACAACATGGGTTCAGTATGTTGTTTGAATACCAAAGGAATTATTACTGATGAAAATACCTTATGAAAGTATCCACTGCTTTAAAATTTTAGTGATAGTGTTATCCATTTTGTTCATTCGGCAACTGTTTTGTTCCTTAATTCTGCATTGTTTGTGTTGTTTGTTATGGATAGTTGAGGTTGTTTAATGGAATAGATTTCAAGATCGACTGTTTTTGTTGAAAAATCCAAGTAGATGAGGAATGTGGTTTTAAGATGAAAGTTTCAGATACTTGTATTTTATTTGCACGTAAAGTGGTAGAATATTTTCTAAATTAGATTTTATATTGTATAATGGTAGATGGGTGTAGAAACCCTGTGTTCCTCCGCCGAGTCTCCTCTGTAAGGACCAGATGGAGATCCCTGAGCTGCTGGAAATATTGCCAGCATCTGAGGGCTCCCAGCTGTCTCCTCACTGGGAATTGCCCAATGGTATGCCCCTTTTCAGAGCCAATGCCTAGATGATGCGGGGATATAGAGGCTTGACTTATTTCCCTCAATTTGGGACAATGACAAAATTTCCATAGGATCAGTTGATGCCCTGGTGGCCTCCAGATGGAAGTTAGCTGGACAGCTTCCCCATCCCCTTTCCAGCCCCATCTGCCAGTATCTCCCAGCAGCATCCTCTATGGACCTTCTACTCAGAACTTTCCACTTCAGAATCTGCTTTTAAAAGTATCTCTGTCCATCTGAGTAAGCATGTATTGGATGCCGATGCATAAAGAACACCATACATACTAGATTCCGAGAATATATACGCATAAGGTTACAGAGGCATAAGACATGCTCCCTGCCCTTGAGGAGCTAACTAAATAAAGGCTTCATGGGTGTTAAGCATTTGTGGGGAGAACAAGACTAATGAAGAAAACACTTTTTTTTTTTTTTTCCAAATTCTATTAAATCTTATAGCATGATAAGAGTCAAATATAGCATAATTGAATATCTGCTGGCTTTGAATTAATACATCCTGGATTTAAAATTCTGCCTTGCAATTCACCAGCTGTGTGACCTCAGCAGAGTTAAAGGATCTCTCTGAACCTTTTTGTTCAATTGTAAAATGCTGGCATTTGGATTATATTTATGATATATGAAAGTTTCCAGTAACATTCTTTTAGGACATGTATAAAAGTTTCCAATAACATTATTTTAAAACATTACTTATTTTAATAAATGTTCAATGTTGCATATTTAGTATATTGCCAATAATATGGAAAGATAATAGAGTAAATCAATAGAACAGTTGGCAAGATGAATCTAAGTGATTTTTCCCTCAGTAATTCTCAAGTCGAGGATTTGGTTGTGAGGTAGGAACCATCTCTTGTCCTAGCCTTTCCAGGAAGGTTTTCCATGCCAGGCAGAAGAAGTGATTGGGTAAGTTCCTAATTAAGAATTTGATGTCTAGAGAGAAGAAAC
This sequence comes from Molossus molossus, assembly GCF_014108415.1. Classification (NCBI taxonomy): domain Eukaryota; kingdom Metazoa; phylum Chordata; class Mammalia; order Chiroptera; family Molossidae; genus Molossus; species Molossus molossus. Next base: position 32,391,302 of record NW_023425351.1, on the reverse strand, counting down.
CAAAACTCAAGACTTCTGTATGCACCAAACTCAAATACACAGCTATTTCCAAGAGTTCAGGTACCCAAAACCTTCTAACTCCAAGTGGTGATGGGGAGGTGGGGTGGGGATATATATATATATATATATATATATATATATATATAATATATAATATATAATTATATATATATAATATGTGTGTGTGTGCGCGCGCGCACGCGTGCACGTGTGTGTATATATGTATATATGAACACATACACACATATATATATTACTAAATTGATGGTTTTGATATATATTACTAAATTGATGGCATTACAACAAAACTTAAATATACTCAGTTAATGTGGAGATCTTAATTTGAATTTAGTTTTTGTATATGTAATAGTTACCTTAAATTATCTCATTTACTATAGTATTTCATGGATACGAATACAATCACTACTCACAGTGATATTGTAGTAGTTAAACTTAGTAGAGCCTGAATGAAATTTTGTTTTCTTTAAAGTCTCCATTTATACATCTGGACAAAATATTCTAACTATATAGCCCAAGACCCAGTGAAAGGAGCAAAGTCAGTTTGAAGCCAAAATAAGTACTTAAATCATTCAACCATTTATCATTAGATGACACATATCACACCTCATATGGAGACAATAATTCTGACCTATCCCAGGAAATTGTGAGGACAAGGCTGAAGAATAGAACGGCATGCTTACACAATGTGGAGCAGCCATACGGTTATATATATAACCAGACGAGTATGTCCACGTGTAGCCTGCAATTTCCAAGTCTTTCTGTCCTCTTCGATGATTGGCTTAAAATGTAGGCTCAGACTCAGAAAATAATAGAGCAGTGTAGGGTAGCACAATTAGATTGTAAGTAGAACCATGTTCTGAATAGGAAGCAGATGCATCCTCAGAGAAAAACAAAAAGAATGTGAACTCTTGTCAGCAGCCAATGAATCAATCGCTTTCTTCTTACAAGGGTTATGGTAAAACTGTATCTATCCTACTTTGCAAAATACTAAATTTGAAGAGGCTGCAGGTTTAAAGGGCATACTTTTAGACAATTCTAAGAGAACCAGATTTTTTTTTTCTCTAAAGAGATTAATAATGGTATTGATGCTGCTGGGCTTGGAGCAAAACCATTTTTTGTTGTTTTTTTTTTTCCTTGAGAACTGGAGCCAGACAGTAACCCACATGCACTTGAAGATACCCAGAAAATCTTTGGGGGTTGCCAGAGGTTATTTTATGTCTATTTATCGAGATACAAATAAGGGTATTATTTTTAAGTACATTGATTTATTTAATCTGGTATACATCCTGTCCCAGTGCAACAGTTAATGGTGGAGTTTTGTTATTGTAGCCTCTTTTATCTGCCCAATAAGAACCTCTGTTTCCAGTTTGATAATGTTTACCAATTAATGTAAACCAGGACTGTGTCGGGCACAGTGCATGCCCTCTGCAAAATTACCTGTTTTCTCAGAACTGGCCTAAGAGGGAGGCATGATTATCTCCAAATTACAGATGGAAATACTGAGTCTTGGAAGTGAAGTGATTTGTTCACGGTGGTGATAGCTTATAAGGGTTCAGACACATGTCTGTGTGACTCCACATTCCATTGTGTGATGCAGCTCTACCATTTGTGCCCTCTATTGTTTTTAAGGAGCAAAACAAATAATATATTCACTATATTAATTTTAAATCTCTTTTCATAAACCTGAATTTGATGTGGAGTTAACCATATGTATTGCTTACAATTACATGCAGTAGAAATCAGTTAAGAATAGTTTCTTTATTTCTATTATAAAGAATGTATGTGTTCATCCTTTGTCTACTACTATGTGAGTAGCTGAGAGCTTGGTTCCTTTATCTACTGCAGTCAAATGCAACCAGAACATTTGAGCCTAGACGTCTAAAAAGCTTCTTTTGTGTAAAGCAACATTTCTCCGGAGCCCAGTCAGCTCACGGCCTGATACTTAAAGTGGGCCGGTGGGGGGAGATTGACTACATGATACCATTTAGCTGAAGAGGTTTCCACTTTAGAAAAAAAAAACATATTTCTTCGGGTAAATGTGTCTCCATTAACAAACACTTTATCATACTACTCAGCGATTTTGATTCCTCAAGGCCACTTATTAATTATAAGAAGGAAAATAATACCCTACATTTTACCTAAGCAGAATTTATTTCTTGCATGAGCAAAAATTTACTTTAACCTCAAGCACAGAATAACATATTTGAAATATTCACCTAAGGGTAAGAATTTTTTCCCACTTTACATTCTTGCTATTTATCTACTGAACTTAAACTCTCAGATTTACATTAAGCCATGTGCCATGAAATATAGAGTCCCTTTGTTAACGATATTTCTTATAAAACTCAGATTTCATTTACTATAATTCCTAAGTAGAAGATTATTGAGGTTCCTCAGAAAATCAATGTTCCAATCCCATAAGCACCACCAAGCCTGGGGTAGGTCACAGAATTTATCTATTTTGGTTTCTTCATAATTTAAAAAAGTGGATGAAACCTCCTCCAAGCTGAAATAACTGATATGTGTTAATTTTCTAGTAGGATAATACAATTAAAAGTCATTATATATATGAATCATACAATACAAATGCAACTTGATATCTTTAATTTTTTCAGCCTTGCTCTATCCTTTTCTTCCCTTTGTGCCCATTTATTTATTAAAGGCTTGTATATGTTGCCCCTTAACTACAGCATAGTTCTGTAGCACCTTTGCTTGTCTGGAACTATGCAGTTGAATTTAAAAGTTGAGTTGGGCTTCCTGATCCATCAGGAAAAAAAGTAAAAATTCTTTCACAGAAAGCACTGTCTTCCCAAAGTGCCTTCTCTTTTTCACAGAAGGCCCACAGGGTGTCTGGACGTGTCATGAACAGCAATGAATCCACTCATCCCAACACAGTGGATTTCACAAATTTCTTTTTGTTTCTCACAAACACAAAAAGTCATTCCCAGTAAGATATTAAGCCGGAAGCCTTGACTAATTTGTTAAATGGATGATACATCTAGGCAAAGCAATTTGTATTTATTTCAGTTCTTACAGTGAGACTAAAAGCAAGCATTCCTAAAAATAAAAAATAAAAAAACACTTTTAGACAATGGCACTAATCCAGCCTTGTGAGTTCATAAAGGTAGCACAGCTTTGTTTGCAATTCCAAGGAAATAAAAGCCCTGCCGACTTGTTTTCTCCCCAATAATGAGAGTTGATAATATGACATTTATTCTGGCCCTTGAAAATGTGTCTCGATCCCCCTTTTTGCCAGCGAAGTAACTAGCCTTTTCTAAAACTGGCTGTGTCCTCACAGCAAGGTCAAGGAAGCCCCTTTGCCAGCACAGAGTGGGGATTCTCCCTTCTTTTCTCTCTGTCTTACTCATTTCAACATTCCTGGTTTGGCTAAGTCCCTTCTCTGAAGGAAAATCCTAGCGTCCTTAATTCAATCAGTGGGAACATGCATCTCAGCCCAACTATGAATCTGCTTGATGCCAGGTGCACAGATGCAGCGATTGTCTTGGCTGGGTGCCTCGTGGAGTCGCTGTGCTTTCTTCCCAATTCTGACTGCTTTTTTAAAAATATTTTTTAAAGTGTGTTTTCATTTAAAGTTTTTCCAAATCATTTCTGGATTTAGTAAATAAATGCATTTACATATATTTTATATTTTGAAAACACCCTTGAGAATGTCATTTCACTCCCTAAGAAAATTAGAGAAAACATAGAATGGTGACTATCCAGAACTGTTTTTCTAAGTATCATAGAGTCTTAGTTCTGTTAAGTGTTAAGTAAATGTATATGGAACTAGTTCCACTGTTAATTTGTATTCCTCCAGTTTCTACAATTGTATTGGTTCCCCAGCTAAAATTCCATCTATGTGGTTGTTTGTCGAGTGTTCCTGTGCATGTAAAAAGAGTTATTGTTTGGAAATATCCTGAGCAGGTGGGACAACCCCATTTATGATTCGAATATTTTAAATTTTCTCATGTTTGAGGCCATTGGCCAGGATTGACTGATGTGTTAATATACATGCTAGAATTTTCTATTTGCATCAAAGTTTATTTTATAGTATTTTTATTGTTTGTTTTTTACCACATAAGTTTTAATTGTAATAATATTTATCTGCTTATTGGTATAATCTACAGCAGCTAAAATGAATTCTCTTACTCCAGAAGCAATTCTTTCAATAGTTACTATACATATTCACCTATCAATTAACTTTACTTCACTGTATATTTGTAGTTAATTTTTTCTTTATTAATTTTAGAGAGAGAAGAAGGGAGAGGTAGAGAAAGAGAAACATCAATGAGAGAGAACATTGATTAGCTGCCTCTTGCATGCTGCCCCTAACTGGGGATTTGGCCCACAACCTGGGCATGGACCAGGAATTGAACTGGTGACTTCTTGGTGCATGGTTTGATGCTCAATCACTGAGCCACACTGGCTGGAATTATATTTGTAGTTTTAAATCAATGTAGTTTATTTAATACACATTTTAGGGTTTAATTACACAGGAAGTTAAATCTCAGGCATGGCTATACCAGTGAATTCTCTACAGTTCTCAGTTTTATCTGGAAATGATAACATGAATTTTAATCAGTTTATTTGAGCACTAAATGAAGCAAAGCATGTAAAACAATTAGTATGGAGGCTAGCACACATTGAATACTCAATAAATGACAAGTTTCCTCTTTAATTCTCAGGCTATTTTGAATGCTCATTGGACAATTTTGAGTAATTTCACCTTAGTTCTGGCTTAAATTAGATACAACTTCACCTAAAAAAAAAAAAAGGTTACTTGATTATCTAAGAGTTGTCAATACATTTCTTGTTTCCACACTTGGATTGGCTATTGGCACCCCAAGATTTTCCTCTAATTACATTTTACTTTTTCAAGTTTATGTGGCAGTAAATAGTATACATCTTGCTCATAGATTCTTATAGCTTCTGACCTTTATTTTGTAGAAGCAAGTCATGCGTCGATTCTCTGGACAAAAGTCTCCAGTTATGTATGAGTTTGACCTTCACTTACACGGGAAATATTTCAAGAGTTACAGAATTCTGAGGCCTTCCACCTAGTTTGGGAGGTGATCAGTGAATGTGCAATGAAGAGAGTGTTACTGGATGAAGTTGGGGAAGTTTCTAGGGTCATCAAAAATACGTCAGGCTCTAGAGTGATGGATGGATAAGCCAATACAAAACAAAACACAAAAAGCAAATTTCTTCTGGTCAACAATAGGTAGATTAGCAACTAAAAACATGGCTTTAATTAGATAGGTAGGTTGGGAGTCTATCTCTGGCTAAGTGTTATGTGAATAAGCGGTGAGGACGATGGTTCAGGTCTCCAGGGAAGTTGACAGATTCAGTGGCCCAATGATAAAGAATAAGAATGATTTTACCATGAAAATTAGACTATCTTCACCAGCAACAGGAAAATTATAGGAAAGAAAGGACCCGTGACACCTACATAAGAACCCAGAAGCTCTGTTGCTTTGGGTTCATCTCCATCAGTGAAGCCATGAGATCAAAAGTAAAGAATTGATGAAATTGAATGAATTAATTTAGTATTTTCAAATTCACTTGAACCCAGTAATCCTTGTCCCATAGAGTCACAGTAGTTGTGGATCTGATTTTCCTGAAACACACTTCGGTATACACTGGCTTCTCATCCTCCACTCAATTCTCAATGATTTTACTTGTTTTTGACAGCCCTGCTCAGGGTACTGTAAGCCCCTGCTATACTTGTTTTGTCAGATGATTTTATTTCCAAAACCATTCTCATTTTCCTGAAATGCCCTCCAATTTTCCCTACACCACGGATGATATGTCTATCACCCACCCATATCTTTTCTCAGATGTATGGGAGACACCTTTGTGTCTCATAAACATCTACCACAGTGTCTGAGGCCTTGTGCTATCAATTGCCTATGTCCATTCTTGTATCTTTCAAATCTACTTGCTTCTCATCATCTGCCTGTCTTCAAATTCAAGTCTCTATTGCATATGGACGTAGTCCTTCTTCATATCTTTCCATCTACCACTCTATTGTATCTCTCTTTTCTTTTCCCCACCTGTCTTAGTCTGTTAGGATTGCTGTAACAAAATACCATAAACTAAGTGGTGTATCAATGACAGAAATTTATTTCTCACCATTCTGAAAGTGGGACACTCAAAAAGGAAGCACCTGCCTGTACCACGTCTGATAAGAGCCCACTTCCTGGTTCATTCATAGCCACCTTTTCTCTGTCTTCACAGGCAGATGGGGCAAGGGAGCATTCTCAGAGCTCTTGTTTAAGGGCACCAATTTCACTCATTTCAGACCCCCACTAACCACTTTGAGGTTAGTATTTTGACATCTGATTTTAGGGTGGGGACAAACATTCAGATCATAGCACCACCAAATATTAAAAGCAAAACTGTGAGCTCCTCTTGCTTACACACACACACACACACACACACACACACACACACTTTTTTTCTTGCAAACTAGTATCCCCTACCCCACTTCATTCTACTTCATGAAAGCTTCCCTTTCCAACCCATTTCTCTCAGTCTTGAAACTATACATAGTGAAGGGTAAAGACAGATAGTGCGTTTTGGTAAACATTAAGTTTTTCTTTGATATGCTCAGTATATGCTAGAGCTCAGGCCAGCAACTCAGCATGCTTCCCTAGGTGAGCGACAGTACACTGGACCAGACATGTAGCAAACTGCATTCCCTTCATCCACTACTAATTAACCCAAATTAGTTCAAAGATGGCCATGCTGACAGTGGTTCAGGAAGATGGCAGTCCACATAAAGCTATCCACTAGGGCATGTGGCCTTCACTGTGACATCACTAGGTAGAATAGGAGAGGCGCATACTGTGAGAGAATACAGAGGGTGTGTGGAGGCACAGAGGATGTAGCATAACTCCGTCTGGAATGAGTGAGGGAGGAGCAGGCCCAAGAGGTCAACATTTAAGGATAATTAAGAATAAGTCAGAGAGCCCTGGCCGGTTTTGCTCACTGGTTAGGGCATCAATCTGCAGACTGGGGAGTCCCAGGTTCAGTTCCCACTAAGGGTACATACCTCAGTTGCAGTTTGTCCCTGACCCTGGTTGGGGTTGTGCAGGCGGCAACCATTTGATGTGTCTCTCTCACATCGATGTTTCTCTCTCTTCCTCCCTCCCTCCCTCCCTCCCACTCTATCTGAAAATAAATGCAAAAAAAAAAAAAAAAAAAACAGTCAGGGAAAATGATAAGAGAACAGGGTGAGAGATTCAGACTATTGCTTCTCGAACATGATGGTGATCATTTGCACATGATTCTTCAAACACTCTTCATTATCTCCCTGTTCCTTCTAAGAAAATGACATTCCTAAAACTAGCATAGAGACTACCCACAATGTGGTTTAGACCTACCTTTCTAGATACTCAAATACTCTCTACAAAAGAGATTGCTCATTATTTTCTAGACCAAAAATATACTTTCTCGAGTCTTTGCTTCCTGGTCTTTCTGCTCATGTAGAAATACTCTTTCAGATATAACACATTTTGAAAATATAGTTACCAATTATTCCCTCTCTAATGATCCCTTCTAGAGTAATTGTTTCTGTATTACAATCATTGTTCTTTAATTCTAAAGAACAAATCCCACATTACCTAGTTTTGTGAACATCTGTTTCCATGAATTTTCACCCTACTGGCTTATGAGCATTCCATGGTGAAGGACCACAACTTAGTCATTTACTGTGCCCCTCACAACTTAAAGAAATAGTGCCTTTAGCCTTTCCATAACTCGTAGACGAATATATAACTCAATCAATAAACTTTCCTGAGAAATACATTGCTGGTCACTTCATTTTAGTTAAGAAAGCAATTCAAAATTTGAGCCCTAAAATCCATGATTTTGGAAAATTCTTAGTTAGTTACCTCATTATTAATCTAGCATAGCATTGTCCTGAAAACAAACTGGGAAAAGCTAGATTCACTACAAATGCCAAGGGTTTGCAATGACTTTCAGTATAATTACCTCATTTAATTTGTGCAACAGAATACAAAATGTGCCAGCATGGAAAATATTACTTATCACTCTGGAAGGCAAAGTCCCACATTACTCAAGAAACAACTGCTTTCTCTTGAGGGGACCCCAACATTTGAAGCAGAGAAGCAAAGGACAGAACTTGACTCAATTTATATTCTACTAGGTAGGTTGAGGAATAGATCTGATGGACATAGCTAAGAAAATGATATTAAAGGTTTTGGAGAGGGAATTAATGTATTTGTAATCCCAGTCATTGCTTTCAAAGACAATATTTAATCTGTAAAATGTAGGAAGAGGCCTGTATTTATACTCATTGTTTCTGTTGACTCCTTATAAACTCTTTTTATAAAACCTAAGAACTTCCAATGGTACAAATAGATTTTGATACTTTAGTTATAGATTTTAAAGGGGTATCAAAAGGCCTCTTTGATATTGCTTTTTCCTAAATGCTGATACTATACCTGAGTGTCCACCATAAGCCAGTCAGTATATTTCTTTTAAGATGCTACATATCTAACAAACAATAGGATAGTTAATAACATTTTCAAGTTAGAAATGTCACGATGGACATGTGTTTCCATTCATAAAGTATGTCATGAACACACACAAACTATCCTTTGTCATCTGGTTCTGCCCCATTTCAAAAATCATTCTCTGCTATTAATTAGAAGTGACTACAATTTGATTAATCTTAAACATGTGTCACATAGAAAAAACGTGGAGAACTGAAGTCAATATTTTTCTACTTAGAGTATGCATTAGTACTCATTGAAAGAAGCCAAATATATTTTTAAACAATCCGAAATCTAGTATTATCACAGTCACTGAGAATATTGTCAGTGTATCATATTCTTATTTACCTGAAGTATTAAATTCACAGAGGAACCTAATGATAAACTTTCCGAGACTGAAAATGTAAAAATTAGGCGAACTTCCCTCTCTTGTTTTTGCCTAAAACTCTCTGAGATCTGTTCCTTCACCCTGAGAATTCATCTGATCTTGGTCTCTGGTTTTTGATTTACCTCTTCACGCAAAAGCTTCCCCAAACCGTCAAACTCACAGTAGACAAATTCACACTGAATGAACTGAGAGATAGGAATGTTTATTAATAAGGGTAAAATGTCTCTTTTGCTTAATTTGAATTATCATTATTATTGTAGGATGTGTACTAACACATTTCTTTTTCAAAGTGCTAATTAAATTTCTATGAATGCACTCAGCCTTTAACCAGATTATAAAAGAAAAATTATATGATCAAATAGTTGGGAGTTAAGAAATAATGATTCCATTTAGGTTTTTCTTTTTAACTTTCTAACAACAAAAATATGTTTTTCTTTCTTATTACACAGCCTGCAGTAATAAGTGAAATATAATCCTAATTAATTTTTCCTACAGCTGTGTATAAATCAATAGCTACAGCATCCCAAAGGAAATGCACATTGCACCGTCCCCCAGGTTCCTAATGAATGCAAATAGAATGACCTTTTTTCTGACAACTATGAATATTGTTTCACAATTTTACCATTAAAACCGCTGCTATCAGCAATTCATACAGCAAACAGGGAGACTACAATAGCTGTAAATAACTATTCATTATGGTAAGAAAGGAATGGAAAAACACTAAGTCTGAGTTGTGCAACTTTTAAGCCTGGAATCTGATTTTAGACTTCATTTTGATATGAAAATTCTGTGTGAAATGGAACTAATCTTCATTTTAGTTCTTCTCTATTTTAGAAAAAAATCAATTAAAATCACTTGACTCTTTATGTCATTTAATGAAGAGGTTCAATATGAAAAGGTTTTTTTTAAATGAAGTAAGATCTCTCAATCAGTACTATTGTATAGCTCTAAATACTACATTCAACTTATTAGAAGACTGTGGTTATAGTCCATCAGAAATTCCTGGCAGGAAAATGTGTGCGGAAATTCCTATTGGTGTACTTATCAAGACATAATGCTGTTCATGGGATGAACTTGCTGATCAATTTAGAAGCTATGGAAACAGATAATGACATAAGGGTAACATTTATGGGAACCTGAGAAAAGAGAGGGAATAAGTTGATTAATTGCATCATTGTCCGTTTTGACTGAAGAACCACTTTATTTCAAAATACAATAAAATGGCATGTCCTAACACTACATCCTATTCAGTTTTCCACAAACTTCCTTATAACCATGAAGATGTCTCATTAAGTAAAAGTTAAATTCAAATTTTATAACAAAAGTAGTTAAAAAGTAAATAAAAGAGTAGTTAATTATGTTAAACTTAATTCTGCTGATCATAGATCAACATACTGAAAACTCCCATTGGAGTTCATTAGAGCCAAGAATATAATTAGCCAGTCAAATTTGAACACTCATTAAAACTAGTACTCCCCAAGTTGCAACAAGTTTAAAAAAGGGACTCACAACAAAATTACTCCATTTCCATGAGGTCCCCCAAATCACTCCTCCATACTCTGTTCTGCCAGTAATGCTTACACCTCTGTATAGGACTGGAGACGACGATCACCTGATTATTTGATATCCCAAATATTAACTAGTGACATGAGTGTATGCAGAACATGTACTTTGATAAGTAGTTGTACTACTATTTGAGTATAAAGTCAACTTTGTATATTTTCAAATTGGAGAGTTGTTTGAAACCCTATTGAAACAATTCCTTGAAACAGTCAAGGAAGCATTTCTACGGCTGTTTGGCTGTATCAGTCATAGATAGCATTTTCTAACGGCATGAAGCAGCCTCCACTCGATGACATCTCCTGAAGATGTCTGTGCTCTCACACCTGTAATGCTTTCCTGTTGAAAATGAAGCCGTGCTACATCTCACTCAATATTGATCTTCAAGGCATTTCTCCCAATCCTTTTCCCAGTGTGGTCACTGAACGCTATCCGAGTTCGATAGGAAGATCAGCTGCTCATCCACTTTTTGCCAAAGCAATTTGTATTATGGATTTATTTTAGCAGTCTACAGTGGCAGTTGCTGTTTTTACTATTTAAATGCTTTGATTATCTGACCTTGCTTACTTTATCTTTCTAAGTGCTATGCATGGGCTTTAACATTGATCAATAAGTGGGGATTCCTCTACAGGATTATGTTGAAATCAATCTCAATTCAGACTTTTTTTTTTTTTTGTATTTTATGTTTATTGCTTGATCTGTCTTAATTGCACCCCTTATTTTGGTAAATAAGTTTAAACAGATACTTGATTACACACATTATAAAAATACCCTGTATTCTTTATGCATTATTTTATTCATTCTTGTAACATGAGAAGGAAAGAATTAATTACTAGGTGTTTTATCCAAACACCTCTGCATTATAAATAAAAGACCTAGTCCATTAAAAGAAAAACATAGTTACACATATTTAAATTACTGAAAACCTTGAAAGACGTTAATGTGCTATATTGATTGTGATAGCTGTAGAACTTCAACAAGTACTGGCTACACATTTATTTTGCACCTAACCGTGCTTGCAAGACTTTTTGCAAAATAAATTAATGCTCTATGAAAGATAATCAAAGTAAATTGTAAATGTGTGTATCTTTTAAAATCAATAAAAAATAAACTATAAACCTATTGACTATCATAAAAAATGTATTATTCAATGTAATGAGAAAAATTTATCAGTTTCATACTCAGTACTAAGATGGAATGTTTTACTCCATTTATTATTTTAGATTAAAGTGAGTAAATTAGAAATGTAAAATGCTTTAACTACTTTTAAAATCAAATCTATGAATTTTAGAACCAATTATTTTGAATAAAAATAAACTTCTAAAATTCACTATTTAAGGCATAAACTTTATGGACTATAAATTATATAACTATTAACACTTGTTGCTGAATTTTTTATCTAATTTAATGATATTTCATATCTTCTAGGCTGGTGTAGTCACATGAAGCTACAGAATTTTTTCTTTGAATCAATTGATTCTAACATTAGATTTTTCAAAGTCATAAATAAAAGAAATGCAGATGTGATTTTAATAAAAGGAATTGATGTCATTGTTGTTTTAAAAATCCCCATTTTAAAATCCAATCTAAGTCTCAATATCTTTGTCACCAGCTCTTAAATAAAATTACAGTGAAATATTTTCCAGATATATATACTAGAATGTAAGATCTACAGTTTGCTTCAGTGATCAAAAAATGCAAGTGGTAAAGAACTTGAGGTATATACACATATGATTATACACAGAATATTTGCAATATTCTCACCTGTGCAAATACATTTGTCACCTAAATGTGTAAAACTCTCACAGGACTAGAGAAATATTACATATATTCAATACATACATATTTACTTTTTTATACTTTGAAACGATTGGTCAAAATGACTTAGTATTAAATAACTTTCATTTCATTCTAAATTAAAAAGCATTATTACAACAATTTTCTCCTGCTGCTCACATTAAATGATATAAAGTATAAATGAATAAAAACAATCCATCACATGATAATGCTGTTTCATAGTTACCTGCATGAAGTGAGAGAAGGAAAATTAAGGTTCCTAAACATGAAAAGAATGAGGAAAATATGAAGAAACTTAATTACCAAATAGTTGCCATAATGATATTTCCAAAAACTGTTATGAGCAGTTAGTTCCTTTCTACTGTTTATGGTCGAATAGCACTGGAGAGAAATCATTTTCCAGAAAGTTTTGCATCTCTGTAGATCACAACCCTGGCCAGACATGTCCACACTTTTTTCCTCAAGTGGGTAAATGTTAAGAGAGAAGAATTCAAGTTTCATGATGCAGCAACACAAAGCTGGGAAGTGAAAATTATGTTGCAGCAGAGTCTTGAAAATATGACTGTAAAAGTTAATCAATAAAATGTCTATTCCTGTCTATTCACCGGAGGCCGCAGCTGCATAGCTTCGCTCAATCGATGCTACAAATTATTACGATTTCCAGGTTCCCACTGGACATTCAGAACAAATCTTTCAAGTATAACAGGCTTATACTGAGTATATGGCGTGTATTCTCTACATTTAGTTCAAAAAGAGGAGGGGAAAAATAAAATCTAAAGCCTATGAGTTCTTTAAAAATTCCACTTTATGGAACCAATAACTTACAGGCCACATTTTAATGTTAAAAACAATCTTTCCTTTGGTTGCCAATTTTTTTTTGCATGTTTCTTTTTTAACTGTTTCTTATTTAGTGAATACATGACTTCACCTAGATGTTGTTGGCATAAGAGCCTGACTTGTTCTAAATGACTCTTCCAAAGTCAATGAATAAAGGAAATCATTCTGAGATGATTACTTCTCCCAAAGTCACTTAGGTACAAAGAAAAATGTAGTACCCTCATGTACACACATTTCAAATTGTCTCAGATCTTTTAAAATATATATTCTTGTTATTATTTTTATGATTAAGTCCCACACATTTTCAAAATCAGGTTTCAGGTTTTCCAGGGTGTTTGTTTGATTCCAGAAGTAATTTTTTTTTTTTTTTTAATGAAAAGAAGTCCCAGACTGTTTTGTTTTAGTCAGAGCCTCTGTTCTTGGCAGACCCACGTGCACAGTGATCATGACCTCTAGAACCACTCAGGTCTCTGACATTGACTTGATGCTCCACACATTTCTCTCTCTAGCCCTTCATCAGAATCCCAAGACTTTTCCAAATGAAAGTGACTGGGTAAGGGAATGCACTACAATGCTGTCATGCATTATGACACCTGACGTGACTGTGCCTTTTCTTTCTTCTGACTGGGATACGCCATGGTGTCTGGCACTGCCCAATACTGAGTCAATTGGCAAATTTGATCAATTCATGCCACCTGTCGATTGAGTGAGAAAAAAATAAAAAAATAAATAAGCCAGCATTTTTGTTTGGTAGGCCAAAAAGGCTTTGATTTTATTTCATATTTAAGGAGTAGTGTATTTTTTCATGTTAAGACACATGTATCTAATACCACCATAGCATGTGACAATGTATGTTGAGGCTATATTTTATAAGGTGAAGCTGTTTCTACTAAGAAACCATTATTGCTTTGATCATAATCGTGTATCAGTCTCTTTAAAATTCAACCGTAACATTCTCTTATCACATGTAATAATAATACAGGGGTAGGCAAGAGTAGGTTTACAGCTGTGAATACATAAAACAGTTTATTCTTGTATTATTATTTCTCAATTAATGTATTATTTATTTGTATTACAACTGTAAACCTACTTTTTCCCATCCCTTTATCATTTTCTGACTTTTAAGATATTTAACTGCTAAAAACCATTGTAAATAGATTTTTTTTAAAGTACTGATACAATTTTAACGCTCTCTTACACGAAATGTGTGTACCTTGCTAGCAATTTCACATTAAGAGAGAATATTCTATTTACTATCATGATCAAGCTTTATTGGAAAATAAAATAGATAAATCTAGATCAAGCACAGAGAAATTGAGTTTGAGCTTTCATTGTAATTTAACTGGATGAATCACTGGTTTATTTACTGATAAAATTTAAGGTTGGAAGCAGGTTATTACATGCCAGTTTTCAGATCAAAAATGATATTTTTGTGGGTATACAGAATACTGTACCTTTATAGCAATGTTTAAATGTGCAAAAATGTTGGCATTATTTTCATAACAGTAAGTTAACATCAAACACTATCATTAGTTTTATATTAGTGTTCACAAACATTTTTATGTATTTTTTGTTCTCTAAATATACCTTAAGCATATTATTTTTCTAATATAGTTGAGTTTTTTAAAAAGACCATAATACTTGTTACAGTACTACATTACCGTAGCCATTTCCAAAGAAATTTGCTCAACGTGCTTTTAATCCTTGGTACCAATTTCTACCTTTAAATATTTGTTAAATGTGGCTTTTTTGTTGTCTGAGTTCTGGCAGCTGACTAAAAAAACATTAATTGCAAACAGAGTTTATCTGAGTGTTTAATTGCATTTAGAAGCATGTAAAATGTCACCCTAGATTGTGTAACTATTTTTAGTGACTTATAATATTAAATCATTAGATTAAAACACAGAAATAAATTTCTCATGAACAAATTTTAAAAGTTTTACTTTTGCATTTTAGCACTACTAACATTACAAACTATAAATCACAAACAAATTTTAACATTCATTACAGGTATTATTTGAAATTCTATTGATAGATATATCAAAATACACAGTAAGTAATGTAAGTTTAGAATTTGGCTTCCAAAGGTCAGTGAATATCAAATCACATTTTAGTTTTGGCCTCTAGACTGTGTTTAAAGAGATGAGTGATGGGGTGGGGGGTGAAGGGGAGGATGTTTAAATGCGTGTGCTTTATTTATCTGTGATTACTCAATTAACCAAAGTTTGGTAAGTAAAGTGTAATTCTTAACCAATACAGAGAGGGAGAAACAGGAGAGAGAGAGACAGAGAGAATGAGGGACATTGATTGGTTCCTCTGGGCTATGCTACTTTCATAATTATTTTTTAAAAACAGACTTAGACAATCAAGCAAAAAAAAATCAGAGAGGATAAAATACTTTATCAGAGCACTCCAGATGAAACTATTTTATGTTTATTCGAAAAGTAAATGATAAAATCTGAAAACATCGTGTCAGGTATAATAATTACAGAAAGATACAGAGGATGAAAACAAATGAAATACAAGATGTTTCACTAAGAACAATTTTCAGGAATCTTTCAAAACAACATAGCTCTTCATTACTTTTCTTCATTGTTCCTACGTGCCTCAGTGGTCTGACCAAAAATTCTACTCTGAATGTCTCTCAATTTAATAGTGTCTTGCTTAGAGCTGCTACTTGAACAAAAAAGAAAGGCAACAAGAGCCATATGTAACCTTTGGACTCCAAAAGGAGGAAGAGAAGACCATTGGTAGATAGGTGCTATGGAAACACTGTATTCTTTTTCTTGCTCCTACCTTGAACCTTTCTTGATAGTTAACAAGAAAGTTGACTGCCAAGTCATTATTTAGAATCTGGAATACGACAGTTACAATTTTCATCATATGCCATTTCAGTTAAGAAACGTTGCAAGTCTAAAGTTTATCTATTTTGGAACCAGCAATTTCTTGAACAAGCTAGCACATTTACACATAACCTTTTGCAAGACACAGAGAGTTAAATATTTAGCAACTAAAGTCAAAAGGACTTGATTTCAGTACGTAAAGTAAAACTTTCTGAAATACAAAAAACAACTCACTTGTAATCATTTTTTTCTTCTTCAGAAGCAATAATCCTTTCTGTCACTGTCTTCAGCTCTGCCTGGGGTTTTCTACTGTTCTGTTCTTGGCGAACTGTTTCTGCTATTTGCTCAGTTAGCTGCTCTTGAGTAGCTTTCAAGCTGGATTCCATTAGAATAAGTTTTTCATCTTGACTGGCAAGTTCTTGGGCTGAAAGATAAAACAAGAACATTGCCTTTTAAAAAACCAAGAGCATGTATTTTTTTTTCCCCTTTTGTTTTTGGTTTAAATTGTATGCAATGCAACTTTGACGAAGATTTAAACAGATCCTTCTTGTCAAAATACAAGCTCAAGCATTCGATTTTCAGGTCCCTTTATTTAAAGCACAAGTAAACAAAGGTAAGTATGAAGGAATACAAGATGCATGTCAGTAATCTCAAGTTTATAAAACATTTGAATTCAACAATTAGATGTCTAATCAGACAACATACACTGAGTTTATTTGTGAGATTTTTGCTCCTACATTTATAAAAGAATAATGTTAATATATAGCATTCGTGTTCTTTTTTAGCACGAATCTCAGATATGTGCATGTATATGTGTGTGTGTACACATCTTTACATGTATATATTCACAAAGACAAAGACATACGTTATAAATTATGTCAAAATGATGGCTTGCCACTGATTAACTTTCATGTGTAATATTTATGAAATTTAAGCATTTTTTCAAGGTTATCCAATAGGTGGCACTATTTCATTAGACCAAAGACGACTTGGGCTGTATGCTTCAAGCTCTCAAAAAATAAGTGATTTAAGACAAAGACATTTTTCCTTTGTTCTTTGTTGACCGTATTCCTAGAGATATATATCTGTACATTCTGTTAGAATATTTTCCCTTTATAAAAGTGTTTACCTGGGTTTTTACCTATTGTCTCAAATACACACCATCAAATGTATATGCTATCAGGGATTTATTTTATGTTATAATCATATGTTTGGATATATATTTATACACATTATGTTATAGAGTGAATTTTTCAAGGTAATTTGAAATCTAACTGGATGTATAATACACTGCATTAAAGATAATGATGTTTTATGAAAACCAGTCGTTTTAATTTTGTAGTCCCAAATGAAAAAGAAAAATTACTTTTAGAATCTCCAAACCAATATAAATAGAAATTGAGATTATATTTTTATAAAAGGAGAATCTTCTCTGTTAATGATTCTCATTTTATGTCCAAAAAAGTGGTGTTTATATTAAGTTTCAATAAAGTTGGAAACCAAGGTATCATCATCTTACATCAGAGGTATCTTTTACCAGCAACCTCATAAAAAAAGATACTCTATATAAATATTCTACATCTATCACTCATCTTTGAAGTTGAATGATATCGTCCTTATAAGTCAGATCAAAGAAAATCTGATTCTCGGTTTCCCATTTATAGATTTTGAGCAACTGAATGCTAATGTTTTCTAAATACATTCATGCTCGTGTGCATTGTTTTCTTGCAAGTGTTCAAAGTGACCAGTTTTGCCCCAGAAGAAATTACAACATCTACTATTTTTATAGCTTAAACGTGCTATATATTAACAGTTTAAATTTGTGCCTCAGGAAACCACAGAACTAATGCAAACAGCTAAATATTTAACAAGGAAGAATGCATCACCCAGAGCTCATCTTTATTAAATTCCAAATACATCGAAATCTCTCTGAACAAATGAGTTAAATGTTTAATAATTTCAACACATGTTAAAGTGTGGGGGTGGAAATCCAATAAAGAATTTACTCTATGTTTTCTTTCAAAATTAAAGGAAAACATTCTTCAAGCTTAAAAAATAGGTCAAGGCACTAGAGTTTCCCCACTCTTGACCAATAAGAAAATGCAATCAAATGAAAACAGTATCTTTATAGTGATGTGTTTCCAGCATTGTTACTATAGTTGCATGATTAGTTAATAAGCAACATTTCATTTTATATGCTTTTCTTACCTTTCACAATGTAGATTTCTTTTGAAAGAAGAAAAACGACACCAAAACTTTTTAAATGAGTTTTAAGGAGAATCTTCAGACATTGAAACTGAGGGGTAATAGTGGTCTTTAAGTTAAAAGGGACTTGGAGCAATCAGGCCACCGACAAACAACATGATACAAGGATGTTCTGGGAAGCTTCTGTTTTGAAGAATCTACTTGTACCAATAGACTGCCTTCAAGACTACTTCAGTCAACTCGGGCACCCATACAGAATAGGCCTTTTATCAGCTCTACACGAAGTGAATTTTCTGTGAAGTTCGCCATTTCAAAATGCCTAAGAGATTTATGCCTTACAGTTCTCCTAGGAGTCTACTCTAATTCATTATGTGCTGGTTAAAAAGGGGTAAATTATTTTGAGTTTACCTATGCCTTGGACTTGAGCCTGAGCTGATCCCAAGCCAGAGGCTCTCACAGCTGCATGCTTTATTTACAATCCCTTTGTCAGACTTACAACTGCCCCAGGCTATAACATAGTGTACCTAATGTTCAAACTGGCAGGTAATCTTATGTCAAACATACTTCTTTGATTTAAAGTGATCAATAGATTCTTGTAAAGAGGTAATTTCTCTGATGTTTCCACCTTGCCTTTTTTACAGGTGATTCACACAAAAGCCTGCTTATATGATGTACGAACAATAAACAGAAAGCTATAATCATGTTTTTTCAGATGTTTCCGGTGCACAACGATTTGGGATCGATACACTGTGTAATACAATTATCTGCAATGATCTGGTTGTATTGAAAAAGAATTTGCAGGAGACCTCTAGGGGTTTTTATCCAGAGACACGTATCTGGCAACGCTGTGAATACTGGGAGGAAAAATTAAGGGGTACACGAAGGCTGTCTATTATGGACCCAGTGACTCCATTAATATTTTATTTTATAAAGGTATTATTATACCACAAAGTTTAGTCAAACAATAGCTCAGAGGTAGTAATAATGATAATAGTGCTCATGGCTCATAGTAGTTATTTAGGTGGGAAAGGAAACTTTAACAAACATGGACTTTACAGAGAGTCAATGTCACGTGGATATCATGTAACACAGAGTATAAACAATATTGATTATTTATGGATGCTATGAAATAAATTCTCTTCTATCATAGCTAAGTTATGTAAATACTAGTGTCTGTGAAATACTTTGATGTGTCGTCATTTACTTCGTTTTTAGCTAGATTGGCAAAATTCTAGAGTGATTATTGATTTGAACTGTTTAAGAGAGCATTGCACAATAAACTCTTTATTTCAAGCTCTTTTTTTTTTTTTTTTTTTTTCAGATGAAGATTTGCAACATCAGGGAAAGAGCTAAGATATACCATCTGTATCCAAAAGACATTACACATTTTCGGCAGAAATTTCTGCGCGTGGAAACAACTCAGTTTTGTTTTTATGGTTCTCCCAAGATGCTGACTCTTCACAGCACCTACCTCGGAGCCTGAAAAGATCCACACTTTCTATTCTGAGCCTCTAATCACAGCTCCGTCACATGAAAATCTCTTTTGTCAGACTCTAACTGATTCCCATTCAGGTGAAGCACACACTTCGGGGTGAGCTGGTCCCTGACACTGAGCGTGCTCTATGCAGACTCTGCAGGTGCCCCTCTGAGGACCAAGACTGCTCTTCCTGACGCTGTCCTCCCTGCACATCCCGGACACTTGCTTCTGTCTCTTGACCTCACTGTCAAGACACCTCACCTTACCCACTTTGACTCTGATGGCTGCGTGTGTCTGCAGGAGACCAGCTCTGACTTCCACAGAAAGTCCCATTCTTCACGTATAGCCTGTGAAGACAAAAAGCATTCCAATGGTGCCTTTTATGATGCACTTTTTATAGTGCATCCTGCTATTTTGAGCCATAGGATCCTGGAGATTATACAGCCCCTCATTAGCAGCCGGGTCAAGTATCCACATCTTTTCTGGGATCAAAACCTTAAAGGGACTTTCTTAAAAAAAAATAAAAAAAATCAGTTGGAAGAAAGATTCCCCATTAGCCTAAATGCAGTGTTAATCAATAGATGAAAGTTCAAAGGCCAAAGAAAATATTTCCCATAATTCCAGGGAATGAAAAAGGAGACAAGTAGGCACAAAATGAATTCTTCCTCCTTAAAATGTAAAGAGGAATTTAATGAATACAAAAAGTGTATTTAATCTCTTTGAGTTACCACCTGTAGAACTCTTTCATTTCGCTCCAAAGCAAACCGCACTAATGTGACATACAGGGAAATCCCTTCACCGTCAAGGTAATTATGACATCCTCTGGATGACGTCCCCGCACCACTTCGAGTAATTAGCTTTGTAACAACACAATGTTTGTCACTTTCTTTTTCAATCTTATTATCTTTCTAACACACCATGTCTCAGCTTTAAATTCGCGTGAGGAAAGACATTAAATATAATTGAAGGCTGAAATAATAAATGAATGTACTTCTTTGAAAGAAAAAAATCAGCATTCCTGGTGCTGTTTTTGTATCCATCAATATGGTATTCCTGGTTTTTCTGTTTTTCTTTTTTTTTTTTTTTGGCTCCCTGCCACACCTTGACTCTCTATCATGCTCCATCATGCTTCTTTTAATCTGAATATTTAGTGTTCTTTCATGTTTTAATTACAGCAAATTGCAGCACAGTTGGCACCATTTCTTGAAATTAATCCCAGAGTACTTTGTTTCTGTCAAGCAGTCAAAGCCTTAGAGAATAATAGTAAATGTTATTGCAGATCTAAATTTAAATGACTGTCTATGTATTTAACTTAAGCCTTTAATTATTCGTGCCGAACTGTTTTTGGTTCAAATGTTAAACATTATTCATTGAGAATGTGGAATTACTTTAGACAGCTTAAAACCTGCAGATATGTTTGGCTATAATTTTAGCAAAACAATTATTTATATTAAAGTATTTTCTCAGGTGTAAAAAACTTAGTAAATGCCATGTAATATCTACTTTTGGGTATGCATTTCAGTATTTCAGTACTTTCATCATTATTAATATGAGGCATGGACTTATGTCCATTCAATTCTAAATGGCTTTTCCCTAACAAACTGTTAAATTGAAAACCACACTCAAGCATGTGTTGGTATCACTATTACTAATAGTCTTTAAATAATTCAAGAAAATGAAGCACTTCAAAGTTTATAAAAACATAAGAGTTACATTGTCTTGTTTGTTTCTTTGTTTATTCATGGAAATTTTTAAATTTTATAACTCTCAATGGCCAATTCTTTCATTTACTAATTCTGAGCAGACTCTGTTACTCTCCAGATTTTAAAAAGAAAATCAGTACTTTATAAAATCATCTGAGTTTAAAAAGCCCAAAGTAATAGAAGTCACTATTCATGCTTTGCGAATATGTGTTTAAAGAATCAGAAATTGGAAAATTCTGGGATGTAGCAAACACGTACTCGTTGATCAAATTTTAAATAATTGGCTTTCATGTTAATTTTTAAAAAGAAGCCTACTTTTAAGGAATAATAAAAATTGCATACCTTGTAAAGGGAATACACTTTTCAGTCAGCCACGTAGTAGGTCCCACACTGTGTCTCACAGTGGTCCACTCTGAACTCTCAGCAGGATATGCGCTTCATCGACATAGGGACTTTGCCCTATTTATGCGTCTGTGTATCGCCAGCATCTAACACAGGGGCCTATACTTAGCTCTCTATACAATAAGCGCTTGTGAACTGAATGGGAGAGGTGGTGTTAATTTCACCTGTCAGACGTGTCATTTTCCAGGAAAAAAATGTGTCGTTTGCTTTGCCTCTGAAACACAAAGTGAATATGGAAGGATTTACACATACAGTTTCGGCAGATTTATCTGCAAGCATCTCCCCTGTTAATAAATATTACAATATTCTTTATTTTTAATCTCTATCTAAGTGAAACGTGATGACATTTCTATTACCAATGCTTAAGGTATACATTGAATTGAGAAACAAACAACAAGAGATTTAAGGCACAAAATTTAAGGTAAAATAGGTATTTCTCAATAATTCAGAGAATAAATGAACAAAGTAATGTGTTTCAAGTTCCCTCTTCTTTTCAATAGCAATGTGATTTTTGCACAGATATCTGTTTCCCCATTTCCACAATCTCGAGGGTGTAGCTGATCTCTCTAACTACAAAGTTTCCTGGCAGCTGTAAAGTCGCTTTCAAGCTGTGTTATCTGCTGTTCTAGCTGAGCAAGTCTCATTTTGTGTTTCTGTTAGGTAGCTATTACATCCGAACACGAGGACTGCAAGGTCTTGGCTGGCTTTTCCATCACCAGAACAGCTTTCTCCCACACGTATTGGTCAAGTATATTAGCTGTTTCAGCCTTTTCTTCCTCTGTGATCAACTCACATTCTTAAACTTTCATCGATGTTTGCATTGCATTTGAGATCATGGCTGTAACGAGCAATTAATGTGCATGATGCCAGATCTATGCTGTTCATTATATTCTCTAAACATTATTATAGACCTACTTAGAAAAAAACAAACAAACATGTCTCTCTGGTGGTACAGCTAATGTAAATGTAGAAACTGAGGAATATCAAAGTGAAACCAATTATCTCAGCCCTGGGTACTGTCACATATCTGTTTAGACATCTTAGGGAATCAAGGAGCTATCATATTTTCACAACAGGTCTAAAAGCAGGACTTCCACACACTTCTGTAATCAAGATGTTGCTCTTAAGAATTGTTCCAATATGCTTAGTCAATTTGATTTCTTATTTTCACAATTAATTATCAGATGCTTAGGTTGAAATTTTTATTGCATTTTGCAAAAGCATTTCACATGAATTGTCTCATTTAATCCCTATTTCAAACTTGTAAAATATTATCACCCCATATAAAGGAAGTAAATTCCAAATCCATTGCCCTTCCTAATATATCATGCTATTCTTTTTCTTGAGAGATTTGGATTTTATTTTCATTTATTTTTTAAAAGATATTTTATTGATTTTTAAGAGAGACAGGAAGGAAGAGGGAGAAGGAAAGTAACATCGATGCAAGAGCAAAACATCGATTGTCTCCCACATGCCCATCACTGGGATGGAGCCCACAACCCAGGCATGTCCATGACCTTTTGGTGCATGGAAGGATGGCCAACCAACTGAGCCACACCTCCCAGAGTGAGATTTGGGTTTTATGATATACATTAATGAGTCAATAAAATTATTTTAAATAAAAAAGGTTATATTACAATAATTATAATATTCACAGTGATAAAATATTGCACTCAATTTGAGTCACAGATCAGTACACTGCATCTAAATGAAGTCATTTCTAAAATTTTGGCATTGTGATTTGAACTCTTTATCATCCACACATTTTGTGTGATAATTGCAATCCTTGCTTAGCAATGGAAAATAAAATCTCTCTCATTCTTCTTTCCCCCAATGAGGCTGGATTTTCACATTTGCATCGACAGAAGGCAATTGTGCAAAATGGAGGGTTTCCTCAGAACCAGAAATGCAATCATTATCAAAAACCAGACAACACTGGCAGCTATTAATATTTTGTTTTACTATATGGAAATTGGGTTATTGGACAGGAGATAAGAAGAGATGGAAATGTGCTTAATAACAGGATATTTAAAGAGACCTGAAGAATTGGAGGTACCACACTATAAGCAGTCAGCCCCATGTATCCTAAGGTAGAATTAAGGAAACTAGACTTTAGACAGCACAAAGATTATAAGATGAAATCATGAGATGCTGGACTATAATCATATACACTAATGGATTATAAGAACTTACACGAATATATGTATAACCAATAGACACAGACAATAGTATGGTGAAGGCTGGGGTGGGAGGGATGGAAGAGGGGGGGAGAGTGTCAAAAGAGGAAAGGGGGGGCATCTGTAATAAAAAAAAAAATTAATAAATTATTTTTCAAAATCAAGAGATACTAGACTGCAGGCAGTGAATACCACGTGTTTCAAGGTGCAGAGTAAAGTGGTAGTTCCTCTAAATCTCGGTTGATCAAGGGCCTTAGCTGGAGCCTATTACTGCTAATGTGTCATAGAATCAGAAAATTAGTATTTTGGCCAGTACTATTACTAGGAGCTTAGGTGATCATTGTTGAGTGTTGTGATTCAAAGTGTTTCATTCTGTAACTGTTACTCTACACAGTGTACTACAATTATTAGGCCATTACTTTATTAAGGCCAAGGGCGATGTTATTTGTTTTTCATACAGTGGACCTTGCTCTGCACTGGCACATAGTAGGTGCACACAAATGCATGCTGGATTGAACTGATGCCTTGAGCAGAAATGATAATAGTGGTTGTGACATGTTACATACACACCAAATCCCTATATAAGCATACCTTAGAGATACTGCCTTTGAGGTTTCAGACCATAGCAATAAAGCAAATATCATTAAATAAAGCCAGTCACACATTTTTTTTTATTGTCTAGTGCATATAAAATTATATTTATACTATACTGTAATCTATTAAATGTGAAATAGCATTGTCTAAAAAATGTAAAGACCTTAATTAAAAAATAGTTTACTGTTACAAAATACTAAGCACCATATGAGCTTTCAGTATGTCTTAATCTTTTTGCTTGTGGAGGATCCTATCTCGGTGTTGATGGCTGCTGGGTGATCAGGATGGTGGTTGCTGAAGGTTGGAATGCCTATGGCAATATTTTAAAGTAAAACAACAATAGACTGTACCTCACTGACGGACTCTTTTTTTATTAAATGTATTGTGGTAACATTGATTAATATGATCATATAGGTTTAAAGTGTACAGTTCTATGATCTGTATATTGCATTGTGTGTCCACCTCCCAAGGTCAAATAATCTTCCATCACCATATATTTGTCCCCCTTTTCCCTTTGCACCCCCTCCACATCCCTTCCATCTGGTAACTACCATACTGTTGTCTGTGTCCATGAGTTTCGGTTTCATATCCCACATATGAGTGAAATCATATGGTACTTGGCTGACTTATTTTGCTTGGCATAATATTCTCATATCATTACAAATGGCAGTATTTCGTCTTTTCCTCATGGCTGAGTAATATTTCATAGTATATTTGTACCACATATTCTTTATCCAATCCTCTATCGAAGGACACTTCGGTTGTCTCTATGTCTTGGCCACTGTAAGTAATGCTTCAATGAACATAGGGGTGCATATATCTTTAAAAATAAATGTTTTTGAGTTTCTTGAGTAGATATCCAGGAGAGAAATTACTGGGTCTTATGCTAACTCTATTCTTAATTTTTTGAGGAATGTCCATGCTGTTTTCTATAGTAGCTGCATGAGTTTACATTCCCACCAGCAGTGAATGAGGGATTTTTTTTCTCCACAACCTCTCCAACACTTGTTACTACTTGTCTTGTTGTTAATAGCCATTCTAACAGGTATTAGGTGATATCTCATTGTAGTTTTTCTTTTCCCTAATAACTACTAAAGTTGAGCATCTTTTCTTATCTGTTGGCAATTTGTAAGTCTTCCTGGGAGAATTATTTAGTTGCTCTGCCCATTTTTTAATTGTATTGTTTCTTTGGTGTTGAGTTGTATGAATTTTAATATATTTTGGATAGTAACCCTTTGTTGGAGCTGTTGCTTGCAAATATAATCTTCCATTGGGGTTGGTGGTCTTTTTGGTTTGCTGTTGATTTCTTTTACTGTGCAAAAGCTTTTTAGTTTGATACAGTTGTTTCTTCTTCTTCTTCTTCTTCTTCTTCTTCTTCTTCTTCTTCTTCTTCTTCTTCTTCTTTTTCTTCTTTATTTGCCTTTGGGGTAAAATTCATAAACCTCCTCTAAGACCAAGGTCCATAAGTTTATACCCTGTGTTTTCTTCTATGTAATTTATTGTTTCAGGTCTTATATTTGGGTCTTTGATCCATTTTGAATTAATTTTTGTACATGGGGACAAACTATAATCTAGTTTAATTCTTTTGCAAAATATAGAAATAAAAATAGACTCTCTTCCTTTCATGATCAATTTCTCTGTGGCATGTGATGCTGACTGATAATAGCATTTTACCCACAGTAGATCTTCTTCCAAAATTGGAATCTATCCTCTGAAACTCTGCAGCTGCTTTATCAACTAAATGTATCTAATATTCTAAATCC
This sequence comes from Molossus molossus, assembly GCF_014108415.1. Classification (NCBI taxonomy): domain Eukaryota; kingdom Metazoa; phylum Chordata; class Mammalia; order Chiroptera; family Molossidae; genus Molossus; species Molossus molossus. The sequence continues at coordinate 32,365,016 of NW_023425351.1, read as the reverse complement.
TTTCTTGTCATTTCAACAATTTTCACAGCATCTTCCCCAAGAATAGACTCCACCTCCAGAAACCCCTTTCTGTACTCATCCATATGAAGGAGCACCTAATATGTTAAAGTTTTGTCATGAGATTGCAGTATTTCAGTCACATCTTTAGGCTTCACTTCTAATTCTAGCTCTCTTGCTGTTTCCAACACATCTGTAGTTACTTCCTCCACTGAAGTCTTGAACCCCGCAAAGTCAGCCATGAGGGTTGGAAACAACTTCCAAACACCCGTTAATGTTGCTATTTTGACCTCTTCAAATGAATCACAAATGTTCCTAATAGCACCTAAAATGCTATTATTCCAGAAGGTTTTTTGTTTGTTTGTTTGTTTGCTTGCTTGCTTGTTTGTTTAGAGAGAGAGAGATAGAAACATTGATGTGAGAAAGACACATGGATTGGCTACATCCCGCATAACCCCCAATGGGAAAGAGACTGAAATCCAGGCATGTATCCTGACCACGAATTGAACCTGGACCTCTCAGTCCATTGGATGATGGTCAATCCACTGAGCCACACCAGCCTGGTTTTCCAGAAGGTTTTCAGTTGACTTCGCCCATATCCATCAGAGAAATCACTATCGACAGCAGCTAAACCTTATAAAATGTATTTCTTAAATAACAAGACTTGAAAGTCAAAAATCACTCTTTGATCCATAAACTGCAGAATGTTTGTTGTGTTAGCAGGCATGAAAACATCATTAATCTCATTATGCAACTCCATCAGAGCTCTTACGTGACTAGGCATTGCCAATGATTACGTGTTCTAGGATTTTCCAAATGGTGAATGAACAATGGCTTCAACTTAAAGTCAGCAGCTGCACTGGTCCCTAAAGAAAGAGTCAGCCTGTTCTTTAAAGCTTTGAAGCCAGACATTGACTTGTCCTCTCTAGCTATAATAATTATCAATAGCCTCTTCTTCAAATGTAAGTTTGTTTTATCTACATTGAAAATCTGTTGCTTAGTGTACTCACCTTTAGTAGTGATCTGAGCTAGATCTTCTGGAGAGCGTGCAGCTGCTCCTACATTAACACTTACTGCTTCACCTTGCACTTCTATGTTATGGTGTCTGCTTTATTCCTTAAACCTCATGAACCAACCTCTACTAGCTTCAGACTTTTATTTGGCAGCCTCCTCACTCTCTCAGCCTTCATAGGATTGAATAGTTAGGGTCTTGCTCATGATTAGGCTTTGGCTTAAGGGAGTCTTGTGGCTGGTTCTATCGAGATCACTAAAGTGTCCTCTATATCAGCAATAAGGCTGCTTCACTTTCTGATAATTCATGTATTCACTAGAATAGAACTTTTAATTTCCTTGAAGAACTCTTTTGCTTTCACAACTTGGTTAACTAATGGTTTGACTCAAGAGGCCTAGCTTTAAAACTATCTTGGCTTTAAACATGCCTTCTTTACTAAGCTTAATCATTTCTAGCTTTTTATTTAAAGTGAAAGATGTGCCCAGCCAGTGTGGCTCAGTGGATGAGCATGGACCCATGTCCCATGTACCAAGAGGTCACTGGTTTGATTCCCAGTCAGGGCACATGCCTGGGTTGTGGGCTCGATCCCCAGTAGAGGGCATGCAGGAAGCAGCCAGTCGATGGTTCTCTCTCACACTGATGTTTCTATCTCTTTCTCCTTCTCCCTTCCTCTCTCTCTCTCTAAAAAAAAAAAAAAAAAATCAATGAAAATATATAGAAAAATAAAAATAAACTGAAAGACATGTGACTCTTCCTTTCACTTGAACACTTAGAGGCCATTGTAGGGTTAATTGGCCAACTTTCAATAATTTTGTGTCTCATGGAATAAGGAGGTCAGAAGAGAGGGAGTAAGATGGACAGGCTGGTTGGTAGAGCAGTCAGAACACACACATTTATCCATTAAGTTTGCCATTTTAAATGTAATATCGAACATCACTGATTACCATAACAAACATAATAATAATGAAAACTTTGAAATACTGAGAGAATTACCATAATATGTCACAGAGATACAAAGTGAATGAATACTGCTGGAAAGAAACATGGTGCTGATAGGACAATGCAAGGTTGCCACAGACCTTCAATTTATAGTTAAGAAGGACACATTGGTAATTACAAAATAGTCACAGGGATGAAAAGTACAGCAGAGGGAATGTAGTCAATAATATTGCAATAACTCTTTATGGTGCCAAGTAGATACTAAAAATATTGAGGGGAATACTTTGTAAAGTACATGATTGTCTAACCAACATGCTGTATACCTGAAATCAACATAAAAAATACTGAAATTTTCAAAAGATATAAAAAAATAAAGTTTATTTAGTAAAAAAAAAAATGAAATAATCTTAAATTTGTAAAAAGCAATATTTGCAAAGTGCAATAAAATGAGGTATTTGAAGAAAAATATTCCCAAAAAGACTATATATTATAAAAACTGATAAATTCACCTATTTGGAATTTTATGTAATAAAATTCAATCAATAAATTACTTATAGGTTCCAAATTTTGAAAATGAGTAGGATAAGTGAGCAATTGTCATTACTGTTATGATCTAGAATATTCTCTTTTAAACATACAATAAATTTTGTGAGAAAAGATGGCTACATTAATTCTGAGAAACAAACATGATGTTTGAGCATATTCTTCACAAAGAACATACAAGTCCTTTAAAAATGAAATGACAAACCTCAGAGGGAGGTGGGTAGGGAGTGGGATGAGAAAAGCCAAGAAATTTATATGGATATTTGCATAACCAATGGACACAGACCACAGTGTGGTGAAGGCAGGAGTGGGGAGAGGGGAGAACAGTGTCAATGGGTGAAAGGAGGGGCATCTTAATCCTTTTAGCAAAAAAGATAAATTTAAAACATAATGAAAAAAAAATAGAAAAACCTCATATACAAGTTTGAAGTTCAAAAGTGATATTCTTGCCTGGCTGGTATGGCTCCGTGGATTGAGTGTTTTCCCGTGGACTGAGAGGTTCCAGTTTGATTCCTGGTCAGGGCACATGCCTGGTTTGGGGGCTCGATCCCCAGTAGGGGTGTGCAGTAGGCAGCCGATCGATGTATTTCTCTCACATTGATGTTTCTATCTCTCTAAAAAATCAATTGAAAAAAAATATTTAAAAGAAAGTGATATTCTTCATGTGTTTTCAAAAAACATCCATTGTTTTTATATTCAGGATATGTGACTGGCATCTTGAACATTACTACTTCTCACTGGAGTTTCTTTGCCAGTTTAATGGTTTTTTCTTGTAACATAAAATAATCAAATATAATACATGTCAAAAGCTAACATATCACCAGGTTGAACTGGAACCCAGAACAGGGTTTCCAAGCTGACTTGAGTTTCCATCAAAGCTTCACTAGTTAGTAACTATGTAAACTTAAACTATCAAACCTCCCTGAAATGAGGACATAATACCTATCTCATACAGATGCTGTAAAATAAAAAGAAATAGCACATTTGGTACAATTTCGACTCAATAGGTACTTAATAAAAAAACTATTGATAGTATTTTACTGGCTTATTACTTTTTACCTTAAGAGTTTATTTAGATGTAAGAAATTAAAATTATCATAGAACCACTATATTTTAAAATATTGTTTTTAATAACTGAAAGATGACTTTTTCTTTATGCTCTTGTATTAAACCTTTCAAAGATTTCCTGTGCAATAATATGTTTAACTGTTTCCTAATATGTTTTTTTATAATAATAATAAAGCAAGTCCGGTAAGAGATGTTGATGGGATTTTTAAAAAACAAAATCCTGCTTCTAGAATCTGATGGTTTCTGCATTTAACCAAATTTTGGGAATTTTCAGCCATTATTTCTTTGAATAATTTTTCAGCCCTATACTCTTTTCCTTTTCTGGGATGCTGACAACATGAATATTAAATCTTTTTAAATTGTTCCACAGGTCACCAAAGCTCTGTTTGTTCTTTTTTCTTTACTGTTCAGATTGTTCTGTCAAGTTCATGATTTGTTCCTCTGTCATATTCAATCAACTATTAAGCTGATCCAGATTTTATTTTTATATTTGTATTTTTTTTACAGTTTTTATAGTTTATTTTTGTTTCTCAAAAATGTGTATCAGTTTTTGGCTGAGATTTTAATTTTTTCTTTTTAAAATTTATTGTAAGAGTTTATAATTATTCTTTGAAGCAAATTAATGATTTTTATTTTCAAATTCTTATCAAATAGTTCCAATATCTGAGCTCTATCAGTGTGGGCATCTGTGAATTGTCGTTTCTCAATCACATTGTGATTGTTCTGGTTCTTGGCATGGCCTGTGATTTTGGATTGTGTCCAGGACTTCCGGGACATGTGGTAAGGTCCTGGATCCTGTTTCATCTTCTTTCCCTGCCGGCTGTCCCCCGCTCAGCTGTAGCACGCAGGTCTGGGTGGAGATGGGTATGCACCTCGTTTCCGCTGGGCCCCCTGAGGCTAGGTCTGCAAAGGCAGAGAGCAGCAGCATTGATATTGCTGGGTGGGGATAGAAACTCAGCTCCCTGATGACCCCACTAAAACTGCCAGGGGGTGTGGGGGGAAGCAGTGCCCCTTAGCACCATCTCACACCTCCTCACCTTCCTGCTGCCTCAAGGTGAGAGTGGAGCAGAAGTTCATCCCCAGACTGCTGCGCTGCCCTGAAACCAGGGACGGGGGAGCAGATGCTGAATAACAACAATGTGCAAGGCCTATTCCCCTTGTTGCTGCCTTTTGGGATCAAAGTTTATCTCTTTCATTGGCCCAACGAAGAACAATCAATGGGGGAGGGGGAGGGGGCTGAGGTCCAGAGAGACCCGGGTTTTGTTCTCGCTAAGGGCATGTACCTCGGTTGCAGTTTATCCCCGGCCCTGGTTGAGTCCTGTGGGTGGCAGCCTCTCCATGTGTCCCTTTCTTTTCTTTTTTTTTTTTTTTAATCCTCACCCAAGGACACCCTTTCCATTTTTTGTTCAGGTAGAGTAGGAGGGAGAGAGAGGAAGAAAGAGAGAGAGAAACATCGACATGAAAGGGACACATCAAGTGGCTGCCACCCGCACGACCAACCAGGGCCGGGGACAAACTGCAACCGAGGTACATGCCCTTAGCGGAAACCGAACCCGGGTCTCTCTGGACCGCAGGCCTATGCTCCAACCACTGAGCCAAATCGGCCAGGGCTCAATGTGTCCCTTTCACATCGATGTGTGTGTATCTCTCTCTCTCTCTCTCTCTCTCTCTCTCTCTCTCTCTCTCCCTCTTTATCTCTCTCTCCCTCCAACTCTTTCTGAACAAAAACATGGAAAAATGTCCTCGGGTGAAGAAACCAAAAAAAAGAAAAGAAAAAAAAAAAAGGAAGGGAGGAAGGAAGAGAGGGCGGGCAGAGGGCGGGGAGGAGGAGAAAGAAGGAAAGAAGAAGGACTTTACTATTCTACCCCTTCCTTCCCCTCAGCTAGGTGGAGCAGGTTTTTCTTGGGTCTTTTTGTCTGCATCTTTTGGTGGTTCAGGTTGAAGGCCCCCAGTCCCTCATCCTGGCTATGGAGAGAGCAAAAAGAAGACCCAGGAAAAAAGCTCTAGCTTTTCATTCCTGAAGCCTACAGTCCTTAGTCAGCCCATCTTTTCCTTTCCACCGTCCAGTCTTCCTATCTTTGCTTGTTGTGTTATGTTCAAGCTTTTAAATTATAAGGACAAGGACTAGGGAGGAGGATATTTTATTATAGCACAAACTGAAAGCCTTCTAAAGTTATTATTGTAATATTTTCACTGGTTTTTAGGTAATTCTGTTTTTCTTTTAGGGATTTTGGTGAAGTTATAGCATTAGAAACCTTGGACATTGTTTTGGTTTCTTATAAATTAATTTATTTATTTTTTCTTTATCACAGTGTTTCAGCCTCAAATTGCTTATCATGGATGAGATCTAGGGAAAAAGAGTGATTTCTAAGAAAATGAGGTCAAAATCTTGCTTAATTTCTGACTTGCTGAATTTCACATTGATTATGTTATATACTTCAGCGATTACATATTTTACGTAAGCACTGACTGTGTTGTTCCAAAACCTAAGAAAAATAGAATTAATAGTACAAAAACAATTTGAAATACAAAATAAATCAAATTATGTAGTTAACCAATTATTTTATACATGAACATCGTTCTAAGAGGGCAGATCGAATATTATGTGTTCTTACTACTACAAAATAAAAACAAAAATAAAAAGAATGTCATGCTAATAGCTTAAAAAAAAAAATCTTCCAAATCGATCAACTCCTGGTGACATATATAAAAAAGTAACAACTTACCAGTCTTATATTTTCCAAAGTATTCTTTGCCAGATAAGGCAGTGTTGAAAGTAGAGTTCCATTTTCTCAACCATCATGTTATGCAGCGTGAGGTGCTGTAACAAAATGCCAGGTGTTTGTTGGCTTGCAGATTGTTCACCCTCTGTGACAATTATTCCCTTCTAACAAGTATTAAAAGGCATCCCCTTTCTCATGTTCCCAGGAAACAATTTACCTGTCTAGGTCTATGTATCTATCTATCTACACAGATACTTTTTAGTAAAACTAGATTTCTTTAATAATGTGAATGGATTAGCCCATAAGGTAGGTAGGCAGCGACCAATCTTTTCATTGTGGACATTAAAGAATTCCTGAGACTCTTTGTCCCAAAAGGTTTATACCACGCAGCTCAGCTGTTTGCCATCACCTGCAGCATAGACCGGTTTTAAAGCACCCTCTTTCTGGACGGGATTGGAACTGCTGAGCCAGTAGGTGAAGGGTGCCTATGATTCAGCAGCTCCAAGGAAATAGTGGCCAACCATATAGCCATGCATTGTATCTTCAAGAAATAGGTACACGTTAATACCATATATATACACATACATATATAGACACATATATGTATGTATGTATACTTATATATCCCTACATAGATTAACTTACATATAAAGATATATCTATCCCTGTATATGCAATGCATATATAATGGCATTATATATTTTTATATACTCATGTAGGATGTGCCAATACCTAAGAGTTGTATCCATAAGCAGCTTTTATAATTCTTTAAAGAACAGTGTTCTTGCAAGTCAAACTTAGCAAACCATTAGTTGTTGATGTTCTAAAAAATGGAAATGCATTTGAAATCTTATCTAGCGGATGAACTCTGTATTAGCAGAAGGGCTCTATATTGTGTCAGGAAGCTAAGTTGGAGCTGGGAATCGGCAGTGTGGGAACTAACTCTTTCATGACCACTCTCGGCTCCAGCCACGTTCAGAAATCTCCCTGAATGTCACACTTCTCGTTTGGAAATGGTCTTCAGTCTCCATGGACATGTGCTGGAATATATTCTCTCTGCAATTGTTTCCAGCTCTCAAGTTCTTCAAAACATAAATGTGTGCATACTAATTTTTTAGAGGGCCTATAAATGAAATATGACTTAAATCGGTCAAAAAAAACAAACACAGTTGTGTATTTAGGAACAGGAAGAATGGGTGGTGAACAGCACCTCACCCAGTCCATCTAGCTTTTCTTGGTGACCTGAGCATTTGTGAGCGGCTTCTTCCTGGCCGTGGCCTTCTCTGAGCCCTCTCCACTGCGGTGGGTGGCCTGCTGTTTTGTTTTAGAAGGCCTGGGATAGGCTCTTGCTGATACTTAAGACTTATCTCTCAAACTTGAGCCTTATCTCTCTAATGAATGCCTGTTCACCATCAGGGCTCAGTGCCCAGGGAGAGCCAAACCTCTTGATCCTTGCCTTATGAACATGTACTTACTGGCTCTCAGGGTCAGCGGCTCTGTGATGTAGTCACCCTGGTATTGTGCTCTCTCCAGGAATCGGGGTTCAAACAGTGCCTGCAGCCACTTGCCGCTATGGTGACAGATGGCCTCAAGCTGCTTCGACAGGTCCAGGCTTCAGGTGTATGAATTCCTGTAAGTCTAGACTTGCCCCATCGCTGCTCTAAAGCCACAGTGTACCTTCTGCTCTCTCTGGGTGCCTATCTCTAATGAGGTTTTTCCCAGCCCTGTGGCTCCTGCCTTATCTAGGTCTCTTTATGCTCCTCCAGACCAGGGCCAGAGAGCAGCATGATTTTTCGTGCCCTGCTACAGCACCTATTCCAGTCTCATTCCTTCCTTCAAGAACAAAAAATGCAGGCGAGAGCGATGCATTACACTCCTTTCTTATTACATCTTGATATATTGGTGCAATGCCCTGGTATTTTTCTCCCAATCAGGACAGGCATTTAGTTCCATTAGTAAGCTAATCAGATGCTGTCTCTTGCCCTCTGAAAGGAATCTAAATGCACAGCTTATCCTAAAAGCTTGTGTAAGTCTTATGTGAGAGTAGAATTTTAAGGAAATTCAAGGAAATGGTTAGATAACAGCCCTATAGAAAGAGAGTAAGATAACCTTAATAGATAAAGATAAGAGAGAGGAAAAAGAGAGAGAGAGAGATATGACAAAATGTTTTTAGCTCTCAGCTGTAGATGTACTAGTTTTAATATATCCCACTCTGGATTTGATCACTAACTGAATCAGGTTTATTTAATTCTTAACAGTTAAATGTCACATTGAAATATTATATTGGTGTTTTGTTTGAGTTTACTTTTAATGCAAAGCTACCAATATGTACCTTGCATTTAATGCAAAACTACACTATATAGCTAACTGGTTAAATACATTATATACAAAAGTAAATATTTAGTATAGAACTGAAGGATCCAATACTTACTTTGTGGAGGAGCTTCTGTCTCCTCCCACTAAATCAAAACAAAGCTGAGATGAGCCAAAGATAGAACTCAAAGGAGAATATGGCATTGGACAGTCCTGAGATTTTTGAAAAGAAGACCTCTGCGATCAACTTATTCACCCTGAAGTAATTTACGCAAGACTAACAGATCCAAGACACCTGGCAGTTACCTGTGCGTATCAGGCACACCATGACCACGGGGGAACAAACATCAAGTAGCATTTAAATGCTAACATGTTGTGTCTTTAGGTGGTAAAGCAGTCAGTTCAGAGACTCAGCAGGACAGAAGCATGTACAGAGTGAGACTCAGCCTTAATGAATATGTTCTGGGTACTGTGTGCTACATTTTATTTAAAGTTTTTGTAAATTGGTTTTCATGGGTGAGCTTGGTCTGGCATTCTCTTTATTTTTCTTTCATTTGGAGGAGGCAAGGAGCTGGGTAGCAGATGGGACGTGCCTTTATCTCTCTTTGGCGTTAATGTTTTGCCATGTTCATAAAAAGTTGGAAGCCCTTTTTTTTTTTCCCCTCTGTGCTCCAGAGAATTTAAAATAGCTCTGAAATGAACTGTTTCTTAATGAATTGCTCTGAGAAACACTTCCATCTTTTGAGGATAGGTCTTTGACAAATCTGTCTCTTTGATGGCATCATTCAGTTCAGATTATCTATCAATTCTGTGATTGGTGGTGGCAGTTTACATTTTCTTAAAACATAATTATATGTCATTTAGGGTTTCAAGTGTGTTGGCCTGGAATGGAGAAAATTAGTCTCACATGAATCAGCTAACATTTCCTATATCTGTGATTATTTTGATTATCAATGTGGATATCATGTGTTTGTGCGCTATCAATTTTCCCATTTAGTTTAGAAAATGAGTTATATGTTATATTGTTGGATTTCGGTTTATATGTTAATGTCATAATGATTAACATATGTAGTGGGGCAATTAACACCTATTTTTACTCTTTTTCTTTCTATTAACGCATCTTAGCTGTGAGTTTCCTTCCTGAAATGCTTTAATTTTATTCGATAAATTTAGAGATTTTAATTTTTTTGATGTATTCATTATACACACAAACATAATTATCATACATTATAATGTGTATATAATATATTATATAAAATATGTATTTTATAATATATAATACTGTATATGTATATATATAAAATCTCAAAATGGACAAAAGATATTAACAGACATTTCACTAACAAAGACATAAAAATGGCTATGTTTGATTTATGAGATATATATTTGGTCTTCCTCCACATTCCTGCCACAGAGCTCTTAAAACACTAGGAATTTCCTTAGTGAGGAGAACCAAAAGGTGTCTTCTTTTATGTGAATTACGTGACTTTTGGAAAACTCCTAGGTACCTAAAGATAGGGGCTGGTTGCCAGGGAACCCAATTTCATGATTAGTGAGTTGAAACCTTCAGACTGGAACTGGAGATTGAGTTCAATCACCAAAAGGCAATAATTGAATCAATCGCACCTATGTAAAAAACAAACAAACAAAAAAAACCCTCTAAATAATGGGTTTCTGAGTGCTTCCGGTTTGGTAAACACATGGAGATGTGGGGAGAGTGGTCAACCAGAGAGAATTAAAGCACCCTTCCCACATGCCTTGCCATAAGCATTTTTTCCATATGGCTCTTCTTGAGTTATATATTTTTATAATAAACCAGTAAACTAGTAAGTAAAATGTTTTTCTGCATTTTGTGAGCTGCTCTAACAAGTTAATGGAACTTCAGAGAAGGATCTTTAGATCTTCCTGTATATAGCCTTTGGTGAGAAGCACAGATGACAACTTGGTCTTGTGTTTGGCATTTGCAGTGTGGGTGGTGGGGAAGTCTTGTAAGACTTAAAAAATATGGTTTTACTGGGTTTTTTTAGAGAGAGAGAGGAAAAGAAAGATAGAAACATCAATGTGAGAGAGAAACAATTAGCTGCCTCCCACATGCCCCCTACTGGAGATAAAGGCTGCACCCAAGGCATGTGCCTTGACTGGGAATCAAACTGGGACCTCTCAGTCTACTGAGCTACAATGGCCAGGCAGGACTGAGCCTTAAATTGTGTCGTCTGATGCTATTTCCAGGTAGATAGTATCAGAATTGAGTTAATGGTTCCCTGGTGTTGGGGGCAAAAACATATATCTGAGCTAATAAGTGCATGACAACATGGTCATTGGAGAAATACAATTTAAAACTAAAGTGAGAGACCACCTCACACTAGATCAGCTACACGAAACAAGACCAACAATAACAAACACTGATGACAATGTGAAGAAATGGAACATCTCATACATGAAATTATATAACCACTTTGGAAAACAGTTTGGCAGTATCTCAAAAAGTTAGACATAAACTATCATAAGATACAGACTCCTAGGTATATATCCAAGATATATAAAAACATTTGTCCACACAAAGATTCCCATGAGTGCTCACAGCAACCTTATTCATTATAGCTGTGAACCCCAAGAAAATTCATTTGCTGTGAACCCTGAGAAGAAATTTATCTGCTGAGATGGACTCCCCATGATCAACTGCGGACCTACATTTTATGAATAACAGGAGCCTAGTGACTATTTTGCAGACAGGGCTCCTCCTGAACTCAGTGTACTGGGAAGAATCTCAGAGTGAACTCCCAGCTTCCAGCACTACACCTCATTTGTTTATACCTTCTCAGTCCACTGCCGCAGGGAAAACCTAGTTTCAGTCTTTCTACCAAAGGTCTCAGACCTGCTTTGCCCAATCAGAAGTGCACAATTTGGACACCTCATTTACATAAAAATGGACCTCATGGAGAACCTGGGTGGGAACTTGCACTGTGAAAGGCAGCCTCTCCTGGGTTTTGGTGGAACACAATTTGCATTGCTCCCTGAATCTGACTCCTGAGTTGCAGCATATTTTTGCTCAAGTAAATGCTTTTTATTCTTTATTGTAGTATAAAATTAATTTTTTAACATAGCCAAAACATGCAAACAACCTACAAGTGGTGATGATAGACAAATGTGGTATATGCACAAAATAGAATGCTATTCAGCAATAAAAAGGAAGAAATTCCTAGCCATGCTAGGACATGAATTAACTTCAGAAACCTTATTTTAAATGTCAAAAGCTAGACATAGGAGACTACACATGTTGGATGGTCCCATTTATATAAAATACCCAACAAAGAGAATTTTATAGAGACAGCAAATTAGTGGATGCCTGGGGCTGGAGGTAGGAAGGTGGATGGAATAAATGGGCTGAACTATAAATGGGCATAATAAAAATTGTTCTAAAACTAATTTATGGTGGTCATTGCACCAGTTGATAAAGTTATACAGTTGAAATAGGTTAATTTTAAGATATTTAAACTATCTCAATAAAATTATTAAATAAATATGTATGTACACACATATAGTTTTTAAATTTATACATGGTTATTTTTCATATTTTCCTGCATAATTTTGTGCTTTCTCATATCAAATAACAGGATATGTTATTTATGTTAGCTAGACTTTTTCAAAACTGATTAAAGTATTTTGTGACATTATCAATGATCTTTATTGTAAATTATATTTTTTCTTTCTGATTGCAATTGTTAAATATCACTGTTTGGTTTTTATTTGCATATTCCTAGGAGGTCTAGATCCATTTTTGTATGTTTGGCTTTTCTGGCATATTTTGTAATGTCTATATTTTTGTACACAATATATTATTGGGTTTTATTCTTGGTTCTGATAGAAAGTCATTTACTTATTTAAATGGTTGAGTTAAGCCTATTTACATTTATTTAAATAATATATATGCTTGGTTTATTGTCATTCTCTTTTTTCCCACTGCTTTTTTTTAAATCCTCATTCAAGGATATTTTTTTCTATTGATTTTTAGAGAGAATGGAACGGAGGGAGAAGGAGGGAGAGATGGAGAGAATAGAGAGAGAAACATTGATGTTAGAGAGACTCATGGATTGGTTGCCTACCATATGCACCCAACCCGGGCTGGGAATCAAACCTGCAACCCAGGTATGTGCCCTTAACTGGGAATTGAACCTGGTCCAAGGGCTGACACTCCAACCACTGAGCCACACCTGTCAGGACCCTGCTGCTTCTTCTTTTTTTTTTTTTTTTTTTAATTTTATTTATTTATTTATTTTTTTGTTACAGATATTTTACCTTTTTACCCCATTGGCACCTCCCACCCCACCCCCCCTCCACCCTGTCCCCGGCTTAGTTGTCCATGTCCATTGGTCATGCATACATGCATATAAGTTCTGTGGTTTATCTCTTCCCATCCCCCCACCCCCCATCCCCTCTTCTGAGGGATGTCAGTCTGTGCCCTACTTCCATGTGTCTGGGTCTACTGTATTCCTCAGACTGTTATGTTCATTATATTCCGTATATAAGTGAGATCATGTGGTATTTGTCTTTTTCTCCTGCTGCTTCTTTTTAATCTTTCACTCTATAAATAATGTTTGTTTTCTTTTATATATGTTTGTGTTTTTTCCTGATAATTTGGAATGTTTATATATCTTCTGGTAGTTTGCTTTATAGCTGTTACTTCTAGTAGTATACTTAGTTATCCAAATCACTGGGCAGGCTCTACTGACTTCCTCTTCTACTTATGTCGAAACCACTGCTTATTTTCTGTCAATCAGAAAGACTGGGTTATACTGCAGTAAAAAAGAACACAACATTTCAGTGACTTATCACAGCAAAGTTTATTTCTTTCTCAAAGCGCTCTGCCGTCTGGGTCTGGGCATCTCCCCAGAGCAGCTGTTGTCCACGTGGCAGGGTCCCAGGCTGCTTAGATCTTGTGGCAGCTACTTCTCAACACAATGGTTCAGGGGTCGCTGGGCAGGGAGGGGAGCCTGGCGGAGTCCACATGAGAACTCAGTGCATCAGCCAGGAAGTGACAGCAGTCATTTCTGTTGACATCCCTTTGACCATAAAGCAGGTTCTAGGAAGGAGAAAGTGTTGCTTGTAGGTACCAAGAAGGAAAACTGATTGACATGTGAGTACTACTTATAATACTTACTACATGATTTCAAATATATTATTTTATTTGATGTTTACTTTTATGTCTTTATAAATATAGTCATTCTTGTATTAATACTTTGATCGCTTTAATATGATGCTTGGTCATAAAATGATTACTGATAATAAAATATAAGGAAACTGGACTATTTATTCTCTTGTTCACTTTCTGTCCCCTTCTAGTCTTGCCTTTATGAATTATAGCATTTCTGCAAGGGCAGAGGTTATAAAGTTCCTCACTGTCTTTTGAAATACGAGGTCTAAGTTTTAACCCCACAACCTCTTCACAGACTTACTTAATACTGATAATATATAACTCGGTATTACAAGTCTGCTTTTCTAATATAGAAGTACAATTAAAACAAAAGGAGACTGATTAGATCCTAATGCTTGTGGAATTAGTTGTTTGACTTGTCATTCTTATCGTATTTTCATAATCATATTGCAGACTCTTTATGGTAGGCAGAGAACTGACATATTCTTCTACAGCATCTAAAAACTAATGAGGCACAAATAACGAATTTTTCAGAATGTTTTAAAAAATGTGTAGCATGTTCAGTTTTGAAGCTCCTTCCAGAGGGAATTCCCGTAAGTTCTAGAGCAACATTGAATAAATACATCAGACTAAGAAGTATAACATTACCAAACTTGGTAAATAAAAAAGAATATAGTTCAAATTTCATTGAGAATTTATCTTGCTATCACTATATGGAATAGAAATGGAATTTGGAATATGAAATAATATATTTTGTTTTAAATCAATGCTTGCTAAATTTTATTTTATTGTTATTCTGTCTTTTAAACTATACTCTTCAAATTAAAGATTTGTTGAAATAAACACACTGGGTAAAATTGTGGAGAAGGGGTAGTTCGAATTAGATTAATAGTGCATAAATCACATGACAGCAAATTCTCTTTACTAAGAAAACGAAAAAAAAATTTTTTTTCCAGGGAGATTATATATCTCTACATACATATACATATATATGAAGAAAGTAATTGTGAAAGTAAATGGGACATATCCATTCAGATTATTATTTTAAAAATATTGACTGTTGCTTATCTATATTATTGAACCTGTAATTTAATACACAAAATACTGCCCAGCTGGTGTGGCTCACTGGTTGAGCATTGACCCATGCACCGAGAGGTCACTGGTTAGATTCCCGGTCAGGGCGCATGACGAAGTTGTGGGCCCTATCCCCTGTGAGGGGTATGCAGGAGGCGACCAATAGTTGTTCTCTCTCATCAATGTTTCTATTTTCTCTCTCCCTCCCCTTTCCTCTCTCTCTCTCTAATATCAATAAAAAATTTTAATAATACACAAAGTACTGCTTTTCTATATTATACAATCAAATAATATAAAATTTACTAAAAATATTTTTGTGTTAGATACGAACACTATAAAACAAAATACAAGGACTTCAGAACATATTTAGCAATGTCCAATGTAAGTTTTGAGGTTAAAAATAAAACTCCCGATTATTGAAACAATGCCAATGTTAAGTTTAGAAATGCTAATGAATGCAGAGATGCTATCTATATTACTGCACACAATCTACCAAGTCACCTATAAAAATACAGGGTGGGACAAAAGTAGGTTTACAGTTGGGAGCACAGAAAACAGTTTATTCTTGTATTATTAATTATCAATTGTATTATTTTCCATCTGAACTACTATAAACCTATTTTTGCCCAACCCTGTATTTTTCCAAAGCCTTAGATACAATATCTTATAAATGATGAAGAAGAAAATGAGAGATCGTAGAACTTAAATTTCACCTTTTTTTTTAATCCTTACCCGAGAGAGAGAGATTGATGTGAGAGAGACACATGGACTGGTTTACTCCCACATAACCCTGTACAGGTTCAGGGACCAAACCACAACATAAAGAACGTGTCCTGGACCAGAATTGAACCCATGACTCTCTGGTCTACAGGCCAATGCTCAAACCATTTAGCAAAATGAGCCAGGGCTAGAACTTAAATTTTAATGAAACATTTTATTGAAGTAAAACATAAAGAGACCAGGATATATTTTATTATTGATCAAAGATATTGGAATAAATTTTTAGAAGCTAAAAGGAACAACATAGTCAATTCTGGAGATGTATTTTAAAATATATCAGACATAGCTGAAGAAAGGATTAGTGACTTAGAAAATAGTGCACTAGAAAATACTAACTAGAAAAATGTAGACAGATTCACAGAGGGGCAAAATGATAAAAGTATACAAAAATGAAAAATAAAATAAAAGACTTAGTGAAAATGTCTAATATACATGCAGTTGGAAACCTAGAAGGAAAAGACCAACATAAAGGACAGAAATGTTATGGAAATAAATAATAACTGCCGGCTCTTTTGAGAAACTTAGTTGTGTGAGAAAGTTAGACTGCGAAGCGTTCCAGTGTCACGTTGGCTCACTCTGCCACTTTTTTCTGTACTGTGGTGTGGGAAATATTGACCTATTTTTCCCTGGTTTGGGGAAAGCACATGTGCTTCATGGCTGAAAGGTGAGGGAGTGTGATTTCTGTATGGACTTGGACCTCACTTCCCATACTGTATGTAAAAGAGTGTAATCATATTTTACCTGATACAAGTCTCATGAAAATAAAATGCAGTAACATATTAAAATGCTGAAAACATTTCTAACAAATAGCAATCTCTCCATAAATGTTATATGAGAAACACAAAAGGTAAGTAAAAGTTCATAAGTAAATAAATGAAGTTTTTTAATAACATGTTGTAGAAGGGAAAATGTACAACACCCATGCCCAATACATATGCATTATTTACATCGATATCAAATCATGGTCCAAACTTTTAAAAATATGTAGGAACTAATGAGCATATCAATATAACTAAAAATATATGACATTCCAAAGTTAATAAATGAATTAAAGTAATCTTTATCAGCAGATAGTCTTAAATGGTAAACTGTCAACTGACACCCAAAGATTAGGAGTTGAACAGTTAGCTGGATATGTTTAAAAGTTAAAGAAATAAAGGAACCCTTTTTATGTAAGTGTCTAGAGCCAAAGAGAAACAAGCCTCGTTCTTTAAAGTGTAGGTAATAATTTGTGAAATTTGACTAATTCCCTCTTTTCAGTCTAAGAAGTTCAGGTAGTCCAAACTATCTTGGAGTTTCTCAAATCAATGCCCGCTGACATCAGCCTCTGAACTATAACTGTTGTGGGAGGACTTGAAGCTTTTATAGGATTACCTCCTTGGACAGCAGGCCCCTGTCTAAAGGGCCCAGTGGCCTGGCCCACAATTAGCTTTGGGAACTTTCTAACCATCACATCCTACTTCTGAACCAGTCATACCACAAGGAGGAGAAGCAGAGGCAATTTGGCACAGACACACACACAGGAACACCACCATGGAAAACTGAGGAGCAGCTATGCCAGAAAGAGAAGCTCAGACATCTGTCCCAGAGGTACAACTCCAACAGTGACAGGTGGCCACGTTCCCATGGGAGAATATCACCATGATAGAGGTGGCCAGGGTCTTCATGGGGTAAATGGAGTCTGATCTGGTATATGAGGGACATCATGTTCGTCAAATTCCTGAAGATATGGCAGAGAGCAGACATCAAGATCAAGAAAGCATGTCTACTTCCTTAACATGGAAACCATGCCATATTTTGTCACTGATCCTAGTGACTCAGGGCAGCCTCCCCACCTAGCCTAGAGAAGTGAAGGCCCATGGAATCCTTTTGCTACAGCTCTTAGAAATTTTCTTGTGGATAATGTTCTTATTATACCATTACAAATTGGATTTGTGTGTTGGACTTTGGGGGTGATAAGAGGGAGACAGAGGTTGCTTGGCCATGATGACCAGATTCTGACCTAACAAGATGGACTGCACATTTTCCAAAGATCCTGGACTTTGCGTAGGATAGAGTAAGTGGGTGGGACATTGAGGTTGACTCCCTAGGGGGCAGACAAGTACAGTCAACACACGAGAAAAAGGTTACAAGTGAATATTTAAAAGAAAAACGCAAACTGTAACAGTGTACTATTTTATCCCCTATTATCTCTTCTTTTTCTTCCATAGTAATAAAAATTTTAGAAGGACACATGATTCTCCAGTGGAAAAAAAAAACCAACATTTCTCAATATTACTACAGCCAAGTGTGGTCGTGTGTCTTCACTTCAGTTCCATCGTATAGAAGCAGAAGTTATATGTACAATTTCTAGGCAGCGCCTTTATTATGAATAACCACATTTTTTTTCTATTTCTTTTTTTTATAGCTGGAATGGGGCTGAAATGGCAGCATTGGAATAAACATTTCAGGTCAGGACGTGGAAGCTAGATATGGAGGGTGACTAGCAGCAAGGTGATTGTGCCTGGGGCTCCGAAGACTGCGTGAAACAAGGCCTTAAGAACAGAGGAACTCTGGAATGAGAGAAGTGAATAAGAAATTCTTACAGAGTTTAAGCTCTTGTGAACTAAGGCTGTTTCAATAATAAAACCAATATCCTAACTATTACCATCAGATTTTGCAGAAATTGGTTTACTATGTAGTAGGTAAATTATTTAAAAATAATTATTTATGATAAAAAAATTTAAAAAACTCTCAGATAGATGAGCAAGAAAAAAAATGAATAATGTCCACAAAGAAACTATAGTCTGGCTTCAGAATCAAACAATTGTAGAATATCTTCTTCAACATTTTTTGTCCGAAAGATGATTGAAACATTTTATAACCAGCAAAAAAAATTTTTTTACCTCACTCGAGGACATTTTTGCATTTATCTTCAGATAGAGTCGGGGGAGGGGGGAGAGAAACATCGACGTGAAAGGGACACACCGAGTGGTTGCCACCCACATGACCCCAACCAGGGCCAGGGACAAACTGCAACCGAAGTACATGCCCTTAGCAGGAACCGAACCTGGGACTCTCCGGTCCACAGGTTGATGCTCTAACCGCTGAGCCAAACTGGCCAGGGTTTTGTTTTTTTTTTTCCCAAAATTGTTTTATATATGAAAGGAACTAAAAAAATTCTCAGCTGGGATAGGACTAGGAAACATAGTATCTACATTACTCCACCAATAAGTTTTTTTTTTTAAATTAAAGATATACTTACCATTATGTGAATATGAATTGTGTCACCCCTCAAATTTATATGTTGAAGTCCTAACCCCTGGCACCTCAGAATGAGACCTTATTTGGAAATGGGATATTTAAAGATATAGTTTGTTGAGATGAGTAGTGTGGGCTCCTAGTCTGGTATGACTGGTATCCTTATAGAAGAGGAAATCTAGACCTAGAAATACACACAGGACCAGCACCATGGAAAGTGAGGGGCAGAGGCTGGAGTGATGCAGCAAAAGCAAAGGAGACCAGATTGATTATCAGCAAATAAACAGAGGTCAGAGAGACATGGACCAGATCCTTCACCGATGTCAGAAGGAACCACCTGCTAACACCTTGATCTCAAGCTCCTAGATGTCTGTTGTTGAAGACACAAGTATGTGGTACTAGCAAACCAATACATGTCCTCAATTGAGATAGTAAAATAATAATAAGGAACTTTCTATAATGAATTAAAAATCCATCATATAAAAGGACTAATTAAGTATCTTGAAACCAGTTCAACATCGAAATTATGGCTAAACGATTATTTCGAATATGATTATAAGACAGAATGCGAATGTCAAAATGTTATCTGAAGGATTAATAATGTTCGACACAATGGACATGCATGTGAATGATGACTCAAATAGCTTTGTCAGGGACGATTTCCTTTGAAATGTCTGCCCTGAACTCAGAAGTTTTCCTCCATAAGTAAGTGAACATAGAAACGTAAATTTTCTTTCTTGAGCACGAGTATTTCAGCACACAAAACTAAAACAGCATTTACTTGGTAATAAAGCTCATGGTCACTGGAAATGTACTTAGAGTTTTAAAAATCAAAGAAATTAGTAAATTAGCCATGTGACCTCTATAATCTTTGGTTCTACTTCAGAGTTTAAATGCAAAGCCTTAAAATTTAAACGGTGGGCTTTGAAATTATATTTAAAGGATAATATATAACTGAATGTACAGGCATTTTATTCATACTTGATTTAAACAGCAGATTTAAAAGTTATTCAGCAAAGCTTTGCATATAATCATGAGTACACTGATGCTTTTAAAGGCTTATTGAATACCACCTAAATAAAAAAAAAGAGGTGTTGGAATTCAACTCCAATATTTTGCTCATTCCACACTATGTGTTTCCCTGCTTAAAACAGGCTTTATATGAACTGAAAAAAAAACAAAAACATTTTGTTCACTTTACAGAAATATTTTATTTCATGTATATATTTATTATAAAAAAATAAATAAAACACATAGTTAAGTTATTTCCTCTCACCTATTTATTTCTTTTTCACGAAGCAATTTATTTCTTTGTTCAGGTTTCGCTTCAACTCTGAGTTTGATTTCTTTGATTTTCTTTCAAATGTAAGTAAATTCTCCGGGCATTCCCTAGTGACAGAGTAACTTATTTCTGCAGTAGCAATATTTTGTTATTCTACTAAGCTCAGGCAGTAACCTGAGACTGTTCAACTGAGTCTGCTCCAAATTTAAGTAGTGCACAACTTTCGACTTTTTATAAGCCTAAAAGGTTCAGATTTTTTTTTTTTTCCCTTTTGTGGACCCTCAGGAATTCTAAAAACCCAAAACTTAGAATCACTTTATACTTTAACCAAAAA
This sequence comes from Molossus molossus, assembly GCF_014108415.1. Classification (NCBI taxonomy): domain Eukaryota; kingdom Metazoa; phylum Chordata; class Mammalia; order Chiroptera; family Molossidae; genus Molossus; species Molossus molossus. The sequence continues at coordinate 32,344,559 of NW_023425351.1, read as the reverse complement.
GCTTGGCAGGGTTTTCAAAATGTTGGTAAAACAAAGTTTTAAAATATAGTCTGTGCAAGTTTTGTTCAAGACCAGATGACAGTATAAAACAAATTTTAAAAATATATTTTTTTGCTAATGAATCATATTGTCACTTCCAAAAGGACTATATAACTTAACAAAAGATTTACTTGTGTTCAAATGAATGTTATTTTATAAAGATTTCTTATGGGAGAAGGTAACTTTTGTTGGTGATTGTGATAAAATAACCCAGTCACACATTTGTCGCTATATTGATTTTTTTCATTCAGTGAGTATAATAATACCTGTTTTCGAGATTAAGTTTTAAGCGATGAGGATGCTCTCTGTAAGAAGGAAAGGTGTTTGTTTTCAAAGGAAGGCTTTTAATTTCTTTTAAGAAAAAAAGTGATTAATCTTGTTTTTTGTTGAAAAGAAACATTTTCATTTCATATTAACACACAGTAAGAGAAATTGAATTTTTCAGGGACACTATCACTCCTTTATGAATTTCATTCTGTAGTTCTAGGAGATATTTGTTGTTTAATTTGAAAGGTTATTACCCTAATTTGTGACTTTAAAATAATGTGTATGATATTGACTGGGTGAATGATTAGGGTTAATATCCTCATTTTGCTGAAAGAAAACCCAGAGACAGGATATTCATATTTTGGCTGTTAATTAGAATTAAATAATATTATTTTATATTTATATCACTTTGTCCTTTTGTTTCTATTATTTTGTCTTTGTTCAGTTATACTTAATTGGTTTATAACATTAATTGTAGTTATTCACTAAAAGCTAGACTTACGTCTGGCTGGTGTGGCTCAGTGGTTGAGCATCGACCCACGCACCAAAAGGTTGCTGGTTTGATTCCCACTCAGGACACATGTGGACCAAATCCCCAGTGTGGGGCATGCTGGAGGTGGCCCATCAATATTTTTAGCTCTCTCTCCCTCTCACTTCCTCTCTCACTAAAATTAATAAAGGAAAAAATTTTTTAATAAATAAATAAAAGCTAGACTTACATTTGCCAGTATGAAGAATCATCTAGATCCATTTAAACTCTTAATTATTAACTATTTGATCTGAGATAAAAGTAAAAAAAAAATCTAATTTTAAATTCATATTTCTATTATTTTGTGTTTCTACAAGTTATCAAAGCAAAGTTTTCAAAATATGATTGATCACAAAACTTTTATTTGAATACATTTATTTAATTTAAATATCACAAAAACATTGTTATACAGAAATAACAGAAGTATTGAGTGAAGGAAAAACAGATCAATATGAGTGAAGATACATATTTTTCTTATCTTCTGATAGAATGTAACCACTGGCAATATTTTGATATATAACTTTTCATTCTTTTGTTTTCTATAGCAAAAACCAAAAATTCAAAATATCCTATGTATGATGTAACTTATACTTGTACAAACTAGAAATAATAGTACATGTTCATGAATTATAGCCTCATTTAAAAACTTAAATTTTTTTGATTTTTACTGTGCTTTATAAAATCTTAGTTTTAATAGTATAATAGATATATATTCATCTGAAAATAGGCATGTATTTGACTGTTATAGATTGCAATGAATTTTTTAGATTCTTAGACATGCTCATACCAATGCAAAAGCCCAGATGAGCTTAAATTATTGGAATTTCAGAGAAATCACCAAACGTTGTTAAGATGTGCTTTCTCCTATGTGTTTCTACATCCTTGTTAATTATGTGCTCATATTGTTTCCTAATCATGAACATTTTGTGAGGAAGACTAGCATTAAGAACTCACCTGTTCTTAATTTACTCCTTACCTAAAGCTAGAGCACAATGTTCTATTTGTAGCATTGGGACAGTCAGTTGATGTAAAAAATAGGACTGATATTAATTACAGAAAATTGTCATGAAATGGAAAAGAAAAATGAAGAGTCTTATGGAGGCTTAATCCTGATTACAGCTTAAAATTGCTCTGTCCATTAACACAATCGACACTCCCAATGAGCAAAGTTTACAGGGAAACAAGTAACCAGATCTTTTTAGGGGAAGATCTGTTTTCATTTTTTAAGCATTTTTATTTCTTTACTTTCTGCCAGTGTAGCAATTGTTAACTTTTAAGGTCTCATGTAAAATATCATTTCAAGAGTATTAAGAGAAAAAGCCTACCTAATTATTAACATTTTTCATTTTTTACTATGCATATATCCAGTGGTTGTAAAACAGCAGCTACACAAATCCACTAACATAAATATTTTAAATATAAATTTAACATGAAAAGATGGTATTAGCCAAGGTAAATAGTCACTAGATATACACATTTTAACCATGTGAATTGGATTAACTTCAAAGGGTCAAGATGACGTTTGGTAAATAATCACTTCCAGTACATTAGTGCACTGGAACTTTCATATTTTTGGAAAAGATAATTCACCCCATTTTGGTGAGCAATATTCTCACTAGAGAGTTGGGTTTCTGTACAATCAGATCCAGTACGCTATATTCATGGGACACCGGGTTTGATAAATTAAAGGTATTTCATAAACATTACTTTAGCTGCTTCACAACTCCATATGCTGCATTCGTCACTCAGTCATCCATCATCTACTCATCGATTCACCAAGTTTAGGCCAACTACCTCCCTGGGTAAACTAGGATATAAACTTTCAGAAATGAAGTAATAAAATGCAATCCTTGTGCAATATCGCACATTATCAGCACATCTATTACCCTTATATCCTGAGCTCTTTGCAGGTAAAAGAAAAGAAAACAAAAATGTAATATTGATACAGAGGACAATTGAAGTCTTAAAAGCTTTATTTCCCATAATTAAATAAGGAGCAATAATTTAAAAATAGATTTGTATTTTCTAAGAACATCAGGTAGTTATCTTTTGTATCAAATACTGGGTTTCACCTTAAGACCTTTGAGATTCCGTCTCCTTGCTCAATAGCTTCAAGGTGTTCACCGATAATTCAATGTCACCATTTCTAGCTGAGAATATGATCACACATGAATTGCTTAGAGAGATTGTGGTTAGAGAAAATGATATTCATGTGCTAGTCTTTTTGGCATTCTTCTGCTAGATCATCGGTTATTTCCACAGTTGCTGGGGCTCTCCTGCCTTTGTTGATGTATGATATTTGGTGGGGGGGCAAGATGGTTTGATATACCTTTCATTGAGATATAATTTACATACCATAAAATTGATCTGTTGTAGTTGTGCAGTTTGTTGCATTTTAGTATACTTATAGAATTATACAACTATACCACAATTTAATTTTAGAAATTTATACATCACCCTGAAAGAAACCTTGTGCTTCTTTACAACCACATCTCATTTCTCTCTTAGCACCAGGCAACCAATAATTTATTTGTCTCTTCTGGACATTTTGTATCAATAGAATCCTACAACATGTGTTCTTTTCCTGGCCGGCTTTTTTCACTCAGAATGATCTTTATTAGGTTCATGCATGTTGTAACGTGTATCAGTACTTTATTACTTAATTATTTTATTTGTTCCCATGGCTTTTAACATGGTTTCAATACCTTTCTTTCTACTAGAAATAACTCTGCGTAGAGAAGTGTGTCATTTTAACATTTTTATTTTTAATTACATTTCGCATTCAATGTTATTGTTGTAACTTTTCAGGTGTACAGTACAGTGGTTAGACAGTCATATCCTTAACAAAGAGATATGTGTGATTACCACCTCTTGCGCTACTTTTTCATGGAACTGTCCACCTAAGATAGATAAACCTTACACTTTTCATAAATTAAAAAAATAAATAAACATTTACAATCTCATGGTGAGGACAAATAAAGGAAAATTTAAATCAAGGAAATACATTATATAAAGCAGGGAGCAGGGGAATTACATAAAACAAAATTAGTTATACTTTTATTGAAGGTATTGTGTAATTTGTATTAATTTTAAGTTATCTGCATAAAAGGATTATGTGAATAGGATGAAATATATACGTATGGAGCATTAGTGTGGAATAGTCACTTCCATTTGGAAAATAGCAAATAAAATAACTTGTTTTGTTTATTCCTCGCAGAATTTCCCTGAGCTTCTAAAGGTTAATGTGAAGAATGAATTTCCAAGAGGGAGATATAAAATAGCAATACGTCCAAGTTTATTTGACTGGTGAACAAGAATTTTGGGACTGTATTACTTATAGCCCAATTTAGAAAATGAGAATGTTCTAATGAGTGATAGGCAATATTGAAGATGGATGCAAACACCCTAACAGAAGACCACATACAAAGAACTGAGTACTAGCTATCTCAGGACTAATTTACACATTTAATTTCAATAAAATATAGGGTTTTTTTCTAAATAGTATTATGGGTTTAAATACCTTTCAAGTTTCAATTATGAAACTGAGATGCTTCACAATTTCAATCAAGGTGAGAGTATTCTAAAATGTAATCAATTTGTAATATGCACAAGGCAATATGATAATGCAACAGTTGTGATCTTCATAGACCTGTGAAAACAATTTGTCAGTGGGCCTCTAGCACCGTTTGGACACAGGGCACCCTGATTCAAATTCCTGGACAATCAATTAAGTGGTGACAATGTTCTTCTGCCAAGGTAGAAGAGAGGACTGTCCCCTCTTAGTACTTCTTTTTAGCATTGTAGTGGACGTACTAATAGTGCAATAAGAAAATAAAAGGGAATGAAAGGTATATATTAGGGAAGGAAAAATAAATTCATCTCTGTTCTCAGGTAACATAACAGTTTATGGTCAAAATCAGAAAGAACTGACAAAACAAAAACAAAATAAAAACTGCTAGAACGAGTAAGCGATTGTAGCAGGACTGCAATATCCCAAAGTCAATCACTTTCTATATACAAATGATTGAAATTAAAAGCACAATACCTTTTACATTAGAAAACTCCCAAATGAAATACTTAGGTATAAATCTAACAAAATCTGTACATAAACGAGGAAAATACAAACTCTGGTGAAACAAATGAAAGAGAAGTAAATAAATGGAAGATATTGCATGCTTTTTGAATCCGAAGATTCAGTGTGACCAAGATGTCAGTTCTTCCCAAATATATCTATACATTTAATGCAATTTCAATCAAAATGCAAGCAAGTTATCTTGTAAATATCAACAAATGGATTCTAAAATTCCTCTGAAGATGCAAAAAACTCAGAATTGCCAACACATGATTGAAAAAGAACAAAGATGGAGAACTGACATTACCCAACTTCAAGACTCACTATGAAGTTACAAATTTGTTACATTTTTTCCAATTATCAAAGTTGATATTTGAAAACTGTTTCAGGGCTATCACTTTTACTTTATTAACACTATCAGTTAATATATCTTATATTATATATTTAGCTATATATAGGGATTGGCAAAAGTATGTTTACAGTCATGAGTATGTGAAACACAGAGTTTATTCTTGCATTATTATTTATTATTATATTATGTATTTGTATTACAATTGTAAACCTACTTTTGTTTACCCCTGTATTTGCCCTTATAAAAGTTGAATTTAAAGATAAATGAAAGTTAAGGTAGAAATTAAAAGAAGGACGACTCTATAAGTATGGATTTGTTATAATTGGATAAGAAAAAAACTAATAATGGTATGAACATAAACACAATTTATCTATTTTTAGAGAATCTGTAATTAGAAAAAAAGTCACTTATCTTTTTTTTCTCATCATCATCCCTGTAAACATTTATATTATTTTTATTCTAAGTCTTTCTAAAATGTGTGATGTTTATTAAGCTAACTAAATTCAGATATTTGACCATGTCTAGGACTAACTCATGTTAACTTTCTTATTAGTAACCATGTATTCTGTACTAGAGTTAGAAAATCTCAATTCACAATTTGAGGTCACAATGAAAGACAGCGGCAATAAACGTGCATGACTCTGTCAGAGACATAAAGACACTGACAAAAAAACAACCTGATTTAGAAATTATGGAGTAATAGCCAACCACTACCTTACTCTGAATTCATGACTTTGAAATATGCAAGGGAGCAGTTTTTAATATATCCATTTATTGACAGGTAGAATTCTAAGATGATTCTCACAGCCTCATCTCCACACCTTTTACAATCTCTCCCCACCGAGTGTGGGCAGAGTGTATGACTTGTTTCAAACCAATAAAATATCAAAAAGATGACTAGGTAGGAATCTCATGATTAGGATATATTATACAGCAAGGTGGGAGGATTTCACAGATATAAGTAAGGTCACTAACAAGTTGACTTTAAATTAATCAAAGGACAGTTTGAAGAAGTAAACTCCCACTTAGGAGATGGACAAGGACCTGAGGTTGACTTCAGAGCTGACAGCAGTCCCTGGCCGACAGCCGGCAAGAAAACCAGGACTTCAATTATTCAGCTGCAAGGAAATACATTCTGTCAACAACCTGAGTAACTTCAAAATCAGCTTCTTCCCTGGTCAAGTCTCCAGATGGGAACAGTCTGCTGGACATTTGATTGAAATCTTCTGAGACCCTAAGCAGAGAACACAGCTAAGATTCCCTGGGATCCTGATCTACAGAAACCAAAGACTTTTATTTCAAGGGTATAGGTATACAGTAATTTGTTAGCAGCAATTGATAACTAACAACACACACACACACACACACACACAATTGATATATGTTTAGTTTTTCCTCCAGAGATCGAAAAATGGAATTAACTTTTTGGAAGAGTTAAGTTGTCATTGATGGAGCTATTTGCTTATCTCCTTAAAACGCTCAAATGTAATTGTCAACGTTAAAAACATAATGTATTGACCCTAGAGTGATGAATTCCAGCATTTTTGAGATGCTGTATTTATTACTGAGTTGTGCCACTTGGGTGTAATATCATAGAAATGGGATTTCCTGACAATATCAGTGTCATGAAGAAATGTTTATGTTTTATCCATTTTACATACCAACATGAGGATTTTTCACAAGATGCATACTTTAGAATGGAAAAGCAAAACCTTGAGCTCTCTGGAAACTGAAAAATGTACTCTTGTTAGCTGTGGCTGAAATTGAGTCCATTCTAATACACTAGATTTATTGTGTTTTTTTTAACATTAAAACCACACTGAAAAGCTCCATTGGTGCCTTCCAGATATTCTATTTGGAGGACAATTTGGAGAGTTCATTTAAGACAAACTCTTTTTGAGTGATTGGTGCCTTGTTAGAATGGATGTTCCATGCACCTTTCTTAGTATCATGACTCCCAAAACAAAATAGAAGTATTAATAATTATTCATACCATCACCAAAATTAAGAAAACAACAAATCTCACTTAGACCATTATTTTTCAGTTATGGAAAAGCAAAATATAATTCTCTCACGTATTCTTTTTCTTGCACATATTTTGGCAAATTGCAAAAAGTTCACACTCTTTGTATTGGTGGTGGAGTCATCCACCTATAAAGACAGCCAGACACCTGATCCCCCATCTTTCCACAGTCAGCTCTCTGCCAGTATGGCTGTCACTGGCATCGTACACTGAGCAGTGAAGGGGATTTGCCAATAGTCCATGCACCTTGTTCTCTGGGCTGCTTTGTCATTCACGTCGCCCTAGCTCCATAAACTTCTCAGAAACAGTGTTTGTCATTTTTTTTTTTTGATACAGGAAATGCAGCTTTGAATGCTGCTGCCATAGTTTTGGTCTCTTCTTTATCTTTTTGGGCAACATTCATTTAATATAAGAAAGCATTATTTTTGAACTATTATGGGATGTCTCAATTAAATTACTAGAAAGTGTACTTCAAAGATAAAAGTACAAATAATTAACATTTTATGACTAAAACTTAGTAGACACTGGGGGTACACAAATTATTAGTTTCATAAAATATAGTATTTTGATACAAATTTTGTATTTCTTATTTGTACTTTGTTTTTCTTTCAGCTACTTGTGGAAAATAATGACAATCTATGTTCATTGTGAAATCATTATGAAAATTCACATAGTTTCACTAAAGTCTGATTTTATTAATGCCTATGATATTATTTTATAAAGTGTGATATATATATATTAGTATTTCCATCATTAATATTATATTTCAATTTGTGTAGTGACTTTAGAGTCATTAACCTATTATTGTTAATGAGAACTACAGCACAATAATAAAATAAAAAGCAATTTATGAAACATAAACAATAAGTGATATGAGAATAAGTTAACTGACGATAATTGCATCTTGGTAATTGTCTGTTAAAAATGGAAAAACTGAATAATGAATGTCTTATAGCATAATCACAGCTCAGGAGACTGAGATGACTGATAGGTAGGTGCTGCTGTTTCTAGAATAGCTTCCTCTAAAGGCCTAAATATATTCTTTAATTTTTGCAATGACATCGTTAATAAAGTAGAATCAGAATCCTCATTTTATAGTTGTAGGATTGAAGGCAATTAGAGCTTGAAGAATTTTCCAACATCACACAGTTTAATCCAAAACCAGATTTTAATCCAAGTGCTGTGACCACAGAGTTGGACCCTTGACCAATACACTCTCTCTGAGGTTTTATTCAACTACACAGAAATGGAGCTAGATGAAATTATTTTCTTCATTCCACCTTTCATAACTTTCAAGCTGAATACATAAGAGCAGTAATTAAACTACAGTTTTTATGAATTATAGCAATAATTCTGTTACAATGATTCTTATTATTTGGAGACAGAGGCAGGGTTTTCCTCTTGATGAACAAGAGAAGGGTGTTGGGAGAAATTTCTGCACCTTCCCATAGATGCACGCTGGTAAGAAAACTCATTATCCCACATTAAAAGTGTTTTTTGTTGTTTGTTTGTTTGTTTGTTTTTCTAACAATGAACAAGAAATGAAGACTGTGAAATGAGTACAGCAGTTTGCTCATGGGAAATAAATCGTTTAACAGAAGCTCTGTTTTATACATACTTCCTGGTGAAGGAGGTTGGAAAGGTGATGTCCAGGGTTAGAAAGAATTTGACAGAGTCAAATCTTCTTTTAAACAGGCTAATTATAGACCTCCTGTTAAAAGAAAATCTGGTCTTTTCTAACACAAGAATTCTTATCTATGAACCCATCAGGACATACCTGCTTGGCTAGGATTGCAAACCTGGAACCTGTCAATGCTTGTGGCATGAATCTGCTTGGCTCCCTGGAGAATGCCTAAGCTATGTTACTAAGTATAAAGTGGAGACAGGTTGTGACCAAAATGGCCCCTTCCATGTAAATGATGTGGCTGTATATCATCAAAGATCTCACAGCTTAACCTGGGTCACGGAGCATCCTAATGCATTGGAGATCCCACACAATTTTCTGTTTGGCTCGTGCCTCATGATGTGTATTATTGAACTTATTAAGAAATTTGGATACTGGCAAAGATCTCTGATTCACCTGAGTCTGATTTGCCGATAGAATATTTTGTATCTCAGCTTACAATGCACAAAAGTCAAAACCATTATCTGTAGGTTGGAAGCCAATCTGAAGTAGAAAATGGTAAAGTACTTCTTCTTGTTGAAAATAGGTCTTGCTAGAACTAAGTCTTAATCCTCAAGTTTATTATTTTTCTTATTTTGCCATTGAAACTTTAAGTGTTTTCTCTGAGCTGAGACAGGTAACAGTAGTGCATCCATAAATCTACATAATCTTTGGGTAAAATAACATGAAACCAACTATAATTTGAGTAGAACTCATCACAATTTATCATAGACTAAATTTATTTTCCTTGAATGAAATTTCAAAACTGTTTTTAACTTTTTAAAAATATCAACCATCATCAATCATCTCATTATTTTTGTTTTTGCTCTGTCGATTCTCTTTGGGTTGTCTTATCTGTCTGTATATGTTTTATTGGCCAATAAAAATTATTCTCTGCCCCTCAGAATTAAGCCTTTAATACTACATAGAAATATACGAGAAGATATAATTACCATGTAATCTTCAAAAAACAAAATACAATTTTAGAGCAATGCATGTTTTTATGGAAAATATATTATGAGGCTTTGAATAATTTTATAATAATTTTGCAAAATCTCATATAATTTGCAAAACACCTAAGACATTTAGAAAATAAAAACATTCATCTGTTACATTAACTTCTAAAATTTAACTTAGATAATTATCCCATGAAAAATATTAATTTCTTTACAGTTGCATTGTAGATAATATAACAATTTAAGGAAATACATATGTTCTGTAATCTATAAGATTAGTTAGTGAACAAAAGCTACCTTTTCCTTTTAAAAGAATAAGTGATGAGAATAAGTAAAAATCAGTATGAATGGCTTTGGGAAGAATGCAACGAGTGACCAAAACCTCAATTAATTACTCATTAGATGTCATATATTTTGTTTCTCAATTCAAATAGCCTTGCAGGCAAGGTATACACTTCATTCAAAGTTTCCCTGATCTCGCTGTGTAAAATGGACTCTTCTGCTCTGATTTTGCATTATCTATCCATCACCCTGTTTTTTTCCCCAAAAGATTGAGCTGTATTTGGAATAATGTTATTTATGTATTTGCATATATGCTTCTTCATCTGTCCACAGTGAGACCTCAACACGGACAGGGATGCTCTCCACCGTTTTCTGGTTATATCCCCAGTGCCCCGAGCAATCTCTAGCATGTAGCAGAGACCCAATAATTCTCTATTAAAGGAATAATTAAGTAAATAAGCAAAAAATAAAATGTCTTACTCTTTGAACTAGTGTCACTCACATTTTTAATGCTTATAAATTTGTAACTATGTGTCACAATGCAGTTATTCATAAGTATAGTATACATCTTGTGTTATCATAAGGTACCTATAAGTGTAATTTTAGCCAGTGGCTGTACTGTTATATATTTCATAAGTTGATGACAGCTTGATTACTGTGACCTTTTATATGGAAAACTAAGAAAAAGTAAGTATTGTAAAAATATGAATTCATTAGAGCAAAAGTTTTAGTTCTGAATTGAAACTTATAAAATGTATTTTAATTGTTGCTCAGAATAACCATTTTAAAAGAATATCAGATATAAAAATAGATTCAAGAATTAAGATCTTGCTTCCTTTCTCCTTATTGGCTTTGTAATATAAATATATACTCCTGGACTACTTTCTGAAATAAAAAATGGCTCAAGTATTTTAAAGGAGTTGAGCAAAAGTTAGTTAACAAGTAGAAAGAGTTCTGTCAATGAACATAAAACTGACGTTTATGTCTAGATTAGGTGGGTAATGCAAATGAGGTCATAGCCTGAATGAGCTTTGGGAATGAACAGGCTGTTCAAGAGAGCCTACCTAGGTGTGCCTCCTGCAATAGGAAAGGTTTCAATTTTGCCATTTTCTAAACACAGAAAAATGTATCCCTCCAATTCAGAATATTGAATGTCTTATGGAAAGCGAAAGGTCATTTGTAACTGTCCAAAGGATTGATGGAGTTGAGATACCTCCTTGACCTTCACCCTGAACTCATAGAGAATAGTTTCAGATGACAGAGCATCAGGCAAGTTTTCAGAAAATGTCTTTTCTTCTTTTATATTACATAGCAAGATTGCTACCTGATATTTTCTTTCATAATTGGATGACAAGATTTAATTACCTCGTGCCTTCCCTCATTAAAAGTTAACTCTCATCCAACGCTGCTGAGCAATGTCTGTGACTTGGACTAACTCAAGCAGTTCTATCTGCTTTCTGCCATTGTTTTCCATCTCAGTTTCTAGAGTAATTGCTTTGGAGGCCTCATAAACCATGTCAAGTTCATCCTTTACAAATACTAACCACTACACACTCCCCTAACACATACATACTCCAATTAATTACTGTCTATTAAGGTTGCAGATTGTAAAAAACACCTACTTCATGATAATTCGGGGATATGTTTATTCCCATGACTTAACTTTAAAAGCTAATAAAATGTTAATGCAGCTACTAAAAATGCAGTAGAAGTGTGATATACCACTATACTACTGGCTATTGAATGAGTGTGTGTGTGTTTACCACCTTTGTCAGTTGTGAAATCTCTGTGACCTGTGGTGGCTGTATAATCTCTGAACTTAAAACTTGCAGGAGAGGAACTATAATGATATTGTACAGTACTTTCTATGCAAAATGATGCTATTGCCACACTGTACCGAGAGCACCGGCTTCCAGCTGTTTTACTCACAATGATGGATTCAGGGGATCCTACTGCCGCCATTGTCATTCAAGCTCCCTCTGCATTTCAGCTTGTCCAGGGCAGCTGCCTCCTCCCTGTTCTCGTCTCCGCTGTTATCCAACTCAAATTTGCAATCCATAGTTCTCATAGAATAAAGAGAATGATACAGGATACATCTTAAATTATTCCAGAAATAATGAGAAAATGCACTAACAGAAGGTACTTAGGACCCTGAGAAAATGAAGAAACAACAAACATGTTAAAATTTAAAAAGAAGAATCTTGATCCTTGGCCTTGAAACATTAGTCAAAATTATAACAGTATAATGATAATAATGGCCAAACATAATAATGCATATATATTTGTTGATTTTCAGCTATTTGAATGAACCCTATAGACTAAGCATAAAAGTAATTATTGCAACAAGACATTTAAAATGTAAAAGTAAATGTGATTAAATATAGCTGCTTTAGCAATAAGGAAGAGAGAGCTAGATATAGCTATCTTCATACTCCAAAGTTAAGAATCAAGATAATGTCTTTGACTGAAGAAACAGAAAATGACTGTTTATATGTGAATTAGCAACAATGTTTCCTGATTGAGAAGTGAAAAAAAGTGCTAAACTGTGTTGAAGGAGTGTGAGAAGAAAAGGGAACTGAATACCATCAGGGTGCCTATTAATTAAATCTAAAGCTGTCTGATTGCAAAACAGTTGTTGTTGTTTTTTAATTTATATTTTCTTTATTGATTTTTTTTTAGAGAGAGAGGAAGGGAGAGGGAGAGAGAGAGAGAAACATCGATAAGAGAGAACATTGATTGGCTGCCTCCTCCATGCCCCCTTCTGGGGATCAGGCCCACAACCTGGGCATGTGCCCTGACTGGGAATCAAACTGGCAACCTCTTGGTGCATGGGTCGACGCTCAATCATGAGCCACACTGACCAGGCTAAAACAGCTTTTCAAAAACTTTACTTTAGAGGAATTAGAACATGAACCATTAAATGTCATTGTCTCTAGGGAATGAGCAAATAGTTATTGAATAAACAATGCTTATACTTTTTTTCTCTGTGTAGTGAAGTGCCTCTTTTTATGATGAGCCCTGACATAATTTTCATTTAAAAATGTGAATTACTTTTAACAACATGCTATGAAAATAAATATTGTTTCTCATAATAAATAATTAGGTTAATTGTTTTGGAACAGAACACCAGCAGAGTGGGAGCTAAGAAACAAAAGCAATAGTTTAAGTGGACAGTGGCCTGCATTAGAGGGCTAAGAAAATAGGAAAAAAGAGATGTAGAACTGAAAGAAAATTTACACACAGATTTAACTCAATGAAGTGAGGGGGAAGCAATGTATGTCTTCAAAACAAAAACCTAAATCATAGAGTTTTAATTGACAGTTGTCAACAAATTGACCATCGCTTTTACTATATACTAAAATTGAATGTAATCTGTCTGAAATACAAATGGTAACACAAAAGATATCAGTAATAATTCTTAGTTGATGCACCATTGCAATAAGATGTTTTCAAGAGAAATTTGCTGATATTTTTATTTTTAATCATGTCTCCGTGGTCCATAGTGAGGATATGCACTTTTTATCTTATATATTGAGCATCCTTAGAACATTTCTCAACTGTTTTGCTCTTTCACCTCTCATTCCAGGATTCAATTATAACCGTCCTCCCCCCCCCCCCAAAAGATTGTGATTTTTGAGCATTATTTGGCTCAGTCAAAAAGTGGGATTATGTGGCATAGTATAAATCATTTTAATACAGACTAAAATCTAATATAATAATGCCCACATTAGACATATTTTTTCACATTTTATCTTCTAATCCTAGCCTGCCTTATCTTCGCTCCAGGATTCTTCCCATGTAGTCCTTAAAGATGACTCTTTCTTTTCCTACCTCCTTTTATTAGAGTTTCTTCTTTCTTTTCCTTTAAATTCTGGTGTGAACTACAAAGCCTCCTTTCTACCCAGTCAGTGGCTTACAAAAGCATCTTCCAAACAATTCCAGTCTGTGCCTTTGTAAGAATCATCATGCGGTCTAAAAATATAATTTTTTCTAGAAATTGTGTATTCCTTAATTGTTTTTCTTTATTTTAGAGAAAGAGGAAGGGAGAGGGAGAGAGAGATGGAAACATCAATGAGAGAGAACATTGATTGGCTGCCTCCTGCATGCTCCCCACTGGGGATCAGACCCACAACCTGGGCATGTGCCTTGACCAGGAATCAAACTGGCGACCTCTTGGTGCATGGGTTGATGCTCAACCACTGAGACACACAAGCCGGGCTGTATTTTTATATAATACTTTTTAGTTTGTGAAATCATCAAGTGAAATATGTAAGCATGTGGATTTTTAAGTTATTTTTATTTTTTTATAGTTCACAAAACCATTTGACACATGATTATGAGTTGAATTGTGTTCTCCCACACTTGCATGTTGGAGTCCTAACCCCCGTAGCTCAGAATGTAACCATATTTTAAGGTCTCTACTGAAGTAATCAAGGTCATGTGAGAGCATTACAGTGAGCTCTAATTCTATGTGACTGGTGTTATAACAATGGGAAATTTAAACATAAAGATAGAGACAGAGGGAAGATGATATGAGAAGACATGGGAAAAAGATGACCAACTATAAGCTAAGGTCAGAGACTGGAATAGATCCTTCCTTCACAGTCCTCAGAAGGAACTCGATCTGCCAATACCTTGATTTTGAACTTTTAATCTCCAAAATTATGAGACAATAAATTTCTGTCATTTAAGCCACCTAGTATGGGGTGTTTCTAGAGCTATTATAGCAACTCTAGAAAACTAACACACATACTCAAGTGCATTTCATGAGTACATGTCTATCATGCCTTTCATTGCAATGTTCTTCCAAGTATAAAAAGAAAATGTCTACTAGTTCTTTTCTAAACAAGCTCCGTATTTTCTAATTTCATTCCTCTGCCAACAATTATTTTCCTTACCTTTCCTCTAATTTAACTCTTATACATTATTTAAAGCATTCTTCCAGGAAGACAGTTTGGGTTTTCTACAAGTAATAAGGAAAAGGAGAGGATTGGAAAGGATCATATGAGAATTTCTCTAGCTTTTTGGTGTCTTTATGAAAATCTTTTTAGCACCACGTTGACTTAAAAAAAATGTTACCAATGTACAAAAGTCTCTCTCTGTTCTCCGAGGGGTAGAAAGACAAAATTAAAGAAGAAACAAAACAAACTACTCTTTTGACTTGTGTGATAACTCTGGTATTGGAGAGGGAAACAACCTATTTAAACTTTTGCAAAAGCATGCAATGAAAAGGGAGACAAGACAAGGTATACACATTTAACTTTCCACTGGGGCCCAGTTAGGTCTTATTTAAAGCTGTATCCCTGGCCATCTAGTATACGATAGCACCTGACAATTATTTGGTGATTGAAAAGTATCTCTTGAGTGAATCAAACCTTACATATCTGCTTTCTTTCCATCTTTAAAATTTTTTTAAATACATATATTTTATTGATTTTAGAAAGAAACAAGAAGGGAGAGGGAGAGGGAGAGGGAGATGGAGGGAGAGAGAGAGAGAGAGAGAGAGAGAGAGAGAGAGAGAGAGAGAGAAACACTGATGTGACATCAATTGGTTGCCTTCAATACATGCCCTGACCTGGGACTGAATGCACAACCCTGATCAGGAATTGAATCAGCAACCCTGTGGTGCATAGGACGACACTCAACCAATTGAGCCATTATGGCCGGGCCAATCTTCTTTTTTTTAATTAAATTTATTGGTATGACATCGAGTCATAAGATTATATAGGTTTCAAGTGTACAATTCTATCATACATCATTTGTGTATTGCACTGTTCCCACAACCCAAAGTCAAATCAACATCAACAAATATTTGATCCTCACAGAGGCTCTACCTCCATGAACTAATTACCATCAAAATGCTCCAACTCTAAATACCACCAGATTAAGGCTTCAACATATGAATTTTGGAGACAAGACAGTCAGGCCGTAGTAAGCACTCAGCATTTGTGGCAAACGGAGGAATGACCGCAGGCCCTGTGGTAAAGGAAGGGTCTTTTGAGGAGATAAAATTTAAATCTAGAGTTGGGAAATAAACCTCCAAAATAAAATTGGTCAAGCAAAGAATTAATAAAATGGAATTTGGGCAGAGAGAACTGAAAGTTTATAGGTGCTGAGATAGAAAATAATTGGATCTGTGCAAGCAATAGAAAGGGAGCCAGTGGGCTGAGTTCGGGTGGTATAAAATGAATGTGCAGAATTAGGTAGCGGCCAGATCACCTATGAGCCCACAGGCTACCACAGAGAGGCCTGAAGTCACTGTCACTGCACTGATACCACAGGAAGGTTAAGACTACAATGTAATTGGACTGTTTGTTTGGAACAATACTTTGACTCTGTGCTAAATACAGCGTATGGGGCCAAAATTTGACAGAGAAACTATTGTCCTGAAGAAGCTGTTTTATAATATCTTATTTAAGGTGATGATACTTCTCGCCCTGGCCAGTTTGGCTCAGCGGTTAGAGTGTCTGCCTGCGGCCCAGAAAGACCCAGGTTTGGTTCCTGCTAAGGGCACGTACCTCAGCTGTAGTTTGTCCCCGGGTAACAGCCACGCGATGTGTCCCTTTCACATTGATGTCTCTCTCTCTCTCTTTCTCTCTCTCTCCCTTCCACACTATCTGAACAAAAATGTAAAAATGTCCCCAGGTGAGGATAAAAAAAAAGGTGATGATACTTCTCTTAGATGGTGTAAACTGAGAAGGAAAGAAAACTGATTTGTTAGGAGTTTAGAGCCAACGGGATTCAGTTAAGAATTTCCTGAGAGGCTTGAAGCAAAAGACAGGAATCAACTTTGACTTCTTCCCTGAATCTCTGCTCATACATACTTTCTTCATCCAATTATGTAGCATTGACTATGCTATAATCTGTGACTATAAAAAGCTTATTAATGAATGCAGTTGGGATTTGAACACAGTTTAGGCAAGTAAAATAAACTGAACAGAAAATCATCTCTTTTTTAATGCTATGGCACCTGCATTGACTCCTGTGTTTGGTATACAGCAGTGTTCAGTGTTTTTCAATGAATGACTATATGCTAAATAAAAGAAATGCTCAAGTTGAGATTGATGATTAAGTAAGTATAAAATTGAATGTATTTTCCTTTAGAAAATACTTTCTAGCATTCAGTTCCCTTTCATAGTGAGTATTTTATTTGATGATTTTACCTACTCTGACATTCCAGGATAGAGAAGATGATTCTAATTTTACACACCTAGAAACTGACAAAGGTATTCCACTGTAATTCATTCTTCACTCTTCTCTCCTCTGTCCTTCTAGAAATACTCAGGTTGATAGCCTCAAGCAGCAGTGAGAAGACCACTGAACTGGTTTGTGGGAATTCCTTCCAGGCCTGGTTCACACAACCTCTCTGAGGCTTTGTCATCTGGTCTGTAATATCAGGACATTTAAATTGATGACCCTTAAGTTCATCTCCAAAGCAAACAATTAAATTTTCAACTAATGTACCAATTAGGAAAAACAATCAAACTGCTGTTTCTTCCCATTGGATTTCTTCCATATATACTTTTCTCCTCATTTCTCATTTGTTGGTTTCAATATCTTTATTAATATAGATTGATTAGGAATCTACTAATTTCCAAAATGTACCAAAATAGTTCTGATAAAATAAATATAATTATTCCACACTGAAGGCCATTTTGTACAATGGATGCAGGTCACGAAAGCTTTGCGCAGGGAAAGTTACTTGCAGCTAGCCATACAATGGTAAGACGAGTAGATATAATTGCTGCCTTCATTTTTCCAGTCTGGTGGGTAAACTTACTTTCAAGCTTTTTTTAAACAGCAAGCCATCACACAAATTGAGAATCTTTCCACACTTACTTCCAATTTCAAACAATGTGTAAACTAAATCTAATTACTTGAGTTTGTTTTGTCTTAGTTTTCACCCCTCCTATATTTAGAAAAATGCTAAGGATAGTGAATATGTAAGTGTGTATATTTGTCCACATATAAGACTCTATGTTTTAAAAATAGTTTTTGCAGGTGGCTTCAGGCTGGAGCAGGGATACTTATGGATTTAGTTCAGAGAGATCTCAGAGGATATGAAGTACCTGAGGACAAATTCTATAGAAAGTAAGAAAACCAGCAAGTATTTATAATTTTAATTGCCTGAAATATAAATAATCCAACTGAAACCAATATATTATCAATTATTTTATAAAAAATGTGTACTGTATATTTAATACAAAATTTGAAAAACAAATTAGGTATATATCTATATACCTATAGATATATAAATATATATTCCCCAAAAATGTATATACATTTTGAATAATTATAAAATCGTCGTTTATTTTTTTTTAAATTCTGCCTATCATTTAAAAATTATTTTTATTAATTTATTTTTGTGACAGATGTTTCTTTTTTTCCCTCCATTGACTCCCTCCTCCCTATCCTCTCCCACCCCATACCCAGTTTTATTGTCTATGTCCATCAATTATGAATACATGCATATAAGTTCTGTGGTTTATCCCTTCTCTCTCCCTTCCTTCTGAGGAATGTGTACCCTACTTCTATGTCTCTGGTTCTATTTTGTTTATTGGTTTGCTTAGGTCATTATATTCCAGAAATAAGTAAGATCATGTGATATTTGTCTTTCTCTGCTTGGCTTGTTTTGCTTAGGATAATACTTTCCAGGTCCCTTCATGTAGTCTCAAAGGATAAGAGATCTTTCTTTCTTACAGCTGCATAGTACTCCATTGTGTATATGTGCCACTGTTTTTTTTATCCACTTGTCTACTGATTAAAGCCAGTGTTTATTAAAATACATTTTTTTTCAAAATGTGATACAATCTACAGACACCCTGTATACATTTTTGGGGAATATATATATATATATATATATATATATATATATATATATATATATATATATAATGTTTCGAGGTTTGTTTTGCAAAAAACACCTTAAAGGTAAAAGTGCTTCAGATTCACAGTTTAATGGCAGAGTAAACATAGGTTATATGTACTATGCTTAAAATTTCAATAAAGACAAGATTAGAGGTAGTAAGGAAACAAAGAGAGGAGAAAGGGAAGAAAAAGAAAGGGGAACAAAACTGCTGTTTCTTCCCACTGCCGCCCCCCACCCCGCTCGAGCAGGTCGCAGAGGAGAAGGGGTGCAGTTCCGTGAGGCTTCCCGGGGTGACTGCAGAACCTCCCGGAGCCATGCGCTCAAGTGTTTTCTCAGTTTGCAGCTGTTTCCACCAAGTGCAAATTTATACATGTTCTACTAAATCAACTTTTATCAGTTTATAACAGTTGCTGATGAGAGCTGTGACTATTTTGTAATTATTTGACAAGTTTAACTAATTAGGCATCAGTAGTTCATTTGGAAGTGTCCTTGTATTTATGCATTGACAATAACATATTTACAATGACCTAATCTTGATCATTTCTATTCTGTGTAAGCTATAAGTTATACATGTTTATTGTCATAGAAGTGGGTGCCTAAGCTGAATTTCACATTAATATAAATAACAATGCATATGAAATCAAGTACCAATACCATAGCAGTAAGAAAGAAGGAAAAAGATTTGGCAAAATGGAATCAGCATTGAGGAACAGCCGAGTTACTGTTCACTTCATGAATAGCCCACTGCTCGGATCACCAGCATCTGGGAAAAGTAAGGTGTATGGCTCTAAATATCCTTCTGTAAACATTGTGATTTAACTTGCAAATGCATCTACACTGTTCTAAAATTACTGTGATCCCCACATTGTTTAGAAGTGCACTCTCTGAGATAAACAAACCAAGGCACCAATTCAACCAACACTGAATTTTTTTCTTTTTTGAATGAAAACAGCTACGTTTGCCATCCCATTCCCAACCCCAGCTCATCATGGAGAATTTCCCACAGCCATAGCCAAATGTTTTAATTTATAGAACATTCTGTGTTTTGCCACTGGCAATGAAATTACAGCTAATAAGTTCCACAGGCTGCAATCAAGCCCCAGAGAGAACTCTAAGCTATCTGTCAAGCATATAATTTTAAGGTTTAATAATGCACAATTTGTTGATACAGTTTATCGAAGCACATCTCTTTTTCCAAAAGAAAGAAAAAGAAAATAAGGGAGATGTTTAAAATAGTTGTTTCTAAAGGCACTGCTTTCTAAAAAATTAACTACTATTAATTGCTTTAGAACTGAAAATATTACCACTTAAAACAACTTATTAAACTATGTGTTCATTTAATTGAGGTCTGTGTTATAAAAAAATTAACAATGCTATAGTTTGAATAATCATAAACAAATTATATTTACCTCCCAAGAGAAATTTGCCAAATAGATTTAACTTGATGGGTATCTTTGTTCACAAAATATTGAAAACTCAATATTTTGAATAATGGTTCAGTCTTTAATGCTATGAAAGTCTGAGTGTTTTTTTCTAACTTGTCTAACATTTTTTTCAATGTCACTATGTTCTACTTTGTGGCATGATCAAGATAAAGAGGGAGGAGAGTATTTTTAATGATATACAGCTATGACCTTGAATGAGAACCAAGAGTGTTTTACTTTAATTTGTTAATACTTCCATTAATACTGATGGGGTAAGGAAGAATCCCCACTCTATGTGAAATCTACTGAGAAACACTCAGGCAGTTCTACAGGTCCTTTGTTCCCAAGATATTAGAATTAGTAAGATTTCTTACTACTAAACTACTAATGATTCATAAATCATATAATTTTCTACATGTAAATATTTTCCCATGATTTTACATTTTGGAACTTCAAATTTGTAAACTTCTGGAATGATAAATAGGAAAGTAATATGGCATTTTAGATTACATGAAATTTGGATAAAAAAAAAGTGATAAAATGAAAGAAAGAAGAGAAATTATGGATTTTTCCTATTTAGGTTATTCCTGTGCAGTAAGAGAATAGAAAGAATAGAGAAGGAACAATACATAAATAAGGTGAAATAGCAGAATACTTTTGTTTCCTCCAATCCTTCACTCTCTTTATTCTTTTTTATTTTAAAAGGATCAGAAGAAATGCATAAATGTGTGAGCTGGAAAATGAATAAAAATAGAATTAGAAAATGAATGATCTCAACTTTGCACATATATATATATGGCATGGGGTACAGTAATATAGCTTTCATATTAATGGTGAAATTCTTTGGATACTTTCATTTTAGTAGTGTAAAATCATCTCTATATTCTTCATCAAAGAAAGCCAAAGGACATCAACCATACACACACACACATACAGATTGAATACGAGTTTATCACTTTGTTTCTTATAGGAAAACTCAATACTAAATCAGAAAGATAAAACATTTAACTGTAATATAAATAAATGAAGCCCAGCTGGTGTGGCTCAGTGGTTGAGCATTGACTCATGCACTAAAAGGTTGCTGGTTCGATTCCCAGTTAGGGCACATGACCAGGTTATGGGCCCATTCCCCAGTGGGGGGAATGCAGGAGGCAGCCAATGGATGTTCTCTCTCATCAATACTTCTCTCTCTCCCTATCCCTTCTTCTCTCTCTAAAATCAATAAATAAAAAATATTTGAAAAGAATATACATATGAAGGTTTTCACCATGAGATAGTATAGACTGAATTCTAACATGAGATCATGGCATCACTGTCCCACGGTGGAGTTCTACTGCATCATTGGTATACATCATTGCAGGGGGGTAATTTTCCAACATTTTCCATAGATATTGCACACTCAAATATAGATCCAGATCATAAATGTAAGTTGAGTTTTCTTCTTGGATATAATGAAGAAATAATGAGGCAGAGGTAAGTCATGAGTAACGAAATGCTTTATCATAAGAGTTAGGATTTTAGAACTGTACTGATTTTTTTAGATATTACCTAAAGGAATCAAAGAAAAATCACCTATGAAAAATAATCACTATGAAAATTTCAATTTATGGTCAGTAACAAATGAAAAAATACACACTGTGGAGTATTGGGGACTCTGACAAACCCTAGCTGAACCATTTATGAGCTGTGTGACTTTGGATGTTGGTGTGCTCATCTTTGAAATTAAGATAAGCACACATACTTCAGAGAGTTTTGGAAATTAGAAATTATGTTTGTAAAGTAATGTACTTAGCAGAAGAATATTCAGCATATGGTCAAAACTCCATGTAAAATAACTATTATTATTGCCAACTTGGTCTCACAGAATAATTTTCTTTTGTCTCCTCTACCGTGTTCCTAGTCATCTACAGCATTCCCCTGGACTCCACTCTGTGGGGGACCACCAACCTGTCCTGCTCAGGTAGACTCATGTTCCTGATTGTTCCCATCATATGAAAACTTAATGTCTTATGCCCCATTACATCATGGCCTTGCCCTTATCTCATGATAGCTACCTGTTTCTACAGCCTGTGATACTGTTAATAAGTTACAAGATTTATATAGGTTTGGCTTAGAATGTGTAATACATGTGTTGATTGACATGAAATTTTCCCACCAAATATCATTTGAATTGTCCCTAGAAATTTTAAATAGCTAGAATGTACACTCAGGGTCAGTCAAGTCTTTGAGCAGGAGCAATATAACATTATTGGGTGTTGGCATAAGAGAATTTTACTTGCAGAGATCCTGCCTCTCAAGATTAACAACATATTCAAAATAAATAGATGGTGGTAGTTCTTAGGGGGTCTTGGAGTATGATGGTGAAGGTTGGCATGTATTAAATCTCAATTATGCTATGTAATAGTAATCTTAAAGAAAATATTATGAAAAGAAAAATATAGTACCTGCAATCCTCGCTCTAAAACAAACTTATTTTCATCTCTTGCCCATTCTCTTCCAACACTGAGTTGACCATAATTGCCACCAAGCAATCGCCCCCTGTGAGTGGAAGGATGTGGTCTTCTGACTTGGTCACCTAAGTTGAAATCGATCAGTAGGGAAACTAAATGAATCAAACTCTTCTGATCTAGTGTGGCCCACATTTTCTTATGTGCAGCCCTTTTCTGCATAACAGTTCCAGGTAGACAAAACTACAGAAAACAGAACCTTTAGTGCATAGAACTAATACTGACTGGGGCAGAAGGGTGTACAAGTAGACAGGTATAGCTCTGGAATGGCTAGGATCTGACCTGTTCTGGATTAACAGTATTTATGCTTGGATATCGTGACACCAAAAAGAAAAAGATATTTTAGCATACTGAGACATAAGGTAAAAAATAAATAAATAAACAAGCTTAATTTAAACTAAATATAAATCTAAATAGTAAATGTAAAATTCATAAATATTTAAACAATCTTTAAATATTTTATAAAATAATTGAAGACTTCAGTAAGAATATTACATCAATCAAAATTAGGGAGCTAGGAAGACATTTAGCTTATATATTTGTTGTTTAAATTTAGTAAATAGATTTTACTTGTGGGTTCTTTCACACAAAATCACAATTTGTACTTCACTCATTTCTTTAAAAATGTCAAATAAAATGTTTTACAGTGATAAAACCAGCAGATATGAGTATATTAAAACTCTGCTGTATATTAAAATTATACAAAGTATTGGCTCTGGAGTCAAGGACAGCCTCAAAGCTTCAATTTCCTTATGTGTTGATAGACATGTATAGTTACCATTTATATGCTTATTGAGAAGGTTAAATGAGATGATGTATATAAAGCAATAAGCGGGTACCGGGTTCTCAGTGATCAAGGTTATGTACTCATTTAGCCATTAAATGCACAAGAAAAATAGGACATTCTAGAACAATATTCAAAATATTGGCTGAGTTCATAAAGGAGCTTATAGTAGGTTCAGGTGAGTGGCATTTTCCTTTCTAACTTTGCTCCAATTCTCAAACCATACCTCAAAATATTTCAGAGGAAATATGCTATTGCTACCTTATAGACTTCTGATATTTATTCTTGATACTAATTCAAATATAATTTCTCCTCCATTTATATGTATTGAATCTAAAGGGTGGTTTTGTATTTTGAGTAGAGTCTGGTCTCTGTGCAAATTATGCTTTTCCTTTGGACATAAGGGAAATAGAGATGTAGAGACTGTCAGTGGCATTACATTACAAAAATGTATTTTGTAAAGAAAATCTCAGTATTAAAATATTTAATGTCACAGATAATGGCCCACAGATTTAAAGTAACACTCATAAACAGCAAATGCCCAATAGGCAACAGATTGTGTGTATTTATTTTAATTTTACTGTGATAACATTTATTTCATAAGTATCTCAGCAGTAGAAATATGGAGTTAAATTTGTATATGCCCACCTGAATTTAAAAAATGACAAATTTTTTCCATTACCTAGTGAAAATACAAAAACTTGTGTTCATTTTCTCAATTTTGCTAACTGCTCCAAAAATGTACACAGTCCATGTGGCATAGGATCATAATAAAGCTCATTTCATAACAGCAGTCAATGAAATTAAGGTTTATTTCTTTTTTGTTTTTTAATGAAAGTCGCTACTCTTGGTTACTATTATTGATAGTCCATTACAATCAGCTGGTAAAAGGAGACCACTGCATTTTATCAGTAAAATTTATCTTTGTATTCAAATCGCATCGAGTTCATGTTGTTGTGACAACTGAAGACTGTATAAAGAATGTAACATAGCAGTGGCTTCGAGATGGTTGGGGATTGCTTGGACATTTCCTATCATGAGGTCTCTGCAATGTTTACACTGTGTACCTACGGGATGGAGTTGCAATCAGTCCTGAGCAGAGGCAAGTGGATTCCATTACTTTGAGAATATATTGCTGAATTCTATCATGGCAATACATTTAAACTTGCTTAATCATTTTGGTCAGTTCCAACCTTCGCTATTTTCGGAGATGCCTGGTATTTTAAAATAAAACTTCACAAAGATAAACATTTAAATATCACGGCTTATTTTTAGAACCAAATTTTGGTTACCATATGTATAAATGATGGCACCCTTCAATTTATTTAAGAAATGGGTATTGATTTTCATAAAAATGGTATAGGATATAGGAGATACACACACACTCACACACACACACACACACACGCACGCACGCACACACACATTTTATCTTTAAAAAGAATTTGGGTAATATCAAATGTAGTAAAAAACAGAAAAGTAACAACAATCTAACCACACTATAAAATCAACTTTTTGAAATGTTTCTATGATGTTCTTTAGTGTTGTTTATGGGCATGCATAATCTTAGTTGATTTCAATCAGTAAAAATAATGTTGCAATAAATTTTTGAATGGAGTGTTAATTTCTTAGTGTTCCCCTGAAATAAAAATCTTAGAAATTAGGTTCATAGATTATAGTTTTTGAGTATTTCTATAATTTAAAACACTAATTGTGTAATTTATTTCTATAATTTTAAGCCAGTTTACTTTGACCTAAGCAGTGTAACTATATACATGGAGGCTTATGTGAACCCTAGAATAATTTTTACAAAGAACCTATTTCAACATTTTTAAATAGAAAAAAGAAATGGTAAACACATTTTGCAATCTCAGCAGCAAATCTGAATGAAGCACCATTGAATGAAAAAAATTAAGATGACAAGAAAGAACTTAAATGTTGAAAATATGATGAGTGGGTCAAAGATTTCTTATTCTTTGTGCCACACTAACAATTTATTAAAATAGCACCGACCAGTTCTTATTGCTAATTATATTTGGCCTACCAGGAATGTCACTCAGATTTTTTTAAACACGTTCAACACTGAATTCAATGACCCAAAATCTTTAGCATCCAGTTGTTTTCTTCACCATCACTGGATATTCAGTCTGGACTCTGTAGACACCCAGATCCAGAGTAATGCTAACTCTTTCAAGAAAAAGAACCTACCAAACAACAACTAATACCCTAGAGGCATTTATTAATATCAAATGGCAAGATTAATGAATCCTGTAACACAATCAGTCCACTAGTGTTTAAACATTACTTGATATAAAAGGGGTCCACTGAGCCAGATTTATGAAGAAAATTGATGATAGAAGAATGCCTAATAAGATCTGGATAGCCAGCTGAAGTCAAAGGAAGCAGGGCAGTCATGAAACAATGTTACAAGAACTTGCTGAAATGCAACTTCAAGCAATACATCATTCCTGGAGGGCACTGGGTAGCACTGGCACTGGGGAGATGGAGGTGGCTACAGGAATAAGAGACCTATTAGATTTGTAGAGCCCTTTGGGTACAGGCAATAGCAACAAAAATATTGGGGAAAAGAAACCTATTTTCACAATCCACAGAAACTTGAGGATGGACAGTGGTAATTAATGCTGCTGATAATTCTCCTCCAGGCCCTCCACTTGGGGTTAAATATGAGAAATAAATGATGAACAAACTAGGAAAATGTGGGAAAGAATTATTATTATTTTTTAATTACCAGTCACTAAAAGTCACTCTGAGTCAATTATTTAATGTAATGCCATTTTAATTCAAGCAATATTATCTACATTTTATAAGAGGAGAAATGTAGGCTGAGAAAAGTCAAATAATTAGCCCATGAACATGTGACTAATGTGAGAGAACAGTCTGATTAACCCCAAAGCCCAAGTTTTTAGCTTTAAAACATTACCCTACACTATGTTTATATAAGATTAACACTAAGAGAAAGAGAAGTGATATGTGATTTAATTTTCTATACTATTGTTATATACAATCTAATATAATGCTTCATTTCTTTTAGTTGGTGCTTTTATGTCATTCCTACATAAATATTTAATCAAACATCTTACTTTAACCGTTACTCAGTCTTCTATTTTCGTGATCTGTCATTGAAAGGAATTTTATGGGGGGGGGGAGAGAAACCATGTAATGAAACAATTACCTAATTAGGAACACATCAACATGACACACAATTTACATTAAATTATATTTAAATTTAGGCAAGGTGTTCTATAGCGAGCAATTTAAATATGATTGTTTAACTGATTTTTACCTTTTACAAAATATCTATGTCTCTAAGACTAAACACACTGTTCAGGATAAGACTTCATCCTGAGGAGGCTAACTGGAAATGAGAATCGGCAGAGACCTATGGGTGGCACCCACTGAAAATATGCTAGTAACCACATAGGAAGACTGGAAGATTTCAAGCAACAGCTAGAAAGTAAGTTTCTTTTTCAGATAACTGGATTCAACTGCATAAATGTCCATCATTTAGGCTCTATTGATCCCATATTTTAGGGCATATTTCTTCTTTAAAAGTAGGCTGAAATACAGTTAAAATACAATGCAAGGTCTAACATATAACCATGATTTGACATTTAAAAATGGTACCTTAGAAATGAAATGAAATAATTTAATCAACTCCTTACTCAACCTGACACTAAAGCTCAAAATCCAAATCAAAGTCAGAGCTTTCTGCCAATACTGCTCAGGAAAACCATCACCGACTCCAAGGCCGACTGAAATGTAAAGGGAATCTATTTTAATGCAGAATAATCAGTTCAAGGAAAAGGAGAGTGGCAAGCCTGGTTCATCCTGTGGATCTACATGGCTCTACCTGCCTGAAAAGGTAGAGGTGTGGCTGTCTGCCTTTTATGCCAAAAGTAATGTATTCAATAAAGTTTGCTGAAATTTGGTCACTGTTATGATGCTTTGTAAAACAACTTTGCAGGAAATCCTCAAATTCAAATGAGCTGTATTCCAAATCTGTGTTTGGAAATCAATTGGCAGGAATTGAGACCATTTGTTCTCTTTCTTCCCCACTTTTTTTTTTTTTTTTTTTTTTTTTTGGTCCCTGAAAGACAGTGTAAAATGCTAGTTGTATGTGAGGGGCCTGGACATGCCCCCCTTCTTTTTTCCCCCAGAGAAATACCTTCGGTGACTTTTTTAGGTTTACCTACCAAAGATTGTTTCATTCCCAGTATTGACTGGGTAAAGGAAGGGGAGAGCCATGAGAAGAGGCATTTCGGAAGCAAGGTAATTTCTTGTCATGAAAAGTTGCAATTCTATATTTTCGGTGTGATTATGTTTGAAGGATTATAGCTAGATTACAATCTCAGTGAGGGCATAGCTCCTGTCTGCATTCATTTACTGATGAATTTCCAGTGCCTACCACAGCACCTTGCATGTACTAACTATTCAATGAGCATTTTTTAATAAATAAATTATAGACAGGGCAGGAAATTAGAGAAACTTAATTCAGTCCCCCATCATATTTTTCTGAGGACCTTTGCTAGACTTGGAATCTCCAATACCCACTGACAAAAGCTAGGGGCGTAGTTCTGACGTCATCCTCCCAGCACCATGTTGAACTAAGATGCAGAATCAAAGATACATATTAGCCAACATGCCTCCCTGGCCAGCAGATTACCAGGCGAGCAGCAGTGTTTCCAGTCCCTAAATACAAATGATGTGTTTGTGTGCTGTGTTCACATGTATTGCCAAAGTGAAGTTTCTCAAAGGGGAATATCACTTAATTGAGTGATTTTCAAACTTGTTACCTATTAGTGATTTTGAAATATATTTAATGAGTGTGACCAGAATTTTAAAAGATAAGATAGTCTAGACTAGAATAAAATATAAATAAAAAGGATGAGAAAGAAAGTATATAAATGCATTAGCAAAAACTTAAAAATCTCACTCTTTCATGTGGAACACTCTGATACCCCTGGCAAATAACCACAAGTGTCTTTATTATATCTTTTTGTTTAATTCCATTTAGATTTGTTTTGTGTTTCTAGTGAATCTAGAAACATAGGAATAACTATATCCTGAGGCAGAATTTTATACTACAAAGCAGGTCTCATTGTAAGAAAATTGAAGCCGTATATGAATTAGTGAGAATAAGCACACATGGACTCAAATTTTGATCTCCCCATTTTTTATACATTTATTCCTTCAAAAAGTATTTAATCTTTTGGGGCCCATGTCTCTTCATCTGTAAAAGTAGGGTAAAATTTTTCTACATGTTAATTGATAAGAATTAAAAGAAACAAATATAAAGTATGTAACCAGCTGACACCTAACTTGTGCGATGTAGGTATTAGTTACCGTTATTCTAGTATTCCGTGTTGTTCAGAAAATATATCACACAGCATCTCCCACTGGTACACATAGTTATGGCAGCTTTCATACAATGCCAGACTTTCACACAAAATTAGAATATTTTATAGATTCCTGCAACTATCCAACTCTACAAATATTAAAACTATCTCACTGCACACTTGAGGTTTTAAATCCTACTTCATTCTTTTCAGAGTCCACCCCCCCCCCCCCCACGATTTGTTTTTGACAAGGAATATGAAAAAGGAAGTCATTTAGCAGGGCTCTGGGCCTGAATAAAGTTAAAAATGAGAAAGATTTTTGAAAAATGGTAACACGTAAACATGGGGTAGTATTTTAAAATTAATTGAGTAGAATGTATACATTAGTTCTTGCTGTGAAAGATTACTTTGCAATGAATTAGGAATGCACACATAATCCACCTTTAGATTGGAGAGAAAATAGTGGGAAGGAGACATGATGATGTCATGAAACTATGTTGAATATTTGAGATGCTTTCTTATTCAGTCTCTGGCACGTCATGAAAAAATAAAATTAAATTAACAGCACACTAATAGAGAAGCCATCAGAAAGTGCATGTCAGGAGCTACAAGAGTTTTGGATGTCATGGTAACATCAGTAACTAGAGCTATGCTCACCACTAAGGGAAGGTGCTGGACTCAAACAGATCCATGGTGAGTCGAAGGGAACATTCTATCCTCATCTCAAAGGTGAGGGAAGAGTGAAACCCCAGTAAGAATGCCAAAGCTCAATATAGCTGGATTCGTGAAATAGTTACTAAAATATTTTTAAGACATTATAATTTTGAGTCATATTTTTGCCTGTGTTTGTAAGTAACAATAACAAGACTATGAAAATATTGCTGAGCATAATTATGTAGCATATCAAATCTTAAGACTTTAACACTGTTGAAATAATGGTTGAATTGCAAAGCATATCTATATCATGCCTATGACAAAGCCTGTTGCCAAAATTAAAAGCCATTGTTGTGCACTAAATTGTGTTCCCCAAAAGAAATGTTATAGTCCTCTTAGTGGCTCAGAATGTAATTTTATTGAGAAAGAGAGTCTTTACAGAGGTAATGCAGTTAAAATGAGGTCATTAGGGTGAGCACTACCTAGTATGACTGGTGTCCTTACAAAGAGGGGACATTTTGGACACAGTGAGAGACGCACACACAAGGAGAACGCCAGGTGAAGATGGAAATTATGCTGCCACAGCAAAATTAATGCCAGAGTGAGGAGAGGGGCCGAGAACAGCTTCTTCTCAGCATCTCCAAAGGGAGCATGGATCAGTCAACACCTTGATTGTAGATTCTCGGCCTCTAGTCTGTGAAACAATAAATTGCTACTGTTCTATAGCATCAGTTTGTGGTACTTGGTTATGGCAACCCTTGCAATTTACTATAGCCATAATTTCATTACTTCCTGAATTAGGATATTCTACCACCAAAAAGGTGGTTATTCCTCAAAGTAGCTGAATCTAATGAAATGTCCCCTTCTCAAACTCAAACCTTAAAATTGACAGTTAATATCACTTCATTCATTGGTTGTAAGGTCTGAATGTAAAATGAAAACCTCAGGCATCCTGAGCTTTCTAGACAATCTGTTATTAAACACTGGATTCACGGGATAGCTGAATCGCTGATGGCAGGTTTTGGGTCAATGGGCTGTTGCAGTGACCAAGTTTTCAATTTTAAATATGAAATTTTTAGGAAAGTTTCTATGCTTAAAAAAAAAATCTAAACTGTTGTCACTGCAAATGATTTAAAACCAATTTTTAAGTAACTTGTTTTTCTTCCATTCAAATGGTGTTTTTATTTGTCTTATTTAATCAGTGCATGACTTACTCCATGTCTGGGCTAGGAAAGTTGATGTAATGAGATACTCTGTGGAATGGAAGTTGGGCTTGCTCTGGGTTGCTCAGCCTACCTTTAAGTCATCTGGAGTGTGTTGAGCTAAGAAAAATGTATTGAAATTTATATCATTACAAATCTAGAGTTATTATTTCTTTCGGTAACAGAAGAGCAAAGAAAGTTACTTTATGGTTTAAATGCCAAATTATTTAATCTTTTAATGTTATTTGTAAAATGTTTGGCCTTGAATGGAAATTTTCACTAACTTTGTTAATAAAGGGGATTTTTAACCACTTCGACTCGTATATACCAAACTATACACAAAATAAGATGATGAATTAGGAAGGAAATGCTGTTAAGAGAATTACTATAAGCATGAGGAAACTATTAGCCCAGGGTTTTCAGTAGTCTAAAATTCTGAGATTTGATTTTTAAATGATGAAACATCCAATAAGCCAAATGACTCTGCATAAACATATACATGGAATAAATTATTCCAAATGAAAGCATGGATACTATTTGTTCAGCTGTTTTAGTGGTTGGAGCATGAGGAACAAAAGCTATTATTGTTCAATGTATTTTTTCACAGGAAATAGACAGTGGCAAACATACAGTAGTTCAACACATGAGATCAGAGACACGGTTTTTATAGTAAACCAAGAACAGATGTTGGACCGATTCAAGACCTTCACAGAAATTATTAGTTATGTTTGCCTTTGAAAGCAAAGAAAGTTTATAAAGACTCACATATCTGATTATATTAAGAAACAGACAGGTTTTCAAATCCAAAGCTTTAATTCATTCAAGCTAAAAGTTTCTGCTGCATAAATTTTGAATGTGCTACTCAACACTATTGCAAATAATTACAATAGGTTCCATGTTACCCTATGCTTTCAAAAGTATGCTTACTTTTGAAATATATAAAAAATGACTGAGGCCTCACATACAACCTAAGTAACCCCATTCACTAAACATCACATAAAAATAGGATTTATGCTGCAGGCAAAAATCACTATTTACTAGCAATCACTGAAAACAATTGTTTCACACACATTAGAAAAACAATATTCTCTAGCTAACTAAAAGGCATATTTTTGAAGGTTGAACTAGAAGACAACAGTGGCCTTTTTACCCTATATGAAACACCTGTGTAAAATATTTTTACCTCATCAGTTTCGGTATGTTATTGACCTCTGAGCTTTAAGCTTTCTATTGCTTCCCCTTAGCGTCAGGACTTCTACCCCTCTCACTTAGCTCATATTCCATTGAATATAACAGTACTGTGATAATTACCGTTTAAGTGACGTTCTCAGTTTCTGTGCCTCTTCCGACTCTGTAGCATCCTTGGGCAGATACACAAAAACGTACCTGGATTAACACCTGGTTAAATTCAATACTCTGAACCTACAACAAAACCCAAAAGTATTTTCTGTTTTATGATATAGAACATATACCTTGATAAAGTTCTTAAAAATGTGTTGTATAAACTTATTGGTTACACCTTCTCACTTAAATCCACTAAATATGGACAGCAAAGTATATAAAGCTCAAAAGTCTTTAAACAAATTCAATCCAAAGAGGACTTCACTGATTCACATTATAATTAAAATATTGAAAGAGAGAGAGAGAATTGTGAAAGCAGCAAAATAAAAGCAACTCACCACATACAAGGAAATTCTTATAAGATTATCAGTGGAATTTTCAGCAAAAATCATGCAGGCCAAGAGAAAGCAAGATGACATATTTAAATACTGAAAGAAAAAAACTGCCAACCAGGAATACTTTACCTAACAAAATTGTCCTTTAGACATGGAGAGGTATTTTCCCCAAAAAAATAAAATTAGAAATTTTGATAAAAATTATATTATTAGAACTCAAAATTATTGTGTTATTAAAGAGTTTAAGTGCAATATTTTAGAATCCAGGAAACTCTCCATTATAAAAGGGAAAAGCAACTTATAAATATTTTTTATTAAAATAATAATAGAATGTTTAAAAAAACTGGTTTATGTTTTTAGTTTAAAAATAGTTTAATCTCAGCAAACGACATATTTGTTACATTTAAAATTTTTTAATTTAATTTTCAAAAGGTAGATAAAATGTATAGAATGTAAATTGCATGTAAATGATCTACTCTTGGTAATATAATTATAAAAGAATTTGAAACATTTAAGAAACAGTATATACTATTTATAAGAAAAGAAAGGAAAGAAGAAAGAGAGGGAGGAAGGGAGAGAGAGAGAGAAAAAGAAGAAAGAAAATAAGGAAAGAAGAATAGGTGAAAGAAAAGGCCAACTGCTGTTCTAAAATAACATTTTGAAATTAGTGGAGTCATAATTAATGATGTTCTATATAACACAGCCTTCAAATATGAGGAAAACAGAGAGGAAAGTGTTAATATATAGCAGATTATCAGGTGCAACAGTTTTCAAGTACACCTGCTTATCTTCGCATGTCCCTGAAGACATGTTCATTTATCAAAACATAGCTTGTTTTCCTAGCCTGTGTGGTTGTACTCTGTGTGATAGACCACAGGGGTCCAGGATGTCTTAGAAAAGCATTTTTTAAAGCAAATATGAAGAGTACAACTTACCTCGGCCTTATAAAGACTATTTCAAACAATTGGAGTAGTAAGTTTAACACCATTCTAAGGTTTTGCTGTTTTATATTTTTTATAAACATCTAGATATTATATATAAAAAATGAAGGCATTCCATTTCTAAAACTGGTGTAGTAATTTTGTTTCCACATGACAGCTAATAAAAGAAAGAAAGGAAAAAATTCAAGTGTACACACTTTACCATGCATGAAATCTATTCTATGAAACACAACAGAATAACGTCCAAGAGTAAAAAACAAAACAATCTACAAATGGATTCTTTAGATAACATGAAACAAATTATTATATCTATTCAAATGATCTGTGAATTTTTCATATCACTACCCCAAATTATTAAAGTTTTTTTTTTTTTAATCAGTAATTGTTATACCTCAGGTTATAATTTTTTGACAGTGTCTTCTTCTAAAACATCTTAATGGTGCTTATTATGATGATTTTCAATAAGTTTACTTATATCCACAGTGAATGGAAGGTTAAAAAAGAAACATAAACACAAGCAGGAACAAAATGCATATAGTAATTAGAATTTTTTATGTTAAAATAAGAAAGTACATTTTTATTAGACTTGAAAAGTATGATGAACACATATACCCCAATAAATTAAGCAAGTAAATAGCAAATAGTCATATAAAATATATACCTAACAAATAGTTTCTACCTCCCTCATTTCTTGTTTTATTATGCATTCCACATTCCCTCTGCTTTCAGCCAGCATCTCTAATGGTTGGGGATTTTACCTCGTAAAATAACCCAGACATTCATTTGTGGATTGACTGAAATCTCCATATTTCTGCTTTTATTATTTTGTTTTTATTTTACTATTGGATGTGGAAATACAGAGAGGAGCCACAGACAGTCTCTGTGTTTTTGCCACCATTAGGATTGTGCAGCAGCAACCCAATTTATACTTGGAAATTAGAATTAATCAACCCATCTAGAATGTTAAGCTTTTATTTGTCTGTGGATTCAGTGTCATGAGAAGCCCACAACATCTGGGTGACGGTCTCAGCTTCCTACTTCATGGAATAATTGTTGCATACTTTGGTGGAAACATTTCTCTCTCGGGAATTAAAACCCTCAAGCATGCAAAGCCTAATGTTGGAGGAATTCAGGCAAAAAGTTATTTGTTACTTATAGATATAGTAGAGAGAAGAGTCATTACCACATCTACCATGTTGACCTATGTATTCCGACTATGGGAAAAATATCACCCTATGTATAAGTCAACAACTCAAAACATATACTGTAATCTATAAGATAGAATCCGCCATTTCAGGTGTTATTTTTATGACTGACACCAGATCAATCTGCAGAAGGTTATTTAACAATTCTATCAGGTAAGCACCACATGGGTGATGGAGCTGATAGAAATTAAGACCAATGATTTCCATGGGCATAAGCTCATTACAAAATTTCTTTCCTATTAAATTGATTATTTGGTCCAAAAAACTTTTGTTGGTATGATAGTGAATAAAGTAGTTTGTAAGACTTTGGATGCTGGTGCTGACAGAAGCATTGTGAGCCAAGAAAGTAAATATATATGTATCATGTGTGTCTATTTAAGAGAGTATAGGTTTCCTCCCATGCCGTAATGAAAGAGGTCAAATGTAATCAACCATCCTGCAGATGGCTGACTGGTCTCTTCAGAACATCACATCACATTGAGGGTTTTGTCAGCATCTGTGTCTGTGGTTGGCAGGTAAGCCCTCCATAGTAGAAGTAGATTATTTTTGTTCAGGAGAAATTTATTTTGTTGAGATTATGTATGTTCTGTATCTGTGTGTCTTGAACCCTTTCATCACGTAGGAAAGTCTGGGGAAGAGGCTGACTGACATCCATATAATATACCACCTTGTTCATATGATTATTAAGAGCCTAATTTTCAGTAAATCCCCTTTATAAGATTCCACATGGAACATAAATATTTTCACGCTCTCTGTCTGTGGAGTGTTCCATCCATATCTCTCTGCTGCAACCTCCTTGGCACCTTTTATTTTCAATGTTGTTCTTTCCAAGTTCTTGGCCATTAGAACAACTATTGATCATTACTCATAAATTGGTGAAGAGTCATACTTCTAGTAATTTCTAAGGCTACCAAATAAGCAAGTAAATGTACTTCATGAACTTTTTTCCTGCAGGGAGAGTATCTCTTCATTGATGTCTTTTAAAAACACACCATACTGGAAATATAATTCTACAATAGTCTTCTTGCAATGATGCCAACATATTTTACAGAACTAGCTGTAAATCAGTCCTACAAATTTTTTTTCTCATTTAAGTAGTTATAAGGAGCTTCTCATGGGGACATAAGTATGGATTGAGGGGAGGAAGAGTTGCTGAAGGAATAGATGTTGCAGGTATATGAGCCACCTGCTCACACCAATTACTTTTGCCTTCAGAACTGCTCCAGACAGACACACACACACATGCAGGAGCAACCTGTCCCCCAGAAATAGTAAATATAAAATTGGTCTTGAGCATTTCTGAAAGATGAATGTAAACATATAGTTATGTAAAATATATGCCTAACAAAATAGTTTCTATCCTTGTTCTGTAACTGGTTATGCGGTTATAGTTGAGAGTTCTTTCTTCTTTTACTATTCATTCCACACCAATAATACTCAATTCATGATTGGAACTTAGATTGTATAATCACTTGATATTCCAGAGCAGGTGTTCAGTCTTGATCAAGACCAGTTAACAAATCAAGAGTTATTTCCCAAAAGAATGATAACTTTTCTGTAGGGCTTTGCTCCACATCCTTAGCAATAGGTAACATTATTCTCTAACTGAGGCTCTACAGGTGCTGTATAAAGCATCTCTAGCTCCACAGACACTATGAATATTATTGGATCTTCAAGATCCTGAGGTGCCATTGGCAGAGCAGCTTGGAGTGTGACTTGAATCTGCTGCTCTGGCAGTCAATGCATGACTCAGTAAATGGGTCATAGCAGGACTCCAACAATGACTGATGTTCTCTTCAGCAGTCAGAGGCCCTTCAAGGATTGGGCCTGGGACTTCATAGTAAATAATGTAATAATCACATAAATTCCCATTTACTTTGCTGAGAATATACTCTACACAAACAAAACTTTGGTGAGGTGTCAGGCTTCTGAACCACCATATTGTTCATTTCCTTCTTTCAGGCATCAAAATGTCTTACTAAGGCCTCCAAGATACTGTTCATAAGGTCTAATCATTATAATATAAGTAATATATTGAAATAGTGTGATGTTGCTGGATGTGAAAACAATTACAACCTCTTTAGATTGCTTTACAGTGGACAGCAGGAGAGGAGAACCAGTCCTGAGTCCATACTATAAAAGTGTACTGCCGAGCCTGCTAGGTAAAAGACAATTGCTTCTGGAAATATTTATAAACAGGTATAGAGAAAAAAAGCAGCTGTGTAATCAATACCTGTACATCAGTCACCTAAAGTTGTAGTGTTTTGTTCTATTAAATAGATCACTTCTGGAACTTCACTGACAACTGAATCACGTCCTGATTAAGTTCGCGAGGATGGGCAAGTGTTCTCCAGGGTACACCTACTTTCTTCACAGCCTAGTCAAGCCAGGTAAATGGGAAGCATGGACAGTTATCCAGTTCCTCCTGGGAAACAATATTGCTACAGGTATACTGTGTTTATACCTAGTCCTCTCCAGAATAATGGTCCCCAGTGCATAGGGAGCCAGTGTGGGAATTCTGCTTATTTCTCAGAATGTCTATTCCATTTACTGCTAGAGAACTGAGGAAATAACTACAGGGTGGTTCTGCTTCTTGGGAGCTGAATATAAACTAAAACCCTATTTATCAACTAATTACCAAAAACCTCTGTTTTGACAGTTCTAGTATGACACAGACCTATATAAAAGTGTCATATTTTTCAGAGATTGCATTAATCTATCAAAAATAACCAACATGAAAAATTATATTTAATTATAGTTAATTAATTTTACTATGAATTGAAAACAAAATATTGTATTTGCTTGCTACATATATCATTCAAATTTATTTGTCTATGAAAACAAAAGCAAATATTTTAATGAGTTTAAACTCTGTACCACAAATTAGATGTTCAAGTAAATATCTCAGTGCATATGGCAATTAATCTTATTTTAACTATATTGGAGTTGGTGCTGGGTGAAGTGACGATATACAGGCAACAAGGTGCACTTTGATGACATATTTTGGAATAGAGAAAATAAATGAAGTTACATTTCAACTAAAATTAATTATGAGAAAGATGTAATGTGAAAGAACCAGGGTGTAACTTAAAATGCTTCAAGTTTTCTTAAAAAAAATAACAGCAAGAAAGTAGAGTTATGACTGGAAAATTATTATTTGGATTTTAAAATAATATCTAAATCATTCTAGCACTATTTGAGTAACTATATCAAGTTTATGAAAGTCTCTTTCTAACAATATGCTTTAGTATCAAATTTTGTATCATAAAAATAAGTACTTGAGAAAAATTAGAAATAATCTAATTCAGACTGTGATTTTTAAACACATTTTGAGGATGAAAATATTTTGTTTTCATTATATTGATTAACTTGGATTAAATTTTTATACTTACTAATTTAAGAACAATAGACAATAACAAAAAGTTGATGTTGAAAACTGTCAGTTATTCACATGATCATTCCATAAAGATTATTTCCATTTAAAAATGTTGTAGGTAGATTAAAGTATAATATCCCATTAATCATAACTATTATTTGAGAAATGTATGTAATGGAAAAACAAAATTTAATTGAAGATAATAACTGCAATACTTAAAAAAAAACTATTAATGCTGTTCCTGGACATCTTCTGCCTTTGCACATTTAATAAATACTCCAGAGTGTTTATTAAGCAGAAAGATTAAAGTAAAATATCAGAATCTAGTATTCAGTGCATTGTGAACACGTAAATAGATCCTATTGTTTTCAATATATGAGCAACTTACTTGTATATTAGGTATATAAAAATTGAATTCACATTAATCAATCTTAACTTTAATCTGTAATGACCTTGAATATATAAATGTATAGATAAAATAGAATATCATATATTCATTGTATTCTCTTATTTTTTTACTGATAGCAGTCACTAGATACATAGGTACAAATGTATGTCTCAAGGAGGCAGTATTAAAATTATAAAACCGTCTTGACTCCACGGTACACTCTTGCCATCTTTGTCAAATATTAATTGAGCATATTGCCTTGGGTCCATTTCTGGGTTCTCTGTTCTGTTCCACTGGTCTATCTGCCTGTTCTTGTGCCAGTGCCAGGCTGTTTTGATTACAGTGGCTTTGTAGTACAATGTGAAATCTGGTAATGTGAACCCTCCTATTTTGTTATTCTTTTTCAAGATTGCTGTGGCTATTCAGGGTCTTTTTTGGTTCCATATAAATGTTTGGAGTATTTGTTCTAATTCTGTGAAGTATGTCGTCGTATTTTGATGGGGATTGCACTGAATCTATGGATTGCTTTGGGTGGTATGAACATTTTAATAATGTTAATTCTTCCAATCCATGAACAAGGTATGTGCTTCTACTTTTTAATATCTTTCTCTATTTTTTTTTTTTTTTCAATGACCTGTAGTTTTCTGTGAAGAGGTCCTTTACTTCTTTGGTTAAGTTTATTCCTAGGTATCCAAAATTTTTTGCTGCGATGGTAAATGGCATTTTTTTTAGTTTCTCTTTCTGTGATTTCATCATTGGTGTATAAGAATGCCGTTGATTTATTTTTCTTTCTTTTTTTATTTATTTATCTTTGTTACAAATATTTCTCCTTTTTCCCACACTGATTCCCCCCCTTCCCCTCCCTCTCCACCCTGTCCCCAGCATCGTTGTCTATGTCCATTGTTCATGCACACATGCATATAAGTTCTGTGGTTTATCTCTCCCCCTCCACCCCCTCTTCAGAGGATTGTCAGTCTGTCCCTCACTTCCACGTCTCTGGGACTACCCCATTCCTCAGACTGTTATGTTCATTATATTCCACAAATAACTGATATCATATGATACTTGTCTTTCTCTGTTTGGCTTGTTTCGCTTAGGATAATACTTTCCAGGTCCCTCCATGTCATCTCAAAGGATAAGAGATCTTTCCTTCTTATAGCTGCATAGTACTCCATTTTGTATATGTACCAGGGCTTTTTTAACCATTCGTCTACTGATGAACACTTGGGCTGTTTCCAGATCTTAGCTATTGTAAATAGTGCTGCTACCAAGATGGGGGTACATATATTCTTTCTGATTGCTTTTTCGGGCTTCTTAGGGTATATTCCTAGAAGTGGGATCACTGGATCAAATGGCAGTTCAACATTTAAATTTTTGAGATAACACCATAGTATTTTCCATAGTGGCTGCACCAGTCTGCTTTCCCACCAGCAGTGTACTAGAATTCCCTTTTCTCCACACCCTCACCAACACTCATTGTTTCATGATTTGTAGTTGGCAGCCATTCTGACACGTGTGAGGTGATACCTCATTGTTGTTTTAATTTGCATCTCTCTGATGATTAGTGATATTGAGCATTTCTTCATATGTCTCTTGGCCATTTGTATGTCCTGTTTGGAGAGGTGTTTATTTAGTTCCTCTCCCCATTTTTTTAATTGGGTTCTTTGTCTTCTTTTGTTGAGTTGTATGAGCACTCTATATATATTGGAAATTAACCCCTTATCTGATATATCATTGGAAATTTATGCTCTCCCATACAGTGGGCTGCTTTTCCATTTTTATGATTGTATCTTTTGTTGTGCAGAAGCTTTTTAGTCTGATGTAGTCCCATGTGTTCATTTTTTCCTTTGCATCTGTTGCCTTAGGTGATGTATCAGTGAAAATTCTGCTGCATATGATGTCTGAAATTTTGTTGCCTACATTTTCTTCTAGGATTTTTATGGATTTATGAGTCACATTTAAGTCTTTTATCCATTTTGAATTTATTCTTGTGTATGGTGTAAGTTGATGGTCTAGCTTCATATCTTTGCATATAGCTGTCTAATTTTCCCAACACCATTTATTAAAGAGGCTGTCTTTACTCCACTGTATGCTCTTGCCACCTTTGTCAAATATTAATTGAGCATATTGCCTTGGGTCCATTCCCGGGTTCTCTGTTCTGTTCCTCTGATCAATCTGCCTGTTTTTGTGCCAGTACCAGGCTGTTTTGATTACGGTGGCTTTGTAGTATAACCTGAAATCTGGTAATGTGATCCCTCCAACATTGTTCTTTTTCAAGATTCCTGTGGTTACTCAAGGTCTTTTCTGTTTCCATATGAACTTTTGAAGTATTTGTTCTAATTCTGTGAAGTATGTCATTGGTATTTTGATGGGGATTGCACTGAATCTATAGATTGCTTTGGGTAGTATGGACATTTTAATGATTTTAATTCTTCCAATCCATGAACAAGGTATGTGCTTCTACTTTTTTATATCTTCCTCTATTTCTTTTTTCAATGACCTGTAGTTTTCTGCAAATAGGTCCTTTATTTCTTTGGTTAAGTTTATTTCTAGGTATCTTAATTTTTTTTCTGCGATGGTAAATAGAATTGTTTTGTTTTTTTTTTAGTTTCTCTTTCTATGACTTCATCATTGGCGTATAAGAATGCCATTGAACTTGACCTTAATTTTGTATCCTGCTACTTTGCCAAATTCATTTATTAAGTCTGGTAGATTTTTGATGGAGTCTGGGGTTTTCTACATATAGTACCATGTCATGTACAAATAATGACCTTCTTTCCAATCTTGATCCCCTTTATTTTTTCTTCCTGTCTGATTGCTGTGGCTAAGACTTCCAGTACTATGTTAAATAAGAGTGGTGAAAGTGGGCATCTTTATCTTGTTCTTGCTCTTAAGAAAAACATTTTTATTTTTTGCCCATTGAGTATGATGTTGGCTGTAGGTCTTTCATATATGACCTTTATTATGTTGAGATATGATCCCTCTATTCCCAGATTGCTGAACTTTCTTTTCTTATCAGAAATGGGTACTAGATAATGCTGAATTCTTTTTCAGTGTCTATTGATATTATCATATGATTTTTATCGTTATTTTGTTTATGTGGTGTATCACATTTATTGATTTGTGAATATTGTACCAGCCTTGCATCCCTGGGATGAATCCCACTTGGTCATGGTGAATAATTCTTCTGATGTATTACTGGATTTGATTTGCTAGTATTTTCTTCAGGATTTTGGCATCTATGTTCATCAGGGATATTGGTCTGTAGTTTTATTTCTTTGTAGTGTCTTTTTCTGGTTTTGGAGTTAGAATTATGCTGGTCTCATAGAATGAGTTTGGAAGACTTCCTTCTTCTTGAATTTTTTGAAATAGTTTGAGGAGAATTGGTGTTAGTTCTTCTTTGAATGTTCGGTAAAACTCCCCTGTGAAGCCATCCGAGCCTGGGCTTTTGTTTGCTGGGAGAGTCTTGATTACTTCTTCAATTTCTTCTGCTGTTATTGCTTTGTTCAAGTTTTCTATCTCTTCCCAGTCCAGCTTTGGAGGAATATGTGTTTCTAGAAATTTGTCCATTTCACTAAGATTGTCAAATCTGTTGCCGTATAATTGTTCATAACATTAGTTCATAATTCTTTGTATTTCTGTGGTGTCAGTTATTATTTCTCCTCTTTCATTTCTGATTTTGTGTATTTTGGTTCTTTCTCTTTGTTTCTTGGTGAATCTAGCAAAGGGTCCATCAATTTTGTTTATGTTTTCAAAAAACCAGCTCTTTGTTTCATTGATCCTTGGAATGGTTATTTTGGTCTCCATGTCATTTATTTCTGCTCTGACCTTTACTATTTCCATCCTTCTACTTGCTCTGGGGTTTTCTTTTCATTTGCTTTCTAGTTCTTTAAGTTGTGAGGTTAGATAGTCTATTATAAATTTTTCTTGCTTCTTGAGGTAGGCCTATAGTGCTTTGAATTTCCCTCTCAGAACTGCTTTTTCTGCATCCCATAGATTTTGTATTGTTGTATGTTCATTTTCATTGGTTTCCAGGAAAATTTTAATTTCTTCTTTAATCTCCCTGGTAACCCATTCATTGTCAATACGTGCTATTTAGCCTCCATGTTTTCAAATATATTTGCATGTTCTTGTTGCAATTGATTTTTAGTTGCATGCCATTGTGATCTGAGAAGATGCTTGATATGATATCAATCTTCTAGAACTTGTAGAGACTTAGTTTTGTGTCCTAACATGTGGTCTATCTTTGAGAATGTCCAATGTGCAATTGAGAAGAATGTGAATTCTGTGGTTTTGGGGTGTAATTCTCTGTAGATATCTATTAAATCCATTTGATGTAGCGCTTTATTTAGAGTTTGTGTTTCCTTGTTAATTTCATTCTAGAAGATCTATCCAGAGATGTCAGCGAGGTATTGAAGTCCCCTGCTATGATTGTATTGCTGTCGATTTCTCCTTTGAAGTCCTCCAGAAGATTTTTAATATATGTTGGTGCTCCTATATTGAGTACATATATGTTTACCAAGGTTATATCTTCCTGTTGGATAGATTCTTTCAATATTATGTAGTGGCCTTCTTTGTCTCTAGTTATGGCCTTCATTTTGAAATCTACTTTATCAGATATGAGTATTGCTACCACAGCTTTTTTTTTTTTTTCCATTTGCTTGGAAGATTCTTATACATCCCTTCACTTTCAACCTATGTGAGTCTTTGTTGTGTGGTGGGTCTCTTGTAAAAAGCATATATTTGAGTCATGCTTTCTTCTCCAGTCAGCTACTCTGTGTCTTTTTATTGGAGCATTCACACCAATCACATTTAAGGTGATAACTGATATGTACTTATTTATTGCTATTTGTGGTTAGTGTGATTATGTTTTTCTTCCTATTTCTTATACTAGTTACAGCAGTCCTTTTAGCATATCTTGCAATGCTGGTTTGGTATTAATATATTCCCTTAGCCTATTTTTTTTTTTTTTTTGCTCAGGGAAGCTCTTTATTTGACCTTCTATTTTGAATGATAGCCTTACTGGGTAGAGTAGTCTTGGATTCAGATCCTTGTTTTTCATGACCTTGATTACTTCATGCCACTCTCTTCTGGCCTGTAGTGCTTTGTTAAGAAGTCAGCTGAGAGCCTTATGGGGTTTCCTTTGTAGGTAACCTGTTGCTTATCTGTTGCTGCCTCTAGGATTCTCTCTTTGTGTTTACTTTTTGGCATTTTAATTACTATGTGTCTTGGTGTGGGTCTCTTTGGGTTCTACTTACTTGGGGATCTCTGTGCTTCTTGAGATTGAATGCCTTCTTCCTTCACCAAGTTAGGAAAATTTTCTGTCACTATTTCTTCAAATATATTCTCTAACACTTGCCCATTTTCTTCCTCTTTGGGGACTCCTACAATGCGAAGGTTATTACGTTTCCAGTTGTCCCACAGTTCTTTTAA
The DNA here is from genome assembly GCF_014108415.1 of Molossus molossus. NCBI lineage: Eukaryota > Metazoa > Chordata > Mammalia > Chiroptera > Molossidae > Molossus > Molossus molossus. Next base: position 32,300,560 of record NW_023425351.1, on the reverse strand, counting down.
GCTGACATCCTGTTTTTTAATTGTTTTTTCCTTTTGGTTTTCTGATTGGTTGATTTTTTTCTACCCTGTCTTCTAATTCACTGATCTGGTTCTCAGCTTCCTCTACTCTGCTGGTTAGTCCTTCCAATGTGTTCTTAATTTCTGCTATGTCATTCTTCATTTCCACTTGCTTGGTTTTCAATGTTTCTATAACTTTACTCATGGTGCTGATGTCCTTACTCATGCTGTTGAGCTTCCTCAAGATCATGGCTCTGAACTCTACTTCTGATAATTTGCTTAACTGCATTTCATTGATCTCATCTTCGATAGAGTTCTCTTGTTCTTTCATTTGGGATATGTTTCTTTGTTTCACCATTTTGGCTATCTAAGTGGGTTTTGGAGCCTGCCAAATTTTCCCTGTGGGTGTTGGTGTTCTACTGTTTTTGGCTCCCTCTACTGGGTTTGGATGAGCCTGGGTGGACCCACATTAAACACCACTGTCAATTCTTTCTTTCCTGGGTAGATTTTCAAGCCCAAGAAAGGTTTAGTTCTCCTCTAACTTTTTCCTGGAGGCTAGTAGTCTCAGTTACTCAGTGCCTTGGGATGTAGCCTTGGTGTTCCCCATAAGAGGATTTCCAGAGGGTGGGATAGATGCTGGTTGTTAATGAGCCTCAATTTGCATTTTTTGCCTCACCTGGGAAAGGCTGAATCTCCGAGGGAGTGGATGCAGCTGAATTGCACCAGTGTCTATGAGGCTCCAGCTTTTCACTGCTCTTATGGGCTGCTAGACAGTACAGGCCTTTGTGGAACCCTAGGTCCACTGCTAGTGTCTGGGGAGTGCTGCTGCCCCTTGGGGCTCAACTCATGCTCAGCTTTTGCTGTAGTTTTTGGGGATGGGTCTCAGCTGCTCCTCTGTGCTTCCTTGCCTGGGGATGGATATCTGTTTTCCAGCCTCTGTTGCTGGGGATATATCTTGACTCTGATGGGGTTGCTACTATGGGGGATGGTGCTAGGCTCCCGGCCATCCATGGCTTCCGCAACTGGCACCTTAGAGCTCCACTACTGTGCACCAGTCTGTGTTGACACAGAGTGTCCACTGGTCCCATGGTTCCAGGTATGCTGGTGGGCTCAGGTTGCCTGGCCCTAGCCGCTCACACTGCCTCTTCCCAGGGAAGACCCAGAATCTTCCAAAATGGTGGGACCTCCCTGAAAATCAGGGAGAAGTGCCTTGAAGGGCTGCTTACCAAGGTATCAAGTTGCTCCCATACATAGCACAGGAAATTTCTACTCCATGTCTCTGCACTGTTACGGTTTGGTCATCCACATTCATGTCCACTCACACTCTCTCATACACTCACCCTCCCTCGGGTCTTGCCCACTGCCATCCTTGCCGTATATTTCTTGACATTAATTTTGTATCCTGTTACTTTGCCAAATTTATTTATTAAGTCAAGTATATTTGTGATGGAGTCTTTAGGACTTTCTGTGTACAATATCATGTCATCTGCAGATAATCACAGTTTCACTTCCTCCTTTCCAATTTGGATCCCCTTTATTTTTTCTTCATGTCTAATTGCTGTGGCTAAGACTTCCAGTACTATGTTAAATAAGAGTGGCAAAAGTGGGTATCCCTGTCTTGTTCCCGTTCTTAAGGGTAATGCTTTTAGTTTTTGCCCATTGAGTATGATGTTGGCTGTAAGTTTTTCATATATGGCTTTTATTATGTTGAGATATGATCCCTCTATTCCCACATTGCTGAGAATTTTTATCAGAAATGAGTGCTGGATTTTGTTGAATGCTTTTTCAGCATCTATTGATATGATCATACTCCAAAAGTTTATATGGAACCAAAAAGACCCCAAGTAGCCACAGCAATCTTGAGAAAAAAGAATGTAGGAGAAATCTCATTATCAGATTTAAAGTTATAATACAAAGCCACTGTAATCAAAACAGCCTGGTAGTGGCACAAGTACAGGCAGATAGATCAATGGAACAGAATAGAGAACCCAGAAATGGACCCAAGACAATATGCGCAATTAATATTTGACAAAGATGGCAAGAGCATACAATGGAATAAAGACAGCCTCTTTAATAAATGGTGTTGGGAAAATTAGAAAGCTACATGCGAAGAAATGAAGCTAGACCATCAACTTATACCATACACAAGAATAAACTCAAAATGGATAAAAGACTTAAATGCAACTCATGAATCCATAAAAATCCTAGAAGTAAATGTAGGCAACAAAATTTCAGACATCATACACAGCAGAATTTTCACTGATACATCACCTAAGAAACAAAGGAGAAAATGAACACATGGAACTACATCAAACTCAAAAGCTTCTGCCCAGCAAAAGAAACAACCACCAAAATGGAAAGGCAACCCACTCTATGGGAGAGCATAATTGCCAAGATACATCAGATAAGGGGTTAATTTCCAATATATATAAAGTGCTCATACAACTCAACAAAAGGAAGACAAAGAACCCAATTAAAAAATGAGCAGAGGAACTAAATAGATACCTCTCAAACAGGACATACAAATGGCCAAGAGACATATGAAGAAATGCTCAACATCACTAATCATCAGAGAGATGCAAATTAAAACAACAATGAGGTATCACCTCACACCTGTCAGAATGGCCACCATCAAGAAATCATCAAACAACAAGTGTTGGCAAGGGTGTAGAGAAAAGGGTGCTCTAATACACTGCTGGTGAGAAAACATACTGGTGCAGCCACTGTGGAAAACAATATGGTGTTACCTCAAAAAGTTAAAAATTGAACTTCCATTTGACCCAGTGATATCACTTCTAGGAATATACCCTACGAAACCTGAAACACCAATCAGAAAAAATATATGTATCCCTATGTTCATAGCAGCATTATTTACAGTAGCTAAGATCCGGAGACAACCCAAGTGTCCATCAATAGATGAGTGGATAAAGAAGCTGTGGTACATGTATACAGTGGAATACTGTGCAACTATAAGAAAGAAACATCTCATCCTTTGAGATGGCATGGAAGGACCTGGAGAGTATTGTGCTAAACGAAACAAGCCAATCAGAGAAAGACAAATATCACATGATCTCACTTATTTGTAGAATGTAATGAACTAAACAAACTGTTGAACAAAATTAACCCAGAGACATGGAGGTGGGGTACAGACTGACAAGCCTTAGAAGAGGGGGAGTTTGTTGGGGAAGAGATAAACCACAGAACGTATATGAAAATATGCATGACCAATGAACATAGACAACAAAGCAAGGGATGGGGTATGGGGGGAGGGGAGGAGGGTGTCAATGGGAGAAAAATGAGAAACATCTCTAAAAAAAAAAACAAATTAAAAAATAATAATAATAGCCCTAGCCGGTTTGGCTCAGTGGTTGAGCATTGGCCTGTGGACCAGAGAGTTCCGGGTTCAGTTCCCACCAGGGGCATGTACCACAAAAAATAAATAATAATAATAATAAGAAGAAGAAAATAAAATAAAACTATAAATCGGATGACTTCTGAGAAAATGCAATAGTCATGCCAACTACATAGATGAGAAACTAGCTCCTGATTTTTTTTTTTTTTTTTTTTTACTGAAAAAGGCCAACTAGTAAATATTTTGAATTTGATAAGTATGAAGTCTCTTTTGCAGCTGCTCAACTCTACCACTGTAGTAAGTTATCAGCCATAGACATATGGGCATGACTTCATTCTGATAAAACTTTATTTCCAGCCCGGCCAGTGTGGCTCAGTGGTTGACCGTCAACCCATGCACTAAGAGGTCACCAGTTCGATTCCTGGTCAGGGAACATGCGCAGGTTGTGGGCTCAATCCCCAGTGGGGAACATGCAGGAAGTGGCCATTCAATGTTCTTTCTCATCAATGTTTCTTTCTCTCTCTCCCTCTCCCTTCCTGTCTCTCTAAAACCAATACAGAAAAAAAAAAAACTTTACTTCCAAAACAGCCAATGGGCTGGATTTTCCCTCTGGGACATAATTTTCCAACCTCTGAGTTGGAATTAAAAGAATTATATCTATAGCTTTTTGAAGATTTTAGAATGATCAATAAAAGGAAATAAGTAAATACTATAGTAACACAGTCCAGTATTTATTTCCAATAGAAAGTCTGGAATCAAAGTTCCTGCTAATTATAATGTCATGCTTTTTAATTTTAAATATTACATATTATCGGAATAAAATGTTGTTTGCAAATAGCATATATCAACAAGTATCAGCTGATAGAATATCTCTTGAGAAGTTCATTCTAAATAAAAGAAAAATTAGTACCTGCTTAAGGTTTGTAATATCACAGTCAACACTGACATAAACCACATTCAAACTTCAAAGTTACAGAACCAGGTTGTTGGTTTTTAATTAGCATGTGTCTAAGAATCAATGAGACACGGACCAAAGTAGCACTTGTTAAACTCTGTCTCTTAACTGTACTTTTCCATCCTATGTGTTATAAACGAAAGTGAGACCAGGAAAGTTTCCTGTTCAATAAGAAAAAAATACTTTCCGTAAGAAATTTGTCCAAGAACAGAAAAAATGTACCAGGAATGTGACCTTTGGGTGAATAAACCTTTTTAAATCTGTTCTCTTCTATAAAGCAGAACTGATGAGTCAGCACCATGAATACCACACAAAGGTACACAACAGTTATAAATGGACAGCAATTAAATGATGGCATCTTGAAATATATAGAAAATTAATTTGATCTTTCCCTATAAAAGAGATTTCTAAGAACTGGACTTTGGGAAAACTTTCAAGTGGAATCAGAATACACAATGGTGGGGTCATGAAACATCTGATCATGTTTGGCATGTCCTTTAAAGAGGAACTGGAAACACACCAGCAGTTACATATATTCTGAGAAAAAACATGTATCTATAAGATAATGTTTTTATTATTCCAATAGAAGTATTAAGATCAGTAATTTTAAAGTAATTGCAAAAAAAGAAAAACATAAAATAATTTTTGTTAGCTTAATAAGTATTATAAACCCAAATAGACGATCTGTCCCCTAAATATTTTCACAGGAATGAGAAGTTAGGGAAAGCTTTTTTTTTGTTTGTTTGTTTTTGTTTTTTTGTTGCTGTTGTTCAGATAGAGTGAGAGGGAAAGAGAGGGAGAGAAAGAGAAAGAGAGAGAGAGAGCTCGTGAGAGAGAGAAACATCGACCTGAAAGGAACACATCAAATGGCCGCCACCCGCACAACCCAGCCAGGGCCAGGGACAACTGCAATCGAGGTATACGCCCTTAGCAGGAACCGAGCCCAGGTCTCTCTGGACCGCAGGCTGATGCTCTAACCGCTGATCCAAACCGGCCAGGGCAAGGAAAGCTTTTAAAATAAATTTCAGAAAATCCATTTTCATTAAAAGTGAACACAATAATTATATTTGTCTGGCTCTACCTTTGATGAAAATAGTAAACTATAAAAAAATATTGAAATTTTTTACCACCGACGCAATAATTAGAATTCGAATACATCAAAGTTGTTATATGTATTCCAAACAGTAAAAGTGCATATAAAGTAGCAGCACTGTAACTAAACTTAGTGTAAGGGGGAAAAAAGAAGTGGGAGGTAGAGATGTGGCTATAATGGGCACTATTTGACTGCAGACTTAGTTTGGGTTCATCAAGCATCTCTCTCACTCTCTAATCTTTGGAATTTGAAATACATTTCTGTTTTTCTAAATATGTCTGTCAAGAACACACTATTGGCTTAACCCTTAGTATATCCCTTAGTCATAGGCCAGACCCACCCCTTTGCAAACCACACCCGGGCCATGGACAGGTCCAGACTTATCTATAAAAGGATTTTGGACATTTGTTTTCTCTTCTGATTTTTCTTCCTCTGTCTCCAGTGCTTTTTTTTGTGTAAGATATTCTTACTACCAAGATGCACTAGTTTTATTACTTATGGAGTACTAATGGAATAATCAAATTATAATACTAATCTAATAAGTAAATTTTGTTACCAGATAAAATCTTGTCTCTGCCACATAGTTGATGACAACTCTACCGTCCATCTGCCACCTGTCACATGTTGTATGTAAACGTGATAGTAATGAATGGCTAAAATATCTTTATCTATGAAATTAGACTTTAAATTTTACAATAAAAAGTAAATAGCTTTGAACTAGCAACATGTATGTTCAGCTTTGTTATTGAAAATTTGAAGAATTATATTTATCCAGAGAGTGTTTTATACTAAAATTTTTTAAATTATTTTATATTTGTTACAAATGTCTTTCCTTTTTCCCCCATTGACACCTTCCTCCCTGCTCCTACCTCCCCACCATATTATTGTTGTCTATGTCCATTGGTTATGCCAATATATGCATATAAGTTCTTTGGTTTATCTCTTCCCCTAAATTTATAAAAATGTTTTAAGATCACCTAATTTTTTGTTATATGTACTAGAGAAAAAAAAATTACTCAGTAGTATCTATTTTTTTAACCCTCACCTGAGAACATTTTCATTGATTTTTAGAGAGAGGGGAAGAGAGAGAGAGAGAGAAACGTGCATACTGCACATGCCCTGACCAAGGATCAAACCCACAACCTAGGTATGTGCCCTGACCAAAAATGAACCTAAGACCTTTCAGTGTTCACTGTATGGGACAACACTTCTACCAACTGAGCCACACCAACCAGGGCAGTAGTATCTATTTGTGATCAAGAAAACTCATTATAATCTCAAATATGCTATAGCTCACATCTACCCATATCCCTGATTATCAAGCTTTCTTGGATGATATGTAATGAAACACTGTTTCTGGTGGAAGACTAAGGCAGATGAGATTTAGATAAGACCTTCCTAGAAGATTGCAGGGCTCAATAACAAATCACAATGGGTACTTCATTTCTCTTCTCCTTTCCCTTCCCAAAATGTGCATGTTTATCTGAATGGATGGACACACAGAGCAGAAGTGACAGAGTTGTCTCAGAAACAGAAAAGGCTTGGGCCAAAAAGCAGTTTTCTCCTAAATCATTCTAGAATAGTCATGTATATTATTCATTCATTTGATGTTTGCATTTGACTACCTACTAGAGTCCAGATAGTCAATTCAGAAGCAAACACAATAGACGAGTTTCTTACTTTCATGTGTCTTCCACTCTAATAGGAGAGACAGCAAATACAAAAGTCAATAAACAAGTAAAGCAAGCAGAATACTTTTAAACAGTGGCAAGGACTCCGGAAATAAAAGTTATGAGACAGAGATCTTCAGGAGCAAAGAGTAATTTGAAATTGAGTAGGTAGGTAATATTTCCACGGAGATCAGAGAGACAAGGAGGGAGCCATTTGCGTTAAGATCTGGAGTAGAAAATTCAATGTTTCCGTTGCCCTGTTCTTCATTCTATCCTTCAAATATACCAAACTCAGTCCAAGTTCAAAGTCTTCTTCGCCAGTGTTCCTCTCTTCCTGAAACTGTAACCTATCAAGAAATCAGGTGGCTTAGGAAAAATGAAATTAGTAGATATGAAGAGCAGGATGTATGGAAAAATAAGTATAAAATGTTGCTAAAGATAGTCAGCAGTATTGCTGAAAATTGTTGTGCAGTATTAGGGCCACAGAGACATTAAGGATGACTCCCTGTTCTTTGGAAAAGGAAGTGGGTGTTGCTGTGTACTGAAATAGGAAATATTAATTTACGTGACTTAAGGAGTTCCTTGTGGGGCTAGTAGATTGGCTTGAGGTAGGAATTCTTTATGGAAATTTTAAAATAAAAATATCTACTAGACATCTTGTCTTCCTGCTGTTGGTTATATTTAACCACTGTTATTAATTACTTGGTGATTTATCCCCATCTTATTTCTTTCTGCCAACATCACAATTTGGCACCATGGAAATCTGTCCCCTTCACAAGCTTCAGCTGTTTTGTAACTAATCTATGCCAGTCAACACATGACATGCTGGTTGACACATGACAGCAACTATATTTGGTCTAGGCATGGACAAATGACCTGGGCTGGACCAAGCAGGCTAAGGGAAAGATCAAATATTTCATAATGTAGGAAAAGTAGCTCTAGAATGCCTTAACGTTCGATGACAGACCACAGGGAAAGGGGAACACATAGGTCCTTGATACAATGAATCAACAAACTCTGGGGCCATGCTTCCCTGGACTTCCTGCTATGTATGATATTAAACTTCTGTGTCATTAAATCCAGTTTGAATGAGGAATTCTGTTACTTACAGCCAAAAACCTCCATGCTGATATATAACCCCTAAGATAGGAAAGAAATCTGCAGTTGTGGTGATCATTCATGTCTTCAAAGGTTATAGGTTTAGGACACTTAACAGATGATAAGAACATGTTTTAATTGTACCGAGAATGTGAATCTGGACATAACAATTGGCATTTTCCTGAGGAGGTAGATTATTTCTTTCTGACTGAAAGGCATTTTTCATTTCTCTGGATCAGACTTTTTTCACCTCATAATACTGACATTACTGATAATTCCTGACTGTACAGGACTGTCCTATACCTCCTGAATGTTTATCAGATCCCTTGACTTTCACCCGTTAAATGTCGCAGGAATTTTCTCTTCCCCTCATGTGACAACCAAAAAATTCTCCAGATATTGTCAAATAAATCCCAGGTGACAAAATTGTCTACTGTTCCAGGTGAATCCAGAACATCTGAAGAATGAGTTCCTGGGAACAAATTGTGACTTTTCTTTTCTTTGGTGCCCCCCAACATTTGATCATATGCCCCATTTCAGAATAATTTCTTAAAAGTCACCCTGAGGAATGGTATGAACAAGGACAAAAATAGTCGCCCTGCTGATTTGGTCCAAATGGTTTATAGGCTGACTGAATACCCTCAAGGCCTCCGTCTGATCATCTTAGCAAGGTACAGTGACAATCCCACCTTGCATTTCACGCATGTTTCTGCCAACGTTGAATACTCTCCAAATGCAAGTCTCAAGACAATCGTTCTAGTTCAAAAGACTGAAAAAACCATCAAACACCAGATGTGCCCACACCACAGGTGCCACCCCTGGGGCGGCCATCAGTTCAAGATCTGCCCTTATGGAATGTGTTGGCAGGCTCACAGTTTGAGAGCGTCAACATTCAGGACATTATAGCTCCACAAAGTATAGACTTATCCATGTTACTGAAAAAATATTAGGCTTAATACTTGTAGGCAAAACCTGTACATCAAGACATAATTTTCCTAAAATCAGTTTCTTATGTACATTATGTACATTTTAAAGGATTAAAACCTACTTAGTAAACCAATTAATTCTAACTTTTACCACATTTGCCTATGGCCATATAAACCCAACTAACAAATAAATGGGCTATTTAAATTGACGGTAAAAGTGACACAAAGAAAAATTACTTAAATCTATGGACTTGTATGTGGAGATGCAGACATCTCCATTTTCATTATTAATTTCTTCTATTTTCGCCTTCTGAATTGTGTCCTTTTTATGAGAGATCTGCAAGGTCACAAAATGAAAAGATAAAAGTCTACTTCTGTGAAATCAGCTCAGAAATTTCACAAAAAGCCATAAAGTAATAAATCATGACTCAGAAAATGTCAGAAAGTTGAAGTAGTATTCATCTCATTTGAAAGTACATCTTGCTCATTCTGAGAAGTTATAACAAGGCTTTCAGTTCTAGCTTAAAATTGACTGTTTTTCTCCTCTGTTTCTTGGTATAGATGTCATGGAGTTATTTATTTCCATTCTTCCCTCTATTCTTATAGAAAACTCTTTTATTAATAATCTGCTAAAAATTAAAAGCAGTCAATGCTATATTTTGTGTAGAAAAAGTAGCATAGTCCTATTATAAAAATTATATTCCTAGGATGGATGGCTAATAAACATAGTTCCCAAGTCTGTAAAACAGCTTTAATGAAAGAGTTCACTGCATTTTTGCAGTTGCAGTATTTTGACTATCTAGTCCAAAATTTAATAATTATTTTATCGGGGTATTCAAGTTATGAATTAAATTCAGATACCTTCAAATATATTGTCTTTTTTTTTTTAACATTTGACATGCCTGGCTGGTGTGGCTCAGTGGATTGAGCATCGTTCCATGGACTGACAAGTTCCAGTTCGATTTCCAGTCAGGGCACATGCCCAGGTTGTAGCCTCAATTCCCAGGGGGTAGGGTGCAAACAGGAGGCAGCCAATTGATGTTTCTCTCTCACATCAATGATTCTATCCCTCTCTTCCTTCCCCTCTCTCTAAAAAAAGCAATAAAAACATATTTAGAAAAAAGTTTTTTGACATAAAGCCATGGTTTGCCCAACTAACCTTGCAATAAAGAACGTTGAGCAGAAGAAAGTCTTTTAAGCTTTGAGTGACCCCTGGAGAAGTGTAAGACATGTTCTCCATTTTTTATTAATTCGTTACATAAATGGAAAACAAGAAATTTAAATAAGCAGGATAGTATGGATAAGAAATGGTTATAGATAAATAATAGAAACAATTAAAATGGTAAGAATATTCTTTTCTTTTAAAACTATTTAAATATAAATATTGATTATTTCATAGGAAGATATATCAATAAAGGTAGAACCTCTATATAATTGCAAGTTAGCTGTTGCTCTAAAATATATATATAAACTTAATTCTTGTACTTTAAGATTTGTTCTTTAGAGGATCCAAAATGGTGGCGGAGTGAACGGAAGCTACACAGACCGTCTCCCAGAACCAAACTGGAATTACAACTATAACACAGACAAATCGACAGGAAAAAGCAACAGAAAAGCAGCTTTCGAGGACCATATAACCAGGGATACTGACTCAATCCTGGTAGGATTGCGAGGGTGCGAGACGGGGGCTGGGAGCCCACGGTTCACAGGTTGGCAGCAGGGCAGCGGCCTTAGCTGGCAGCGGCGCACTCGGGTTAAAGTCCCAAGTGGCTTTACAGCACAGAGCCGGGACAGAGGCTAAAAAAGCCACAGCCACTCACCTTGGGCTCCGGCAGAGGGAGGACAGACTGGACTGGAACTGTGTGGGGACACTCGCGATTTGGAGGGCACTCAGAGCTTTTGCTGAGTTGCAGCCAGGCAGCAGTGGCCATATTGCTCCTTCCCAGGGCTCTGAGGAGAGGCAGCAGCCCCTCCCTCAGAGATCCAACCCCACCTTGTGGGCCATTGAAATGCTAATTGAGGCTCATTAACAACCAGTATCTGCCCCACCCTCGGGAAATCCCTTTACGCTGAGCACCTGAGGGAGTTTTTCAATCAATTTACAATCCAAAACTCTTCAAGTAACCTCAACTGCTAGCCTTCAGGCAAAAAAGCTAGAGGATAACAATACCTTTCCTGGGCTAGCAACTTTAACCAGGAAAGTAAGACTTGTCAGTGGTGTTTGACGTGGGTCCTCCCTGGCTCATCTAAACCCAGGAGAGGGAGCCACAAACAGCAGAACACCAACACCCACAGGGAGAACTTGACAGGCTCAAAAGCCCGCTGTGATAGCCAAAATGGTGAAACACAGAAACAGAAGCCAAATGAAAGAACAAGAGACCTCCACCGAAGATGAGATCAATGTGGAGCAGTTAAGCAAGTTAACAGAATTCAGAGCCACAATCTTGAGGAAGTTTAACAGCATGAGTAAGGACATAGAGATGCTGAAAATAAACCAATTGGAAATTGAAAACTACCAAGAAGAGATAAAAAAAAAATGACATATCAGAAATGAAAAACACATTGGAGGGTCTAAAAAGTAGAGTAGAAGAAGCTGAGGACTGGATCAGTGAATTAGAAGACAGGGTAGAAAAAATCAACCAATCAGAAAACCAAAAGGAAAAAACAATTAAAAAACAGGAAGACAGCTTAAGAGAACTGTGGAACAACTGTAAATGTAATAATATTCGCATCATAGGAGTCCTCAAAGAAGAAGAAAATGAGCAAGGGTTAGAGAATATATTTAAAGAAATAGTGACAGAAAACTTCCCTAATTTGGTGAAGGAAGAAGTCATTCCAGTTCAAGAAGCACAGAGAGCCCCAAGTAAGAAGAACCCAAACAGGCCCACACCAAGACACATAGTAATCAAAGTGCCAAAAATTCAAGACAAAGAGAGAATCTTAAAAGCAGCAAGAGTGAAGCAACAGGTTACCTACAAAGGAAAGCCCATAAGGCTCTCAGCTGACTTCTCCAGAAAAACACTACAGGTCAGAAGGGAATGGCATGAAGTAATCAAGGTCATGAAAAACAAGGATCTGAATCCAAGACTACTCTACCCAGCAAGGCTGTCATTCAAAATAAAAGGCCAAATAAAGAGCTTCCCAGACAGAAAAAAAAAAGGCTAAGGGAATACATTAGCACCAAACCAGCACTGCAAGAAATGTTAAAAGGACTGCTGTAATTAGTAGAAGAAATAGGAAGAAAAATATAACAAGACTACACAAAAATGGCAATAAACAAGTACATATCAATTATCACCTTAAATGTAAATGGACTGAATGCTCCGATAAAAAGACACAGAGTAGCTGATTGGATAAGAAAGCATGACTCATCTATATGTTGTTAACAAGAGACCCACCTCACAACAAAAGACTTACATAGGTTGAAAGTGAAGGGATGGAAAGAAATTTTCCAAGCAAATGGAAAGCAAAAAAAAGCTGGGGCAGCAACACTCATACCTGATAAAATAGATTTTAAAATGAAGGCCATAACTAGAGACAAAGAAGGCCACTACATAATATTGAAAGGATCTATTCAACAGGAAGATATAACCTTGATAATCATATATGTACCCAATGTAGGAGCACCAAAATATATTACAAATCTTCTGGAGGACTTCAAAGGAGAAATCGACAGCAATACAATCATAGCAGGGGACTTCAACACCCCGTTGACAGCATTGGATAGATATTCTAGACAAAAAATTAGAAATGAAACAGAGACTCTAAATGAAGCACTAGACCAAATGGATTTAATAAATATCTCCAGGGAATTACACCCCAAAATACAGAATTCACATTCTTCTCAAGTGCACATGGGACATTCTCAAAGATAGACCACATGATAGAACACAAACTAAATCTCTACAAGTTCAAGAAGATTGAAATCATATCAACCATCTTCTCAGATCACAATGGCATGAAACTAGAAATCCACTTCAACAGGAACATGAAAAGACATTTGAATATGTGGAGGCTAAATAGCATGTTATTAAACAATAAATGGGTTACCATGGAGGTCAAGGAAGGAATTAAAAACTTCCTGGAAACCAATGAAAATGAACAAACAAGAACATAAAATCTGTGGATGCACCAAAAGCAGGTCTGAGAGGGAAGTTCATAGCACTACAGGCTTACCTCAAGAAACAAGAAAAATTCCTAATTGACTGTCTAACTTCACAACTTAAAGAATTAGAAAACAAACAAAAAGAAAACCCCAGAGCAAGTAGAAGGAAGGAAATAGTAAAGATCAGAGCAGAAATAAATGACATAGAGACCAAAAAAAAAAAGCAATTCAAAGGATCAATGAAACAAAGAGCTGGTTTTTCGAAAAGATAAACAAGATTGATGGACCCTTAGCTAGACTCACAAGAAACAAAGAGAGAGAACCCAAATACACAAAATCAGAAATGAAAGAGGAGAAGTAACAACCGACCTCACAGAAATACAAAAGATTGTTAACAGCTAGTATGAACAACTATATGGCAACAAATTCGACAATCTAAGCAAAATGGACAAATTTCTAGAAACACACAGTCTCCCAAAACTGGACCGGGAAGAGATAGAAAACTTGAACAGACCAATAACAACTATGGAAATCGATGAGGTAATTAAGACTCTCCCAGCAAACAAAAGCCTAGGCCCAGATGGCTTCACTGGGGAGTTTTACCGAACATTCAAAAAAGAACTAACACCCATTCTCCTCAAACTATTTCCAAAAATTCAAGAAGAAGGAAGACTTCCAAACTCATTCTATGAGACCAGCATAATTCTAACTCCAAAACCAGAAAAAGACACTACAAAGAAAGAAAACTAGAAGCCAATATCCCTGATGAACATAGATGCCAAAATCCTGAACAAAATACTAGCAAATCGGATCCAGCAATACACCAAAAACATTATTCACCATGACCAAGTGGGATTCATTCCAGGGATGTAAGGCTGGTACAATATTTGCAAGTCAATAAATGTGATATACCACATAAACAAAATGAAGAATAAAAACCACATTATCTTATCAATAAACGCTGAAAAAGCATTCGACAAAATCCAGCATCCATTTCTGATAAAAATTCTAAGCAATGTGGGAACAGAGGGATCATATCTCAACATAATAAAGGCCATATATGAAAGACCTACAACCAACATCATACTCAATGGGCAGAAACTAAAAACATTTCCCTTAAGAACAGGAACAAGACAGGGATGTCCACTTTTGCCACTCTTATTTAACATAGTACTGGAAGTCTTAGCCACAGCAATCAGACATGAGGAAAAAATAAAAGGGATCCAAATTGGAAAGGAGGAAGTGAAACTGTCATTATTTGATGATGACATGATATTATACATAGAAAACCCTAAAGACTCCATCAAAAATCTACTAGACTTGATAAATGAATTTGACAAAGTTGCAGGATACAAAATTAATGTCAAGAAATTGACGGCATTCGTATACACCAATGATGAACTCACAGAAAGAGAAACTGAAAAAACAGTCCCATTTACCATTGCGGCAATAAAATTAAGATACCTAGGAATAAACTTAACCAAAGAAGTAAAGGACCCATTTGCAGAAAACAACAGGACATTGAAAAAACAAATAGAGAAAGATATAAAAAAGTGGAAGCACATACCTTGTTCATGGATTGGAAGATGAACATCATTAAAATGTCCATACTACCCAAAGCAATCTATAGATTCAATGCAATCCCCATAAAAATACCAATGACATATTTCACAGAACTAGAACAAATACTTCAAAAGTTCATATGTAACCAAAAAAGTCCCCAAATAGCCACAGCAATTTTGAAAAAGAAGGACAAAGTAGGTGGGATCAGAATACCAGATATCAGATTATACTACAAAGCCACTGTAATTAAAACAGCCTGGTGCTGGCACAAGAACAGGCATATAAACCAGTGGAACAGAACTGAGAACTCAGAAATGAACCCAAGGCAATATGCTCAATTAATATTTGACAAAAGTTGCAAGGGCATACAGTGAAGTAAGGACAGCTTCTTTAATAAATGGTGTTGGGAAAATTGAACAGCTACATGCAAAAAAAATGAAACTAGACCATTGACTTATACCATACACAAAAATAAACTCAAAATGGATAAAAGACTTAAATGTAACCCGTGAATCCATAAAAATTCTAGAAGAAAATGTAGGCATTAACATTTTGGACATCATACACAGCAAAATTTTCACTGATATATCACCTAAGGCAACAGAAACAAAGGAAAAAATGAACACATGGGACTACATCAAACTAAAAAGCTTCTGCATAGCAAAAGAAAACAATCATCAAAATGGAAAGGCAACCCACTGTATGGGAGAACATCATTGCCAATGATATATCAGATAAGGGGTTAATTTCCAAAATCTATAGAGTGCTCCTACAACTTAACAAAAGGAAGACAAAGAACCCAATTAAAAAATGGGCAGAGGAGCTGAATAGACACCTCTCCAAACAGGACATACAAATGGCCAAGAGACATATGAGGAAATAGTCATCATCTCTAATAATCAGAGAGATGCAAATTAAAACAATAATGAGGTATCACCTCACACCTGTCAGAATGACCACCATCAACAAATCATCAAACAGTAAGTGTTGGCGAGAGTGTGGAGAAAAGGGGACTCTAGTACACTGCTGGTGGGAATGCAGACTGGTGCAGCCACTATGGAAAACAATATGGTGTTACCTCAAAAAATTAAAAATTGAACTTTCATTTGATCCAGTGATCCCGCTTCTAGGCATATACCCTAAGAAGCCCGAAACACCAATCAGGAAGAACATATGTACCCCCCATGCTCATAGCAGCACTATTTACAATAGCTAAGATCTGGAAACAGCCCAAGCGTCCATCAGTAGACAAATGGATAAAAAAGCAGTGGTACATATACACAATGGAGTATTATGCAGCTGTAAGAAAGAAAGCTCTCTTATCCTTTGAGATGACATGAAGTGACCTGGAAAGTATTATCCTAAGTGAAATAAGCAAAGCAGAAAAAGACAAATACCACATGATCTTACTTATATGTGGAATATAATGAACATAACAGTCTGAGGAATACAGTAGACCCAGAAACATGGAAGTAGGGCACAGACTGACATCTCTCAGAAGAGGGGGTGGGAGGGCGGGAAGAGATAAACCACAGAACTTATATGCATGTATGCATAACCAATGGACATGGACTACAAAGCCGAGGACGGGGCAGGGGAGGACGGAGATGGAGATGAGGGTGTCAATGGGGTATAAAAGGAGAAACATCTGTAACAAAAATAAAATTAAAAATTAAAAAAAAAGATTTGTTCTTTAAATAATTGAGTGTGTACCCATGCACCAAGAGGTAACCAGTTTGATTCCTTGTCAGGGCACACGTCCAGGTTGTGAGCCCAATCCCCAGTGGGGGGTATGCAGTAGGTGGCCAGTTGATGTTCTCTCTTGTTGATGTTTCTCTGTCTTTCCCTCTCCCTTCCTCTCTCTCTAAAATCAATAAAGAAAGGAAAAAAAAATTATTCTTTAATATGGGTAGACTAAAGTCCACAGAACACAGGTCAAGATTGTCTGGAAACTGCAATCTAAGTCCTGTGGAAGTCAAAGGCCTTACACATGTATTCTATGAATTCTTTAGTAGGAGAAACTGGACTCAGATTCTCACATCATCTGCAACATTACCTCTAGGGTCCTTCTATATGTGTTAGTCATTGTGTCTTTACTCCTAGTTCCCCAATAAAAAAGGAATCATTAATAGTAGCTAGTATAGATTTTACTTAGTATTTTTAGGGTATAGAAAATAGGGGTTTACGCTATAATTATAAACAACTTCAGTAACAAATTCCATTCTTAAAATGTCTTTTAGTTCTTTCTAAGGCATTCTAAAAAAGTGTAAGATAGCCCTTTGCATTATAAAGAAGCCACATTTATACTCTCTTTCTGACTTCTCTCTTCTCCATCAGATTCTTTTCAGTAGTGATAAAATGAATAATTAAAAAAACTCTTCTAATGCTTTCTATTTGAGCCACTCAACTATATCTGTGTTGGTCTTACTTTTCATCTCAACTGTTAATTTTTTATTTTATACAAAGAAAGACTATTGCTTAAAAGTAATATATGGAATGGCAATAATGTGAAATAGTTCCAAACAGACTTTATTAATAAATTCTAAACACATCTCTACATAGTGTGCTAGTACTTATTTAGAAATAGTTGGTTCAAAGTCTATGAAATGAAACTAAAAGCATTTTATTAATTTGCAGTAGAACCCTCCAATTAAATTCCGGTAGCGCCTTCAATGATTGTGATAATCAAAAAAGCCCAAACACACTTAGGAGACATTGTGCAGTGGGTGGAACCTCCCTTTGGGGACGACTTAATGAAGTAAAACACCAGGCAGCTTGCACAGACTCTCCATCCCACTGCCCACCTCAGAGGTCACCTTGGATGAAAAGCAAAAAAGACGATCTTCCAAAAGAACAAAAGTCAGGGATTGCAGATGTTTAAAGAAATTTTCTCCAATGCTAGGAGCAAGATATTAATGTTATCTATATTAAATAGGTCCCTGGTTATTCCTGTTTTAAAATGGGAGTTTTTATTGAAGGTATGCTGTCTGGTCTCCACTCTTGTGTATTTAGAGTAGAAGGTACTTTAATCCGTCATGTATCCATCTGATGTTAGGCGATAATAGACTACGTCTGTATGTAGCTCAAAGGAATGCACAATCACTGAGAGGTCCTAGACTTGCAGCTGACTTCATAAAGATATTTTATGTTGTATTATTTTTTAGAGGATGTGAGTGCATTTTAGATGATGAAAGAACATTTTTGCAAATGGTTATTTAAAAAAAAAAAGAATATGTATGGATGTTGGGTAGCCAAAGTGGTGAGCCATTATAGATATGTCTATCTATTTCTTAGTAACCACTTTCCATGTATTCAAATAACAATAGTTGAAATTTGTTTTGGGGGTCCATTCCCTTCTCATTTTCTGTTACAGCATGCAAAAGGGATTGAACTCCAGCAACCATATTTATGGCTATAGAGGAAGGATAAATAAACAAATGAGACCCAAGGTAGAAGAGGAAATATGTGCTATGGCTTCTGGGTTAGAGAAAAACACTCTACTTATGACATCCTAGAAGTTACTAGGAAGACCCACTTCATTGGAACTGGTTGTAGAGATGTGAAGACCAAAGAGGCTTCAGGCACTTTCAAACCAGAGTTAACAACTGCAGAAGGAGCTATCACATAGATGCAAACCCAGAAAATGCAGAATACAGAATTGGATGGAAACTGGTTTTCTGGTCCCCTACAAGGGCCACCAAATCCTAATAAATGTTAGTAAAAATGACTGATGCTCTCAATTGCCACCTCCCTCTCCTTCACTGCTGCCCAGCTCTTTCCCCACAGAATCAAACCTGAGTGGCAAAGGGGTAGGCAGGGGATGTGAGCAGACATGGGTCTGAATCCATAGCTTCTGATTGTCAGAGTCATTCTACCTTTATATGTTTATTTATCTGATATCCCAGTAAGATTCATTTGAGAGGTGAAGAGCATTCAGTTCCTTAAAATATAAGAATGTTTAGAATAAAACTTATGGCAACTACTCTATACAAATTCTGTAACTCTTGGATGTCCCTTTTGCAGCTAAAGACTACGATCTGAATGCTTGAAGATTATAAAACCAAGACATCCACAGATAAACTAAGACGATGAACTCTTTGAACATGTTCGGATATGGAAAAGGCAATAAAATGGGACAAGTTTATGCTCGGGCTTTAGTGACAGAGCATCATTTCCTCATTGCCTCATTCTTTCAAATCACATGGACTCAACTGCCTTTGAGGAAAATTACCTCTTACATGTAATTAATCAATTGAGAGCTAACTTGAGGATACTTGATGGGGAGACACCTGAACCCAATCAAGAGCTATAACAAGTCCAGCTTAGCCTCTCCATAGTTCCTCTTTCAACCCTGAATTAGAATGGATTTAACATTAACTACAGGGGCTTTGCACTAAAAATATAAAGCTGAAACCTCATTAGAGCTATGGAATCCACATAAAACTTTATTGGAGTTTAAATACAACAAATAAAAGACTTGAGTTGGAAAAATTATTTTTATCTAATTGAATCTTTGGATTAGCTTCCCTTGTTTCTTAAAGGCTCTGTGACCTTTCAGTGTCTGCAAATATTCCCATGGTGCCCACTCATCGGTGCTGAAGCCATAATTTATGTAGTTCAATGCCAAGCTGCAGCTCCTACATATAATCTATGAGTCCATAGCTCAGACACACTGTGCAATCCCTCTCTTTTTTTTTTTTGCTGAGGCCCTTGGCCACCAACTTTTATTGGTTAACCAAGGCCTGAGCCTTTCCTTTATTCCAGGGGACTAGCAACATGACTGAAGTCTTTTCAAATATTTGCTTAAGGTCAGCTCCTGGTTGAGTCTCTTGTGCCCTATGTTAAGTACAAGACTTTCAATGCCTTGAGAACTTTAATCAAGGTCTGATAAGTGCAGATGTTCTTCTACAGAAACAGCAAAGCATCTATACAAAAACAGTTGCTCACCTGTGTCACAGTCCTCTGTGTAGCCTAAATAATATAAAACCTGATGCTTAAACCAGCTCAAAAGAAGCCCATACACTGTCAGAGTCAAATGCTTTCCCATACACCTAAGTCCAGTGTCCAAAGGCAAAGCCATGAACCTGACCCAAGAAAATTGGTGTAGATTTTTCTCTCCATATGTCCTGACTCTTTGAATTGAACTAATCCCTCCCCACCTCCAATACTACAGGCCTTCTTCCAATCACAGGTATTGTCAGTAGGTATGAATTTCAACGTGGACAAGAAGACAAATTCTTCCGAGGGATAGTATTCTTCCAAGAGAGAGGAAAAGGAAAGGGGCTGTGTGTACATGCACAGACTCTTCTTTCACATCCGCCAATCTTTCTCCCCTGGGAAGGAGTGAGGTCGATGTAGAGAAAGTTAAAACATGTTAACTCTTGGGATTAGTTCGCATTGAAAACCGTCCACGGTAGGGGGAATATTACTTTTCTACTAGTTGGTATAGTGAAAATTAGTTTCAATTCTTTTACCTTCAGCCTTACCGGTTTAGTAGTTTAGATATCGCTATGTTATAAGGACACTTGTCAAAAATAATAACATATAATTTTAAAGGATAGTTTATAGGTCACAAAAAAAAAAAACAGTGATCAAGAAGTCATTTGAAATTCAGGTCTTTTATAGAAAGATACATACCAATCTGAGTCTCTGAGTGGCAGGATTCCAAGTTATATTTATTTTCTGCTATCTAGTCTTAAATTCAAAGGATATATATCAAAGTATATATAAACACATAAATAATGTTTAAATATTTAAACACTTAATAAAAATATCATAGAAAATGTTTTCTACACTTATATAAACTTTTCTCATTAGAAAAAAAGATTATTTTTAAATTAATGTCTTTTCCAACAAAGCTCCTCACAGCTGCCAATATGCCAGAGTATTTCAAATGAAACACACTAAATGAGTGCTCACAGGGAAAATAATTTATACAGTCCATCCTGTAGCTCTGTGGACTCACATACCCTTTTTACCTATTAACTTGATTTAATTTCATTGTAGTTCATGATGTTTAGCCTCAGGGTGTGCCAACATAATTTAAAATATACAATTAAAAAGGTAACGCTATTTAGAAGTTTTACTTATATTAATAAGTTTTCTTCTCTTTACTCTCAAAAACATGTTAACAAGCACGCAATATAAGAAAAACTTGCTTCACGGCTGAGAACACTATAATGTGCTTGCATCTGTTACTATATGATTGCATTGTGTGGATATCTGATACACACACATGTCACTGAACAAGAGGAGACCCTAGCACAAGCATGGTGCCATCTTATTTATTTGAACGCTATACTTCAGACATTGTGGAATCAAAGTATTCTCAGATATATATTACATGGTATACTCTCTAACATCTCTTCATTTTTAAACCTTTTTATTGCATAAATATATTACTTTCAAATATATGACAGTGAAATCACAAACATACATACAAAAACAAATTGAGATTAACAGAGGTAGTAGATTCAAGATGGCTGCAAATTGTTATCACTTCCTTTGAGAGAGAGCATATTGAATTCTTCTTCTCTTGAATTCAGGCTGACAAGCGGGGTCAGTGGAATACGAATTAAGTGATAATCTGGGACTTGGAACACTATTTCTGGGACTCCTGAATTTCCAGGAGGAAGCCTGCTTCTCCTGAGACTATGTAGGAAAGGCCACATGTAGATGCTCTCTCAATAGCCCAGCAGTCTCTCCTCTTCTAATTGGTGCTATTGAGGCACAAGACATATGGTGAAGCCATCTGGAGTCCACCAGAGAGCCCATCCATCAGTTGGATCTCAGTAAGTAACATTCATGATGTCACAGGGGATAGAAGAATCTCCAGGTTGATGCCTGCCTGAATTTCTCATTCACAATACCATGAAATATAATAAATTATATTCAACCACAGTATTTTGACATAGTTTGTAATTCAACTATAAATAACTGGCATAGAAGCCTAGATATAATCTTTAAGAGAAGGCATGAGAATTGTGTTGATTGTCAGTGATATCATCTAAAGTAGCTTCCAATTTTCTTGATCCTCCACATCAGTGATTCTCAAGTCTGTTTCTTTCTTTTTCCTTTTTTCACATGACATAAGTAATGGATTATTTTCACCTGCTCAAAAGACTACTGTTAGTATCATCACTTATTTTTGACTCTCTCATATCTAATTTAGATTGTCACCTGTGGGTAAGTCCCAATACATCTGTATATATACTTCATCATATATACAACTAGTATATAATGTCTGCACCATTATTGCACTTTTTAGTTAAAATCTTTTTAGTATATATTTCACCTTGTTATCATTTTTACTTTCCAAAATACCCCATATTTTATGCCTTTAGTACTATATATATTTTTTGTTATTTTGTTTAATGCTTAAAATAAAGGTATAAATTCAGCTCCATGTTTCTAGATGAGAACAATGAATAGTAAAAAAGATAAGAAAGTTTCTCAAGGTCACTTAGCTCTGTGGACAGGATTTAAAAGTAAATCCCTCTTGACTGGGTTCTTAACCACTAATATTATCACTGGCCTCAAAACCAATCTATTTCACTTTGCTCTATCATCATATTTTGGTTTTATAGTAAGTATCTGGTATGGCAGAATTGATACAAAGGCTTTCTATCTTTTTAGAAGCCATCTCAAGTTTTTAAAAGTTCCAATTTCTCTGAATTTTTATCATAATTAGCCAACTTAGTTCCATCTGTGCCAAAATAATTGCAGTTCGCCAATATGATATTCTTTTCCTATGCTTATTTTTTTCTATGCTTGTTCTTCTGCTTGCATTAATGTTTACATATTCTCTCCCATGGAAAATTGCTACCTTCAGTTATAGACTCATTTTAGGAATCACCTCCTCCTCTGATCTCCAGATTCTAAGACAGTGAGTTATCTTTCTACTTCTTATACACCTCTTTATCTTCCCCTAATAAATAGATATCGTAGTACATCCTAATTTATAGTTTGATGTTAATATTAAATGAAATAAAGTATGTCTAGGTTTTATAACAGTTATATTATTAGAACAGGATGTATTGGCCGTATATTCTCTCAACATATATATTCCTTAATACATTCTTAAACATACCAACAGGCACAACAGCTAATTAAATATGTGACTATTGCTATGACGTGAATACTGTAGTTTTTGCTATAATGAAAGATAGTAGAAGGCTGACAGTTCTTAAAACATTTGCCCTTTGAAAGCAAAAGTAACAGAAATATGATATTTAAGTTAAGGGTATGTAATTTTTTAAAAAGATAAAATAGGCCGCCCTGGCCAGTTTGGCTCAGTGGTTGAGCATCGGCCTGTGGACCAGAGAGTTCTGGGTTCGGCTCCCGCTAGGGGCACGACCAAAGGAAAAAAAAAAAAAAAAAAGGCCTGGCCAGTGTGAGCTTTGACCCATGCACCAAGAGGTCGCCAGTTCAATTCTCAGTCAGGTCATATGCCCAGGTTGTGGGCCAAATCCCCAGGGGGGAGCATGCAGGAAATAGCCAATCGATGTTCTCTCATTTCTTCTCCCTTCCTCTCTCTCCAAAAACCAATAAAGAAAAAAATGTTTAAAGATAAAATAGCAATGAGAAGTCATAGATATCATATTCGTTTATGTCTTATACAACTATAAAGATACTTTATTTTGAGGATATTTTTCCATTTTTTGTATAGATAGAGTGGGAGGGAGAGAGAGGAAGGGAGAGAGAGAGAAACATCGATGTGAAGGGACACATCGAGTGGCTGCCACCCGCACGACCAACCAGGGCCGGGGACAAACTGTAACGGAAGTACGTGCCCTTAGCGGGAACTGAACCCGGGTCTCTCCCGACCGCAGGCCGACGCTCTAACCGCTGAGCCAAACTGGCCAGGACTAAAGATACTTTTTTTGCATATTAAATACAAACACAGATGATGAGTTATAGAGTTTTACACTTGAAACCTGTATGGTTTCATTAACCAATATCAGCCCAATAAATTCAATTTAAAAAGTACAGATGGACATATAAAAAATAAAATAAAAGCAAAAGCTAATGGGATTAAAATACAAATAAAACTATAAAACCAGTACCATACACATTAAAACAAATGTAATATTGCAAATGATATTAAGCTGAAGCTAAATATCTATACCCAGTGTAATTGTGGTGTAAATCTACATGAGTCAGGATTCTCCAAAGAAACAGAAACAATTATCAAGGATTGGCTCCTGCAATTATGGAAGCTGAAAAGTCAAATGTTAATCTTATCTAGAAACATCCTCACAGATGCAACGAGAATAATGTTTGACCAAACGTCTAAGTACCACAGAAGACAACAAACTCTGTGCAAACCAAGAAGAAAGAGACCCCAGGAGAAGCCAAACCTGCCAAGACTAGCCTCTAGAAATTGATACTTTTTTTTTTAATACCAGTAATACAATACCAGCCTGTGGTTATGGCAGCCCCAGCAAGCCAGTGCATATAAGACCACCTATTATACAATATATTATATCTGCTATTGGTACACTCCATAGAGTTCTTGTTAATTCTTACTAGCTAATCCTTCCTTATTCAATCCCATAATATAGTTAAATAGTTTTCCATATTAAAGTTTTCTAGTTCAAATTACTGTGTGATTTCTCTCTCCCTTAATTGGACCCAGACTGATGCAGATTTCTAACAAAAACAATTTATCATACTCTGTAAATTACATAATGCCCATCAGAGTGAGAATAAAAGATTTTCGAAATTTCTGAAATTTTCTTTATAACCATACTGAGACCCTCAGACATGAGTCAAAATATTTCTTTGACATATCACTTCTTCATTATTTATATAAACCCACATGTTCTTATTTGCACATGTGTATCTTTATTGCAATCTGTGTTTTATTGCAAAGACGTCCATTTTTTTTAGTTTAAAGAAAGATCTAGTTTACATTTTTCAATCTTGTCCTCCCCCCCCAAATTATTAGAGACATTACCAAATACCCTGGTGAAATCAAGACCAATTGTATCTATAACATTGCTATTAAGAAGTTAGATTTTAATAACTCTCACTCATGATCCATCATTTATTAAATTCCTGTTATTGCTTTGTGTATTCTGGATAAAAATGTGTATAAGAATAATGCATACAGTTCTTATTACAACTAATATGTAAATAAAGTGTTATGATACAAATGGGAACAGTGCTATAATTGAGGTTTGAGCAAACTTTTATGGAGAGAAGAAAGATTAGTTCATATTGCTGGGGTATAGAGCAGGGGTAGAGTATGAATTAACTTTTCAACCTTAAGTAATAATTCACCCAACTGGGAAAGCTAGGCAGAGGAAATAGTAACACATGAGCAATCTAAAAAAAAAAATGTGGCAAATTCTTATATTAGTGAAAAACTAAGCATAAATAGAGAGATCCCTTGATTGACCAGATAGAAAAGAAAGTAATTGAAAATAAACCATTATATATATCTTGTGTGTGTGTGTGTGTGTATACACACATATGTGTGTGTGTGTGTGTGTGTATATATATGATTTTTCTATCAATATTATAGTAGAAAAGGTTCCATCAAGCTTTGCTCACCTCCTATTATATTTGGGATTGTAATTTTAGCTAACTAACCGCATTTTCAAGGTCATAAGAAAAATGGAATAGGTATGAAAAGTCCTATACTCGCCAGACACAAAATTCATCTGTACAGGTCCATTCCTTCAGGTCTTGCTTGTTTGTTTTGCCTGTTTTAGTTGACGAAATGTGATAAAGCATCCCTGTGGCACATGGACTCACAGTGGTGTTGGAGATAGAGCTGTTAACAAGGTAACATAGTCCCATCTTATGGAGTTAAAATCTCGAAGAGGAGAGAGATCTTTAACAATTAAAATATGTAAATGCTACTAGTGAAGATGGAGGGTTAAGAAGCACACTGAATCTTTCTCCCTTAATTCTTTTACTTCTATAGGAGTAATTTACTCTCAAAGTGTAAAAGTCATTAAATAATTGTCGATTCCACTTCTGGCCAATGTGGAGTAACGAGAAACTGCTCAATAGTCCTGCAGAATTTGCCACTTTCTAGATTTTGCTAACTGCATCCCTGAGGTGTGTAACAGTTTTCTCTGACTTCGGTAATTTCTTTTAATGGCAGTTAGATCTAGAGGCTATTTGTCTATTTAATTACTTATTTGCCAAAAAAAAAATCATAGATGGTATTGAGTATTTCCTAGTGTATCATATTTGAAGGCCTATAGAAGCTGGTTGTTACTTTTCCTGTTACGTTAAGATTGAACAGTATATTTTGGTTTAAATTTTTCATCAACTTCACATCTAAGAATTTTCTCAGCCATTGATAATTATTATCAAAATACTTTATATTATTAGGACTTAATAAAATGGTGATATTCTATTTCTTCATTTATTATCTGGCATTCTTCTATTAAGTGTTTGCCAGTGTCAATAATTTGATTACTCTCAGTTACAGTTTTATAGGAAGGCAGAACAAAGGTTTCACTCTCTAACTTTATTTACCAGTGTCCAGAATAATGTTAGTCTCCTAACACTCTCCAAGGATAACCAATGAGGGTAACTTTTCATATAAAACTATGGTTTAGATTTCAATATTTTTTTGTATTTCAATCAACTCCTGTTATTTTAATTTTCATGCTCAAATCCTATATTTTGGCCAGAGTGGTTCCCTTCAAATTGGCTTCAATCCTTTTTCCTTCCCAGATGAAAAGAACACTTGTTTCTAGTACCTTTAACAAAAGTTTTTATTTCTAGTATTTTGAACAGGGTCCATATTTGAATTTTGCGCTGGGCTCTGCTAATTCAGTGGCCAACCTTACCCCTGCTATTTCATATCCCACGCTCAGTGATTCTAAGTCTCAGTGTATAGGACCACAGATACAGACCGTGTGGGTGAATCATGACCTTCTTAAGGGAGCTGGGAGCTTCCATCCTTTTGATATGACTGCAGGAGTCTTTGATAGTTTCCTCATTTTCCAATGCAACAAGATGTTCTGGTCTCATCTTGAATATTCATTGCCCTATCCCAGCAAGCCGCCACTCCCCTATACATCCCTAGTTTGAGGGGAATGATGGTATTTAAAGGCTATGCTCTAGAACCTGGGTTGCTTATAGGACTGGGTTAGTGATTGTTTGTTCTTTATATTGATTAGAGATGAGAATACTATTTTTCAAGAGGAAACAGATCAAGCAATTGTGCTGATTTTCAATTCAAATTTAGAAATACAGGGGTTTATATAAGGTATTGATTTTATATTTATATTTATTTGGGTGGGTTTTTTTCTTGGTTTCTAGACACATTAACAGAAATACTTATTTGCTCTATCTATCACTGTATGGCAGTTTCAGAATTATGATAACTATGTTATTACTGACACTCTGATTACTAAAAACAGCTTAAGATTTCCTTGCAGTCATTTTTTGCCCTATTGTATAAACAGTTTAAAATTATTTCTTTCTGTGTGCTTAAGTCACTAGCCATAGGGAACCATTTTTAAGAAATTTTGGTTTATTATTCCATTGATTATTTACATAAATACCCATACCTCCCTCTTCCTCTGATAGAAGTTTGCACAGTCTAAGAATAGTTCTGCCTTACTTATATATGTGTGTTTACTGATTTGTTTTGCCAAAGTACATGTCCTGGAATTCTGCTCTTAAGGGTCCACATAGATGACCTTTGTTCCTTTTTATAGCTTTACCTGAATGTCCTGAAGTTCATTCAAACCATATTGATGGTCTCTGCAGTGAAGCATTTATTTTCAATAAATGAAATATTTTCTTTTTTAAATTTATCTTTGTTGTTGGAAGTATTGCAGATGTCCCTCCTTTTTACCCTATTGTCCCCTCCTCCCTGCTCCCTTGCCCACCCCCCCCTTCACTGCACTATTGTCTGTGTCCATTGGCTATGCATATATGGATATAAGTGATTTGGTTTATCTCCCCCACCCTCCTTCCCTCTGAGATTTGTCAGTCTGTTTCCTACTTCCATGTTTCTGGATCTATTTTATTTGCCAGCTTATTTTGTTCATTAGATTTCACAAATAAGTCAGATCATCTAATACTTACCTTTCTCTGATTGGCTTATTTCAAAAGCCAATTACAACATAAGTGTCTTCTTCTTCTGCCCTCATACCTGATTAGTTACCATCAACTCATCTCTTTAAAAATGTTTCCATATCTTGAATGTGCCCAAGAACTTTACAAGTACCTTTTTGTCTTGTTTCTCTGTACACTTTCTTATTCTTCCACCATTCTCTGTTTAACCCATTTTATAAGTCTCACCCCACCGCATTGTGCTAACTACTTTTCTTGTCAGTTACCACTAACGCATTGTGACGACTTAGAAGTTAGAGTCCTCACCTTCCTATCCCCACTGCCAGCCTGGGTCCCTGGTCAAATTGCTGACTAAATTAATGAAACACAAAGGTGATAAGTCCACTTGAAAATGTTATTAAATAATTCCTACCCCTACATTAAATTGATAAGTAGTAATATGATTGAATCTAACATTTTCTAAAGTTCATGATAGAAGAAACCACTGTGACACTTGCAATAAAGATACTAAGACGTATTTGAACAATCTCACAATTTTCAATATTATACCTTATATTTTCAATATTATACTTCAATTCTACCCACGTGAAACAGAAAGCCCTTTGTATGAAAATAGAACTACATATGAAACATTAGCTAATAACACGGGCTTGGTTAGCCCAAGGCCTTATTCTCTTGCTGTTATGAGACTGTGAGAGTCAGATCTCTTCCAGTCATGAATGTAAAAGGGTTTGCAAGTACAATTTCTAGGCTGTAGCATGGCTTGGATTTGAATCTCTTAGCTTTAAGGTCAACACAATAGTTTTCCCAGTCTGTCTCATTCACCTTCAAACCCTCCCCTATTAGGTTCTTTACCCCCACTTATTTTCTGAGGCTTTTCAAAAAATGTTTTAAGCACATTTCATGGTCTCCTGTACTTCATAGAGATATTCTTTTTTTTTTTTTTTTTTATCCTCACCCAAGGACATTTTTCCATTTTTTGTTCAGACAGAGTGGCAGGGAGAGAGAGAAAGAGAGAAACATCGATGTGAGAGAGAAACATCAATCTCACTGCACACCCCTTACTAGAGATAGAGTCTGAAACCCAGGCATGATCGGGAGTGGAACGGGGACCTCTCAGTCCGTGGGATGATGCTCAATCACTGAGCCACACTGGCCAGGCTCATATCTTGTTCTTGACCTATAATATTGGTAGAACATGGGCTCAATTTAGTATAAGCCATTTATTTACTGTATGAAAATCAATTGTCAGATTAGTTTATGTTTATTTTGTCCAAATGAATGTCTCTATATCCAGTTTAGTTAAACATGTGCCCTGCTTATTAAGCAATATTATTCCTATTTCAAATACACAAGTACTTATGAATATAATGCACATCCCCGACCATACACTAAGTGTTCTCAAAGATTACCATGTGTTTTTCCATGGTTAAATGTGGTGTTGCTTGTGCTCTTAGCTCCTCCCTGTCCTCCAACTCCCCAGCTCACTGACCACTCTCCCTCCCTCCCTAAAATAAATGGACTGCATTTTAATTGAACTAAATGTGTAGGTAAATACATATTGCAGTATATTATCACAAAGATATACTCAGAATCCCGAACAGAGGAATGTAAATCACATGTCAAATTGATATTGTATGGGTTTTAATTGTTATCAAAAATTGCTAATAAAACAATTAAATTAACTATTAGGAGAAACACTGATTATAATTCTTGTTACTGGAAATAATAGTATTACTAAATTGCTTACATTCAAAGGTAAGATTAAACAGAGATGTTGTTTCTAAAAGAGATGTAAATTTCAAAATAATATTTAAAAATCCCTCTATGTAGAAAAATATTTTGAATAATTTTCTAAACTAGCAGTTTAACTTTTATAAATTACAGTAGCTGCATAAATTATAAGATATTCAAGACATATTCTCCATGTAGACAGCAGATAATATATATTAAGTGTATAACAACATTATTATACCAATTAATATGAATATTTGATAATTACATTAGTAAAAAGGTCAAGTAATACAAATATTTTCTTACAAAACATTGATCATAAATTTAGACTATTTCAGAATACATTTTTTTTAAAAACTCTATACTTAAAAATTTTTTTTCTTTACAGTGTATTCATTTTTTATCTCTATCAATATATTCTAGGTATTCTAATACATTGACATGCAAGTTTATCTCCTTATGATTCTCTTCACCATATTTCTCTTCATCAAAAGTTCATAGAGACATTACATAATAATTTATTGAGAAAATAAAGTCTCAGTGATTTAAAAACATGTTCACAAATCATATTACCTGGGCAGAATTCTTGATAAAATATGAAAGGTTTTGATGCTACAATGTGTTTTCTTTTTTTTTAATCCTCCCCCGAGGACATTTTTCCATTTTTTGTTCAGGTACAGTGGGAGGGAGAGAGAGGAACAGAGAGAGAGAGAAACATCGATGTGAAAGAGACACATCGAGTGGCTGCCACCCGCACAACCGACCAGGGCTGGGGACAAACTGTAACCGAGGTACATGCCCTTAGCAGGAACCGAACCCGGGTCTCTCAGGACCGCAGGCCGACTCTCTAACCACTGAGCCAAACCTGCCAGGGCTACAATGTGTTTTCACCTGTGCATTTAGTGGACTTCATTTAAATCAATGTTTGTAATGCATATGGAAAACTTCAATAGTTCTTTTATTCAATTTTATAGCAAAATTATAATCATTTTCATTGATAAATTGCTATAAATATAACAATTGAAATCACCACCATTAGATTAAAAAGTGTTTTGTAGAAAGTAGAGAAAACATGAACAGAGAAACATTTAACACATGTAAAAATGTTCAAAAATAAAAATATTGGAGAATATTGATGCTAAGAAACAAAAAGTTCTGTTTTTGCATATAAATTGGGAGTAGGGAGTAGGGACTTTAACCAAAAGAAAATTTGACTTATTGCCATATTATCTGAACTTTTTGCTTCACACTCTGTGTATAAACACAGAAATCTGAGGATATCTGACCATTAGACAGGTAGATGCAATCACCCAAATGTGTAAAAGTAGTGCATCAATTCAAGATGGAAAGTTGTGCCCCTCTCATTATAATCATTCCTTGGTCTCTTCCCTGAGCTTTCATTGGGACAGCAGATTCAACTCCTTCAGGCAAATGACCAATTATTGTGCTAGATATTTGGATTAGCCAGGGTCTTGGTGGAAATCAGATAGCATATTCTAAGTGGGTAATTCAGGAGAGTTTAGTATAGTTAAGAGACTGTTTACAAAGATGTGGCTGGGAGATTTTTAAACTGACTTAAGAGAGAGAGAGATCAATTTGTTGTTCCGTTTATTTATGCATTCATTGGTTGATTCTGTTTTTTTCTTTTAATTAATTTATTTTTTATTAATTAATTTTTGTTACAGATGTTTCTCCTTTTCCCCCCACTTAACCCCCTCCCTCCCTGCCCTTTCCCCAGTTTGTTGTCCATGTCCACTGTTCATACATACATGCATATAAATTCTGTGGTTTATCTCTTCCCCACCACCCCCCTATTTAGGGGATTGTCAGTCTGTATCCCACTTCCGCGTCTCTGGGACTACCCCCTTCCTCAGACTGTTATGTTCATTATATTCCACAAATAAGTGTCATCCTAAGTGAAACAAGCCAAACAGAGAAAGACAAGTTTCATATGATCTCACTTATTTGTGGAATACATTGGTTGATTCTTGTATGTGCCCTGACCAGGGATGGAAGCCAAAATCTTTAGCGTATCAGGATGATGCTCTAACCAACTGAGCTACCCAGCCGGGGATTGTGGCTGGGATTAAAAACAAGACAAAACAAAAATACAGTAGTGGATTGGTAGCAAGAGAAAAGAAGCCCTACCTGTCACTTCTGAGTCTGGTGCTACCAGGAGAGAGGTGCTTACCAGAGGGACACTTGAGGAAGCTGTGACCTTTAGCAGAGGGCTACAGCCAACCCATAACAAACTATCAGGTAGTATAAATACTTCATTCTTTTCTCATACTCTGATCGGCTGTAGGTACTTCCCATTGGTCGAACGGCATCTGGAAACCCATGTGGTTAGTACCATCCAGGTAGGAAAGCAGTTCAAAATATTCTGGATAGAGACATGAAAGGTATATAGCATGATATTCTAATTGATCACTTAAATACATAGCTAACAAATAACAATATAGAAAGATTAATGGGCTATAAACTCATGTATTATCATTTTATAATAAAAATGCAATACTCACAACCTTCCCCCTGTTTATTATTCTCCATATACTTATCTCCATTTACCTTATAGATTACTGATTTAGATTTTTATTGTCTTTTTATTGTTGTCACCAGGATTTGAGTTCCATGGGGCATAGATTTTTCTATTTTGTTCACTACTGTATTCCCAGCACCCAGAACTCTGGCTTAGAGTAAATACTGAAATTGTTTTTGAATGAATAAACTGGAGAATATAAAAACATTTTAATACAAAATCTGTAATTTCTTAAGAACTAAAACCTAAGTAAATAAATTTATGTGAGATAAACATTTCACACATATAGAGGACTGTTTGGGGTTTTTACATGTTAATAAACTACCTTAGAGTTCATAAGATATAAAAAATAAATGGTTTCTCTTGCCTTTGTATTAATTGTGTACACAGAAAAAATTGGCAGGTATATACAATGTACAACAGCAGTGGCAACTGTTACTGAGTTCATTTTGCAATAATTAATATTTATTTGGTTGGAAAAGTCTAAGAGTTCTTTGATATTAAGACTCAGAGAGGTCTGACATTTGCCAACCATTCAACTTTCATGGTTGCTTCATCACTTCTAGGCTTCAGTTTCACTGTCTACACTCTGAAATTAGTGACAGCTCTTTCTCTGAGACTTGCAGGTTACAAGAAATAACGTATATACCTCATGCCAGCCTCCCACTGTCTTCACTCTGTTTTGCAAAGTCATATCCTGGACCCATAAGCTTCTGAGAAAGTTCTTTGTTTGTTAGCTAAGAGCCAAGTGGTACATATCTCCCAATTCTTAGATAAGTAGCACCAAAAGAAAATCAACCAGTACTAATTATTCATCACCCCATGTACAGTCCACCATCTTCCCAAGGATCTCTAGCTAGAGTCAATGTAGTGGGAGCTACTTTTATGTCATCTCCACCTGCAAGTCCAGCCTGCAACATTGGGGGGAGTCCGGGTTGTAAGAAGAATCCTAATTTAGATATATTGTCATTACCTTACCATTTTTTTCTTGCCCATCTTCATGCTGTTTCTTCTCTGCCAAGTCCAGAGATGACAGGAAAGAATGAGATGCCTTGGTTTACTGTTTATTATTTCTAATTAACATTCAGTTACAATTAGTAAGTCTCCCATTGTTTTCCTTGTTCGAAACATAAAGAGTTAAGCCCATGCAATTAATCTTCCTCAGAACTCTTGGTTAATCTACCATCTTGCAAAATACTGTTGGATCATGTTTTTATCTGGTTATGATTTTGGACTAAACTGGCTGATACATTAGATCTTTTAGTTTTATGCATTTGCTATTTTTTCAGGACTATCTGGTTTATTCAGTTCCCTGTATGCACTCTTTTCTATTTACATAGAGATAAAATATATGCAGAAAATTATGAACAGATGTGTGCTTAATATCACACTGATTTATTTGACAAATATTTATTGAGTGGCTAATATATAAACCAGAAACTGTGCTAGATGGTTGGGACACATCAAAAAACAAATTGTCAAAAATCCCTGCCTGCATGAAAATTACAGTCTAGTAAAAGTAAGACCACTGTTTACTTTTACAGAGAAATACATATGCATCTCACAGACAGAGATCTATACACTCATATATGTCAAGAAAATCACTAAAAAGAATGGTGGGTAAAAAAAAAAAAAGTGTTCTTTCCATATTTATTTTAATACATAACATTATCCAAATATGGAACACACCAGGGAAGGATGATGTCCTAAAAGAAATCTAGGAAGTGGAGATATTCCTAATCAGAGTGAATAAAATATGTGACAGTGGTTTATTGAATGGTAGCCAGTCTATATAGAAGAACAAGAGAAAAAGCAAAATAGAAACATTTAGGACAAAGTGCAGGAGAGGAGTTCTGAACTGCAAATGGACACAAGAATACAAAACATCCTAGAAACAAACCAGAGCAGGGCAGAAGCATCTGCAAAAAAAATGTGCCAAACATCTGGGGCGATTGCAAAACATAACCATTATATTTTGTTCACGTTTAAGAACCAGTGGGTCCAAGGGGGGTAGATCTAAGGGAGATAGGTATACATGTACAGAATTTACTAGAACTCTCACTTCCCCTATGTGATACTGGTAAACCTAAAGACAGCAGACCTGGTCCATAGCTAAAAGGCCCTTATCACATAAGGCTGAGGACACTATAGGATCATGAATAATTATACCAGACTTCTCCTTTTTCTTCTGATGATAGCTAAGAAAAAGCATGTTTGCTATTTTGTTCTTCTCTATTTGTCATTTATCTCATCTTCAACACATCAGGGTTCTGCTCATATCCATTACTTAAATGTGTCTGATCGAATCACAGCTTTGAACCTATGAACAAAGACACTCCTACTGGATATCACGATACCAGGACTTCTAAGACATACTCTTCATAAACTACACAAATCCTTTGTCTAGGCCTGTTTCCAAATGCTTTCTTACTGTAAGTAAATTATGATTGAAATTATTCACACTCTTTTCTTAAAAACAAATGCCTATACTAAATAAATAAATATATTTCAGAAGGACAGTGTCTGTCCACAAAACAAAGGGAGAAAAAAACTATAATGAAATCAGTCCCTTTCATTTTACCAAGCCCTACCAAGAACCAGAAGAACAGAACCACCAGCACGAAACTAAAATAGAATGGAAATATTATACCATAAAATTTTTTTCCTGTTTTTGTCCCCTTGAGAAATAATAGAGGAACTCTGCATATTCCATGTCTAAAACTAAAAATGAAAGAACATGGCTAACCTTTCTAAAACAATTGTCTCTCCTAAGGGTTTGGTTCTGCCTCTGTGATCATATAATTTTCATGTAGTTTTATGCATTCCCTATGGCTGAATCAACTACAATATCATTGCATATTAAAATTTCAACACAGAAATGCACAGTTAAATTCTGTGCTTGATATAAAAGTCAGGAAGAGACTGGAGGCAGTTGGAGAAACAACTGAGTTTAATAAAGAGATCAATATAGCTGAGCAGACATATTACAGCCCTACTTTCCAAGACTTCTCATATACACACAAAAGAAACAACAACAAAAAACACACAGTTTTTCAAAATGCTGTTAGTGGGAGAACAGATCTCCTTATGAAACAAAAACATTATTTTTGGTTTCTATACTATTTTTTAAATAATTTTAATCTGGGTCACACATTTTTAGCAGCCCATTAAGTCTTAAAAGTAAGAATGCACAATATGTAAATAGATACCCAAGAATTATCAATGATTTGTTCATTTATGTAAATTCCTAGTAGAATAAATCAATTTATCATGGTTGTCACCAGAAAATTATATTTGGGATAATGGTTATATATAAAAAAAAAATCAGTCGTTCAATAGTATATATTATACCCATGTCTACATATTCACATATATAAAAAGTTACCCTTTTCTCAGACATTATGTAAACAGTTATTTAAACTGCTGCTCTGCTCATAAGTAAATATAGTTCCAAGATCTATATTTGCTCCCTTTTTCAGTAGTCAAATCATCTTAGAAAAACAATTTCTATCAAACACAAACATTTTAGTTTAACTTGTAAACAGAGATCTCCTGTGTATTCATGGAGGGAATACTTCCTTTTGGATCTTCTATAAGTGTATTAGATTTAG
The DNA here is from genome assembly GCF_014108415.1 of Molossus molossus. Classification (NCBI taxonomy): domain Eukaryota; kingdom Metazoa; phylum Chordata; class Mammalia; order Chiroptera; family Molossidae; genus Molossus; species Molossus molossus. Next base: position 32,264,867 of record NW_023425351.1, on the reverse strand, counting down.
ATATAACCAAGAGTAGAATGGAATACATTTGTTAAGGCTTTTGAAAATGTATAGTATGAGTTATCAGTACTTATATGTTTACATTGATTCAAAGTTACCATATAAGCCTTTTCACACATGCTTAAATTCTCAAAAAGTGGCATTTCTTTAGCTGTGAGGGTAGTGCCCTAATGACATAAAAGCTTAAAGAGCATCCTGAGTAGCAAAGAAACATACAATGAGGATAGTCAGAGGGGAGGACAAAGATATTAAAATAATTTTTCTCTGATCAAATGTAGATGGCAGAAGAAATGGATAAAGACCATCAAAGATTTTACATCAGGAAGCACTAGAGTCAGTTCTTTTGCTAGAATTTTAAATATCTAGAGAATATTTTGTTGAATCTTGGCAAAAATCTAAATTTACTTTAAAAAACTAGCAGTATTATTTTACCAAAAAAATGTATACAATTAAAACAGATATCAATATATATTTTTATATATTCGTCTAGGTCTTCATAGTATGACACATAGAATTATAATTGTTATTTTCCTAAATAAATAAATAAATAAATAAGCAATAAAATAAAATAGAGTGTCATCTTTAAAGGTATTCAATTTAAGCTTTATATTATCAGAAAATTAAAACAACATAAATGAATAATAATAATTTGGTTAATTACTTTAAGACTAGATTATATATTGTATTCAAAAAATTGCTCTAAATAAATTTTATGAAGAAACTTCAGTAACAGGAACACTATGTGACATGATGTTAAGAAGTAAGATATGGTGTCAACTTTATAAACCCAAGTATCTCAAATGGTCACACCATATAAACACACACACAAACACACACACACACACACACACACACACACACATACCATGGTGGTTTAAGATCATGTAATTTTTTATTTTAGTTATGTTCTTTAAATTTTTTTATCCATTCAGTACTGAATCTTTATTATTAGAAGAACAAGTACTATCTTAAGAACCAAAAGAGAACATTTGGGAATCATTGTCCCAAGTGCCAAGTGCTTATATTTATATTCCATAATCATCACAAATATTTCTTTAAAAATACACCATCCAAACAGACTTGGATATTTGGAAAATCACTTATTAAGAACAGAGTGACCATTTTAAATGCTTCACTTCTAGGTTTATGCATGCTTAAGTGATACATACTCTTTTTAAATGATCTTTTAAAAAGAATAAACATTTGTTTTGCCCACTGTTTTCCAAATCAGAGATGTAAGTTTCTCATTTAAGGTGAACAAATATTCTATCTTTGAGAAAATTATCTGGACCCAAGTCTGAGAAACAGTTATTAAGAGACTAAAATACTTTTATGGATAACTTTCAACTAGTTTTATGAAAAATAATTTATATTTAAAACTAGTTCTTACATGAGATATTATACAAATAAAAAATGCAAAATTAAAATGTTGCTCAGAACAATGGACCTCAGAGAATATAGCCACATATGATACCGTAGAAACATTGACCTGAAAACATGAAGCTCATGTTAAGAATGTCTTTCCATAACATCATTATTTAAAAAGAGAGGTGAGTTTATTATTAATAAAATTTTCCTGGAGATGTAATCAAAATGATAAGTCTAAACTTTAGAAATGTTCTGGGAATCTCCATTTTCCAAAATGTCTTCAGACTGATTCAGACTATCTGATGAAAATAAGCACATTGGGTAGCAAGCCAATCCCATTGCAGTAACAAGAAAACAATGTTTAAATATTCATATCTGTGCCTCAACATGGCCCATGACAATTTTATAACTATTTATATTTTCCAACCATGCAGAATTTAGATCATGCAAGCTATTTTCCTTAAAGAACCAGATTTTTTTTTTTTTTTTTGACTATTTGGAATGGTATCTTACATATAATTTTCACTTGCTTAAATTATCTAGATAATTGAAGCCAAAGGTTGTTTTTGGTTTCAATATCCAGACAATGTATACATAGATTCAACTGCTCCTAATTTATAGTGGAGATATAAAATGAGTTCTTCAAAATGTATAATGACAAATAAGATTCTATCCTTAGCTGTACCTGGACCTTAATGAGCTCCTAACACAGTGACGTGAACCTTGATAACTGTTGATTGGTGATCTCACTTACCTGCCACACCTGGACTACTTTTTGTTATATGATGGGGAAAATAGAATTTGGTCACTACCACAAGTAAGCCATATATAGGCAACCACTGTGTACACACAAAACTATGTTTGTTTACATTTATATTTCAGCCTACCTTAATTGTCTTGTTTCTTCTCTCCTTAAACTACATGCAGATGATTTGTTATATAAAAACCTTTACATTGTGTTTTTTATTAGAAAATATGCTGAAAAGATATTCAACATAGCTTTAAGAACTAGAATACTAATTCTTTTTTACAATGCGTTGCTGTCAACAGCAATATCAGGGCAGAGCTACACAGAAAATGATTCAGCCTCCACAAGCTGCCAGTGTGAATACCATATACTACATTCATAAATATGAAGACTGAAAGTATCATTATTCAATGTCCTGGAGAAAATGAAAACACGAGATTTTCCAGGATTCATCCTTTATGTGGAATAATTTAATTTAATTTTATCATATATATTATTTCTGCTTAGCGAAGTCCTGTTTAAACCCTTTTGATTCCACAAAACAGTTGAATATTGTATCAGCATGCAAGAAAATGTTCAGATATGTTCTTTTTGGCTATGTTTGCATTCACAGAAATGCATTTATGATATGGTATGCCAAACAGGGAGCTGTAACTTTAGCTCCACTTCTTATCATAATTTGATAATTAAATATCTTTTAAAAGTCTTAAATAACAATTAAGAATATTCTATAAGATAAGTAATGATTTCACACAAAAAATTGGGTAATAACATTTTCTATAAAGAAATACTGCATGGGTATATGTATTTGATAGGAACAACAGGGCACATAGAAGTCAAAAGGTCATTATTTTTCTGAAAATTACATATTCTCATGCAAAATCTGATAGTCTTTATTGATGGACAATGTCATAAAGCCATCACTGTGTTTATAGACATTTAATTGAAGACAGCATAAAACGATAAACTAAGAAACATGCATGGTTGACTCCTCCAATTCAAACCATAAATCATACTGATGTTCAGACAAGTCGCCCAGACACAAATTCTGATGATAGATGAACCATTTAACTTTGATTTTTGAAAGCAATGAGCTTGCTAGCAATACCTCACACTGACTAATACCACATATGGTCATATAAGAACTCATCAAAAATCCATTTTTCCCTTGTGTGGATGCTAAAATTATCTTCTAAATGATCATTATTAAAAGTATGCAGTGTGTAACATCTTTCTAATGTGCATAGCTGGATCCAATGTCTACTTGCTTCAGTAAGCAATGATTTTATCACTATTTCTGTCTTTAAAATGTCTAAAGCAAAAAGATAGTGTGCAAAATTAATAAATGATAAACAGTATAAACAAGTTAATTAAAAAAATTGGGGGAAGAAAACATCTTAAATATTTTTCTGTGATTACATATATACCAGAGTAAACACGAATCTTACCACTAATAATTTCATCACATATCACCCTAATAATCAATATGTCATGAGAAAATAAAATTTCTTCCTTCTAGTTATTTTTCAATTGTCAAATTGTGAATGAATAAAATACAAATATATGAGATGTCCTTAATGATTTAAGCAAACTATATTTTTAAAACAGTTGAACTAGTTTAATTTTGATTCAACTTAAATATATTATGTTCCTTGAATACAAGGAAGACACTTCATATCATTTCTAAATATTTGACATTGTTAAATTAATATTTCAGAAATATGTAATGTATTCTAAGCTATAGTTTTATAACATGTGAATATATAGTTGAGGATGAATAAAAGAAATAATTTGAGGTAAATGTCTTAATATGCATGTCTACTCTCTTTACAACTGGTTAGACATGTAGTTAAATAAGCATTTTTGGAATGGAATAACTATGTTTCTGTGTAATTATAAATCAAAATGAAGTACTGAGTGAGGAAAATACTTGAACATTACAGAAAAAAATGATCTTGCTAAATAATCAAAATTAACCTTATTTTACCTGAATTTCACATGGTCCATGACTAAAAACCCATGCAACACAGATGAACACCTCTTTAAGTACACTTTATTTTTAATCCATCCAAAATATTAATTTTATTGTCAATTATAATGCATGTACCACTTTACAAAATATAAAATTGGGGGGGACAATTGAGATCTATAATTAGAACACAGTTTTGTCTCAGGTTTTGCAAAGAGGAGAGAAGATTTCGCCAGGTCCTCGGCAGGCTCCAGCCGGTGGCTCTCTCCAACAAGCAGAATATATCTGCTAAGGACTCAACATTTTAAAGCTGGGCCAAAGGATCAGGAATGTCCTCTGGGACTTGTTTAGCTGTGTAGCACAATGTCAGATTTAGGTCTTGTTAGTAAGCAGCATGGGAGGTAATAGTTTTGGCATAACTGATATTCTTTAAAATGTATTAATGTAACCTCTTTTATTCTTCTTCTCTGTTATCCATACTTAAAGGGGTTTTGTTAACAACCTAACAAAAGATTTGAAATTAAGCTAATAGATTTGAGAGCTTTGAAACTAAGAAGGCTGCAAGATTGAATCCAAGAATGTAAACTAATATAATAGCTTGTTTTCAAACGCAATCGAACACGTCCCAAACCCCTATCAGAGCACTGCAAAAGTGCTTGCCCAGTGGTGTTCATTCAAAAAATGTTCTGGCATGTTCTCTTACTTCAGCCCTGGCCAAATCACATTTTTGCATGAGCAGGACAAGATCCCAATGCACCCCTGCTGCCGTTTTTTTGTGGTACCACACAACAGTAATAAATGAAAGAGCAGTGATATTTAGATGGATGAGTTGTGTGCTAGGAAGAGAAAACTACCAAACAAGGACCTAAAGCGATCCCCTGTCTTCACATGCTTGATTTCATTCCTTAATTAGAGCCATTAATCAATAGGTATGAGATATGAGGCTTTAGAAAGGCTTGGTGACACGACACCTTGCCACCTGTCAAAATTACAGCATTCTGTTCATGCACCATCCCTCAAATAGTTATTTTCTGCAAGCCTGGCTGCATCCCACAATTCATTATTTACTATATAGTTCTATCCCAGTGCGATGTCAGAAGATAACCCACTGATGATAAGTAATGTTTTACATTGAATTTTTAATACTCGTGAGTGTGTGCACGTGTACACACACACACACACACACACACGATCATTGTGCCTGGTGGGTACATTTGCACTTATTAAAATAATACTTTGTTACTAATTAAATATTCTATTTAAAACAATGTATATTATTTCCTAAGTTAAAGGAGACATTTTTCTATTTAAAGAAAAAATAAATCTAAAAACATGCATTACAGAACAATTTACCTATTGTTATGTAATCAATCATTAAGGTGGCAAAAAACCAAAGAAGAAAACACTTCGGTGTACCTAGAAAGTGGAAGACCATTCCAAAATGAAAGTATTGTTGAAGGAGACAAAACCATATTGAAAATGATATACACATATGTATATTCTTTTTCTCTTGGAAACAGATTTTTTTTTTTGAAAAACAGGTCAATTTTCAAAACTTATGCCAATTTGTCCTAAAGCATAATCTTCATTAACTTGACTACAAAATGGACTCTTTCAGACAAGCTTTCCCAGAAACCTGACAAGAGAGACAGACGATTAGCTCTGTTTGTCTCTCAGAATAGAACTGTGGGCCTCAATTAATTTTTCCTGGAGAATACCCATAATCAGCAGATAGCTCTCAATCTCAAATGGCCTTGGCATTATTTCAATCTTAAATAGAAGAATAGGAAAAGAATACATTTCAGTGCCTCTTCCTTGTGTCACCCAACCTCTGCACACTGTTTAAGCGAATTGCATTCTATTCAGCGTTGTTACAATTGTACCTATCCTCAGAACGGCATGATAGCTGCTCCTCTAGCTAATGCTGTACCTAAAACAAATACCTTTCTCATATTAACCAACTTAAAATACCCATGCATTTAACTCACAGTTGGAAATTTGCATAACAGTGGTTTTAAAACCGCTCTGAGCAGTAAATGATGACTGATTTAAGTGAGAAATATCACATTGTCAATAAAGAATATCATACCTCAAATATCAAATATTACTGACCTGCTACATACTGTCTTCTGCATTGATAATCTCATCAGTGTTTCAAGACTACTGCCCAGCTTGACTGAAGTGACATACTTGAATTATAACAGAAGAAGTATATGTAGTAAATAAAGTAAATCATCGAGTGAAGAGTAGAAAATATGATGTAGAAAGATATCTGCACACACTATTGATGAAAAGTGGTCATTGGTGATTTCAGAAATTAACTACCTATTCTGTTTCATTAGGTTGCTCTTTACCTTTACAAATATACCTGAAGCATGAAACACCATTATGAGAAACAATGGAAATAAAAATCAAACATTATTGTACAACTTGAGAAATTTTTGTCAGTGAAAAAATTTTGTGGGTCAGTAGTACATTTCCAGATAGGTTTTAATCTATACACCCCCAATGTTGTTACTAATTTTTTCTTTTTTTTAATTTTTTATTTATTAATTAGTTTTTATTACAAATGTTTCTTATTTTCCCCCATTGACACCCTCCTTCCCTTTCCCCCTGCCCCATCCCCAGCTTTGTTTTCTATGTTCATTGGTCATGCATACATGCATGTAAGTTCTGTGGTATATCTCTTCACCCCCAACCCTCCTCCTCTGAGGCTTGTCAGTCTGTACCCCACCTCTATGTCTCTGGGTTGATTTGTTCAATGGTTTGTTTAGTTCATTATATTCCACAAAGAAGTGTGATCATGTGATATTTGTCTTTCTCTGCATGGCTTGTTTTGCTTAGTATAATACTCTTCAGGTTTTCCCATGCCATCTCAAAGGACAAGAGATGTTTCTTTCTTATAGCTGCACAGTATTCCATTGTGTACATGTACCACAGTTTTTTAATCCACTCATCTACTGATGGACACTTGAGTTGACTAATTATTTTTAAAGATTTTTTTTCATGTATGACTGAATTTCAAAAAAGAGCTCTGAACTTTGACAACCAGAATTAATGATTTACATATATTAATTTACACATGTGAAAACCATCTTCGGATCCATTTCCATCAGTAAAATGCCTGAGATAATTATGGTTTGAATTTTACTGTTCAACAGCTTTAGAGTATGCCATCATAACTAATTGGGGCTTGTTGATCATAAAGTTACAATTCCATTCACATTTTCTTTGCTGTTTTCTTAAAATGTTGGCAAGTTTTGGACCATTGATTATGATAATTAATAAGTGAACAGGTAAGTGAAAATAAATGGATTTGTTTAATCTTCTAAATTGCAGCTCATTAGCTAACATCTTGTAGGAAAACCCTGGTTTAAAATAGCATACAGAAAATTATGTCCCTAAGGACACTAATCTCAGAATATGCCACCAAAGAGAAGAGGTTTATATGCATGTAAATAAGTGACGCTCTTGGTGATTCCTCGCATATTTATATAGTAAATGTTTGAAGCAGTATTATAGCTAAAATGTAAAATATATTTAACTTTAAGTTATTGTTAATCAAATATTGACTTCAAATGCACTTTTTAGAAAAGTATCTTTCTATCATTACTTAGAACTAGTTTTTCAATGGAAGACTCTTTGGGAAACACTAAATTTCAAGAACTAGTGAAAAATAGGAAAATAGGGGTTAAGAACATGAAGACAGCCCAGGTTTCTGGTGAAAAAAGTCTGAATAAATTAGTCTGATTCCCATGTTGATTTTAACTCGGCACCAAACTAGCGATTGAAGAAATTGTGTAACCCCTCTGAAGCTCCATGTCCTCATCTGAAGTAACAAAGCTTAACCCCATTGGGTTATTATAACAATTAGATTAGATGTACTAAACTTAAGCACCAAATCCCTATTAAGAGAGCTTCTACAATGAATATAAATGCCTACTAAGACATCCAATTGTGTCTTCCTGATGGGAAGATGTTCGGACTATGTGTCTTGTGGAGCCACTCTGGACACACCATGACCTCTTTTCTTCTTCCGATTCCTACTCGATAATCTATCTCCTTATTATACTATGGTAGGTGAAATTATTACCTTGGAAAGCTCTTGGAAGTAGCAAATAGAGCTAATATAGACCTACAATAACAGGTTTAGGCAATTTGAGATTATCTCAGTTCTAAAACATGTCCCAGGAATTCAGAGGAGACCTGGCACGAATGGGGCATCAAGTTCTATGACACCAGCACGATGATTATTCATCCCGCATTCCCTTTGAGTTCCAGCCATGTGTGCTTTTAGAAATTATTTTTTTTGTAATGCTAAAAATGTGTATTCTACTTATTAATCTTGCTTATTGTCTGTCTACCTCCTCAAGAATAGAAGCTCAGTGAGGAAAATTATTGTTTTTACTCACTGCTGTATTTCCAGGACTTAATCCAGAGGGTTATACATGAGGGCACAGCAACTGCAAATATTTTAAAGACTGCAGAAAACAAAGCCCTATGTATTTTTTATAAAAAAAAAATTTTGAGGCTACAGCTATAAAATTATTGTAAACTATATTTTAGAAAATCAAAATAAATATCTTTAAGTTGTATTAAATCTATGGGAATTAAAATTGCTTCTCAAAAATAATTTCACAGAAAAATATTTGTAAAATTCCTCTGTCATCATCAAAAATTTCTGTAGGCCATTCATAACTTGAGTGGGCTTAAGTGAATAAAAAAGCTAATTTCGACTTTATGAAAAACTTTTCACAAAATATAAAAAAGCTAGTAGCTGATTGGCGCCACTGGGCACTTTGGGAAAAGATAATTAATAATAAAAGGTGTTGTAACTTTATACATAAATAAATAAACAAAGATATCATTAGCCCCCAAAGAGAGGGAAATGGGAGATAAATGAATTTAGATGTAAACACAATTACCAATAACACTTGTCAATAACAGTTTTCTTAAAGAAATCCTGTATACGTCAATCAAAATTGATAAAGGACATGCATGAGGGCCAAGCCTCATACATCCCTTTTAAATCCGTGAGCAGCAGCACGTGGGAAAGTTCATGGTTCAAGGGTCTTAGCCCACATATTAGTTCCCAGCTGCTATATCCCTATGCAAAACAGTAAAATATGTATAAATAATTCCCGTCAGTGTGCATGCCAACAAAGCAGGTAACTTGGCAAGGAATTGCATTCCCTAAATGCCACGTATAAATTTTTCCAAAGGAGTGCAGGTAGTATTATCCCCTAATGTACAGTAACATATGTTATCTTAATTCTGTGTTTTCATTCATTCATTCAATTAAAATTATTGTGAGCACTCAGGTATTATGCTGGTTACTGGGGCTAGAGAGATGAATAAAATATATTTATCTGCCAGATGAGACTCACAATTCAGAAATATGAATATATAACCGAAAAAAACGACATTACAGTTGGATAAACACTATGGCTTTAACAAACTGTTTTTCATTACACATGGACTGAAGCTCAAAGCACAATAAAAAAAATATTATTTCTGTTTTATGTATGTAAATCGTCATTGTGAAATTCCCTTTTGCAAGATCTGATTAACCCTGTAGTGAGGTAAGATATGCATGATTATGCTTTGTAACAACAAAATGCTCACTCATTTTATCATTGCTGTAATTATTATTAAAACACAGGAAATGCATTAACTCCATAAGTACATTTAATTTAATTTTTAAAACAGTTACTTGCTGAAAATCTTCAAAGTCTTTTATATTGCTCCAAATAAAACAAAGCTGCTCTCCGCAATTCAACAGGAAAAGGCCTGTTTCTGAGAAAGCATTCGAGTATATATTTTATTTGCACAACATACTTATTCAGGGCTTATATGTTAGGTAAATCTGCAGACCTTTTGCTGTAAAAAGTTATGCAAGAAATATATACCCCTGATATCCCCTAAGGGAAAGACTTCAAAAGCATTACCTTCAAATAGGGATAGAATTTCCAAAGAAGTTCTTCGTATCCCTAATTTTAAGCTAGACATCTGCAGGAAGAGAGAGATTTAAATTTGCTGGAAAATAAGTGAAAAATTCTGTGCTTGGTGGATATTGCTGAGTATTCAAACATAGAAACAAGTTATCTGCAACAGAGAAAAAAAAAACAACCTTTTCATTTGCATAGCACCTTCTTCTGAAGATTTGTTTAGCACTAAGTTGGAAAATGCTAAGCGAAGCATTATGCTTAAAAGAGAAATAAAAAGAGGAAAGCATTACTGGCTGTATCTTACCTAGCAAAACAATAGACCATTTGAAGTCAAGAGTTAAACCAATCACGCAACAAATTTTATTGATTTAACTCAGAGAATTGAACAATTGCTTGAGATAAGTAAATCAACAAGCTTTTAATATCATCTGCATAGACCACCAGATTATCTGAGTAAAGATTAAGTAATGTCCGAGGGCATTTATTGAAAAGTTAAGCATTTTAAAAGATGTTATGTTGAAGTAGAAAAAAAATGATCATACCATTTAGCAATAGACTCCTTCAAATGTGAAAATAAAATTATTTAATAACAAAATATACCTAGCAGTTTAGAAAATAATCATCACATCAGAAACAGTAATAGTAACAGTAATCAACCATTATTGATCATTTCCAACTGAATAGTGTTGAGACCTCAGTTTTGATCTGCCTACCACATTTTTATTGAGTTCTTCCCTGTGCTGGGCTCTGGGGGAATTTTATGTGCACAACACCCAAAAAGTTTTCTCCTTCTACAGCCTTGTGCAGTGAGGGTATTCCTCTTTGCAAAATCTGCTGCTTGACAGTCCAATTATTTTCTCTTTGAACATGATATTTAAGGAAGAATAATACTGACAAATGCTGTATTAGTTACTTCTTAACTCTCTAGAACTTTAGGTTTCCAAAACTCTTTAATTTTATATATATATGAAAATATATTTTATATATCATTATTATATAAAGTATAAATAGAAATATAAACCATAAATATGGATGTTTTTATAATATATTGTATGTATACATATAAAATCACATTGCAATACCCAAAGGCTGTCTGAAATTTGTGCAGTAAATGCCTCTGAGGAAAATACTATTTTGTGAGCTTAGGTATTTCGCACCAATGGGACACTGTTTAGCCCAGATTCTCTTGAAAGCAGAGCCTGAGGTGAGGGTTAAAATGCTGGTCCTTGATTTGAGCATTGCAAGCTGAGGGCTGTGAAGATGAGAAAGGAAGAGGAAGTGAGGCAAAGATGCGCAGCACTCCGGTATGATGTCACTCCTCTGCCATGCCAAAGAGTGCCACGGCGAGATGAAGCAGGTGCTTCAGACTGTGGCAGTTTCACGTGCTGAAAGTCGCAGATTTTCCTGAAGCTTTTATAATATCTCCTGGAGAACCACCAAGTGAAGACCTGTGTGTAATACAAGCATAGGAAGACTCAACAAAATTGAACTTCTCGGTGACCTGCTTGGCTTTCTGGACACAGTGACTCAGTTACTTATTTGGAACCTGGACCTTCCACACAACTATGCTTATTTCCAGGTATCAAAAGTTATATAGAGATTCTGTCAAAACAAAACAAAACAAACAAACAAATAAAAAATGCAGAATGTATTTTTATTTGTCATCAAATCCATCATAGACTTATTATATGGCAAAATTAGAAATGTGTCTGTGCTGTCTTTGGCCACTATTTTTGTTGGTATTGATATTGCTATCTCTCCTACTTCCCTAGAATTATTCAGTCTCTCAAAGAGAGATTTTACTTCCTTCAGTGAATATTTCTGATTTCTCTAAACACTGAGCAACCTTATACATTTCAACTAGGAACCTAACCTCATTTATCACACCTCCTAAAATACTTCAGCCTTCAACAGGGCAAATCTTGGGTGTAACTTCTCACTTTACATCCATTAAAAGGTTACACTTTTTCCACTTTTGTCCTACAAATTATTTTAATTAAGAATGAAATGTTACAACCCAGTGGAGTGAGAAGATAGCCTTATCATGTTACATTTATTAAAGTTTTAAAGAAGCAATTGTGGTCACTAATTTAATCTATATTCCAACTTTAAAAATAAGCACAATAACAGGTCAAACTCCAAGAAAAAAACATTTTCAAGAAAAATTATAGGGCAGAAATTTTGTGATTGTTCAGTTGAATTAGCCAGCAGCATATTTGAAATAGAATTGGGATTAAAAATGGTCTTTTCAAATGCATTAAAAAACAGACTCGATGATAAACAATTACTTTGGACATCATTAGGCATTTCAATAAATGAAAATCTGACATAATACCTTAAAGAAACATATTTAATTTTGTTTCATTCAAATAACAACAAGAACATAGACTGTATATGTGCATTAAATCTCTAGAAAAATTTTAGGTAAACAGAAATATTATGAGCAATACTCAAGTAAGAGAAAATTCTAGAAATAAGCAGTGAAACTATAGAATAGATTCAAAAGTCAGGGAATACAGGTTCTTTCTAGTCTTGACTGTGTCCCAAACTATTAGTAGAACCTTCAGATATGCAATTATTCTTCCTAATTTAAAATTCTTTGTTTATGAACTAATCAGGGTTAAAATAGGTAACACAAATGCTGTCTCCTACCTGGCAACAATAGGAGATATTGCTGATGTATGCCAGCTTTCTTCACCACTGTTCCCCACGAGCTATACACTCATTCTCTTCCTACTACTTCAAGCAGTTACCAGCAACCAATGGACTTTGGCACTAGAAAGAAAATAATTTTGACATTTTTGAAAATGTATCTTTATCGATGAAAGTATTACAGATGTCCCCCAATTGGGGCATTTTTTATGAGATCGTCACTGGCAGCTTGAGCATTTCTTAACTCTAAGTGTCAGTTCTCTGTTCATATATAGTGCAGTTAATTGTTCTTGAGCAAAATATAACCAAATTCTGGTTTTCAGCAAGCCCAATTACACCATACCTCGTGAGCTGCTGAGGTTCAGAAACAGAATTATTCTGTCTAGCAGCTAAGGCCTAAGGGAGAAATCAAGCAGCTATTTAAATTAATGACAGTTGAAAATTAATTCAATTTGAGTGACTAAAGTATCACAGAGGCAGAATAAATTACAGAGTTAGAAGGTCAAGATATCTGGATTAAAAACCTATCCTCTCATCTTTATCCAAGTTGAAGTGTTCATTTAACAAATGTGTGTGAACCCAAGCAGTGTGCTAGATATAGTCATAGTAATACAACTGACAATCTCTGGTTTTATGGAACTCACAGTCTACTACGGGATTAGGAAATATACATACATACATACATAAAATATATGTAAAAATAAATTATTTTATGAGTAGGGGATGTCTTGAAAAATACCTTAAGAAAATCATATCCAAGCTAAGACCTGAAGACTAAGTAAAAGCTGGACTACAAGTAGAATTGGTACCCTGAGGAGTAAAACAGTTGACAGTCTTTCAAGATTTTGTAGGAATATGAAATACGACTTTGTAAAAGGTTACAACTAGCAGATAAAGGAGATAAAGTTTGGCATAAAATGTGTGGTTTTTGCTTCTGGGTGGATGGAGGCATCATTGACTGGAATGGGTAATGAAGAGGAGGGAAATATTTGGAAGAAAACTGAAGATTTTAGCTTTTAGAATTAGAAGTTCCTAAAGCCAATAGAACTTTCAGGAGATAATGCCAAGTAGGAACTTGATACATGAGTCTGGAAATTTCAAAAAAGGTCCAGAATGGCTATTTAAATTTGGGAACCATCAACATGTGTATGGTATTTAAATCCATGGGAATGGATGAGATTGCCTACTTGAGAACTCTGCATGAGAAATCATCAGAGCTTCCTCTGAGTCTTCAGAATTTTTAGCGATTTTATGCAGACTTGTTCCTCAAAGTGCAGGCTGTGAAATAAAAGCATTAGGATTACTTGAAAACTTTTGAGAAATGTAGTGTCTCAGGAGCCATCCTAGATCTACTGGCTCATAACTTGCACTTAGGAGATTCCTTGATGATCAGTATGTTAAACTTTGAGAAGCTCTTGAGTAAAAGACAAGGGGTTCGCAAAGGAAACCAAGACAGAAAAAAAAGAGGGAAACCCCAGGGAAATATGGTGTCACACAGGCCACTAGAAGAGAGTGAGTGAAAACTTAAGGAGTTCGCAATAGTGTGGAATGCTGTTGCGAGGACATAAAAGATGACAATAAAACTACCTTAAATTTAACCGCATAGGGATTGAAAAGTAATATCAGCCACCAGTTTTGATGGAGCAATGCAAGTGGAAGCCAAAAATGTAGTTAGTTGAAAAATGAATGAAAAAGTGATGAAATGGTGATAACCACCTGCAGGCAACTCTTTCGAGAAGTTTGCCCTTGAAGGAGAGTGTGGATAAGTCAAGAAGTGATGGAAATGAGGGGGTGATGAGGAGACAGAAGTGGGTGATATTTATATACACAATGGAAATTGATAGATGATTTTAAAATGTTTGTGAAAATATTCAATTATAAAAGGAAAATTTTGAGACTAACAAGAGGTAGATAAATTAAAAGATTGCAGCACTGACAAAGGGGAAAAGCAAGGAATTTCAAGCAAATGTCTTCAAGTGTGTCTTTGATGGGTGAGGCGAGCTCCTTCACTGTTGAAGGAGAAAAAGAGAAGCTAAGTGTAGATGACCATTGGCTTGGAAACTTGTTAGAGGGATGGTGGAGGACTCATCTAAGAGATTTAATTTGAGAAAAGTTCATTTCTAAAAAGCAAGAGTATCTAATATCTGAGAAAGGGAAATATTTTTATTTTTACTAAATAAAAGTATTATTTAATTCAATTCATAACAAGCCTTCCATAGAGGCCATTTTATTACCCTAATTTTATAGATAATAGATCTCAGGTTAAGTAAATGAAAAAGCTTGGATACAAACCCAGCCAACTTACTTCAGATCCATTCTTTGGAAACTACACAGACATCTTTTGGTGTGTGTAGAGGGAGAGAATTTATTAGAAAAATATCTGAAAGTTTGGTGATAATGAATTTTATTTATTTATTTTTTTATGTTTTATTTTTTATTTTTTATTCTTACCTGAGGACATTTTTCCATATTTTGTTCAGATAGGGTGGGAGGGAGAGTGAGAGAGAGAAACATCAACATGAAAGGGACACATTCCGCACGACCCAACCAGGGCCGGGGACAAACTGCAACCAAGGTACATGCCCTTAGCGGAAACCGAACCCTGGTCTCTCTGGACCACAGGCCGATGCTCTAACTGCTGAGCCAAACCAGCCAGGGCAGTGATGATGAATTTTAATGACAACCATTGGTCAGAGAGTACTATCACTAGTAAAATGCTATTCTTACACACATAATAAATGACATAATTCCACTCTGACTCACTTTTTATCTTCATATTCAATGTGCTATTATGGACTGTTAAGAAGGTATAATAGTAATTAATAAAGCAAAAGTAGACAACCTTGGTATAATAGTTCATAAAACATTTTAACATCCTATATTTTACTGCACAGGATGAGGTAAAAGTAAGTCTACAGTTGTGAGTACATGAAACACAGTTTAATTTACTCTTGTATTATTATGTATTAATTATTGTATTATTTTCCATATGAGCAACTGTCAAACTACTTTTGCCCTACCCTGTATATATCCCATACTACTTATTAATTGAGTATGTTCTCTCATAAAAATAAGGGTTCTATAAGATATTTTTAATGTTGATCAGAAGTAAATGTTACTAGGATAGTTTATCTCTCATAGCATTGTTGTATGGTCAAATTAGATAAAATATGTGAAAACATAGAAAAACTTTAATCTCCATTATTAAGAATGAAAAAGGAAAGACAAAGTTCCAGGAATGAATAGCATTGCTATTTGAAAAAGCTGAGCAAATCCCTGACTTATTCATTGGATTTTGATGAAAGTTATGTTTCGTGGTTAATGCCAACTACTAGGTTTGACCATAAATAATCAGTGAAATGTAAGTGTTCGTTGAATATAAGCTTACTTTTTAGATGACTTGGATAGTTTGACTCTGATACAATTCCATGAAATAGGAAACTTCCATAGGAAACTATTCAGTACACTAGAAAAACAATATTTCTGAGAAAGGCTAGAAAATTTTCGGGAGATTACTCTATGCAGCCCTTTGAAAATGTGGCCAGGACAGTAGAAGATGTGAGAGATACCATTGTAGACTTTGGTAACAGCCAAAGTACCACTGGGGATAGTTCTGTGTGCCAAGATGTAAGAGGAAATCACAACAGCCAGGAGAGATGACACATGGGATAAAGGGGTCATGCACCTAAAAAACAAACAGTGACTGCCGACTCCTAGGAAAAATCCTGAGGGCCAAGGGCAATAAAAACAAATGAGCAAACAAACAATTTATCTTTGTCAAGAGCCCAAACCCTATACTCAGTAAAACAGGTGCTGGCCAGATCTACAGACAAGACTATCTCTTGGGAAGTTGGATGATTCTGGACTATGAAATATTTTTACAAAATAGCAGAAAAGTAAGAAGATGGTAAAAAAGTAGATGATGAGCATCTGCTCCAAATGAAGAGTTTACCCTTTCATGTCCTTTCATTCTACACTCTACCTTAGGATAAGCTAACTTTACACTTAGCTACAGATTTTCATGGGTGGGGCAAGGGGGTAGGGGGAGGAGGGATGTGTGGAGATGGCCCTCATGTTGAATTATTCTACAGAAATTTTTAAATAATTGTATTAAATGTGACAATTTTTCCAATAAATGTAAAGAAACAATTTCCACAAGTGATACAGGATTGGTTGTAGAAAGGAGGAAAGGAACAAAGATCATGCTGATATGGTTGCCGAGGAATGAATTAAAAAGCGTATCTCTGTGTGCTTCCACAGAAACTATTTCCACTGTAGCAGTTACCATGTCGATCTTTCTGTTTCACCAAGTAGTCTGCACATTCCTTTGTGATAAGAACTGCACCTTGATCTCTATTCTGTTTTATAGGTCAACATAGTACCTGGTGCAGAGTAGGTACAAAATAAAAATTTGTTGAATAATGAAAAAAATAAAATAAAAAGTTTAATGGTGGCTTCAAGAGAGGCAAAGAATAGAAAGAAAATAGAAAATTTGTTAACAATGAAACAATAGGTATGGCTGGTGTGGCTCAGTGTTGGAGCATAGTCCTGCGCACTAGAAGGTCGAGGGTTCAATTCTCGGTCAGGGCACATACTTAGGTTGCAAGTTCCATCCTCTGTCGGGGCACCTATGGGAGGCATCCAATCAATATACCTCTTTCACGTTGATATCTCTCTCTCTCTCTCTCTCTCCCTCTCTCTCTCATCAATCTATCTCTATCTCTTTCTCTCTCTCTCTCCTTTCCTCCTTCTCCAAAATCAGTTTAAAACAAACTATTACTACTGCAGTGACTAAAACACTGTAAAGACAACTCCTTAAATTATTTCTATAAAATATATACTGTGCCAGATCAAAATACTGAATTCCTTGCATAATCCTATGTTAGCACCATTTTAAGAACCATTTTAGGTCAACAATAGGCATGAGCGTAAATAAAAATTTAATAAATTAAAGATCTCAAACTTTATAAATTAACCATTCACCAGTCATTGGTTGCAGCAAAATGTGCTCTCCTGTCACCTTAGTGGCATTACAGTGTGGGGAAAACAAAGCACACAGATCTTAACAGGAGGTTTACACTGGTCTCCAAGGTGGCAGTCCACAGTGCACAGTGAGGAAATGGTGGGTAAATTCCTAGATTTACCAGCAGTGAAGGCAGGAGGAGGAACAAAGAGAATGGAGGAGGTATCGCTTCAATTTGTCAATGTTTTCTACAGCTTTCTTTCAAGTATATAGAGTTTCTCATCAGTCTTTCAGAGTCTAGCTAGTTCTATCAGAAAGGCAAAGGTATTAATGAGGCCCCCCAAAATGATGGATATCAATGATACCATGTAGAAAACAAGGGGAAGAATAAATTCAGGTAAGAAAAATAATTTTCCTTTATTTGAGATCTTGAGCAATAAACAGATTTCCTTCTGAACTCTGTTTTGTGGAAAGGACTGTTGATGGTTATTTTTTCCATTTTGTAATCCCTAACCAAATAGAAACTCTATAAAAAGGAAGAAAAGAAGGAAAGAAGAAAGTGTAAGTAACTAAGAAGAATGAGAAAAGTTGAATATCTTCACAAAATCTCAGGGGAGCATATGAGTAGAAAATGGAATAGATAATAAGAGCAGGCAACATTAGGTTGACAATTGAGTTCAGCCCTTAGTGATGAACTCTCTTTCAACTCTTGTATCATATCTCTGAACAGGAATAAGAGAAACTCTACATTACTCAATCAGCTTCCCAGCTAAACAGTATCACCGGTTTAATGGGGTTTGTGGCATGGCCATGTTGAGTTCTGAGTGCCCCCAATCCCACTACCCCTTTCACAACAGAACATTTGCTGTTACTTCAGACTTGATATTTGCTCTTAGGCCTCAGGAAGTGAGTAATTGCGCCTGGCTTCCAGAATTCTGTAATATCCTTCTGTCATGTGTCCCAGGAATGTATACCTAGTATTAGCAATCTCTGTTAGTTTTACTGAAAGTACTGTGAATGTCATCATCTGTTTAGGACTTTGAATATAAATTGGCATAAAAGGAGTTAACTGTAGGGAATGTATCTTTTTATTTATTTGTTTGTTTATGTATTTATTTATTTTAGAGAGAGAGGAAGGGAGAGGGAGAGATAGAAACATTTATGATCGAGAACACTGCTTGGCCACCTCCTGCATGCCCCGCACTGGTGATCAGACCCACAAACTGGGCATGTGCCCTGACTGGCAATCAAACTGGCGACCTTTTGGTGCATGGGTCCACACTCAACCACTGAGCCACACCAGCCGGGTGGAAATTTTTCTTTTTAAGAAAAGTAATTATTTCCCAATGTTTTTCAAAAGGCAAAAGAAGTTTTAATATACCTCTTTGAGTGCTTATCTCTTTACATAGGAAAAAAAAACACACACAGAGATTTATAAATGACCTGAAATTATACAAAAATCAAGAAAATATCAGCTCAGAAATTTTAATAAAACGTCCTTGTGCAAGCTATCCATTTGTATTGTAGACAATAGATGTTATAAATATGGATTTCATTCTACCATCCCGAGAAAAATTGATTCCATTACTAGACAAACTCATTATTAGCATTGTTTTGTGATAGTTATGGGTTTTAATTTTTCTTTTCAAAAATCAATAGACGTGATCTCATTTGTAGGAACTAAAGGCCATTACCTTGAAATAATTTTTGTGTAGCTTATAGTAAGCCTGATATAATTTCTTCTTGTTTAAACTCTTTAAAGAAGCAATGTCAAAGCTTCAAGATATTTTTGCCCAATTTCTGTGAATTCCTATGAAAGACCCATTGAGGCATCATGCCAGTAAATTTGAGCTGCAACAGCCATGTTTGTAATTATCCGCCAAAGAAACCTGATGCTGGTGGGCAGTCAAGGAGAGAGAAAGAGAAACATGGCCAGTTTTGCTCAGTAGTTACAGCATTGGCCTGCAGACCAAAGAGTTTCAGGGTTCGATTCCTGGTCAAGTGCAAGTACCTCTGTGGGGGTCCTGCGAAAGGCAACCAAACCATGTGTCTCTCTCTCTCACTCTCTCCCTTGCCCCTTTCCAATCTATCTGAAAAGCAATGGAAAAATACCCACAGGTGAGGATTTAAAAAAAGAAGAAAAAGAGAGGAGAAGAGAGGGGAGGGGAGGAGAAAAGGACAGATAAGAGAATGAAGTATGCACTAAATTCAAATCACAATGAAATCAACCTCCTGTCAGAGCACAGGATTCCCTGTTGTTGACACATGATATTCATCCTTACGTGAGTCTTTATTGCTGTATTGGTTTGTACTGTTTTTAAGGATTAAACATCTTTTTGTATTTATATTTCATAAGTACTCTGTGAAACTGGCATGACTAAATAGGCATATTTATACATTTGGAGTTAAACACCTGCTTTTTAGTACAGATTGTTGTATAACAAATGAATTAGAGATGAGGAAAAAAACCTACTCGTTTTAGAAAGTACATTTTTTTTTGTATCTGTTTCATTGGAGAATACTTTTTCTTTTTATGCTTTTCAGTTTCCATCACTCTTCTTTGAATGTCTTTAAGTATGTTTTTCAAACCCCCTTCTATTGTGCAAATGTTCTCTGTGGCAGTCTCCTGTCTACAAAGGTCATTTACTATCAAGTTTACTGTATATGCCTAATTTTATATTGTGTAATAAATCTTCAAGAGCCCCTGCATGTGACAAGTATGAAGGTTCAATCAGAGGTTGGATGTATCAATGTTTAATGCATTTCTCAATAAAAAATTAGCACGTCTTCAAGTAAAATAAATGTTCTTGCTTTATGTGTTCTGTTTTACAAGACTATTAAAATGATTTTTTATGATAGTTTTAGTATTCAGATAGAGATAGTATACAATTGAACTGCTAGGTTAACAAAGTAAAATAAACTATGAAACATGACTAGATTAAATATTTAAAAATCTAAAAAAATACATGTGATTAAGTGGAGACAACATAAAACTAAACATATTTAATCTATATAAAATAATAAAATGTTACATATTTAAAAAAATTTATGCATTAAGAATTGGAAAGTTAACACATTTTTTTCTTTATATGTAGAAATTATTTTAAATATTTTATTTGAAATAGCAAGTTTTATAAGAAAAAGTTCAACAAAAAGTCACTAAATTATTTTCCAAATTATCAATATCTGAAAACTTAGTAACACTTAATACTAATAACTTGATATATCTTTCATTTCAATTATAGGACAGTCTAAAAGCTAAAGTAAATAAAATAAATAATTTAAAGAATTCTAATATGTACAATAAAAACTATTTTATTCACATTAATGTATGTATATGTATATATATCATAATTAAAAAGAAAGATTTCAGATATATCCACAGTTTTCAAAACAAAACAGTGTGCAATATAAAATCTTATTAACCCTTCCCATAAATTATTTCAATACAGGAATTTTAGAGGCAAAACTATATTGCAGATCTTGAATAGAAATCAGCCCAGCAACATATGCGCATTAAAATTGATATAATTTCAAGATTCTCCATGGTCATTTGGAAGGAAAATATAAGCCATCTTGCTGATAGAATCAGGGGGTTCTTAGATTCAGCCATTGAAACCAATGCAATTTCTAATGGTTTTATTTGTGCTGTGGTGAATTCACTATAAATCCCAGCAGTGTGACAGGTTCAATCAGTCCATTTGTGGGAATGGCAGGTCATATTTGCAGCAGAATGATCCGGCACCAAATATTTCAAAATCACTAAAGATATTCAAAATGACAAAGAATGCAAAAGGCAAGAAAATAGCAGTCAGGACAACCCAATTTGAGAAATAAAAAGCCATTAAATAAATGCTAAATTAGCTGTAGCTTGCTTCTGAAAACAAATTTCTATCAAATCTTTTTTTAAAGAGAAATTTGTTTTTATTTTTATCTTTATTGTTGAAAGTATTACAGATATCCCTCCTTTTATTCCCCTATTGACTCCCTCCTCCCAGCTCCCGCCCTGCCCCCACCACCTTCTCCACACTATTGTCTATGTCCATTGGTTATGCATATATGCATATAAGTTCTTTGGTTTATGTTACATGAAAAATACTTTACCCTTTAATTAGCTTTTGCTAAATTGGACAGTACTCTCTTTGGCACAATGTTTCTGTATCATACCTTTCGTCAAGAAGCAGTAAAGCATGCTGAACAAAAACAGTGCTAGGTCCTTAGATGCTCTGTGTCCTAGACCAAGCTCTGTAACCTAAAGCAAATCTTTGAAATTCTTCAACCCCTGATTTTCTCATTTGGAATGTGCAAAAACATTTGATGCCCCCTCGTCACACAGCTTGGGGATTAAAATCCCAATTTTTAAAAACCATCATCGTATGCCCGGTTTGTATGGCTCAGTGGGTTGAGCGTCAACCTGTGCACCGAAAGGTCACAGGTTCCATTCCTGGTCAGGGCACATGCCCAGGTTGCAGGCCGATCCCCAGTGTGGGGCATGCAGGAGGCAGCCAATCAATGTTTCTCTCTTATTGATGTTTCTATTTCTCTCCCCTTCTCCCTTCATCTCTATCTAAAAAAATCAATATATGTACATATATACATACATACATACATATATTTCAATCACAATATGAATGAGTCTTAAAACTTTAAACAACAGACAGTTGTAAGATAACATTATTTTCATAATTCTTGTGTTACAAAATCTGTTTCAATGAAAATTTCTCTGACTACTCTTTATAATTGTTTTATCTTATTACCGTAAATTATGTGTTGCCTTTTCATCATAAAATATTCTTGTCACAGTGATTCTTTTCCTATACATGTTTTCAGCCTACTCCATTTTCTTTTTAATATATTTGATAAGTAAGACTAGACTAAATAAAAGGTTGAAAACTGCATTGTAAGCTGACTTACTGAAGTTGTTTTCAAACTTCTTTTTTTGAATAGCACTATAAATATTAACCAAACTAAGTTCTATAAGGTTACAGAAATACAGTTTTAACTAAGATCCGGGTAATAGTCATTAGTTTCAATCTGGAGCCTGAAATATTTTCTTTGAACTATCTGGAAGTCTCACAGAGTTAAAATTTTCTTCCAGACATCAAAGTCTTGTCAATCCATTCACCCCACCAAGGGAATTTAATACAGGTTCTCTATAGAGAGGTAATTCCTAAACTATTGACCCTAAATTGATAGATGATGGATAGATAGATGATAGATAGGTAGGTAGATAGATAGATAAATAGATGATAGATAGATAGATGATAGATAGATAGATAGATAGATAGATAGATAGATAGATAGATAGATAGATGATAGATAGATAGATAGATAGATAGATAGATGATAGATAGATAGATAGATAGATAGATAGATAGATAGATAGATAGATAGATAGATAGATAGATAGATAGATAGATAGATAGATAGATAGATAGATAGATGATAGATAGATAGATAGATGATAGATAGATAGATAGATAGATAGAGATAAGCTATTCACCCTGGAAAGTCTTCAAATATTTGATCCATTCTTGATTCATACATAAATAGTATATTGCTAATTAATACAGATGCTAGATTGATGAATGCATGGGTGGATTATAAAAATAAGGGCTCTATCATATACTCACTGTGTCCTTGGGCATATGATTTAATATTTTTATTTCTTGGAGTTTCTGTTTCTTCCTTTGTACAGAGAAGATAATAATAGTACCTAATTAACAAAGTTGTTGAGGATTAAATGAAGTAATGTCTATAAAACCACTGAAATAGTCCTTGACTTATTCTAAGAGCTGTGCATTTATGTTATTCTTCTTACTGTTATTACAATAATTTTCATTATTATAAATCCATAACTAATTTTCTTATTTAGCTGTACACTGCAGAGCATCCACCCATATCAAAGCATACAGGTCACATTATGTTAAATGCCTACACATGGCTGTTACATAAATACATAATCCATTTTTCTAAACAGTACCTTGTTTTGGGATATATATTTTATTGTAAGTTTTGTTACTTTTGAAAAGTCACTGTAATGAGCATTTCTGAACATAGGTTTTCACATACTTGTGCAATTGAGAGGTATTAATTAGAATTTAATTTACAATGGCTTATTTTAGTCTAGGATATGCTGTTAATTCAATTATGTCATTTTCAGATATTGGCAAAACTCATTAATATTTTGGACTATTAATACCATACCATGTCTAATTATCTTTTAATTTGAAAATATGTGAGTATATCTAATTATTATCTAAACTAAATTTTTTTTTTTTTTTATTTTATTATTTATTATTTTTTTTTTTATCCTCACCTGAGGACATTTTTCCAATTTTTGTACAGATAGAGTGGGAGGGAGAGAGAGGAACAGAGAGAGAGAAACATCTATGTGAAGGGACACATCGAGTGGCTGCCACCCACACGACCAACCAGGGCCGGGGACAAACTGCAACCGAAGTACGTGCCCTTAGCGGGAACCGAACCCGGGTCTCTCCAGACCGCAGGCCGACGCTCTAACCGCTGAGCCAAACCGGCCAGGGCTAAACTGAAATTTTTAAAGTCTATTACCTTCTCATATAGTTTTAATTTTTAAAAATGCATTATAAGAATTACACTTGAATATCTGTCTGATTTATATTAATATCAAACATAATTTTAGAACTAATAACTAAAATATTTTGACTTTTTAATCCAAATGTGAGGTTGACATGTATAAAAATTTTAAATTTATTTAATGTCTTGTCTTTGCCTTTGTTTTGCTTAACAATAAAAAAAAATAAACTCCTTGAATAAGCAAGAAACATTCTAAAGATTTTAGTAAATAATATGCAACTAGGTATTTGGTCATCAAGCACTTTATTTTTAACCATTTGGGTATTTCCATTTGCTGAAAGTTAGAATTGCCTTACAGAAGAATTTGAGAAAAGATTTGACAGCTTATCTGAATTATTTTTAAAAGTTACAAACATAAATGGAAAAAAGCATACCAGGAATGCCGCTAACAAAGAGTGGGTGAGGTCATGACCCCTGGAGGCAGAGCAGGGCTAGCACAGAGGTGATTTAGACACGTGGCTCTGGTGACATTTTATGAAGGGGAGGACAGTATTAGATTAAATAAGAAAATCAAGTAAATGTCTTTGTAAACCCAGAGAAACAGATTAATAAATGCCCAAACCTTTCATTAGTTTGCTACCATTGGTTAATATCAGCTATTGTTCAACTGCTCTCTAGACTAGTCCTTCCCAATGCAGCGGGTCACTGCCCAGGGTTGCTCTCTTGGGAAAGCAAAGATGTGTGAAGTTTCCATATCACATTGCTCATGTCTTCTCACTTCACCAATGAGAAGGGGCCTGAACAATCCAGCACACACCTATCTAAATGCAAGATTGGGACTGTATCCCAGGCTTCCCCTCACTTCTATGTGACGGTAATTTCACCAGAATTTCTGCAACCTACACATTTTAAAGTCATACAGCAAACGTGCTAACCTAGCATTTGAACTTCACTTTGGCTTTTCACATACCTGGGTTCCTTAATGTTCATCTCCCAAGATTGACATTAGCCCCTTTTAGCTACTTTTCAAATATTGCCTATCTTGGATTACGGAATTTAATCCAACTCATGTATCTGTTGATGAGGGAATTGAGACAGGTAAATTAAATGA
The DNA here is from genome assembly GCF_014108415.1 of Molossus molossus. Lineage (NCBI taxonomy): Eukaryota > Metazoa > Chordata > Mammalia > Chiroptera > Molossidae > Molossus > Molossus molossus. The sequence continues at coordinate 32,239,550 of NW_023425351.1, read as the reverse complement.
CTTCTGAAAGGCAGATCCAAAGTTAGGGAGGAAGCAAGACTAGTTAATAAAACTGGCTGCATAACTGTGCTTAAAGCACATACATGTGTACACACACACATACATATATATGGTTATCTTAATATAGCAGCATTTGGTCAAAATTTCAGTGAGTGTTTTGAATCTTTCATTCTTTTTTATTTTAATTTCAGAGGATCTTAAATCAGTAAAAAACAAAAGTCAGAGATAACTACTTTCATTTAGTATGCATGTTCTCTAATCTTATTTACATTCCAATATCTAGTTAAAATGTACCATTATGAGTTCCAGTTCCTAAAATAAATTTTCCTCTTTAGACTAAGTGTTCAAATTGCTTCCCTCTTTATTCTAAATGTTCATATTATGAGAAGACACCTGTTTGCTCTATTCTAGGTGAATATTTATAAAGATAAGGCCTAAAATCATCAACCTTTTCAATAGTTCTTTAGAAATTTAATGTCACAAAACAATAATTGTATAGAAACTTTCTGAGCTTTTATTTGTAAATTGATGGAATATAAAAGAAGTTATGATGGCAATTATGTAAATGAGCATAGAAAATTAGCTTGTATTGTGTTTGTTGCAGGAATAATTGTAAAAGCAAGAGGCAAACAAAGGAATCAGAGATAGTCCATTAAAAAACACACCTGTCATTGATATAAAAGGTTTCTATTTGATCATCACAGAGACAATACTAATCTTTATTATTAAAAATTATGTATTTATGTATTTGCCTTCTGTATTGTATGCTTATTAAGTTAAAATTTAAGCTTCTCCTAAATTACTAGTTTGTGAAACAAAACATTTGAAAAGGTTAAACTTCTCATAAAGTAACCTACCTACTTAAGAATAAATACATAAATGCTTTGAAAAATCCAAAGATTTCTGCCAATGAAACAAAGCTTGATAATGAACAGAATCTATTTTCCATTAAACTTTACTACATACTATACTTTTTCCAATATATTATTGTTCACTTTAAAGAGATCAATTCTAATTTAATGTCATTCATTCAGAATCTCAAAATCCTGAAAGTCAACTACACATGACCTGCACAAGAAAGAAACATAAGGGCTTGTATATTTGAGTGTCATGTGCAAGAGTGCAAATGTGAAATCTCTTGGGACACAATAAATCTATGAAAACTGACTGTGCCTGTTCCTGTATCTCTCTATCAGTAGCTTTCACGCCAATAACAAATGCTTGTTTGAAATCTACTTTGAATATGACAATGAGTATTTCAGATTTTGAATACTATGAGAAAAAAAAAATACTGTCACAACCTAGGGCAAGTAAATAAAGAAAAAATTAACACAGTAGGGTAGTTAAAATAAGTCTTCCAGGTATTAAGAGATGAGAGTAATTATCAGTGGAAGACTTACGAGGTGAAACTAGGAAGTGTAAATGTACACAAACGAAGTCCTCATACAGGAAAGCTATGGAATACATTTGTTATGGAATCATTTCTACCGTCACATTCTCATTATGAATGAATAAAAATAATTTGTTTACAGTTAGTATATAGAAAAGGATAAGGTTTTGTCACTGGTTTGTGGAAACAGATTCTCTAGTAACAATATTAATTTATATTTTTAATTATTGATAAGATCTTGAATCACTAAATATTCTGCTAGGCACTGTGATAAATATTTTGATCCCCAGGCCCAGGTTCCAGATCTGGGGACACAGTACCACAGCCCCAACAAGAATATCAAAAAAAAGCTAAAAAATTATACAGTTTTACAGTTTTGATATTTTAGTTTTAACTCTAGCTGCAGAGCTACTCCTTAATAATGTTCATTTAATATTGGTATTTAATATTTGGGGAATAGTCTGTTTGATTAGTTTCAAACAGAAAAATAGCTTACTTTATTTCAAGATTTAGGTTCTCCTTGGAGAGAGAGAGAGAAAGAGAGAGAACATATCTTTAAAGTAGGCAATGTCTAGCCTTGCATATAAATTGGAAAATTGTTTAGATGCATTTAAAATTTCTTGCAAACTAATATTTAGAATAAAATGGTCATTGAATATTTATATATAACATTTGAACTATAACATAATATTTATAATAATAAGCAAGGTACTCATTTTAATTTTGATATATTTAAAATTATATCAGAATCTTTTATAAATACAAGACCAGAATTCTGAAAAAATCTGGAGATTAACAGAAAAAATAGCACTGAGAAATGAGATGATCTTAAGTGGGGAAAAATTAGAATGTGTGATAATAAAATATAAAACATTAGGAAATAGATAAACTAAAATTTATATAGAACTTATGAATTTGAAAATCATAAGGTAATAAATATTATATATAAGCACACATCTTGGCTCTGGCATACCAGTAAACTAGCGCTCTGGAAAAACAATTCGGGCCAATTTCCAACAACACTCCAACAACAATCAGTTTCAAGCGATCAATATCACTGAACAAGGAATTGGGGAGAAATGAACAAGCTGGTGTCAGGATACAGGAGAACTAGCTACAGCACACCTCTCCTCTCGCTGTTCTGACATCTACCATGAGAAGTCCCCAAAACACAGACTGAATTTTCTTTTCTTTTTAATTTTTTTTCTTTTCCTTTATTGATTTTTTTAGAGAGAGGAAGTGATTGGCTGCCCCCTGCATGCCCCCAACTTGGGATCTGGCCCAGAACCTGGGCATATGTCCTGGCTGGGAATCAAACCGGCAACCTCTTGGTGCATGGGTCGATGCTCAACCACTGAGCCACACCGGTCGGATCAGACTGAGTTTTCTATATGTATATATATGCTGTATATGTAACATATATAAGAAAATGCCTGTAATAGGGTTAAAGGGAAAAGGTTGAACTGCCAAGCTAACGTTTACTTAAGTAATATTGTGGCATCAGCATGTTAGTTCCACCCAGAACAAAAGTCAGCTCTGATCCCAGTTTGAAAAGAAATTCAGTGGTTTGCTGAGAATAGCAACACATTTTAAGTGGAGGACTAATATGATCAGATTTCTGCGTGTGTATGTGTGCATGTTTTAAGGCCCATCTAGGATCAGGCAGATGGGTAGAGGAGGATGAGGCCAAAGGGAGAGATAGAAAATGCTGAAGTACAAGAGAAACTGATACTGAAGACCTGAACCTCGTGGTGGGAGAAAGAGAAAGGAATGGATTTAAGACATTTACTGTATCAGGGTCACGGTATGACAAGAAGATGGACTGGAAAGATGTCTGAGATATTAATGGTCTCTCCCCCAGTATTAATTAACATATCCAAAACAAAAGAGATCTTCCTTTCTCACCATATTTTGTGCCTGTTTTAAATAATTAACCAGGGAAAACAGTGAAGTGACTAACTGAGCTTGTCCTGTGTACCCCATAGTGGTAAATGAGCACACGTGTAACACATGACACATGAGGACAAGTAGACAAAATGATGAAAACTAGATAAGCCGGCAATATTAATAAACTGTATATCATTTGGTTATCCTCTTCTCTAAATTTTAATTAGAATACTAACATGGATGATAATGAATGTATGATGATGATAATTTTATAATTATGACTTCTCTAAGTAAAAAGAGGATTTCACAATGCTATCAGCCTGATAGATTGAAGTGAGCAACTATCACAGACTTTTTAAAATAAGAAATTACAGTTTTCATTATCAGCATGGTAGGAAATACATGAGGTCTAGCACTAAATAAAAAGGTAGCTGAGGAGAAGATAACATAGAGTTGTAGACACTTTGGTCAACAACTACCATGTGAAGCAATTGGGTTGCATGCACCTGTCGATCTCTCAGGAACCAAGTCTAAGTCAAACAGCGGTCCTGAGCAGAGGCCGCCACGCGGAAACAGGAATGGGTCAAAGATCTTTCTCCTGCTCAGGAAGATCTCAGTGGAGGCCAAAGGCTGTAATCGTCTGGTTCTCTCATTTATCTTCTCATAACAGCCCCCTTAGATCTTGATGGTGAATCAGAGCACTAAGCCTCACTTCAGGAAAGCAAGTGCTTAGCGTGGATCACAGGGCAGGTCTGCTTTGATGCTCAGTGTTCGCAGACTGGTGAATTGGAAGCTTGAAGTTTCCACATTGAAGGAAACACCTTTGATATAAGCCTTGGGGCTAAAATATCAAGAAAGGACTTCTAAGAATTGATTGATGATAAAAGCTCTATCCTGTTTCAACTTACTTCTGTGTTTGTGAAAAGGATGATACCAATTATTCTGTTTGCTAAGCTGGTTGGTTGTTCCTGGTGGCAGGATGCCCACACTTCATAGTAAAGGGAAACTAACCCATGAAGACATGTCAAATTAAACCTTTAATGTAAAGAAAAAATATCAAGAACCTTAGAACCTTCAGAAAATGATTCCACTTCAGTAATACAAGATGGAATTATAAATTCCAAAGTATAAATATCTGCCTGCTTAAGTCAATGTGTTAACTAAGAGGTTAGAGGTTCTCTCATATTAAACAGGATGAACTAATGCAAGAAGTTGCATGCAATGAAAATAGCCAAAATAAATCTTCCTGAGCTTAAAATTCAGAAGAAAGTGGAAGAATAAGACGTTATGAGTAAATTTGAGATTAAGCCAAGGTTCGCAGTTATTGGAAATTCCGGGTGGAAAACATCCTCAGTGTAGAAAAGAATGCAAGAAATTAAATTACCATAATTTGGAATGATCAGTTATGAACAGGTAATTCACAGGACAAAATGCAAATGCCCTCTAAACAACTGAAAATATATTCAATCATATTTAGGTTATAGAAATTAAAACTAAAATTATAATGAGCATAGAGATACTACTTGTTTCTACTATTTTTTACACACAGAGTGTCAAAAGCTAGAAGACCACAGTGTTGGCTGACATACTGTATTCTCATACATTGCTGCAGAAATGAAAAGTAATGTATTAAAAAAGTTAAATAAAATTATAAAACTAAGAAGGGTCTCTATGAAACAATGTTGATGATGTGTCATGAACTGAAAAGAATAAGTAGCTCAGCAATGCACCTAAATGTTAAGAAAAAATATTGGAATATCAAAAGTGATAGTTGAATTTAAATATTAGATAACATTTAGCATCAAACTTTCCAAATATATATAACACTAGAGTATGTGCACAGGATATGAAATTCAAATTTCTGATGCATACATTGCTACAATATGTATGAGTTTTGAGAGTCATTCACAAATAATGACAATGCTAAATCCTCATGTACCCCCAAGCACCTACTGTGTTAATTAAATTCTGCATCAAATTTTAACATGGATTATCAACTATAATGTTACCCATGTATGTATTGTGGGATAATTAAATCTTTAATCCATCCCTGCTTACATCCACCCACAGAAATATCTATCTCCCTGAACTGCATTACTTATACTACTAATATACAAGATTTAGCAACTACCTCAAAGGAGTCTTGAATCCAAGCTCAATTAATGCCACTGTCAGATGAAGACCTAAATTGGAGAGATAATTGGTTTATTTTCATATTTTGACCGACTCTGTTACAATAACTATCAATAGTAAATAATTAAAATAATTATAAAACCAAAGATCAGACTGCCAGCCACTATTGTAACATTCTAGTGTTTAGATACCGAGAACATAAGAATGAGTCAACAAATTTCTTCTGATTAGTGGATTATAAGAGCTACATAGTTGAGGACACTAACTGAGGTGTACCAGCCCTCACGCAATCAGTATATAAAAGGTCAAAATCTGAAAGATAAAGTTTTGTCTGAAGGGATTGTCATATATATTAGTCTTACTTACCACAAGAAATTGAGAGTGACTATACATACCATAATTTAAAAGTAATCCCTCAGGTTAAATTTCTAGAGAAATGTTTAAAAAAAATCTAAATATTTACCTAAGAATTCTATTCACTGAGTTTGCTCCACACACACACACACACAAATTAAAAACAACAACTACATATATAGTTCAATAGTAAAGTTGTTAAAAATTAATTCCCAAAATACAACTTAAGCAAAATAGTCCTTGAAGTGAATATAAGAGATAGAACATAAAAAACACAACTCAGGATAAACATTTAAATATAAACTCATTGTGCATAAAAATGCACTATAAGACATAGATATAAATGGACATTTTTTTTCTCAACAATCCCAGGAAAGAGAAGAGCTAATTGAAAACCAATAAATTAAGTACAATGCAGCAAGCGGTCTCTAAACTAACTTGGCCTATACATCAATAGGTCATTCTCAGTTAATTAAGTGAAGGCATAATCAGCTTAATTTATGTAGTTCATGGAAGTTAATGATATCATAGTACAGTACCTGACATTTGGCCTGTATAACTTGTTGTATACGTTCAGTTCATCCTACTGTTCCTCAGAATGGACTTTCTTTCTCTAGCTCACTTTAAATGCTGTCTTCCTGCTGAAAAATGGGAAATTTAACCTTATAAAAAAAAATAAAAATAAAAAAGATAAACTATCCACTTAACAAAGAGTTATTTTTTAAATAACCCTGATGTTGCAGTGAATTATTTTGCATTGCATAAACATAAAGTGCAGCAACAAGCAGTTTTCTGAACTAAAAACAAATATTAAAATAAGATTGGTGTAAATGTATGTAATATGCATAGAGAGATATTTTTTAAATGATGACATTTTTAAAATATTGCACAATCATAAAATGTATAAGCATGAAATTAAAAGATGTAAGACTTCTTTGCTAGGTGTGTAAGTTGTGTTGCATTCCAACACCAGATTTGATACCTGCTGGTGGACCATCTTTCCCGAGGAGACAGTTGGTTTCTCTCCACGTCTCTGCAGCTTCTCATCTCTTTTCTGAAGCTGTAAGTTTACACACAAACACTAACCACAATGTCAACCAATTGGATCTCACTTAAGGAACCTAGGAGATCGATTTGTAAAGCAAAGAATGAACAGGACCCTATTTCTGAAGTACGTTGCTCAAACTGCTCTTTCATTAAAAGATGCTCTTTCTTATTGATTTTGGCTTAAGTAATGAGAAAGCTTATCCAAAAATCTTTAGCATTTGGGCTCAAGTTAAGGAAATCAATACAGTCATTTCCCATTTGAACTGCATATGTGAGTTTTATGTACAAGAGACAAGACAAAGCCAAATTCAGATAAATCGATAGCACTGTCAATAGAACATGAAACTGACGAATGGCGTTTTTCAGCAATTAAAGTGAGGTGTAAACATACAAAAACTAATCAATTACAATGTTTTGTCATTAACAGTTTTTAATTGGTACAAAAGTTGTGTGTGAATGTGACTTCCCAAGAAGGAAGAGTCACAAACTCACTTCAGCACCCTTTGGGACCTCCTCACCGGTGTTTTTATGAAGACACACATAGCTTTACATCTACCGACGTAAATTAAGACCTTAATTTGGCAGGTTTATTGGAATATCAAATAATCTATATGAGCAGTGAAATAGTTTATAAACGCAGTAAGGGTACACATGCTGCATCCTTTCTTTTGCAATATGCTATTTCAAACACTGTTTTAAATTTCTGAAGGAATGACAACATATTTTTGTATCTATCAATCAAACACAATGAAAATTTCTTGCATTTAAATTGAAGTCATAACATTCTTCCTAAATTTGAGAAATGAAATGTCTAAGTTAAAGCATTACTTTTCTTCCATTGTTGTGTTCTTCAAAAATACAAAGAAATTATTTAAAAACATATTTTTGGCTCTACAAAAACGATTCTAGCATTTATTCAAATGACTTTTAAAATGTTTTGTATTAATGACAGCCTGTAATAAAATACTGAGCCATTATGGTTTGCCATTACCCTGAAGTGTTCAGGAAAATTGCAGTACAGATAGCCAAATATAATTTATAATACGCTAAGATAGGCATATCATTAAAATGCAGATAAAACCTTTGTTTTTAATAAAAAATGATATAACGAAAGTAAAAGGTTAATTGAAAAGCAAAATAAACTACCGAATTTAGTAAGGCACATTACCTAGATTAACAGAAATCAATGAAATCATTAAAACAATTAATAACTTAGAGCTCCATTCAGACTAAGATAAACTCTGTGGCTATTAGAATGCGGATGCAAGGCTACAGAGACATATCTGTTCTGACTGGGTAATTTCCTCTCCTCTGTAACAGTTCAGTAATATATGCAACTGGCATTATACACCACCCATTTCTTCCTGTGAGACAAGTGATCTTTCATGCTTTTTGCTATCTATGCTAAGTGAATCATAAGAACCACAGTCTTTACAGAAGGGAATGTATTTCCCCCCAGTGTTCAGGATATAAAATGGGCCATTAAAGCATCAATAGTATTAATCAGGCCTCATAATTGTTCAGCCTATTCCCTAGATAGAAAATGTGCAGAATTCTATCCATCCTCTGACCAGTAACAGTGATGTGTCTACAACAAAAACAGGAGCAGACATCTTCTCAGTGACTATGAAAATCTACCTTCGTTGAAGATCATATTCTGGGAAGAAAGTGACAATATGAAAACTCTTATAACTCCACGAGTTATATGACTAGCACAAAAATTATCACTATAAATGCTTTTCTTTTGCCTGATGCACTAAAAAATAAGTTAAACTAGAAACAGGACAGAAATGTAAGGTAATATTATAAAACAGAGGAGGATGCTTGAGTTCTCCCTAATTCTAAAGCCTCAGCCATGATCCACAGGAAGTTCATATCTTAGTCTTACAAACAAAACACACAGATGACATTTTAAACCCATTTCATGGCTTAATTGCCACCACTCTTAAATGCCAAGAGTCCATGATCACATACTGTTTTGGTCTTTTTTTTCTTTTTTTTTTTTTTATTCAGACTAAAACAAAAATTATAGTGGTGAGCCCCAATAGTAATATAACTCTAGAATAACTTGTTTCAGATAAAAAATCTTTGTATTTAATAAGGGAAAAATCTGACCTCATTAAAGAAAAAGCAAGTTTTTGTCACTTTAATCTCTACCTAAGTGAAAGCAAGTAATTAATAAGTGTTTGAGAAATAACATGCAAGCAACCAAAAACTGAAATGTTAAGTTTTGAAGAGGATTCTGAGGAATGATGCTACAGAAGAATGTTCTATATAAACATCTAAGAAAGTACACAGTTAATTAAAGATCAATAAACCGAATAAAAAATAGTATACTATAACCAAAAATATATATATATATATCTTTAATCTTATATTTTAAGAAAAGAATATCCCAGTTTAATGAAGTAGCATGAATCATGTAGAAATGCATATTAGACAAATATCCTACAAAATCAACAGATGCAAATTAAATGAATAGTTGAACTAAAATTGAATTGCAGTGGATTCTGGAGACAGATAGAGATCTTGGTTTAAACTGACAGCTTTGCCATTTGCCAGCTGTGATGATTTGAGGCATATTTTTATTTTCCCTCTAAGAATGTCCTTATCTGTAAAATGTAGAGAAAATAATAGAACATTTTCATGGAGTTGTGGTAAAGATTAGACCATATGATATATATGTTCTACCTGGCACAGTGCCTCAGACATATTAGGTCTGAGCTAAATGCTTCATGATCAAATGAATTAATTACTTTATTAATTAATATATGTCTTCTTATAAGGCAGAATTCGAATAAAATATTGAAATTTCAAAATATATTGTTAGTCAAGTCATTTGTATATAAATGTAATTAAAACTTTTTATTCTACCCTGGCCAGTTTTGCTCAGTGGTTAGAGTGTCGACCCATGGACCACAGGGTTGTGGGTTCGATTCCAGCCAAGGGCACATACCTAGGTTGCAGTTTGGTCCCTGGCCCTTGTCGGAATCATGCAGGAAGCAGCCAATTGATGTGTCCCTCTCACATCGATGTTTCTCTCTCTCACACCCTTCCTTGTTCTCTATCTGAAGATAAATAGAAAAAAATATCCTCGGGTGAGAATTTTAAAAAAACAAACAAACAAAAAATTCTTTTTTATTCTATGTGGGAAAAAAAAGATCTGAAATAATTCTAGTAGGATTCAGGTGGCTGTGGAGTCATTTGGTTGCTCATTCACTCAACAGACTCATATCGAAAGCCATGTCCTACCAGGCACAGGATTTTAACCCTACACTGAGTAGATTTTTTTAAATGACATTTTACATGTAACTGAGAAGTATGAAGCAACAATAGGTACACCACCATAAGCCAATATCTAATATCAAATTTAGTGTCCTCATCTAAATGCACAAAATAATACCAATTGCCTTTTCATTTGTCCCCTTACATACTCATTTTTTTGTGTACCTGACTTGACAAGTATCTCACCAAATGTTGCTTGGATTAGCAAATGAATTAATGTTATGTTTGGGAACAAATTTTTCAAGGCTTCCTATATACCATATACTCTGCAAAGCATTTTATATAAATTATCTCGTTTTAATCTCAAAAATAGTACTCATGATTACTGTTCCAATATTACAGACGTAGAAATATATAAAACATTGGGTAATAGCCCAAATCACACAGATGGTAAATGGTGAATCTGAAATTCCAAGTTCTCTCAATCATTATATTAATTGCCTCAGTCCAGCCAGCTCCTCATTTTTACAGATTTGGAAACTGTATTTCATCAATTTTCAAGAGACCGAAGTCTTGGTTTATGGATGCAATGTAACTAATCCTATGTGAAACAAAAGCATATAACAGAATACTCATTTATTAATTTGTAATAGAGCATACAAATGCTAAGAAGGTCAAAATATTATTTTCTATGTTTATTATCTCCACTTCAAAAGGCTACATAAAATATCAAATTTGTTCATTTTATCCTGGCCAGTTTTGCTCAGCAGTTAGAGCATCAGCTTGCGAACCAAAGGGTTGTGGGTTTGACTCCTGGTCAAGGACATGTACCTGGGTTTCGGATTCAATCCCAACCCCTGTTGGGGTCATGCAGGAGGCAACCAATCCATGTGTCTCTCTCACATCAATGTTTCTCTCTCTCTCTCTCTCTGTCTCTCTCTCTCTCTCTCTCTCTCTCTCTCTCTCTCTCTCCCTCCATTCCTCCCTCCCACTCTATCTAAAGATCAATAGAAAAATATCCTCAGATGAGAATTTTAAAAAGAAAATGTGTTCATTCTTTCAACAAGTAATATTGGCCACCCATTATTCTATACAATAGGTGTTGGACATAAAGCAATAAACTAGATGGGGAAAAGCCACACTTTTATGGAGTTTATAATCTAGCTGACTCATTTGGTATTTACTACATTCCAGGCACTAAACACTTTATTTCCATAATTTACATCATCTTCAGCATAGCTTTCTGAGCTCGTTACTATTATTACCCCCGTTTTACAGATATGGACACTGAGGCGAAGAGAGGCTAAGTAACCAGCTCGAGGTTGAAGCTTTTCAGAGCTGCACTCACAGCTGGAGCCAGGCTTTCTGCACATGGACTTGCAGGGCAAGGGAGCTGGGAGTTAGTGGTCACATGCCCCAGCTTGATGGGGTGCTCGGGACTGGGCTGCAGAACCCTGGCTGCCTGAGCACCGGGGGCACTGGTTCCTATCCTCAGGGCTCTGGCTCTCCGAGTCATGCTGTGGATGCACTGATGCACGCGTACTTCCCAGTCCTCCTTTACATCCATCCATCAAAGGCGCCATGACCTCCTGCTTCACAGGTGCAATACAATTAAGTCAGTGATATTCCCTTCATAGGAACAGCTGGCTGGAATTAAGACACAGCCCATTTATACACAGTTCCCAGAGTGGACACTCTATGTTTTGTTTTTTAAAATTTAGATTTTGCTCAATTTTATTCTGTAAAGGTATAGAGACAGTCTTTGACTGCAGCTATTGCAAAAACTGGAACCAGAGAAAAGCTTTTATATGACTTAATTATCCCTGTTTCTGGAGATCAACAGCATATTCTTAGTACACAATATCAGCAATGTTTTCTTTATCTATTTGAGTAATATTTTAAATAGAATATGTACTATATGACTATGACATAGTTATTTATATTATCTACAATGCATTTTAATACAATTTCACCATATGTACGCATGCTGTATTCCAAAATAAAATGACAGCATCTTGTTTGTCAGCCCTCTCCCAATGAATACCTCCCACATAGTATCAGTAGCATTGTATCCAAATTGAAACGTTTAACTCTAAATCTTAGGAGCATTTAAAATTGGCAACCAGCAAATGTTGATTAAAGATGTCTCCTTTGAAAAATTATTTTGTGCTTATACCTCTTTTCTCATCTGGTTTCTCAGTGGGTTTCTTTTCTCTTCTTTTTTCTTAACATATGTTAGTCCCATTCAATTTCCTTCTCAGGACTCCACTAACACTCCTCTCAATTCTAACTTAATCTCCTATCTTCTTCCCCATTAACCTTTAATATACACACTTGCTATCTCCTCTTTACTTCCTATCTGGCCCATTCATCTCTCATTTCTTTCCTAATATAATAGGTGCGAGAAAGGAAACTCAATACTCTATAAAACAAATACAGAAATTAAGGTCTCCAAGATTAGAAGACAGGGTCACTCACTGCACCACTTGAATACAAACATATTTACATAATGTCTTTTTGCAGATGTTTTTCATCTTGCTTTTGTAAAACCAATATTTAAGGGGAAAAAGGCTTACTAATTTTTAATCACTCTGCTCCATCAACTGCAATTTCTCTAAACTGCATTGGAAACGACCTGTTCAAAGGATTGTGTAGCTGATATCTGTCTTTGTATCTCTACTACTACTAGAGTGACTGCCACAGAGCAAGCTTCAATGAGGGTTTGATGAACAGGACTGAAATAAGTAGGCTTAATACTTGACAGGAAAATAAACAGGTAAATTAAAGGGGAAACTGCTGTTCACCGGTAAGTGCCTTGAGGACCATGGAGTTGGGGGAAGTGGGGAGTCAGTCCTCAACCTTATCCCACTATTCAACGTCTTGCTCTTCCCAGGCTACAATTTTTCTTCTCTCACAGAACACCTAGTCAAACCCTTCAAGCAGCCATTGGAGGATTAGGGCTAGATCTATACGTAGAGGTTCAAAGACTCAAACAGCTGATGCTGCAGTAAGTTGGTTGTGCTTGATCCCTAAATAATTGGTGAACCAAATCTTCTAACACTGGGCTCGAAGAGAAACCTGAATGTAAAACTTGCTTTAATGATCACTTTCCTTCTATTTCTGTCTCCCTGCAACAATCAGATTTTAAGACCTGTTGTGTGCATAAAATCTTCATACTCTCAATACATCTTGGACTCATGGAATGTCGGAAGAGTGGTAACACCCATGTCATGGACAAGGGTGGTTTTCACAGGGAACTCTTTCTGAGGCCCTTTTCAGAAGGTTCAAGTTTTCCACCCGGTGCCCACTCTCCAACCAGAGAAGATCTGGCTTCCTTTATACCTTTGATTTTAGTGAGCATTTTTTTTTTTTTTTTTTTTTGGAGAAGGCACTCTGTTGCTATCTATAGTTTGTCATCAACCAACTTAATCTAATACTATCATCTCAAAATGAATAAAATCAGAACTAGAAAAGGTAATAACTGGCATGTTCAAAAATGAGCTGGTGGCAGAACCAGGATTTGAACCATTAAAATTGCCACTAGGTCTTTCATCTGCCAGGCATTTTTTCCCTCTGGTTTACTGTGTTTAGGAGTTTAGAATGGTTGATTTAAAAAAATTTCTTGTGCTGCATAAAGAACAATTGCTGTACTATTAATTTTTGCTGAATTTAGAGGGAATCTCATCCTGAAACTTAATTCCCCCAGTTCGGCCATTGACATAGATAAAAGAGAAGAAAAACATGTAAGATAATAATATGTTTTACTTAGTAAGTGAACTAATGGGAACCTGTATGTGGTACACTGAGAATGGGAACCTGTATGTGGTATACTGAGGGCCCATCTCAGGAGCGGACAATACTTCAAAAGTACCAAACTAGCATTGATACAGGTGAATGACAAAGAGCCTGATGAGAATCGGGAATTAGCACAGGTTGAGGCAGGCAGCTTAACTCTCAAAGTTGACTGTGGTCAAGTTCAAGCAGGAATATTTAAAGCAAAGAGACAGTCTTTGCAGTTGTCAACCAATGAAAAGAGAGTTCTGCATCCAAGAAGATTCACAGGGTGGCTAGGTCCTTGAGGACTGCAGGATTTATGGACAGTCTAGAAGTCTTACACCTTTAATCTCACCAATTGTCTTCACCCCCAAGTCATCATCCAGAGTTATGGAAGTAGGGAACAGACTGACAAACCTCAGAGGGATGCGAGGTAGTAGGGGTGGGAAGAGATAAACCGAAGAGCTTATATGCATAGATGCACAGCCAGTGGACAGACATCAGGTTGGGGAAAGCAGGAGGGGTGGGACTGAGGAGGAGGGGGGTCAATTGGGGGAAAAAAGAAGACAGCTATATTTTTAAAAAATACTATAAGTATTTTCATTTTATACTTGCACCATATATGATAGCTGCTGACAATGCTAATGTGATAAAATTAAGCTGGAAGATGTCAAATTAATAATAAAAATAAAGGATATAAAAAATGTTTTAAAGGGGGGTGCTTTTTGTTAGTCACTATGGACAATCATCTTCATTCCTTTTGGATTCTCAATCTATTGTAAAAACATTTCATCCCCCAGGTTTAACAATTTATTTACTTGCCAACACAGTCCTCACATTTAGCAGAATCTGAAGATAAAGGTTAGAATTTAATCAGTCAAATACAAGAAACATTATTTATGTGTATACACATGTTATTTCTGGTTTTGCTTGTTAGTTTTTACTTGTTTTTTTGTTGGTGTTGTTTTCTTTTTCTTTTTTTCTTTTTTTTGCTATTTCATTTGTCTCCCCAGAGAAATTTCCATTTTCTTCTGGACCAATACCTTCACACATTTATTACACATTATTAAACAGTTCAAAATTCATTGTAAGAGGGTCTCATTTTATTCTTAGTAAGAGTCACACTAGCTAATATCCCACAAAATGTGGGGGATAAAGCAGCGTGTGCTAGAGCACACAGTTTAGCTATATTGGAGGAAGTTCTCATCAGTCCCTCAGTGAGGCGTTTATCCAGTATAATAAATCATATATAAATATTGTAGCAAACTCTGAGCTACTCTCATAACAGAGTGAAGATTCAATTATTCTCAGCATATATGTTTGTTACATTTATAAAGTTAAAAATAAAAAACACATATTTGGGATATTGTTAAAGATAGCTACCTACCCTGGCTGGTTTGCCTCAGCAGTTAAGAGCATCACTACACAGACCAATGAGTAGCAGGTTCGATTCTGGTGAAGGGCGTGTACCTCAATTGTGGTTCATCCCTGCCCTGGTTGGAGTGGTGTGGGAGGCATCCAGTATATGTGTCCCTCTCATGTTGACGTTTCCCTCTCTTCCTTTCTCTCCCTCCCTCTCCCTCCTTCTCATTCTATCTGAAGATAAAGAAAAATATTCTTGGATGAGGATTAAAAAAAAAAAAGATAGCTACCTGGACAAAGCCCAATTTTGATGTTCCAAAGGAAGACCAAGTGAAAGATATGAAATATCCTTTTTATAAGGAGATGTTGACTTCTTCAGTAACAGGGAAGTTTAAGGTGAATGGTGAGAAAGTAGAGAAAAATACATTTGCTGGCTTTAAATCCTAATGGACTCGCTTATCCGAATCTCTCTCAATTTCCAAATTTTTTCAGTTCTCTGTTCTTAAGGTCTCTACCTATCCCAAGAAAACATTTCCACTTTATCAAATTACTTCTTTTGTACACACTTTTCCAAATGAAAGCTACAGCCTACATTTACATTTTTCTGTCCTACACCTTCTCAATTCTTCCTCCCAACACCAACAAATCAATAAAATATACCTTAAAGGCAAAGTCCCGAGTAAAACTAAAGAATAATAACCATCAATTTCAAAATCATAATTATTAAATGTGAAAGTCCAATAACTTCCTTTTCTGACTTCTCCTAGCTTATTGAAAGGGAGGAAGAAACTCCAGAAATATTAAAGAAGACATTATAATTGATCAGATATAGAGTCTGAAGAAGGAATTGTTTAGGATGATTCTCAAATGTCTGCCTCTAATAATTGGATGAATGTAATTTCTGTCATGAATAAAGACCAATGACATTCTGATTAGATTTTCATTCTGGAAAAGTCAAAGCTATAGGGACACAGAACAGATCAGTGGTTGCTAGGGGTTAGGGGTGGGGAGAGGTTTAATACAAAGGGCAGCATGAGAGAATTTTTAGAAATGATGAAATTGTTCTGGATATTGATTGTGGTGGTGTTTACATGTTCCAGTGCAATGGTGAAAACTCATACAATTGCATGTTAAACACAGTGAATTTTACCATAAGTGAAATAAAACATAAAAAAAAAATGGTGTTTGACGATGAATTCTTTTAAATGAAGGTGTATCTTAACAATTAGAAATATACCAGAATGGTTACAGGGAAAAATAAGTGAAAATTAATAGAACACAAAATTATAACTTATACTGGAAAAGGAAAATAAGATTGTTGCAGAATAGAAACAAGAACAATGTAACAATATTAAATTAAAAGTGAGAGACAAAAGGAATTGTTTAGGATGATTGTCAAATGTCAGCCTCTAATAATTGGATGAATGTAATTTCTGTCATGAATAAAGACCAATGACATTCCAATTAGATTGACACCACCCAGCACTTCCCTGGGTGTCTTGGGGTTACATCAGCATTTCTACTTCTAAACCGATCAAAAAGTCATTTTGCAGAAAGTAGTTGTTCTCACTTACTTTTCCTCTATGTAGCTGGTTAGCAGAATTCATACTTTTGAACATAGAAAGAGGTGGACAAGAAATGTAATCTACGGCCAATTGCTCAAAATGTTAGTCGTTTACAGTATAATTTTATAGGTTACAATTTTGAGAAAAGGAATAACATTGACCGCGCTCTTATCCTCAGCTTAAACAAAGGATGGGGGGTGGTGCCAGATTCCCATCTTCTCCTTGGATGAACCTGAATTCAGTTTGTCACAGACTCATGACAACCAAACCAAGAATGACACTGTGGACTTGGAATAAATTCTCTGTGCATACCACCATCAGCAAGAGTTAGCTCACTGCCCTGCCTCTCTTCTACAGGACTCAAATCTCTATCAGCAGGGGTCAGTGGAGTACCCCCAACAGTTGTCCTCCCCCTTACCACTCCAGGATACTCTGCTCCCCACTCATGCTCTCCTCTCCAGAGCAATCATGGTCTCACTATCACTGATGTTGGGGCACAGGACTACAGCATCATGCCCACTTGTATTCCTGCTGACCCAGGGCAAATCTCCATCCGGCTTTTGTCTCTTTCTCGCTGATCTAGCCCTTGAGTCACTGATATTATCTCCATTTTGACACAGGTCCTCCTTCTTAGTGATTTCAAAATCCACATAGACGTCAATACCCTCGTCTTTCAAATCCTTGACCTCATTTCTCCAATGATCTTGTTCTGCACACTAGAGCAGTGATTCAATACCAAGATCATTACCCTTGACCTTGACATTTCCCTTAACAATAAACTCTCCATCTCAATTTAGTATACCCTTCTTTCTACTACCATTGTTATCTTTCTGATGCCTAGCTCTCACAATGTCTGGACGTCATCAGAACTTTCAGTCTTTTCATCCTACCAACGTGTCATTGCTCCTTACTCCCCTGATGTCCTTTCTTCATTATTTATTGTTTATGGTCAATTATTATAATTAACCTTTTTTTTTTTTTTAATTCCTCCCACTTGTTTAGCAAAAGCTCTGGCTAAAGCCAGCTTTCCACCAACTCTACCCCTGTGCCCTTGATGCTGACCCTGGCTGGAAAAGTACACAATACTGCTGCCTGACCTGTTTTGATGACAAAAATTAAGTGGACCCTTAAGCCCACTTATGCATCCTACTCTGTTTATCTAATCTATTTCCTCACCCACTGTCTTAGAAAATTGTCCTCCTCATACCTATTCCAATTTCTTTACACCCAGCTCATGACTTTACTTCCTACTTCAGTGAGAATAGAGAACGGTTAAAACAGAACTTCTGTAAACTGCCTTCACTACATCTCACTCCCTGCCTACATCTTTGCTGGTAACACTTCTTTCTCTCCACTCATATTGTGAATGAACTCGGTACACTCATCCATCAGTCAGTCCTTTCACTTACACACCAGTAACTGACTACAGCAATTCTCTACCCTTTCTTTAATATTCTCAGGTGTTCCTCCATTGGATCATCCCATCAGCATGCAACAAGCTCTCATTTCAACTATGCTAAAATAAATAAATGAATCTGCCTAGACCTAATTTCTTCATCCAGCTCAGCCATATCTTACCTCTACTTTTATAACAAAACTCTGTGAAAAAAATGTATGCATGGTAGTCTTCTATTTCTTTCTTACTGTTTTCTCTTGAATCCATTAAATTAGGTTCCAGTATTGTCATTGAAAAAAAAAAATTTACCAATATCAGCAGTAACCTTCACTTTGCTGCATCCAGTAGTCATTCCTCAGACTTCATCCTATTTCATCAGTATTGGACATAGTTAATCACTTTTTTCTCACCATTTTTTTTTTTTTTTTAATGTAGCTTCCAAAACCTTACTCTCATGTGGATTTTCTCCTACCTTTTTGGCCACTCCTCAAGATCTTCTGCCTTTTTTTTTTTTCCCCTTTAATCTCTCGATTTTTAAATGTTGGAATGGCCCTAGCCTTGCTTCTCGCACACACCTTTTACTCAACCATAACAGTGAAGGTGCCCTCCGGTTTACGGCTTGAAATACTGTATATTAATGCTGACAACTCCTAAATTTATATTTTCTACCTGGACTCTCCATGGATTATAGACCTATAGTTTCAAGAGACTTGGCATCTCCACTTGGTTATTTAATTGGCACCTCTAAGTTATATCAAAAACTACTCTATGATATTTCCTTAAAACTGCTCCTCACACAGTCCCCATCGTAGTTAATAGCGATTAACTTAACTAATGTATTCTCCAAAGTTCATGTTGTCATTCTTCTTCTTTTTTTTTTTTTAATCCTCACCTGAGGATATTTTGATATTTTGTTCAGATAGAGTGAGAGGGAGAGAGAGAGAGAGGGAGGGAAACATCGACATGAAAGGGAACATCGAGTGGTTGCCACGCACACGACCCAACCAAGGCCAGGGACAAACTGCAACTGAGATACATGCCCTTAGCAGGAACCGAACCCTGGTCTCTCCGTACAGCAGGCTGATGCTCTAACTGCTGAGCCAAACCAGCCAGGGCAATTTTTTTTGCTTTATTGATTTTAGACAGAGAGGAAGGGAGAGGAAGAGAGAGATAGAAACATCAATGAGAGAGAGAAAACATCAATTGGCCCTCTCCTGCATGCCCCCCACTGGGGATTTGGCCCACAACCTGGACGTGTGCCCTGACCAGGAATCCAACCAGCGACCTATTAGTGCATGGGTCAACCCTCAACCACTGAGCCACACCAGCTGGGCCATGTTGTCATTCTTGACTCAACTTTCTCTCAATCTATGATCTGATAACACATCCTCTGGTCTTTAATTCAAAAACATATTCAGAATTGTATTACTCTGTCACTCCATCACTGTTACCCACTTGGTTGAAGCCAGCAGCATCTTTCATCTGAATTATTTTAGTTAGCCTTCCCCAGGTCTTCTGTTTTACTGCTCTCATTCTTCAGTGTGTTTCCAATGTGGCACAAGAGTGATCTTATTAAAAACAAATTTATGCTCTGCCAGTGAGGCTCAGTGGATTGAGCATCATCCTATGGACTGAGAGGTCCCGGTTCAATTTCTGGTCATGGCACATGTCTGGGTTGTGGACTCGATCTCCAGTAGGGGTTGTGCAGGAAGCAGCCAATCGATGTTTCTCTCTTATTGTTGTTTCTATCTCTCTCTCCCTTCCTTTCTAAAAAATCAATAACAACATTATTTAAAATCTAATTCATATCATGTCATTCTACTGATCAAATCCCTGCAAAGCCCATCTCACAGTAAAAGTCAAAGTTCTAACAGAGATTTTCAAGGCCCTAATGATCTGGGTCCCTATTACCTCTTGGTATATGTCAGTTCCTGCTTGCTTCTTTCCCCTCCACTCCTTTCGCTTCTCCAGTAGCACAGACTCCTTGCTGTTTTTCCTATACTTCATATCCAAGGGTTATCCCTGCATTTACATATGCTACTTCCTCTGCCTGGAGTTTTTCCTTCAGCTGTCCACAGCTTCTCCCCCACTTCCTACAGGTCTTTATCCAAAAGTACTTTCTCACTCATTCTAATATTTAACCCAACAACCCTATCTCATCACCATTCTCTGTTTTATTGTTGCTCTGTAACCTATATATTTGACATTGTATTATTTATTGTCTCTCTCAAAGACTAGAATTTAAGATTCATGGAGACAATTTCTGTTATTGCTTTCATTCATTGCTATATTACCCAGTTTCTTGCACTAATAATTTGCTGAATTAATAAATAAATGTGTGAATGAGCTTTATATTTGCCTACACAATAAAATGGATAAGAATAAAATTTCATTCTAACAGTTATTTGCCAAAATTTGCCAAAACATAATCATTATTATTTATATCTTTTAAGTGGTTATTAAGAGGTCAAAAGAAACAGAGAATTTAGAAAAATAGTTAGAAACTAGACATACAGAAGTATATGTGGGCTGCCATTAAGAGAAACCCCCAAATCTCAATAGCTGAACACAAAAATTTATTTCTTACTCATGGAAACCTAAGATGGATCAGTGAAGTCTCTCCCATATCTAGTGGCTCAAGAACCCAGGTCCCTTTCATTTAAAGATATAGTTATTTTAACATAGACTTTCATGATTTCTAAGTGCATGGTAGAGACAATATAGAGTTCCCTAGCCAGCTTTTAAATTTCTGAGTGAAAATCCAAAAGTGACCGATACTAATGCCACTCCCATTTCATTTGTTAGAAATGGTCATAGAGTCCTTGCCTTGCAGGAAGGATAAGGAAAGTTCACTAGTTATAATATGCTTATGCATACAATTTTAAATGGTATATGTTCAGGAAAGAATTTCATTATAAAAAATAATTGCAAACTGTACCAGGGAGCAGGAGGAAGTTAACATTGCATTGAAAAGAGTATAATTACTGAAGTATATAAATGAGGAGTAAGATCTTCAACTGGAACTTTAAGATGAAAGTATGACTTTGCCAAAGAATTGAAAGTTTAAAATTATTGCAAGCAGAATTACTTTAATATTCTATTTCATTTTCCTTGTGTGATAGCCAAGTTACATTTTAATGTTTCTGACAAATGGTTAGAGACGTAGAGCATGACCAAAAGTGTTTTAATCTTATTTGCATGTTTCTCCCTGAATTGACATAGTAACTTAATTGATTATGCACATGGGTACTAAATATATAACTGTAGCTTTATAAATCTTAAAATACATTATTCTGGACCATTGTAGTTCATCAAACATGCAGATGAATCCAAGTTCTCCAATTTTTAGGGACTGTTCTTAAGAGATTCTTAAAATTATGCTTAAAATCTGCAATTGTTGGCCATAATACTTAAATAATACCTGCATATTTTATGAAGAAAACAATTTAACTATTATAATAACGCTAGTATTATGTAAAATTAAGCTATTACATAATTCATAATTTCATTCCCTGTACAAACAGTTGATTGCCAAATTAGCCTATAGAGTCATTAGAGTTATTCAGATTGTATGCAATTGGTAAATCTGAAGCTAATTTTCCCGTTGTAGTAGTGGAAACTAAGTGGTCACTGTACTGTACTGCAATGAATGAAGAGATCTCACAGGCCACGCCCACAGATGTCCCTGTCTGGCTCACTTCCACATGGTTCTATGGCATATCAGAAATAAGACATTTATAGAATGTGGCTTATGCAATTAAAAAATTCAGAGGAAAAAAGTAGAACCATTCATCTCATTTTATTTTTAATTTTGTTTCTCAAAAATTTTGAAGACTTTTTAAGTATTAAAAATGTCATTGCCTTTTTTATTACATATTATCAATTAAATTTTCATATGTAAATAGTAAAGGTTCAGTACTTATTATTCACTCAAGATATTTCAGAGAAGTGAGATAACTTTTCCTTTACTTCCCAGGAGGGAAACATATTATAGGAACATTTCTATTTCTTTCTTGCCAGTCAATTTGTTTTATCAAAAATTAGAGTTAGAGCTGAAATTGAAGTTAGGGGCTAGATACCTTTCAGGCTTCCATTTCTAAACACTGATATTAAGTTGTTTTAAATCTTAATCATTATTACAAATACTTTAGGATAACAGTTTATGTATGCATCATCAATATAAAGCTATATTATTATTATTGATTACTAATATATGAATAAAACAAGATGTTTCTTCTAAGGGGATGAAGAGAGAATGTGTTTTATCATTAATTTTTTTCTCAGTAGTCTTAGTACCATGTAACATGTTATATATCTTTTAACTATTTTTTTCTTATAGAGAACTCTCAAATTTATTGGGAAATTATTTTCTTGCCTATGAAAGGATAGAGAACACCATGTAAAATATAGGCTAGACAGTTTTTAACCTCTTTAGTTAGCAGGTCACAATAACTTCCTGAATATAATATTTAAACAACTGGATTTCAGAGAAAATGTGAACACAAACTTAGCTTTCTGCTGACTAATCCACACTTATTTTCCACATTGATTGGCATGCATTTGCATTCTTTTGCAGAAAAAAAAATTGTATATTCAGCATAATACTCTCAGTAAATTGTGTACTTAAAATAAAAAAAATAAATAATATTCTTTGCTTTGATGACTGAAGATTAAAACTGCCTCTGTTTCTTCCAATGACATCATATTATCATTCCAAAAATTGGACTAAAACCTCTGAGTATTGGAATCATGAATTTAAACAGTTTATCTTCTGCCACCCACTTCTCCCCAAGTGAAGTTAGTGACAAAACTCTCTTGCTTCTCCTTCTAAATATCTTTTCTATTCATTCCTTTTTATTTTCTAGGTTAGCATCTCTTCTTACTTGGAACACTTATATTCTAGTTGTGATAATCTTCCTAAACAACAGTTACATCCTGTTCCTGCTCTGTTTAAAAGCCTTGACGGGCTCCTTGTTGTCATGTTTGAAAGTCGGAGGACTTCTCAGTGCCCAACTTTTGAATCCCTCATGACCCTGTGGAGAGAGACTAAGAGGAGTTATTTTAAGTCCTTAAAGAAAGGAAGACATTTGACTAGTTAAGGTTTAGGGAAGCAAGAAAAAGAAAAGTTTTCGTTTCTGTGATATGTAATTTAACTTGCCTGGGTAGAAAGTAGATAGAATTCAGGAAAACATTTTTATCTAGAAGCAAAGGTGCCTGTATTCGGCAGTTATGACTCATGTGCAGTTCCTCTAGACATTATAATTGGTACAGTTTTAGGGAAAGGAAGAAAACCCCATATTTCTAAAGTCTCTTCCAAATCCTGTGTTCTATGGTTTTAAAATTCCATAAATGTTACCATCTTATGGTTTCATTAGACCTCAAAATTCCGTATTTAAATAAAACCTCAGTTATGGAAAAGGCATCCTAAATTGACAATTCTCAAGAAGTTTGCTTTCTTTTCTAACACATGTGCAACAATGAAGAAATAATTGAAGATAAAATAGAATTAAATCCTAGAGTGTGTAGATGACTGCTGTCAGAGCTAAGAGTGGGTGGCCTTGGGCGGAAAGCCTCCAGGGAGAAATGAAGCCTACGTAGGTCCTTGAAGGATACCCAGGCTGATGGATGTTGGAGGAAAATGGAACCCGGGTTGTGGCAGTTGGAATGAACAGCAAGAGTAAGTGTACAGTGTGGTGATCTTTAGAAGACCAGACTATGCCCTGGCCAGTTTGGCTCAGCGGTTAGAGCGTCGACCTGCGGTCCTGAGAGACCCGGGTTTGGTTCCCGCTAAGGGCATGTACCTCGGTTGCAGTTTGTCCCCGGCCCTGGTCGGTCGTGCGGGTGGCAGCCACTCGATGTGTTCCTTTAACATTGATGTTTCTCTCTCTCTCTCTGTTCCTCTTTCTCCCTCCCACTCTACCTGAACAAAAAAAAAATGGGAAAATGTCCTCGGGTGAGGATAAAAAAAAGAAGACCAGACTAATCAGAGAGTAGTCATGATTCCCTGTAGTAGGTAATAAATTTGAGTAAAGAGGTAGAACTAAGTTTAATAGGAATAAGAATTTGCCCAGCCAGTGTGGCTCAGTGGTTGAGCTTCGACCCATACACCAAGAGGTCACCAGTTGGATTCCCAGTTAGGGCTCATGCCCAGGTTATGGGCCAAATCCCTAATAGGGGACATGCAGGAGGTAGTCAATTGATGTTCTCTCTCATTGATGTTTCTATTTGTCTCTTCCTCTTCCTTTCTCCCTCTCTAAAATCAGTAAAGAAAAAAAAATAGAAATAAGAATTATATGATAATATAGATGAGAGAAATAGAAGACCTTCAAAGAAAAATCAACAGGACTTAGAAGCACATTGGCAAGAATTTTATTAAAGGTAAAATGTTATAAATGAAATCCTTAAAAACAGTAGAGTTATCCATCTGAAATGGTTTCATAGAGGTGGATAAACTGTGTGATGTTTCAAACTCATTTCCAAAACTATAGTGGTTTATTTTTGTACCAGACACAGGTAATTAATTTATGTTTTGCACAATCCAGTCTTGCCAATGCCTCTTTTAGACTGTGAATAAGGTTTATAGTATTTAACATGTTGTACATGTATAATGAATACACAGAATATTTTCATGTGAATATATCAAATTATGAAACAATGACATTTTGGAATAACTCAGGGAATTTTCTCATATTAAAGAGTACATACATTTCTACTCTTCAGTAATACTTAGCTGATCTGATTTGCCCGTAATTGTTATTTTGCTACTAGAGTCAAAATAGAAGATGGGAAGTAGCAAAGTAAAGCGGTTCTAGAAGTGTAATCTAATTGTGAGTCAGGACCCGGGTTCTGGGTGAGGGAACAGGTCTGAGAATGACTTGAGTGGCGCTTGGGTAAAACAATTAAAATATTATAGTTCTTTGGCCTATTCTTACACATCATCATAATTTCATAACAACACATTAGTGAAGGTTTTGTGAAAGAATAAAGTAAATGAATAACAATCAGAATTGTAGGAGTACTATTAGACTATTTGGCAGTTATTTCTAGAATTTCTCTGCCTGGGCTTCCAATTTCATTTCAAAGTTACCAATAGGTATAAGGGCCAAGGAACAGGGTCTCCATCTCAGAATCACAAAAGATCTTGCATTTGATTTTTCAGATAAATGTACATTTATTTACACTTTGTGTATCTTATGAAGGTATTTTATGCAAACACTTAGTAAATAACTTAGTAATATGCCTCTCACCAGGATATAAACATTACTTTAAACATCTATGCAACATAAACGACATATTACATAGGAAGTATAATTACAAAATTAAATCATTCAAATAACAGAATATGTCCTATAAAAAAGGACAAAGTATGCATATACTTATGTAGCAAATCACACATTAAATACCCCTCCTCCATTTAACCATCAAACATTCTGTTGTAAACCTTAAGCAATAAACAAACTCTTTGAAGTCAGTTCAGGTACTTTATATCTACCTTTACTAGCTTAATTCATTGAACATGTGTACAGAGCAATTACGTGCCAGCATTATTCAAAAATAAAAATGTTTTAAATTGTGTCTGTTCAATTCTAACTTCCACTCCTGGTAACAGTAGCCCAGATGTCTTTAGAAATCATCTCTATCCTGTTCTTAATAATCTATTTTTGAAAACTTAGTTTTCTAAACTCTCTCTTTAAATTTTAGTTATTAATCTACATTATTACTTTCTCTATTCCCATATTTACCTCTATGTTTTCCTCATACAATCATTATGAAAAATTATTATCATTCATCTATCTGCATTTGGAAATAAAGAATAAAAACTATGTCAGTGGTTTTTAGTCATCAAAGAGATTCAAAAGATTCTACTAATCTAAATTTTAATAATGAAAGAGAACTCAGTGACCTGGCTATATCAACAAAAGAGACCAGATATATTTACTAGAGAAAAAGAAAAAGAAAAAGGTGACCCAGATGTTGCCTGTTTAGTTGAGTAAAACCAAATTTAATTCAGTAATTCTCATTAAAATCATGAGAATTTAAATATTTTCCATAGTGTTTGGTATGAGAGGAAATGGAAGATTTGGTGAAGTGGAGAAAAAAATTACCAACTATCATTCAAGCTACAAATAGTTGTCTTCATGTTTTGGCTTTTTAAAAAAACATTTTGAAAAGTACAAATTATTTAGAATCATTCTATCCACCTTGAAAGTGATCAAGCAGAGGTCAGTTTGCCCAGACCATGTAACAATATAAAGCAGCTTTGGAAGCTGCCTTTGAGCACAGCAGAAAGAAATCAGTGAGAAAGCTGGGATAGGATAGCTAATATACAAGCCACACATAATGAAGAGAGAACTGTCCCAGAAAATTTTGAAAAGTATTACAGTTTCCTTCCATTTCATCTTTCTGTCATCTCTGACCTCTGCTTTACCCAGCATACCTTTCTTGAGGGCCTAATGAATGAAACCATCTGTCAAATGCTAAAAGAAGCAAAGACAAAGGATACAAACATCCCATCCTAAAAGAACCAAAATTTGAAGGAAAAAAAAAAGTGGGGGGCTGTCCATCCTATATCTTCATATATTTATTGATTAAATATCTAGTTGCTTGATATTCAGAAATAAAAAAATGCATTGAAAGACCCCAACCATGAGAAAATTTTAGAGATGAGGAAGTGTACTACTGGGTGATAGTGGACAGAGACAAAAATTCTGTCTGGTGGGAGGAGCATGATCAATTAAGGCGCCAATTTAGTAAGGTGGCTATGAATATAGAAGGATGCTTAAACAGCAGCAGTTTGAAGATCCAGAAGAATATATCAATTGTCAGCTGTCTTAAAACTGGAAGTTGTGTAAATATATGGATGTGCTTCATTTATACCTATTTTTGGGAAAAAGGGAAAAATAATTCCACTGTAAACTTCAAGCCTATAATTGGCACAAAATTCTCACTATACTATTAGGAATTTTTTTTTTTTAAAGATGGACTTCCAGAATGGATAAATGTGTGTTTTTTTTACATCTCCTGCAAAAATCCAAATAAAAGAGAGAAAATAAATACACGTAGATTTCAGTAAATAAATAGAGACAAGTTCCTGACACACTTAAAGGGTTTAATTAAAGATCATGTATTGAAGGGACTGTTTACACCTGTGAGGGAAGTGTTGAGGAGAGCTGAAGTGGTGTTGGGCACCCAGGGACCAGTGACAGGCACGCATCATTAAAAGCTCTAGGCCTAGAGAGCAGGAGGAACAGTTGGTGTTCCCGAAGCTTGGAAAGAACTGAGATATGAAAGAAGAGCCTCAGGAGAGCACTGTGGTCGCCATGGAATCCAGTCACTACGGGAATCACAACCAGACCTGGAGAGAGTGTGAAATAACTTTCCCAACCTTTCCCATTGCCTGCCCATTCCTCACACCAGCACCTCCCATTGACCATACCCTAACCAGAAGCCAGAATGCAAAGGAGCCTGTGTGATGCACTGGATAGAGTTCAGTGTCCTGTATTGTAGAGAACAGCGTAGACTTGGTCTGGGAATGAAGAGAATGAGGGAGATTCACTAACCCATGAGAAATGAGTTCAGTTTTGGCTTTCCTTGATCTGTTGTGGTTGATTCGTCATCTGCCAGCCTGACTAGACTGAACTACGTTTCCCAGAATTCCCTTTCTTGCAGGTTTCCAGTTAGGGCAGACCTCAGGAGACATTCTTGTGGGGCAATATCCAGAGTAGTGAAGCAGCAGCCTCTGTGTAGCTCACACACTTGATCACTTATCTACTGGCCGCCTCATAGCATAAGTCAATAGCCAGGTCTGCACCTGGTTCATAGTCTTCTGGATTCTTATTTGGTTTTCTTCATTCCTGGGCCAATTGTGTGTGTTTACGTCCATAAGAAAGGGCCCTGACTTTTGTGGAACATACACAGTATTAAGAGCATGGGTAAAAAGAATTGAGTGTGTTGACCCACCCATGTGAGCCCCAGCTCATGCTTAGGGCTTCCAACATACTTTTGTTCTGCCCCTCTTTGCAATTTTCTTTACTTCCTGACTGCCTCACCTATGGAATTTAAGTTCCAGCATCAGATGCAAAGACAAGTATCTTTTCAGAGAAACACAAACTGACTCAGGTTGCAGTCCTTCCTCATGGATTTCAACTCATTATTATAAGTTCTGGCTTTTTTTCATTCTCCCTCACTGTGCATTCATTTTCCCTTGATAACTATTTTTCCTATGGACTTGAAACTCCAGCATCAAATGCAAAGGCAAGAACCCTGGAGACATTGCTTAACTAGTTCTCACAGTTGTGGAAGGTCAAATTCCTGTAACAAATCCTTTAAAACACCTAATATACATAATCTCCCTGTTGTTCTACTTCTTTAATTGAACTCTGAGTGGTACATCTGTTATGAGTCTCCGGTAAAGTGGAATGATAACAAAATGTGAGCCAATCACAGCACTCTGAAAGGAATTCATGAATTAGAGGCACCCGGCACTTCTGAAAGTGCATGCAGTGGTTTAGTTGAAAACAGGAAGATTATTTGAACAACTTCAAATCTCTATAGCAATACAAAAACATGTTCCTTAAACATCAGGAGGGAAAGAGTACTAATGGGAAAAACTGAATGAGAAGTTTTGGGTTAAGGAATATCAGGTTCAGCTGAGAGGGAGAAGAGAAAGAGGACATTTGACTGAAAATAGGAAGATTATGTGAAATAATGCATAGAGAAAAATGAACAATCCCCTCCCCAGCTCCATTATTTCAAACACTCCAAGAACATTGACTGCCTAGACTGACACTTCATGTACTGATTTAGGCAGACGATTTAAGACTTCTCTTTGAGTGAATGATCTACTTGATTCAAAGTGAAACTACTAACATTTGGGTGTCCCAAAGAAAGAGCTGACACTTAACATTTTAGTTAGTTCTTCACCCTTAAATATGAATGAATACTCAAGAATCAGCAGATTCTGAAGAAGTCCTCTCATTTGACATAGATGTTTTAGTTGGGATAAAAGTTTAGCTGCATGTGATAGAGACAAGAAATTAATAATGAATTTCACAAGAGGAAATGTGATTACTCTCTCACATAAAAGTCAGAACTGATATAGTGACTTGTTCAGAAAAAATGGCAAGGTTTAAATCTCCTTATATCTAGTACCCTACTCTCGACATAGAGTGTTGTCAACATGTTCCTTGCATAAGATGGTTTCCTATCTCATCTATATTCAGCCAGTGGAAAGCAAGGGAAGAAAAAGCAAAAGTCATGCATTTTCCTTTTAAGAAATTGCACACACCAAAGATGCTCATAAGGCCAAACATACCTGCAAGTGAAGCTGGTGAATTATTATATTTTTTTCTAGTAGACATGTGTCCTGCTAAAACCTGAGAATTCCAATACTAAAGTCAAGTGAAAAAGGCATATTGGAGAGACAGTTGGAAACCTGCCAGTTTTCTCTTTTTGGGGATTTACTACCTGAGCAAACCCTCTTTCCAAGAGAAGCAGCTCCTAAATTCTATTGCAATGATGTATTGAGGACAAAGATCTGGACCCCTGGATGATGCACAGTCCTCCCTTTTAAGTCTAGATATGGTTCCTTGTGAGCCAGTGCCCCCCAAAATAAGACATCAATCTGTGTGCCCATTATACAGAGTAAAGTAGAAATAAGTTTGCAGAAAGTATGTGTCCCATTTAGAAAGTGGGAGAATAGGGTATCCACCGCATTTTCAAATCCTACTAGACAGGAATCACAAAAGCACCGTCCTTGGCGGTGAAGAGAGTTCCTGGTTAGTTTATTGAGCAGCAACTTCCCAGCAACAGCAGATAGTTGGCATTGCGTGTGTCTCAGGGGCACCACTGCCCTCGAAGCCCCCTTCCTGCTTGTGGAATCTGGGCTCTGGGGGGTGTTTCACATGCGGTTTGATCACAGCTTCTGTAAGTGAAGCTTGTGGTTCCTCTGGCAATCTAATTGCCCCAAAAACAATGGGCATTCAGTCGCTTTACTCCTGATGAATTCTGTGTTGGAGGAAACACAGACCATGTTCTCTATCGATGTAGCTTATGAATCTAATGACTCAGATCTTTTAGTTCCTGGCCTCTGCATTCTCCCCCGCTCCTTTTGTGAAGCAATAGGCTTGAGTAAGAAGTCAGCCCCACTGATATGATCTTTGAGCTACGTTGGCACATACTTCTGGCTGAGAAATATACTTGCTGTATTTAATAAAACAGAGTAAGTGAGATTTTTTTTCCATTTCAAAATTTGAGATTCCAAACTATTCAACTTTCAGTCCACTTATATTATAAGATGCATGCAGAAATAACTCTTTTCAAATAGGCTTACCTATGTTTACTTCTCTATATAAAAATATTAAGAAAACAGATTATCACAATTTATTTGATCTTATGTAGCCCATTGCCTGTATGCCTTCCAATACTCCCCCCCGCCCCCACCCCCCCCCCCCGGCAACAGTTTTATGAGATATTATTTCCTGGCATAACAAGGACGACAACTCTCCAGACTCTAACATTTGTGTTCTCTCTGCTCCCTGCAGCTAACCAGCCAGAGCCATGTGTTTTTAGTTCTCTCCCATGCAGCTTTCCCTTCTGACTTTGGAACTATGAAGAGAAATACCCCGAAAAAAGCCAAAATAATTTTAAAGTTACTTTTTAGAAGTAGGACTCAAGAATAGAAAAATAGATGAGACATTTTTGATGTTAAGTAAAACACTATATAAAAGAATACAATCTTGCACATACATTTAGCCAGAATCAACAAGAGTCAACCTGACCCCAAAGATCAAATTTAAATGTATCCCAAACGTAAATCTTGCCCAAACTTATGAATATGTCTAGAGATAGTACAAGATGGTAGTACTGTCCAGGACAGTGGTTCTCAGCTAGTCCAATGTTGGCCACTCTTCCCTAAACACCCCAGGGTCACTTGTCATTGTCCATAGACATTTCTGTCAATCACAACTGGGAGTGAGGAAGTGTTGCTGGCATCCAGTGAGTAAAAATCAGAGACTCTGCTGAATATCCTATGATGCACAGGACAGTCCCCTTTCCCCCCACTCCTGACACCTGACCAAAACATTATCCAGTCCAAAATGTCAACAGTGCCGAGGATGAGAAATTCTGTTCTAGACCACTGGATAAAAGAGACGAAACCTATGGGTAGGAGGAGCTACAAACCAATAAATATAGTACCCCCAACCTCTGATTGATCAAACAGATGATTGACATCTAACAATAGCAGAGCACACAAATAGAATATGTGATTCAATTCCGTTCTTATCATGGGGATAGAGAGAAGTACAGACCCTGCTCTAGTGTTTGAAGGATTCATACTGCTGGCTACTGAAAAGCCATGTGCACATAATCGATACTGGTCCTGGCATCTGCCAAAGTTTCTCTCAACATTAATGTATTAATTGAATTGATTAGGTGAAGAGTACTATCTTAACATAAAACTACATCAATTTACTGTAAAAAAATAAATAAATGAAACACTTCAAGTATATGCTCTACTGATTTACTAGGTCAGTTACTAGAGACTGATTACTAAAGTAATAAAAGGGAATAAAAACAATTATTTTGATGGATAGATGAACTCCAGAGTGTATATACTAATTTAGTTATTTAATTTTCATTCCACTTATGAGAAGCTAGAATTTAATACTATGCCTATTTCTTTGGGGAGTTTCATTTTTAATTAGATATGACTTGCGCTCACGCTTTCCCAGTGCTGAGATAATGCACAAACTCCGTGTGCATGTGCATCACCAGGTAGCTGCCTGCAGTCGTATAAACAAGTTCTGTTTCTTCACACGTACACCCAGGTGGGTCTTCAGTGCAACACAATTAAATAATACAAAACAAAAGGCCATAAAAATCATTATATATAAATTTGTTTCAATCAGAAATAAAATTAATTTCAAGTTAGGTTTTTAAGAAACAGTGTACAGGTGACAATCCTACACGTGTTCTATTTTTCCTAATGTACTTTTTCAGTGATGAAGAAGAGGCCTTAAAAGGGCAATTGGTTCATTGTAATAGAATCCTACAGGAATGGTAAAGTGGCCAACAAAAGTTATTTTACTATAATTACATTAAGCATTTTTAAATATAAATGTAGTTCCCCATACAGGCTGACAAGACTCAGAGGGGGGGTGTGTGGAGGAAGAGATAAACCACAGAACTTACATGTATGTATGCATGACCAATGAACGTAGACAACAAAGCTGGGGATGGGGCCGGGGGAGAAGGGGAAGAGGGTGTCAATGGGGGAAAATGAGAAACATCTGTAACAAAAACAAATTAATAAATAAAAAATAAAAAAAAATAATAAATGTAGTTCCCCAGTTTTAAAATATAAAGTGAAAATTAAAGAGTATTGGATATTATCAGTATATCTCAAAAATATAATTTGATTTGCTAAAATAAGTGGCAGCTTTTCATATAATTAGATATCATCTATGTAGTCTTTGTTAAAAATATAAGTATAAAAATCACTATATATATCAGAAAAAGGAAACTCAAATGTATATACTGGATATCTGTGGATGTGAACATACATACCATTTAAAATATACATGTAATAAAATATCAGGCTTAGAGTTAGCAGTTATAGAATTTAAAATCACTGTGGTAAATGTTAAAAAACAAATGAGACATTTACCCCAAATTAAAAGGTATAAAAAAATAATTTAAAATATTTTCCTGAAATAAAGAAGAAAATTGAGTCTGCTCTGAGGATTGGAGCAAGTCCAGGAAAAATTTACAGAATAATCTGACTGTGGCATATGTCCTTGGAGTCACTGAATTTCAAACATGAAGACTCATTTAACCATCCAGACAGTAAGAGGAAGTCACGGACAAGAGGGAAGGACGGATTGGGTGTCAGATGTTTCCACAGCAGCAGTCAGGGAGTGCCACTAGGTAGAAGAGCAGTGTCTGTGACATCTGAGAGCATCCACACTGCTGAGAGAGGGTATGCACAAGGAATTGTGTGCCTTACTTAGCACCCCCTTATCCACGGGGGATACATTCTAAGACCTCCAATGGATGCCTGAAACTGCAAAAGTACTAAGCACTTTATATACTATGTGTTTTCCTATAAATACATATCTATGATAAAGGTTAATTTATTTATAAATTAGGCACAATACGTGAGTAGCAACAATAATAATAAAATAGAACAATTACAATAATACACTGCAATAAAACTTATGTGAATATGGTCTCTATCTTTCTCTCTCTCTCTATTTCTCTATTTCTCTCTCTCTCTCTCAAAACATCTTATTTTGCTACATCAGTGATTTTCAATCCATGTGCCACAAGAATTTGTAAAACATGCAATACCTGACCTCTTTTTTTTTCATTGTTACATTTAAAAAATGACAACAGCCAAAACAATAGCAGTCTAGTGTGAATGAATCAAAATTATACTTACTGTTTTTGTCAGATTGGCAAAAAAAATACAATATAATTTTTGGTGTACTGCTGAATTTTAGTAATTAGTTCATGTGTGCCATAAAATGCAAATGGTTGAAAATCGCTGTACTGTACTCATCTTTTTGGTTAAAGGAAGCACTTTATGTCCTCCCTTCGGCATATGTGAATTGTCAGCATCACTACTCTTGCACTTTGAGGCCACTACTAAGTAAGGGTGACTTGAACTGCGATACCACAGCAGTCAGCCTGAGCACCCAGCAACAACCCTTAAGTTCAGTATCCACAGCAGGGAGATGATGGAAAAAGGGATGAGTCATGTTCCAGGTGAGACATCACAGGATTCCTTCACACTGCTCGGAACAGCATGGACTTTAAAACTTGTTTTCTAAAATTTTTTATTTAATATTTTCAAACCATGGTTGGGTAACTGAAACCAAAGAAAGCAAAATCTCGGATAAGGGAACTGCTGTACTAAGTTGTCCTTCAAGTACGAAGGCAATGAATGGATAGATATTCTAAATAGAAAATAACCGTGAACAGAGCACTCGTGAACAGGGGGCAGGGGACTAGCTAGTGGATGATAAACATTTTCCAATAAAAAGATAAATAAAAATTTTGAAAATTCTAAAGTTGATAAATCACAGTGAAAGGAGTATGTAGTGAACATGAATCCAAGTAAATAGAAATCTAACTCTAAATAACAGTGAGGGCTATGCAACAAAATATGTAGTTTATGAAACTTGACCTTATAAACAATTTAACTTTTTTCAAAGAATAATCTTTTTTTTTTTTTGGCATCTATTTACTTCCTGCTCTTATAAATGTGGGAAAATTAGTACAAGTATACTTCCCCTGTCCTTGCTTTATTCTGCCTTTTAACTACTATACATGCACACGTGCACACACTTTCTAAAATCGACCGTGGTCTTTAGAGTTACTATGTGCACACCAAGGAAGAGAGACTTAGTCCTATACACATTAGCACCTGCTCAGGTTCCCTGGCCCAAACCATAGACAGTGCTTTACCTTTTGGTGAGTGGTTTTAGTTTCTCTGCTGGAGCATCGGTAACAAAGCCCTGACCAATTTCGCCAAATCATAGAACCGTTTACCTCACTGGCTTCCTTTAGCAGCGCAGGAGAGAAACTATGAAGACCAGGCAGATCAAAAGTTCTTTCTTTACTTTGTGCTAAGTCACCTTCCACTCACTGACCTTTATAGTCTGAAGGGAGACATTTGTTTTTCTTCTTTCTGCAACAACTTTGTTCTTCTACTACATACACAATGGTATTTCATACTTTGGTTATAACTTATTTTAAGATATTAATTTTCTCCATGTACCACCCCACAGGCTATGAAAGTTTATTTCCCTGGACTCGGTTCTGTAAACAATACAGAAATTTGATCAAACTCATTAACTATTTGTGTGCCTTGTACTTCAGATGCAATAAATTATAGCTGCCGTTTCAAATTAGCATGTGAAATATATGAGTTTAATTAACTTTGTTGCACTGTGAGCAAATGGTGGTATCTTCAAAGAAAATTAGAAAGAAACCCCTTTGAAGCAACAATGAAGAAACATAGATACGGTGATTCTTGTGCCTTCAGAGAATCTTAGCGATTTCCTAGTACAGACCATAATATTTTCATAAAGGATTTAGACTGTGAGCTCTATTTTTTTCCAGTCATTCATTTACTCAGTTACCATGCTCTATCTAGTGCCATAATACAAGCTGCTTAATGTGTTTTCTTGTTTGCAAAATACAGTGAGTTATCAAATTGATAGCAGTTAGTGACATTGATTTTATTTATTTAAAAATAATTTTATATTATCATGTGTGTTTTCTCTCTCCAGTCTGGCATTGTTGTCCTTTGTACCATCAAGTAAACATCTTCAGAGGAGAGCTGTTCGAATAACACCAAAAATTATTTTTTCTTAGGAATAAAAAATATATAAGATAAATTAACCAATTAAGAAAGCCAAATATTCTCATGCAGCATGCAGCAATTTCATGGATCATCTTACATTGTATCTGCTGTTTCAACTAATAAATCAAGTGAAGCATTTTTTTTTTAAATGGGCTTGTGGCACCTGTGGTTTATGGCATAACCAACACTCATGCCAAGTACATGCTCCCCTTGAAAAAAAATAAAATATTATCTTAATTTTCAACATATACTCAACTCAGTAAAATGT
This sequence comes from Molossus molossus, assembly GCF_014108415.1. Classification (NCBI taxonomy): domain Eukaryota; kingdom Metazoa; phylum Chordata; class Mammalia; order Chiroptera; family Molossidae; genus Molossus; species Molossus molossus. The sequence continues at coordinate 32,203,778 of NW_023425351.1, read as the reverse complement.
CAGCAGATTATATATATACTTTTTCTATGAATACCTTGCAGATACAGACTCAGTGATTATCATTACAGTTCTTCCTATTTATTGTTCATGAAGAGTAGCATTTTTCTATCCAATTGCTACCTCCTTCCTTTCGCCCACATCATTCTGCCCCAAAATGGACACACAAGCATGCACGTACCATCCCTTGCCTGCTGCTTATGGCAGAATAATCTAGTCCCAGGACTGACCAAGTATGTGAAAAGCTGGGCAGGTTATTTCATTCAAACTGAATTTCCTAAATTCAGCCTCAATCATTCTCAGTCTCTGTCGGCTGGATTCCAACACTCAAATTTCATGGAACAATGGGTTAAAATAAATTCAGAGCCTGTCGTATCCAATATTTAATTATGTCAGATAAGGATAGTTTTAAAATCATCATTTCATTAAAGGTAGGGCATTTTAACTCCAAAAATGCAGGAAGGACATAATTTCAGATTAAAATGAGGAATTGTTTACAATTTTACAATATGTATACAACATGAGATTCAATTTTACTCCATTTCAGATTCTTGAAAGTTCATCACAGGTGAAATTTATCCATGGTATCCACATAGCATTTACTCCATTCTGCCTTGTATGGGTATTTTTTCTTAATCTATCTCAACATTTTTATTATGCTTTGTACTACTCACAACACCTTGTTAAATAATTCAGTCATAGTATGCAGCTAATATGTGTTTGTAAGATGAATGACTAAAACCATGGTATAAACACACACACACACACACACATTGTCTTCAGGATAGTGATGATTTTCCTCTTGGATGAATGTTTGGACTTATATGCAGGTTAGTTTCTTAAGACAAAACAACAGTAAAGCTGCCCTAGCCGGTTTGGCTCAGTGGTTGGAGCATCAGCCTGCGACCAGAGAGTCCCGGGTTTGGTGCCCGCTAGGGGCATGTACCAAAACAAACAATCAAACAAACAAACAAAATCAGTAAAGCCAATTGAGTCTTAACTTTACTATTAGGCATTTAGTCAACTCAAGTTTTATCCAAGAATGTTTTTATAAATTCTTGAAATTACTGAAAATTGAGTAAATTAGCTAAATGTTCTTGAAATCTTGCTATTCTACTAAATATCTTACCTATGAATTTAACGCACATTCTCATGTCATTCCATGCACTTGCACAACTCTTTATTTACCATGATCAGTAACTATATTTAAAATTAAACTACTTTTATTGCAAATGCTTAATTATTATTTCTGTATAATTCCCCTTTAGGTACCTAATTTTCAGTACACTATTACATATTGTGGACAATTTTTAAACTTGACTTCTTTCCTTTCCAATTTTTCATATGGACTTTTATCTTTGTGCTGTGGCATGGATTTGGATAGCACAGACTATTGCTGGTACCCAGATAAGCATTCTCCTCTTTCTCTTGCTTGGCAGGTCCTAACCTTGTTGGATTTCACACTCTCTTTGCATCCATGAACTCAAGGAAGGAGCCCTTTAGCTAACTCAATACAAAATGATGTTATACTCTTAGCTAGTGATCTGTGTAGGAATGTCCATGTAATACAATCCTGGACAATAAGATTTCAGGTGATGTTAGCAGAATCTCTAGAAAAGATTTTCTTTGGTCTTATGAAGGTCACAATACATATATGTGCCCTTTGGACATTGCTGTGGGGGGAAATCATGCTGCGATAACCACCCTACCACCAATGGCAGGAGATCTTGAGTCCCAAAGTCTCAGAGCATTAATAGAGAGAAAAGACAAAAAGATATGGGCTTTGAATGACATCGTTGGACCTCTGAAACAGTGTGGAACTTCTCCAGACTTGTTCTCTGCAATACACATCTTCTTTGGATTGAGCCATCTTAGCTATGCTTCTCTGTTGCTTGTGATCTGAAGCAGTCTAATTGTGACACCTTGTAATCAAATGAAAGAAAACAAGACTCAGAGAAGTTATGTGACTGGCCTAATGGGGTTCAGTAAGAGAGTGGCTGGGCCCTGGCTAGAATATAAATGCCTATTTCAGCCCCATGTCTAGCACATTGTGAAGTCTCTTCCTTAGAATTGGTTGCTTGTACAAACCATTGACTAACCGTGCATTATATAAAGGAACATCAGATATGATAAAATCTTTTCTGCAATAATGGGCACATATGCATGCTATCTTATGTTGAACCATATAAAACCACTATTCTTGTGGGTCAGAAATGCTTAAATACTGCAAATTTCATGTGGTTCCACCTAACAATATTATAGAAGTCCCATTGCTAATGTATAGCAGATAGATCTAATTAAAGTATAGAAATTCTCCTCTTTTTTTTGATGCTGAAGTTTGTTACCTAAATTTTAAAGTGGAACATCCTTCATTTTATTGGCCTTCTTTCAAGGGAAAATCCTAGTCTATTTAAACTAGGGTAAAACTTTATAAGCATTACATCCATAATGATCATGTGAAACTTGCATCTAAAAGACATGCTCACTTTTCTTAAATATTACTTTTCATTACGGTTTACATTCAATATTATTCTATATGAGTTTCAGGTATACAGCATAATGATAGACAATCACATGCTCACTATTTTAGGTGAATATTTACAGGGCTCCATCAGAAATGATGGTATGCTTCAGATGATAAAGTTCTATGCATATAATAATACGACCCGAATAAACCATTAAAATGTGATGATGTAACAAAAGTGAGGAGAAATATAGCTCCCATTAGAGAATGCTGCTCAAATTTTTGCAAAAGAAATATAAGCAGTGACAGTTTTGCAATATTATAATTTGTTGTCACTTAAAGTGGTATTTTATAACTTTTTTATGGTTTTAAGTCAGCCATTTGGGAGTTTATTACATCTTTTCTCCTCAATGTGAGAGAAATCAGTAGGACCCAATGTGAGTCCTACTGATTTAAGAAAGTTATGTACAGAAACCAAGAGTTGATTATATCAGATTTCAATGTTATTTTCTTGATATTAGAATTCAATACTGAGAGGAGAAATTCAGCTTTGTCACTAAGCTCTTCTCAGTGACTTCTGTTTACCTCCAAAAGTATATTTTCTACAAAAATAAGATTGTTTACTTTCAGAAAGTTTAAACACTGCTTTAGATGCATAGAGTTCTCCACAAAAATGAGATTAGCAGCTTCAGGACTGCAGTGTAGCAATATTATAAAAATTACAGAAATCAATAATGCTTTTATTTCCAGAACTAATCTGACGGTAAAATCTTGTTTATATAGATATTAAACAAATGCATTATTCACATTTTGTAATGATTTTCTAGAGGGGAAAAAAAGACTTTTTTTAATTATCATATGGAAGTGGTGTAATAAATGAGTATAATTTTTATTAACAGAAAGTTAATTTACATAAAACAAATTGCTCATTGAATTATTGAATATGATAATATCTACATGCCTATTCTTGTTTGTCATATTTTGTGCCTTTTGGCGACATCAGAATTATAACAATCTGATTTATGCATTAAATTTAATGCATAATATGACAACATACAGATATGTATGCCTTATAATGTATAATTTAAACATGATTGCTATATATTTCACCCTTTCATTCACGGCTTTACCGATTTTCTCATGCTGCCAGAAATCACGATTAAAATGCAGGTTGCCAGATATGAAAGTCTGTTTGATTTAATGAATATTTTCATACAAATACTCCAAGTATGAATGTTTTAAAAACCTTGTCATAACATTCGCCAAACTTACACATGACAACAAGCATGTGTTACTGCATTTTCATCTTAAATATTTGATGATCACCTCTTTAAATCCAAGATTCATAACCCAAAGGCTTTCATTTCCTTACAGCATGTGTAATTCAAGAGACATTTATTAGTGCAGTCTTCTTTCAATGCATCAACACAACATATCTAATAAAAAAAAAAAAAAAAAAAGCCAGATATGAACTTCCCAGAATTTCGAACATATTTTAAGGTATTAATTATGCATCACCATATTTTATAATATGAATACAGTATACTCTTTCTCTCTCTCCTTTCCAGTGGAATAAAGATAGGATCTACAATAAAGATGATTCTGGTTAAACATTAAAAACTACACTACAACTGGAATCTCTTTCAAGTTGCATTAAAAAGTGTAAACATTTTCTAACCTACTCACATTTTCAGAAAAGGATTATGGTGCACAGCTGTGGTTTATAAAGTTCTGAGAAACACCAATGCCCTCTTAATAATTTCTTAATAACAATGTTGGTTTTAAAAATCACAAATTTGAATTTAACATAAGTAAATAATGGTAACAGATCCAGTACAGTAATTTTTATTATTTAAAAAGGAAACTAACTAATAGAGCAATTGCATACTAGGTTACAAGTGAAGGTTGCCCATTGATGGTCACTCTCACTTGACCTTGGGTGTGCAGAAAGGTGGTTCACCATGGTAACCTCGGTCTTGATGATTTCCATACAGTAAATCATTTCAGTCTTTTCATGTGATTCTTTTATTGGCTGCGCAATTGAAATGTCATGCTTCATGAACAGAGAAGAAGGTAATTTCTTCTGGGTGATTAAACCACCTTTCTAATGTATGAGCCTGGATAAAGTTGTACGAGACTATTTTAACACGTATTTAATGCATCATAATTTTTCTCTTGTATTGTTTAAATATTCTGGTAAACATATTTCACCCTAACATATTTTCATAATCTTTGAATACTTACAATCTACCAGTATACTAGCAAATATCTGATATAATGGTGTTTCTACCTACAGAAAAAAATGTGTGCGTATTTATGTTGACATATAAAACAAAACTCTTAAAATAATACTGAAATTTCCAAAGGCAGGCAAGATTTAAAAGGACATTTTAGGCCCTAAGCCAAAACTGACATTCCACCTTTAATTATGTGAAAACCAAAAGAATGTATTTTAATGACAAATTATGAGAAAATCATGAAAACCATACTTTCTTTCAAAAGCAAGTTACAAAATTGCTTTTTCCTTTATGAACTGTTCATGTCGATATCTCCAGACAATCATTCCCTTATGCTTTTATAACAAAACTCTGCCTTTTTGAAGCTCACTCCATTCTACCATATTACTCTCACAATAACATCTGTCAAGATCCCAGCCCTCACATTTGTTGAAATCTTTGCACTTAGCTCACAGTTTCTTTATTCATAACAGTTTCTGCCATCACCCTGGGGGATTTTTAAGGCCACATGGACAACTCATCCCACATCCTGGCCTCTCAGTTCTGTCAAGTCCTCACCACTACTGAACTTCTCTTTGGTCATCGACTGTCCCAGACAAACACCGGACCTTCTCATCTCTGACCTCTCCCAACCTTAATATTGGTATTTTAGGAATTCTGCTCTCTGATCACTACTAGTTTTTCTTTTAGTATTTTATTATTATTTAACTACACTCACTATAATGCTAAAACTCTGCAACTGAAAACTTGAATGTGTTGATTCATCTAGTATCTCTCTGTAATTAACTTCCCCTTCCTCCTTACCAAGTTAAAATATTATGGAACACGATTCTAAGCATTGCATTTGTAATACCTAACTCCCCTTTTCTTCTCTCTTTGCATTTTACCCATTTGAGAGACCCCCACATTTAAAGGGTCCAAATAGTCTTTCTTCAGCCTTGATCTTGGGCATTTGAGCCTTGCTGAAGAAAAACCATCAACAGGGAATATTGACACCTTTATAAAAATCAATAAATCACCAATCTTAATAGAACCCTCAATACTTCTTGGTAATTGTACCATATTCATTAGACAAACCACTTCCCTGTACTCCACGTAAAGATTCCAGACCGTCTGCCAAATCATCCCCAGCACTCTCAGGAAAATATCCTTCTCAGCAGATAGCTTCCCTCTGTACTTCACAGAGTAAACAGGTGCAAGGAGAGGAAAACTGGCTGCCATCAAGCCCATAAATTTACTTGTACCTGGCCCAGCCTCTTAGTATCTCCAGCGTAACTTGGTGGATTCCTTCTGCTGATATTAGATTAATTTTTCTCCCACTCTCAGACACTTTAGCATCAATCACCTCTTCTCTAACTTTGGAAGTTCTGCTAGAGCACTCCTCCCACCCCTAAACTGATGAACTCTTACAATCCTTCAGATCTCAGTTTAAATGTTTCTTTTTCACTGAAGACTTACCATTCCCTCCAAAATAAATCACATCCCTCTGTTGCTTGTTCTCAATTTACATCAACTGTATTTCTTACTTGCCTGCATTTTAACTGACATGTTTAGCGCAACTTAAAATTCTGTTTATTGGATTATTGAATTGATATCGGCCTTCCGATACTGTTAGCATGGTCACCATTATGGCACGTAGCAAGAGCTCAATAAATCTTTAGTAAAGATTAAATAACAATAGAAGAAAACACTTAAATGGTATGTATTATGTGCCTGTGCCAAGTACTATATTTATAAGGTCATTTAATGCAGCAATCCTATCTTCATTTTATAGATGAGAAACCTCACGCACAGGGAGTCCTGACAGAGGAGTTTGGCTCCAGAGTTTATGATCTAACAACTAGACTCAATTGGTCATAAATGGATAAAGTACAATTATTAAAGTAGGCCAACCCCAAAAGACAAAAATATTGGAGTATAACTGTGATGAGATTTAGTTCATATTTTTATGACATGCAGTATAACTCTGAAGTGGCCAAGTTGAAGTATATCAAAAGTTTGGGAATTCTTGAGTCAGTGATGTTTGAATTGAGGCATGGGTGCACATGTCATTGTATTCATCTTGTGCTCTTTAATTGCATTTTACTTTTTCTTAGTAAATAAACAACATTCTAAGATCAGGTTAATATTAATGGTGAAAAAAAGAAATAAAAAGAAAATAAAAATCTAGTATATAAGACAATAGTCTGTTTTGGAATTACCTTTGGTCTGTTTGAGTCCTTTGGTTTGAAGCACATGGGTGCACTCAAGGGAGACATAAGGATGCAGAGGGCTGACTAGCTATTGATATATTAAGAAAATGCTGGAAACGAAGAGTGTTATAATGGTGGAGGCAGGAAGGTGGAGGGAGCAGTTATAGAGAAAGAGAAAAGTCAGTTAAATAATATCCCTCTTCCAATCCTGGCTTCACCCCACTAAATTCTTTAGAACTAAATCTACATAGCCTTCAAAATACAGGAAAGAATCACACTCATTATATTTCATTTTTTCCAACATTCTATAAAGTATTGAAGAAATGAATATAATATCTGATTCAATAATCAAGAGAAGAGGAAGCAATTTTCAACAAAGCCACCCTCCATGGGAAAAGAAACACACTTGAGAGAATGTAAGAAGGCTTTCAACTCAGTGGGAAGGGACTGTGAAAGCATCCATTGAAGCTCACTGTAGCTTGTGCACAGTTTGCCTGCCAAGAAATGCTCATTCAATATAGGGAAATAAATTCCCATTCACTAATAAACACAGTCAAATGCAAAGTTGCTTTACAAACTCAAACTCTATAAATATCTCATAAAATGTTTATGCCTTAATGTAGTTCTCAGAAATTATATTTTAGCACAGGTCTTTTTTAGTTATTCTTTTTTTTTTTACTTCAATTGTTCATGGCACAATCACGTGTTCCTAAATTATTTATATTTCTATGGAAGAAGATTATAATTCTCTATCTACTAAGATTGTGCAGTGTGGGAATATTTCATTTTGTAAGTTTCGGACATATGGATAAACAGGAAGCAAAAATACTGCTTACTAGTAATGTTAACTATTAGCTTCCCCATCCCCCTGTTAGCCAATGCTCAAGTGTCATCTCTTGACCTGAACATTGACCCAGGAGTCAGGAAAATAGCTCAGGGGTTGTATTTTTCAATAATGTACCGAAGACCTATGACAAGCTCACAGCCAAGTAGTAAAGCACTTCTTAACTCACAGGACCATCAAACAGAATTAAGTGCTTTGAAATCCATGAATAACAGGTGCTCCAAAGACTGAAGAGCTCACCAGGTCGCCGCTTTCCCTACGGGTCACTCAACCCCTTGCCCCTTGTGTTAGGAGAATATTGATGAGAGTTGTGACAGAAGATGCCCATGGTAGCAAAAAATAAGGCAAGGGAAGCCTGACGGTTTCTCATATACAGAATTGATGCTGGGATGCTAAAAATTCTATGATGATGTTTAAAACATAAATGCATTTTTTTCTTTTGCAGGAGATTTCAAAATCCTTAGAAGATTCTCATCAAATCGTAAAACATGGTTTTACAGACGGTTGTTTTTACATTTTTTTTAGCAGATTCTAGGAAGATTTTTTTATTTTTTTAAATTAATTAATTAATTTATTTTACAGATGTTTTCCCTTTCCCCCCACTGATTTCCCCCTCCCCCTCCATCCCCACCATGTCCCCAGCTTTGTTGTCCATGTCCATTGTTCATGCATACGTGCATGTAAGTTCTGTGGTTTATCTCTCCCCCATACCCCCTCTTCTGCAGATTGTCGGTCTGTACCCCACTTCCACATCTCTGGGACTACCCCATTCCTCAGACTGTTATGTTCATTATATTCCACAAATAAGTGAGATCATGTGATATTTATCTCTCTGCTTGGCTTGTTTCACTTAGGATAATACTCTCCAGGTCCCTCCTTGTCATCTCAAAGGATAAGAGATCTTTCTTTCTTACAGCTGCATAGTACTCCATTGTGTATATGTACCACGACTTTTTCATCCATTCATCTACTAATGGACATTTGGGCTGTTTCCAGATCTTAGTTATTGTAAATAGTGCTGCTATGAACATGGGGGTAAATATATTCTTTCTGATTGGTGTTTCAGGCTTCTTAGGGTATATTCCTAGAAGTGGGATCACTGGGTCAAATGAAAGTTCAATTTTTAATTTTTTGAGGTAACACCATAGTGTTTTCCATAGTGGCTGCACAAGTCTGTATTCCCACCAGCAGTGTACAAGAGTCCCCTTTTCTCCACAACCTCTCCAACACTTGTTGTTTGATGATTTGTTGAAGGCAGCCATTCTGACAGCTGGATTCAATTTCCTAGTATTTTGTTCAAGATTTTGGCATCTGTGTTCATCAGGGATATTGGTCTGTAGTTTTATTTCTTTGTAGTGTCTTTTTCTGGTTTTGAAATTAGATTTATGCTGGCCTCATAAAACAAGTTTGGAAGTCTTATTTCTTCTTGAATTTTTTAAAATAGTTTGAGGTAAGTGGGTATTAGTTCTTCCTTGAATGTTCGGTAAAATTCCCCCATGAAGCCATCCGGGCCTGGGCTTTTGTTTTCTGGGAGAGTCTTGATTACATCTTCAATTTCTTTCATTGTTATTGGTCCATTCAAGTTTTCTATATCTTCCAAGTTTAGTTTAGTGAGACTATGTTTTTCTAAAAATTTGTCCATTTTGCTTAGCTTTTCAAATTTGTTGCCATGTAATTGTTCATAATATTTGTTCACAATCATTTGTATTTCTGTTATGTCAGTTATTATTTCTCCTCTTTCATTTCTGATTTTGTGTATTTGGGTTCTCTCTCTTTGTTTCTTGGTGAGTCTAGCTAAGGGTCTCTCAATCTTGTTTATGTTTTCAAAGAACCAGCTCTTTTTTTCACTTATCCTTTGAATTGTTTTTTCAGTCTCCATGTCATTTATTTTGGCTCTGATCTTTACTATTTCCTTCCTTCTACTTGCTCTGGGATTTTCTTTTTGTTTGCTTTCTAGTTCTTTAAGGTGTGAGGTTAGATAGTCTATTAGAAATTTTTCTTGCTTCTTGAGGTAGGCCTGTAGTGCTATGAACTTCCCTCTCAGAACTGCTTTCATTGCATCCCACAGATTTTGTGTTGTGTGTTCATTGTCATTGGTTTACAGGAAGTTTTTAATTTCTTCCTTGATCTCCATGGTAACCCATTCATTGTTCAATAACATGCTATTTAGCCTCCATGTGTTTCAATGTCTTTGCATGTTCTTGTTGCAATTGATTTCTAGTTGCATGGCATTGTGATCTGAGAAGATGCTTGATATGATTTCAGTTTTCTTGAACTTACAGAGACTTAGTTTGTGCCCTAACATGTGGTCTATCTTTGAGAATGTCCCATGTGTACTTGAGAAGAATGTGAATTCTGTAGTTTTGGGGTGTAATTCTCTGCAGATATCTATTAAATCCATTTGATCTAGTGTTTCATTTCGAATCTGTGTTTCCTTGTTAATTCTTCTGTCTAGATGATCAATCCAGTGATGTCAGTGGGGTGTTGAAGTCCCCTACTATGATTGTATTACTGTTGATTTCTCCTTTGAAGTCCTCCAAAAGATTTTTAATATATATTGGTGCTTCTAAATTGGGTGCATATATATTTACCAAGGTTATATCTTCCTGTTGGATAGATCTTTTCAATATTATGCAGTGGACTTCTTTGTCTCTATTTATGGCCTTCATTTTGAAATCTACTTTATCAGATATGAGTATTGCTACCCCAGCTCTTTTTTTCTTTTCGTTTTCTTAGAAGATTCTTATACATCCCTTCACTTTCAACCTATGTGAGTCTTTTGTTGTGAGGTAGGTTTCTTGTAAACAACATATATGTGAGTCATTCTGTCTTGTCCAGTTAGCTACTCTGTTTCTTTTTATCAGAGCATTCACACCAATCACATTTAAGGTGATAATTTATATGTACTTATTTATTACCATTTGTGTTTAGTGTAATTATATTTTTCTTCCTATTTTTATACTAATTACAGCAGTCCTTTTAGCATATCTTGCAGTGTGGGATTTGTATTAATATATTCCCTTAGCCTTTTTTTGTCTGGGAAGCTCTTTACTTGACCGTCTATTTGAATGATAGCCTTGCTGATAGAGTAGTCTTGGATTCAGATCCTTGTTTTTCATGACCTTGATTACTTCATGCCACTCCCTTCTGGCCTGTAGTGTTTCTGTTGAGAAGTCAGCTGAGAGCCTTATGGGGTCCCTTTGTAGGTAACCTGTTGCTTATCTCTTGCTGCCTTTAGGATTCTCTCTTTGTGTTTACTTTTTGGCATTCTAATTACTATGTGTCTTGGTGTGGGTCTGTTTGTGTTCTTCTTACTTGGGGCTCTCTGTGCTTCTTGAGCTTGAATGCCTTCTTCCTTCACCAAGTTAGGAAAGTTTTCTGTCACTATTTCTTCAAATATATTCTCTATCCCTTGCCCATTTTCTTCCTCTTTGGGGACTCCTATGATGCGAAGGTTATTATGTTTCCAGTTGTCCCACAGTTCTCTTAAGCTACCTTCCTATTTTTTAATTGTTGTCTCATTTTAGTTTTCTGATTGGTTGATTTTTTTCTACCCTGTCTTCTAATTCACTGATCCAGTCCTCAGCTTCCTCTACTCTGCTGGTTAGTCCTTCCAATGTGTTTGTTGTTTCTGCTATGTCATTCTTTATTTCCACTTGGTTGTTTTTCAGTGTTTCTCTATCTTTACTCATGGTGCTGATGTCCTTACTCATGCTGTTGAGCTTCCTCAATATCATGGCTCTGAACTCTACCTCTGATAATTTGCTTAACTGCATTTCATTGATCTCATCTTTGATAGAGTTCTCCTGTTCTTTCATTTGGGATTTGTTTCTTTGTTTCACCATTTTGGCTATCTAGTGGGTTTTGGAGCCTACCAAATTTTCCCCTGGGGGTGTTGGTGTTCTGCTGTTTGTGGCTCCTCTACTGGGTTTGGATGAGCCTGGGTGAGCCCATGTTAAACACCACTGTCAAGTCTTCCTTTCCTGGGTGGATTTGCAAGCCCAGGAGGGTTCAGTTATTCTCTAACTTTTTCCTGGAGGCTAGTAGTTTCAGTTACTCAGTGCCTTGGAATGTAGCCCTGGTGTTCCCCATAAGAGGATTTCCAGAGGGTGGGATAGATGCTGGTTGTTAATGAGCCTCAATTTGCATTTTGCCTCACCTGGGAAAGGCTGAATCTTCAAAGGTGGGGCTGCTGCTTTTCCCCACACTGGCCACTGTCCTTTGTGGTCACAACACAGCAACAACTCTGAGTACCCTCCAAATCCAGGTTATCCCCACAGAGTTTCAGCCCAGTCTTCCCTCCCCCTTCATACCCCCCAGGTGAGTAGCTGTGGCTATTTTAGCACTCTGTCCCAGCTCTCTGCACTGTGGAGCAGGCTTGGTCTTTATTCCCCAAGGGCTTTGCTCACACTGACTGCTGCTGTCCATGGGCTCCTAGCCCGCCACCCTCTCACACCTCTACAGATCCTACCAGTGTCCCTGGTTATATGGTCCTGTCCTGCTGCTTTTCTGTTGCTTTTTTCTGAGGATTTGTCTTTATTTTAGTTGTAATTCCAGTTTGGTCCTGGGAGATGGTCTTTGTAGCTTCTATTCACTCCACCTCTATTTTCACATCCTCTAGGCCTATTTGTGTCCAGCTGGGTCACACACACTTCTCTGGTGCCCCCACACCCTGCAGGTTCCATGGGTAACTGGATTGCACAGTCCCTTTGGGGACCGGGCTCTATGCCTATGTTATGGGCTGCTGGGTCTCACAGGCCTCTCTGGTGCCTCATCACCCCACAGGTCCCATGGTAACTAGACCGCACAGTCCCTTCTGGGTTGCACTGGCCTCTCTGGTGTTTCAGAACCCCACAGGTTCTGCAAGTAACTACATTGCACAGTCCCTGTTGGGTTGCACAGGCCTCTCTGGTGTTTTAGCACCCCACACATCCTGGGAGTAACTGGATTGCACAGTCCCTACTGGGTCGCACTGGCCTCTCTGGTGCCTTCGCACCCTGTAGGTCTAGTGGGCAGGCAACTGGATAGCACAAGTTCCTTTGGGGCTCCGGCTTCCCACTACTCTTGTGGGCTGCTGGGTTGCACAGGCTTCTCTAGTGCCCCAGTACCTTGCAGGACCCATGGGCAGCTAGATTGCACCAGTCCCTCTGAGGCTCCGGCTTCCCACTTCTCTTGTGAGCTGCTAGACCCCACAGGCCTCTGTGGAGCCCCAGATCCTATTGCTGGTGGCTGGGGAGTGCTGCTGCCTCGTGGCTCAACTCCTGCTCAGCTTTTGCTGTAGTTTTGGGGATGGGTTTCAGGTGCTGGTCTGTGCTTCTCTTGCCTGGGAATGGAACCTATTCCCCAGCCTCTGTTACTGGGGGTATATCTGGACTCTGATCGGGCTGCTACTATAGGGGATGGTGCTGGGCTGCCCACTGTCCGTGGCTTCTGAGACTGGCACCTTGGGAGCTCCACTACTGTGCACTGGTCTGTGTTGACACAGGGTGTTCACTGGTCCGATGGTGCCAGGTGTGCTGGTGGGCTCAGGTTGCTGGCCTAGCCGCTCCCACTGCCTCTTCCCAGGGAAGACCCGGGACCTTCCAAAATGGTGGGACCTCCCCGTAGAGCAGGGAGAAGCACCCTGAAGGGCCACTTACCATGGTAGCTGGCTGCTCTCATCCACAGTACAGGAAGCTTCTGCTCCGTGTCTCTGCACTGTAGGAGTTTGGTAGTCCACCTTCATGTCCACTCACACTCTCTCACACACTAGCTCACTCTCTCACACACTCACCCTCCCTCCAACCCTGCCCTCCGACATCTTCCTAGGAAGATTTTTTTTAATAAATAGTTTGATAAACTATAATCACCCAATATAATGAGTACATTCAAATAAGGATTTTAAAAGGTTTAAGATCATCTAAAAGTAGCATCTCAATGAAGAAAAAGTCAATGTGGAACTCAGCAAATAGTAGAACATTAGTTCACTAATTTAGAAAACTAAATTACATAAAAATTCGTCAGACGTTATCATGAAATCATTTAATCCGTAATTTTAAAATACTATCAAATATTTTTTTGCAATAAAACGTGGTAGTAAAATATAATTAGATTTGAAAATATGACTTCATTAAGTTCAAAATTTCACACTTGTAAACTGTAAAACAAGTTCTGCATGCAGTGTAGTATATTCATGTCTCTAAGTGTTCAGTCTACTAAATCAATGGCTTTCAAATGTATTGTTTAATTCTTAGAATTCTTTTGCAATGAATTGAGATTCCCCCTCTTTCTCCAGGACAATATGAACTGGTCTCTAAAGCTAACTTGAAATAGCTCTGCATTATAGGGTGATTCCACTGGGCTGTTCATCCTCTGAATGACTTGAGTTTTGGTAAAATAGTGGTTCATTGAATATTTATTTCCTCATAGATATTATAAGAAAAAAGAGAAAAGGCAATATAGTAATAGAGCGTATTGTTAGCTTATTGGGAAAAAAAACAAAATGTAAAAATAATGTGGAGTAGTAAAATAGTTTGCACTTTGTTGAATTTTTAAACATGTGAAAAAGGCATAGCAAACCTTTGCAAAAAAAAAAAAGAAACAAACAAAAAAGACATATTGACCTTTCCATCTCATTATGAAATTAATTTGTTGTGACTGTAAGAAGGAAAATACAAGGGCAGAAATCACCTAAGAAAAAATATCTAAATGTGGGAATAAATGTCTCTGAATGTTAGCCAAACTAATTTACATATTTTTCTATAAATTTAGCTGAAAGGAAAAAGATAGAATTCCAATTTGACCTTGAAGCACAGATATAAAGTGCAATAAGCAGCAAAAGCAACTGACCTAAAAAGAACAGAAAGGCTGCACCATGCTGCCAGGGATGGAGAATGCTATGCTGAGCTGCCCAGTAAAGGCAGCACAGATCTGCTTTCTTGGACATTGCTTCTCTCTGGTTACCATGTGGGTGCCCAGCCCCCAGGGTGAGGCAGACATTGTTGTCATCCTCCACTGCTGAGTTGGAAGGAAGGGAGTGAGGGAGGGAGGGAGGAAGGGAGGAAGGGAGGGAGGGGGGAAGGAGGGTGGGAGGGAGAGAAGGGAAGGAAAAGTAAAAAGAAGAAAACTCAGGTTTATTTTACATCTCCACCAAATCCCTGTTTACAGAAATAACAATTAAAAAGCTTTAGAGATAGTGCTTACAGAAAAATAATATTTTTATTGCATCAAATGAATGCTTGATAAAATGAGAAGGGCTTTGTTGATAATGTACAGATTTAGAAATCAATATGTTTAAATGTTAGCCAGACTGATTTACATATTTTTCTCAGAACTTACCTAACTTTATAGCCATTCAAGTTGGCTATAAAACAGATACAATGAGCAATGAGCAGAAAGAACACATTAAGGCCCTGGCTGGGTAGCTCAGTTGGTTAGGGTGTGGTCCCAATATACCAAGGTTGGGATTAATCCCTGGTCAGGGCACATATGCACATACAAGAATCAACCGATTAATGCATCAATAAGTGGAACAACAAATTGATGTTTCTCTCTCTCTCTATCTCTCTCTCTCAAATAAATAAGAATACATTGAAAATTTAGTGCCAAGTAACCAAAAGAAAAAATTCTATGCTTAACATTATAGAACTCCTTCAAGAAATGGTTATGTGCTGGAATATGTTTCAGCAGTTTTCTGCCCCCTGCAATGTTACATTATGCATACAACAAAATAAGAAGATATTAACCAAAACTTAAATATTTTAAAGATTTTATTTAAAAGGTAGCCCATCACAAGATTTGACCTGAATTTATCTTTAAAGAAATATAGTATTGTTTATACCAAAAAGGTTCAAATTAAATATTATAAATTTGGAATAATTGTGACCCTGATGATATATTTGTAAGAGTGTTATTACCATTATTGGTTGAGAAATTCAGAAGTTTTGGGAAAAGTGACTCTCAGCACTGTAGTACAAAATATTTAAATACTGAGTAATATTTATTTAAATCCTATTAACAAATGGAATACAATTTAAAAAATATGGTTGAGTGAGTGCAACCTGAGAAAACAATGCTTCCGGTCCATATGTTGGGACAAAAATAACAAAATTAGCCAATATTTACTATTTGCTTAATATGTGCTCAATTCATATGGATTATCTCAACTTTAGTCCTCATAATACCTCCTATAAGAGGTGTTACTGCAAATGTTATTTATTGCATGGGTATAACTATTATAATTCTTTTTTTGTTTGTTTGTTTGTATTGATTTTTTTCTTTTTAGAGAGAGAGAGAGACATCGATGAAAGAGAAACATCAATCAGCTGCCCCCTGCATGCCCCCACTGGGGATTGAGCCCACAACCCGGGCGTGTGCACTGATGGGAAATTGAACCAGGACCTCTGAGTCCATGGGATTACCCTCAATCCACTGAGCCACACCAGCTAAGCTATTATTATCCCTATTTTATAGGTAAAGACACTTTGTGGTTAAGTAGCCTGCCCAAAGTGAGAAAACTAGGAAGAGGTGAAATTCTAACCCAGATATCCTGAATACACAGTCAGTTCCTTTAACCCAATCCTATGTGTGCTTTGAATTCTATGGCCACATCCAAAGACATCAGGCATGAGATGATGGTTCCATGTCTACTCCGCTATCTTATTTTGAGGAAAAGCAGTCATGTTAACTACTTGCATTGGTTTCTGTGGCTGCTGGAACAAATTACCACTAACTTGGTGACTTCACATCACCTTCTACTCTATTGTGTCAAATCTCCCCCTGCCTCTTTCTTGAGGTTGCACTTGTGAATGCATTGAGGACCCACCCAAGACTTCAGGATGTACATTCCATCTCAAGAACTTTTCTAAATAAGATAACATTGAGAGGTTCCAAGGATTAGAACTTGATATCTTTGCGACCATTGGTCAGCCTCTGTACCACCCATCTGTAAATGCAAGGCCACCTGTGAGAGACATGCAGCTGAAAGACAAAATAGCAAGAAGTTTTTTCAGATAGCAAGCTGGAGAACCTGTTGTAAAGTCAGCGCTTCTTCAGCAGTTGCTCCACGCCCTCTAGCCTGCATGTGCCCCTCCTATAACTAACTAGACCTGAAGCGCATGGTAATAACCGATGCTCATTTGGATGACTAATCATCACTGAAAGATTAACAAGCAGTCATTATCTTTTTCCGTGATACTATGTAAGTACAGAGTGAGACTTCTAGGTAAAATTGTAACATAAAAACCAGGTCACTTACCACCATTTGTGACAACATGAATGGACCCTGAGGGCATTAGGCTAAGTGAAATAAATCAGACAGAAAATGACAAATACCATATAATCTCATTACATGTGGAATTTAGAAAACAAAAAACCTCCAAACTCATAGAGAACAGATTGATGTTTACCAGAGGCAGTTGGGTGAGGGGCAGACCAAATGGGTAAAGGGAGTCAAACGGTACAAATTTCCAGTTATAAAATTAAGTCCTGGGGATATAATGTACAGCATGGTGATTATAGTGAATAATACTGTATTGCATGTTTGAAAGTTGCTAAGAAAGTAGATCTTAAAAGTTTTCATTACAATAAAAACAATTCTGTAACTACGTATGATGACAAATATTAACTAGACTTATTGTGATGATCTCACAATGTATACAAATATTGAACGACTATATTGTACAGCTGAAACTAATATAATGTATGTAATTATACCTCAATTTTTTTTAATTACAAAAAAAGACAGTCAAAAGATTAACAATAAATATGTCAATACATTTAGCTAATACACACACACACAAAGAAATACAGGTCATTTAGTATATGACTTCCTACTCTGTTCTAGGACAGGGGCAGTGGCCTTGTTAGCATTGGCTATAATGACCACATAGTGAAAGTGAGAAAACTTAAGATCCTGCCAGATAAAAAGTCAGGATATATTAGGTCTCGAGTCTGAGCTTACCACATCTTCACTGAACAAATAATCTAGAAAAAAATTACCCAATAACACAGGAATGTAACAAAGAAACTTGATCCTAATGATGTAATCACAGGCTTGCACCTTGAATGATCTTGGGATCTAAATTCATATAAATGTCATGGCTTGGTAATGCCTATCCAGGCTACTGATAGATACTTCTGGGACACATGACAGGAGCAAAACAAGTCCATACTATAGAACATACCCTCAGAAAAGCAGTACACACACACACACACACACACACACACACACACACACACATACACAGCACCTCCCTGAAGATATGCAAGCTAAAATAACAAAACACAACAGGAAACACTCAATCATGAGAAATAGTTATCAGATGCAATAGACAGCACAGTTAGACTCTAGGAACTGCAAAAAACAGAACAGTACAATAAGGAATGTATAAAATAAAATAAAAATTTAAAGTGATTAAAGCATAAAGTGGACACATTGCTTGATTTTATATAAAAACGTATTTGAAAAGAAATGAAATAAAATTGTTCTGTTTTTCTAACACTGAAATATAAAGTCATTTTAGTAAAAATGTAGGTCAATTAGTTAAACACTCTATTAGAAGTAGCTAAAGTGAAAGTAAGTTAACTGGAAAATAAATCTGAGAAAATTACCTAGCATGCAAAAAAGAAAGCAAATAGAAAATTGCTTTTAAAAAAAGAGAATAGTGAAGCTAGGCATAGAGACTATAATGATGAGTTACGACATATCTTTAATAGGAATTTCAGTATAAAAGAATAGAGTAAATGGAAAGAGGCATATTAAAGTAATAAAGACTGACAATAGAACAGAATAGTTGAAAACTTTTCCTAAAATAGTTGAAAGATAGCACTATGAGTTTCCTTCGAGAAAATAAAAATAAATCCACATCTGAACCCATGGCAGTAAAACTATAAAACTAAAACTAAGGGGGAAAAAGATCTCGAAAGAAACTATACAGATAACACATATTACCTATGAAAAAATTCCAACAAGATTCTCAGCAAGCAGCAATAAAAGTAATGAATCAGCCTGGCCAGTGCGGCTCAGTGGTTGAGCAACAACCCATAAACCAAGAGGTTGCTGGTTCGATTCCTGGTCAGGGCACATGCCCAGGTTGTGGGCCACATTCCCACTGGGGGCATGCAGTAGGTGGCCAGTCGATGTTCTCTCTCATTGATGTTTCTATCTCTCTCCCTCTCCCTGCCTCTCCAAAATCAATAAAGAAAAAACATTTTAAAAAATAATAAATCAATAGAATTATGTATTCAATGTATAGAAATAAAATAAGTGTCAACACAAATTTTAATACCCAATCAAACTATCTTTCAAAGGTGATGATAAAATATATGCTTTTTCAGAAAAACAAAGATAATAAATTATATTATTAACAGACTTGTGAAAACAAGTATTCGTGTTAAAATTTAATACATAATCACTAAAATACATCATAATCACTAAAATAATGACAGCAGCATGCTTACATTTCAAGTCAGTAGACATATAATAAGAAGAAAAAGAAATTTTATCAATCTAATAAAGGGCAATTAAAGACAATAAAAAGTAGCAAAATTATAATTTCAAAAATAAAATGCAATAAACTAAAAAGACTATGAGAAAGGAGAAAATTTACATCACAGTAGGAAATGTTTACACAATTCTCTCAATAACTAAAAAAAATAGAAGATAAAGATTTAGTAAACATATGAAAATTTTGAGTTAAGACAACCAGTATGTATACTCTAATAGATCTAAATGATACTCAGCACCTAATAATGAACCTATATCTTTTATTGCACATACATGTGACAATTTCTAAATTATGATCACATACTACATCAAACATGCTAGCCATAGAATTCCATAGAAACAATATGCCATGTCTCTGTAAATTGTAATCAAATATTTTAAAAACAAAAAAGAAATAAACTTGTAAATTTTAAAAGATAATTCTGAATATCACATGATATAAGGAAGAAAGCATAGTAAATATTTATAAATATTTAAGATTAAATAATAATAAAAATATTTCTTGTGTTTTGGGAAGAAGCTCAAATGTTATTTAGAAAGAAATACACATCTTTAAACAATAATATTAGAAAATAAATACATAATGGAAAAAGACTGGTCATTAATAACTTAAATATTCACAGCTTGAAAGTTTAAAAAAAAAGTCAAAGAAAGTTAAAGAAATAAAAACATAAGACATAAACAAGCAGTAATAAAATGAAAAAATAAAGGGAAATAAAGAAGTTGAAATCTATGGCCAGTTTTTAAGAAAAATCCTCATATCTACTGGGAAAATAGTATTTGCAATTCATACCAATAACAGTAACTTAGAATCTGAAGTATATTCTAAATATCCTGCATCAGTGAGTAGAATCGGTTTGCAGTACATTGGGAAAGAAACTGGAAGAAAAGAAATGAAGACAGAGTGGTGCTTTCTTAAACAGCTTAGGTGACCCAGGAAGAGGAGAGTTGTAGTGGCAACTCAAGTTGGATACCTGCTAAAGGCAGGTTGATTTATTAATTTTGTTTCAGTTGATTGTTTTATTGTGGCTGAACTGTGAGCTTGTTATTAAGCTGCGATGTAGCCACAAGAGAGGAAAAGTCCTTAAACTAGAAGAGAAAATAAAGATAGAGCAATGCTCTGGAGACAGCAATCAATTGCTCCAAAGCAAGTTTTAGCCTTGAGCAAAAGAGTAACAAGAAAGCCTTAATTTTTTTAATTATTGTGTATAGGGGAACACTGGGCATGCGTGACATTGAGGATATTCAGAAATATAAGAGAGCCAAGAAGAGCCAGAGAGTCTAACATAAGCTGAAGAAGAAATGACTTAGATGTGACACTATGGAGATCTAAGCAAATGTCAGCCCCCAACCATATTTTATTCATATAAAAAGTACATTATATAAAACTAAATTACGCATGGGCTACCATGCCCTGTAAGGAGCTTACAGTCTACCTGGCAAAGTGAGACATGTTCACACATAACCAAGATAACAAAAATGTTATTCATTCCGTCTTTCTCAATATCCACATACCATTTTGTTCTTTTCTGCTTTCATTTTATAAGATCACATAGCATTTCCTGACCCTCTGTCTTCCCAATTCTCCAAAGGGATACATGAAAGTGGGAATATTTACCAACGTGAATCTCAGGCTCCTTCCACAGTTCAGCACTGTGGCCTCTGTAGCTGCTCACCAAAGGCTGTGGAATGATTTGTGCTAAAAGCATTAAAGAAATGAGGAGGAGGAAAAATCATTAAAATCATTCCATTTCTTCTTCTTCCATATCCAAACACGCTCCACCTTTAGGAAAAGCTTCATCCCCATTCCCTAATATGAAAATGAATTTATTACACAATCAAAATATTTTAAAGACAGACAAAACCAATCTCATTGACCATTTCACACATCCTGTCCTTGAATATATAACATTAAATGTTATGTTTCAGGAAGGTGAAAATTTTAAATCTATCTCCGCCAACGCCACATAAAATTATTTTAATGCTGATTAAAACTTTCACCTTTTAGATTTTATTGGAAAATTTTCTGGCAAACAAGGGAAGACACTAAATATTTACTTTAAATACAATTTATATTAGCCTTTGGTTTTTGTTAATAACTGTGGAGACCAATAAAATTATTACCAATTACGATGACAATAATATGTACATTGCTAAGACAGCAATGTTTTTTGTTCAGTTGCTAAAGGAAGCCAATTTTCTACATCTTTCATTTTAGTTTCTCAGAATTAAAATCATTTGCCCAAACTCCAAAGAAACTGTAATACATCTAAAGTTAATTAAAACTTTCTTTTCTACATTAACTTATGTTTTCTTCTAAAGAATAAGTATCATTCATCAATTACCTTTATTTTAGGGTTGACACATTACATAGAATTAGTGAAGCAGAAGAAAATGTTTAAAGGTAGAAAAAAGAATACAGAGCATACATTCCTCAGACATGCTAAGTCATTTGCTCCATTTTACTTTTTAAAAATCTCTTCAACATTTTATTAATAGTCTTCTTTTTTAAGCACTGTAGAAAATACCATGTGTGTGTTAGATACTCTATTTCTGAACTACATCGTAACGAAGTGCATAAATTCATTTGGCTGCTCAGAGTGACAACTTGAATTTCCTTAATAGATAATTATTTTCTCTAAAATTAAACAATTAATAAGCCAGCAGCTATGTGAATCATAAATTATTCATACTTACTTTTCCAATGAACATTAATCAATTATAAAGAGATACAGAAATTAAGACCAAGAGAAAGAATCAAACATGGCCTTTAATATTGAGACTCTGCTAACACAGTCTCTTTAAACATATTTGATTTGTATAATAACATCAATATGCACAGCTATGCTTGCTGCTCAAGTTTCCAACAAAATAACCAATTTATGAATATACATATACTGTCAACCAGTAACAAGGAATACTCATCACAATTCTGTAGTCTCAAACTAAAAGGGCTGATTAGGGTCCGTTCAGATGATTGTAGCTCATCAAATATTTAGTATTAACTCTCTTGGCTTCCCAAAGAATTGGAAGCACACTGAAAAATATCTTTAGAATTCTTTCATAGTTTGAATACCAATAACTTTATAACAATATGTATAAAATTATAATGATCACAAAAGTAAAACATCCATGTGGACAGTAGTGCAAGGTGGTCAGTTGAGAAGCACTGCATCATTAACAGACCCAGGCTCAGCAACAAATTCACACCTTGCAATCATCTAATGGGAAGTTTTAACATGCTTATTCCCAATATGGATTATTTCTAGATTAAGTCAGTATTCATTCTGATTAATTTATTTAAAATCAGTTGAAGAAAGAATCATAGTTCCTAGTCTGCATTTTTACCAAAATATAAAACCATAAAATAATTAGAGTATAAGGATGGCAAATAGGACTTAAATGGGGGAAATTGAATTCATCTGAACAAGAAAATTAGAATAGCCATTTGGTGACAGCTGTCAATCAAATGAACGTTGGTGTCAAGGGTTACCTAGAAACAGGCTTGAAAATGTTCTTCTGTTGATGTTCTGCAGAAATAACATGCTTACTTCTCTAGAACAGGAAAGGGCCAGCGACAGGCATCATTGATTCCTGGGAAGCCAGAGGAAATGGAGAAACTGGGTTTGTAATACAGGAAATTAAGAACATCTGAGTCTTTAGTCACAATTTTTTTTTTTTTCCTGTTCCTTGAGCATTGTAAAGATATAGCACCTTTTCTTGGACCTGACATGGTATATGTATGGTCAGCTCAACCAGATAGCCAAAGAAGTATTCCAAAATGCCTCACGAGGGATGCAGAACATTTTGCTATTTATAGAGGTGGGAGGGAAGCAGAACAGGACAGTTTTACTGTAGGCACTCAGCAAGGTCACTGTCAGTAGCTTTCATTCAGTAGGCATAACACTGCAAATCCTTAAAAACTCACATGCTCTGCTTAAAAAATTACTAACTGCATGTTGGTCCTTTCTTACAAAACCAATCAACAGATATATACAGAGTTCCTAATACACATTAGCATTCTGCTAAGTGCTGTGAGATATTATATATAGACACACACATATATATGTGCAATCAGATGCAATTACTATAGTATATAGAAATCTGTGATTTAGCTAAGGAATTAATTTCTATTAATACAAATAATAACACTCTATCAAAGAATAACATACTTGCAATAAGAGATACTATCAATCAAAGCTGCTCAAGTACAGACAAGGTAGACCTCTTCAGTGACCACCAGCATGGTCCCGTGGTTAAAAATGCAGACCCTCAGACTCCACACCAGACTTCCCGAATCAGAATCTGCATTTCAACAGATACCCAGATCTTGCGGTTTCCAAGCATATTCACATTTGAGAACCTTATCTTAGATGTTTTCATTAGGAAAAATGGTACTTAAATCAGCTGTTAAGCTAATGAGTTGTCCAAAAAAAGTGAAGAAAGATGGACCAGAAAATTTCAGGCAGGTGGTCAGAAGAGAACAAAAGCATAGCATCGGGGGCCTGAGAAGTGTTCAGGAAGACTTTAGCTTGTCAGCTTAGCTGAGGCAAAGGATTTTATTCAGAGAATGGCAAAGATTGGTCTTGAAATGGAGAACAGTCTATGTAAGAGATGACCTGGAAGTTAGGTGGAGGGAGCCCGAGTATGTTGAAACAGACCAGTGCTTTTTGACAAGTGTGACTCCCTACTCAGACTCCACCCTTCAGAACAGAAGATCGCATTCCTTTCCCTGCCTTCAGTGTTGGCTGCTACTGCCTCAAGGTTGAGACCTTCCTAGAGAGTTGTCCTCCGCCAGCCCAGGGGAGCCGCTTCCCCCAAGGTCATGCTCTCGTCCTGGAGGCATCTCATATCTAGTGTGGTTGATGCAGAGTTCAAAGGCCTGGCCTCATGCCTCCCAGTGGGGACATCTTTGAAGGACTTTATGAACATCAGAATTCCTGGGGGGTGAGATGGGTTATCTGTACAATTGCACCTCATTTTGACCTCCTCTCCTTTCACTTATCCCTGCTTCTGCACCCCACCCCCTGCACGGACATTGTTCCCAAGAAAACTGCCAAATTCCCTGCAAACAATTCTCCATATCAGAATCTGTTTTCAGAACTCCAGACCTCATACCACTCTTCTCAAAACTTTACATCATCTCAAAAAAAAAAGTATGATTAGCTCATCTATATAATTTTTTCCGGCATTATCCTTTGGTTACTTTATTAACCTGCTTTAAGTGCTCATCTAAAATATATGTGTTTTAAAGGCAGGTTATGTGTTGTATTCTTTAAAAAATTAATTCCACTAAGATAAATACAGATTTGAGTGTATAATAATAAACACTTAATTTTCATTTTATGAATTAAAGATGTTTTTTGAAGTTTTTTTTTTAAGTTAAAATGTCTGTGCTATGTATAAGATAAGCAAATTATTAACTTTAGAAAACAGTTTATGAACTGAGAAGTTTGTTTCCAAGACTGATTTCATCCTTGCGAGTCATTTAACTCAGTTCTTTCATGCATTCCTGTTCCAGCACATGGAACACCAAGGTACTCTGTAAATGCTGGTTAATTTACCTTCATTAATAAATGAGTAACAACATTCATACAGTACTCTGCAGTCTAAGTGTCTTTATTTAGTCTTCTCAGTAATTTTTAGATACTAATCTCAGTTACAACAGGAAACTCAGCCCACACAGAAACATCTAAGTTTTAAAAAACACAGATTTCCAAGCTCACCTGAGACTTTCTGAATTAGAATTTCTATGGGTTTCATTGCTTCTCAAACTTAAACATGTAATTTCTGCCTAGTTCCCATGTGATGCTCGTGGTCAGTGGCCCACAACACTAGGAATGAGGTTTAAGTTAGACCAGCAACTATATATTGTTACAGGAAACTCTGATGTGTGTGGTTACTCAGATATTTTCTTAAACTATGCTCAGGCTGTACTGTAAAAAATGCTGTTTCAACTGCTCCAGGATGAAATTTGGGTACTGACTTTTCTCCTAATGTGCACCCAAGCTTAAGAACCACAGCAGTAGCTTTTGCTCAAGAATGCATATCTGTGAAATGGCAGAAAGAGAACTATGCTGGGCTCTCAATCCAGTGTCCACACCTCTTCCAACCCCCCATTCTACCCTCCTGGGAACAAAGTAGAATTTCTGAATTGCCTCATTCACTATCCAAATTAGGTTTGACTCTGATAAGCATCTGAAATATATCATAACCACTGTTATATAAGTTTCTAAATATTGCATAGAAAAGGATGGATAGATACATGATCAGACAATGAAAATGGGTAAACATGACTAATTACTCTTGGAATTCTTTGATAATTTCTTTGCGTTTTTAACAAACCCATTCCCCAGAGATTACAGAAAGTAATGCTACACATTTTCTGAGCAACTATCTCAACATCTTTGGAAACTCTCCCTTTCCAGTGTCCTTCTATATAACACTTAGTGCCTCTGGGACTCCCCAATTCCCCTGCAAAATTCTTCCTACTCAGAGGATTAGTAAAATAACTTTCTTTTGCTTACATTTTTACCTTTTTTTTTTTTGTAGGCAACCCACAAATATTTCTCTGGAAAATTAGAGTCACCCATCACGATGGGGAGAAAATCTAGGCCTAGCTCCATGTGCATTGCATCAGTGTTTGAACATAATACAGCAGGCGGTAAAGCGCAAAGATTTCAGCTGAGGTCTCAGCCACTAGATGCCGCTGATGGGTCTGGAGGCCATGGAAGTGAATTCTACAGAACTATAAAAGCTTACATCTTGGAAATAGTAAAATGCTGTTACTATGGTGACCAGCTGAGATTATGGATAATGAGAGTACCATGTTTTCCACTCTCTAAGGAGCTATTGTTCTCCACATATTGCTCTGTGCTGAACATTACTGACCTTCAAAATGTATCAAAATCATTGGTACTTTCCTTTCAGAAAAAAAAAATTTTTTTAAAGAATATTTCATTCAGTACTTTGGTGTGAGTGAGAAGCTGTACACATCAATTATTCACACACACACACGAAATATGGAAAAGAACCACTATGCAATGCATTTTTCTTATTTTCGCACAGAGGGGTGATCAGTGGTCTTAACAGTGCATGATGTCATGGTTTCTACAACTTTATGGTTTTCTTAGTTCTTTAAAATTCTTCTTCTACAATGATAGAGAAATTGAGGAGACTAGCTCA
Organism: Molossus molossus; assembly: GCF_014108415.1. NCBI lineage: Eukaryota > Metazoa > Chordata > Mammalia > Chiroptera > Molossidae > Molossus > Molossus molossus. The sequence continues at coordinate 32,177,374 of NW_023425351.1, read as the reverse complement.
ATACTTATCATTCTATAAAATAGCAGCACATATCTAGCCAGAAATAATTATAGGTAAGAGCATGTTTACAGTGGAACGGGGGTATAAGAAATTTACGGTTCAGTAGGAGAATATGTTGAAATAGACCCAATCATTTTCCTTTAAAACTAGCATTGAACAGGAAAACAGAGTCACAGGAAAATAGAAATATTTTAAATAAAATAGTCTGGAACAGGTGTTAAATGATGTTAAAGTGATAAATGATAATTATTGTTTAGTAACCAGTAGATTATTGATGAATCTTTAATATTCTATCTCCAATAGAAAGGTCCATGAAATTAAGATTCATATTTATACATTTTTAGAAAATTGAATGTAAGGGAAATGTTCAATGAATCTAGTGATGGTCTATAAGAATATTTTACCAATAAAAGTTCCCCAAAATAATTACTTGAACATGCATAGCCCAAGGAAATGAAAATTAATAATATATTCAAAATTCAAGCACGAGAAGAATTAATGGCCAGATTTTTCATGTCAAAAGACTTTACATAATAACTGACTATGAAAAGTAATAAATATGTCATTTTTCATAATATATGATGGGTTCTCATTATCCCAGAAAACTCCACCCAGACATTCCTTTCAAAAACTGTCACCGAGCTGCTTAAACCCAAAGTGAATTTGATATGCCATCTCCGTGGGCCTATTCTCCAAAGACATTAAATGATTCATAGAAATCGTAACTTGGTATGTAGTTCTGAACAGTAGTTGCACCTTTTAAAAACAAATAGAAGACGGAGCTGACAAGAAATATCTGGAAATAAATGTCCAGGGACATTGTTAGCATACTAACCTGGTGTTTGAGGAATAGTTTCCCAAAATACAGGAAATTCTGAAAGTACAAGTTTGTGGCCACCCCTATGCAGCTGTCACTTCCATGAAATGTAATGGAGACATGCAAGGGACTGCAAACAGTGGCATAACGTGTACATTTTACTCTCTGTGTTAGTTTCCCAGAGCTGCCGTAACAAAGCACTAAAAACTAGGTGGTGTAGAACAATAGAAATGTGTGGTCTTATGGTCCTGGAGGCTAGAGGTCTGCGAGCAAGGCCATGCTGTCTTTGGAACCTGGAGAAGACACTCTCCTTGCCTCCTACTACTTTCCGATGGTTTGTCAGCAATTTTTGGCCTTCCTTAGGTTGGCAGCTGCATAACCCCAATCTCTACCTTCATCTTCACATGGCATCTCCCTGTGTGTCTCTGTCTTCACATCACCTTCTTCTCATGAGGACCCCAGTCATACTGGAGTAGAAGCATCTCCACTCCAATATATCCCTATTTCAACTAATGACCTTATTTCCAAATAAGATGACATTCTGAGGTACTGGGGGTTAGGACTTGAACATATTCTATTGTGGTGGTTGAGGGTGAGGACATAATTCAACCCACAACCAGACTGTCACGCTCTTCCAAATCCTCACTGAATGTACAGTGAGTTCCTTAGTAGAATTTAAAGATAAATGCAAAAGACATTGCAAAATACATAGTTTGTAAATTACATTTTTATTAGTTTTTTCCGACAGTGATGCCAATGTAATTTTCTTTTGGATTTCGAGGGAAGCTCCAGATTGGTTTTGCAAGTGTTCATTCGAAGAAACAAATATGCAGTCACATTTCAGCAGTCTAGTGTCAATCACTTGTATGTCCTACCAATACCACACATTACACATGGTCATCTTCATTCTCCAACTAGACTTATTTGTGTGCTACTGATTACTCTTGTTGACACTACCATATATGCATCACCCAGGCTCAAAAATCAACCTTTTCTTATTTTTGTTAACATTCCCTTTACGAGGCCTCTCATTCACTTTCTCGTTTTAACTCCATAATAGGTTTCTGTCTATTCTGTCTTCTTTACGTTCACAAACAGCACTCATTACCTCTCTTATACACTAGCTTTCCAAATGTTCTCTCAACTTAATTTTTCCAACATAGTTATCTCATTGAAGCACCAATCTGATCATGATAGCCCCTTAAATAAAAATATTTTCCTCCTCCCATTGGCTGATGGAATAGAAGCCAAAGCCTTTGGTCGAGCATTTAAAGTCTTCTGTAATTGGTTCCCATCTTCATTTCCCATGTTCCTATCACTCATCATATTCAGAAAACTATTTTCAAACTAAAATAACTGCCACTAGACTGGACATTCACAATTCATGCCATTCTTCGCACTAGTTCCTCAATGAGAATGCTTTTATATCATATCAGAATTCTGCTATTCAATCATAATTACTCTTTTTATTAAACCATATGGAATGAGACTGAGCTAATTTATTGCAACCAAAGTCTATACTTTCAAATCCCTCAAAATCTATATTGCTTTAATATCATCAAGATATATCAGAAATATAGTCTCAAAATTCCACAAATTGAATGATAAATTTCAATGTTTTTATTATTAATAGGAAAAAATTATGAATGTGGATTTTAGTATTAAAAAATTATCTAGCCCTGGCCAGTTTGGCTCAGCGGTTGGAGCATCAGCCCTGCGGACCAGAGAGTCCTGGGTTTGGTTCCTGCTAGGGACACATAACAAAAAATATATATATATATATCTAATATGTTCCTCTTTGTATAACATAAATTATTCAAATTCATGATCAGTTTACTCTGAAGTATTCCAAAACAACATTCTTCAAGAAAGTAAAACACAATCTATTGAATTTCCAATTATTATTTTGCTCAGGTAAGTCTCTGTTCTTTAGTTCACATACTATTTTCATATTAATATTTTTTAATATGATCATAGAAGAAACACTTGTTTGGTATGAACTAGGAAGAGAAATTGAATTTCCATTCTATGCTGGGAAGAAATTTTACAGTTAAGCTTTGCTACAACCAGGATTATTACTATTCCAAAAAAATTGTTTTTATAATCAAAACTAAATATATAAATAAATCTATCAAGACAAGTTTATTTCCATTTTAGTATAGTTCTTTCAAATCAATTTTTAATTTTTTTGTGTTTAATGATCTTAGAACCCCTAAAAAAGTCTTCATTAATTAAACATGAGAATTTGCTAAGTAATTTGTTTGATGAAATTATATTACTATATGAAAGAGGTGTTTTATTCTTTGGCACTTTGATATTACGAAATGAAAAAAAAAAATAAAGTTTTTGCTGAAAAAGAAAATATTTAAGAGTTCTACTCAAGATGACAAATAAATGTACTTTGATATACACACTGTGCCCCAAATACATAATAGTGATTGATAAAATATATAAAGAGAAAACCAAAATTCTGCCCAGGCTCAAAACCAAGACAGACATTTCTGTAAACCAGTCTCAGTGGGAATCAGAGCAAAGCCCAGGGCAGCTGACTCCTGGTTGGACCAGACAGGTTGGCAGCTTCTGTTTGGACCATCAGTTCGGGCAAGAGTCCAGATGAGAATAGAAAACTCAGAAACACGGCCATGAACAGAGAGGAACTGGATGTGTGATATGATGACCACATATGTCAGTTTGTTCAGGGATGAATGTTGAAGTTTACACCTGTTGTGCTGGTGTTTTCTCTGGTGTAGGGAGCACCTTATTGGTTTGCTTGGTTAATTTTTTTTCAGTGATTTTCAATAGTTGCATTAAATTACATAAAAATATGATATCTCTTGCATTTCTAGAATCATCTATGGTCTGTCCAGTGTTGTATAAGAATTGAGTTAGTAGCTTTGCCTAATCCTTCCCAGATACATTGTGACTCTTAACACACGTTCTAGGAAAACAAGCAGGGTATTTACTGCTAATGGCTCCTTGCAGACTCCAGGGATGGTGAGAGACATATTTGATGCTGAGTGCTTTTGCAAACTACTTACATACCAGCCAGCTTTGCCATGACATGACTCTTTTTTTTTGCCTGCAATTTGTACCAGGCTGCCAGAACACCAGTTGCAGACCATACCTTTGCCTGAAAGGTGTGCAAAGCTGCCAGTCAATGTGGTCTTTGGAAATTGTGGGAAATCATGACATGTGTTTGTAAGATAAAGAGTCAGGTAGAGCAGCTGTACTGAAAAGTCCATAGGTATGAGTCAGAATGTATTTATCTCAACATTCATTAAGCCTTTGGTTATACCATAGCCACCAAAAGAAAATGGACAGAAAACAAGTAATAAAAGTTCTGGACACAGATAATGATAAAGGTGGTAATGACATTATCTTTACTGACCCCACTAAGCAGGTCTCACTCCCTTACAGGTAAGATGTCCAAACATGGGCTAATCCAGGTAATGAGTCCCTGTCCCCAGTGTGAGCATGCTACAGAAAGAATATGATAAAAATTCCTATAAAGTTCACTCCATTTTTGTGATCCTGAGGCATATGCTGCTCATGAGAGCATAGAACCCTGTATAATACAGGTCAACCTTAGTCCTCTGGTTTTTTTCTTTGTTTGGTTTTGCTTTGTGTTTTTATTTTTGTTCAGCAACATTCTGCCTTCTTTCCTTTGAAAATTCGAGTTTGAGAAAAACAGCAGTCTGATGCAACATGATATATTTGGAAAGAACAGTTAGATTTATATTCTATGAAATCTTATTAGGCTTGGATTTCAACTAAGGTGTTCTATAATTGCTTAAATTTGGATGATATATTAGAGTAAGTTTCCAAAATGATGTATTAACCTTCACTCTGTAAAAATATATATAAACACACTTTGACAAAAACATACTGAGGGTAACAAAGTATATTCTTGGCTGAGAGATGACTCATAAACTTAACAGAAGACTCTATTTACCGTCTAACTCAGAAATGTACAAATATAGAACATAACTTATGTGGGGGACTAAATTCTATGTCCAAATCCATGAAATTACGAACCGATAGCCAACATTGTAGGGTCTTGTGAACTAACTGAGCCATATCATGTGCCATTTGAATTACAGTCCTCTAATATTTTACTACATAGTTAAGTTGCAAGTATGTAGTATTTATAAAATCTCATGGTTTGAAATTTAAATACAAGTTAGGAAAGATTTTATACTATAAATTATCTAGCTAGCCATGTTTATTTTGGAAAGTAGTTGTGTTTCAAGCGAAAAAAACCACACACACACAAAGCAAATTAACATAGGACAAAGTTCGACTTACACTGAGCACTTCATATAATAAAAGCTTAGAATAAATTATGAACTAAATATTTTAAACATTGAAATAAAACAGAAATTACAAGAAATAAATTTAAAAATTTTATTGTACTATAATTTGCACAAAAAGCTACTGAAAAGTTTTGCCCAGTTCATTAAGGTTATCTACAACTTTTTTGAACTCTTAGAGCTAGCAATACAATGTGTAAGCTGGTTCATAATTTGAAATGAATAGATATTTAAATGTGAGGTTGAGGCAACTTGACGATATGACCATGGCCTTAGAAATCTAAAAGAAATCAAATTAGAATGAAGATAGATCTTTACCGTTTTTAAAGGTAGATTTCTAAAGCTACATTTTTCAATGTATTGTCTTCTCTGAGCTTCCATAAAAAAGATTTCAAAAGGCATTGTGGGCTAACATAAAAAGTGTACTACTCTGCTTGAGATTTCTTAAGACTATTATCTACTTAGAAGATAGAATGGGATACCAGGTTCAGTGAATCTGTACATAGTCATTTTTCTAAAACAGCAGACTTTTGGCTCTTTACCACCTGACAATTTCTTTGTCCAAGCCACACTAAAAATAGGTCTTTATATAATGGAAATGTTGAGACATTAACTAAGGCAATGTGAATGAGCACCACTATAATAAGGATTTCTCATCAACTCTTGGTTTATGTTATATTAACATATGAAAAACCTATTTAAACATTAAAATTAATACATCATAAAACAAAGGTAATGCTTCATACAAAACACAGTTTTATTTGAATCACAACTATTCACAATAGCTATGAATATCACCCATTCAAATTGCTATCATGAATATTGTATAAAATGGGAAGAATAAACTAAAAGTAAAATTAGAATACTGCTTTATAAATTATAATATGTCAAGCTAACAAATGGTAGACTTGTCATATTGAGCAACTAAATGTCTAAATGATCATTCAGCACTCACAGTGTAGGCAGAAAAAAACACAGGCTTTGTTGCTTCTGAAGCAGTTGCCCGATTTTTCATACTGTCATTCTGCTCTATTAGCAAAGCCTAACACAATTAGGTATGAATATGCAGTAATAACATGCAAATTGTTCCCTCACAATTGCCCTAAGGCAGCAGTCTCAGCCTTTCAAAGCTTGATTCCTTCTACATCATTACAGGCTTGGCATAATTCATCAGAATAAAATATCCCTCAGCCTTATTGCATGTGGCCAGCTAGTAAAATCTTCAGTAGTTGTTAACCACTCTCCCTCGATGGGTTTGTTAGCAATGCTGTCCCCAGCTCCCTGCCACTCCGCCACTTGTACATGTTTCCCTTGGGTAATGTTAGACACTACATTTGAGCCTGCCAGAACAATTAACCCTACTGTTAATTAGAATGAAATGTCAGGCGCACAGATGGTACAAGCTGGCACCCTGCCATCCCGCCAACTGCTGCTGAAAGCAGCTACCCTACTGCTGACAGCTGTTCAGCCATGTCCCAAACCAGCAGATGTCAAAACTTTCCAGCTGAGGAAGGTTAGAAAAAGCAAAGAGGAGGGGTTTCTCACCCCAGCGGTGATGATGACTGTTTTACTGCTATTGTCTCCATTACCTGTTGTCATACTGTACCAATCAAGGGCGAGTCCGCAAGCAGCGAGACGTGAATTTCAAATAATGATGCTAATAATCATAACATAAATAAACACAATATGGCCGTAATTCAGTACAAGTATAAAAGCGGCACCGGTAACAAACAAAATCTCTGAACTTTGCACTAAGCTCCATACGTTGAGCAAATTATTTTAATGTGTATTTTCAAAGAGGAAAAACATTTTTTCTAACATTCCCAAATTAGGTCACTGAAAAGGGCAGGAAGCATTGTCTATCTACTCTTCAGGCAAGCGTTCATTTTGTTTTTAAAACTCACACCTAGAAATAAAATTGTTACTTTTCTTCTGGTGCCTTTTGTTGTTTGTATTTGTAAGTGTAATTTATGAGATGATCGTTTGTTTTCCTCTACCCTCATATGTGCCTAGGCAGTGGCCAAAAAAGAAAACAGCATTATCCATAAGAAATACCAAACTAAAATAAAGTCTACTGTGATAAGAAAATCACAACTAGATATAATTTTGGTTAGAAAACAGACTCAGTATTCTGACCTGAATGTTGTGTTAATTTTGTGGCTAAAAAACATTAGTGATCTTATTATGAATTAGTTGGAAATATAAGTTATCTCTATACACAAGAGGACAAAATTTTAAACCCCTCATACTGATTTTTGATTTTAGAAAACAACAATTCTGTGTCTGCTTGTTATTAAACATGGAAAGTGTGGAAGCGTGAACGTAATCTTCTTTCAATTATGCTATTTTGAGTCATTCCCTTTAACAGCGTGAATGCAGGTGGATATTATAACTTAAGTACCATAGGAAATATGCCATAAAATTTAAAATTCATGTTTCTGCTATTTATACTTCAATCAGACATCGTTTATTGATAAATTATTCATTCAGTGTTACATAAGTATGCACATATACAGACGGGAAAAAAAAAAAACACTCTAAGAGCCTTGAGTAGTCAAAAGGAGTTAAAATCACACACATGCCAACCACTCCCTCTAATTAGGTATAATAAGCATAATACCAACAGATATATGGACCAAGCAAGTATCAGTTAGGGTTTTTCTGTCATGCATAACCAAAATTAACTTATAGCAAGAGGAGATTCATCAGAGAGCTGTGGAATGGTTCACAGTGCATGAAAAGGCTTTTCTTTAAACTGAAGCACTGACTTGGAAAATAGAGAGACAGCTTAGGGAACTAGGTGACAGAAACAATGGAACAAATCTAAAACACAAAGATTAATCAGCTCAAATAATTTCTTCTTGAAAGAACTTAAAGTTCCATTGGCCTACTTGGTTGACATGCCCAAGTTAGGTTTGTGTAGAGCAACTTAGAGATTAGAGCAACACTAAAACAAATGTTTAGGTTGTTATTCACAGAAGAAAGGCAAGTGGATGCTGTGTCAGATACAATAGTGACAAAGGTGACCAATACCCTGCGAAGTAAGGACTAAAGGATTCCGTGAATGGATTTGATGCAACCTTGTTTAATACAACAGAGATGAATATGAGCAATGGGATGAGTAGGTATTCCAGGTATGAAGTTGAGAATAAATAAAATTTTGCACCTGGTGATAGGAACCCTGGCTGATTTGAGCTTTGAATGTCTCAACAGAACAAACCAATACCATTAATAATGACAGTGACAATTATCATTGCTATAACTTTTACTAATTTCTTCTATTAAGTACTACATTTCTATAGCATTTTACTGTTATAACCTCAGCTGGATTCTTCTTTGAGTCTTACCATAGTTCTTGGAAATATCTATTGCACATATTCAGTGTCACATATTCAGTGACTTTTATACATAAAGAAGCAGGTGGCAGGTGACAGACACATTAGAGTCAATCAGTGGAAAGACTGTTGCTAATACACAGGAAGAATCTGGCATTTCTCAGGGGCTGGTTTCTAGGAAGCTCGAATTCTTTCTTAGCTGGGTTTTGTTTTTTTGTTTTTTTTCTAGCAGTAAAATAAATAAAGTCCTATAAATATTATTTTCTATTTTACTTTATTTTTTTCAAAAGCTTTATTTGAGAAACTAGCAAATGTCAGGCCCAAACCTAGATGCTAGGAGTAGTGAGGCAAATGAGATCCAGCCATGCACTCAAGAAACTTACAGACTTATATGGAGAGACAGTGATGTACACAGTGTAAAAATTGTTCGTAAAGGTTGGAACAGAGATGGGGTCTAGTGTGACATGACGTGAGAAGGTAGTGGTCAGCTCCTACACAAAGACCATCAAGAAAAGCTCCTGAGAGTGACATGATGATATATTTGAAAATTAGTGTTTCAAATATTCACTAATTATCACAGCATACAAAAGAGGACAGAAAAGATATTTGTGAATTAAAATAAATACAAACACTCATAAAAAAAAAAAAAATTGTCCTGGCCCGTTTGGCTCAGCGGTTGGAGCATTGACCTGCAGTCCAGAGAGACTCAGGTTTGGTTCCCACTAAGGGCACGTGCCTCAGTTGCAGTTTGAACCCGGCCCTGGTTGGGTCGTGTGGGTGGCAGCCACTCGATGTGTCCCTTTCATGTCGATGTTTCTCTCTTTCTCTCTCCCTCCCACTCTATCTGAACAAAAAAATGGAGGAATGTCCTCAGGTGAGGATAATAAATAAATAAATAAATAAATAAATAAATAAATAAATAAACAAACAAACCTGCTCTTGAAAGGCACAAACAATACATTAAGCATAACAATAACCTGTTTTGTAGTTTGAATTTCTCTCTTTGAAAGTAAAATGTTCAAACTAGGATCCTACTACATTCAGTGTAGGTGTTCATTTGGAAAATGTCTCAATTTTAATTACTTGTTGAGTATAGAATGAATATTAAGAATGCACTGTATCCCTGACATCTGTAGAAGTTCCAATACTGAAAAATGAGATATTTATTAAATTGATATTATGGGTATGGCTGAACTCCTTTTGAATATTTTGTTGAACAAAAAGTGAAAATAACACTTGCCCATTCAAAGTTAAATTACATGTGTATGTAAAATCGTGTAATTTTACTATCTTTAGTAGAATGTTGAATAAAGTTAATCATATTCTCTTTATGTACCTGCATATTTGATTTCCTAGAAAAATGTATAACTACAATGTGGTAGTACTCTGTTTGATGCTATTGATTTAAAATAATTCACAAAAGGTTACTTTGGACATAATACATTAGAGTATATTAGAATATTAAATGAGTTTAAACTCATAAGCATAGTCAATTCAAGTGAAATCATTCAACCTCAATCAAAAATAATACAACATATTTTTTTCTAGAACTCCTGTTTTGGTTGCTTTTCTATTAGTCACCTCTCTTTTTATTTATCTTTATTGTTGAGAGTATTACAGATGTCCCCCCTTTTTTCCCACTGCCCCTCTCCTCCCAGTTTCTGCCCCATCCCAGTCCTTCACCTCCCTATTGTCTGTGTCCATGGGCAATGAATATATGCATATAAATTATTTTGTTAATCTCTTCCTGCCCCCTCCTTCCTTCCCTCTGAGATTCGTCAGTCTGTTCCATGTTTTCATGCCTTGGTTCTATTTTAGTCATCAGTTTATTTTGTTCATTAGATTCCACATATGAGTGAGATCATTTGATACTTGTTTGTGTGTATTCATCTCTCTTTTACTGTCAAAGGCTTATGCTAATTATCTACACCCTTGGTACACAGATTGTAATTTTCAACTTTCGTCTTTCATATCTTACCAATATAAAATTTTTATTTTGTCTAAGGTTTAAATGTACAAGTGAAATTCATTAGTTATGGGAATTAATAATAAATCTTTATTTTTATAGTGTTTTGGAGTCTGTGAATTGCCTTTACATATAGTATTTCATATAATCTCTACCATGCTAAAACACAAAAGATGTCGTCATCCTCATTTTTCAATGAGTTGCTTTGTGCTACATGTTACTACATAGCAAAGTTAAGACCAAACCAAGGTCACAGCTGAAGACCAGTGCCCTTTCTAATTGAACACCATCTGCAGGTAGCCTGCCTCTGGCCAGCCCCATGGCAGGGAAAGAAGGCAAAAGTCTGTTGTCTTGGTGAAGCAGTAGTACTGCTGTTTTATCAATAAAGCCTATTTTTATTTATGGGACTCAAATGATAGGGGCTGGCCTCAAAGAAGCAAAGCACACAGTAATTTATTTCTCTTAGCAACCATTATTGAAAGCCCAAGACCTCTAGACAGCCTGGAAAAATGAACCAGGAACATTTAGTGAACAGCTATAAAAATATCATGGTACAGACATTAAATATTTAAACAGATATAATGTAGCTTCTGTTCCTTGAAGACTTAATAGGACAAATAAATAATAAATTCCTTATCAAAATAAATACATCTATATTGAAATATATGCCTATTTAGAAAAATAAGGTAAGTATTGTCAGATAAATCTAAACATCTTGTTTACACAAATCTTTCCTCTTCAACCTAGGAATTCATCAGTTGACAGATGATTGGAGGGCAATCAGAGAGATTCTGTAGAGAGATACAGAAAGAGAAGTGGACAGGGACACAGGAACAGGAAGAGAGGCAATTTAGGGAACTGCTGGGGGTTTTTAAGGGTTATTAAGTAGCATTAAAAAACAAGACTGCAGTAAGAACATTAGTTCTGACTCTAAGAAGAAAGATTCTCCACAGCTCTTGTCTATGTAAGTCTCCCTACTCAAAACATTATTCACGAAAAATACCTAAATTTCATTTATATTTTATTTGTTTCATAAAAACATGATTTCATTTTGTCACATTGTTTAATTCCACTAGAGAATTATTCTATTAACTTTTTAATTTGACTATTTTCATGAGGATTAAAATATTATTGCTAGTGAAATCATAGAATAATATAATTGGGAGTGGGGGTGGGATTAGCTATTGCTTAGCACAAAACTTGAACTTGAAGCTATTTGCCTAAAAGCATAAAGCACAATGTCACAACTGCATATTCAATGCTAAGTATTTTTCCAAAGCTCTATATGAGGATAATAATAATAACAATTAATAATACATTTGTGAGTGCTCACCTACAATTGCCAGTGCTCTGAGCTAATTCCACATCTCATAACACTAATAGCACAACCTGCACATTAGTTTTCACTCTGTGCTGAGCAGGAGTAAGCCTTGTTTCAGGAAACAGGGACAAGGACAGGAGAATGGGTTGATCCTGCTTCCAAGGAGAGGAAGTCCATGATTTTCTATGTTAGCTAATAGGATTTCAACTAAGATTTAAAAGTGTTCCTTACAAGACTCTTTTAATGTATCTATTGATACCATTTATCCCTCCCCTCCACCAGCAAGGAAATCCAGTGCATGTTTTTTATGTGATAAAATATTGTCAGAATCGATGGCTTGAAATCGGTGTTCCATAAGATTTTCATTATATGTTAGAAGTTCTCATCAACCTATAATATTACTTATACATATACTTTATTTTTTTTAAATTACTTGTAATCTTTATTTTTATAAAATTCACAATTATCTCAAGTATTTGAATGCAATAGACAGGAATAATTTATATTTAGACTGCTACCCCCCATCCATCCAGTTAATCTAGATATGGTAGTTCACCTTATTTTATTTTATTTTTTCTTTATTGATTTTAGAGAGAGAGAAAAAGAGAGGGAGAGAGAGAGAGAGAGAGAAACATCAATCGGCCGCCTCCTGCATGCCCCCCACTGGGGATCATGCCCACAAACTGGGCATGTGTCCTGACCAGGAATTGAACTGGTGACCTCTTGGTACATGGGTTGATGCTCAACCACTGAGCCACACCGGCCAGACAGTTCACCTTATTTTAAAATACGCAGGTTTATTATGCTTCTCATTTTCTCGAGCATGCTCACTTCCCATCCCAGTGTGACAAAGATTTCTTTCCAGCCACCAAAGTTCAGTTTGAATGCCACCTCATTACAAAGCCTTCCGAAATTACACTTCTAACAACCATTGGCCCCTCTCAAAATTGTAGATGTTACTTGACATTCTCTAAGATGTATCCCATATCGTTGTAGGTTAGAGCTCTTTATGCACATGTCTCAGCTTTCTTCCTAGACGAAAAAGAGCTTTGCACCAGAAACCTTGTAGTGTTCATCAAAGAACCGAGGATAGTATGTACCTCACATAAATTCTCGATAAATGCATGTTTATTTTTAAATAAACAAATGTATGTTGAGTTAAAACATGGGAAATAGGAAGGGAAAAAAATAGGTGACAGGTTCCGAATGGGCTAGAGGGGACGTCTTTCAATGTCCTTCATGTGGCCTCACAGTCAAGTCACTGAAGACTATTCCCAAAGTTGAACTTTCACGTATCATAATATTTAGCCACCATGAGAATAATCTAAAATGTACTTAAACTTTAGAAACAGCAAATAAACTTACATGCGTTTGAAAGGAAATTAAAGAACCAGATCTTGCTTTCTGTGTGCCGTGCACTGTGTAACAAGGAAGAAACAGAGGCATGGTCCCTGTCCTCATGCAGTTTACAGGCCAGAAGTTCAATCACTGTCAATCAACCAACCATACAATTAAAATCTTGGTAAATAATGGGAAAATGAGAAAGAAGAAACATTTGGGCAACCAGTGAAGTGAAGGATGTTCTAGCCTTAAAAACAGGGAAGGCTTCCTCCAGGAAGTGACGTGGGAGCTTAGTTTGGAAGAATTTATCTGTAGGTTCTCTAAAATTATCATTTATAATTTTTATAGATTTCTGCATGAATAATGGATGATTTAAAGTTGAAGAGTTATGCATTAATTTTTATTTAACCACTACTTTACAATGTTGTTTCCTTCTCTCTAACAGAAATTAAATCAGTTGTTAAAAAAACATAGATTAAACTGAATATGCATATTTTCATTACATATTACCTAGTTGGAATGCTTGTAATTTTGCAGTACTGTTTATGAATAAGTGCAGAGTAGTCGCACTGGCATTTAAACCAAATAATTTTGCTGGGATGTTCTGATATATTAAGAGGAGGTTTAAGGTGCCGTATAACTACATGTGTAAGTACACCCTTACCGCTGACCTTACAAATGCACTTAGTATCTTATCCCTTCACTAATGCTGTCCCTACCACCACAAGCAATTTATTCTGCCTCGTGTCCTCAAGTGCTCATAAATCAGCATTAGATCCCTTCTACTGAGTTGCTGATTTTAAGCCAGCACAGTAAGGAGGAGCATTTGGATTCAAAGTATAATATCGGCACACATATTGATTTTAATTAGTCTAATTAGTTCATTACACTAAAAATCACACAGATCACTTATTACATCCAACCTAATGGCATATGATCAAGGATTTAATATGATAATTAAGTAGATCAATTATCACTCATAAGGGAAGTCATTAACAAGTGTAAACATTGTCAAGCTGAATACCGTTACAAATTATGAAGTCATAGCTAAGGTAATTTGCATATACACACTAACATTATTTTATAGTCCATCTCTTTTAAAGATGAATATACTTTTGTTTTAAAATTTATTTTTATGTGTCTGTTGTGACTATTTTAAGCTGTGCACAAGCTGATTAACATGAGATTGGAGGGTTCAATACTTAGGACTCTACTACCTGGGGAATTCTAATGGTACTAATGTAGCAAAAAAAAAAAATTATATATATATATATATATATATATAAACTAAATTCTATTTTTCTTTTATCTCCACCTTGAAAACTAAGAATTTGTTCACGTTGACAAGTGAGTGGTCCTGGCTAGTATGACAATAAACAAACTACTATGAAAGCTCTTGAAATATTTGTGATACTAGAGATCTTATGCAGACTAATCAATGTGATATTTTAAATCTTTAATTAAATAATAATAGCAACATAGAATTACAATGAGCAATAACCAAGACATCTGCAAAAAAATTTCAGACTACAGCACATGCTCATTTATTAATGCCTTTTGCAACTTCAACATTACCAAGGCACCTTAAATAAAAGCAGCCAACTGTACACCCTGCTCCTAAGTCAATGCATTGCGATTTATCATTATTATTGCTACCATTACCCTTTGCTTAGGGTCCCTTCCCTCTGTTTTAAATCCATTTGACAGTAGTGCACATTCAAGCCATTCAGGATTTATTTTTTCTGGTGAGAACTTGTAAGTTAGCATATAAAATATTTCCCTGGTATCAAGATATAATGTGATCTAATTGCCATTCCTCAAATGTTAAAATCCTCCCCCCAAAAAAATGCGGTTTCCAGAACTCTCCTGCACCTCTTCAGAGAGTTCTCAGACAAAAATGACAACCTGTTATTGACAATGATGAATATAAAATCTAAATTTGCATTGTAAATGTTACTGGGTGGAAAACTACAGCCACTCACAAATAAAACAAAATCCAGTGTCTACCTAAAAGACCACCTTATTCTGTTTCAAGGTAGCAAATCTATTAATTGATTATCTTGATTATCAGTTCCTCCATGTCACTGTGTGTACTTCACAGGCCTCATGTGAGGAGTAAATGACTTAACACTTGTAAAGAACTTGCAAGTCAGGCAGGCACCCAGATGTTAGCCATTATTATCAGGAAGAGGCAAGTACTTATGTGCTGAGTCCTCGGACACTGTCCTGGTCCTGCGGCTTCCCAGCGCAGGTGGGTCAGTGAATGTGTGGTGTTCAACCTTGTGCTCACCCTTGTGGGGTGAAGCATACACCTCCATGGTACAGTTGTTCATTCTATTCTCTTACCAGAGACTGACCTCGATGCATCCTCCTGACTGCCATTCTGTTCTTAAAAGAATGATTTGTCATTTCACCAGTTCCTCTTTGTGAGGAGAATAAAGTCACATTCAACCTCCTTCTTGTGGCTTTTCTCAATCCTCCTCCATCCCATCTCCCTAGTCAAGATACCTGCGCTGTAGGGTAATTCCTATTGTTTCATAAGAGGCATTGCGCCGTAAGTCCCTGGTTGTCTCCATCCTAAATGTTTCCTTCTGGCTTTCCCTGTTCCTCCCTAAACAAGCCCTCATGATTCTTCACTGTCTACCTTTTCCAAATGCATCCCTTTCTTGGTTATGAGAAATACAACTCTGGGCAAGTTACTTGCTCTTTCTAAAGTTTAATTTCTTCTCTGAAATGGGTTAATAAAGAGATTATGAACATAACATGCTTAGAGTCCAGCACAGAACAGGTGCTCAAT
Organism: Molossus molossus; assembly: GCF_014108415.1. Taxonomy (NCBI): domain Eukaryota; kingdom Metazoa; phylum Chordata; class Mammalia; order Chiroptera; family Molossidae; genus Molossus; species Molossus molossus. Next base: position 32,161,487 of record NW_023425351.1, on the reverse strand, counting down.
TAATTGTAGTTATTGTTGTTAACACTGCTATTATTCCATTTAAAATATGGGAGCCTGCATTTTTCATCCAAGATACAAAGGCATATACTCTGGGATCATTGAGTGCTTGGGTAATAGGTCCCCAAGTCCTTAGCAACGCATTGACAGGTAGGGCACGACCAGTGGGAAAATGGAGGCTATACCTTAAATTCTGTAGCCAAAAGATACACAAGTTGTCTTGAGAAAAGAGTTTAACTCATGGTAAAGAGGCAACCAGTATGAAGGGGAAAACAATTCCAATGGCTAACAAAGTTGTCAATAAGGTCATCCTGCACAAAGACACACACAGAGCCCTGGCCAGTTTGGCTCAACAGTTGAGCATAGACCTGCGGACCAGAGAGTCCCGGGTTTGGTTCCCGCTAGGGGCACGTACCACACACACACACACACACACACACACACAAATACACAAAGAGAGAAAGGAAAGTTTACAGGAAACATTTAAATATAGCGAAATTCTATTATCTTAAGAGCTATGAATGCCCTAACATGTCACTGGGTCATGATGCGTAAGCAATGTATCCACAGATTAGTCTACCCGGCAAAAGCAGGAGAGAAGGAGCACCTCCACCTCCTTTCATAATCTGTCGAGTACACGCTCTGCCTCTGTAAAGATCACAGCTTTGGTGAATTAGTCAGGGGGTTTTTTGTTTTTAATTCAGATAAGCTGATTGTTTGCTTTTGAAGTGGAGTGTAGAGACCTGTTGGCAAGCTGAGAGGAAGTCCCTGAGGAATACCCTAAAGACGCCTGCAACCCCAGCCCGAAGCAGAGCGCACACAGATTCCACTGCACCCACACACACAGTGCCTTAATTAATCCATCATTAACATTAGAGCCGCACTGCGCCCACCACACCTGGCTTGACAGCTGGATTGAAAGCACCGTTGACAGCTGGTGCTTATGCACTTGCTTGAAGTGTGGGGGCTGATGATGGGCTTGCCTAGGGAGCTGGAACCCTGCCGGGAGGTTCCATGTTTGAGGAAGGTAATGGCAGCTAATGAGAATATTTTTTGCCAGAGTTTGGGGACTGTCGTCACAACATTACAAAAAAATGCATGCATTTGGCAACTGAATACCTAAAGCTGCTAAACAGTATAAAGTGGTGTAAATGTTTGAAAAGTGTCTTATGTGTGAAGAAATAAGCTCCTACAGGGCTATATTTTTAATTAAATGGCAAAATAGAATCTCTGCAGGTCCTTGTGGCCTGGGGGTGGGTGGGTGGGTGGGTGGGTAAAATAGTTCATAAATGTCAAGGCATTTCTCTTCCAATCCTTGGCCACACCATATATGCTCACTACTGAGCTGCTGAAGCAGAGTATGAGTTTAACCCCAACTCACTTTTCCCTAACTCAATGATCAACATTTATATTTTGAGGGCCTGATTCGGGTATCTGTAGCCCTCACAACTAAGAATGATTAAGGGACTTCATGTGGTGGGATGATTTCTCCTATTGCTTATTAAGTTCAGAGGATGTCTTTTTACTTCTGATGTAGTATAATACAAAAGGGTTGTTTTCATTTGTCTCCAGGACCAATAAGCTGATGAGGTGACTTTTCCCTAAGTGTCCTTCTTGCCCCAGCTTTGCTCAGCAGCACTAGCAGAAGGTCATCACTGGCTTCACCTGCCTGTGGAGTCAAGGTTCACCCCTTAAATGCATTTAGATCCTTTGCTGCATGGCTTCCACTGACCAATCCACCCTGTCCTTCAGACTTTAAGGGCGCTAAACTGAATGCTATAATGTTCTCTCAAACACACTATCTTTGAGATTTTGTCTCTGTATCTCTGTTCACATTGTCCCAACCCATCTTCCATGACTCAAGTCAAATATGACCTCCTGATGACCTTTGCTTCCTCTGGGCTACATAGAAGAATGTAACTGTCTTGAGCCACTACTATGAGTTTCTTTCTTTCTTTAATTGTAATTATTACTTTACATTATTCAATTTGCAATAGTACTTTTCAAAGAGATACACATTTATAACCTACAAAACAATCACTGGTAATTAATGGGTTTCTATAATCAGCAGAAATGTGTTTTTCTTTTCTTCTTCATTTTTTAAATCTTTTCATGTATTCTTTTTAAATTTTTTTATTAATTAATTAATTAATTTTTTATTACAGATGTCCCTCCTTTTTCTCTCATTGATACCCTCTTCCCCACTCTCGTCCCTCCATCCCCACTTTCACTGGACTATTGTCTGTGTCCATTGGTTATGCATAGATGCATATAAGTTCTTTGGTTAATTTTTTCTTACCTCCCAAACCCCTTTCCTCTGAGGTTTGTCAGTCTGTTCCCTACTTCCTTGTCTCTGGATCTATTTTGTTCATCAGCTTATTTTGTTCATTATATTCCACAAATAAGTGAGATCCTGTGATACTTGTCTTTCTCTGACAGGCTAATTTCACTTAGCATAATACTCTCCAGGTTCCTCCATGTGGTCTCAAAAGGTAAGAAATATTACAGCTGCATAGTATTCCATCGTGTATATGTACCACAGCTTTTTTATCCACTGATCTACTGATGGGCACTTGGGCTATTTCCAGATCTTAGCTATTGTAAACAGTGCTGTTATGAACATAAGGGTGCATTTATTGTTTCTGATTGGTGTTTCAGGCTTCTTAGGATATATTCCTAAAAGTGGAATCACTGAGTCAAATGGCAGTTCTATTTTTAATTTTTTGAGGAAATGCCATATTGTTTTCCATAGTGGCTGCATTGGATTGTTTGTCTTCCTTTTGTTGAGTTGTATGAGTACTCTATATATTTGAGAAATTAGCTCTTTATCCGATGTATTATTAGCAAATATGTTCTCCCATACAGTGGGTTCCCTTTTCATTTTGATGCTGGTTTCTTTTGTTGTACAGAAGCTTTACAGTTTGATGTAGTCCCACTTATTAATTTTTTTCTTTGTTTCTCTTGCCCTAAACGATGTATCGGTGAAAATTCTGTTATGTGTGATGTCTGAGATTTTGTTGCCAACATTTTATTTTAGGATTTTTATGATTTTACAAGAGACAATTAAGTCTTTTACCATTTTGAGTTTATTGTTTTACATGATATTCTACCATGAGATTCTTAAAGACAAGGGACTGTGACATATTTGTCTTTTGTCAAGCATTGGTCAGCCAATCTATTTTGTAAATACATTGTCAAGAACAGAACCAGGTCTGGGCCAGCCAGTGTGGCTCTGTGGTTGTGTCGACTCATGCACTAGGAGGTCACAGGTTCAATTCCTGCTCAGGGCACATGCCCAGGTTGTGGGCCCAATGCAGGCAAGGCAGGAGGCAGCCAACCAATCTTCTCTCTCATCAATTTCTCTATCTCCCTTTTCCTTCTTCTCTCTCTAAAATCAATAAAGAAAAAATATTTTTTTAAAAAGAATAGATCCAGGTCTCAACTTTTGGTATAAAGTGGCTCCACCTTCTCTCTGCCCTCATTACAATATTCTACAAGATGTGAGCCGGGGGCAGAGATTTAAATGGTTGAAAGAAGCCCTGGCCGGTTTGGCTCAGCGGTTAGAGCGTCGACCTGTGGTCCTGAGAGACCCGGGTTCGGTTCCCGCTAAGGGCATGTACCTCGGTTGCAGTTTGTCCCCGGCCCTGGTCGGTCGTGAGGGTGGCAGCCACTCGATGTGTTCCTTTCACATTGATGTTTCTCTCTCTCTCTCTGTTCCTCTCTCTCCCTCCCACTCTACCTGAACAAAAAAAAAATGGGAAAATGTCCTCGAGTGAGGATAAAAAAAAATAATAATAAAAATAAAGGGTTGAAAGAAGAAAGCCAAACCCACCTCTGGAATTATATGTAGTTTATGGCCCTTTATTTATAATAGCAGCTACCATTTTTGTCTTTGTTAAGCTACCATTTTTTTCTTCATTGCATTTTTAATTTATGACTCACATTCAACCAATGAGATATTCTCACCCATTTTACAAGTTAAGAAAATGGGACTCAGAAAAGAAGTTAAGTAACTTTTTAAAAAGTTATAATGATAAAAAGTAATATAAGGTCAATTTTATAAAGCACACATCTTTTTTCAACCAATAGTGTGCTTTAGAAACTATTCTAGACTCTTCCCCATAGTGAGTCATTTAATCATCCCAACTACTGAATGAGGGACATACAAATATAAATTTTACCAACAAGGTACCAGACAAATGGGGAGAGTCAACACTGTGTACAAGATGGTAACTGATGAGATGGATTAAACTCGAGCAGTTCAGCCTCTGCTCTTACCCACTGCGTTATAGCCATTCCAGTATTTCTGACATCAAGCTCAAATTTTTCAAATTTTGTGTGAATTGCCTCAGGCCCTTGCCCCACTCTGCTGGAGTGTATGTGTGCGCACATGCTTTAAGTCCTTGGGGACATGAACCATGGCTTTCTTATCTCTGTGTCTCATCATAGATTATGTAGCATAACCCTAGATCCTAAAAATTTGGGGGTTTTAAATATACCCACATTTTTTCAAACAAAACCCCTTATAATGAGAAACATAGCTGGGAGTTCAGAAACAATTGTTATCAATTGTTTAAGTGCCTCAAACAACATCTCTACTGCAAATTACCAGAAGACATCTATTGAATTTTATCTCAATACTTACATTTCTATAATTATTGTTTTTTCATTGCTTAACCATAGTAAAAAGCATATTTTAGAAATATGAAAAGTACTGGTCATTTGACCGAACATGAACACTTAATCAAGTGCATGTCAGATAAATGCTGGATGAGAAAATGTTACTGTTGAATAATGATTCTGCACATCACTCAGTACAGAGTATTTTACACACAAGGGTAAGTATTCAATAGATGTTTGCTGATAACGCATTGAAATAGGTAAAATATTGCATAACATCATTTCCTCCATACAGTGTTCCCTAATGAGTTAACTTTTTTTAATCCGCACCAAGGATATTTTTTCCATTGACTATTTTTTTTAGAGAGGGTGGAAGGGAGGGAGGAAGGGAAAGAGGGAGGGAGAGAGAGAGAGAGAGAGAGAGAGAGAGAGAGAGAGAGAGAGAGACCAATGTGAGGAGACACATCGATTCATTGTCTCTCACATGTGCCCCAACAAGGGCCAGGGGTTGAACCTGAAACCCAGGTACTTGCCATTGATTGGGACTCACACCCATGACCCTTCAGTTCATGGATCATTGCTCCAACCACTGAACAACACCCACCAGGGCTCCAGTGGGTCACTTTTTCATAGAACATACTGTAAATTATGAACTACATGTCTTCAAGTCTATATATTCCATATTTCTTTCTTTTTAAGAATTAGAAAAATTAACATGTAAACATAACTTTGTTAGGGATGACAATCTACAACTTGGTAGATGACAATCTACTGTAATGGTAACAATAAAAATTTTTAAAGATTTAAGTCATAGTGCTTTAGAATAAAAAATATTATTGTATTTATTTTTAAAAATTTGTTTTAATAATTAATTTATTTATTTTTGTTAGATGTTTCTCCTTTTTCCCCCAGTGATTCCCCCCTCCCTCTCCCTCCCTGCCCTGTCCCCAGCTTTGTTGTCCATGTCCATTGTTCATGCATACATGTATATAAGTTCTGTGGTTTATCTCTCTCCCACCACCCCCTCTTCTGGGGATTGTCAGTCTGTACCCCACTTCCACATCTCTGAGACTACCGCGTTTCTCAGACTGTTAATGTTCATTATATTCCACAAATAAGGGAGATCATATGATACTTATCTTTCTCTGTTTAGCTTGTTTCGTTTAGGATAATACTTTCCAGGTCCCTCCATGTCATGTCAAAGGATAAGAGAGCTTTCTTCCTTACAGCTGCATAGTACTCCATTGTGTATATGTACCACTGCTTTTTTATCCATTTGTCTACTGATGGACACTTGAGCTGTTTCCTGATCTTAGCTATTATAAATAGTGCTGCTACAAACATGGGGATACATATGTTCTTTCTGATTGGTGTTTCAGGCTTCTTAGGGTATATTCCTAGAAGTTGGATCACTGGGTCAAACGAAAGTTCAATTTTTAATTTTTTGAGGTAACACCGTATTGTTTTCCATAGTGGCTGCACCAGTCTGCATTCCCACCAGCAGTGTACTAGAGTCCCCTTTTCTCCGTAACCTCGCCAACAGTTGTTTTTTGATGATTTGTTGATGATGGACATTCTGACAGGTGTGAGGCGATACCTCATTGTTTTAATTTGCATCTCTCTGCTGATTAGTGATGTTGAACATTTCTTCATATGTCTCTTAGCCATTTGTATGTCCTGTTTGGAGAGGTATCTATTTATTTCCTCGTTTTTTAATTGGGTTCTTTGTTTTCATTTTGTTGAGTTGTATGAGCACTCTATATATATTGGAAATTAACCCCTATCTGATATATCATTGGCAATTATGCTCTCTCATACAGTGGGTTGCCTTTCCATTTTGATGATTGTATCTTTTGCTGTGCAGAGCTTTTCAGTTTGATGTAGCCCCATGTGCTCATTTTCTCCTTTGTTTCTGTTCCCTTAGGTGACGTATCAGTGAAAATTCTGTTGCGTATGATGTCCGAAATTTTGTTGCCTACATTTTCTTCTAGGATTTTTATGGATTCATGAGTCACATTTAAGTCTTTTATCCATTTTGAGTTTATTCTTGTGTATGGTGTACATTGATGGTCTAGTTTCATTGTTTTGCATGTAGCTGTCCAATTTTTCCAACACCGTTTATTAAAGAGGCTGTCTTTACTCCACTGTATTCTCTTGCCACCTTTGTCAAATATTATTGAGCATATTGCCTTGGGTCTATTTCTGGGTTCTCTGTTCTGTTCCACTGGTCTATATGCCTGTTCTTGTGCCAGTACCAGACTGTTTTGATTACAGTGGCTTTGTAGTATAACCTGAAATCTGGTAATGTGATCCCTCCAACTTTGTTCTTCTTTTTCAAGATTGCTGTGGCTATTCAAGAAAGGTCTTTTTTGGTTCCATATGAACTTTTGAAGTATTTGTTTGCTTCTATGAAGTATGTCATTGGTATTTTGATGGGGATTGCATTGAATCTATAGATTGCTGTGGGTAGTATGGACTTTTAAATGATGTTAATTCTTCCAATCCATGAACAAGGTATGTGCTTCCACTTTTTTACATCTCGCTCTATTTCTTTTTTCAATGACCTGTAGTTTTCTGTGAGTAGGTCCTTTCTTTCTTTGGTTAAGTTTATTCCTAGATATCTTAATTTTTTTGCCACAATGGTAAATGGGATTGTTATTTCAGTTTCTCTTTCTGCGAGTTCATCATTTTTGTATAAGAATGCCATCAATTTCTTTTTTTTATATATATGAATTTTTATTTATTTTTTTGCCATCAATTTCTTGATGTTAATTTTGTATCCTGCTACTTAGCCAAATTTATTTATTAAGTGTAGTAATTTTTTATGGAGTCGTTGGGGTTTTCTATGTATAGTATCATGTTATCTGTGAATAATGACAGTTTCACTTCCTCCTTTCCAATTTGGGTCCCTTTTATTTTTTCTTCCTGTCTGATTGCTGTGGCTAAGACTTCTAGTACTATGTTAAATAAGAGTGGAGAAAGTGGGCATCCTTGTCTTATTCCTGTTCTTAAGGAAAATGCTTTTAATTTTTTCCCATTGAGTATGATGTTGGCTGTAGGTCTTTTATATATGCCCTTTATTATGTTGAGATATGATCCCTCTATTCCAAAATAGCTGAGCATTTTTATCCAAAATGGGTGCTGGATTTTGTGGGAGGCTTTTTCAGCGTCTATTGATATGATAATATGATTTCTATTTTTCATTTTGTTTATGTGGTGTATCACATGTATTGATTTGCAAATATTATACCAGACTTGCATCCCTGGAAAGAATCCCACTTGGACATGGTGAATAATTTTTTTGATATATTGCTGGATTCAATTTGCTAGTATTTTGTTCAGGATTTTTGCATCTGTGTTCATCAGGGATATTGGCCTGTAGTTTTCTTTGTAGTGTCTTTTTCTGGTTTTGGAATTAGAATTATGCTGGCTTCATAAAAAAAAAGTTTGGAAGTCTTCCTTCTTCTTGAATTTTTTGAAATAGATTGAGATAAATGGGTATTAGTTCTTCCTTGAATGTTCGGTAAAATTCCCCCGTGAAGCTGTCCAGGCTTAGGCTTTTGTTTGCTGAGAGAGGCTTGATTACATCTTCAGTTTCTTTTTTGTTATTGGTCCGTTCAAGTTTTCTATCTCTTCCCAATTCAGTTTTGTGAGACTATGTGTCTCTAGAAATTTCTCCATTTTGCTTAGATTGCCGAATTTGTTGCTGTATAATTGTTCATAATATCTGTGTTTTGTATTTCTGTAGTGTCAGTTATTATTTCTCCTCTTTCATTTCTGTTTTTGTGTATTTGGGATTTCTTTCTTTCTTTCTTGGTGAGTCTAGCTAACGGTTCATCCATCTTGTTTATCTTTTCAAAGAAACAGCTCTTTGTTTCATTGATCCTTTGAATTGTTTTTTTTTAGTCTCCATGTCATTTATTTCTGCTCTGATCTTTACTATTTCCTTCCTTCTACTTGCTCTGGGGTTTTCTTTTTGTTGGCTTTCTAGTTCTTTAAGTTGTGAGGTTAGACAGTCAATTGGAAATTTTTCTTGTTTTTTGAGGTAGGCCTGTAGTGCTATGAACTTACCTCTCAGAACTGCTTTTGCTGCATCCCATAGATTTTGTGTTGTTGTGTGTTCATTTTCATTGGTTTCCAGGAAGTTTTTAATTTCTTCCTTGATCTCCTCGGTCACCCATTCATTGTTTAATAACATGCTATTCAACCTCCATGTGTTTCAATGTCTTTCCATGTTCTTGTTGCAATTGATTTCTAGTTGTATACCATTGTGATCTGAGAAGATGCTTGATATGATTTCAATCCTCTTGAACTTGTAGAGACTTAGTTTGTGCCCTAACATGAGGTCTATCTTTGAGAATATCCCATGCGCACTTGAAAAGAATGTGAATTCTGCAGTTTTGGGGTATAATTTTCTATAGATATCTATTAAATCCATTTGATCTAGTGCTTCATTTGGAGTCTGTGTTTCCTTGTTAATTTTTTGTCTAGAAGACCTATCCAGAAATGTCAGCGGGGTATTGAAGTCTCCTGCTATGATTGTATTGCTGTTGATTTCTCATTTGAAGTCATCCAAAAGATTTTTAATATATGTTGGTGCTTCTAAATTGGGTGCATATATGTTTACCAAGGTTATATCTTCCTTTTGGATAGATCCTTTCAATATTATGTAGTGGTCTTCTTTGTCTCTATTTATGGCTTTCATTTTGAAATCTACTTTACCAGATATGAGTATTGCTACCCCAGCTTTCTTTTGCTTTCCATTTGATGGAAAGATTTTTTTCCATCCCTTCATTTTCAGCCTATATGAGTCTTTTGTTGTGAGGTGGGTTTCTTGTAAACAACATATATGTGAGTCATGCTTTCTTATCCAGTCAGCTGCTCTGTGTCTTTTTATGGGAACATTCAAACCGTTCACATTTAATGTGATAATTAATATCTACTAAGTTATTGCCATTTGTGTTTAGTGTGGTTATATTTTTCTTCCTATTTCTTATACTAACTACAGCAGTCCTTTTAGCATATCTTGCAGTGCTGGTTTGGTGTTATATTCCCCTAGCCTTTTTGTGTCTGGGAAGCTCTTTATTTGACCTTCTATTTTGAATGATAGCCTTGCTGGATAGAGTAGTCTTAGATTTAGATCCTTGTTTTTCATGACCTTGATTACTTCATGCCACACCCTTCTGGCCTGTAGTGTTTCTGTTGAGAAGTCAGCTGAGAGCCTTATATGCTTTCCTTTGTAGGTAACCTGTTGCTTATCTCTTGCTGCCTTTAAGATTCTCTCTTTGTCTTGAATTGTTGGCATTTTAATTGGTATGTGTCTTGGGGTACGCCTGTTTGGGTTCTTCTTACTTGAGGCTTTCTTTGCTTCTTGAACTTCAATGCCTTTTTCCTTCACTAAGTTAGGAAAATTTTCTGTCACTATTTCTTAAAATATATTCTCTAACCCTTGCCCATTTTCTTCCTCTTCTGGGACTCCTATGATGCGAAGGTTATTACATTTCCAGTTGTCCCACAATTCTCTTAAGTTATCTTCCTGTTTTTAATTGTTTTTTTTCTTTTGGTTTTTGATTTGTTGATTTTTTTCTACCCTGTCTTCTAATTCACTGATCCAGTCCTCAGCTTCCTCTACTCTTCTGGTTAGTTCTTCCAATGTGCTCTTAATTTCTGCTATGTCATTCTTCATTTCAACTTGGTTGATTTTCAGTGTTTCTATATCTTTACTCATGGTGCTGATGTCACTCATGCTGTTGAGCTTCCTCAAGATCTTGGCTCTGATCTCTACCTCTGATAATTTTCTTAGCTGCATTTCATTGATTGCATCTTCAACAGAGTTCTCTTGTTCTTTCATTTGGGATTTGTTTCTTTGTTTCACCATTTTGGCTATCTCAATGGGTTTTGGAGCCTATCAAATTTTCCCTCTGGGTGCTGGTGTTCTGCTGTTTGTGGCTCACTCTACTGTGATTAGATGGGTCTGTGTGGGCCCACATTAAACAACACTGTCAAGTCTTACTTTCATTTGGGTAGTTATGCAAGCCCAGGAACGTTTCAGTTATCCTCTAGCTTTTTTCTGGAAGCTAGTGGTCTCAATTACTCAGTGCCTTGGAATGTAGCCCTGGTGTTCCCCATAAGAGGATTTCTAGAGGGTGGGATAGATGCTGGTTGTTAATGAGCCTCAATTTGCATTTTTTTGCCTCACCTGGGAAAGGCTGAATCTTTGAGGGTGGGGCTGCTGCTTTTCCCCAAAGCTCTGGGAAGGAGCACACTGGCCACTGTCCTTTGTGGTCACAACTCAGCAACAATTCTGAGTGCCCTCCAAATCCAGGTTGTCCCCACAGAGTTTCAGCCCAGTCTGCCCTCCCTCTGCCACAGTCCCCAGGTGAGTGGCTGTGGCTATTTTAGAGCTCTGTCCTGGCTCTCTGCATTGTGGAGAGGGCTTGGTCTTTATTTCCCAAGGGCACTGCTCACAGCTGACTGCTGCTGTCCATGGGCTCCTAGCCCGCCACCCTCTCGCACCTCAGTAGATCCTACCAGTGTCCCTGGTTATATTGTCCTGCCCTGCTGCTTTTCTCTTGCTTTTTTTCTGAGGATTTGTCTTTATTTTAGTTGTAATTCCAGGTTGGCCCTGGGAGATCATCTGTGTAGCTTCTATTCACTCCACCTCTATTTTCACATCCTCTAGGCCTATCTTGTGCACAGCTGGGTTGCACAGGCCTCTCTGGTGTCCCTGCACCCTGCAGGTTCTGCAGGTAAGTAGATGACACTGTCTGTGCTTGGTTGTACAGGCCTCTCTGGTGCTTCAACACCCAGCAGGTCCCATGGGTACTGGATAGCACAGTCCTTGCTGGGTCGCACAGGCCTCTCTGGTGCCCCCGCACCCAGCAGCTCCTGCAGGCGGGCAGCTGGATTGCACCAGTCTCTCTGGAGCTCAGGCTGCCCACTGCTCTTGTGAGCTACTGGACCGTACAGGCCTCTGTGAAGCCTCAGGTCCCACCGCTGGTGGCTGGGGAGTGCTGCTTCTCCAAGAGATTCAACTCCTGCTCATCTTTTGCTGCAGATTTTGAGAATGGATCTCATCTGCTGGTCTGTGCTTCTGTTGCCTAGGGATGAATTTCTGCTCCCCAGCCTCTGTTGCTGGGGGTATATCTGGACTCTGATTGGGCTGCTACTATGGGGGATGGCGCTGGGCTCCGAGCTGTGGGAGACTTCTGCAATCGGTACCTGGGAGCTCCACTACTATGCACTGGTCTGTGTTGACACAGAGTGTCCACTGGTCCGATGGTTCCAGGTGTGCTGGTGGGCTCAGGTTGCTGGACCCTAGCTGTTCCCACTGGCTCCTCCTAGGGAAGACCCAGGATCTTCCAAAATGGTGGGACCTCCACGAGGTGCAGGGAGAAGGGCCCTGAAGGGCTTCTTACCGTGGTAACCTGCTGCTCCATAGCACAGGACAATATTATTGTATTATATGTCTATTTGACAGAGGACGAGACTGAGATTCAGAGAGGTGAAATAAGTACTAGTATGTGGCAGTTTGACTCTTCAGCCTAGTTCAGTTAATGTCAAATTCTCATTATTCAACACCATGACTACCTAGAAATAGATTTGTAATTAAGTAACTTCCATAACTGCAAATAATTATCTATCAGCTGCCTGTCAAATCTTAGATTTTGCATTTGTTGAACTCCTATGCTGGAGTGGGAGCGCAAAGATGACTGAAGACGATGTCTGTGCACAGTGCCAATGAAAAGACCAGGGAGAATATTGCTGACAAAGAGTCAATAAGAATAAAATGGGACTAACTCAGAAAAATAAAGCAATCATTTTCCACAATACTTGAAAAAATAATAAACCATCCTCAAGGATGTTGTTAGGTCTTTAGAACTAAAGTTCTCAATTGTGAACACTATTTTTAGAATGTAATTAGCATGTCATCGGGACATTTAGATTATGCCCAAGAGTTCACTGTAGACTATACAGAGCACAGACAAGAGAAATTTGGATTTTTTTTTTCTTTCAACAAAAAACATGGATCATCTGTTTGATTAAAGTTTTAAGCAAACAAAAATTTAGCAAATAAATAAAACACATCCTGAATCATTTATAACAATGCCTCACATAATTTATCATCTGCATTGTTTCCATCAGTATAATAACTTGGTATTCAAGTATATGATGAATTAATTAAGAATGTTTATCACAAACTCTTCCAAAAATATACATTAATCTCAATGTATTGATACATTTATTTTATATATTTTTTTCTTGAATGCTGAAATTTTAATAAAACTTTTACACACGGGAAAAAATAAATGTAATTTTGTCAAACAAAAAGGAAAAGAAAGAAATAGTGTAACATGCATTAATATTCTCCTTGCAGGGAGGAATTATATTATATATTACAAATATATTTACCCACAATCAGAAAGTCTTTTTGTCATTTACAAAACATTGCTTTCCTCTTTCCTTCATTTATTCATACAAAACCAGCATTTACTGAATATCTATTAGTGAACAATCATGAGTAAAATGAAAGAGAGGCAGAGTAGAAAAAGAAGAGAGGGTTTTGAGATCCTCAAAAATCCAATGTGCTAGAAGAGCAGAAAAGAGACACATAAATAAATAATAGATAATTAAAAGGATAATGGCCTACTAATATTATTTTCAAGTGTTTCTGTAACTGAATTTAGAAAGTACCTGGCTGAGCAGGAAAGTCACCCGGAAAATTACATTTGAACTAAGTCTCAATCAGTAAATATGAGTTAGCAAGCGGGGTCTGGGGACAGAGAAACCACAGGCAGGAAGACCACATATAAAGGCACCAGCAAGTTTCAGGGAAGGAGAAGGAAATTAGTGATATTATACATATTTACCTTGAGAAGTTGGAGTCAGAGGGTAAAGGTGGAAATGAACATCTAGATGAAGAGCCTCAGATAGGAATGCATACTCTCTTCAGCTGAAAATCAATGGGAGTTTTTTAACTAAAAAACTAGCAGGTCAACACTGTGTTTTAGGAAAATCACTCTAATGACAATGTGGATGAAGATTGTGGTGAAGACAACATCCCAAATTTCTGATTTGTTCCTATAAGAACTGAGATCCAAACTCACAGTGACAGGGTTTGAGATGGGCTATGAGACATATTTGAAAGGAGAATAGAGTTGTGGTGTGGATATGGCCTAAAGGCAGAAGAGGAGGACCTGAGATAATGGCAAGCTTTGAATTCAGAAGATTCTGTGGCCCCATTGCCAACATTAGGAAATATGAAAAGCCACAGCCACATGCTAAACTGGTGAAGAGTTTCATCTCAGCATGTTGAGTTTAGCATGACCTTGGACTATGAAGAGGGCTATATGAAGAAGACAGATAGGAATATGAGACTGGAGGAATATGTAGGTTTTGAGCTAGAGATATGCATTTCCAGGGCATCCTATGTGAGTGGAATTGATGGCCGTCTATGGATCAGCCAGAGGGAGTATCCAGAAAAATGATCACCAAGTCAAGGGGCACCTGGACTTTTAAGGCATGTGTGAAGAAGAGCCAGTGAGAAAACCACAAGGGACTTCAGAAAGAAGAGAGAAGTTCAAACAGATAATGACCAAGAGTGCCCCTGATGTAAAATAATAGAGGATAAAGACTGAAGAGCATCTAAATAATTTACATTCTAAAAAAAATGCAATAGATGGAAATTTAGGGGTAGAAAAAGTTACTTAAAAATGAATATATGCCACAGATATTAAAAAAGAGTAAGTATTTAGCATATATTGTTACTCTATTGAAATGTTCAAAAAAGTATTTTCTCTTAATTTATCCTTAAGCTAAGCAAAGTTTCATGAGTCATAAAAGATCCTGATCTTAGTAAAATCCCCTGTCATCATTAATGCATATGGATCACAAAGTGGCCCTGAAAGTATGGATAGGGCATAATCTTCTGGTACACAAAAAGTAGTTTCTCCAACATCTATGTTTCTTTTCCATTTATTGACTTTTCAGCATGGTTTCTGATGAGCAGAGTAAATAAGAACCATATTTTTATTTTCTTTGTGTTGACCCCCTGAACTCTTTTCTCCCTAGTCCTCACATGATATTTTTCAGTCATTTTCCAATCGAAGTGATATTGCTTATCTTAAAATCAATTTCAAAACTTTTTTTCCCAAGTCAGTAAGAATATGTCATTTCCTCCCTAATGGTACAAAATACATTAATAATAATCCCAACTTAAATTGTACAACTATTATAAATTATAAAACCTCTTCATTAGCCCTGGCCAGTTTGGCTCAGCGGGTAGAGCATCGGCCTGCGTTCCAGAGGGACCCGGGTTCAGTTCCCGCTAAGGGCATGTACTTCAGTTGCAGTTTGTCCCTGGCCCTGGTTGGGTCGTGCGGGTGGCAGCCACTCAATGTGTCCCTTTCACATCGATGTTTCTCTCTCTATATATATCTCTCTCTCTCTCCATCCTGCTCTATCTTAACAACAACAAGAAAAAAACCCTCTTCATTAGACATTTCATCTTATAACTTCAACAACTTAAAAAAAATATATAAGGCAGAGATATTTATCTTACAGGTAATAAATTTGACTTCAATATTTAAGTCTGAATTTAAGACTTAAGAAATTTAAGTCTAATTTTTAAGAAACTGAATATTTATTTGCTCAACCATACTGCCTCATAAGTATATTTAGCCCAGAAAATATAATTCCTCAGCAAATAACTTTTGAAATTTAATTATAAAATATTCTCATAGAGAAAATATATTGATATATTTTCTCTTTAATAGGCAGTGTACTAAATTATGCTTAATAAGATGTTACGTATATAAAAGTTCTTTACAAAAGAAGATGTATTTTATTGTGCATAACCCCAGGGCACAGGAGTTAAGAATTTGGACTCTGGCCCTGGCTGGTTTGGCTCAGCGGTTAGAGCATCAGCCTGTGGTCCAGAGAGACACGGGTTCAGTTCCCGCTAAGGGCACGTACCTTGGTTGCAGTTTGTCCCCGGCCCTGGTTGGTGGTGCAGGTGGCAGCCACTCGATGTGTCCCTTTCCCATCGATGTTTCTCTCTCTCTCTCTCTCTCTCTCTCTCTCTCTCTCTGGTGCTACACTGAGAAGGTTGAAATCCTTGCTGTGCTACTTCTTAACTTTATGACCCCTCGGTTTCCTCATGTATGAGATATGATAATGATAATAAGTTCTGTCCATGAGTTATTGCATCTAAAGCCGTTGTAGGCATTGGCTATTGCTGTTACTACCCTATAACATAGTCATGGCTTTCCCAAAGAACCAAAAAGAATGAACAAAACACGACCTTTTTGGCCTTGTGGCAATTGATGATTCTAACAGGACTGTAGACATCTACTACTGAAATGAAAGTTTCTATCATCATAAGCAACATATTCAGAAGGATTTGAAAGTACATGGCTGTGGATGACTTGGAGATATAAACCTAAATCCCCAATTTTTGTTTGCTTCTGTTTCTACAAACTAAATACTTTTAGAAAGGCAAATGTATACTTTTAGATGAACAGAAGGCATGAATAAACATTGTGCAGAATAAAAAGAAAAGAATATAAGAAGCTAATGAAATAATGCTGAACCTCGACTAAGTTTGGGGACCACAGAAACCAGGCTGGCCTTGGTGGAAGGGTCCCATGGGCCATTCCACTTGAGCGTTGCTTTTAATATGATTTTACTGCCCCAGTGCCAGTCACGATGTCTCTCATTTCAGTACTGCAAATCCTTGGGAAATCTCTGAACCAGTCTTCATTAGATATCCACCTTGGGCAATTAAGCTATGTCAGAGAGGAGAGTTGATGAAGGCATTTTCAGGAGGCTGATTCCCACCCCACCCTCCAAGCATGATGGGCAGTTTCATATGACTGGAGAGTGTTCAACAGACAACTCTCTATTAAAATTTACAATAATTTGTTACACAGAAATATTTGAGTCCAACTGCTTACTTTTGTAGAATAGACTAGTAGCATAAAATTACCTGGTCAAAGAATATTTTAATCCCCTTTGAAGTATCGCCAATTTGCTTTGCAGAAAACCAATTATAGGAACACCTCTCCCCCACCCCACACTCACAGCCCAATACTAACTGAGGTTGTCTCTTTCATCACACCCTGGCCAACAGTAAGTATTATAATTTAGGAAACAAAGCTATTTCAATTTGACAGGTTAAAAAAATGATAGCTGTTATTTTAGCTTTAACTTTATGAATGTTAGATACCCCACAATCTTCCAATAAATTCTTCTACCCCTCTCCCTCTGGCTTTGGCCTTAGGCAAGCGCAATTTGATTTCTTATATGCAAATAAAATTTGAAAAAGAAAGTTTAAAAAATGTAAATACGTCAATCTTGGTGTTATTTTAATTCATGAAACTTTGAAAACAATAAGTGTGCATCAATAAGAAAATGTCTAATGATGTCTTGTTAAATGCATACAAAGAAATTCTCTATTTTAAAATACATTTTCAAATAATATTTAAACGTCTGAAATATGCTCATGGTGCCATTCTACCTCAATAAAGACAGGACTTTACATGTCCTCTCTCCCTCTCTTCCTCCCTGCAAACCTTCCTGTGTGACCCTTCTATGTGCTCTGCATCTTCCAGAATCTGTGAGCAAACATCTTTCTTTTTCAAAGTTCCCTGATGTTTGCTGCAGAGGTGCTTCTTGCAATCACAGAAAGAACGGCTCCAGCTTTTTCACAACGGGTTTGCTGCCAGAACTCAGGTGTCATGAAAACCACCACTAAATCAAACCTAAAAGAATAAGAAAAAACACTCATATCTACATCGTCATCATTGGGCAGGTAGATTCTGGCAAGTCTACCACTGCTGGCCATCTGATCTACAAATGTGGTGGGATCAACAAAAGAACCATCAAAGAAATTGAGAAGGAGGCTGTTGAGATGGAAAAGGGCTCCTTCAAGCAGGCCTGGGTATTGGATAAACTGAAAGCTGAATGTGAACGTGGTATCACCATTGTTATCTCCCAGTGGAAATCCAAGACCAGCAAGTAGTATGTGACCATGATTAATGCCCCAGGACACAGAGGCTTCATCAAAACCATGATTATAGGCACATCACAGGCTGACTGTGCTGCTGGTATTGGTGAATTTGAAATAAGCATCTCTAAGTATGGGCAGACCTGTGAGTATGCCATTTGGGTTATGCACTGCTTGTGAAACAGAAGAAATGCAAGGAAATCATTCAAGTCAGCACCTACTTTAAGAAAATTGGCTGCAACACTGACACAGCAGCATGTGTGCCAAATTCTGGTTGGAATGGTGACAATATGCAGGAACCAAGTGCTAACATGCTTTGGTTCAAGGGATGGAAATTCACCCATAAAGATGCCAATGCCAGTGGAACCACTCTGGCTTGCATCCTACCACCAACACGTCCAATTGAAAAGCCCCTGCATCTGCCCCTCCAGGATGTCTACAAAACTGGTGACATTGGTACTGTCCCTGTGGGCAGAGCGGAGACTGGTGTTCTCAAACCCGGCATGGTGATAACCTTTGCTCCAGTCAATGTTACACCTGAAGTCAAGTCTGCTGAAATGCACCATGAAGCTGTGAGTGAAGCTCTTCCTGGGGACAATGTGGGCTTCAATGTCAAGAACGTGTCTGTCAAAGATGTTTGTCAGGGCAAGAGGGCTGGTGACAGCAAAAGTGACCCAGCAATGGAAACAGCTGGCTTCACAGCTTAGGTGGATATCCTGAACCATTCAGATCAAATCAGTGCTGGCTATGCACCTGTGCTGGATTGTCACACAGCTCACATCGCTCGTAAATTTACTGAGCTGAAGGAGAAGACCGACCATCATTCTGGTAAAAAGCTAGAAGATGGCCCTAAAGTTTTGAAATCTGGTGATTCTGCCATCGTCAATATGGTTCCTGGCAAGGCCATGTGTGTTGAGAGCTTCTCTGATTGTCCTTCTCTGGACCGCTGTTTCATGACATGAGACAGACAGTTGCTGTGGTTGTCGTCAGAGCAGTGGACAAGAAGGTAGTCGGGGCTGGCAAAGCCACCAAGTCAGCCCAGAAAGCTGAGAAGTCTAAAAGAATATTATCCCAATACCTGCCACCCCTGTCTTAATCAGTGGTGGAAGAACAATCTCAGAACTGTTTGTCTCAACTGATCCTTTAAGTTTAGTAGTAAAAGACTAGTTAATGATTACAATGCACTATAAACCCTTCAGAAGGAAAGTAGAGTGTTTTGTGGACCATTTGGTTTTTTTTGTGTGTGTGTGGCAGTTTTTAAGTTATTAGTTTTTAAAATCAGTAATTTTTAATGGAAACAACTTGACCAAAAATGTGTCACAGCATTTTGAGACCCATTAAAACAATGTTTAATGAAAAAATAAATGAAAAAAAAAAAAAAACTGTTCCAGTCACAACATTAACTCTGGATCCCACAAATCCTAGGGCCCAGGTGGTGCCCAGGCCATCCTAGATTAGAGCATCGCTGTTTACAGGCCAAGTAAGACCTACACAAAACATGTCTACGCATTGGAACAACAGAAATTCTGAAGGAAAAAAAACAACAACAACATAAATGCAGTAGCCTAAAATAGCCTTGGATGAAAATTTCTGTGAGATGAAGAACGTCCTGGGCCTTCAGACTGACCAGCTCACTAACTTCTAGGCTGTGTGAAGGAGAACAGGTAATCTCCTAGGCATATAGAAGCAGCATTTCCACACTCTAAGCATCAAGAGAAAATCTTACCAGCTGCCAAGATGCATACGATTGAAAAAAATATATCTGAATGATTCCAGCCTTTTTATCTGACATTTTGGAGGATACCAGACAAAAGAATAGCAACTACAGAAATTTCCAGTAGAAAGACTGCAGGTAACACTAATCAACATATTATTTATCTTTGCGGTAAAAGTAAAATGGTTGAGTATATATAAGAATTCAGAGCACACAGTACAAACTCCATATAAAGAAAATGGAAGCAAAAAAATCAAACCAATTTACAAATGAACCCAGTTAGAGACACTAGTGTTAGGGAAACATAAAGGAATAGCAGTGAGCAAAGGACTTTGACATTGATAATTATATGTATATTTCTATACATATTTTACATCAAATATTAAATTTAAATGGATAAGGGTAGATTGAAAAGATAATACAAATACCAGTTAAGTGTTCTGAATGATAAAGGATATGCAAGAAAGGGCACCAGTCTGTCTAGGCAATGACAGCAATTACAGGCAGTGGGGAAGAGAGAAAGTAAAAGTTTTTTACAGAGCTTAGTTTATTTGTGTGGTTGGGAAAAACAGGGAAATAAAACATGTGGAAACCAAGTGTTACGCGATGAAGTGTATCTTCTCAAATATCATAGGTTGAAGTCCTAACTCCCACAATGTAACTTTTTTCAGAAATAGTGTTGTTGCAGATGTCACTAGTAACGATGAGGTCATACGTATAGGGTGGGCCCCTAATCCAAAATAACTGGTGTCCTTCACGTTCACACAGACGTGTAGACAGGGGAGGGCCACGCGAAGAGCAAGGAGGGAGCGAAGCAAGGCATGCTGACTATTCCAGCCACAACCAGAAGCTAAGCCTGGGGACTGGAGGAGGTTCTCCCTCACAACCTCAGAAAGAACCAGCTCTGCCCACACCTTTATCTCCAGCTACTGGCCCACAGAACTGAGAGAGACTCCAGCTCTGTTGTTTAGGCCCCCAGTCTGTGATACTTGTGACGGTGGGCCTACCAAACTAATGCACACAGTGAAACTTTGTGGAGGAGCAAGTTGGTATCATGTTTTCAACTATTAGCAGAAATATATGTTTCTGAATATTATATACATGCCATACAGAGAGAGAGGAAGAAGTAAAAATTAATGGAATGGAAAGGAACAAAAGAAACAGGACGAAAAAATGCAACTTGATCACTAATAAATAACCAAGAAAAGAAAACAAAAATGCTTAATAATGTCAAGCATGTAATTCACTTTACCAAGTGTGAACAGAATGAACTTCTTTCACAAAAGATAGGAAATCTATTTAACTTCAAAAATAGGTGTACTTCATTGCCAAAAAAACCCCCACATTTTTATAGACATTAGAAGTATTCAGCAGTATTAGGTTCTTCTTTTTTTCTTGGGCTCGTGGAAGACCTCTTGATATTCAGTGAGTCACATGGCTGGTTCTAGCCAACGAGCTGTGAGCCAAACAATTTACTAGGTGAGCATGGACCTAGTTGTCTCTTCTCCTGCCACAGTGAACATTGACACCTCAAGTTGAGATGGCAGAACCACAAGATGGAAACAGCCTGATTATTGAGATGACAGAAGGGCAAGTGAGTTGGAAAGTAAAAAAAAAAAAAACTTAATTGGATTTAGTAAGAACAAAAAATATTGAGAGTGCAATTAAAGTGTTGAAAAAGTAGGGCATGAGACTTTATTATATCTCAGAATTTGACAGATCTAAGAGACAAAATGTAAGCAAAATCACAGAAGAACTGCATCATAATTGATTTAATAGACATGCCCCTTTACAGAGAATATACATCTCCTTTATATGTTTAATTTGGTCACAATATAAAGCTCAACATATTTTTTAAAAATCACTTTCTCTTTTAATAACTTATTAAAGTTAGAAACTAATAAGCCCTGGCAAGTTTGGGCCAACAGTTAGAGTGTTGGCCTGTGGACCAATGAGTTACAGGTTTGATTCTGACCAAGGGCACGTACCTCGGTTGTAGTTTGTCCCCGGCCCTGGTAAGGGTCATTCAGGAGGCAATCAGTCAATATGTCTCGCTCACATTGATGTTTCAATTTCTCTCCCTTTCTTCCTTTCTTTCCCTTTCTCCCACTCTCCCACTCTATCTGAAGATAAATAGAAAAATATCCTTGGGTGAGGATTACAAAAAAAAAAAAGAAACTAATAAATTTGTAACTGAAATTATACCCTAAGAAGCCTGAAACACCAATCAGAAAGAATATATGTATCCCCATGTTCATAGCAGCACTATTTACAATAGCTAAGATCTGGAAACAGCCCAAGTGTCCATCAGTAGTCGAATGGATAAAAAAGATGTGGTACATATATACAATGGAATACTATGCAGCTGTAAGAAAAAAAGATCTCTTATCCTTTGAGATGACATGGAGGGGCCTGGAAAGTATTTTTCTAAGCGAAACAAGCCAAGCAGAGAAAGACAAATATCACATAATTTCACTTATTTGTGGAATATAACGAACATAACAGTCTGAGGAATGGGGTAGTCCCAGAGATGTGGAAGTGGGGTACAAACTGACAATCCCCTGAAGAGGGGGTGGGGGGAGAGATAAACCACAGAACTTATATGCATGTGTGCATGAAGAGTGGACATGGACAACAAAGGTGGGGACAGGGCGGGGAGGGCGAGGGAGGGGGGAATCAGTGGGTGAAAAAGGGGAAACATCTGTAACCAAAATAAATTAATTAATTAATTAAAAATATATATATGTATATGTGCAAAGCCAAAAAATAAAAATAAAACTTTTATCACTATAAAAAAAAAAGAATTCATTAAAATAAATCTAGAGGAAAACAGACACACCATAGCTCTTCAGAAGCTCTCATCTCATCACGAATACCAATAGAGCATTAGCCCATGGAGTGAAGACCACCATCCATGCTGCAGTACAGCCCACCTTCAAATTATCCTCAACATCCAAACAGCATCTGAGATAGATGATAGCTTATATAGCTTATATGTCTTTCAAAATGTGAGAAAAATGAGTTTGTTTTTCTATAAAGCTCTGTAACAGCCTAGCTATGAGGAAACAAAACTTACATAGAGACAACACAAGATAATTTAGCTCAGAAAAAAAAATCCAAACCAGGTTACATTCTAGGCATGAAAGACCCCATCTATACATCATTGTACTGTCTCCATGGAAGAGGATAGCCATACATCCTGGTTTGCCCAGGACAGTAGTGGTTTATGCCTGTTGTCCATGGGTAATTATTAATAACGCTCCCTTCACTTTCAGAAGCATCTCCGTTTGGACAATAAATTTTATAGTAACCTAGCATGTAGTGATACAGCCCATTGCTTAAGACTATGAGGGTCTCTGGGATTTTTCTATACAAAGATTTATGAGGACAGTAAGGCCAGCTATGGGCCCCTTTAACTGTCCTGAATGAAAGCACTGGACGTGGTATTTATGACCCTGACCCAATCTAAAAATACGTGTATTAAAAAGACAGTAAGGGCCCAGCTGGTGTGGCTCAGTAGGTTGAGTGTCGTCCCATGGACTGAGGTCGTGGTTGTATTCCCAGTCAGAGCACGTGCCTGGGTTGCGGGCTTGATCCCTAGTGGGAGGCAAACAAGAGGTAGCCAATCGATGTTTCTCTCTCATAGGTGTTTCTATCTCTCTCCCTCTCCCTTCCTCTCTCTCTCTCAAAAGTCAATAAAAACATACTTAAAAACAATTAAAAGATGGTACAGAAATGCTATTCTTCATTACGTAGAATTAGAAAATGATAATAATGTATTAGGAAAAATATTATATGTCCTTATTAAATATATAAAGCATATTTTTTCTAAACAAACTAAAATGCATCCATTCACAATCAGCTGTGTATAAACTGCAATATAGTTCATGTCACCGTGATAAAAAGGATCAATATCAATTTGGTCATCTTATGTATATTTAAAAGGTATAGCAGATAAGTTGTGAACGCTATTGATAATATCTCAGGTGATCTAGTACTCTTTTTTATTCTAATTTAACCCACACTGATAATCATTTTGGTATATATATGAACTTCTACAATTTACTTCTGAGTAAACTCCAAGTGATAGATTTATATTATAATTATCCTATTCTGTTAAAGTTCATATGCTAAAGTAAAATAAATTTATTCATTATTGTATTCACAATATACACTCAATACACCACAAGCTTGGAATAAAACCCATACCTTTCTGTCTACTTCTGCTTGATATAAGAAACCATGACTTTAGCTGACTCTTGGGCTGTGCTTTAACTTCTGATGTTCCTATTGCTTAACATCCACTATTTTCTGCTTTCCATTTTATTATCGCAGTGCCCACTACCAACAATGTCTTAACTTGTCTATTCATTCTCAACCTCCAATGCAAATATCTCTGTTTATAATAAAGTGAAAGCAATTTTTTTTCCCTGTTGGCCATTAAACAGCCAATACTATTGACATTGTAGCTGATAGCCATCTGGCATTTCCACATACTTCTTTATCAGCATCGAATTGATTAGATTGCTTTAGAGTCTCGTCAATTTGGATAGATAGATGAAATTGTCTTGAATCTCTATCAAATCAATGTTTAGTCACAGATTCTCACTTTATTTACTTGTCACAGAGATTATATAACATTTTCCCTCAGAGATTCAGTTAATTAGCTAGCATGGTGATGATTATTAAATATTGAACTTGAAGTCTGTCATTGCTCCTTGTCTCCTTCTGGTGGTCCAATTGACCATCAAAGTAATCCTGGTAGTACTAGAAATTATAAGTACAGATTGTTGTCAGAAGAGTAGTAGAGCTTTCAAGGAATATAAGAAATTTTATACATTTATAAAGTGTGCAGTTTCTAGAACTCAAGAGTAGAACTTAGAATCTGTCCATGAAAATTTGAGAAAATACAATACATTTAATTTTGAAAAATCAAGTAATCTTTGTAATGATTACGATATTTCATATAAGATTAAACAATTTCAAGAATTATTGAACAAAAGGTCAGTATGCCAGCAACTGAGAAAATGACCAAATTCAAAGCATCCAAAGCTTACATGCAAAATACATCTAATTAATGCATGAATAAATGAATGAATGAATGAATACATTTATACATACATACATACATACATCCCTTCTGTGTTCTGTAACTGGCTGAAAACTTTTCATTCAAAATGAGAGATTAATTAATTTTGTAATGTGTGTGTTTCAAAAGAGTTTTGTATTAACAAAAGAAAAGAAAAATATATATATTTTTAAATATACATAGTTTAATTGAATAAAAGATTTTTAATTCCCTCTTAAAATCAATGGGAATAAGGTTTGTTACATTAAAAAACTAAAACACATGATAAGAAGAAAAACATGAGAAAAAAAATTGTCATAAAAATTACAACCATTGGTGGGGCTGACAAAAGATACTACTAGGCACAATATAAACCTCTAGTTTCTATAATAAAAGGGGAAACAGTGAAATTTAGCTTCAGCTTAACATTCAGGCAAAATTGACGCCACACTTTCGTCTTAAGCCAAATGCACACTTCAGGATCAGTTCTGGTAATACCGAAATTGGGCATGATTGATGACAATGCAATTACATGGGTTACCATTTTACACATTCCGTGATTAAACCAGGTGGAGTACAAAACATGATTTTTAGATTTTTGGTTAATACCTGAATATTTAGTTTTATATAGAGGGTGGGGCAAAAGTAGGTTTAGAGTTGAGAGTACTCGAAACACATTTTATTCTTATATTAGTATTCATGAATTATTATATTATTTTCCATATGAACAACTTTAAACCTACTTTTGACCTTCCCTGTGCAGGCATATTTTCAAGACATCCTTTGTACTGAATATATAGTTTTTATCGGTTGAAATTCTATTAATCAGTTGAGATATAACTGTGCAGATTTTGTTGCCAGAGTAAAGTAGCATGATAATGATGAACTCTTTGAATGTTCTCCATTTTAAATAAAACTATGTTTTTAGTTTTTATTTCAAAAAGTTAAAAGAGTAGGTAAGAAGACAGTAAAGATATTAAGAGAATGAGTTTGATAACCCTGGGGAGAAGATTATGTACTTTTGAGTCAACAGGGTTTATGAAAATATAAATAACATAAAGCAGAATAACAAAGCACAGGTAAGAGATGAGTCTCATCTTTGTAGAACTATCTCTGTATCCGCATTCACAGCATGAAAGCAAATAACCTTATATAACTTGATTGTTATTTTTAGGTATTTAGTTTGTTGAGTTCATAAGGTTTTCAAGATTCCTGTCTTGTATCCCCAGAGGCATCAGTAGAAAGGAATCAGCTGTTTACTCCACTAACATGTAGCAGAGGGTGTGCAGGAGCATTCTGGAAGCTGCAGTACTGAAAAACAGTTGTTTCCAAACGATAATGTCACATCATAAAAATGTGAACCTTGAAATATAAATAGTATTAATATCTATTTTTTAATTTTGGTAAAATTTCAAACTTATTCTTGTATCCCAGGCATTCTATAATGATGGCATTTGGCCTCAACCTTGGTTTTAACCAAATATTGATTTTAATATTCAGTCCGTTGACGTGTGCTCCATATTTAGTCCCGAGTGAGGAAAGAATCTCTCTAACTCCCCAAGCGCTCCTGAGTACAACCTGAGAGGCCCTTCTCAAACGTGAGTGTGTGGAGGCACCTCCTGGGGACCTGGTGAAATGAAGGTACCGAGTCGGCAGGTCTGGGTTGGAAGCTGAAAGCTGTATTTCTAACAAGTTTCCAGGCGATGCCGGGACTGCTGTTCAGGACCCTCACCTTAGAGGACCCCTCAGAATGATACAGACACATCCATATATGTGGGGTGAACTCCTGCATGTTCTGAGCCAGAAATCCTGGGAACTAATTTTGTCCACTCCCCCAAAATTTGTGTTGCATTCTGAGACTAGAAGGAAGGAAACAGAGGGGAACATGTGTTAAAAGATAAAAGGAGGTATATTAAACATTTTAAGAGTATATTTGAGCAAAAAATGGACTTCTAATTGGACATATTTCAATGTAGCAGATAGATAGGAGCTCTGAGGAGCTGTATGAAATGAAAGACTTTTACAGGCAGAAGTTAATGTTAGGTGAAAAAAAAGTGGGTTGGTTATTGTAAATTCCTTTCCTTAGGGGATGGCAGGTTCTATCAGGCAGATGACCAGTTGAGTGCTGATCAGGTGATTCTTGACTGGTTTAAGATTCCATTGCTGGGGGAGCCAAAACTATAATTAAGTCTCAATTTAGTGATGTCAGGCTTAACATAAGTGACTCCATTTTGGGCTATTGTCTTGTTTTATAATACAGGTTTCCTCTTGCACAGCTTGAGAATGTTCTACTCTGTAAAGAAGTATCAGGGAGTTGGGCGCTCCACAGACAGGTTATATTAAAACAAAAGTTTGAGCAATGACTAAGTATCTTAAATTACATCATAAGTGTAAAATTCAAAAAAAAAAAACCAAAAAAAAAACACTACATACACTTTCTATTACAAAGCAAAAAGAAACAGTTGATAGAAAATCAAGAAAAGCAAACCAAAAACAGGGAGTGGATGTTCTAGAAATAAATATAAGCAAAGAGAAAAGCAAGAACACATAGCATTTATTCTAACTTAAAGAAGGATAAAGCAGGATAAAGTACTAGCCATTAGAATGATGCAACAAGATGGAATTTTACAAACACTCTGCACTGAAGAAAAGATCATTGAGAAAAAATAGACCTACGTGAAATTTATCATAACTAGAAAATGGCTAAGATATTGAAAAGCATTTTATATCAGTCTTTAGGTAGAAAAATTGAAGAAACTAAATCTGTAGATTTAGAAAGTACTGAAAAACTAGCACAAAAAAAGGCTATAAAATCAGAAATATTTTAAAATTCTGAGAACACATAAATCACCCAACAATCACATACTACCAGGCGGTTGACATGTAATCTAGGATAGAGGAAAATTTAATAATGTTTCCATGGGGCTAAATTTTTTATTGTTATAATCATTATTTAATATGTCTTAGCATCAACAATATTTTAGGGCTATACTTAAGGTAGAAATAACCACTTATGTATGAATTTATGATTCAAGCTGAAAGACAAAACACAAGAGAAGAATAAAATACATTCAGAAGATTTGAAATCATTTTTTCTACAAAATATTAGACCACACTGCCTAAAGATAATATTGTTCTGTTAGCCCTTAGAAAAGATTATAAATAATGAAAGCTACGTTTGTTGAAAAGTTGAACTGAAAATATGCTAATGAAGTATAATAATTTCTATCTCATTTAATCTAGAACTGACATATTTTTTTTTGCTACCAAGGAACCCAAGATAACATAACATTATTAACCCAGAGGAGTAAATGAACTCTCTACTGGCTTAATTGCACCCCATTGTCCTAAGTGGTAGTTCAATGGGAGAGAGGAAGTAAGACAACTATGAGGCACTTGGCACAATGGGAAATATTTGCTCCTCTGAGGGGATCCTTATGGATACTGCGATGATAACAATATCTAGTAAAACCTCACACAAACACCTCTTTACATTTCCATGTACAAATTCACTTTTAAGTTTGTCACAAGGAGAAAGGGTGATATTTGCAACACTTTGAAAATGTTCAGAAAGCAAAAGATATTTTAAAATTAAATTAAACTTCAAGCTAAAAGAGTTCTTCAAACTGCTTCAAAGCAACAGCAGCATCTTCTGCAGCACGGCAGCATCCAACGGGGACCGTTGTGTATGTGCATTTTCAGATAGCCTGGGAGAAGCCATCTGTGTCTAGGGGAATTTATATGCATTGTGAGTAGTAGACATGCATGAAAAAGTGCCTTGTCTCTGTCCCTAGGTCATCAAAAAACAGGATTCACTTTGAAGTTCTAACCCTTTTTGACCACAATAAATAACTTCGGGCTCAGATTCACTCTGCCAGGGCCTGCACCCTTCTGCTAGAGGACATGGCCCCATTAAACATTAGGTAGGCTATCTCCAGCTGGGCTGCCGGAAAAGTCTTTAGCAACACTATTCAGAGCAGCAGCAGATATATTTTCATGTAGCTCTCATTTCTAGGAGTTTATCTTTAAAAATCATTGTGGATATATGTGGAGCAAAGGTATACATTTGAGAATGCATTTTAGAGTGTTCTTTAGACTAGCAAAAATTTAGACCGTATTCTTACAGTTAAATACTAAGTGGTCAGAATAAATAATGATGTAGAAAAACATGTAACGGTCTTCAAAAATACCTGTCAAATTTAAGTAGATAAAACAAATTATCAGTTAATTTGCTGAGTATAATGCCATTTCCTTATATCTGCATATGTAAATGTGTAAAATAAATCATAGAAAAAAAAAGAATGAAACATGCTGACAGGTTAAAATGTTATAATCTGTCTGGGAATGGTAAAATCAGAGATTATCCTTATTCTTTGTGCTTCTCCCTATTTTGCATCTTTTACAAAAGAGACACATGTACTTTATCAAAACAGTATGTATATATCTTAACACTTGGCATCATAGTTCTTACTAGACAGAAACTTGTTTTGAGAAGATCATATGATGAGCCAATTGGGCAGAGGGTGAAATCTGGAAGCATGGGACTCAATGTCACTCACTGTATTCATATAAGGAAAGTAAACGTGGGTCTGAGGAGAGATCTGCTGTGTTCTTGAGAGGCAGGGAACAGAGGATGGAGGCCAGGCAAGAGGGCTGATTCCTGGAGGCAAGCACAGTGCCCGGAAATCAGCCTCTGGAAACCTCCCCAAGGAGGATTGGCTAAAGGACATTTTAAGAATAAAAGTATAACTGGAACCAAGGTTTGGCTGCCTGTTGCCATGAAAGTCAAACTCATGAGACTGATGCTGGTGAAAAAAAGGAAAGAGGCTATTCGTGTCGATATCTTGAAAAGATGGGGGACTTTGGTCACAAAGGCCATCTCCCCACCTCCGTGCAGGCAGAGGATTCTAAAACGAGGGACAGGGAAAGGAGAACAAAGGGGAAGGATTGAAAAGTCTCTACATGTACACCAGCACAGTCCATTCTGATAAGGTCCTCAAAACTGGTCTAGGGATGGTCTGCTGTGTGTCATCGTGGTCTTCGTCATCCTGGCTCTAGGGTTGAAGGTCAGCAAATCTCCCGGAACTGGGATGACTGAAGGTCAGAGTCTGCATCTTCTGAAGTTAGTTCCTAGAATTTTTATACAAACATGCTGTTTACCAAAAGGCTACTTATTAGTGAGAGTCAGCATTTACAGAAACCTTGTCAAAAGAATGGTGGGGAGTTTCCCACTGTTACAAAACAACCAGTGTTCAATTAATGGTTTTACATGTGTTGCCTGTGTTCCTGAGCAAGAGTCAGTTTCTCAGAGTGACTTCAGAGGAGCTAAGTTTCCTCTCTGAATGTGTCTGAGTGCAAACCAAAGCTGGCACTCCTGAGGGGAGAAATTAGATGGAGGAAGTTGTGAGATCTTAAGGCTGAGAAATTCACAAATGTATTAGAGCGGGTTCTACATTTCCACAGGACACGGAAATGGAGGGGGTGGGTGAGTGAATAAGTCTTGTTGGTTGCTATGGACCAGCACCTCAGTGGGTCCAGGAGGCAGTACACCAAATCAAAGAGGAGGGACCTGAGCCTAAAAGATCTGATGGAATTTGTCTGGCCAGGTTTTAGATTTGCTTGGGACCCATCACCTTTTCCTTCTTTCTTATCTCTCCCCTTTGGAATGGGAGAAGAGGCATGTCAGTCTCACCACTGTATTTTGAAAGTACATGATGGTCTGATTTCAGATTCAAATCTGGGGAAGAATTTTGCCTCCGGTGTCACTCAGATCTAATTTGGATGATATGTAGATAGATCTTTGGACTTTAGATTCTAGGGTTGATGTTGCAATGAGTTTGGGTTTAAGGGGATGTTGGGATGGGATAAATGTATTTTGCATGGGAGGATGTGAATTTTGGAGGACCAAGAGGGCAATGATGTGGATTGAATTGTATCTCCCAAAAGTCGTATATTGAAGCCCTAAGCCCCCATTCTGATGGTATTTGGAGATGGGCTTTTAGTAAATAATTATGTTTCTAAGAAATCATGAAGGTAGATTAATAAGCCATGTTAAAAAAAAAAAAGATACCTGAAATATCTCTCTCTCTGTGTGTGTGTGTGTGTGTGTGTGTGTGTGTCTTCCCCCCCCCCCCCCCGCCTCTCTCTCCCCCAAAACCCACATTAGAACAGGAAGTGAAGGCAGCCATCTGCATGCCAGGAAGAGCACCCTTAGGGAGGAACTGAGTTGGCTGACACATTGATCTTGGATTTCCAGACTTCCAGAACAATGAGAAAATAATTTTCTGTTGTGTAAGCATCCAGTTCATGGTATTTTGTTACAGCAGCCAAAGCTGATGAATACACTGGTATTAAGCAGCTGGAGGATAACTGAAGCTGACACCTGGTTCACCATTTTAAAACAAATAAAATATTAAAAACGCAGACTCAATAGTTAGCCTGATTTATGCCACTTGTTTTCAGAGAGAAATTCCAGTTGTTGCTACCGACCTCAACCTCACATTTTACCATCGTTTTACCTTCTATAGTTTCTCCACATTCCATCAACCTAACCCCTATTTTTGCTTGAATGCCTGCCTCGTGGTTTATTGCCAGCCCAATATTCAAAAGTAATGCAACCCTGGCTCAGATTTCCCAGTTTCCATCCTCAATTTAGTTTAAAAACTGTGAAAAGACTCGTGCTCTAGCTTTTAGACCTTAATTAGACCTTAATGCTCTTTTGCTTTTGAAGATTAGTCCTCAACACCTGTAGGCACACAGAGAGCCCTTGGCTTCTTGCTTTAATTTTCTCACCTACATTTTCTCATCTACAAAACTGGATTGTGCCTACCTATGCATATGAATGTCAAAGTGTGAGGTTTTTTTTTATTTCTTTGAACAGGAAATTGTGGCCTTGTGCCACCTGGACCACCTGAGTTACAGTGTGCTCTATGAGTTTTCATATAATTGGTTTACCAAGAAGTAGAGTCCATTTCAGTAAGGCAGTTGACCTGGTCAACATTGATAAGGAGAAATAAAACATTTTTTGGAAATATATAATTAAAGATAAAAATGATTGAATAAGAAGGTCAGCAAAAGTACCCTATATGATTGCAAGGTAATATTTTCCTAAGTTCTTATGAGTGGGAATAGTAGATAACAGTCCCTAACTCAATAAGGAGCAGGCTTAAGTAAAAAAAATATAGCCATACCCGGCCAGTATGGCTCAGTGGCTGAGCGTTTACCCATGCACCAAGAAGTCGCTGGTTCGATTCCTGGTCAGGGCACATGCCCAGGTTGTGGGTCAAATCCCCAGTGAGGGGCATACAGGAGGTGGCCAGTTAATGTTCTCTCTCATCGATGTTTCTATCCCTCTCCTTCCTCTCTCTTAAAAAAATAAATAAAATAATTAATTAAAATTAAGGCCACAGATCTCCTCACAGATCTGACTTGTTTTAGTGGGGGACACAATTCAGCCAGAGCTGATTTTCTGGAGAAAAAAAAGTGTTGAATAAACACTGCTACAGATGATCTTCTTTCTAGATTTCTTTCTACAGAATGCATTTCTACAGCACCATTTCTTATGAATAAATGTTGAAGAATTATTTATAAAGATTGGTTTGGTTGAGTCTAATAGGTGCCTGCTTGTCTCAGTCCACACAGAAATATATAATTTTTATAAATATATGTTATAATCTTTTAAATTGAGCTAAGCACTATACAAAGATATACATGGTGTATTTGAGGCATTCCCCTTATAGTCAGAGAAAACTTCCTGAAGATCAATTTTATTTATTTTTTTGTTGTTTTTTTATCCTCACCCGAAGACATTTTTCTATTTTTTGTTCAGACAGAGCGGGAGAGAGAGGAAGAGAGAGAGTGAGAAACATCAACATGAAAGGGACACATCGAGTGGTTGCCTCCCACACAACCTAACCAGGACCCGAGACAAACTGCAACCGAGGTACATGCCCTCAGCAGGAACCAAACCCGGGTCTCTCTGGACCACAGGCCGACGATCTAACCGCTGAGCAAAACCGTCCAGAGCCTGAAGATCAATTTTAAAAACTCCTGAATATGAAGCCTTGAAAGAAGAGAAAGAATAAATAAGGCAAACACAGGTTGGAAAAGGCATCTCATAAAGACAAGGACACATGCAGACAGGGCAGACCTTGACCAGAAACAGCCCCACGAGGGGTGAGTGATACACGGATAGACAGTGAAGTGGGGTTAGGTGATAGGATGGCTTGTATGGCTAGGGTGCCTGGACTTCAGCTTGTAGGAAATGGAGAGCCTTTGAAGAATTCTCACACGTTAAAAACTTTGCCAGAGATCTGAGACTTTGTGATTTCCTTATGTGAATACTCTAGTTTATCCCAGTTGCTTTCTCCACAGTGATTATCATTAAAATTCTTCAGTAAAAAAGCATCTCTGTGTTTGTTTTCCAACGTTGCTAGGAAGAGAGGAGTGAGGGAGATTACTTTACATTCTGCAATTGGATTTGAGCTAAATGTTTTTTAAAAGCCAAGGAATGGAATGGATGAGCACATAGAAACCAAGAGAGGCAGGAGGCAGAACGCAGGCTGAGTCCTGTGAGCTCCCTGCAAGGAAGAAATAAGCTTCAGGAACTGCATCTGAGCAGCGCCTGGAGCAGAGTGACCAACACACCCTCGGGGCTCCCACTACCTTCCCAAGTGAGAAATTAGAAGATTTAGCAAGGCTTGGTTACTCAGTTGAAATAACAGCAACCTGAGTTTATATATAAGAAACTTGATGATCCATAAACTCTTGATTTTGGTAATACCAGAGTAAAAAATTGTCTTGACTATTACTTTTTTGGAGGAGCTTTATAGAATATTTTGAATTTTTCATGTCACTACTGATGTGTAATTAAGTGACACACCAATGTAAAATTAGTCTTTCAATACAATTTCCCAAGAGTAATTATATATAATTTAAGAGAAATATGAGTTGCTCCTACTTTAAGGTGGTGATATATCATACCATCATTTATGATTCATACGATAATCATACCCACAGCATAATAAGATCAAAATGTGTGTTTCTAAGCAAGGATGCTGACTAATACTGAGAAATTAAAATAGAAAAAAATTCCACAAAATGTCAGATGTTTGCAAAAAAAATAAAATTTTAGAGCCTATTGAAAGAGAATTCTCCACAGGTTTCTCACATTTCCGCAAGTTTTGTGAAGTGAAGCAATGACTGCCCTTTACTTTGAGTTACTAACTATCCTTTGCTCCAGACTATTTTTTGAAGGACGTTTGTATAATAGCAAACAGCCTTGGAAGATATAGTGTCTCCCTTCATAGCAAAAGACAGGTTTGCTAACCACCTTGAGAGAGAGATGTGTCTCCCTCCAGAACAAAAGGCTCATTAGACTGCCCATTATAACAATTGAGGTTCCCTAAACTCAGAGTTCCCTTGAGTCTCCTATAACACATAGCGCATGTTCAGGCATTGATCTGGGCCCATTCACATTGCACCCATGGAACTAGGGAGCAAGGAAAATTGATGCAAATATGCCAAAGCTCATGCTACTTACCGTGCCATGAGCAGTAGAGTTCTTTGTCACTGACCTAGGAGTCTCATGTCTTCTGCCAGCCTCCATAAAACTGCTATAGGCTAAATTGCTAGTTTCCAAGTATAATAAAATCTCAGGACCTTTACACTTTTGGTAGAATCAAGTGGTCAAATGGACTTTTTTTGGTTAACATTTTCATTGGGGTGGGTCTCTTAACATGACAACTTGACAATAATTATATCCAAATATATCATATATCACCTGGCCTAATGAAAGTGTGTCTATAGTATTCAAGGATAATGGTATGCTGACTAAGGCTCTCCAAATTCTGTGAGACTGTACTATAAAATTGATATGGGCAATATTTCTCTAGAATGACAATGGTTTTCTCTGATTTGGGTGCCAACCAGAGAAAACAACTTTCCCTTTTAACATGTTTCATGGGAATGATGGAAGTAGAATATGCAAGAAGAGTCAGGAGTTAGGTCCTTTAATGCTCTGCCAGTTTCAAGCTCCATGACTTTAAACAAGCTACTTATTCTCTTGCAAACTCAGTTTTCCATCTTCTAATAAAATAAAAGTAGTGCCTGCTTCACATTGTTATTATTAAGAACAATATATGTAGAGATACTATATGTAGAGGGTATGTACAGATAGAGATTTATGTATATTATATATAGATGTCACTTAACACAGGGTTGCCTCTTAAAGTGATAGTTATTATTATTGTTATTAGTATTAATTAATACAAATTATAGTTACAAAAGTTTGAATTCAGATTCAGGGGATTAATCTGTCTATAATCTTGTTTACATGTTCATATGGTTAATGCTCAAGAAGAAGCATTAAGTTTCAACTGATGAGGGTGACTCACTCAGAGTGTTCTGCTGAGTTTTCTATGAAATCACTTATACATGCAACAAATTTCTCATTGTGTTCACTACATTGCAACTTAAAAAATAATTTAACTCACTTATTCAGTACACATTCAGCAACTGAAAAGGAAAAATTACACAGATCTTTGCTGTCAACTATATGCCAGATGGAAGCAAATAAACAATAAAGTGTGGCAATTTTAATCCATCCACTTCTGTATTTGTGTAAGGCAAGTATATAAATAAATAAATACCGGAAGTGGCTTTCTGAGGTTGCGCGCCGTTTAGTGTGGTCGGTCTTTGTGAGCTTCCAGCATGGCGTACCGCGGCCAGGGTCAAAAAGTCCAGAAGGTGATGGTGCAGCCCATCAACCTCATCTTCAGATACTTGCAAAACAGATCTCGGATTCAGGTGTGGCTTTATGAGCAAGTGAATATGCGGATAGAGGGCTGCATCATTGGTTTTGATGAGTATATGAACCTCGTATTAGATGATGCGGAAGAGATTCATTCTAAAACAAAGTCAAGAAAACAACTAGGTCGGATCATGCTAAAAGGAGATAATATTACTCTGCTCCAAAGTGTCGCCACCTAGAAATGACTAATGAAGTGAGAAATTGTTGAGAAGCAATACAGTTTGGTTCCCAGTTGCCCTCTGTTGGAATTAAAGCCTAAATATACCCATTCGTTTTGTTCACTACCCAGCTGATAAATAATGTTGAATTGTTTTTATTAAAAATAAATAAATAAATAAACAAACTGTAAAGCTCAAACACGATGATAATGATATAATAGAGGCGGACACAGACTCTTCTTAAAGCATAGAGAAAAGACTGACTCTCTCTACCTACCAAGTAGATATAGAATCTTGTTGAACTGCTCAGAATGTCAGTGTACGGGTGTTAAGGGCCATCTCTTTACTGTTTCCAAAAGCACTTATGATTCTGAGAAATAGTTATAGTAACCCCTCCTTCAATTCTAAGACAGCATGTCTCACTCTTGCTCTTGATCCTGGTTCCTCCCTCTGCCTCAAGAATCTTGGTCCAATGTTCATTGTCTTTGGTGCAAAGGCTCTCAGCCTAGAAATAATTAGCTTGTCAAGACACCATTAATTCCTTCAAATGGCATGCAAACTTTGGTGAGTACGTGTAATATATACTTTTCTGAAAGTAAAGAAATCTCATCAGATGAGCAAAGAATCTGTGACACACACACACAAAATGTTAAGGAGTGTTCTGATGTATGTTTAATTTCTCCCTCTCCTCTAGCTCTTTCTCACCAACACATTTTCTGAAATCACTTTATAATCCTCCTCTGTCTATCACTCTGTTCTCCTTACCTTACTGCAAAGCTTCTAGGAAAAGGAACAAATGCTTACTGCATTTAATTATTATTTGAAATTCATGCTTCAGCCCATTACTTTCTTGCTTCTAGTCCGACAGCTGTTCAAATTGCTCTTGTGCAAGTTATGTGTGATTTAAATGACCCAATGAAAAGAAAATATTTATACAGTCTTATGTCACTTGATAACTATATGTGACATTGTTTACTACCCTCTTCTCTTTAAGACATTACGGCTTTGACTTCCAGACGCACCAATCTTGTTACTCTCCTACCTTCATCAGTATCTTCCCTCAAGGCGTTTTTGTTACTCATAGATCCATCCTTGGCTCCATACAATATTCATTCCTATAGTATTTCTGGACAAACTTCTACAAACCCACCCTTTGCTTCAATTACTAGTAATTCTGATATCAACTTATTGTGACTTAACCCATATTATAAAGGAAGTTCAATACCTTATGTTAGATTTCTGTGAATTTTTAGGGGATTGGGTTTTTATGAGAACTTCTGGCTCTGAGCTTTTGGTCATGCTGAACTTATTCTCACCTGTATGTCATACTTTCCAATTTTTCCAACCTCACTGCCTTAGATGTGAAACTTAGCTGTTTTTTCCCTTGATTTTCTCCAAAGTAATTCATAAGGGCATGTGTGAGCAGCAGTCTTAACTGAATGTATCAGGTAAGCGGGGTGTGTGTGTGTTTGAGAAGAGGGATGGTATGATTATGTCACAGCATTTCTCACTGGTCACCTTTCTGTGCCAGCTCCAGTCCTTCACCGTATTCTTCGTAACACACTCTTTTCCTCAAGATGCTCTCCTTATCTCTCTACTTCTCTGTATCCAGGTCATCTAACTGTAATAGATAGTGTACCTTAACTTTCTACTCCATAGGCAGTTTTTAGTTTAATTTTTATTCAAAGACTCATTACAAAATCCATTTTAAAATAACTAGAATCTATAGAAATTGATTTAATGGAAATTCTACCAAATAAAAATTGAAATTATGACTCAATAAATAAGTTTGACAGTAGGCTAGATATAGCATAAGAGAAGATTAGCAAACTGGAAGGTAGGTTGATAGAAAATATCCAGACTGAAGCTTAGAGAGAAAATCAGAAAGAAAAATGCAGAAATGGGCATACTGTTATAAATAACATATTCAAATGAGCCACATGTCAAATGAAAAAATCCTAGTTAATATAATATATTCAAGGAGCTTCAGAATAATTTCTCATCAAACAGGATCAGATTGAGAAATCTTAACCAGAAACACCCAACAAATGTTTTTTAAGCTCTTATATCATATAAAATAATAATAAGGATAAAATGTGCAGTTAGCAAATATAATAACTATGGAATATAATCTTATAAGAATTCATTTTAATATATTCTTAAATGCTTTATAACCTTATATAGTTAGTTCTTGTTATTTCTAGTAGTCACCATAAAATTTGAATTAGCAAATATCAAATTATTTCCCCTCGGGGAAACACAGAATTAGATTCTTGTGAACCTCTGGTCACAGCATTTTTATCAACATATGAACACATTACCTTGTTTTACATGCGTTTATATTTAAAGACATCTTATTTAATATATATTGTTGATTCATTAACCTGAGCTCACAGCCAATAGCACTGCAATGCATGCCTGAATAAAACCAGTCTAACATACCTGTTTTCTCCACAAAACATATCATAACCTCTTGCATTTAGGAACACTATACAAAATTTTATCACTATGTTTAGGGGCATTTTAAACTAAAAAATTACAAAAAGAAAAAGTTGTGAAAAACATGACACTAAATATACTACCCTTGCAAAGGATATTTGTTCACACTAAGAGCTGAAATAAAAAGGCAGTGTCTCCTTGTTCAACCTCAACTGAGCACGTGCTTTTGGGTGACTCAAGGTTTCTGCTGCTCCACACATGCATCTCTGTAATTGACCAATGAGAATTCAATTGAGCTTACAAATTAATTTTAGCAAGTATATGAATTTCCAAATACAGAATCTGTGAATAATGTGTATCAAACACATGTGTGAGTATACACACATATATAATTTATATTTATACAATTTCTCTTTAAATTGTTAAAAAGTTATGAATTCTATTTATTATATATATTATTATAATGAGGCAAGTAGAGATGAACACATTTTCCTAAATGAAAGAAGAAACTTTAAAACGGGAAAATTTCTCTCACACCCCCACTCCAGCACCCCTTACAGCTCTGATTCATTTTGCTTCTATAGAATTCATTATCAAACTTCTTAACATAACTCTATTTATTAATTCACTTGTCAATCCATTTATTTATTTGTTGTGTTTGTTATTCAACTTCTGTCTTCCTCTGCTTTGCTACAAATTTCTCAAAGACGGGGCCTTTGTTTTGTTCACCAATGTATCACAAGCAAACAATTAGAAGCAAATTAGCTTTAATGTGTTTTTCCACTCACCTTCCACTAAAGTTTGAGGTCTATTGTGCTTTGCACAGAGCACAGTGAGGTGGGAGCAGTAAACTAGTAGCAAGAGCACTGAAAAGTGGTTAGAGACTCTGGTTCTAGGCTTCATGTTCCACTCATCACTCCAAGTCTCGGTTAAGTCTAGTAAAGACTAGAAGTAATATTTATCCCTGTGCACTTCCCAGGGTTACCAATTAACAGGGCCATGCAGACTTAGCACACTCCAAGTAAGCAGTCCAAGTAAAGTCTTAAAATTTTAGCAGGTCCTCAAAAACAGCTGTCCAGTAAATAATACTGACTAAGAAATTCTTAGGTATTTCCATTTAGGCCCAACAAAAATACCTGTTCTGATATGTCCTTCCCTACTTTATCTTACATTTTGTTTTCAAGTAATATATTAGCTTTAGTGATCTATCATGATTCTACACAACAGTCTAATAATTTCAAGTATTATGCTAAAAATTAGTCAAAATAAAAAAAAATAAGCCAACAAGCATATTAACTAAAAAATTCTAGTAAAAACAAGACATACAGGAATACATTGATTCACTTTAACTAGTACATTAGACAAATGAGTTTCTTGCAATAAATGCATCAGAAGAATTTGAAATTATATATCTAATATATAATCTACAACAGAAATGTACGTGCAGCAGCGAGAGGAGTGGGGGGACCAGAATCCCTTTATGAATCAGGGATACTACCTTTACTTTCTCTCTTTTTATGATGGGATTGTTTTTCTCATGAGATTTTGGCACGCCCGTAAAATTGATGTCATTTTTGATTAATTCTTTTTGTACTCTGCTGACAGCTAATGGAATAATTTGAAAGCTATTTGCTTTACAGAAAAGATCCAATATAGCTACCTTTTGTGCCCATTCTTAAAGCTTTTACTTCTTTTTTCTTGAAATAGTTAGTAAAAGAGAATAAAGATCATTGTAATTACTAAGCATTATAAACTATATCTGGGTACCTGGCATTAACAGTAGCTGTCATTAAAATTAGATCACTTGTCTCACGTCAAGGAAATGTTACTTTTTACTGTTTTGATGATATAATCTGAAAACTATCTTGACAGGATACCAATTCTGAAACAAAATACAGGCCTTTCAATATATACTCATTTTTTTTCGTTATTCAGAAATCCATAAGGTGACTGATTCCAGTTATGTCTTCAAGTGCATCAAGTTCTTATGATTGACATTATAAAAACAGATCAAACCTATCAATTATTTCTTAAGAACTAGCAAAGTTTAAGAGTTATAATTATAATTTCATTCTAAAGATAGATCAAAAGGTAAATTTAAGAATAGCCTTTCAATCCTAATCAAGTAATCAACTCAGTTGCTTTCAGGGCAAGACTGAGTCAAAGGGTTCAATGTGTACCATGATCTCAAGTGTATCGTTTTCACTGTTAAAGTTAACACTTGTGCAGTGCATTATTTTTCACCAGTCTCTTGTTTATTGGTGTTATAGCAAATACTATCATATAGAGAATAATTTTTTCTTGGTCACATAGCATTTTCTTATATTATCAATAAATGCAATACTCTTGTTAACAAAAATGATCAGAATATTGTAATTTTAAATAACAGAGAGAGACAAAAGAAAAAATAAATAACATGCATAATAAAGACCCAAGTCAAAATATTATCAATGGAAATCCAGACTATTTTTTCAGAGGCAAAAATATGTAACTACCTAGGTTACTTCCTGAAAGGACCAAAGATCTTAAATTACCTTAACTAAATATTCTTATAGTAGAAGGAAAATTCATAAGCTATACAAACAGAAATGGTTTTACTTTGTTGAATAATTACATGGTTTTTAACAGCAAAATTTTATGTTATGCATTTTATATTTCCATGCTGTATAGGGTAAATAATTATGGTAACTATGAAAACCAACAATAAAAACATTTGAAATTAATGGTACCTACAGTTATCCTTGGAAATTAATGCTTTTCCCACCCTGAAACAACAAAGTTGATTCTATTAAATGTGATAAATTAAAAGTAAATTAAAATTTTAATAAGGTACTTGTTAATCCATTTGTTCACAGCTAAGTTGAACTCAGTTAAATTAGCTCCTTATTATGAGCACTAGAAATATGATTTCTTCTAAATCTCAAGGGCAAATAAGTGTTAGAGGACTGTTTGTCCCCTGATAGCTCCATAAATTGCTATTAAAATTATTCACTAGACACTTTTTCTGTGATGTATTTCATTTAGAAAATCAATTCTGTGTTGTTAAAAATAGCACTCACAACACCAGATACAAAGGCAAAACATATCCACCTATGAGTTATTCTGGGATATTTATATCATCGCCTTGGACATTTCATCTCCATGAATTGCAGAAAGTAGTTTTCAAGTAATTGTAAAACATCGAGTGGTTTCTAAGACACAGGATTTCTCCAGGAAAGTTTTGGTGTTTGTTAAATGTTCTCTTCAATCTCCAGGCTAGTGTTTCTCAAGTTTAGACACCTGCAGACAGATTATCTACTTAATGCAGTGTGTCTAGTGTACATTAAATGTGTCTACTACAAATAGAAACATAAATTTTAGGATAATTTTTAAAAATAACTCGTAATCTAAAAACAAAAATTTAAAAATAAGAAAAAACCATAATAATAACTAATTCTCCATACAAGGCAGAAAATGTTTATTTTTTGGTGTTTTACCAAAAGTTTGAGATTAGACTGATATATTTCAATAAAGCCTTATTAAAAATATGATGAATACATGATAGAATTGTATATAAACCATAATAAATGTAGCATAAGGTTCCTTGGTATTTTATCCAAAAGTAAATACTTTTAGTTGTAAGAACCATTTCTCTCTTTCTTTTTTCAAATTATCATTTTATACATGAAGAAATATAGGGGCAATGATATAACTTACTCAAGGGCTATTAGTTTGTGTTTCATTAGGACTGTAGAAGAAATAAAAAAAAAAAAATGCGTTTTAGAAATAAGACACTTTAGCCCTGGCCAGTTTGGCTCAGCGGTTAGAGCGTCGGCCTGCGGTCCGGAGAGACCCAGGTTCGGTTCCCGCTAAGGGCACGTACCTCGGTTGCAGTTTGTCCCCGGCCCTGGTTGGTCGTGCGGGTGGCAGCCACTCGATGTGTCCCTTTCACTTCGATGTTTCTCTTTCTCTCTCTGTTCCTCTCTCTCCCTCCCACTCTATCTGTACAAAAAATGGAAAAAATCCTCGGGTGAGGATAAAAAAAAAAAAAAATTAGAAATAAGACACTTTAGGTTTTACTAAATGTGGACAAAAGAATTCAAACAAAATTAGTGGCAAACAAAGAAATCTGTTTTGTGACTGTAAATGCAATGGAGTAGAAAGGCAAGGCAGTCTGCAGATTTAAAATCTACATAAAACTGAATGAAAGAGTCAAATGATTTGTCAAGCTTCTGGAATCCTAGTGCTATGAATGCTAAGCACATATGAAGACAAAGACACAGAAGCAATGGGCCTTGCGCAGGCTGGAGTCCATCAAAAGCACATTTCTTCAGAAGCCAGCTGAAAGGAGGAAAATAACTTCCAAATAATTATGAAAAGAGAGGCTATGACAGAAGATTAAGAAAAATTGAAAAGGAATGAGCATGCTCAAGTGTATTCCATAATAAAAAATAAAATAAAATAAAATGAAAATGTATTCTGTGATTCATGCATAAGAAAAACATGAGTTCAAAAATAATACTTATAATTTCTGATCATAACTAAATACCCTGAAAGTTTAAATTAGCTAGCATTATAATAGGTAAGGAAATTATTTAAAATTCAAAGTTACTAATGAAATGATATACCCTGAAAAAAAACAAAATGAAGCAAAAAAAAGCAAGGGGGAAAAAAAAAAAACAACAGAATAAGCATGTGAAGTGGGGAAACAGAGTACCATAATATTTTGAAGATGGTATTATTATTATTTTTTTTTATCCTCACCTGAGGACATTTTTGCATTTATCTCAGATAGAGCAGGAGGGAGAGAGGGAGGGAGAAAGAGAGAAAAACATCTGCATGAGAGGAGAGACACATCGAGTGGTTGCCATGCACACGACCCCAACTGGGGCTGGGGACAAACCGCAACCGAGGTACATGCCCTTAGGGGGAACAAAACCCCGGCCTCTCTGGTTTGCAGACCAACCCTCTAACCACTGAGCCAAACAGGCCAGGGCAAAAGATGGTAATATTTTAAATTTTTACAATTTTGGTGGTAGAAGCAGAATGGAGAGATTATAAGAAGGGAGAATGAAAAGAGAGATACTATTGCAGTATCATTTCCTGTGTCCAAATACATGCAATGGAACAGTGCACCCCTGATAACTTGACAAAATTTATAAACCAGTTGAAAAAATACAGCTAAAATAGAGTGATATGTAAGTTTAAACTTCTTAGTCATCAGCTGGAATTTCTCTTGGTCATCAGTAAAGCAACTGAAAACTTGTCTTGCTAATAATTTCATCTGTCCAAAGATAAAGCAGGTAGGTTAAGACAAGCGGGGTGGAAGGTACTCTTGGGGAAATATTTCTTACCAAGGAGGGTGGAGGGCAGGCTTGGGTGTTAAAGTGGAGGGACAGAAACCTGGGGAGATTACCACATCATCTCAGAGAAGAGTTTGAGTGGAGTCAGATGTGAAGCTATTTCCAGTATCCCTGAAGGCAAAACTTATTTTTTTTTAAATTTACGTGTCATTTCTTTTGTGGTTTTGGTATATTTCAAGAATGGCAGTTGAAAAAGAATGCTTTTAATAGATGGCTCGTGCATGGGCTGGTGGGAAGGAAAGGGAAAAAGGAAAGAAAAGGAAGCTAAAATAATTGTTTATCTAAGAAAATAATATAGAACAAAGTAGTCCCAGAGACTTAGAAAGGAGTATGATTCAGACAGACAAAGGAGGGAGGTGAGAGAGAGGGATGAGATAAACCAAAGAACTTATATGCATGTGTGCATAACCAATGGACATAGACAACGATGTTTGGGGGGCAGAATGGGGGGGTGTTTGGGGTGAAAAAGGAGAAACATCTGTAACAAAATTAAATTAATTAATAAAAATGTATTTAAAAGAAAAAGAAAAAGTAAAACTAACAAGAAAAATGTAAATGAGAAAAAAAACAGATTTTTATCTTTAAATAAAAGGTATACAATGCTCCAATGATAGCTATAATACTTTTTCACTAAATTGACATAAAACCTTTAGTAGTTAAAACATTTCTTAGTCTATGTTAGACTTCATGAGAAGTTGATTGATAAAAATAGAAGAAGACGCTTTAAAGTCAATGTAACTAAGCATCATATGAATGGTTGAGACATTCGTGTGATTCTGAAATAGCACGTCTTCCCTGAGTCCTCCATGCTCAGATGATCAGAACAATTGATTATTTCTGATCCAATATACTTGAATAATAGACTATAAGCTCCACATTCTCAAATTCTCATTCTTACCCTCTTCACTTGTGTTGCAAGTGCATTATTTTCTTGCCTTTTTCTTGCTCTAACATGAAAGGGCCAATAATAAGGAATTGTGCCAAAATACCTCATGATATTTAACAAGCATTTAGATGATTGCCATGCAAATCATGGTCTAATAAAATTAATGAATAATGAAACATTAATATTATATGCTTGCCACAAAATTAAAATTTTCTC
Organism: Molossus molossus; assembly: GCF_014108415.1. NCBI lineage: Eukaryota > Metazoa > Chordata > Mammalia > Chiroptera > Molossidae > Molossus > Molossus molossus. The sequence continues at coordinate 32,117,231 of NW_023425351.1, read as the reverse complement.
ACCAATAACACACATTTAAACTCTTGTAACGAAGAGGATTTTTTCTTTTCTGGTTTTGTTAGGGTCTGAGATAGAGAACAAATGAAATAAGAACTATTCATGAATATTTATTTTTCATGAGTAAGACATCCATTTGAGAAATAGGTAGATAAACCCAGGGTCTGGATCTAGATTAGAACTTGTGTTCTTTCTGTTCAAACCACTGGGATGTGCTATTGTAATGTATTCACTGCCAAGAGATACATTACTGAGCAAATGATGGAATCTATCATATACAGAAAAATTGACTTCCCATCAACTACATAATATGAAAAGAAAAATGGTAATGAGAAGCAGTGTCAAAATGTGAAATAGTATGAAATATATTCATCATTCACATATGAAAAAGAAAGAGTATCACCTGCCCATTGCAGACACTTAAAGGTAAATGAACAATGAGAGGAAGAGAGTTAGTAGATCCAGTTTGGATGACAACATTGACTTTTACCTTGTGCTATATTTATTGGCTATTTTTTAACTTTAATAAAGCCCCAAAAAAGGTTTCAATGAGGCCATGAGGTGTAGAGAAGTCTTGGCCAAAAAGCAATAATTATAATACAGCATAGGTCAAAAAGCCACAGGCTATTATAGTTCAAATTACTATTCATTCAACCCTGGTTAAATCTAGTATTCAACTAGGGAGAAGAAGCCAAGCATTTATAAATATTTATGTATTTTGTAATGACAGCTCAGACATTTTTTTTTAAGACGAAAACATAAAATCTTAAAAATGCTTTCATAGAAATGGAAACATATATTTACTCTTTATTCATCTAGGAACAGTAGAATATAAATTTTAATATTATTAATTATTAACCAACTACATAACAAGACCAGGAAAACCACAATGAGCAAAACCAATGAATACTTCAAGTGAGCTTATCTGTATCGCTAAGGTTATGTGAAATGTTTTCAAGAAAAAAAAGAATAGAAATTTCGAGAATTACCATTTAGTCTTATCTCTGCAGATGCATTTTCAAATATAAACAGATGAAAAATTTAAGATTTTAATATATAATTTTCAAGGCACCCAAGTTTGAAGGAAGGACTTCTATAGGACAGAGGCCACCTTTACTTTGTGTTTTTGCTACTCACAGTCCTAAGCAGAAGGGGAAAATGGCTTTTGGTCCTAAATTGCAGAAAGCCAGATTATCCCCAAAAGTTCTCCTGGTTGAACTTTTAATGTTTTGCTTCTTAAAGATTCTACCTTATTTTATTTAAATGCATACAGATTACATGTAAAAAAAAAAAACAAAAAAAAAAAAAACTGCCCAACTTCTAAAATTTACATGTAACACATAGTGAAAGGATAATTTACCAAACTTCAGTCTACAGAAACTGAATCTCATCATTTTAAAATTATACTAGACAATTTCCGGAGACCAATAACTAACAGGAAACAGAACAAATGTCCTCTTATAGATAAAGACTCTCCTGGGAGAGAAGTAGTGGGCAAAAAAGGTATGTTGCCTTGGATGTAAGTCTGATCCATTTGTAGAAATCTCAAAAGGGTAGACTTTCACCCAAGGCAAGAAGTAGGTTTTAATGCTTTTAAATATCTAATTATTTATTTGCCCAGGTCAGTCATGTTCTTCTTCAAATGAGGTATCACTAAGACAGCTATGGGTCAGGGCTGCTTCAGAAACTAGTTTCTCATTCACAGTGAGTTGGAGAACACCACTCTGTTGTCCTTTAAAATTCTGAATCCTATAGTCTAAAAATAACACCCGTATAAAAATTGTTGTCTTTTTTGGTTTTTCCTCTTCTTCCTCCTTTGAATTAAGGAAAATGAAGAAGGTAGGTATCTCTGATAACTCAGAAGAGATTGTCAATGATTAAGATATATTTGAAATAGTTAAAAATTGAAGGGAAAAACAGTAATGGCCAGAGTGTGGGAAAATGGACATTTTCATGTAATGTTGATAGGATAGTAAGTTATTTTAAACATTCCACAGGATCCTGGGATTGAACATGAGCATGTCTTGGGCCCAACAATTGCATTCCCAGAAATTTTCATCTGAACAGGTACCACAAAAAGTTATCTCAGAGGTATGCACTGGACCGTGTCCATGTTAGTCTAATTTGTGACGGTTATAAATTTCAAACAACTTAATGTCAACTGATAATTAAATTATACTATAGTAAATAAATTATAATATATAGGAAGTAGGTAGCCATTAAAATTAATGATGTAAAATTATTGTGCACACAAAATGATGAGAATGTCTATGTACAACTAAAGCTGTTTGTGATCAAATACATATCAATACACATACACCCAAAGACACACATTTGGATTCACAATTAAATGTGGGTGCTGATTTATTTGTTTTTTCTTACACATCACTGTATTGGTAACTGTGTTAAAAAGGCATGTATTATTTTGAGTAAATAATTAGTAAATTCATTTTACGAATTATTTTTAAATTTCATGACAGTTTATTTTATGGGAAGAAGATCTAGGGAAAGAAAGAGTAAAGGAAAAAGCTTTTATTGATATAGTAAAAACTCAGCACACAAGACCAACATACAAAAATGAATTCCAATCATAACTACAGATGCACAAGGAAGATGACACAGAGTCTTTCCCCTCATGGAGTTTCTATGCAGGTTGGTTGACATTTTTAAATATTTCATATAATGTTGCAATTCATTTCTTTTACAAGCAATTCTGTATACTTAAACAAGTGTTCTGTTAGATGGTTTTCCAGAATTGATGTCTTATAGGGCATGCATGTTTTAAAATTGTCATCAATACTGATAACTGCCTACAAAAATATTTTATCAGCAACACCCATGCTTATAGTCAGAGAACTGATATTTTTAACAATAGAAAACTAAACATACAACTCCATTTAAATTTAATATTTCTTAAATAGTCCAAGTTTTGGAGTAAAATTGATATAAAAGGGAATTATATATAATATCTTCTTAATTAAAGATATATATATATCTTTTTAATTAAAAGAGAATTTTTTTAAATGAACTACAACTATTGTTCAAATAAGATAGTCCAAGAAGTAAAGGTCTTTCTTGTTGAAAGCTAGAAATAATTGTATTTGCTTCTGAATTTTCCAGTAATCATTCTGCATGTATAAAATGAGAAGGGTTGAGTCATATTTCTTTTCAAAACTGAATCAAGTTTAAAAAAAAAGTAAATCAGATCTTTAAAAGAAAACCGCCCACCAAAAAGGAAATTGCCTTCCCTCACTTGAAAATATAGCAGTATGTTACCTCATTAAAATGCCAATATGTAAGGTATATGTGCTTGGTAAAGAAGAAATAAAAGCTCTGTCAACCCTGAGGTTAGCGGGCTTTGTAAAGTGACGTAGTTTAGAAGTAGAGGAATATTTAGTGCCCTGAAAGGTAAAAGGAAGGCCATCAAAAATAAAACCTCCCTGTTAAGCATGAATCAAATTCCCAATTTAACATGCACATTCAAAATCAGGCAAGCTTTAGAATGTGCAAGGAAAAAAAATCAAAGTCTACTACAGAAAAATCTGTAAACACTTACTGAAACATCGAGTATACGACACATAATATTACTTAAGTCCCCAAAGATTTGGTTTAATATATTTTCCTATATTAGTGCTTGTAAATATAGGGGAAAGTAATGCGTTTTTATATTGCCTTTGGAATTATTCCCAATTACTACACAGCGATTTTTTTGTGTTCTACAAACTATCCTTTTAAAAAAAGTACCCTGCAATTATTATTCTTGCAAGATCTTTTTGAAATATGAAAAAGTTGAAAAACATTTTGTGTCAATTGTCTACAAAATTAACTGACATTATAACAAACCAAGAAACAGACTTCTCTCCCACCACCTGTTCTAACTGGTGTTTACATAAGCATAAGAGGGTGCTAACACAGAGCACAAAAAGTAACCTAACTATCTTGACATTTTCTTACCAAAAAACTGATGTGAATTGTTCAAGAAGTTACATGTTGCCACTATCTGTTCAAGTGTTGGTCCCTCTATGCTTTGTGCTACAAATCCCCCAGTATGTTACTCCATTTCTTAATCACCACTTCTGAATACACTCCTATGTTTTCTTTTAAAATCAGGAATTATTTCTCTCTTCCAGAAAAAGCAGTGGAATTGGTATAAAGGTTTTAATTTTAGTGCCCCTCCCCTTCCATGAACCTAAGTGGGAGATATAAATCTTTGTTGTGGATTGGTTTTCTCATCACACAATATGGTCCCTACCTATCTCTGAACAGATTGGGAAGACAAATTGATCCACCTTACATAAACAAATGTTCTTTGAAAACAAAACAAAAAATACACACACACACACAGTCATATATATAAAACACCATTATTTATATATATATATATATATATATATATATATATATATATATATATATATATGGCTTATTTGGTTAGTACATATATGTGTAGTACAGCAATCCAGTTGGGCAATGGTATATTTCTTCCAGCTTATAAAACAAATTGGTCCTTGGGTGAAGCCGAATGACCCAGTGTTTCCCTATGAGTTCATTAGTTACACATCAGAGAAACAAACACACATACATGCACACCTGTATTCACCTACCAAGATGCTCCTGGAAAATCAATAAAATTCATGGAGACACTGAATTCCACATATAACTCAAAATACAGCAAAGAGGGGACTATGGGGCACCTGCTTCCAGCTATTATGGAATAATTGATACTGGACTAGGCATCTCATCCATATCAAAAAGTAAACAAAACAAAAGAGAGAGAGAGAGATTGTATATCTAAAGGTAAAGGCTAAATCTATAAAATTTCTTTAAAAAAATTAACAGGAGATATTTGCAAACAACAGCTCTGACAAGTGGTTAATATCAAAAATATATAAAGAATTCATACAACTCAGCACCAACCAACAGAAAATCCAATTTAAAAATGGGCAAAGTAACTGAACAGATATACAAATGGCCAACAGGTATATGAAAAGATGTTCAACTTGACTAGCTAATAGAGAAATGCAAACCAAAACTACAAGATACCAGCTCACGCCTGTTAGAATGACTGTTATTAATAAGACAAATAATAACAAGTGTTGGAGAGGATGTTGAGAAAAAGAAACCCTCATTCACTGCTGGTGGGAATGTAAACTAGTACCACCACTATGCAAAACAGTATGGCAGCTCCTCAAAAACTTAAGAATAGAGTTACCATATGACCTAACAATCCCTCTCCTGGGTATCTACCCAAGAAACTCAAAAACATTTATTTGCAAAGATATAGGCACCCCAATGTTCATTGCAGCATTATTTTTGTTGGCCAAGGCATGGAAATAACCAAAGTGTCCTTCTATAGAGAATTGGATAAAGAAGTTTTAGTACATATATACTATGGAATACCACTCAGCTACAAGAAACGATGAAATACTGCCAATTGTGACAACATGGATGAACCTTGAGACTATTGTGCTAAGTAAAATAAGTCAGTCGAAAAAAGCTAAGAATCATATGATTTCACTCATATGTGGGATATAAAACGTAAACTCACAGACACAGACAGCAGTATGGTGGTTAACAGAGGGAAGGGGGTAGGAGGGAGTAGAGGGTAAAGGGGGCCAAATATATGTGACAAAAGATTATTTTACTTTGGGTGGTGGTCATACCATACAATATACATAGAATTGTAATCTCATTAACCAATGTCACCCCCAATAAATTTAATTAAGAAATTTTTTTTAATGTAAGGAAAATTGTTTGCCACTTTGGTATTGACAAAAACACTCAAAATACTAACTATAAAAGAGAAAATTAATATACTGGAATTTTTAAAAATTAAAACTTTGCTTTCCAAAATTTTCATTAATAAAATTTTAAATCATGACATAGATTGGGAAAAAAGATTCAAAATACATATATCTAACAAAAGACTTATTTCCAAACATATATTATCCTTACAATTCAGAAATAAGAAAATGAACCTCTCAGTTTAAATGAAAAGTTTAGGCAAAGGATTTTAACGGTCAGTTCACCAAAGATGATATATGAATGTCCAATAAGCACATGAAAAGATGCTAAATATTTTAACTACAAAGAAAATACCTGCAAAAAAGATGCCTATCAAATGAGGCATCAATACGCATCCACTAAAATGACAAGAATTAAAATACTGCCAATGCAAAGCATTGGTAAGAATGAGGAGGAGCCAGAACTCTTGTATATTGCTATTGCGAATACAAAATGGCACAATTATTTGGAGAACTGTATTTTTACCATATGACCTGAAAGTTCCACAGAAAATAAATGAATAGAAATATCACAAATATTTGTACACACATGTTGTTAGTACTCATTCATCATAGCCAAAAATTGTTACAACCCAAATGCCCATAAAGAGGTGAGTGGGTAATAGTATACTCATACAATGGAATACTACTCAGTCATTAAAAGACTCCCAATATAAGCACCAACACTGGTTTATCTCAAAAATACTATGCTGAGCAAAAAACATTAGGTATTAAAGAGTACATACTTTATAGTTCTATGTATATGACATTCTATAGTGACAGGAATTGATGGCTCCCTGGAGTGGAAGCAGGAGCTGGGCACCAACTGCAAAGTTATAAGGGAACATTTTGGAGAGAAAAAAATGTTTAGTACCTCAATTGTGATGTTTCTTACACTGGTGTGTATGTACTATATATGTGTTTGTTAAACACACATCAAGTTCTCTGCTTCAATTGGGTGTTTTGGGTACATAAATTATGTGTTAATAAAGTTGACTTTAAAAGTCAGCCAAGAAAAGTGAATAGGGAAAAGAATAGGAATCGATCTCTGTAAATTGATAGATTCCAGATTATTTATTATTAGTAAACAACTCTGTGAGCTAATTCTTTTCTTGCCCCTGATGACACCTGAAACAAGTCCTATAGCTTTTGGTCTTAGATAATTAATAGTCCTCTAATTTTATTCATATTAACAGTCTCGTTTTGGTATTTAAAATGTCCAATTTAGCTCTGGCCAGGTGTCCCAGTTGGTTGAAGCACCACTCCCTACACCAAAAGGTTATGGGTTCGATTCTCAGTCATGGCACATTATCTAGGTTGCAGGTTCATCCCTGGTTGTGGTGTGTACAGGGGGCAACCAATCAATGTTTCTCTCTTACATCAGTGTTTCTCTCTCACATTAATGTTACTCTCTCTCCCTTGCTCTCTTTCTCTCTCTAAAATCAATAAAAACGTGTCCTCAGGCGAGAATTTAAAAAAATAAAGTCCAATCCAGTGTAATAATCAGAACTCTGAACTGTCAACAGCTGACTTCTCTCCTCTACCTGAGTGCTACCACACACTGGGAAATTTGCAGATGAGAGATCTTCTCTGAGCCAGCTGCTTTACTGAGCCCCCCTCTCGAGTCACTCATTATTTTTGGATTTAGTGGGTTTCTCAAAGATTACCCCATTAGATAGCTCCTGTTGCAATTTCCATGATGCAAACGATAACTCTCCTCCTTCTAGCAACTTAAACTTCGAATCTCAGTCCCTGCCTCTTCTGGGGATGTGTTCACCTGCCGACTTCACCCCCACTGGTGGCCTTTGTAGACAAAATCCTTTTCAATGACTCCCCTCAATGTCTCTCTCTCATGGGTCTACTTGTGTACATGTTACATGTTGTTAAGTCAACTCTCACTTCTGGTGACCCTATGAATGAGTGACCTCCACAGTGTCCTGTCCTCAACAGCCCTGCTCAACTACTGTGGACCCAGCCTATGGGTTCTCTGTGGAGTCAATTTACCTCATATTTGGTCCTCGTTTTTTGCTGTTTTCTTTTCCCCAGCATTACTGTCTTTCCAAAGAACCCCGCCTTTTCATGACATGCCCAAAGTAGGACAACTTCAGTTTTGTCATTTTTGCCTCAAGGATTGTTTCATGTTTAATTTGCTCTAGGATCACTTGTTCATCTTTCTGCCGGTGTAGGATGTCTGTAGGGCTCTCCTCCAAAACCCTATGAAAATAAATCAAGTGTTCTTCTGTCAGGCATCTTTACTGTGCAACTTCCACAGCAATGAGAGTAATTGGGAAGACACGAGTGTGGATGATCTTAGCTTGGTCTCTAATGACACATCTTTGTTCTTCTTGACCTTTCCTAATTCTTCCATTGCTGCCCTTTTGAGTCTCTGCCTTGTCATGATGTCCTGGCTGCAGACTGAATTTGAATTGTTGAGAGAAGCAAGGTAAACAAAATCTTTAACACTTTCAATGTCTTCATCGTTGATGTTAAAGTTGTGTATTTTTTCCATGGTCAGGGTTTGACTTCTTGCTGTTCAAATGCAGTCCAGCTCTGGCACTTTCTTCTTTCACTTTCATCAAGAGTTGATTCAAATCGCTGCTATTTTCTGCCAGTAAGATGGGGTCAACTGCATCTCTTAAGTTACTGATAGTTCTTCCACCAATTTCCACACCTCCTTCCTCTGAGTATAGTAATCTGTGTGCAGAATATATCATATGGAAACTTGGGTCTATTTGACTCACAGGGAAAACCTATACATACTTCCTCCAGCTATGGAGGTGCAGTTTGTTTGCAAGGCTTTCTTTGTTCCCTTGTCCTTGCTACAAAATAGCTATTCTACCTACAGTCTTTTGCCTTGAGAATTCTCTTGTTGGGAACCAGACACTAGTTCCCTGAATTTCAGGGATGCAAGTAAACACTGAATCTCTATTCACTGGATACAGGATATGATATATGGCACTTTATCAATGTTATAAGGAAATGATTTATTTGAGAACTTGCTGTACTATGTGGTCAAACTGCAAAAGCCATCATTGAGGAGGTAAACTGTGGAGGGGACACATAATCAGATGATCTTGAGACTTGTTTGTAGGCATTCTCATTGAAAAGTGAGTGGACTTTTAATGTTGCCAGGCAGCAATGTGGTGCCATATACTCCAGAAGAGTGAATGTTCAAGAAAGAGAAGGTGTTTAACAATGCTAAAGATGTAAAGAAATGAAGGGATATCTTACTGATGATCCTGCTAAGCAAAATCATTACATATAGAAAAGTGCTTCCAAATTATTTCAAACATTAATTACCTTACTGTTTATATCATGATGCAATTTTTACTGTTTATAAAATTCTGTGACCCTCTTCCAAGTCCTGGTCAAACAATCAACAATGCTGAACTGGTGAAGTGGAAACTGATGATAACTTGCTCAAGTAGAAGTATAGAATAACTTCAATGAAGATTTAATTGAGTAACAATTTCAATATTTAGACAGTTACTAAAAGCAGTATTTTAAAGGTAGAAATGCATTTGTTAACATGATACCTTTCAATTTTTTGGAAATTTTAATATACATCTTAATAAATAGGTGTCAGAATATATCAACTACAGTATTAAATCTATCAAGTACCATCAACATAAAATTGAATGACATGTTTCCTAATTGTTTCTATAATTCCATAAACTGTCAAGTATTGCAGAATAAAGGAAGAATAAAGTATTGCTTTTCCTCCTTTCTCTGCCCAGGGACAGAAGAATAATATTAAGGAGTTGGACATTGTAGACATGATCTGATTAATTCACAGTTTCTCTGTGTATTAATGGCCAGAGAAAATCCTTGCTGTTATAGTATTTCTTACTATTTTCATGATATTATTTTTTTCTGGATTCAGAATAAATTTATTTGAGTTGCTTAACCTCTTTGCTTCAGAATATTTGTGTATACAATGACAGTCTTGCTCTCACCTAAGAAGAACTTTATAATGTTTAGAAGAATATGGCCTTCGTTGTCATGAAACCCAAGACATAAGAGAAAACTATTTAAAATTACATGAACTCTTATCAAACACCATAAACTAATATCACCATTACAAGAATTCTAAACATAATAGAATAATGACCTCCCCCAACCAAGCTGATAGACAAGTTGATAGACAAGCAACTAATTATCATAAAACAGAAAGATTCAGACAATACTATCTGAGTGTTATATGTGTGTAGGCGGGGGGTGGGGGGTGGGAATTATTCATGTAGAGAATTTAATTTAGGCATACCACAAACTAAACTTTCTTGTATATAGGAAAATGTATATTTATGGAGAATGAGCAAATACTCATGTTGGAGAATATATTCACATCTTAAAAATGCATATTGGAATCAGTGATAAAAAATATATTTAACCTAGTATGATGGTTTATTTTATGTCTCCTTGACTGAGTCATGAAGTGCCCAGATATTAGGTTAAACATTATTATGTGTGTGTTTGTGAGAATGTTTCTGGATGTGATTAACATTTGAATCAGTAGACTGTGTTAAGCAGACTGCTCTCCCCAATTTGAGTGGGCCCCATCCGATGCATCAAAGGCCTGAATAGAACACAAGGCTCTCCTGCCTAACGGTTTCCCAGCCAAGTCTTCTGCCTTTAGACTCAGACTTAGGCCGAAACTTACATCATTATTTCTCTTGGTTCTCAGGGTCCTCAGACTCAACTGGAATGATGCTGTCAGCTCCCTTGGGATTTCAGCCTGCTGGTGGCAGATCCTGGGACTTCTTAGCCTACATAAGCACGTGAGCCAATTCCTTACAATAAATCCAGATAGGTAGGTAGGAAGGTAGATAATAGATAGATAGATGATAGATGATAGATAGATAGATGATGATAGATTAGATAGATAGATAGATAGATAGATAGATAGATAGATAGATAGATAGATAGATAGATAGATAAATAGATAGATAGATATAAATAGATATAGATGTCCATCTCTTAATGGTTCTGTTTATCTGGAGAACCCAGACTAGCAAACCTAGTAATATTATTTTTCATTCACATTTTTTAAAAATTAATTCTTAAAATAAATTTTTAGAAAAAAATTATCTTTGATTAGCACATAGTTGAAGAAAAAAATGCAGATGTTGTCTCCATTCCTGAAGTTTTTCATTAAAATGGAAACTAAAGTGCAACTGGGAATGAAATCGTGCTAATGTCATATAACTTGGAGGCAGAATTCTGCTGACCTGAATTCCAGTCCTGACTGCTTCATTATTAACTTCCTGGGCTTCAACTACTGCTTCTGTAAATTAATGAGTTTGGGCCGAGTGAATGTTTTTCAAGGTTCTCTTAGCAACACAATTCATTCTTCAAATGAAAATTCATGTGGGAAAGCAATATATTTTACATGCCCATAAACAAATAAAACAGAGAGATTGTCCACCCAATAATCAAGCACCATAGGAGGCAAATTGAAAGGCACTGAACCAGCTGGTGCCACCTCGTCCTACCTTTGGGGAATCCTTACACTGGTAATGTTTTATTAATTATAACAGTAACACATTGACATCTGGGCTGCACACTTTATATAATTTATTTCATTTATTCATCCAACACTCGATGGAAAATGAGGTCAAGTTCATTAATTTGCCCAGTGGTCGTACAGTTAATAAATGATAGAGCCAGAATTCAAACCCAGGACTATTGGACTCCAAAGTCGATACTGACTTTCACCAGTGTTTCCATTTGTTAAATATCTACTAGGTATGAGGCACTGTGCTTAATTAATATCATAATTATCATACAAGTTGAGTATTATTATCCTCCTTTTGCAGATGTGAAAACTAAGACTTGGATAAGTTAGATAATCTATTCATGGTCACACTTTCAGAAGTTATTTACGTGTCCCTTTTCTTTGACACGAATAAGCTATTCCCCAGCAATGTTTAATTTTTCAAGCTCACCTACATTCTATTATTGTTAGTAATAAGTATTGCTATCCCAAGAGGTTGGATATGCATTGTGAAAATTTGGTCATGCATGTGTGTGAGCATGGGTGTAGCTGTGTGTATATGACTGTGTCTCATCTCTTTGTAAGAGTATTTATACACTGCATAAGAGTTTAAAAAGAATCATTACTGTTACTCCAGTCTGTAAATAAGCTAATTCCACTAAGAATACACAATGATCACCTAAAAAATAGATACGTTTAATATGAATCATCATTTTTTACAATTAGTAGATATTTAATTTTTATTCCACATTTTCTATAAATACTGCAAGAATAATCCCCATCTTCAATATTCTAAACATTGACTATTAACATTGCAGTGAATAGCCTGAATAAATATATTTGAACATCTAAGAGTAAACAAGCATGTCAGACTATCAGAGAAGTTACTTTTAGAATGTATAAATCAAAGAACACTTTGTTTCAGATTTTTTTCTAACTTAGAAGCCGCTTCAGTTTCTCACGCATAGAACATAAAGGGAAAGTGATTTTAAAAAGATATTGAGCCTCATATATTAAAAAGAAAGTGCTGGATTCCATCCAGAAGCAAACTGGTAATTGTGTTAAAATGTGCATGCTGAAATCTCTCCCTGAGCTGCCTCTTGAAGTTGACCAGGTCACGCGCAAGTCTGCCAAAATTCCAAAATTGGCACTTCTTCTTACGTCCGTGTATAGGGATTGGCCAGTTGGAAAATTGCCTGAGGAGTTCCAATAATTTGAAAATCATCAACATAAATTTCTCCCTAAAAAGAATGCTTCTTCTGGGGAAACTGAACCACTATTTTAGAAGGCTGTTCACACATAGATACTTCACCGACAGCACATCCAGGAACTGGCCTGAATTTATGCTTACTGTCCCAAAATTGACACCCACTTGGAAAGAATGAAAATGAGAACAGCCTCATTTCCTAGCAACTAAGGATTCTTAATGAAAAAAAAAAAAAAAATCCATAGCAATGTTTGATACAGGCCTTAATTTGGGGTAAGGGTACTCTATCTGTGCTAGAATCTTTCACCAATGGCTCTTCAAATAGCTTTTGATAGAAAATCACAGTGATTTCTGGTATAATTGAGAGTAGAACTGAGAAATTCACTGGTTTTATCTAACATGGTTGCCATTAACTCTGACAAAGACTTTACCAAAAGTAAGTTCATGTCACCTGACTACAATACATAGCACATTATATTAAACCAGTAACATCTTTGCAAGGCCTACTGAAGGTAGCCAAGATCCTTACCACTCAACTGGTGGTAAAATCAACTTATGTAAGCTAATCATGAAACACAATTTCAGAGCACCTTTGATCAGCTTAGCTCCTCTTATCAGAGAAATCTTTTTTTTTTTTTATTTATTGATTTTAGAGAGAGAAAAGAAAGGAGGGGGAGAGAGAGAGAAACATCGATTTGTTGTTCCACTTATTTATGCATTCATTGGTTGATTCTATTTTAACAAATGTATTGCAGTGACACTGGTTACCAAAAGTATACATGTTTCAGGTGCATGATTCTATCTGCACACTGTATTGTGTGTTCACCACCCCAAGTCAAGTCTTGGCCCATCAACATTAGTTGATTCCTGTATGTGCCCTGACCGGGGATTGAACCCACAGCCTTGGCATATCAGGAAAACCCTCTCACCAACTGAGCGAACTGGCCAGGGCCCTATCAGAGAATCCTTAACACAAAGACAGGCTTTTTAAATTTTTGTTCTGTGATCTTTCAACCCTAAGAATTCATATTCCTGACAAGGATGATAATCATCAAAATTTTCTAAAATACTTCCGTGGAAGACACAGCCAGCCAAAGTGATGACATCAGCTGAGGAGACAAAGTCTTCTGAGAATTCCCATTCCTTTTCACTCACACGCTGCAGTTCAAAGAATACTAGGAACCAGTTTTTACTTTAAGCTTTGATATGCATTTAATTCTCCCGAAGTGCCATTTTTTCAGTGAAGGAAACACTGAGGAATGTCCACAACACATTCATTCAATAAATTACGGCACCAGTGCATTAAAAGTTTCTACAAGCCCTGGCCGGTTTGGCTCAGTGGTTAGAGTGTCAGCCTGCGGTCCGGAGGGACCCTGTTCGGTTCCCACTAAGGGCATGTACCTCGGTTGCAGTTTGTCCCCGGCCCTGATTGGGTCATGCAGGTGACGATCACTCGATGTGTCCCTTTCACGTCAATGTTTCTCTCTCTCTCTCTCTCCTGCTCTGTCTGAACAAAAAGTAGAAAAATGCCCTCAGGTGAGGATTAAAAAAAAAAATTTCTACAAACCTAGAAAAATAAAATCGTGCTTTCTGATAACATTTTACTGTCACATTCATCATGACAATTATTCTTACATCAGTTCTGCGTGACAGGGAAGGAACTGTTAGTCCAAATTTATGGATGAAGGAATAGGAATAGTTTTTTAAACGTTAGTAAGGCAGGGTGAGCTACATGGATGAAGTCACCAAAAATGATGATAATCACAGTGTTGAAAGGAAGAAAGTAGGGTGAGTGCTGAACCCATTGGAGACTTGGGGACAGTGGCCAGAAAGAGAAGCCACACATTGATATCTGGGGCTAATTTTAAGCATTACATTTAAAATAAAGTTTCATTTCTTTTTAAAATGTGTAGTTCTGCCCTGGACAGTTTTGCTCAGCAGTTAGAGCATCAGGCCAAGAACCTGAGGGTCTCAGGATCAATTTCCTGTCAAGGTCACATACCTGGGTTGCAGGTTCGATCCCCAGTCCTGGTCAGGGTCCCGCGAGAGACAACCAATCCATGTGTCTCTCTCACATCGATGTCTCTCTCTCTCTCTCTCTCTCTCTCTCTCTCTCTCTCTCTCTCTCTCTCTCCTCCTCTCTTTCACTCTATCCAAAAACATCACTGAAAAATATTCTCAGGTGAAGATTGACCAAAAAATAAAATAAAATGTGTAGTTCTTTCACAAAGCTGACTGATAGAGCTGTCCTTCTACCTGACGTCTGAACACGTGACTTGATCTAGACCATGAAAACTCTTTCTCCGTGTACTTAGGGCCAGCTCAGCCATTGAAAACATTTTGCTTTTGACTTCATGGTGTAAACCTCATTGACAGATGAATCAGAAAATAAGTAGACACACTTGTCCAGCAAGCATCTATTGAGGATGTTCTGTTGCATCCTTTGCCCCTCTCATCACACAGGAGTCATCCCAGGCATAGTCTTCCTGAGGACAGCACGCCTATATCCATGCGCTATGCATATGTGCATATAAGTTCTTTGGTTTATCTCTTCCCACTTCCCTCCTCCCTTCCCTCTAACGTTCATCAGTCTGTTTCATGTTTCTATTATTCTGGTTCTGTATTATTCATTAGATTATTTTGTTCATTAGATTCCACATATAAGTGAGATAATATAAACTTGTCTTTCTCTGACCGGCTTATTTCACTTGGCATAACACTCTCCAGGACCCTCCATGCTGTCTCAAAGGGTAAGAGATCCTTCTTTTTTACAGCTGCATACTACTTGTTTATTTGTTTATTTTCTGTGCCCTGTGTGCCATCCAACCCAACCAGAAACTTTTTGACAACAGGGAGTGTGTCCCTTTTCATCAATGCCTTGAAGAACATCTGGGTGCTATAAGGGTTCAATTTATATTTGAGGAAAGAATAAAAATCTCCCAACTTTTGCATAGTATTTTATACAAAATAGTAATTTTGCACATATCATCAAAATTGATTCTCAGAAAAATGCTATGAAGTGACCACACTTAGAATATATGTTTAGGAAGCATCCTCTACATCCCCAAGTTGATAGTTTAGACAACGTAAAATCATTGTTCACAGACTGTAACAATTGTTGAAAGACACCCACCCGTGTTCTCAAGATGTCTTCAGTACCAGACACTCGCCAGATTGAGCTCCATCTGCTGTGTTCATTCTACATTCCAGATGTAGGAGCAAGCACCGAGCCTGCATAAACTTTCAGGGATGTTTTGTTTCCTAAACAGAATGAAGCACTGGGAAGCACTAAAAATCCACCCATTGAGCTCCTTCAGTTAGCCCAGCTGGGTTCGATGCTAAGGCTTGTTTCTACACACCATCAGGCCAAAAACAATTTGTTTCTCATTGCAAGATAGTATTATTTGGTCTACAAGGAGAAAATCTATGATTGGAAAACATTGATTTTTTGTTTGTTTGTTTGTTTATCCTCATCCGAGGACATTTTTTCATTTTTGGTTCAGATAGAGTGGGAGGGAGAGAGAGAGAAACATCGACATGAAAGGGACACATGGAGTGGCTGCCTCCTGCACGGCCCTGACCCAACCAGGGCCGGGGACAAACTGCAACCAAGGTACGTGCCCTTAGCAGGAACCGAACCCTGGTCTCCCTGGACCGCAGGTCAACGCTCTAACCGCTGAGCCAAACCAGCCAGGGCAAAACATTGATTTTTTTTTAACCCCTTAGTTAATTGTATTGTTTTTTCTTTAAGAGAGATATAATGCTGTACATTATTATTTTAGAAATTGCTTTTTTTGTTTTTGACTATACGTGTTACCAGATTCCTCTCTTTTATTAAAATAGATTTCTCCCCTGCTTGTGTGGCCCAGTGGATTGAGCATGGTCCCATGGACTGAGAGATCCTGGTTCTATTCCCCGTCGGGGCACATGGCTCTGTTGTGGTCTCGATCCCCAGTAGGAGGCGTGTAGGAGGCAGCCGATCAATGTTCTCACATCGGCATTTCCATCTCTCTCTCTCCCTTCCTTTCTCCCTAAAAAATCAATTAAGACATTTAAAAAATAAATTAATAAAAATAAAATAGATTTCTTTCTCTTCAAGTGTGAGCAGCTAGATTTTATTTTCTAGCACCACAAACAGGTGAGATTATATCTTTGAGATCTGGCCTTGGGTGATGCATGTTTATGGGCCAACACATTAAGAAGCAATTCTAACAGGCAGAAGTCAGGAGCCCGGATCCCCAAATGACCACAAAGAGGCACGTGCAACAAGGTACCCTTTCCCGCTGACTGTGATGTAAATGATGTAAAGTTCTATTATATTAAGCCAGTGAAATCTTAGGGAGTTTGTTATTTAGCTAATGTTATTTTCCATCATATTATTCATGGTAGAAATTTAAGAAATACAAAAATATATTGCCTATTCCCAAGTACTTATTATTCTAGATGAACTTCAGAATCATTCTGTTGGGATTTTAATTGGAATTATAATGAATATATAAGTTAATTAGAATAATTTATCGTAGTTATAATACTGTATGTTGGTGTCCACAATAAGGTATATGTACTCATTTATTCAAATATCATTTTTAATATAAGAACTGTATATTTCTTGCTACATTTATTCTGAGGTATTTGATTTATTATTAGTTTTTTATTATTTGCAATTATATTTGGAATAGTTTTCCCAAATTATTTTCTTGATTGTAGTTTTATCAAAGCCATTTACATATTCTGTGACCAGTCATATTATTAGATTCTTCTATTCTTTCTAAAAGTACCCTTTCCTATTGAGTCCCTTGGAGTTTTTAAATATGTAATCATATAATCTGTAAATAATGATATTGCCCCTTCTTTTCCAATGTTTATAATTGTTATTTTATTTCTTTGTCTATTTAATTATATATACTATTTCCAGAAAAATATTAAATGATAGAGGGACAACTAGTCATCCTCTCTTATTCCTCATTTCATTGGGGATGCCTGAAGTTTTTCTTTTCCAAGAGTAATGCTAGTAACTGGTTTGAGAAAGGCATCTGATTTTATTGAAAGACTTATCATTCTTTTTCTGTTTTATAAAGGACTTCTCTCTTTTTGACCTGTAGTCATTTAAACCAGGAGACTTCATATTGTTAAACAGTCTTGCATTTCTAAAATAAGCCCACTTTGTCATGACATGTTACTCTTTGAATCTAGTGCTGGATTTTATTTTCTGCATTTTATTTACTGTTTTTAATTAAAATTCATAAATGAGATGATTTATCATTTTCTTTTTTTGTGGTGTTTTGGTCAGATTTTTTTTTTTATTGGAATGCTTTATTTTCTATGCCTGAAACAATTAAATTGAATTAGAATTACCTGTTCTTTGAAGGTTTAAAAACATGTATCCATGAAATTCTTTGGTGTTTTTAAAGGCAAGGCCCTCATTTAACATAAGCTCCTTCCATGATCATAGTTTTATTTATTATATCTGTATCTTTTTGAGTTGTTTTCAAAAGATATTTTGAAAGTTATTTTGGTTATTTTCAGAATCTTAGATGATTTAGAAACTTATTGAATTTTTAAGTTTTGTATTGTATAATATTGGTCTGAAAAGTAGAAATTCAGTGTTTTTTTCAAGCAGATTTGAAAAGGGATATTCCCAAAAGCATATTTTATAGATGTTAAAAGGATAACATTAAAAATAGGATCCATGATTAATATCACTTGGAAATGTTTTAAAACAAATACTTAAGATTCCTTTTCTGTAGGGCTTCTAGGAGTTCTTAATGCTCTTATGTGCATCTTGACTCTATAGAGGGGACCAGTGTGCATAAACCTTTTCTATACTTGACTATATAGTCCTCCCTTTGTTTTCAAGGAGCATCTCATGGGACTTGTGTACACACTTTGGGAAAGAAGTCTAAATAAACCTAAAGAACAAGGTTATTATTGCAGAAATATTCTCAGGTTTGATGAGACCAGGGTATGCTGGAAGGCAATCCCTTTCAAGAAAACTCATAACAAAGCAATAAAAGTATATAAACTCTGATGGCTCAAAAAGACAGTTCTATCTTACTCAAAGATTTTTCATGCTTGTATATCACTCTGAAAAATTCCAAGGACCTTAAATGGTATGTAAAAGATAAAGCTGCAACCATTTGAATATTTAAAAACGTTCAAAAAAAACTTTAGCTTAAGTCACTAGGGACATTGCACAATTTTTATTTAAATTAGCTAAAGTATTACCTAGTTAATCAGGGAGTATTTTATACATTATAGTTATTGACCACAAAATCAAGTTGTTTCTTCATACAATATTACATTGTATCCAACTGACAGATGAAGAAATTTCATATTCTATCAAGCAAGCCCTTGTGCAATCCTTTGGAGACTCGATCTTCAAAAACGCATCTGAAAAAGTTTTAAAAAGCTGAAGAAAAAAAGTACTGTGTGACTATACCTTGTAAATTATAGATAAACATTCAAAGAGAGCCTGCTCAGAAACTAATATTTCCTTCTTTTCCAAGACCTATCAAGGAAAACAAATAATGGGTCCCAATTTAAGAGCAGCCGAGACATCAGAATGGATGGGTAAAGCCTTCCTGCATTTGAAATTTTCAGTGCAGTTATTAGAAAATGATTACCTCGGGCTTTGACAGAAACAAACAAACTTGAATTTTATTGCTTATAATTGAGGAAATTCAGAGAGAGAAAAGGAACCTGAGTACAGCTCTTCAAGGTAATCTGCCTCACATTTAATGGCTTATGGTATCATCTTATTGGAAGAACTATCTAAATCAAGACAGTGAGTCTGTGGAACATCCACAAAAACATAAGGGTATGGCAGTGATGGGCTGGAGCTAGCTTGTACATCTCACAAGAACCAACTGTGGGATTCTCTTCCTAACTCTGTGTTCAGTAACCTCACCCTGGTAGCTTGACATTGGCTGTGCTGAGAACATTTACACCATGGAAATGGGCAAACATTCAAATCAGAACTATTTTTCCTAAGAAGGGTGTTTATCAAACATTTACCAGTACATCACTGTTAATTATCTGATACATCAAAAATACTGATGTAAATAACTATGAATTACTCTATTTGCCAGTGTAAGTTATATAATAAACTATGAATTCACTCTGAGTTACCAAAAATTACATGTGCACACAATTTATTATATTACTTTAACATACTGTAAGTTCTACTACAAATGATATGGATCTTAATTACAATAGATTTCACCATAGACCTGTTTCATTACTTTGAAACACATCACAATGTTTTACATAATTAACTAGCTGTCTTTGGTGCGAAAACCAACTTTAACAAACTTTAGGACTTCTGTGAATGGTTTGGTGTATGCTTTCTAGTTATTCTTTTTCAATATGATCATGAATTTGTGTATCTCAATGTTTTTTCCTAAATTTTTTACAGATTTTAGACTTTAATGGTTAGCAAAATTCTATTTCTGTATTTAATACAAATGTTTGACTAGATATCTGCAGGAGAGGAGCCATCAGCAATGTTTGTGTCAATAACATTATTTAAAGTTTATAAAATTAAATGTTAAATTTATTCAAGATATTCACATTTATGTGCATTGATTTTAAGTATAAATTTCAGAAAGTGGAAAATTTGCTTTCTGGGTGCTGGAATATTCTTTTCTTCATGTGAAAATTGTCTTCCATATAAAATGGTAATCTCATTTTTTACAGCATGTTAAAAAATTTGATAATCTGGAGTATCAATAAGCACCAAAAATGGAGATATTGTTATTTTCTGAAATAGTACCTGTGGAAATTATTGATTTACCTATCTGCTTCTACACACACACACACACACACACACACACACATACACACACAACTTATTTTTTAAATCACATAATCTAAAGTTATTAATATAAAACTCAGATAGAGAAAAATAAAGAATTCAAGTACATCAACAATGAGTTTAAGAGAGTTAATTGTTCTCACTCTTGACCCTGTACTTCCGGGCAGCCAGAGAAAGAGGCAGTGGGAGGGGGTGACAGTTGAAAAAGCCTTACTTTTGGAAAATAAAAACTTTAATTTCATCTAATAAATATTTATTAATACCTACTTACTAATGTTGAGCACACGAAGCAGCCACAGAAGGGAAGGCAGATATAAAAACCAAATGACGGGAAATGGGTATGGTGTGTGCCTTGCTGGAATGGACATGGCACACCGTGGGGTCCCTAATGTGTGAGTCACATTTAATCTAGGGGTGATCGTGAAAGTTTTTATAGAGACTTTCCCAGAAAGACGTTAAAATTCAATGTATCTTTGTATGATAGTTATTTCAAGTAGAAAGAGACTCAAGCAAAGGAACAGAAACCCATAACAGCAGGGCACATTCGGGGAACATCCAGTACTTTCAGTTCTGGTGAAGTGTGGAGTGTGGGGCGATGGAGGGAGAGTGAAGGTCACAGCACACAGAGGGTAATAGATAATAGGAGAACAGAACTGGTTTATTGACAGTGTCTACTCAGAGAGAAAATGCACCTAAAGCATAGGCAGCAAAAAAAGGAGGCTAATAGGTAGAAAGAAGAGATTTCTAGATGTGGAGTTCTCAATGAGTAAGCTAGGGAACTAAGAGACGGTGGTGGAGATGAGATATTACAACAGTCTCTTAGAGTTAGAGGAATTCTTCCAGACTTAAAGAATTTCTGTGGAGTGGGATGACCATGATAAAAGAGAAATGAAGGTAACTGGAAATGAGGAGCTCAAGGAATTGACAGTCTAAGGTCTGGTGGGAACCACCAATTTACGGTAGGAACTGGATAAAAGCCAAAATTTAACCTATGATTCCTTTGAGGTTTTAAATACTGCAAATATTTTTTACTAGTGAAATTCTTTAACATTTTCTCAGAAACTTTTGAGTGAAGTTGATGCTAATGGAGGATGTGCCTCATTTATCTTTTGACTGGTTGCTTATGGCAAATTGCCACATCCCCTTGGGTGTGCATGCATGCGAGTATGCGTGTGTGCATGCATTTGTGTGTGTGTGTGTGTGTGTGTGTGTGTGTGTGTGTATTTGTTGGGAGATTATCTGCATGGTCCAGCTTGAAATATACAACATATAAATACAAGCAAGCAGCTTGGTATCTGCAATCAGACAAACTGCAAGGGTCTGTTACTTGCCAGGCACGTAGCTTAGATCCTATTATTATGAATTTTTTTTCTAATAAGGAAACTAGGACTGAGCAAAATTTAAGTAATTAGTAAGAAGCAGAGCTGGGACTTATACCCATTCTATCTGACAAAGCCTACACTTTTATATTATACTAGGCTAATTACTTAATAATGTAAATAATAATATCTACCTCAGGAAGGTAGAATGAAATGAACAGTAAAGACTAAAAATGGTTGAATGGTGGTAACTCAAGGTCAGAGGTATGTTTGTTTATGATATGTGTATGCATTTATATTTATTTGTAGTTATTTATTTGTTAACTCATTCTAGAAGGAACTTCATGAGTAAGTAGTTCATTGAACTACAATGACTAAATTTGATAATGCGTAGGCACAAAAATAATTACATGCATAGGTAAACTTTGAAAAAGCTTTTAATATTTTTTTACTTAAAAGAACTTATAGCACTTTTTATGTATGTAACAATGGTCTAAGCAAGTTACCCATTACTTAATTAGTCATTAATATTCATTGTAATATAATAAACATTACTTTTATTAAAGAATCAAATGAATATGAACAAAAAGAACCCCTGAACATTTTTATAAGAATTTTTTCTGCTATTTATCTGGAGCTGCACAGTTGACTACAACAGGGATGAAGAGAAAGTTGGATTTGCTTATTATTAGTGGATATGTTTGGATCATGGGGATAGGTTTATGGACAAGGAAATATACTATGCTGATAAAAATTATTCAATGATTGCAACAAGATCTAATATAGCAAACAGTATCCTAATATCTCCAACCATTTATACCATACCAAAAGTATAAAATCAGGTTACAACTATATCAGCTTCCTTTTAATTTTATGATAGTTTTAATTTTTTTGAGAGAGAGACAAAACTAAAACTAAAACCAGTGGTATCTTTATGTCAAGCCATGCCTGCAATCTACCTACTTCTCCGCGGCCTGACAACAGTTTTTCAAGTTAGTTTGAATCATTTTCTGTTTCTTACCATTCAAAGAGACATGACTAACATTTCAGACGTAAATCAAAAGCTAGGTTCTTATTCTAGCTAGTTGGGCAACCTTGGGAAAATCACATTTTCTCTCTGAATCTGAGCCTCCTTACCTGAAAAATAATTGAAATGAACTTGATCCCTAGGTCATTGTTTGTTCTAGTATTCCATGATTCTATGACCTAAAATATAATTAAATTTAGATGGCTATTTTACACCTTATCCTAGTTTTGCTCAAATATCACCCCCTTCCCTAAGCATTCCCCTGATTCTAACCTTGTATCAGGAAAAGAGAGTACAGAAGGAAGCTATAACCAGTGATATTTTGCAGGATTTAATTGTTGGTTTGGCACTGTTTTCATGAGAATATGAACCGTAGATAAGTTACCTAAACAAAAGTTCTTAATTCCCTATGGAAACAACCCAAGTATGTGTCTTTATGTTTATTACTAAATAGTTTATTCTAGAATTTATTATCTAGACTTAAAACCATAATAAAGTCTACACCAATTAGATTTGATTCAGAAAAGTTTATTAAACATTTATCCCAATGAAAAAATAATTTACATATCATCAAACTTGGGTCTCTTTGGGTCTCATGCTTAGCACTTTGCTTCTGCACATTAAACACTCCATAAATGTTTGTTAAATTAAACTAAATTAAAGGAGTTGCTTTTACTGCAGCCCACGTGCCCTTCCATGATTAATGAATCATCACTAAGTGAGAAATTAATGAGTGTGCTTTGCTCATCGGGAAATTAAAAAAAAAAAAATGTGCTCTGTTTTGGAAAAGGAAAAAATTTTACAGCAGGGGAGAAGAAAGGCAAACCCAGGACTTCAGAAAGAAGCTTGCAATACAGCTACTGACACATGGATAAACGCAAAATAACTACCACCGTCTCTACCTGTGAGCTGACATGCACCTGAGCTTCAAATTAGTGAGGCCTTCACTGATCCCTTCTCCACCCCCCGAGAAAGGAGAGAAGGAAGGGAGACTGCGCCAGGGCAGCTCCGCAGCAGGTTTCTCACTGTGCCGGTGTTCACCGCTCTTCCCATATTTGTCTTCTTTCCCATCATTAAAACACAGGAACTCACAGGGAAGGTTGGCCAGTCAAACTAGGCGACCTGAATGAAAACAGGAGGCAACTAGGGATGGATCCCAAAGTAGGGAAACAGGGTAATCCTGAGTCCCCATGTGGCGTGGTAGGGAGTTGTGGCAAATAGAGCCATATGAGCAGTCCGAGGATGGATTACCGTTAGACCCCGGCGTGGAAAGCAGATGCTGCTGGTGGAACGTAATTCTAATTGGGAAGCAGCTAAAGGCAATAAGAAGTCTGGGTGAGCAAACAGGAAAGAATGCCGGGGCATCCAGGAGTCTAGTATTAAGTAAAATTGGGTAAGATTCGAGGAAAAGAAGAAATGGAGAAATGAAGTAGGAGAAAGGGGAAAGCCATAGCTTTGATCAAAGGCTTGACCACACACTTACTGCAATGGGGGACCAGCAGGGGTTGAGCCCTTACACATGGATGGCTCCGTGCTGACTCTCAAGTAGGAACACAACCGGTCTTAGGCTTGGACCAGTGGGAAAATGACTGAGATAAACGTACGAGAGAAGAACACTCCACTAGTGCCATTTCCTTTTATATTTTCTTCAATTATTTTATTGGGGGCCATAGAAGGGGTAAAAGCCCACACAGCTAAAACACCCAGTCTACCGTCTGCAATACATAGGCAGTCCCATCAAGATGTGACCAGTTGGATTTAGAGAGCATTTCTAGTATTTGTTTAGCTGTTACCAATAGCACCATGCTCTTATGAAATATTATGTGCTGTGAGTAGATAATAAATACAGAATTAGCGGCCTTGGGAAATCATGAGAAAAGTTAACGAAAGGAAGAAATAAGCAAGAGAACCTGGATTTCCAAATCCTGGCAAAGTAGCTCGGGGGCTCTCTGAACACTGAAGTAGCTCCACATGTCAGAAGAAGTCCTCTGTTCCTTCTCTTGAGCCCCAGGGACACTGCTGGGTGTGATCACTGGAGACAAGGGACTTTGGTTTTCACTCAAAATAACTCCATTTATAACATGAAAAGAAAAGGAAAAGGACTAGCCAAGGAATGTGTGCCAGTGTTTCCTTTATCACTTTTCTTTTCCAAAATTACTCTTTCACTAATATCCTAACTTGTTCCCTTGGGGGTCTGATCAAATGCAAAACTCAGTCATTTCCTCTAGAACACTGACCTTCCCCGGAGTCAGGGACCAATAAGCATGAGTGGTCGCATGTTTCAGTCAAGGATGTATGGGGGTGGAATACAGTTTTCAGATTTGACATAACCAACATGGGCACTACAATATAATGACATTGAAGTATAATTCTAAAAAACAGAGAGGATAATGATTAACTGAAACACATTCCTCCTACCCTTGTCTACTAATTATAGTCTCAGAAGATTCTCCTTGGGTACAAAGTTATATTCACCCACAGCATCCTTCACATATTCATGGACTTCTTAGTATTTGGAAGATTAAAAATCCATGTGAACTAGTTTTCTTTAATTATACTGGGTTTTACTTATTACACACAATCATCATAAGAATTTTAAAGGTAATAATGTCCATTCATAGCTGATTAGGGTAAGACACTCTCACAAGAACTTGATTTGGTTAAAATTAGTATGACCTATGTTAATTTCATGATTCTCAACTCTAAAAATGATGCAGATATTTTAAATCCACAATTTTAAAAAATACAGACTTGATAGGGGATGAAAGAAAACTTGTTAAATTTTACATCAAAATAACTGCTAAAAAGAAATTATGAACACTTAATATAGGAACACTGTAACAATTAGTATTTAATCCTGCCAACAGGTTGTTCTCTCCATTTATGATTTGAGCTTTTACAGTGTAATCATCAGGCCAGTCATAGCTAATCAGGGCATAAAATAAAGTCAAAATGTTTTACCAGCCCTTATAAACATTTGTGCAGCTTGATTTTTCCCGAGTTGAAAGCGGCGAGACAGCCCGTTAGGTGACTGAATAGAGAGGACACTGGAATTGCACCGTATGCTGTTTCAAAGAAACATCTGACTTAGCTAAGAACATGCTTTTGATTTATTAGTTGACTTCTGTGCAGACATATGTGATTTCTTGGTTCTTTTATTCGTGTCACACTTTTGATGCAATCAACCCTCATGTTCTCTTCTCTTTTCTTCAATTCCTGGGAGAAAGTACAATCAATCACGGAGGACATGCAGGAGGGGAACAGCCCTTTTTCTAACACAATTTTCCCTTTTTTTCCTGCTGTTTTAAAAATATATACTTTTGAGAGAGAAAATAAATGAGGTGACTTAGTGGTGATCCTCCTCTGTGCCCATTTTCAAATTGGGGCTGCCCTGATTTGTCAATTTTGAGATTGAAAATTAATAGAAAATGACAAAATTGCTCTTACTTTTATACTAATTTGTTCCTTGACCAATAGTTATAGTTTGTCATGGCTTCCAGCAACTAGAATTCTAAAATAAAAGTGGGATCTGAAAGACCAAACCGGCAACTGGTATGTGCTTCGATGTGAACGGCAAGCCCTATACTAAAGGTAAAGAAAAAGGAAAAGCTGTTTATTATGAGCTTATTGAATACATACGATATGCTGAGGAATACTACACATTTTACCTGGATTGTCACAGGTAAAGTTCCCAACAATACATCCTTCAAATATTGGCCTTAGCTTCAATGTGCCATTAAAATATGAGTCTCAGGACTTAAGTCACTGTGTAAGGTCACAGAGTTAGGAAGTTACAGAGCTGTGATTCAGACATGGGCCACCTGGCTTCATGGCTTTCAATACTCAATTGTTCTTTCTCTCTTCAGCCAGCACTTTCCTGATGGCTTTGGGGAATGGTCCATCCTCTCAGCCTTCTCAGAGGACATAATTCCATAGTGGGTTTCCTGGCTTTACATAATATCTCCACTTCAACATGCCCACTTATCACAAGCATTTTCCCTCTCCCCTACCATCTGCCAGGCCAACGGAGGCATTGTCACTTACTGAGAGGTGACCAGTTCTTCTGGGTTGTTTAGGAATCACCACAAGAGCACCTGTGCCCTACACATGCAGCCTTCACTAGAATATTGATCCTCATCTTCTAAGAAACTACCCCCCAAGTTCATAAATTCTTGCTTATACAGACTTACACCCTGGCCCCTTGACAAAGCACTCTTAAAAAGCCAATCCTACCCTGGCTGATGTTTCTCAGGGGTTAGAGCATCAGCCTGCACACCAAAGGGTCACGGGTTTGATTCCTGGTCAAGGGCACATACCTGGGTTGCAGGTTTGATACCTGTCCCATCAGGGTGGGTTCCGAAGGCAACCAATTGAAGTGTGTCTCTCACATCCATGTCTATGTTTCTCCTTCCTTCCCCCCACCTTCTACTCTTTCTAAAAATCAATAGAAAAAAACATATCCTCTGGTGAGGATTAATAACAACAAAAAGGCAATCCTTAGACTTTGGCCTGGCAGCCCAGAGAAGCGATGAGAGTTGAATCTGAACAGGGCCCTGGTTGCTTCTGCGGCATCTTCCAGCACAGCCGAAGTGCTGGCCCCTTCTATGGAAGGGAAGGGTGGCCACCTCTGCACATCTAGAGGGTCCAGAGGGGTTGTAGAGTCCACATCCTCCAGGACATCCAGGGAGACCTGTCCCGCTTCTCCTGATCCCTGGTTTTCTCTTCTAGGACCCTGACGGTCACATAACAGATCTGCCTTGGCTGCAACTCACGCAGTTGGTTCTTCTGCCATTTGACTTTACCAGCCCTTTGAATGTGCCAAAACCACCTACGTTCCATGCCTAGGCATTAGCCACTTGTTAGTGACAGGCAATCAATCATTCATTGTCCTTCTGCTAGGCTTCCTTTCAACACGGCACTAGTCAGTCAACGGCACTGTCTTTGTAGATGTGGCTGCCCTGTGTTGATCACCTGGGACCACACCTAACCCACACAGGCCAATCCCTTGTACCTTTAGTATGATATTTGAGATGCTTGAGGATTAACTGGAAAGTGATTTCCACCCAATCCAGTTTCCATTTCATTTACTGGTCCAAAGCAGGGCCTGCTTCACAGGCACATGACCTGTGCAGGTTCTTGCATTCAAAAGAGCTCTGCTGTGGCCATCACAAAGTTCTCAATAACTTCACATTTAAACGTGTGAATGAAGTTTTGTGAGGTCCAATGGCATGATGATCAGAGGAGATACAAACAAAAGGCATGTCACCCTGCTGATCCCTACCTTCAGATTCACATTATCCATGATGTCCATGAGCACAGGGCACCCCCAATAAGTGAAAGTTCAGAGAGCTTCAAGGACATAGTCAGTGTAAACAAGGGCACCAATTCGAATCTGGATTGCTTCAAACACGGGAAGAAAGCCGGTGTTCTAAGAAACATGGACAACCAAGGAACCTCAGCATAGCCTTCTTACTCATATTTTCCCCATATTAGTGAACTACTTTACATTGAAAATTAAGACATAGAAGTAAAGGAAAAAACAAAACAAAACAGTACAATCCACCTTTCCTCTTCCTATTGGTCCTTCCGTACTCATTGGCAAGCCAGAGGTAGAGGTGTTGGTAAATTACATGTGTCAAGGAGCGAAATGAAGACTGTTGAATTCATGTTGTGCGATGTTTCCACTGCTCCTGGAAATCTCAGTGGATTACACTGGGACCCTCTAAGTCTGGATAATGTCCAAGCCTGGCTCAGCAGCATTCCCCTGGGACATTTCTTCACCTTGGTGTCTGGGGCTAATCCCAAGTACCTGTAGGCATGTGGCAACTTACTCTTAGAATTGTGCAACCTCGGAATGAGAACAGTTCTCCAAGTTTATCTAGCCCATCTACCTCATTTTCACATGAAGTACTGAGGTCCTCAGTTCTATCATTCACCCAAAGGACACTCAGCTCAATGTATATGGTGGACATGAGCCGTTAGGTCTCCTTAATTCTGAGCACAGTTCTTGTGTCCACAGCATCATCCTTATCCAACTGTCAGGGGATTTCTATGACTCAGAGACAATCAGGAGCTATGTGTAGTTGCTCGATCCTTCTAAAATGAGACAAAGGAGGGACAATGCCCTAATTCAGAAATCAGGAAGAATCAGGACTTCTGGACACCTTCCAGACTGTTCAGAGATCCCGGGAAACCCCCATGTACTTATATAAACCTTTACCCCACTTCCCATGTTCTGAGGGCTACAAGAACATTACTGCAGATGAGTCTGGATCTCTGATGCAATGAATGAACAACTCTTGTCTAGAACACCTTCTTGTGGTTTCAAAGACTTCTTTCCGAAAAAAGTTCCCCCTCTGAGAGATGCTGCAATCCTGCAGGGTTGGGGTTTGTGAGCTGGGAATGAAGCGAGGCATTGGATGCTGAGGTTGCTAAGGTTAACTGTGTCAGGTTACTTTATTGTCATATTTATTTTCTTTTCCTCACTGACTTCCTGTTATGGCAGTAACATATACAACAAATACTTAAATATATGAAGAAAAGGGATATATTTTATAAAGAGACTTCACGCTTATTCCTCTAGGGCTGTTATGGAATCTCTCTGCCTGAGAAGTACAGGGAGTATCCTGTCCTAAATTATGAGATCAAAAACAAGAAGAAGAGTCACATCGGGGCTAGACTAAGAATTTAGGACTTACCTTCTCTTACAGGTATAATTACGTTATTGCAGAAAACCTGCTGGCATAGAAAAGATGGCTTCATAAAATACATGGAGACAGCATAGGGGCCCACACTTAGTAGAACTGGGTTAAAACCAGTTCACAGTCCTGGCCAGTTTGGCTCAGCGGTTGGAGCATCAGCCTTCAGACCAGAGAGGCCTGGGTTTGGTTCCCACTAAGGGCCTTG
Source organism: Molossus molossus (assembly GCF_014108415.1). NCBI lineage: Eukaryota > Metazoa > Chordata > Mammalia > Chiroptera > Molossidae > Molossus > Molossus molossus. The sequence continues at coordinate 32,087,685 of NW_023425351.1, read as the reverse complement.
GTTGCAATTTGTCCCCAGCCCTGGTTAGGGTTGTGTGGGTGGTGACCGCTCGATGTATCTCTCTCACATAGATGATTCTCTCTCTCTCTTCTTCCCTCTCTCCCTCCTCCAGTAAGGATAAAAAACAACAACAACAACAACAAACCAGTAACACAAAATTGGCCTTTAGAATCCCAATCCACTAAAACCAAAAGGAAATCTTAGAGGAATGTCAAAAGCTGAGAGACTGAGAAACTGGGACTCATGACAGTTAAGAGAGACCTTCCAAAGGTCCCACACCGTCGGAGACAAATCTGAGTCAGGCCTCTGTATGTATTTCACATTTGCAATCACCTGCTTTCTACTCTTATGAAGCATAGGTTCAACTCCTAAATTTAAGCATCAAAAGGTAAACTGCTTCACTCTCTGGACTGGAGAGTTTTGAGACATGTCAAGCGCACAGAGGGACCAAGGGAAAAGAGGTTACGTATTTTCCTTTGTCATTATTCATTGAGCTCGCCATTCCTCCACGACCACTGCTTCTGGCCAGGCATGAGCTATGGAAACATTTTTCCTGGATTCGTCTATTCCCTAGAAAGGAAAGCCGATCTGGCTTAAGAGAAAAAGTTCCTCTCCAAGTAATGATAAATTGTCTAAACTGAAAGCTCATGCCATAAACAAATTTGAACAGTGCAGGCGTCTTACAAAATTAAATTTTCATCTAGTGAATTTGAATGATGGTTTGAGAAAAAGAGAGGATAATATTTTAAGCCCTGCTTCGTATGACTTCTTTCCATAGTACTGTTTTGAAGGTCTACTTCCAAGGTAACTGAAAACACAATCACAATGATTTTTTTTTTTTCTTTATTTCTACGTGTTCTGTTTTTTAGTGAAATACTGACTGTGCTTTGACTGTAACCACTATTAGTATTGTTTTTAGAAGGAAACAAAAAGGCTTGTAAATTTTGATAATCATGTAGTTTTACTGAAACTAAAGATAAACTGAACACATTTTATTTATATCAATATTGTTAATCCTCACCCGAGGATACTTTTCCACTGATTTTTAGGTAGAGCGGAAGGCAGGGAGAGAAAGAAAGAGGGATAAACATCGATGTGAAAGAGACACATCGATTGGTTGACTCCTGCACAACCAGGATTGGGGCCAGGGATCGAACCTGTAACCCAGGTACATGCCCTTGACCGGGAACCGAAACTGCAACCCTTTCAGTCCTTGGGCTGACACACTAACCACTGAGCAAAACTGCCCAGGGCTGAACATATTTTGAATGAGTTAAGAAACTGAACCACACAAAACGTTCTCTGTGTCTCCCTATTTTTCTTTTACATGTCACTGGAACTAAATTTCTGATTTTCATGTACTCCATATGATCGAATCCCTACGCTTCAAGTTCACCAGAACATTATCTCTATAATAGTTCTATTGTCAAGCTTAAACTAAGATGTAGTTTATTTAAACAACTAGTCAAAAGACTCAAGAATCACTTTTTTAATACAAAAATATTCCTAATCCCTAGATCCTCTAGAAGGAACACAGACCTGAAGACACTTTGATGTTAGCCCAGTGAGACCCGAGTGGAACTTCTGACTGAAAGATAAAACATGGGTGTTGTTTTGAGGGGCCAACTTTGTGGTCATTGGTTAGCAGCAGCAGTAGTAAACTAATTAAAGACCTGTTTAACTTTTTCCTAAGAGACTCAAATATATTGATTTAAGAACTATGTAATATGTTAAAATAAATTTAACTTTTAAAGTCAGCAATTTTCAACGATGTCAGGGGCATAAATCAATGTCTCCTTTCCATATCTATTATTAAATTCCAGAGAACCTAAAGTTGCTGAAGGGCTAAAAGAGGGTATTATAAGTAAGATACTATTATAATTTCTTCATCTTTTTCTATTTAAAAGTAAAGAAATATTCTAAGTTTTTTATTCTTTAGGTTCTCATAATTAATGCATGTATTAAGTATACTTTGATTTTTCATTAATACTTTTTAAGTTCACAGCCAAATCGTAATGACTCGTAACATGTTGACGTTGGCAGGAATATATAAATTCTAGGTTTAAAACAATGAACGTTGAATTTACAGAGGTACAGCACTTAATCAAGGGCAAAATACACTATGCCTTGGTCATTATCTACTTCTTCACTGTCTCCAAACTGATACTCATTAGCTCTGAGAAAGGGCTGTCCATGTCTTGTAATCCACCTTTATATCAACACTGTCTAGCAATATTCCTGGCCCTGAGCAGCTTTTTTGTTAAATAAATGAATAAAAAATAAATATAAAGCAAGGTCAGAAAACAGGAAACGCCACTTCCCTGAAACCTCAGCCTTCTAGGTTACTAGAAATCTGAAAAGGTGTTCTGTATTTAGAGATTAAATGATAAAAACCAGAATTTATCTGAAACATTTTTAACAAAAACCTTAATATTCTACATGTTTCATTATTTCTTTAAATTTTTATTTATTGACTTGAGAGAAACACTGATTTGTTGTTCCACTTAGTTATGCATTCATTGGTTGATTCTTGCATGTCCTGACCAGGGATAGATCCCGAAACCTTCGCATATCGGGACAACACTTTAAGCAACTGAGCTACCAGCCAGAGCTATTTCAATATTCTTAATCAGATTCATTAAACATAATTCAAATTTTGGGATAGCTTGGTATCTTTATTTTTATCAGTAGATAGTGTCATGTTCATTTGATATACATAGGGCTCCATGAACTAGAACTTGCTTTCTGAAAAGGTTTGTCTTTTAGAGGTCTTTTTTCCCCCTTTCATAAAAATTAATTGAAACACCACACACCTGGAGGCTAAGTGTGACATGGCTGCCTTCCTGACTGTTAAGTGAGACTCAGTCTTCTGACCCTAGAAGGTGAGAGGTTAGTCATGTGCTGCATAAGAACGTTTTGTTCAATGACAGACTGCATATAAGACAGTGGTCCCAAAGGATTATGAGCTAAAACTTTCCTATCACCTAGTGATAGGTAGTACAACACATTACCCACGTGTTTGTGGTGAGGCTGGTGTAAACACACCCACTGCACTGACAGTCATGTAAAAGCACAGCACATATAATTATGTGCAGTACGTATTACTGGATAATAATAAATAACCCTGGCACTGGTTTATATATTTACTCTACTATACTTTCTAACACTGTTTTAGAGTGTACACTTTCTACTTATTAGAAATATGTTTGCTATTGAACTGTAGCCGAGCTCTGCTGGCAGTGGCCCCACACATCTAGTGTTTACCGAGTGTCTTGACTGCACCACTGTCTCTTGCAGTTGATTTCACCTGTGCTGGAAAGGCTTGTAGCCCAGCACCAATAGGCTACACCAAGGAGCCTGGGCGTGTAGTAGGCTGTCCCGCTTAGGTTTGCATACATGCACTCTATGGTGTTCACACAATGACAGACTCTCATAATGATGTATTTCTCAGAACGTGTCCTCATTTATGCAGTGCATGGCTGTATCTAGAAGGTAACATAGAAGCTGTAGACTAGATTTTCTTCCCCTCTAGAACAGCCCTATCCCACAGAAATATAAGCCACATATGTGATTTTAAACTTTCCAAAACATTCTCATTTCAACGTGTTATCAATACAAAATGCCAGAGTTTACACTCTTTTCTTTTCGTACTGTAACTTAGACATCCAGGGCACATTTTACACTTAGATCAGACCTCGATCTGGACTGGCCACAATGCAGGCGGCCAGCGGCTGCTATGATGGCTAACTCCAGGGACCCCCACCCCCTGCCTAAGTTCACTGCACAACTGCCCACCGGTCGCTCCCACTCCACCTCATTTGTACTCTCGGTTCACGTGATGGGAAGGACTTTCACTAATTCAAGCAGCCGTCCTCCCCCTCCAGGCCTGTTTTTCTCAAGCTCTCCTTAATGTGTGGAAGACAACAAAATTCCAGGCATGAGTAGTGTTAAACTGCACACCTTTGATGTAAAAAAGAACTTGAACAGTATTGGAGTTCACTAATAAATGTTCGTTTATCTTGCCCATGTCTCATACTGAGTAACAACTCTGTTCCACAATTACAAAAACAAAACAAAAAGATCTCTCGTTACACAGGACCTGCTCTTCTAACAGTACAGCTGTGGCAGGCCGGCGGTTGGGGGAGTGCGGCAAGAACTAAAACGTTGTGCAGACCCCTTCGTGCGGGCTGCTCTACCTGCTGTGCGGGCTGCTCTACCTGCTGACTCAAACCTCGGAGCACCCCCGGGTGGGCACTGCCACCCGCACCGTGGAATGGGGAGGCAGGCTGGGGGCGCTCAGAACAGGCCTCCCACGGGCCCCCGCCCAGAAACCCTGCCTCCGTTTCCCAGAGGGGGAAGACTGTGTCGGTGTTTCCAAGAGCTCGGGGGTGATTCGGACCCACCCGGCGGCCAATCTCAGCGCCCCGACGGCGCGAGCGCCTCCAGCCCGCCCCGCAGGGCCTCGGCCACCAGCCTTCCTGAGCCCGCAGGGGCAGCAAGCCCCCACCCTCGGCCCCGCGCCCCCGCCCGCCAGCTGCCGCCCACGCTGGGCCCCTCCCCACGAGGCTACCCTGCAACGGGCCCTCCACCCAGGGCGAGAGAGCGCAGGGCCCGGGGATGCAGAGGCGCCGCGCCGCCACCCCGCGGCGCTTGTCCCGCGGCCGCCGCGGCCGAAGTCAGGGAAAGCCCTGCCCCCGAGAAACCCTGCTCCGCCGCCGCCCCATGACCCCGGGACCTCTTCACGCGCGGCCCCGACCCAGGCTGACGGGTTCGCGACTCTCCTGCCAATCAAATACGGTTTTCCTCCAAACGGCCCGCCGACCAATCACCGCGCGCGGTGCATTCTTCGGCTCTTCGGCCCTTCGGCCCTTCGGCTCTTCGGCCCTTCGGCCCTTCGACCCTTCGGCTCGCCGGCGTTCGCTGTTGCTGGGCCTTTCCCGGCCTTCCGCCTGGCGCCAAAGCGCTGTTCTCGTTGGTTTAATTTTCCCGTTTTTTTAGACACTTCCGGGTCATGCGTCGCCCCGGAAGCCTGCGAGTTCCGGAAGCCTGTGTAGCCAGGTTCTGGTAGGAAAAGCCGAGCTTCCTAGAGTGTTTCCAAGAAAGTTCGGTGGAGCGGGGCGCGTCGCGGGCTCCTAAGGTCAGTGTCGGCCCGAGGAGCCACAGAGCAGCCCGAGGTCAGCCTTGCAGCCTCACCGCCTTGTCCTTGTCGCCCTTTGCTCAAGTTCCCTGGTCACTGGCTTCCCGGAGGAGGCACATCAGAGTGTGATTTGGGGAAAGACAAGGAAGCAAACCTAAACTCCGAAAATTAGGCTTAGGATCGCACCATGTAAAGGAAGAAAAGACAGAGCCTGAGCTCGGTGCATTCAAGAGGGACTTTCTGGAGACAAACTTCTGAATCTCTGCCCAGCGCTCAGCGGTGCTAGGAGCTACCTGTTGTTAATGGCTTAACGATTATGCAGGGGCCACACCTCACTTCTTAGTGTTATATTTGGAACACCCTACCCCCACCCCCAAATGAGAGCAATGCACTTTCCAACATTTTTGAAAGCCTATGCACTTAAAAGCAGTTTTAATTTTCTTGTGGAGGAGGAGTTATTGAGAGTTTGCCTATAGAATTGCTTGCAATGATTTTGTTATATTTAATACTGATTTCTGATAAGAAATATGAGAATCAGTAGCATTTTTCTTCTGGGGCCTGAAGTTAAAAGTTATTGTTTGTTCATTTCTTTAGGTTCCATTTTCCAACAATACAACATTTTGTGAATGAAAGGGCTTTTTGCAGAATGAGACCAGTTGTTGAACATTCAAGTCTAACCTGTTCTAGCTAGTATTCTATGATGGCTTTGGAAGTAATTTTGACCTTAACATTTAAAAGCAATCACAGGGAGACTGAGATTCCACCCACACCACAGTTTGTAGTCTCAACACCATCCCCTAATGTGTTCCCTTTAGTTAAACCTGAACAGGATAAACTTGGGATAGCTGACTTCGCATTTTTCTCTTTCACCATATTCTTTCTGATTCACTATTATCAGCTACCTGTATCCAGAAAGATTAGAGTTGAATGCTCTTGAGAAGGAAGTAGATTTGAAAGAAGAGAGTGAGTAGAATTATTTACAAAGTCAAAGAGAGAACCCCTCATGCTCTTTTTCTTAAGAAAAAAAAAGGAAGGAAAATAGGAGTAAAGGACATAATGGAGAGAATGCTGCACTAAGTCAAGAAAATTGAGTTCTAGACCTGACTGCTTTTCTTTTGCCCAGCTTTACCTCTTGGCCTTATTCTCCTCATTTTTAGAAAATGGGAGTTGCCCGCCACCTGTGGTTTTACTAACTGTTCCATAGAAGAACTATAGCATTTTCTTGGAGCTTTGTAAAGGAGGGGCAAAGCAAGTAGACCCTCAGCAGCTATTTTATGTATTTTGCTTGAAAAACAGGGTTTCTGTTAAAGTTACCTTCAAAGCTCAGACTAGATGATCTGTGTGCTTCCTTTTAGTTTTTAAATTCTCTTTCTTAGGATAATTATTTGTTTTCAATGTGCATTTATGTATTAGTTTTTTATTAAAAAATATTTTTCTTTGTTGATTTTAGAGTGAGAGGAAGGGAGAGAGAGAGATACAAACATCGATGAGAGAGAACATCTATTGGCCACCTCTCACAGTCCCCCACTGGGGGTTTGGCCCACAACCTGGTCATGTGCCCTGACCAGGAATCAAATTGGGGACCTCTTGGTGCATGGGTCTATGCTCAACCAGTGAGCCACACCGGCTGGGCTATGTATTAGTTTTTTAAATAAAAGATAGATGTTCACACTTAATTCATTACTAAAAGCCATAAACATGTCTATATTCAATCTCATTTGTTTAATAGATACAGACTTCAAATTTAATTCTTTATGATCAGAATCATAATTCTTTATTTTTCTTTCTTCCCCTACCCTTTTAGCCATAAAGTTTTTACTTGTATTTGAAGCTTGTAATCATCTTTCCATTTGATGTATTTGGTAGCTGAACCTTACAGATGTTAAGATGTTAGTCTTGCCCAGCATTCTGTTACTAGCAAAGTTCTTGGTCCTCACAGCATCACATGACACTAGTTTCTATCCCTCTCATAGTCCACCGTGTGCTGGTTCCTGCAGCGCAGGGAAATAGAGGTCACATGCACAGTCTTTATTTCTGTGCAAAAGTTCTGCTCTGAATCACTTGCTCCTTTTCCCTCCCCCTCCCTTTTGATTATCTGGGCTGGGCAGCCTAAAAGCAAATTAGATGTTCCCTTTATTGCTTTCTTGTGAAATGACCCCAGTCTCCAAACATCCCACGTTCCTCTTCAATTACTTCAGAATGTGGAATAAACCTCAGGAGAAAGCCCCAACTGCTCCCCTTGCCCTGGGTCTGCAAGTGGAGGCTGGAGAGGGGGGTATGGGCACCTCTGTCCTTCCCATTGTGGGCTGTTTGTTGGTCATTGATCACTTCTTCCCAACCTGTCCCATCTATACAACCAAATGCCCTTTTCTGTATTTTCTATTTAATATGTTTTCTTTTTATCAGAGCATCCCATCTTACCTGCCTGTCAGGAGATAAAATTTCATCCATGTGTCTTTTCTTTCTTACTGTTAAAACATGAAAACCAAGGGCTCCAGAGTAATTCTGTTTTGATTATGCACAACCATTCCCTTCCAGTGTTAGGGGAGTTGGTGTTGCCTCTATTTTGTGTGTAGCATGTGTTCACAGTTGTTAAATGAATGTCCATGCCTCATTTTGTGCCCACAGATTCCCTTTGTGCCGAATGGACAGTCGATCTCTGAACAGTTCTCTGACCACACGTGTAGAAGCAGGGAGAGGGATTGGGGGTGGGTGACAGGCATCCCAGGCAGCATGGGCAACTCGACCACATTCCTGTCATTTCTTTCCCCATCCACAGTCCTGAGAGTGACTGGCAGTCTGGTCTTGAGGGGGAAAATTGTGCTTTGAGCTCTGCAGTATTGAATTTGATCCACGCTTGTTAAATATCCATACTACTAATTTCCTTTAGTGTGTTCCACAATTTCTCTAGTTTTTACCAGAAATGTACTAATTGCCAGCTTGGCCTTCAACAGATGAGGTAATGTTCTCAAGGCTTAATTTTGGTCTTTTTAGAATGGGCGTGACAATATTGACTGTGTTCTGAGACTCCAGTGAGACAGATAAAACGTGTAAAGAAACCCTGCAGCGCTTCCCACACGGCGTGTGGCATGTGGCACTTGCTCCTTTTGCATTGCTGACATCTCTGCCCATGTGGGGCTTTCCACGTTCTCTCCAGCACCATAAAATGTGCAGTGAAATTTGTGTTCTAAAAATTTCATGTCACTTTGAGTTCTCTTAGGCAGTTAGATCCTGGAGCCCTCTTCTAAATGTATATATAGCATGTGTTGTGTGACTGGCTCATCCTTGGATTGGCACGTTTGCTATAGTTTATGCCTGTACTCTTAACCTCTTGGTCCTTAGCCTCTTAAAGCAGGGATGGGTGAAAAAGATGAAGGAATTAAGTACAGATTGGTTATTAGACTGATGAACCTCAAAGGGAAAGGGGGAGGGAGGGCGGGATGAGATAAACCAAAGAACTTATATGCATAACGAATGGACACCCACAATAGTGAGGAAGGCAGGAGAAGGGTGGGATTGGGGAAGAGGGGATCAATGGGGAAAAAAGGGGGGACATCTGTAATACATTCAACAATAAACATGAGTTAAAAAAAAAAAGCCCCATCTGCATGCCCACTGGTGCCATGTTCACCATTTTTTGGTTAATATTTTTTAGGTCCAGCACCACCTGTCAGTACAGTACATTGGTTCAGAGCATGGCTCTGTTATTTCTAGCTGTGTGATTTCACACTGGCCAGCTAATCTCTCTGTGCCTCAGTTTCCTTGTTTTAAAACAAATAGTAAGAGAAGCTCTTTTATCATATTGTAAGGATGAAATGACTTACTATTTCATTTTGCAAAGGACACTTAGCCACAGCGGTCACTTTTGGCACTCAGTCCCAGTAAGTAAGTGGTGCGTGTTGACTGCAGCTGTAAACTCACGAGCTGGTGGGATTAGGATCCATGAGGCTTCACTGTTTCCACGAGGATTGTTGTTCTGTCTCGCGTGTTCCGTTCTGATTTCTCCACTTGCTCTGGCCTTTTCCAGACTCGTCTTCAACATTTCTTTTTCTGCAGTTGGCAGTAGCTGTACTTTTATTATTTTTCTTCCTCCGAGGTTTCCTAAAGCAATTCCTATAAGGATTCTAGATAAATAAAATTTTTATACTTGCTTATTTTTTTGACTGCTGAAAAGTATACTGTGGTACAGTTACTTGACCAGGGTCACACAGTCTGTTGGTGAACCTGGGCTGGAATATAGAACTGATCTGAACCGACCACATTCTCTCAAACATCTGTTCTCTGTTTTCACAGTGTGCTTTCTCTCTTCAAGACCCAGAAGTAACAGTTTTCTGAAAGAAAAGATTCTGAGTGTCATGCCCTTCTGTTAAAAATATCTTTGTAAAGCGTAGCTCAAAGTATTAAGAATTCTGTTTTAGGTTTAAAAAAATATTTTGTGTTTGTTTTAGATACTTGAATAAATGTACTGTAAATGAAATAGGTAAGATGCTCAATTCTGTAATACTAATTGTCTTGAAATTGTAGTATTTGAATTGAGTTCCTTCTTCTCTTCAAATAGTATTTTTATGTATATCCCCTCTGCTAGGCCAACTTATTGTTCAGCTTTTGGAGAAATTTATGGTATTTTGAGGTTTTTCTTCAAATATTTTCTAGAAACATTTTGTTGTATCCCCACTACCACACCCCAAAAGAAAAAAATTAGTTTGGATTTTGTTGAGGATTACCTTTAAGTAAAGAGTAATTTGAGGTCTAGTGTCCATAACAGAATTTTAAAGTTCTGCATGTCTCGCCTGTATCCAAAGGAGCACAGTTGGGATAAACGATGGAAACTTGGTGTGCACTTGATGAAATGGAGCAGCAGAAGAGCAGTGACAATCACTTAGCAAGTCTGTGGTCAAAGTGGGATTTGAACTTACTGTTGTTGACTTTTAGGCCTGTTCCCAGGGTCGGAGGTCACAGGGTTCTAATGGTCTGGGCCATAGCTTTTTCTCTCATGCTTATGTTTGAAATGTGTTCTGGGAATCAGCGTCCTGTTAAATCCTTCTTTGATGCACGTCGCATTTAATTGTATTGATTTCAATACAATGGACAGTAAATCTATCTGACCACACAAAGGAAATAGTAGGGTGGAGGTTCAAAGCTTAAAATCTCTAGTTTAAGAACTTTATTCACATAACCTCATAATGCGAAATGTTAGTTTAAAAATGTTTTTTACCCTAAAAAGAAAAAAAATGTATATACATTTCCTCCATTTTAATCACTAGAACTCTTAGGATACTGTGGCAGCAACCTTATCATACTACAAATTAGTTGATTATTGTGGATCTGGGAAAGGATAGCCTGGGGGGTGGGGGGAATGGATGGGTTTGATGCCTGAGAGATTACTTGGGAGTCACGTGTTCCCGCTGACGGAGTTTACAGGACTGTAAATTTCAACGTAGAAATTTTGTAGGCAGCATGCATTGACAAATATGCCTAATGGTAATACATCTAGTACTGAGTCTCGGAACAGGTCAATAATAGTGTGTATATTGATAGCAGCAATGTGGGAGATGTTACTTGGTATTATAGCTAAAAATCCATGTCATCCCCTTAATCATAATTACATTAATATTGACAGGCCCTTGACAATACCCACATTATTATTGATAGATTTCTGTCAATAACGTGTTTTTAAATAAAATATATTCATACATAATTCGTGCTCGACTCAATAAAAGCTCTGAAATACATCCTGAAACATTCTTCCCTCTTTAGTGAGATAGAATCGTTTGTGTTGGTTTTAGAATGCGGTATAGCTGACGGAGTTTTATTTTGGGGAATGAAAAGCAAAAGGAAGCACGCGCTATTTACGGGATAAGGATATGTACCGCTGCTCTTAGTAAATGAATTTCAGGGTTTTCTCTGTGAAAGAATATCAGTGACATATCTAGAGATCAAATGTGAGCAGGAGACCGTCTTAATAGTGTTTAGTGCTGGATTATTTTGTCATACATACTTATGTGACAAGTTAATCATGCTAACCCTGGTAGTTGCTGTACTTTTATCCGGTCTTGATGTTGCCTTAAGCATCTTTCTCACATATCCTGTCCTTTACCAAGTACAACATTATTTAGTGCCAGTCATACTTTTAATTGTTTTTATAAGTCTCTTTTCTTGGTCATAAATGTTTTTCCCTGTGTAAGCCATTTAGATTCTTAAATTAGAATAGTTTGGGGAGTGGGGAAGGAGGGGGAGTTAGGACTGTACATTAAAGGAATGAGATTTATGGCAAAATAGGAAAAAGCCTTGCCTGTTTGGGGCATTCTGGAAGAGTCAGTTTGAACGAAAGCTGATGGTGTTTGTTTCCATTCAGAACAATCTCAACTTCGAAAATAAAGATTAGCTTGTTTTTTGTTTTTTTTTTAACCAAGTTTGAACCTACTTTTATGAGACTAGATAGTAACCTACAAGAACCAATAATCTGGGTATTGTTGTCGCTTATTTACATTAAATTCTTTGAAGTAGAGTAGACCTGGGCATCCAGTAGTTGGCATTGATGGTCATCAGTGTAACAGGGTCAGGAAAGAACAGTTTACCAGAAGAGTTGGGGATTTTTGACTTGAAAATGTGAGGACACCGTAATCTTCTTTTTCATAGTTCTCAATGAAGCAAGTTAAATCACTTGGACTTTTCTGGAAAGTTATTAGCACCTGAGTTAATGCCCTTGAATTGTTGCAGGGCTCCTATAACTGATCTCCCTTTCTTCAGTCTGAACTCTGCCGTCAAAAGAATGCTCTAAAATATATATCCTGTTATCTCTCTTCCCTTCAATGTTTATCCTTGCCTGCAAAATCAGCGCACTCTCCCTAAAACAGTGTCTTTTTTTACGGTAGGTCAACTCTTCAGCTAGTCCCACCTGCCAAGCCGGCTGCTCTGGGCACAGCAGGTGACATGTGTCTTTGCTTGCTCATCACAAGTGCAACACAGTGATGGGGAGGAAGTGACGGAGGACATAGCTCGTGTCGGAGCCCATCCCTGTGTCTTTCAGATAGGCTGCGGCCAGGCATCCTGCCTTGCACGTTTCTGGGGTTTGCACACCTGTTCCCTTGCCTCAAATACAACTTTTTCTGCCTGGGGAGTGTTGTGTTTTCACCTTTCAAGATACATTCTCTGCTAAGACATCAGTGGCTAATCCTGATTGCAGTATCATCCTATTTCTTTAAAAATTTTTGAATGAGCCCTGGCCGGTTTGGCTCAGTGGTTTGAGTGTTGGCCTGTAGTCTAGAAAGACCTGAGTTTGGTTCCCTCTAAGGGCATGTACCTCAGTTGCAGTTTGTCCCCGGCCCTGGTTGGGTCATGCGGGAGCCAGCCACTCTATGTGTCCCTTTCACATTGATGTTTCTCTCTCTCTTTCCCACTCTATATGAACAAAAAATGGAAAAATGTCCTCGGGTGAGGATTAAAAAAAAATTATTTTTTGAATGAAAAGTTAACTGAGAGTTAAATATTTGGATCAAGTCTGTTACCTAGGAGAATGGCTGGCATTTAGTAGGCACTCAGTAGCTGTTAGTTAAATTAAGTAGCAGTTTGCTAGAGAATTAGAATTCACTAAAATGTAGACTGAGAAGAACTTTATGTAACATGGCATTTTTTCTGTATTCCACAACCTCGTGGGCAACTACTGTGCAGCCGTGGAGGGAAGAGCTTCCATGATCAGATGACCTGAACTTGTAGTTATTTCTATTTCATGCATTTCTCCTGCTCCTGGGCACTACCCTTCTGTGCAGCCAGTGTGCTAGAATAACAGCATCTGCCAGGAAGAGGAGAGAGGAGAGGAGAGGAAGAGGAATAGTGTGCTGGTGCTGAACAAGGCTGGACGCTCGTCCTAGGCTGTCTGTACCATGCCCAGGGCAGCACAGCTCCCTGGAGTCGGAGGTGATCTGTGCAGGAGCCTGAGGTTTCTTTGCTTCCCGGTAAAGACCCAGCCATGCTGATGGGCGTTCAGTGCTAGGGGGGCCCATCCCACTCTCTCAGAATCCCCCCTTTATCATCTCCTTCCAGACCAGATGCCAGTTAAGAGTGCGGTGCCCGTGAGTCTGCCCTTCCCGGCGGGCCCCACTGCTGGTGCCTTCACGCTGTCCGTGTGACGGCCACACTGGGCTTCAGTAGGGTGGCCTGTACTTCTCCCGGACTGGAACGTTCAGACGTGGGTAATAATGAAGGTTTCAGCCTTTTGAAATGAGATTTGCCAAAACGAACTCAGTGTCTTTTTCTTCTTAGGCCCATCCCCAGGCAAAGTAGAAATAATATGATGATAATGCCTCTCTTCATTTCCAAACCACTTTCAGAACGTTAGCTGGTTTAACCTCAACAGTGTGGGGAGGTAGCTGGTATTTCCAACCTTTTGAAGAATCTGAGGCCACAGACTTTCTTCAGATCGCATGGCGAGTCAATGACAAAGCTAGAACTCGAGCCCAGGTCTGATTGGTTTTAAATCCGCCTTTGTGACTTCGGCTGTCGCTTGGCAGGCATGCAGAGCGTAGGCTGTGTGTTCCGCTTGCACCGACTGCGGTGTGTAGTGGTCGGTGTGATGGACGTGTCTGTTCTGTCTACCACTAAAGGATGGCACACAAAATGACTACAGTGTTGGAAAAGAAAGCCTGGGACAAAAAATAAAGAAACAGCTTATTCTTCTGGAAGAGGGAAGGCTGAAGATGGGTTCAGTAATAGTCTGCCGGTCTGGCGAAGTCGGACGGAGCCGGGAGGTCGGGCCCAGCTGTCCTTAATTGCACTGAGGCCAGGCCTGGGGAAAGAAAGGGAAAAAATGTTACACTGTAATGGGAGGGATAAGAAAGAATTTTTTGATAATAAGTTTGGTTAGAGAGTGTGGTAAGTATGGTTTTTAGCTATCAGAAATTCCTGTCTTTACTAAATGTTCTTAAGTATGATTCCTCCAGAGAGAAGGGTTTGAAATCAGTGACTCCTGACAGACCACTCTCTCTGACCAGTTTCTCACTAAGCACAAGTAAGGAGCCGGAGGAGAAGACAGCATCCCCACCTCCGTCCATCTCGCGCGCTCGGTGTTCCCTCGGCACATCGTGGAGCCACCGACCACTCGTTCCACTGCGTGTTTGTTCACCACACGTTGCTGAGCAGCTGCTATGAGCCCAGCCTGTCTCTGTGTTAAATCCTGTTAGATAGTGAGATATTCATCAGCCGCAATCTGAAACTGATTGTGACTCTGGTATTTAAAGATGTATAAATCAGCACAACTGGCCTAATATTAGCCTTATATTTTGTCTGGTAATTCAACTGAAAGAACAAACAAAAACCAGTCCTTCCAGTTCAGCAAGGGGGTGGGGGAGAAGGGCAGGAATGGTGGTGTTGGACTTAATATCAATGTCCAGGACGGTCAGAGCTTCTGGAGCACTGACGATCAGAAAGCTTCCCTTATCTTGCTGACCACAGAGTGTGAACTCTGTATTGTAGACACTGTGCTGCAATAGATGAGTTATACATACCCTATTCCCATGTAGCATGAATGATTGCAGAATTTTGCATGACAAAAACTGAGCTAAGTCTAAAGTCACTGTCAGTGGCAGGGGCTTTGGGAAAGGAGTGTAAGGTAAGGCTCTTCCCTTAACCAGTTTATAGTCAAGTTAGGAAAAAGTGTGCCCATGTGCCTGAAATCACAGTATAGGTGGTTGAGGGCTCCTGTGGGCATCACAGACAGTGGCCGTCGCAGTTAAAGATGGTGGCGCTGGGAGTGGGGAAGAGCTGTGAATTTTGTGGAGAATCTTGAACTAGAGTTGGATGTGAAGGGAGACAGTTGTGGAGGGCCCTGGGGCCATTGGGAGGGAAGGCGGTGTCAGGTGCATGAGAAAGGGCAGAGGCAGGACTGAAGAATGGTCTGCTTCAGGGCTCCACTGGGGATGGTGGCCACGCAGGGGTGGGGACAGACCTGGGCCAGGATGGGTCTGAGAAGTTTGTACTTTATCCCCGGAGTAATTGGATGTATGAAAGGCAGTATGCTAAGTGTGAGGGAAATGGTTTTGTAGATTTTGGTTTGCTTACGAGGTTTTTTAATGTTTTTGTTTTTGTCTTGGTTACATAAATGAAATAAGTTAATTGGAGAAAACTTGTGAACTGCAGAAAAAAGTAAGAACAAATATCTTATCCATTGATAAGATTTTTGTGTGTGAACTTTGAAATTATTTTTGTGTCTTTGAAATTCTCTGCGGCTTTGAGTACCTGTGGTACCATCTTCCTCTGTTGTTGCCCTGGTTGTCCACGATCACCTTGGCTGGGTTCCTTCAGCGAGCCAGGACCTCGCAGGGAGGGCTAGGGTGCATTGATGTGCGTAGAGTTTGTGGCAGCCTAACTGGTCTCGAACCTCACAGAAGGAAGGGAACGCCCTAGTCCGCACAATTGAATAGCCTTTCTGGATACAGGGATGAGAAGGAACCAGGAATGAGTGGGCGGCTGGCACACAGCATTGAGCTGTATGGGTGATAGATATGCCAACGGATTTATGAATTGTGCTTTGAAGTGGACTAGCCCATAATTCTCAGCATCACCAGGGATCTTGTTAGAAATGCAGATTTTAGCTCCCCTTCTAGGCCTCTGGAACCAACAACTCTGGAATTGAGTCCCTACAGTCTAACAAGTCCTAGTGATTCTGACAAATGCTCAAATTTGTCACTAGACTAGACTAGAACAGGAGCGTGCAGGACTGCGCAGTTGAACACAGCATAGAAAGATTGAAAGCCTGAAGATGTGTGGTATCCGTGAACATAACCAGTGAAATACCATAGTAGCTAACCTAGGAAAAGAAGATTATGTTGTTACAAAGAAAGTTAAATGTGTTGTAAGTGGACAAGATCCACATGTCTTGTGTAGATCACTGCCTTCCTGACTTGAGCACTTAGCTAGAATTAAAATAGACTAGTCCAGTGGGAATGCCCCCAAGCTCAGCATCCCGCCCGGCTGTTTTCTCCCGGTCCACGTGACTGCCTGCTGACCTCTTCCACTCAGCTGTCACAGAGGCCCCGGTCTCCAAAAGGACGCGTGGCTTTTATCTCTCTCTTCAAACCTGTGTTTCTGTGTGGTCTCCCATTTCAGAGAACCGGTCTGACCCACTCAGTTACTCAAGTCTGTGATTCTTGGCCTATGTCTCATGAAATCTTGTCAGTTCTACCCCTTCCTAGCTTTCAGAGGTACCTGTTTCTCTCCATGCCCCTGATACCTTTCCAGTTTAGACCATCATTAGTTTCTCACCAGACCATTTTAACAATCACCTTAACTGGTCTTTCAGCCCCAAATCCATTGTGAGTGTGGCCAGAACAAGCTGTGTAAAATGCAGAATTTATTCTTTTCTTACTACTCTTTAGTGGCTTCCATGACCATCTCATTAAAACACAGCCTCCTGCACATGGCTTTTAGGGCCTTTAGGATGAGTCTCATGCTTTCTTTCCCAGACTTACCATCTGTCCTTGGACCTTCAGTCCTAGTCACCTGCTCTTCCCTCCACCTGGACCAGTGTCCTTACCTTCCTTTACTGGCCCGACACCACTTACTCTTCACGTAGGTCTGGCCTCTCCATGAAGACCCTTCTGGTCGTAAGCATGTGACCTGAATTCCCCTCGCACGTCACTTATGACACCGTCTTGTCATTGTCTGTTTGACATTTAACATAGCACACTCTTACCCCTCCGTCACCGCCCTACAGTAGTCTCCACAGGGGTGGAGGGTGTCTGTCTGCCATTCTCTCACCAGCTCCCACACATTAACTGCTAAGAAGCAGGTGCACACCCAACAGTTTCAATAGATGGGAATTTGTATTTTCTACTTTTTGCTCACCCCAGACTTATTTCTGTCCATTGATCCATTCATTTGGTATTTGTAGAATGTGTTGTACGTGCCAGGCGCTGTACTAGTTGCTAAGATTCCACAGTGACAAGACTCAAATAATCTTTGCAACAGGGCTTATCTTCTAGTGGAGGAAATCGACCATCAAAAAGTAGTATATGTACAGTACAGAGAGGTCTAGATAGAGGAGAAGACCTGGAGGAAGCAGCTAACCGATACTGGAAGAGTCAGGAGGAAGTGATCCTAACTTAGTACTTAAGAATTTAGGATGAGTTGTTCAGTTAAAGAATGGGAACATACTGATCCCGACGAAGGGACTGGGTGTTAAAATGTCCCCTAGTGAGCAAAGAAGGGGCACTCTATACTAGAGGTCAGAGCATTAGGAAGGCAAGATGCGGGAGCAGGATGGGGGGGGCTTGTGTTTGAAGGATCGCAGTGTGGGCAATGCACTGAAGGAGTCAGAAGGTAGGATACACCTGTTGGATTCAGGGCAGACGAGAGCCGCAGAATTTAGGGCAAGGCTTGTGGGGGTAGAGTAAGGAATGGATTCGGAAAATGTTTTGGACAAAGAACAGGCCCTGAGGGTGAATTTGGTTTGTAGAGGAGCAAAAAGAACTCTTTCCTGAACCCTTCTTTCTCTTCGGTAGTCCCTGACCAGTATGAGGCACAGATTTCACAGAAGAACTTGCAGCTGGTCCCCACTGCTATCAGCTTAGAAGTCTGACGGAGCTCCAGGAAGGGGGGCAGGTGAGGTCACCCAGAATGGTGAGAAGTATTCCTGTCAGAGGTCTGGTTGAGAGGAAAAGAGCACTGAATAGCCTCGTATGTAGTAGTCACGTTTGTTTCCTGTCCTTGAACTTCCTGCTTCTCAGTCACCAGGATCCTTGGGTAATTCAAAATCTCCCTCCTTGAAAAATGCTCTGATTGTGGAGAAAGTCCAATTTTAAGACGTAGAGCTTTTCTTTTGGATACACTTTTAACTTCTGACAAATAACATTTAATCTCTTTTTGATAAAAATCATAAAGTAATAGAATTTAAATGGACTTGGAGGTCATTTTGTCTCCATCCCTTATTCTGTAAGTGAAGAAACCAAGGCAGAGGTTGGCTGAAGTGGCTGGTCCAAGGTCACACGGCCGGGGTGGCAGTAAACGTCAGTGGGTCCCTGCCCCTGTGACTTGCTGTTCTTTCTGCTGGTGCATCGGACCTTTTGAAGGCCTGTGGGGTCACGAGCAAGTGCTCTGTGTATGGGGACCGTTCAGAAACTAAAGTTCAACAGATTTTGTATCATACTTTGAATTTGCCAGCTCATTGATAAAATGTACATCTAACTGGTCTGTACTCTACTTCCACAACTGCCACTGCTTGCCACTGGCTTGTGCATAACAGGCATGTAATAAATGCATTTAGAATCAGTCAGTCCACCAAGCCAACCATTTAACCAGCTCTCTCTACTTTATTGTAGAAGCTGTGTGTCCCTTAAGCACCGATGTGTCCCTTCAGTGTACTTGTGAACTGATCTTAGGATACATTTTTGCATCATCGTTTTCTTTTCTTAGAAAGTGTATGATGTATAGCTTTTTTGAACCTTAATAACGACATTTCTGTGTTCATGTTGCTTTGTACTAGTATTTATTTTCTGCAATTGTGTGCTAGAACAATGAATACTTATTGTTCATTATTTTTTTTCTTCTACCCTCCTTTTCAAATATGTAGGAGATTAAATGACTTGTTGAAAAGTATACCTTCGGAGTCAGATGAAGTGCTTGAACATTAAACTGAGGTCTTGTGTTCCATTCGCTGCAGTGTTCCCTGTCATTCCTTGTGTTTATTAAGTGTGTGTGTTTCGCCATTAGCCATGTTATCACTCAGCCTCAGCACTGTTAGCTTCAGCATGTTTTTTATCCTCACCCAAGGACATATTTTTTGCATTTATCTTCAGATAGAGCAGGAGGGAGAGAGAGAGAGACATCGACGTGAGGGAATCATATTGAGTGGCTGCCACCCACACGACCCCAACCGGGGCCAAGGACAAACTGCAACCGAGGTACGTGCCCTCCGCGGGAACCGAACCCAGGACTTTCTGGTCTGCAGGCTGTCGTTCTAACTGCTGAGCCAAACCGGCCAGGGCCAGCCTCAGGATTTTAACATCTTCCTGCTAAACTATCTAGGCACGGAGGATCACACAGAGATGTGTTTGCGGCCATAGGATACAGCTTGCTGAAACTGGTTTTTCCTTTGATGAGGAGAGCCAAAGGGGAAAAGAAAACCAGGAAAGAAAGTAGAGGGGAGGACAAGCAAGGAGAAAGAGAAAGGAGTTCTGAGCGAGACGTGACTGCTCAGTGTGCTGTCTGGGCCCGTGCAAAGGCCCACTCTCCGCGTGTCCTGTCTTTTGTGTATCCCAGTTTTCCCGGTGTCAGTTGCAGAGATGGTACAAGGTCGCCACTATCTCACGATGTTTCCTAATCGCACTTTTTCCTAGAGCCCTGTGGAGAAGACATGGCCCCCAGAGAAGAGAAGGCGAAGAGCACACACAGGGTGCTCAGAATAAGTCAGCTGGATGCACTTGAACTGAACAAGGACCTGGAGCAGCTGGTGTGGTCCCAGGTCACTCAGTGCTTTCATGGATTTCAGCCAGGGCTGCTCGCCCACTTTGAACCCGAGCTGAAAGCCCTCCTGTGGCTCTTCTTGTGGCGATTCACTGTGTACTCCAAGAACGCCACCGTGGGGCAGTCAGTTTTGAATATTCAGTACAGAAACAACTTCGCCACGACCCTGAGATACCAGCCCCCAAGTCGAAACCAGAAGCTCTGGTATGCTGTCTGTACCATTGGTGGCAAGTGGTTAGAAGAACGCTGCTACGATTTGTTTCGAAACCACCACCTCACCTCATTCGGGAAAGCCAAACGGTGCATGAACTTCGTGGTTGGACTTTTGCAGTTAGGGCGGCTGATTAACTTCTTGATTTTCCTCCAGAACGGCAAGTTTGCGACTTTGACGGAACGTCTGCTGGGCATTCGTTCTGTGTTCTGCAAGCCCCAGAACATGCGCGAGGTCGGCTTTGAGTATATGAACAGGGAGCTGCTCTGGCACGGCTTTGCAGAGTTTCTCATTTTTCTCTTACCACTCATCAATGTCCACAAATTGAAGGCCAAGTTGTCTTCATGGTGCATCCCTCTCACCGGCGCTCGTAATGGTGACAGTTCGTTAGCCAGCTGCGGCAAGCAGTGTTCTCTGTGCGGGGAGTGGCCCACCATGCCCCACACGATAGGCTGTGCGCACGTCTTCTGTTATTACTGTGCAAAGAGCAGTTTCTTGTTTGACATGTGCTTCACCTGTCCTAAGTGTGGCACAGAGGTACAGAGTGTGCAGCCCCTGAAGTCAGGGATTGAGGTGTCCGAAGCGAATGCTCTTTAGAAACTAAGTTTCTTTTCTCCGCAGAAAACTATGTTGTACAGAAGTCCTTCATGTTAGTCATCCTGAGAGGACCACGTGTGTTTTACGAGAACATGTGCTTCTCGGCCACTGTGTTCTGTTCCTTGCCAGGCATGACTAAAAGCTAATCACTGGAATCCACAGGACTCTAAATATATCCTATAAATGGTCATGTATTAATTCTTTAATGATTGCATTCGGTTTTCAATGTCAAGAATAATGGACAGTTTTGGTCACAGGACCACTCACAGTGCTTCTTCGTTGGCTACTTCCTAGAACAAAGTAGACTAGAAAGGAGGTTCTGGAGACCCTGGGTGGGCGTGCCTTTCTTCTCAAAGAGGAACTACAGCAGCACCTCTGCCAGTGATCAGACCCTGTTGTTTGCAATCTTCTCATCGGGTGGTCCCGTTGTAATCGTAAGCTTTCTGTGAAGCCAGTTTGCAGGGGCTCGTCGCTCCCTTCTCAGGCTGGTGGCCACCGGAAGCTGAAGGCTGTCCTGCGACTGACTCCACTGGACACGAGCTTCTGGCCTGATGGCTCAGCGAAGTCTGGGGCTCCTGTCGGTGGTCGCCGGGGACTGTGTTCCCACTCCTGGACCGGGATGGAAAAAGCTCCCGTTGACTCCGATATGGGTGACCTCCCCTCACGTAAACCACAAGAACCTAAAGTAGGAGAGGGGACAGGTCACCACAGGACACCGAGGTGCTGGTACAGGAATGGTGGGTGATGGACAGGTAGACCCCACAGGTCCCTGCAAACTTGCTGTTTTCCTTCTTAGTACCCAAAGATCTTACTATTTTATCAGTGATCTAGTTTGATAAGGACACTAATAAGTAACTGGGTGGTAGTCTTCGATTGCAGAGTTGATTAAATAAAGTCGACAAGATTTTGCTACACTGACAACTTTGTTACAGTGTTATTTGATAGTAGAGTGAATTCTGAGATGGCGCCTGTGTTGTCATTATGTTAACATGAAAACACTGTACTTTACATGTACGCTAACAGTTGTCGATATTAGGGGGGAGGGTGATGCTTTTCCCACAAATTCTAATGGCACTTAGCACAATATGTATTTTTTATTTTTATTTAACATCTGCCACCTTACCAGGTGATGACCCCATGAGGGGAGGGACTGATTTGCTCATCTCGGGAGAACCAGAGCCTTCCTCAGTTCCCGTGAAGTACTCAGACACTGTTAGCCGGTGACTGACTGACATCACAGACTGGGCTCTGTGGGAGCAGGTGTACAAGGGGTGTGAAGGGCAAGTCAGTCATTAGGGATCCTCACCTGTGGAAGGAAAGGGCGAAGGAGCAGGAATAGGTAGAAGGAAAAGAACCATAATGCAAGGCCAACAGCCCTAGCCAGCCCGGAGGCGATCTCTGTCCTGACTGTCCTAGATGTGTCCTGGATTGGGCCTGAGTCATCGGGCCTTTCTACCTACACCTCTCAGGCCTGTGGGTGTGGCTTCAGCATGGTGGGTCTGCAGCTGAGGCCGCCCCGCAGCAGCTGACAGCTGGAGGCATCTGCTGACCGGTCTCTGCAGCTGGGCCACCAGTTCGTCCTGGCCGGAGCAGGTGGGTGGCGGTTTTCACATGTACCACATCTAATGCTGTCTGCCCATTGCTTTTCTTTACAGTTGCCCTTTATTGTTTTTCTTTCTTGTAAGAATATTTGGCAGATAATACACTACTGGTAAGTAGTGTTCACCTTAGAACTGATAGGTTTTGATGAGGGCATTTGAGGGCTGCCTGCGGGAAATCACTGCAGAGACCCAGGCTGCGGGCCAAGCTGCTGTGCGGGCCCCACACCCCTGGGTTCCTGCCTCCCGTGCACGCCAGGACACTTGCTTCTGGCCCCCCTCCCCAGCGGCCTCAGGGCTCTCAGTTTAGAATAACTAGGTCATATTTGGCTGCATGACCTGTTTCCCTTCAGCCCCAAGAGCCTCACCGTCAGCTATGAGCGCACCCCTCGGGGATAATGAGAGCTTTCACGCTAACATTTCTTTTTTCTCTTCCATGCAACTTGTTCTCAGCAGGTTTGCTACCTGTGTTTTTAGTGTATCCAAGTGGTTTCAGTGATCGTATGTAAAATATAACATATTCATCAACATGAACACAGGCCAGCTCCCCACCTTCACTGCTTGGTGACCATGGGTTTTGGACAAGATTTTAACCTAAGAGTCAGCCTTTGAAATGGGCTGTTTCATGGTTCTACCTGCTGGGACCACCGGGAGAATTAAATAACTTTCAAAATTTCAAAAATTAAATAGTATTTATTCTTTAAAAAAAAAAATGTATTGAGCCCCTGGGCATCGTCTGTACTCAGAGATACATTCCTGAATAAAGCAAACCCCTGCTCTCATGAAGTTTACATTCTTGGAGAGGTGACAGACATTAACCCATGTGTAAGGTCATTTCAGGCGGAGGTACTCTGAAGACAAGACGTACTGAAGAAAAAATAGGCCCTGGCTGGTGTGGCTCAGTTGGTTGCATGTCGTTCCATGCATCTAAAGGTCGTCTGTTCAGTTCCCCGTCAGGGCACATGTCTGGGTTCTGGGTTCAGTGGTCCGTAGTCGGGGTGCTTACGGGAGGCAACCAATCAATGTTTCTGTCTCCTCCCTTCTCTCTAAAGTCAATAAAAACATATTTTAAAGAGGAGAGAAAGAAAGAAGCTGTAACAGGCTAGGGGAATAAAGAGGGCCGAGGGAGTCTGTGTTGAATGTGCAGCATGCCCTTGGGAGGGCTGAGGACCTGAAGTGTGAAAAGAGATCTGAATGCAACGAGGGAGAAAGGCAAGCAGAGAAGGGTGCCGCCGCAGGGAATGCAGGTGCCCAAGCTCTGAGATGAGCCCCTTGCCTGCTGGAGAAACAAGAAATTAAACTGAGCAAAAGTGGGGTTGGGGGGAGGGAAAGAAGTGGGCACGGTGAGGGCCCAGGGCCAGGCCATGCAGACCAGGGTAAGACAATATCTGGATTTATTCTAAGTATGAAGAAGCCACTGGAGAAATGAAATTTCTTTTTCGTTTTTAAAGGGTGACTATGGCTAATGTGGAGAGAGAGGAGTAAGCTCAAGAAAACCAGGTCAAAGGCCACAGCCAATCAGTCGGTTTGAGCCGAGATTGTTACTGTTATTAGGATTGTGGTACACTAACAGTGTCACTCTCTGACATGGTCAGAAGCCTGGAAGTCAGCAGAACCTTGATAAACCCAAATAGATTTGCGTAGATTCCATGTACCAAAGCTCTACTCGTGAGGTGGTTCCTAGAGGATGCTTCAGTTTGAGCAGAATCCTAGTGAACTTTCGCCAACATTAACAATAACAGCTAGGGAGGGAGAAAACTAGTAAAAGTGGGTATGTTTACAATAACAGGAAATATCAGAAAATCTGGTATCAACTAAAAGAACTTTAAAAAAACCTATAATCCGGTAACCTTTAGGGACACATAGACTCCAAGGGCTAACTGAATAGTGATTGTTGCTTAAAAAAGAGACCTTGGATCATCAATAAAAGCGACCTTACATTCTGTATCATTTGGGTAGGAAGGTGGGGACATGAATCATGCTATATTTGAGGAAGCCTTCAAAATGTGTTGGCAAAACCTTGGCTCATTTGGGACATTTGCTGTTAAGGAAAAGCTGTTTTTCCTAACAGCACTCGATAACGGAAGTGTTGCTGTATGAAGAAAAGATTTTTACAGCAACAGAACGATTCCAAACATACTGTTCAGAGAAAGCGATGGACCGCCTTGTCTGTAGAACTGATGCTCAGTGATTCGCTGAGCTAAAGCCAATGTGTAGAGTTAGATTCACTTCAAGTAAATTGGCAAGTCTTTTGCTTATATGTCTCCCCCCCACCCCCCCTTCTAAGAGTACATAAATCATGAAACACAATATACCTTCAGATTTCCAGGTCATTTCTTATTTTCTCTTGAAATTTTCAAGAAAAAGTTTATGATTTAAATATGTCTCTTTTTTTTTATTATTTATTTTTTTAAGTAAGCCCCGTTTTGCATAATGGCCTTCATGGGATCCTGTCCTGAGTAATATTCTGGCAATTAAAACAAGTCAAACAAGGTCAAACCAAGTCCCTTCTGAGGCAGGAAGTCCAAAATTACAGTACCCAACAAGTAGATTGAACTTCTGATTAACAGCAGAGTAACTTACTCATCAACAGATTCAACTCATGCTTTTGCTGAAATTCAAGAACCAATAAAACAAATCTGTTTCATTAAGCTGATTTTAAAATTAAATGGGTGTGAACGTGCTTATATCCATTGACTGTAAGAATTTGCCTTAATAACACACTGGCCATTTTGGCTCAGCAGTTAAAGAGCGTCAGCCCATGGACCAATGAGTTGTGTGTTCAATTCCTTGGCATGGGTACGTGCCTCGGTTGCAGTTTGTCCCCGGTTCAAACCATGCGAGAGGCAACCAGTCAGTGTAACTCTATCACATCGAGGTCTCTCTCTCTCCCCCCCCCCCCCCCCCGCTCTCTCTGTCTCCCCCTCCCACACTGAGGATTAAAAAAAATTTTTTTTTAATTTAAAAAAAAAGAATTTGCCTTAATAGAAATGATGAGAATTTGGATATAGATTTATTGAAATGATGTGCAGTATGTTCATAATAAAGAAGTGGTAATAATTATAACAATAGTGAAAAAGATGTGCCACACACAACTGCTCAACTGTAGAGGAATAAAGAAAATAGTATAGCTATTTAATTGGCTAAACCATGCTATAGAAATACTAAGAGAAAATGTTATATAAATATATATGAATAATTTTAAAATGAGAAAGTAAACAACAACAGTAAAATGAAAGAAGTAGGATATTTAATTAAATGCTATATGATCTTGGCTATGAGATAGACAGACAGGCACATATATATCATAATAAATGTCTCTGGATAATTCAACTTTGATTTTTTTCTTTATATTTTTCTATATTTCCCAAATAAGCATGTCATACTTTTTAATTACACCAACACAAGTTATTTATTTCTTTAAAATCTGATGGCCAATTTTGTTTCAGTTCAATTCAAAGAGAAAACATCTGCATAGCTTGGAAACCATCTTTTAACTATGTGAATTTAGAACACAGAAGATCCTATAAACCCTAGAGTTCTTATTTGTGCATTATAGTAAATAAGCCTGCTTTTATGGCCACCCACAGCTGTGGGAAAAGGTCTGAACTATTTCATACATTTTAAGTTACACATTAAGTCTGACTCCATATTACACCTTCTTTTAACCACTTAGAAGTACTTAGGCAACAAAAAGGTAAAAAGTCCCCACTCCCTCTTCCAGTAGTATTTGTAAGGTATTTATAAAGGTCCAATATTTGTAAATGTGGTTTAGTTGCCTTAAAATATCTAAAACTAGTACACCAGATCAGAACAATCAATATGAATACCTTATATTATCAATTCGCCTAAGCCTATAAGATGACTATTTCCTCAACGAAGAATCAAGACACGGGGCCTGACCCAGGATTTTGTATGCCTTCCAGATGTGGACACAAAAATGCTGACATTTCTGAGGTATTTTTATGGTGCAGTTGCCAATAAGACATAATGCAAACTTGAACTTCAGCTGAGACTTTATCTAAATAGTCATAAATCTGAATTAGTGGAGCCGGAGGCCTTACTGTTCTGAGAGGTATCCTGGATGGGCCCCTGCTAACGTATCTCACTGAAAATTCAGAAATGCTTGGCATCCTCTCCTGAAAGCCTCTATTCTTTTAAATCCACAGCAATTTGTAAGAGGACCTTTTTACTCAACAAAAATTATAAAATACTACAGTATGGTTAATTGCTCTTAGAAGGCTTAGCTCCAGACCAAATGCAAAGGGCAAACACGTTCTTTGAGAGGAAGAACCCCCATCCAATACTGCGTGCGTTCTTTCTTAGTGCCCCTTCTCAAACCCAGGATAATATGCCTGTTTCAACTAGATGACTGTCTTTCTCAAACAGAAAAATGGAGGCTATCTCTCTCTCTCTCTGTCTCTTTCTTCTTTTGGGGGGAGTGGGGGAGGGGTGTCTCTACAGCCAAAGACAGTGACTGCCACAAATCAGATGCTCAATAAATATTTGAACAAGACAAAAGAGTTTGGGGTTTGATCAGGAAGGCCCTTCCAAATACATGAGCAGAGCAACATGGTGTTATTGTGGGGACACTTCCACAGGCATTTCTGTAACTGTGGTGAGACAGCCGCCCCAGTTTGTAGTGTATCTTAGGAGTGCCGTTTTTCATTTAAAATGTTCTGTGGCGTTCTTGCTTTGAGGGAAAACACAGTTGGAATTCAGGAGCACAATAAGAATTAATAACTTTTCTTTGAAAATACATGCAATTTTGGAGCTGTCAATTTCAGCTATGTCTCTTTAAATACTTTTTCTTCTAGAATCCAACTGGGTAGATGAGATTTTTTTTAATTCCATTATAGAAGTAATAGCCCTGTTTTGGTGTTTTGTAAGCAGATAATATTCTGCTAGTGACTGTCTTTGCAGTAATGCATTGCTCTGAATTCTGAATTCTATTATTTTACATCTACAGCAGCTTAAAGTGTATTTTTTATAAACAGCGAACTTCACCTCATAAAAATTCATTACATAAAGGTATAAGCGAGTGCTTTTCTTTCTAGTCATTGGCGGTAAGTGATTCATCAGTTTTCCACAGAAAACCAATTTCATTGCAGATGTTCTATAATTTCCAATCTCCTGGAATTGTGCGGCCATATCACACAGCCCCGACGCAAGGAAGGGGAGGACTTTGTTCTTTCTAAGGTCTGTGCTTAGTCTCCTTAGTAGGATTGACTATCATTTGCTGTTTCATCAGTTTTATTTTTAAAAATTAAGTAGTCAGTGTCCTTTTCTTTCCTGCATAAGTTTTTTTTCTCACATGGATAGATAGCTGGTAGAAAACTCAAAATCCCAGGCTGCTGGATGTCTGAAAACAGTAACCTTCACTCCTTTCCCCCAAGTCAACCTAGAAATGTTGAGAGAGACATTTCCCCCCAGTCAGAAGCCTTTCTTTTTGCTCTTTACTTTTCCACTCTTTTTCTGCCCACGGTGAAGGAGTGTAGGGATCTGGAAAACAGGAACTGTCCACCCTTCTATCACAAGGGACCTCCTGGGAGTGGTCTCTGGGAGAATCACCTCCACCAACACATAAGCTTAGTTTTGTCCAGTGCTTCAAAGCTGACTGATGGAGAATGGGCATTCCAGCATAAAATATGGAGTTAAGAGGGAAGCAATACCTGCAGATACAGTGACAGCCTAAGGCCATAGATGATAAATGAAAATTTCTCAGAAATGCCGAAAAAGAAAAGGTCTCCTAAAAGCCTTAGGAAGTTAAAGTCCAGTCTTTTTCAAAACACCCCAGTCTTTGGATCCAGAGGTTGACTCAAAAGCACGATAATTGAATTTACTAGCAAAGTTATGAGGTATTGCAAGGGTGAAGTGACAGATTTTCAAGATAACAGTTGGAACGTGAAGCTGGTCCTTATTCACCCCTCTGCTGGCCACTGCTCTGGTTACCCACATATTTCCTCTAATGAGTTACATAAGGAGAGCCTGTGGACTTGTCTCAGCAGGACCATTCTTATGCAGAGGCCCTGAGTGTGTTTTGAGAAGTATTAATATCTGCCCATGAGTCTGCCATGGTGCCTGAAATTCTATCCTCAATGGAAAGCACTATGTCCCTAAGGGCACAGCATTATCTCTAATCTGCAAAACTGCATGGAATGTGGGGTCACCTCTAGTGAGCTTTCTCCTGGCACCAGACAGAGACTCAACATGACCAAAAGAAGGGGAGAATTAGCCCCTAGAGGAACACCCATGAACTGTGGAACCACCAACTCAAACCTTTTGCATCTCATCTTCTGCCTGCCCGAATGATTGCGCATGCCCTCATACTCACTTTCCTTCAAGTACATTTTAAACTGGCTTCTCCTTTATGCAAACTGAAATTTAAAGTCATAGGAATGATTAAACATAGCCTCCCCATCCATTAATTTTAGACACACAACTATTGAATGCTTTCTTCAGTATGTGGATCACTAGGAATCCAAAGATAAATAAGAGAGCAGGCTCTACTGAATGAGAAGATGGTGAGGGTAAATAGACAAATGCCTGGAGAGTATGGAGAAGTGAGAAATGGATTTCTTCAGGGAATCTGAAGACACCCTGCCTGGGAAGGTGACATTTGGGTTTAGTAGGAAATCTTCAGGTGAAACAAAAGAACATTAAAATGAGGGGGGAAAAGCCCAGCCAGGTGACTCAGCAGATTGAGTCTTGTTCCATGGACTAAGAGGTCTGGGTTTGATTCCCAGTTAGGGCACATGTCCAGATGGTGGACTCCATCCCCAGTAGGGGGCGTGCAGGAGGCAGCCGATTGATGTTTCTCTCACACCTCTGTTTCTATCTCTCTCCCTTCCTCTCTCTCTAAAAAAATCAATAAAACATTTAAAAATAAAAATAAAATTAGAAAAAAAATACCCTTAAAATTTCACACATAAGCCCTCAATATCCAAGTTCAGATGAATAGTCATGTAATAGATGTTCATTAAGGGCCTACAGAGTACCAGACACTGCTGGGCAAGCACTGAGGATGAAAAAACATAAAACAGAGGACATGTTTTCCACCCGTATGGAGCTCACAGTTTTCCTGAAAACTAGTTAACCATGGAAAACAGGATCTAGTCAGAACAACGGGTTGTGCATAAACAGGGCGAAGACAAGGTCAGACATAAGGGGTCATTTAGAGAAGAAAGCATGCTCGGTCATCTCAAGTGGTGATCCATGCTTCCCTGGGCCAGCAGGGAGGGCTGAGGATGCCTGGGGAGAAATAGAGCAGTAAAAGTAGAGGTAAGATTGATTGAAAGGAGACAAACCAAGTAACAACATATGGCTGAAACAAACCCCAAATCCTTAACTCTACTGGGTGGCTGGTAGGTACTATCCTGGAATTTTTTTATTCAGTGATAAAAGTGTTACATAAACCACACTTCACAAAAGAATAAACTAAGTCATCTGCCTAAGGTTACATTGCAAGTGTGAGAAAGTTCTTTTTGGATCAAAACTCACCTTTTTTGTACAATACCAAACAACCCTTCCATTTTATTGTACAATTTCTCATTTACAAACCAGAGGCTCATTGCTCACCTGGCTTGTCCATACCCTCTGCATTACATTGAGCTCAACAAAAATCAAGAATGTATCAGGAAGAAAAGCTACCCAGATGGAATTACCAGGTAGAGTATTAGCCATAAAGAAGACACTGGTTAGAATTTCTGATTTGAGTAACTATATGTACAATAATTGAGAATTGGGACATACAATGGATTCTGCAGATACTTGGATGCTTGAGAGGAAAAGTATATGTCAATAATTTATTTTGACCAAAGAAATGGAGATGATTCCAGAGGGGAGAAGTTATAACTGTTTTCTCAGAACTCAACATGTGCCTGGTCCATGGTTGTACTCAATAATTATTAGTTGAATCAACAGGAGATTGAATGTCAAGCAAAAGTTAAAACATCAGAGATGCCATTATAACATTCATATTGTCCAAGTTATCTTCTGCTGGTGCTGTTTTTAATAATCATACCAAGCATTGTTGGGAATATAGGAAAATCAGCATCTTCTAATATGACTGTAAAAGTATAAATTGTTTTGGAGAACAAATTTGTTATATGCATCAGGAGATTTTGAATGTTACTTATTTCTTATAAGAAATATAATTCTTGCAGATGACAAGATATTATACATAGAAAACCCTAAAGACTCCATCAAAAATCTAAGTAGCAGGATACAAAATTAACGTCAAGAAATCAATGGCATTCTTATACACCAATGATGAACTCACAGAAAGAGAAACTAAAAAGACAATCCCATTTACCATCACAGCAAAAAAATTAAGATACCTAGGAATAAACTTAACCAAAGAAGTGAAGGACCTCTTCAAAGAAAACTACATCATTGGAAAAATAAATAGAGGAAGATATAAAAAAATGGAAGCATATACCTTGTTCATGGATTGGAAGAATTAACATCATTAAAATGTCCATACTACCCAAAGCAATCTATAGATTCAATGCAATCCCCATTAAAATACCAATGACATACTTCACAGAACTAGAACAAACACTCCAAAAGTTTATATGGAGCCAAAAAAAGACCCCGAATAGCCACAGCAATCTTGAAAAAGAAGAACAAAATAGGAGGGATCACATTACCAGATTTCAGGTTATATTACGAAGCCACTGTAATCAAAACAGCTTGGTACTGGCACAAGAACAGGCAGATAGATCAATGGAACAGAATAGAGAACACAGAAATTGACCCAAGACAATATGCTCAATTAATATTTGACAAAGGTGGCAAGAGCATACAGTGGAGTCAAGACTGTTTCTTCAATAAATGATGTTGGGAAAATTGGACAGCTACTTGCAAAAAAATGAAGCTAGAAGACCAACTTACACCATACACAAGAATAAACTCAAAATGGATAAAAGACTTAAATGTAACTCGTGAATCCATAAAAATTCTAGAAGAAAACGTAGGCAACAAAATCTCAGATATCATACGCAGCAGAATTTTCACTGGTACAACACCTAAGGCAAGAGAAACAAAAGAAAAATGAACATGTGGGACTACATCAAACTAAAAAGTTTCTGCACAGCAAAAGAAACAACCATCAAAATGGAAAGGGATTTCACTATATGGGAGACCATAATTGCCAATGATGCATCAGATAAGGGGTTAATTTCCAAAATATATAAAGTGCTCATACAACTCCACAAAAGGAAGACAAAGAACCCAATTAAAATATGGGCAGAGGAGCTGAATAGACACCTCTCCAAACAGGACATACAAATGGCTAAGAGACAGATGAAGAAATGCTCAAAGTCACTAATCATCAGAGAGATGCAAATTAAAACAATAATGAGGTATCACCTCACAGCTGTCAGAATGGCTGTCATCAACAAATCATCAAACAACAAGTGTTGGCGAGGGTGTGGAGAAAAGGGGACTCTAGTACACTGCTGGTGGGAATGCAGACTGGTGCAGTCACTATGGTGTTAACTCAAAAAGTTAAAAATTGAACTTCCATTTGACCCAGTGATCCCACTTCTAGGAATATACTCCAAGAAGCCTGAAAAACCAATCAGGAAGAATATATGTACCCCCATGTTCATAGCAGCACTATTTACAATAGCTAAGATCTGGAAGAAACCCAAGTGTCCATCAGTAGATGAGTGGATTAAAAAGCTGTGGTACATGTACGCAATAGAATACTATGCAGCTGTAAGAAAGAAAGATCTTGTATCCTTTGAGATGGCATGGAAGGACCTGGAGAGTATTATGCTAAGCGAAACAAGCCAATCAAGAAAGACAAATATCACATGATCTCACTTATTTGTGGAATATAATGAACTAAACCAACTGCTGAACAAAATTAGCCTAGAGACATAGAAGTGGGGTACAGACTGACAAGCCTCAGAGGAGGGGGTGTTGGGGGGGAAAGATAAACCTCAGAACTTACATGCATGTATGCATGACCAATGAACATAGACAAGAAAGCAGGGGATGGGAAGGGGGAAAGAGGAGGAGGGCGTCAATGGGGGAAAAATGAGAAACATCTGTAATAAAAACAAACAAACAAATAAATAAATAAATATTGCTATTTAAAAAAGAAAGAAAATATAATTCTGTAATTTAATACTACTGATATGTGGAGAGATTTATTTACCAGAATATTCATCTATATTTACTATGGTAAGAATTGTCAACAACCAAAAACGTTCAACAGAAAATAGATTACGTACATTATGCTACAGCCCTGGTCAGTTTGGCTCAGTGGTTGGAGCTTTGACCTGTAGACTAGAGAGTCCTGGATTTGGTTCCTGCTAGAGGCACGTACAAAAATAAATAAATAAATAAATAAATTGTGCTACAAAAGAATATTTTAAAACATGATAAGATTCATTGTACTAGAGTAAAAATTGAAAATATTATAAGCAGAATGTGTAGTGTTATGTTTTCCTGAAAACATAATATGTATGAGTCTATATAGCAGTCTCGCCTTATGCATGGTTTTGCTTCCTGTGGTTTCAGCTACCCACAGTCAACAGTGCCTTGAAATATTAAATGGAAAATTACAGAAATGAACAATTCATAAGTTTTAAGTTGCATGCCATTCTGAATAGCTTGATAAAATCTCATATTGTTTTGCTCCATCCCACCTGGATGTGATCCCTCCCTTTGTTCAGCCTCTCCACCCTGTAGTATGGCAGGGCTTGTGTTCAAGGACAGTCGTCCCTCATTTATCACGGTTAATCCGTTCCAGACTCTATAGGTTGCACCTGGCATTGAAGGATTCCTGGGGTGCTCGAATACATAGGCCTACAGTCCATTTGTACAGTAATTTTAATTTTAACTGTAATACGGGGGTGTATAATTGACTCAGACAACCAAGCACGCACTGTATCATTTTCACTGTCTCGATCAACTTTTTAATGAATATATTTGAAAAAACTGCGATAGAGTGAAGCGCGAAAGTCAGAGCGCGAAGGGGCGAGGGACGACTGTAACCCTTATTTGACCTCATAATGGTCCCAAAGCACAGCAGTAATGGTTTTGGTCATTCAATATGCCAAAGAGAAGTTGTAAAGTGCTTCCTTTAAGTGAAAAGGTGAATACAGTACAGTAGGTATTTTGAGAGAGAGAGAGGTAGAGGCTACATTACATAACCTTTATTGTTATGATTATTAGTTATTGTTAATCTCTCACAGTGCCTAATTTATAAACTAAACTTTACTATAGGTATGTATGTATATATAGAAAAAACATAGTGTATATAGGGTTCGGTGCTATCTGCGGTTCCAGGCATCTACTGGGGATCCTGGAACAGGCCCAGCAGATAAGGGGACACTAATGTACTCATGCATATTCACAACAAAAGATTAGAGAAATTTGTGGTGAAATAATAGTAATAGCCATCTCTGGGAAATGTGGGTCATTTTTATTTTCCTCTGTGATTTTCTGTATTTTTCAAATTTTCTACAATAAATATTTATTTCTTTTATAAAAAGAAAAAAAAAAACAACTCATAAAAATGTAAACTTAAGCAACAAAATGAGGAAAATGTTTTCACATTATATGAAACATAAATGGTTAATATCCTTAAACTTCATCCTTCCCCCTCAAAAAAGAATGAGTAAGAAGACATGAAAAGACAATTCACAGAAAAGAAAATAAACTTATAAAAAATATGTAACAAAAATAAATCAATTAAAAAAAGATACTACTCAGCCAGCAATCAAAGAAATGCTAATTAGAAATATAATGTGAATATGTATATAAATATTCCTTGTTGATGAGGCCCAATAATGATATATTTCAGGAAAGAACTTGCTAGCTTTAGTGAAGAGCCTTAAATAACTTACAGCTTTGACCCAAGATTTTCACTTCTCAGAATCTATCCTAGGAAAAGAGTCCAAAATGGAAACAATGACTTCTGTGCAAGTATGTACATCACAAGGTTATATATAGTCCTAGGATTTATATATATATATATGAGGACTTTATGGAATCAACTTCAGGAATGTGAGGTGTTTTGACTGGGACCAAAAGAGGAGGGAGAGAATTTATGCCCTGGAGCCAAGACAGGGATGATGGAGAGAAGGGCACAGTGTCCTGCCTGTGTCTCCTAGAGACCCAGGAGAGCTGAGGCTGCCATTCTAGCCTGATGGCCAGCAGGCTGGAGAATTCTCTCTTGCTCAGGGGAGGCTGGTCTTTTTTGTCCTATTCAGGGCTTCAACTGATCAGATGAGACCCACCTGCACTCGGGAGGGTAATCTGCTGTACTCAAAGTCCCCCAGTTTAAATGTTAATCTCATCTAAAACACTCTCACAGAAGCGCCAGAATAATGTTTGATCAAATATCTGGTCACCCCATGGTGCCAGTCAAATTGATACATCAAATTAACCAACACACCTGTCATGGAGGGGCAGCCAGAAGAAGAGAAAGGAAATGCTCTCAGGAAGATCCTGGTAGACATTGGCATTCATGATGCTGCTCTGAGGCCTGAGGGACAAACCCTGGCCAGAGTGGAGAGAGAGGCTGTCTTCTCATCTTTAAGAGAAACATATCCATGAATGATGCCGTGAGTACTTAATGAGTCAGCACCATTTCAATACCTCAAGCATCCGCAGTCTGGAAACTGGCAAACAAGCCCCCAACTTCAAGTGGTAATTTGCTGCACAGCAATAGTTAACTCATGCAAAAATAGCCTACGAGACTGAACCAAGTTTAAGCCTATACTCATGCCAAATGGCAATTAACTGAAAGATTGCCACATAAGAGAGAAAATCTTATTTTGATTTTTCTTCTGCATCTTGACCTAAAGTACTTTTAATGAAATATAGTATCCTAAATTTAATGAATAGTTGGTAGACCAGAAAAATGCCCATGTCTACTCACTGAGTAAAGTTACTTCAATTGAAATATGGTTTTAGTTAGTTACATCAAGCCAACAACAATGACTGATGAGAAAATAGGCACCGGGTGGTTGTTACTGCTGCTTCTGTTTTCATTTTAAGTGCCAGTTGCATAGTAAGCCTTCTGTGAATGGATCCTGATGATTGGATTTCCCATAAATTAAATGAGAATCCATTTGTTTTTAACTGATAAGGTCTGAGTTTCACTGAGCTCATGGGTTTACTGCACCACTGAATTTCCAAGAGTTTACTCTCCTCCATGTCTTATCATTCTGATGACATTGCTCTCATTAGAAATGGGTATTGGGATACAGGATTGCTTGACCCAATGTTCTACCTTGCTAAGAGCATCAACTCTTAGACACCCTGATCTGTTAGGACCTGTTTCTAATCTCCCGGGAGGGTCATGAGTTGGAAGGTAGAATGTGTTCCAAGATGTTCAGCAGCCTTATGAACCAGGAAACTAGATTGTTATCTTCCTGACCTTCTGTTTATCCTTTAAAGAGACAGAAGCACGCTGCCTGTGTGACTAACCCGCTGGCTCAGGTAAACTGTTTGCTTTTTGCATTTTTTTGTCCATATTCTCTCCTGCTGAAGTATTTGGGGGAAAAAAACAAAACAAAACAAAAAGCAACCTTGATTTTTAACCAATTTACATTTTTTAAAGTTTATTTTCTTTAAATTAGTTGGCTGATAAATTTAATGTTAAGTGAAAATGAGATCTTTTATATTTATATATATATATATATATATATATATATATATATATATATATATATTTTTTTTTTTTTTTTTTTTTTTTTTTTTTTTTTAATTCTCACCCAAGGATATTTTTCCATTTATTTTTAGACAGACTGGGAAGGAGAGAGAGAGAGAAACATCGATGTGATAGAGACACATTGATTGGTTGCCTCCTACATGACCCCGACCAGGGCCAGGGACCAAACCACAACTGAGGTACATGCCCTTGACAGGAATTGAACCTGCAACTCTTTGATCCACAGGCCGACACTCTAACCACTGAGAAAAACTGCCCAGGGCTATATTTATTCTTACTTCAGTTAAATATACATACTCATGCCTGTATACTTACTTACAGGCAGGTCATACTGAAGATCTCCGTTTTGAAATAAAATTCATGTCCTAGATGTAAAGTACACTAAGTCAAAGCCATTGAATTCAGAAACACAAACACTAGCTATCCAATTATGTCTGTTAGAAAATCTGGGGAATATAGACTCATAATCTAGCCAAAGACAAATCAGGATTTCATCCACAATAATTCCTACCAGAATAATCCATCAACTCAAGCACAACATTTAGGCCAAGGCTGATCTAGTAAAGTCACAGTCAACTGTAGCAAATGTTATACAGCTATGTAATTAAAAATTGAATGTTTGTGGGGGCTGTTCTATTTTTCCCAAAATCTTGGCATTTGAGGAAGTATTGTTCAAGTTCTTCCACTTCCATTCCAGCCACAGCTCTCCTCTGTGGTCGTAGATTTACTGGCCATAACACTCATTGGGCAAGTAATTATCAAATCACAGGCTTGAAAGAATCATCCTTATCAATTAGATGTCCAGAGTGCATTTTATTACTTCCAATGGCTGCATTCACTGTCTCCCAAGAAAGTCAGTCATGCTTTGGAACAGTTTTATTTACTTAAAATGTTTACCTGCCATTTTGAAATACTTGTGTGCTGGTCATAATTCTGCCCTGTAAACCCCTTAGGAAGTCTGAGCTTCCTTCCCCAAGAGAGTCCTTTATCTACTTAAAGTGATAACAAAACATAGCTCTCTTCCTTTTATCTAGTCAAGGCCTCCAGGCCTGTTACCCTCCCTGGGGCACCCAGGCTGCAAATGGAGGCTGGACCAGAGGAGTGAATGGGAGCAGAACCAGGCTACACTCCCCGTGCCAGGACAGCCACTCATAGGAGGAGGTGTCATAATTTTCATGAAGGCATCACCTATTAGGTCCACCAGCCAAGCTTTCCACCTGCAGGCTTTATATTATCTGGAAAAGTTCCCTTATTATACCTATATAATATAGGTTTGGGGATCTGTGTTCCTTACATGACATGATGTGAAATACCTCCTCTGGGGTCCTTTCCTGAAATTTTTTGTTGCTCTCACCATGCCCGACATCACTAGCTCCTCAAAGATGGATTTTTCTTAATCTAGTTTTTCTCCTTAAAAGTTATTTGTGGATATACAATAAATTATACTTCAATGCCACCTTTAGGACTCCATAGTTTAGCTCTTTAATAGCTCTTGTCTGATTTCTGCATCTTTGACCTGGTTTTCCAAGGACATCATCAATTGGGTCTAAAACTGAACATGTAACTCAACAGATTTATAACTGAACAGATGATCACTTTTTTCTCCACCTACTTCTTCACTCTGTTTTTATTGTATCACCATGACACAGTTACTTGGGATAATCCCTTCATTCCCATTTCATCCTCTCTCACATCCAGCTGGTCGACCCAAGCCATGGGCACTGTGCATGTACCTTGTGTCACATCCTTTCTACCCACTGCCCTCTATTTTCCCTTTCCTGCCCAGATTTAGGCTGTCAGCTCTGATTTCCCTGCCTCCAGACCAGCCATCCAAGGCATCCTTTACCAAGAGAATTAAATGAATCGGGCTTCTCCACTGCAGTAAAGCCTCTATTTGCCATTTGTGTGTCAAAGGAAAAATATCTCATTCATTGGCATGCCATTCAAGAGTCTTGGATTCTGCTCTGGCCAGCGTGGCTCAGTGGTTAAAGTGCATCTCCTGCACCAGAGGGTTGAGGGTTCGATTACCTAATTATATTTGTGTCTAGTTCATGGTGTTACCAGTGGTTTAAACAGTATTCACACTTCACAATCAAGGTGGAAATTAGGAGTAGGAATTAAGTTATTGTAACTAGAATAAATCCCCTCAGGATGACACTTGAAATTTTACCATGATTTCTGTCTATGTTTTTTTTTTTAAATGCCTGGTCCACTCTCCACAAACTCTGCCTCGTGAATGGTACTATCCTAGCTGAGTCTTGGTCATCCGTTCCTCTCGTGTTCTGAAGCACTTTGTGATGTTTACATGCTTTCTTACTTATTTTTCTTACCGGGCTGCAAGTCCACAGAATACAGAACCTTCACCAAAGAGCTTTCAACTCTGCTGGCGAAAACGTTTACAAATCATTTCCGCCCCCTGATCTCAGTAACATCAGAGGATTTTCACCTGTGAAGAAGTCAGGTCTGAATCTGTTTCACATTTGCTCCTCATGTGTTATGAAATATGACAATGGTTTAATGAAAAAAAAATCTAACAAGAGAAGTTCTTATCAGCAGAAAGCTTACTTGGCTCCTGTCATCACACCTCCTGACAGTTCAAGTAGAGACAAGGAAAACAAAAAATCTCTCTCTGGTTTAAAGTAACGGAAAACCCACAGACTGGAGGGTGTGCTGAGTCAGATCTAAACCTACAAAACTCCAGGGTATACAGACTTCCCACATTTTTCTGTCTCTAAGCCCAGGACCTTCTCTTGACCAATGTATTACTTAAATAAAAACAAGAAATTGAAAACCAAAAAGGGGTGAGGGCACTAGACTGGCAATATTCTTATGTTTGAGAACAGTTTCCAAGTTTCACGAAGCAGCTCCGTGGTTGGATATAGGAGGAAAGCTTGTACTACACACGTCTAGGGAGCGAAACCCTTTCCTAGAGAGAGCTTAAGTATTCGAGTTAATTAAAAAGTCAAGACCTATCTGGGTTCACGTTTATCCCTGAGGATTTAAGCCTCATGGAGGACAAGCAGCAGGGCAGGTCATAGCTCAGGGGCCTGTGCCATGGCCAGACGGCTCCAGGAAGCCGTGGATGTGAGGGGACAGGTTGGGAACCCAGGACTGAAGAAAACAGTGTGTGAAAATGAAACCCAGTGAGGCAGTCTGAGCCATCTTCTATCAAGAAGAAAAGAAACACAATCATTTCAAAGTTGGTATATCTCATTGCCTCTGTCCTTTCTATGGAGTGAGTCATTAATATTTATGTTGTTTTAATAGGATTTGCCTCATTTTGAAAGAGACAATTCTCTAGGGTTGGCTTCAGTCGTTACCAGTCGATGGGAAGACTGGGGTAGGATTTGAGCTACCTAGGAAGACAATGGAACCATCCAACTGTGACCAGTCTGCATCGTAGCTCCAGTCTTTAGGAATGTGATTCAGCCCAGCCGGTGTGGCTCAGTGGTTGAGCATCGACCCATGCACCAAGAATGTGATTCAATTCATCTGTTTTAATGGCAAGCATCCCGTTACCTTATCCAATCTGTTGAGTGATTTTGAAAGGGTGTTTCCCAAACAACGAATCAGGACCCATTAGGGGTCATTAAATTAGTTTGATAGGTTAGGACCCACATTTGAGAAAACTAAAATAAAATAGATTTAAGCAGAACAGAAAACAATTTTTTTCTTACATGGAGAGGTGTCAGGATGAGCTTACCTATTTTTGTTATCTAAGTGGCTTTAACACAATAAAAGAGAATTCCTTCACACACACAATGCCAATTGATATTAGGTAAGCACCCATCTTACAAATTTAGAAAGTGCAACATGTGGTCTCCAAGTCAGGGTGTCATCACAGCAGTGCAGAATCTGAGGGTCACACAAGGCATATGTAAGGACCCAGCCAGGAAGCGTCTTATACTGCCTATGCCCACATCCCATGGCAGCCCTTGGCAGGAGGCCCCAGCCTAAGGAAGGGTGCCCATGCAGTCCTCTTGTGCACACAGAAGAGGAAGTGGAAATGAATTGTACATCACAGCTCTCTGTTTGCATCCACACTTCACCGAGCTCAACACCCATGACCTCTGTAGAATACGTTATTTAGATATTTCAACAAATGCCTTGCCTTTCCTGAAATCTTAAGCAACAATTTTCTTTTTTATTTGGAAATAAGGTACTTTCTGTCACCATTGGACCAAAAACACAGGTTTGTTTTTCTGGATGTGGATTTTCCTAGGAAGTTAATTATGCTGGCAGGTGTTGAGCATCTCTGAGAGTATCAGACTCCATGGAAGAATCAGATAAATGGGGCAGCAG
The DNA here is from genome assembly GCF_014108415.1 of Molossus molossus. Lineage (NCBI taxonomy): Eukaryota > Metazoa > Chordata > Mammalia > Chiroptera > Molossidae > Molossus > Molossus molossus. The sequence goes on along the minus strand of NW_023425351.1, from coordinate 32,047,687 downwards.
TTCTCACACGTCCCTGTCATCAATTTCCATTCAGGATTCTTTCTTCAGTGACTGAGCTACATCGTTTTATCTCCCACTGAGCTATATCGAAAGGCCTCGGGTAGCCACACATAGAGATTGTCTTTGCCCTAAAAAATTGGAAACATGCAAAATGTCCTACTCAGAAAAATTGTTAATTTATTGTGAAGAATGTCCATTCTAGTGAGGAATTGCTGGCACACCAGACTACTTGTCTGAGCTCCTGATTCACAGCCTTCTCTGTATCCATTGTCCCTTAGTCTTACACTCTCAGCACCTGCCTCTAACTAGAACCTAGTTACTAGATGCTGATAGGAACTATATGTGTCAATTCACCGAATTTGTATGTTGAAGCTCTATCCCCCTAGTGACTATATTTGGAGAGAGGGAATTTAGAAAGCAATTAAGGTTAAATGAAGTCTTATGGGTGGGGTCCTAATCTGATAGGACTAGTGGCCTTATAAGAAAAGGAAAAGAGACACCAGAGAGTTCGCTCTTTCTGAACAAACACACACACACACACACACACACACACACACAAAAGACCATGTGAGCACACAGGGAGAAGGCAGCTATCTGCAAGCCAGGGAGAGAGCTCTCACCAGAACTGGACCATGCACGCACCCTGATCTCCGACTTCTCTCCAGAACTGTAAGGAAATAAATCTGCTATCTGAGCTGCCTGGTTTATGACATTAGCTTTTGCAGCCCAAGTGGACTAAGACAGGTGCCTACCTCGGATAATCAATACTGGCACATACGTGTTGAGTGACACTTCTCTGCATATGTCCCCTTCACCTACCCACACTGAGTTCATTATTCCTGTTTTTCTGTCACTAGAGGACCTTGCACACTCACTGCATATATCACACTCAATTGTCATTATGTGTGCACAAATTCTCTCATCTACTAAAATGTAAGCTCCTGGAGAGCAGCAAATCAGTCCAAAGATGCCTAGTGGTGGATACACATGAAATAACCATCAGAGGCAGGCATCAGTACCTCCAATTTGCAAATGAGAAAACTGACTCTTATATGATCAACCCTAAGGTAGTGATTTTCAACCAGTGTACCACAAGAATTTTTAAAACATGCAACATCTGACTAGTCAGGTACACTGGCCTCTTTTCCCTCATATTGTCAAATAAAAACAATGACAGCAGCCAACACAATTGCTGTCCGGTGTAAATTAAAAAAAAATTTTATACCTATTTTAAAAATCAGTTTGGCGCCCAACCGGTGTGGCTCAGTGGTTGAGCCTCAACCTATGAACCAAGAGGTTGCTGGTTTAATTCCCAGTCAGGATATAAGGCCAGGTTGTGGGCCTGATCCCCAGTGGGGGGGCATGCAGGAGGCAGCCAATTGATGTTGTCTTTCATCAATGTTTCTATCTCTCTCCCTCTCCCTGTCTCTCTTTCTATTATCAAGAAAGAAAAAAAATTTTTTAATCAAATTGGCAAAAAAATATTTTGTGTGTATGTCTCCACCACAGGATTTTAGTAATTAGTTTTTTTGTGCCATGAGATGAAAAAAGCTAAACATCACAGCCCTGAGGTCATGCTTTAAGAAACCTGGAACTAAGATCACCAAGGCACATTTTCCCTGAAGTTACAGACTTCCTCTCTTCCCTTACCCCTGACCTGCCAACCATTTGGATTTGGTTCCAGAACACTAGCTCAGCCTCCACCACTGACTCAACTCTTTATTACTTTCTTCTCTGCTTTTCCGCCATCTCCACCCCTTAAATCCCTTCAGCTTTCTTTGTCCCAGTTCCCTAACCTTCATCTACATTGTTGGAGCTGACACCTTGATTAAAACAATGCAATATTGTGATATTGAGTGCTTCTATATTAAATTATTTAACAATACTTTTCTTAGTGTGTTGGTTATAACATAGCTAGCTAATGGATCAATTGAATTCGTTATAAATAAGTGTGTTCTGCTTTCTTTTGAAAAAACTGTGATCTGATTCTCTTCTTCATATTTATTGCTACAAAATATCAAGCGAAGTTCTTTGTTAAATCACTTGAATCCACTGGGTTTATGTTATCAAGTACATAAATGTTTATCACCACAAGTCTTTAATTACATTTTCGAATCATAGTCAGCAGTCACAAATCATATGTGATATGAATTTCTTAAAGTATTGCAAAATGAACAAGAGCACAGCAGGCTCCTTAAAAGCCAGATCATCATCATAGTTTCGATTCGGACAATGAGAAGCAATATAAATAGATCAATAAAATTAAGAGTGATTCATATGCATTCCCTGGTTGAATTGGCTAAAAGAAGCACTTGTAGCTGAAGGCTTAAATATGCCATTGTAAAACAGGTGCTTTATTTAAATTTGATTGACTGTCCTGAAAGCATGTGGCCTTAAAAAATTTATGAGTCATTTTGGTTGAATGCAACCCACAGCAAGCCATATTGGCTGTAAAAAACGACATTAAAACTAATACTAGTAATAACCTATAATACTATTTTCAAGACAAGTCTTTTCCTGATCACTGGTAACATTGTCTTATTCTTTGAGTTACCTTCTTTATTTATTAAAAGATCTCCACGTTTTAGCTCAAAGGTGTTCTCCCTACAGGGTTCCAAATAAGTTAATAGCCTGTTCAAAGAACTGAACTGTGGGAATTAGACAGTGTAAATTGAAGCCACCATTCCAATCAATCTTTGCTCAATTCTACCTTTTAGTTTTTCCAAGACTCTGGGATCAGGGGTGTCAAGGAATAAAGAATCAGTCTTCAAGTTGCCAAACTGACCTACCAAATATACACACTGTATTCAAATATGCCAAAAGAAGAATTTCATCATGTAAGATAAGCTCCGAATGGCAGTATAATATTAAATAATGACAGCTGAGATCCATTGATCCCCATGCAAAAAAAAAAAAGAATGACTGTACAGGGACTAGCATGGTTACTGACTTCTACTTATTTTGATAAGGGTTGCTAATCTCAGGCCAGTTGCCCTTCACTGCTCAGCAAGGTTTTGGGCAGCTTTCTGCTCAACCTTTGTGTTCCAAGGAATTTGATCTAATTGTAAATATTGGCTCTCCATGAATCATGTATCTCTCATTCCAGGGAAAGTCACAGGTAAGCTCCCCCCACTAGGAATACCTTCATTACATGATGTTATTCTAGATTATTCACACTGCTGTCCTTGTTCAGTCATGCAATGTATAGCTTTTTCGGGTCTACCAGTTGGCTGCTGTTAGAAAACAAAGTGAGAAGACGTAGTTCCCACCCTAACAGACACACAGGTTGGCAAACTGTTGTTCAGTGTGTCAGGGGTTATTGTGTTTTATTCCTTTCAACAAGTGCCTTGTAGGGTAGGTGTCACCACCACCATTTACAGGTGGGGACAATAGCCAAAATAACCCATAGTACACTATGACAGAACTTGTATTTACATCAAAGGTAGTTCTTTCTAGTCCCCAAAGCTATGATCCTTTTACTACTGTTTTCTGCTCTCCTTTACCATATTAAATGTATAAATATTTACTGAGTTTATTTTGTTTGTAAGTTTTCCTCAAACCATTCTTTTCAAAAATATATATTTTATTGATTTTAAAGAGAGAAAGAAGAGAGAGAAACATTGATTTGTTGTTCCACTTATTTATGCATTCATTGGTTGATTCCTCTATGTGCCCTGACCGGGGATCAAACCCACAACCTTCACACATTGGGATGATGCTCTAAACAACTGAGCTACCTGGCCAGGGCCCAAACCATTCCTTTTAGTGATGTGAATTATTCACATATTTTTACATGTTAACAAATTGCAATACACAGAAATTTTTCAATTTCCCTTGCCACTTATAATTAAACATTTAATACTTCTGTTTTCTCTATTAATTAAATTATATGATGGGGAATGTCATTACAACAGGTTTTCTATCAGGAAAATAATTAAAGGTGATAAAATGATTGCAAGATTAGTGGAATATATTTTAGCTAAGTACTCTACATGCAAAAAGAGAAATACTATTCAGTGATATATATATTCAACATTATACAGGTGCATATCTCTATAACATATTTATTTACAACTGAGACAGACAATGGCTTGTCCACAACCTGCTTTTGTAGATAAAATTTTATTGGAAAATAGCCGTACTTCCCCAACCACTGTATATATATATATTATATATATATAAAACATATATATATATATATATAATATATATATTTTTTTAATTTTATCCTTACCTGAGGACATTTTTCTATTTTTTGTTCAGATAGAGCGGGAGGGGGGGAGAGAGAGAGAGAGAGAGAGAGAGAGAGAGAGAAACATCGATGTGAAAGGACACATCGAGTGGTTACCACCCACACAACCCAACCAGGGCTGGGGACAAACTGCAACTGAAATACATGCCCTTAGCGGGAACCAAACCCAGGTCACTCTGGACCACAGGCCGACGCTCTAACTGCTGGGCCAAACTGGCCAGGGCTTTTTTTTTTTAATCCTCAGCTGAGGATATATTTTTATTGAATTTTAGAGAGAGAGGAAGGGAGAGAAAGAGAAAAAAAAACAAAAAAACATCAATGTAAGAGAGAAACAGAGAGTGGTTACCTCCTGTACAAACCCTGACAGGAGTGTACAAACCCATAACCTTTTGATGTACCTGACAATGCTTCAACCAACTGAGCATCCAGCCAGGGCTCAAACCACTCTTACTCATGATTATTAAATATTAACATTTTACTACCTAGTATGCTAAAACTTGGATACATTTAATTTCTCGAACAGAAATAACACTATTTTAAAACATTTTAGGCACTAAAATACCATACCAAATCTTGTGCCATAAATGTTTTTACTTCCCCAACATACAGAGAGACTGGATTTGCAGGGACCACCCCAGGGTGAGCCCCATGCTTGTCATGAGGTGAAACAGCTGGGAGTAGAAAGTGTGGTCATAAAGAAGCATGGCCTGAAGAAGAGCCAGAAAGGACTCAGTCATTCTAGAATTTGAGGAATGATTTTTAACACGCCAGGAAGAAGCGAGTCAATAAGGAAGAATGTAAATCAAAAGGGTCCAAGGAAAAGGAAAAACACAGTCACTTTCATGTAAATTGAAAGAGCTGCTCTTGCCAAAAGATAATTCTGGGAAAGATCTCGCCTGCATATAAGCAAAGCGCAGGCACATTTCCATTTGTTTTCATCCCTGTCAGGAGCCATTTTTCTAGACCAATGGGGCACATAGGACCAGAACACAAATGGGATGGATTGAATTCTTCTTTGCCATGAAATCAAGAAAGGTGCAGTGGCAGTGTTGTAGGTTTTCTTTTTCCTTCTTTTCCTTGAGCAATTTTTCAAGACTACCGTATTGAGCTGAGCTATATTCCGGGGCCAAGACTAAGTCATTTCTAGACCCTTTCTAGATTTAAGTTGTGGAAGCCAAGAGGTCAGTCATTTTTTTTATTTGTCAATCCCCTGAGACAATGGAAATTAATTCCATTTTAATGATTCCGCTGATGGATCCAGGCAGAGTCAGCTGCAAACCTTCCGGAAATGATTCACCTTTCTAGATACTATGAAGACCATTAATGATTTGTGGGAAGAAGTGAAAATATCAACATTAACAAGAGTTTGGAAGCAGTTGGTTCCAACCCTCATGCATGACTTTGAGGGTTTCAAGACTTCAGTGGAGGAAGTAACTGCAGATGTGTTGGAAACAGCAAGAGAACTAGAATTAGAAGTGGAGTCTGAAGATACAGCTGAATTGCTGCAAACTCATGACAGAACTTTAACGAATGAGGAGCTGCTTCTTATGGATGAGAAAGAAAGAGGTTTCTGGAGGTGGGATCGAGTCCCAGTGAAGATGTGGGAAAGACTGTTGAAATGACAACAAAGGATTTAGAATATTCCATAAATTTGGTGGATAAAGTAATGTCAGGTTTTGAGAAGATTGGCTTCCATTTTTAAAGGAAGTTCTACTGTGGATAAAATGCTATCCAACAGCATAACATGCTAAAGAGAAATCGTTCATGCAAGGAAGTCAACTGTGGCAAACTTAATTGTTGTCTTATTTCAAGAAATTCCCACAGCCGCCCAACCTTCAGGAACCACACCCTGATCAGTCCTCAGTCAGCAACATCAACAAGGCAAGAACCTCCACCAGCAAAAAGATTAAGACTTGCTGAAGGCTCAAATGATGGTTAGCATGTTGTAGCAATAAAATATTTTAAATTAAAGAATGTACATTATTTAGCCACAATGCTATTGCATAATTAATAGACTACAGTAGAGCATAAACATAATTTTTATAAGTACCAAGAAACCAAGAAAAATTCACTCTATTGCTATGGCCTGAAACCAAACCCGCAATATCTTCAAGGTATGCCTGTACATCACAGAAGAAATGAAGATAACCAGGTGTTTTTGGCCAACTCTGCCACACATTTTAACCCAATTGATAGACACTTCTACTTCCCAAGTGTCTTGATACTTTCTCCATCAATTACCTACCCTCTCCTGCATCTTTCATGTTTTCTACACCATTGGTGACAAGCCTGGTTATTACCTAATTCTAATAAACACTTTGCCATTTGTTTCTTTTATTTCCATCACTACTACATTTTTCAGGAAAATAATTATTATTTACAAACCTTACTTTCTCATATCTCATTTCATTCTTAATCCTTTAAGATTATATGACTGACTATCCATAACATATCATTACAACAATTATCTAAAAGGTCATTTAGAATCTATTGGTCACATCTCAGTTCTCATGTAGTTTAACTGCTCTATAAAAAGATACTATTAAGCCCTGGCCAGGTAGCTCAGTTGGTTAGAGCATTGTCCCTATACTCCATTGTTGCAGGTTTGGTCCCTGGTCAGAGTATATAAAAGAAACAACCACTGCATGTGTAAATATGTGGAATAACAAACTGATCGTTCTCTCTGTATGTGTATGGATGTCTCTCTCTCTAAAACCAAGAAATAAAAAATAATTTTTAAAGATACTATTAGTAAATTCAGCAGAAATCAGGGTCTGAATGATCTGAGAGTGTCTATTGTGTCAAGGAGTGTCCAGATTTTGTCTTTATTCAAAGAGAAATGGAAAACTTCTGATTAGTTTTATAAGGCGAGGTGGCACAGTTGGTAAAGAACTCTGGTTGTAGCATGAGAAATAGTTTGCAGGTAACAAAGGGAGACACAGATCAACCGGTTATAAGACTATTGCAGTAGTTCAGGTGCACATTGACAGATTGGGTTATGGTGGTGTCAGTGGTGATAAAGAGAAGTTGTAGAGAATTGAGAAATACTTAGATCATAAAGTCATCTAGACATAGTGATGGTTTGATACGGAGGGTGCCAGCATTGTTCATTGTGTGTGGTGGTACCACCCCACCAAGAAACTAAGTATTGGAAGAGGATCCGATCAAGGGGAGAAGATCCTTCTGGTTTCGGAAAACTTGTGTTTAATGCTCACTCAAGATGAAAGAAACTCTATGTATGATGTAAATGGAAGAATCGTTTGCCTAAAGATTTCATAGAAAACATAGCATAAGAGCCAAGGATCTATCCTTGAAGGCCATCAACAGAGAAAAATCTTTAAGGTGTGAGCTTGTTTGGGCAGGGGAGGGAGCTGGGTCGGAAGGCGATATACCTGCAAAGAGTCTGGGAAGTTTTGATTCTTTAATTTATACTTATTTATGTTCTGTATGTGCCCTCAAGGAAAGTTCATTGAAAATAAAGGCATATCTTACTTGTATTTAGAAGCCCTTAGTGTCTGGGGTGCTATGTCTATGATATGATGTAAGGCTTGAAGGTTGGCGACCCTTTGACAGTCAGTATTGTCTTCCTGTGGGAAAAGGTTTTTTTGTGTGTTCTTTGTTTTTTTATTAATTAATTTTTGTTACAAATGTTTCTCCTTTTCCCCCCACTGATTCCCCCTCCCCTTCCCTCCCTGCCCTGTCCCCAGCTTTGTTGTCCATGTCCATTATTCATGCATACATGCATATCAGATCTGTGGTTTATCTCTCCCCCACCACCCTCTCTTCTGGGGATTGTCAATCTGTACCCCACTTCCACATCTCTGGGACTACCCCATTCCTCAGACTGTTATGTTCATTATATTCCACAAATAAGTGAGATCATATGATACTTGTCTTTCTCTGTTTGGCCTGTTTCACTTAGGACTATACTTTCCAGGTCCCTCCATGTAGTCTCAAAGGATAAGAGATCTTTCTATCTTATAGCTGTGTAGTACTCCATTGTGTATATGTACCACTGCTTTTTAATCCATTCTTCTACTGATGGACACTTGGGCTGTTTCCAGATCTTAGCTATTTTAAATAGTGCTGCTACAAACATGGGGGTACATATGTTCTTTCTGATTGGTGTTTCAGGCTTCTTAGGGTATATTCCTAGAAGTTGGATCACTGGGTCAAACGGAAGTTCAATTTTTAATTTTTTGAGGTAACACCATATTGTTTTCCATAGTGGCTGCACCAGTCTGCATTCCCACCAGCAGTGCACTAGAGTCCCCTTTTCTCCACACCCTTGCCAACACTTGTTGTTTGATTATTTGTTTATGGTGGCCATTCTGACAGGTGTGAGGTGATACCTCATTGTTGTTTTAAGTTGGATCTCTCTGATGATTAGTGATGTTGAGCATTTCTTCATCTGTCTCTTAGCCATTATACAAATCCTATTTGGAGAGGTGTCTATTTAGTTCCTGTGCCCATTTTTTAATTGGGTTATTTGTCTTCCTTTTGTGGAGTTGTATGAGCACTCTATATATATTGGAAATTAACCCCTTATCTGATATATCATTGGCAATTATGCTCTCCCATACAGTGGGTAGCCTTTCCGTTTTGATGATTGTATCTTTCGCTGTGCAGAAGCTTTTGAGTTTGATGCAGTACCATGTGTTCATTTTCTCCTTTGTTTCTATTGCCTTAGGTGATGTATCAGTGAAAATTCTGCTGCATATGATGTCTGAAATTTTGTTGCCTACATTTTCTTCTAGAAGTTTTATGGATTCATGAGTCATTTAAGTCTTTTATCCATTTTGAGTTGATTCTTGTGTAGGATATAAGTTGATGGTCTAGTTTCATTTTTCTGCAAGTAGCTGTCCAATTTTCCCAACACCATTTATTAAAGAGGCTGTCCTTACTCCACTGTATGCTCTTGCCATCTTTGTCAGGAGGTCTTTAAACTTGGAATCATTTGTATTTATTTAATGTTTTTCAGCTTAATTCAAAACTTCTTGGGCTACAGTTTAGGATAATTACCTCCAAAGAAAAGTTATACTTTTTATCCTATTCATGAGAGAATAAAGATAAGGTCATAGTAATATCTTTCCCTTTGTTTTGTTCATGAGCAAAAGCAGTCATCTGTACCAATTTTTAATGGGGTTGTTGCCAAGATTTAAACTATCATAAACTAAAAACATAAAGAAAATCTAACAAGATTAATTTTCCAGAAGTCATAAACTTTATTCTAGGTCAATTCCAGTCCAAAATAACTCTGAAAACAAATCCTTTTTAACATTTTAAATAACTAAGTTGTTTTAAGTTGAAATAGATTCGTTTGTGCACTTCCATTATGTCATTTTTTCAGATAAATAGAAATTTTCTAACTGTTGGGACACTACCTGCATGTCAAGCTAGATCTAGAAAAATATACTTTGAAATTATTAATATCTGCTTAAAATATTCTCATGTCACCTTAGGGTCCTTTCACGATTTTTAAGTGATAATCTTGATATGTTTTCTTCTCTATTCCTTTTATATATGTTTCATTGACTCTTTAAAGAGGGAGGAAGGGAGAAGGAGAGAGAGATAGAAGCATTGATCCTGTACACCCCCTACTGGGGACTGAGCCCACAACCCCAGCATGTGCTGACTGGATATCGAACCTGTGACCTCTTGATGCATGCGATGATGCTCAACCAACTAAGCCACACTGGCTGGGCCTCTATTTCTAATTCTATTTTTTAACAACTCCTTCCTCCAGTCATCAAATTCTATGCAAAAGGAGATGCCTATTTGAAATCTCTAACACAGAATGCCATGAGTAATACTTTGCAAGATATTCTGTTGATGCCAAAGATTGAGAGAAACATTACATGTTTTTGGAGTGGGGCTGAAATTTTTCTTCTCCTTGCTAAATCTTGATCAGATTTATGGAAGAATGCAAATTGTGTGTACTCAAGTTTAACAGTTGAATACACACATGTAAAATGTGTAAATTGTGTGCTTTCAAGTTTAACAGTTCGTCCCCGAAGCAGATCACTGACGAATGAAGTCAGCGTGTATTACTCCATCCCTGGCAGAAACTGATCATCACCTGTGTCTAGTGAGTAAGTGCCTATTTGCAAAAACAGTAGGATTTTTAAAACTCAGTCTTCGAGAATCTGTTCTATGTGTACTTTATTCCACTTCTTATATTTTCAGGTCATTAAGTACAGGCCAGTGACCTCTTGGAATGTACATTTTAAATATTTTGGCTGGAGATTCACTGTGTGAGTGTTAGAATATTATTTAATTTTTAAAAAGAGGAAAGTCAAGAAATTACCATAGTTTCATTATCTGTGGCACATCTACTGAAGAAAATAGAGATTTTAAGAGTTAGTAAATGTTGACCTTAAATCACTGGCTCACAAATTAGACAATAATTAGAGATTTCTAGTCATATTTTGCTTATAATTCACTTTATAAGACTTGAATAGCTTGTTGGGTTGTGTTTGTTTTTTTTTTCCTACATGAAATAGTAAACATCTTGACAACAAGGTTATTATTCTAAGCTGTCTGGACTAGAAAGGACCATCCCTGCCCTTTCTGAGAATCTCTGACTATCTCTATCAGTTCAGGACCTCAGAAGATGAATCTCATTACAGAGATTAAAGGAAAACTTGAACAAAGCAAATAAAAAATATATTGAACAAAATATCACATAACGTAAGATAATCGTACATGCTAACAAAATAGTACCTTCTACAATACATATATACAAGTCACAGGCTCTCTGGGGCAGCACAGCATGTCTGAGACTCAGAGACATCAGGACAGAAATCTTTTCTCTGCCTTTTATGGGATGCTTCATCTTGGGCATCACTTCACTTTTTAGCCTCAGTTTCCCATCTGTAAAATTGTGACAAGAAGATTCCTGATAAATTATAACAAAATCCATGATTGTTTCAAGGACTAAATTTAAAAAAAATGCCTAGACAAAGATATTACTAACAAATGTATCATACTAACCAAAAAAGCCAATATCAATAATCAGCAACATAGATTTCAAGACACCTACTAATGATGAGGACAAAGGGGAGCTATTGTCCCTTTACAAGAGAAAGTGTCATAGTGAGAACAGGGTGATAGTGGCAAGTGTATTTTTCTGAGATTTAAAAAAATTCCAGAGGTATCACAAGGCTGGTTTGGGAGTCTCGCAAGATACCAGAGATTCAAGTCTCTTCTGTTATCCAAAGTGATTTTTTTTTGTCCTTTTATTTGTCTTCTTAATATCACACATAAAAGTTCATCAGGAATTATAGATACAAGTCCCTGGCCAGGTATGTGTTTTACAAATATTGTCCCTCAGTCTATGGCTTGTCTTTTCATTTATCTCCTTAACTGAATTTTTTTTTTTTAATACTCACCTGAGGACATTTTTTCGTTTTTGTTCAGATAGAGTGGGAGGAAGAGAGAGAGACACCGACATGAAAGGGACACATCGAGTGGCTGCCATCTGCACGACCCAACCAGGGCCGAGGACAAACTGCAACCGAGGCACATGCTCTTAGCGGGAACCGAACCCGGGTCTCTCTGGACCGCAGGCTGACGCTCTAACTGCTGAGCCAAACCAGCCAGGGCCTTAACTGTATTTTTTGATGAGCAAAAGTCAAGTTTTGATAAATGTAATTTATCATTTTTTTTCTTCTATGTTTTAGGTTGTGGGTATCATGTCTGAAAAGTTTCTCTTATATTTTCTTCTAGCATATGGTTTCTAGCTCTTATGTCTTTAGTTCTGTGTAGCTCTATGATCCATTTTGAATTAATATTTTTGTAAGGTGTAAAGAGTCATGTTTTTGTTTCTCCCCAAAATACTGAAACAATTTGAATTTAAACTTGATTAAGTTGCTGAAAGGTCATCTAGAACAAGAAACACGAGAAGAGGCACAGCGTTCTAAAGACGAGCAGTGTGGGGATGTGTTCTCTGAAATGAAAAGGCGGTAGTATATTGTTATAGTCAATTAAGTTGTGTCAAACGTGTCAGTACAACAGAATACAAAGCCCAGAGTCAAATACATCTAACAATATAGAATATGATAAAGGTGGCATTTCAAAAGGAATAGCCACAGTTCTATTCAATAAGTTATATTGGAACAACTGGCTTACAATTGAGAAAAAAATTTATGATAGGTTTTAAATGAAAAAAAAAAAATTATGGATAAAGAATTATATGAATTATATAACCTTAAGGGTAAGGAAAGCCTTGTCTAATCTAAGCAGTCATTCATTCACCAGATATTTGTCAATCAAGTCCCATGTGCCCTGGCAGAGTTCTCCACACCTGTCTGGCACTGGGGGCTGGGCATTGGTGAGCAAGACAGTGCCCTTCTATGAAGCTTTCACATTCTATGGTGGGGAACCAAGAATAAACATGCTGACATATAATGACACAAAGCCAAATGTTGCAATACCAAAGAAAATCACCGATAGTTTTCACAAAACTGAAAAAGGACAGAGCCAGGATCCAAAGCAGGTTTGTCTGACTCCAGACACTATGATTTTATGTATCAATATAAATATTATGCTGAATAATATGCACTAAATATAAATTACAATTATCTCTGGGTGATATTGTATAAAGTTTTCGTGTGTGTGTGTGTGTGTTGGTGTGTATACATACACACACATATATATGTGTGTATATATATATACACACACATATATTTATACTTTCTTCCCCTCCCCCACAGTACATATATTGCTTGTGTTTTACAAAGTAAATAAATACCCATATAGTATTTACGTTGCATTGTGCCAGACCTTTGCCTAAATGGTTGGTGTATAATAATACATTTAATTTTTATATGATGGTCCTCATTGCACAGATGAGGAAACTGAGGCACAAAGAGTTTAAGTTGACTTGCTCACAAAGGCTTTTCAAGGACTGGCTACTTTTAGAGAAAGTATGCTTAATGTCTCAGTCAAGAGAAAAAGCTCCTTTAACCGCATCTTCCAATTACATTGATTCCACCTGTTGCATTAGTGAAATTTCTTCTGATTATCCCTTCCTAGGTCAGTGGCTCTTACATTTTAAATCATGTACATGGTGGAATGACATGGAGAATTTGGAAACCAATTTGGACCTATCTTTAGAGATTCTGATTTTATTAGTGTGGTCTGAGCATCAAACTTTTAGAAGTTCTCAGATAATTCTTATGAGAACCCTGGGTTGAAAAGTAGTGTCCTAGCCTAGCCTCTGTGGCTCAGTGGTTGAGCGTCAATGCACGCACCAAGAGGTCACCAGTTGGATTCCCGATCAGGGCACATGCCCAGGTTGTGGGTCAAATCCCCATGGGGGAAGGCAGGAGGTGGCCAATCAATGTTCTCTCTCTTCGATGTTTCTATCTCTCCCTCTCCCTTCCTCTCTAACAATCAATAAGAAAAAACATTTTTTTTAAGTGGTGTCCTTGATGCAAAAAGGGAAGCATTCTGTCCATAAACATTCTTTTCCTTCTTAGTAATTTCTTGGTTACTAGTGTTATTTGTATATATGGCAACATAGCACTTAGCTTAAGGCCTGCTGCATAGTATATATCAAATATATGTTGAATGAAGCTTTCCATTTGCACACTCCTATAAACATATAAATACCTACTTTCAAAAATTAAAAATTGATCCAAGTGGTTAAGTATCTTTTGGTACTTGTGCCAACTTTAAAATTTGATTTTAATATACAATTCACCTAAAACTTTTGTTTCCGAAAAAAACTCTCATTCTTTGACAAGGCTCTAATTTGATCATGAAGAGCTCCCCCAAATTGGAAACATATATAAAACGTCTCACCTTGCTGTGCTATAGTGTATGATTTCTTTTTTTTTGGTATGTGCCCTTAGCGGGAACTGAACCCGGGACTCTCTGGTCCGCAGGCCAACGAGCCAACCGCTGAGCCAAACTGGCCAGGGCATGTATGACTTCTTGTTTTTTTTTTTTATCCTCACCCGAGGACATATTTCCATTTTTTGTTCAGGTAGAGTGGGAGGGAGAGAGAGAAACAGAGAGAGAGAGAGAAACATCGATGTGAAAGGAACACATCAAGTGGCTGCCACCCGCACGACGGACCAGGGCCGGGGACAAACTGCAACCGAGGTACGCGCCCTTAGCAGGAACCGAACCCGGGTCTCTCAGGACCGCAGGCCAATGCTCTAACCGCTGAGCCAAACCGGCCAGGGCATGTATGACTTCTTGATGCTGTCAAGCAAATCCTGAGCACCCATTGTACATTAGTCGCGATAGTTTGGGGGACATCTAGGCGAAATTGCACTGAATGAAAACCTGGGGAAGTTTGCAGGCAACCCAAGGACAAAAACTTTTGCCCAGGAATTTAGATGTTATAGAGAGAAATTCTATGAAAAGTTAAATTATTTATATAATTGTTTCAGTGTTCTCCTTCACTTTGCTTTTATTAAATTAATATATACGCATTTAAAAATTTGTTTTAAATCCTCACCTAAGGATATTTTTCCATTTATGTCAGATAGAGTAGGAGGGAGGGAGAGAGGAAGAGAGAGAGAGAGAGAAACATCTATGCGAGAGAGACACATCGACTGGTTGCCTTCTGCACGACCCTCACCAGGGCCAGGAACTGAACCGCAACTGAGGTGTGTGCCTTGTCTGGAATTGAACCCAATTCTTTGGTCCCGGGGCCGATGCTCTAATTGCTGAGCCAGGGTGATTTTAAAAGTTAATCTGAAGATAATTATCTGTGAAAAATGTGAATTAATCATTCGATGCTTTATTCACCAGTTGTTTCCAATTATTTGGCCTCTGTGTTTTTTTCTCTCCCTGGGACATTCTATAGCATCATGTAATGCCAATAGTGTTGCAACCCAATATGTGTATAATATTTTCCCAACATTGATAGGACCTTATATAAGTCTGAGAATCTAAATATTTTTCAGATACGATGTATTTACTTTTTAAATGTATTCCATTAATCTGAAATCTTTTTTCATATACTAGTTAGCAAATGATTTTTAAAACTAAATTATCTAACTTGCTTAAAAATGCATCCCAATTTGAAGGTAGACATTATGCATTCATCTTGCTAGAAATCTCTAGCCCTGCATAGGTCACAGGTGAGAAATATGGGACAAGAAGGAAAATATTCAGTGCGTGAAGATAATTATGAACCAATCTGTCTTCTCTTCTAAAAAGATATTCTGAATTTTAAGCACTCTAGGGTTGGGTTCTAGAACTATTTTACTTTTATTCGTAGACAGAAAACAGGCCTGAACCGGGGATTAGGAAGGCTTACACTTTATTAGCAAAGTCCTTTTTAGGAAAATCATAGCTATTAGTCTGCTGCTGAGAAAGTTGGGTTCCGTTCAAACAATCTCTTAATTATCTCTCCTGTTGCTGAGGCCGCAGTGAGCATGTAGAAGAGAGTGTTCTTCCCTTTAATGAATTCTCAAATGCTGTGGCATTTATTAAGGAGATATTTGAGCAAAGCCATTGTTCAGAAGATATTTTATTCTTTTTCTACTACCTACCACTGCCCCTGCCTCAGCTTATTAGCTTCCTAGTGGGTGGTTAAAAGAAATCCCGAGAATAGACTGTGTTCTCCATCTGGCCTTATTTCTTACTTAACTTTGTACTTAACTGGTACACAGATAAAAATAGAAGCAGACCCTAGTGGGTGCTGATTAAGAAAATGCTTAAGTGGGATACAAGTTGTTTAGCTCTACTAAGATGCTGTTTTCTTAGTACTTTTGCTTAATCATTAATAAGAGAAAAATTAAACTTTTGTGTGTGTGTGTATTTCTAGCGTATTCAATAGGAGCGAGACTTGGTATTAGGTTCTGAGAAACAAAGCTGAGTAATACAGACTTGGATCCTGGCCACATAGACTTACAGTCTAATTAGAGGGGAAGACACATATGCTCTTAGACCATGAAATAAGCACCACATTAGGTAGAATACACCTGGTGAGCATTGGTCCAGGCTTGGGAAACCAGTATGCTTCTGGGAGGAAGTGTGTGTATCCGCCCTGGGGGATACTGGTGAACACATGTAACTGAAGAACAGTAAGTATTTTGATGTAACTGGACCTTAAGAATCTGTGGAGGGGTCAGAGAAAGCAAGAGGATAAATAACATCTCTTTCTGGGATACTGCTAGAATAAAAGCAGATACTTAAATTAACCCAGGTATGACATGCATCTGCAAAAAAATATTGAGCAAGTTAAGAATATGGTAAGGCCAGGGCTGGTGTGGCTCAGTTGGTTGGGCATCATCCTGTCTGGTGCACTGAAAGGTTGCCGGTTCGATTCCCAGTCAGGGCAGCTGCTGGGGTTGCAGGCTCCATCTCTGGTGGGGTCATGCAGCAAGCAGCTGGTCGATGTTTCTCTTTTTCCCTCTCTCTTCCTCTGTCTCTAAAAAATCAATAAAATTAATTTTAAAATAACCCACGCATTTAAAGTCTATAGTAAGAAAGTGGTCTACACAGAGCCCAACCTGGATCCCTGACCCCAGGTAGAAGAACTCTTGGTCCTAAGAGATAAACCTCCTCCCAGACTGAAACAAATCTAATGACTATCATTCCCCTAAAAAGGTGCTACTTGCATGTTTTTCTCACTCTTATGATGTCTACCTAGTTCAAAGTCAGGTGAGATGGTTAAGACCCTACCTATGTCTTTCTATATTTATACCCGAACTTGGGATATTATTGGAACGTTAGGGAAAGCAAAAAGGGAATTGAATTTAATATATGGAGGCAAAGTTATATACTAATAAACTATAATGAAAAGATTTAGCTCCAATGGTAATTTTATATTCTTCCTCACTAAGTAAAACCCCTTATCCAGAGAAGATGGAATAAGAGAAGGATCTCCTCTTTCCATACTTAGAGACCACTGTGTTACAATTGCCTCCAGTATTCAGGACAGTAACATGCTCTACAGGTTTGTGCTTAGAAGCAATAAGCTATATCTTACGTATGTCGTACATATCGTATTTACCCTAGAAGTACTATTATGTATATAGAACAGTACAGTGAAAATATGGTATAAAAGATAAAACTTTGTACATGTCAATAGGGTACTTGCCATGGATGGAGTTTCTGGACTGTAAGTTGCCTTGGGTGGTCCTGAGATCAAGTCTGTTACTCCCGTCCATCCCTGGTACTCGGAAAGTACTTACGATCCCTTATAGCTCTGATCACATTACATAGGAATATTTGTTTCCACATCTGCTTTTTCCTGTAGATTGTTATATCCTTGAAGACCGGGCAATAGTGATATTTTAAATCCCATTTTCAAGCACACGGCCCATCACAGTGTTTGTTCTCAGAATTTATTTCAATGAGTGAAAATAGAAATAAAATGTAACGAACTGGCTCAGCTGAAGCTCGGGACATATTTACATGTGGAAAGGACTTCCAGCACTGATAATAACTCAGGAGGGAACTGCTATACCTCTTCAAGTCTTGTCTCCGCCATCACACCAGATTACAGACTGCAAAATGCCCGGGGCAGGAAGACAATGCCCCTAGGATTAAGATTAGCACCTGAAGCATTGCCTGATCACTCCTGGCAGTGTAAAGACACTTGCTGCGTCCCCCAGTGTCAGGTGACCCCCTAAAATGGCACGAGTGTCCCCAGGCTATTAGCAATTCTGTTGAGGGAGGCCGTAGTTTTCCACTGAGCTTGGGGACAGATGAACTTGAGAGACAAAGGCTGAAGGACTTGCCTGGGGCTAAAGAAAAAGCCTGCACTTGAGTTCTACAAGCTCTGGGACCACTTGTGTATTTGGAACATAACCCTCTTTACTTCCACAAAGCGGCTAATCTTTGGAGCACTTACAGTAGTAAAGCAGAAAACAAACAATGCTTTTCCTCAGGAACAGGCCTTTCCGTGGGTGCCATGCCCTGTTGAAGGTCTTCTTCAAGAAGCTCAGAGAGCTAATGAAAGATGTTCTGTGTGTATAGATTCTCCAGGTTCTAAAGCTGAGCCCGGTACACCAGCCCGATGTGTCTTACACATCCATTTGCGCTTTGTAGCTGATTTTGACTTTGATGCCACCAGGATGTATTCCTCATACTATTTCTCTGAGCTAACAAACCTGTAAGCAGTTTACCTGTGGGTTCTGTTTTTTTAGTCTATGTCCTTGTCAAATTCTCAGGCTTTGAGCCTCCTGGAATGGCAGAAGTCATCAGAATCGGACTCGGGCAATGGACATGGTGCTCAATAAAGGTATTACTGGAACCTTCTCTCCCCTCCACTTATTCATTGCCTTTATCACCAAATTTTCTGCACTGTAAAGTTCTCGGTACCTCAGAAACACGCTGCTCCTCCATTTGAAGGGGTCTATTTGGCAACGCTCACCCTTGACTTTATTCCATTTCTGTTATAGTGAAAACCGTCTTTGTGTTTGCCTATATGTGATGGTGTCCTCTGGGGACTCAAGTCATTCATATTTCATGCGAAGTAACTATTTTATGAGGTGTCTGGCATAAATCGATTTTTTTTTCTCTTCTTTACTCCTCAAAGACAATGCCAATTTGATTTTCCACGTATGGTCACGTTAATAGAATCTCCTGGAATTCAAGCTCATCCTTTCTTTCTAGTGTCTGGCAGTGATCTCATGTGCCCAGCACCGGACTGAGCGCGTTGTCTGGTGCAGATGGAGCACCCCGGCCTCACGGAGAGCTCGGCTGAGTAACCGGCCACAGATGAGGGGGCAGCCCGAACTCCTCACGATGGCCTCCTCTTTGCTTCCAGCTGATAAACTTAGGCACCCACTTAGCTTCAGAAAAGCTTTAAATTTGAACAAGAGCGCATGGTAGATTTCCATTTTAAGTTCTTTCAACCTCATGTTGGTAAAGGTCTTCATACCACATTGGTTTGAAAGGCATACGGTTTCTTATTTTAAAAAAAGATACCGAAAAGCTTCCACTGAGGGTCATTAATGATGCCCATAAACTTCTTCCCACTGCCAAGATCACTGTCCGTCAGGGAAATTTGTGCTAAGACATGTGCTGTGCTCAAATAAAGCGGACGAGGCCTGGGAGAGCTCATTCCAGGGCCATTGTTCTTGGGGACCATGCTGATCCCACATAATAGCAATGAGGCCGAATCTCTGACATTGTGCATTTTAACTAGGATATTTTGACATTCTGTTTTACTTGTTATACTCGACGTCTAAAGGAGAAAAAAAGAGGACACTTTCTACTTTGCACAAGAAAGAATGTCATTTTTTTAGAAGTCACAGTGAAAAAGAGTCAAATTC
Source organism: Molossus molossus (assembly GCF_014108415.1). Taxonomy (NCBI): domain Eukaryota; kingdom Metazoa; phylum Chordata; class Mammalia; order Chiroptera; family Molossidae; genus Molossus; species Molossus molossus. Next base: position 32,028,187 of record NW_023425351.1, on the reverse strand, counting down.
AATTTTATAGAATCATACATACCTACAAAAGAATGCCCCAGAAATACACGACCTATGTTAGCTCAGAGTTTTTATTTCAACTCTTCTTTCCAGCCAAGATCAATCCATCTTTTCCCACCGGCTCTGTAAAATGCCTCTCCCAAAGTTATTTGGGTATTCCTGAGAAAATGAGGCCGGGCACAAGGAATTTCTGAATTCTGATTAAAAATATTTATGGTTTCTTAATGCAAATATTGGAATATCATCAGAACACTAATGATACTCTGCACTACGTCTCCTTTTCATCTACTCTGACAGTGTAGCTTTAGAGCTTACTCAGTGCCTGGCTGAGCTAAGGACTCACATGAAAGCCGACTGGCTCGGTTTCAAGCTAAATAAAACAGAGGTGAGGATGTTGGGGGTACGGGGTTGAGCAGGGGCCAGGGATATTATTTAGAGAAGGTTTAAACCTGGGGGTTTCCCTACTCACAACTGTGCTCCAAAAACCTTAGAACTCAGTGAGGATCACGCCCCGCGCTTGACCTAGAGAACATGACTCATCACCAAGGCATCGTGAAGCAAGCTGAGACCTTACAGCTTCTCACAAGCTCCTGGTTCACGATTCCATTATCTGTTGTTGTTTTCAAATGATGTCAGCAGCAGATTATAAATTCCTTGAAGGCAGGATCCTCAAGGTTCACTTTGGCATCTCTGGAGCTTAGTGTAATACCTGATGAGCTTTCTGTGAGGGAGCCTTTATAACCCCTAGCCTCAAGGCAAAGTCAAACTGTGGCTTTGAAACAGACAGAGGGCGAGAGGGTGGGTAGGTGGAGGTGGGCAAAGCGGGAGAAACGGGGACAGAAAGGGACTTTGCTGGGGCGCTGGGTGCATGATGCAGTGTGCAGATGATATTTTCATTGAGTTGTACACTTCAAACCTGTGTGGTTTTGCGAATCAATGTCATCCCAATAAATTCAGTTTTTTAAAAAAGGCTCGTTCTGCCTGGCTGATGTGGCTCAGTGGTTGAGCATCAACCCATGCACCGAGAGGTCGCTGATTCGATTCCCAGTCAGGGCACATGCCCAGGTTGAGGGTCCAGTCCCCAGTGGGGGGCATGCAGGAGGCGGCCAATCAATGTTCTCTCTCATGGGTGTTTCTATCTCTCCCCCTTCCTTCCTCTCTCTCTAAAAACTAATAAAGAAAACAATTTTAAAAATTAAATTAAATAGGCTAGTTACTAAGGATTTTGCTCACTCAGATGAGGCCAGAGCAAGATGTTCCCTCTGCTTCCTGAGTCCAGGTCCTCTCCTGGTACTGAAGACACCTGCAGGTCACTGAGAAGGGCCGAGACAACCCCAAACCTTCGCAAAATGCCGCCCTACAAACCTTCACTTGGACAAGTGTAAAAGCATCTTAATAAACCCAAGGAAACAGAAAGTAGAGGAGGCCCATAGCATTTTTCTAAGGTCTAGAAATAATCCCAGAGTAGAAAAGATGCAAGAGAAGATCTGGGTCAGAGGTCACAACTGGCATCTGTGGTAGGCAGAATAATAATAATAGTAGTAGTAGTAATAATAATAATAAATGTCCACAATCCTAATCCCAGAATCTATAAATATGTCATTCTAAGTGGAAAAAAGGAATTTCCAGATATGGTTAAAGTTAAGGGCCTTGAGATTATCCTGATTATCCACGTGGGTCCAATCTAATCACGTGTCCTTCAAAGTGGATAACCTTCCCCAGCTGTGGTCAGACAGAAAGGAACCGACATTGCTGCCTTTGAAGATGGAGGAAGGGGTGACTTCTAGAAACTGGAAAAAGCAAGAATCTTTCCAAGAGTCTTCAGAAAGGAACCCAGCCAGCCACACATTGATTTCAGCCGAGGGAGAGCCATGTAAAACTTCCAACCTACTGAACAGCAGAGAGTAATGCTGTATTGTTTTAAGCCACTGAGTTCAGGATAATTTGTTACAAAAGCAATAGAAAACAAATACAGCTATCCACAGGTCAGATATGGCCTGCTGTTGGAGAATTTCACATAAATCCTTATTTCTGCTTTCCTGGAAACAACATAATGTGAACATTGGTCCACATTAGTACATAGAGGCAGTCCACTCAAGCTGAATGACGGTTCCTTCTTCCAACAGATACATTGTTCTTCAGGTCATCACAGTCCCCACTATCCACCTACCTTAGTTGTCTGTTTTCAACATAGATCTAGGCATATGGAGTTAAAATAGCCTCACATGATTGACCAGACCCTTACTTAGCATTACATAAGAAGAGCAGAGAATTCCAATGTGGCAAAAGGATATCTGAGAGATGCAAAAGTCTGTAAGTCCTCCCACTGAGTGTCCCATGCCAGGGAAAGAGTGAGGGGCTGCAGCTGGAAGTAATAGCTGAAGGAGTCTTGCAATCAGAAAATAAGGCCATGCAGCAGTGACCTGAAACATAAGAACAACAAAAGATAACAGGAATGAGGATATCTCATTGGTTACCAGCAGCTGCCGCTTCCCAATGCTTTGGCAATATTTAAATAAGCTTCCCAGAATTTAGGATTCGTGGCTCTTCCTTTCACTCAGTATAATGCTTTAAAAATTTACTCATGTTGCCCTGGCTGGTTTGGCTCAGAGGTTAGAGTGTCAGCCCTAAGACCAAAGATTTTTGGGTTTGATTCCTGGTCAAGGGCACATACCTCAGTTGTGAGTTCAATCCCTGGCCCCTGTCAGGGTTGTTTGGGAGGCAACCAATCAATGTGTCATCAATGTTTTGCTCTCTTGATTTCTCTCTCCCCCTTCCCTCCTTCCCACTCTAAAATAAATAAAATAAAATAAAACAAAAAATTCAATGAAAAAATATCCTAGGGTGAGGATTAAAAAAACAACAACAAAACATTCATTCATGTATTGCATACATGTGTTCCTTTTCATTGCTGAGTAGTATGTCATCCACTGAGTAAACAGAAGCACTTTATGTATTCATCTATTGATGAATTTGTTTATTTTCCAGGTTAGGGCTATCATGACTAAAACTACTCTAAATTTTTGGACATAAGATTTTTGTCAATACGTTTCTTTTCTATTGTGTTAATGCTTACCATGTTTTAGGGCAAGCATATGATTTATTTTATAAAAAGCCATCAGACCATTTTTAAAGTGGTTTTATCACTTTTTACACTTTACTCTTCAAACAGCAAATTGGGAGTGTTTCACTTGCTCCATGTCCTCATCTACACTTGGTATTGTCAGTCTTTTGTTTTAGCCATCCTCGTGGGTGTAACATGGTATCTCACTGCAATGTAAAGTCACATTTTCCTATTACCTAATGATGCTGGAAATCTTTTTGTCTGCTTATTGTCCACTTGAATATTTTCCTTTGTGACTTTTTTGTACAAGTATTTCCCCTATTTTGTATTGAATGGTGTTTTTTCTTTTAGTGAGTTGTAAGGATTCTTTATTATGTTTCTGTGTCAAGTTTTTCTGTTTTGTTTTGTTTTGTTTTTTAATCAGGTATGTGTGGCAGGTATTTGTTTCCAGTCTGCATTGTCTTTTTGTTTTCTTAATGGTGTATTTTGAAGAATAGAAGTTTTTACTTTGATGAAGTCCAATTTACCCATTTTGCCCTTTTCTCATGTGGTTAGTACATAAGAAATCTTTACCAATCACAAAGTTGACAAGATTTTCTTGTATGTTTCTTTCTATAAGTTTTATAGTTTTAGCTTTTGTGTTTAAGTATGATCCTCTTCTAATTAATTTTGGCATGAGGTATAAATGTTCATTTTTTTTTTTTCATATAGATAACTTGTTCCAATGCCATTTTTAAAAAATCTAGACTTTCCCCTCTGAAGTAGACACCTTTGTCAAAATTAATTGACAATATATGTGGAGGTTTATTTGGAGACTTTATCTTTTATTGTTTTTGTTTTAATCCTCACATGAGGATATGCTTTTATTGATTTTAGAGAGAGAAAAACATCAACATGAGAGAGAAACACCTATCAGTTTCTTCCCACACACGCCCAACCTGGGATTAAACCCACAAGCTAAGTATGTGCCCGAGCGCGAATCAAACCCATAGCCTTTTGGTGTATAGGACAATGCTCCAACCAACGGAGACACCTGGCTAGAGCTTTCATTGTTTTATCTTTATCTTGAAACCTCAGAGATAGGGTAAATAGGGCTTAGAGAGATTAAAGAAACACCATCACAGATTTGAAGCTCTAACTTGGGAGTTTCTTCTTCTGTGCATAACTCCACACCAACAGAAAAGTTTGGACTTTTCTGTTGGTTGTAGGTCATAGGAACAAGACGGTTGTTAAAGATGGTGACGGAATCTCATTATTCTTAGCATTCCATGAAATTAAAATTTTTCTGGAGAATTTAGGACTTCGGTGACAAATTTTTAAACATAGAATTCCTTTGAATAAATTTCCAATTAGTCCATAAACTCATCCCTTAATGAATATAAGCCTCTACAGGGCAAGGTCTGATTGTTAGCCTCTGGTACATACCATTGCCGTGGCTCAGTGCCTGGCACACTGGGATCCGAAAAAAATGTGTGGATTGGCCAACAGGGGTACTCCATGCTGCTGCTCCCTCTGGGAGGACGTGTTGAACTGAAATCCAACTACAGATTTTTGCATCTCATAATTATTTTTCATTACAGCAAATTAAAATAACAAAGAATAATTTTTCCCCTCAGGGGGCATGTTCTAATTCTAAAGTTTCTTAGTAACTCTCCTCTGCCGACTTCTAGAAAGTGACACAGCATGACTATCACTTATTTTACACTTTACTTAAAATGAGAGGATCACATGTGATTTTTAGGTGTGTGTATACACTGTGGCATCAGGCTGCTGTGACACAAAGTGATGTCATTAGAGTCTATACTGCATTGCTAACAAGGAAGCATCTAGGTTTTAAATGTAGACCATGGCACAGGAATACACGCTAAGCAACATCACTCATATTACCATGGTCTGTTTGTGAGTCTTTCTTTCCCACTAGACTGAAAACTCCCTGTGGACCACGGCTGGGTCATTCACAACTGAATTGCTGTCTAACACTCGGTAGCATTAAATAAATAGTTGGCGAAGAAACGAATGAAACAAGTGCCCAAACTGAAATCTACCAGCTCAAGTTCTAAATGAAACTATGCGTGCTTTTTCAATTTCACGCCAGAAGAGCTTGAACATAAGAACACATGCTGGGGAGCAGGACATTTTTCTATCAGATGCTTTCTTTATCCCCACATCTTTCAGACAGGGAGGGAATGTGCTCTAGGAAGGAGAGTTGGATGCTGGGTGTCAAGTCTCCAGGGTTTAATTCCCAGCTCTGAATCTCATGGCTTCAAGGCCTTGGGCAAGTCACTTAACCTCTGTTCCAAACAGAAATAATACCCCCTCCTCCCAGGAACACACCAAGGCAAGTTTGATTGATGGCTGAGCTCTTGGAGTCTTTGATGAAATGTGTTGAACGCCTGCCAAGTATTACTACTGCTAATAATAATAATGTTTTTCTAACACAGTCCCAAAGAGCAGTATAAATCGGTAACAAGGGACAGATTGCTCCAACAAAGCAAATTGTGACCAATTCTTTTTGAAAGGATGATGGGCTTAATTTCACAATGTATCATTTTCTGTACTCTGTTCTCTCCTTATTTATAAGAACAAGTTGTCATATGTCTACATGAGGCTTCGTTAGAAAGGAGAAATGAAGGGGAAAGATGGGAACCAAGCACAGGCACGGTCGTATTATGGAAATATCATGATCCTTGGGTAGTTTTATCATCTATATAAAAATTTTTAAAAAGGGGATGATTAGTAAGGCAGAAATGTTGTCATTTGTTACTTCATCAGTTACATGGTTTTATTGTATCCCAGAAGAAAATTTAAGAAAACTCTAATCCATCAATTTCGTTTTAGAACATCCATTTCTTGAAATAGAAATCTTATTCTATACTACTTAGGAGCTTTTTTCTTTCCCTTACAATATTTAATATAATTTGAAAATAAGATTTATTAGATAACTTTCCTGGTTATAAAATAATGCATGGTTGCGCCAGACTATTTGGACAACGTTATAAAACATAAATTAATAAAAAATTTGGATGTTTTTATAGTATAGTAATTAAAATGCATTCTCTGTATAGAGCACCAAGGTTCAACCTCATATCTGCTATTGTTAGTTTGACCAAACCTCTTAATTTCCATGTACTTCAGCTTATTTTTTAAGTGGTACAACAATGCCTGGTTGTTGTGAGAGTTAAATGAAGTCAATAGGGCAGATGAAGCACTTAGAAGAGTGCCCAGGACAGAGAACATTGTTCAATAAATCATTATTGTTAGCTTACAATTACTCATAATCTCTAAACTTCAAGACACTTTGTTTTAAGTCTTTTCTTTCTTTTTTTTTAAAGCTAATGACATTTTTTTTTTAAGTGATGCTCTTTTTTTCTTTTTATTGCTGAAAGTATTACAGATGTCTCTCTTTATTCCCCCATTGACACCCTCCTCCCTGCCCCCACTCCCTTCCTGCCTTCCCCACGCCATTGTCTGTGACCACTGGTTATATATATAAATTCTTTGGTTTACCTCTTCCCCCCTTACTCCCCTTCCCCCAGCCCCCTTCCCTCTGAGGTTTGTCAGTCTGTTCCCTACTTCCATGTCTCTGGATCTATTTTTTTTTTTTATTCTCACCCTAGGACATTTTTCCATTTTTTGTTCAGACAGAGTGGGAGGGGGAAAGGGAGAGAGAGAGAGAGAGAGAAACATCGACGTGAAAGGGACACATCAAGTGGCTGCCAACCAGGGCCAGGGACAAACTGCAACCAAGGTACATGCCCTTGGCAGGAACCGAACCCGGGTCTCTCTGGACCATAGGCAGATGCTCTAACTGCTGAGCCAAACTGGCCAGGGCTCTGGATCTATTTTGATTGTCAACTTATTTTGTTCATTATATTCCCTAAATAAGTGAGATTATGTGGTACTTGCCTTTCTCTGACTGACTTATTTTGCTTAGCATAATGCTCTCCAGGTCTTTTCTGTGAATCTTAAATTTTGTATTAAGTACATAGCTTCTTTGGAAATCTGTTCTTGCCCCCCACCCCCCAAGATTCACATGTTGATATCTAATCTCCAATATGACACATCTGGAGATGGGCCTTTGGGAAGTGATTAAGACACGAGGGTGAAGTCCTTAGAGGGAAATGAGTGTCCTTGTACAGGGGACTCCAGAGAGCTCTCTCATCCTCCAGACAGGCAGGGGCACAGGGAGAAGACAGCCATCTATGGACAAGGGTCCTCGTCAATCACTGAATCTGCCTGTGCCCTGATGTTGGACTTCCCAGCTTCCAGAATTGTGAGAAGTAAATGTTTGTTGTTTTAGCCACCAAGTCTATGTTATTTTGTTAGAACAACCCAAACAGACTGAGATCAGATTATACTGTACAAACAGTCTTTAACCTGCTTTTCATCTCTCTGCACATTACAGTGGTTTTCTCATGTCGTTAGATTTTTTTTCCCTACATTTACAGCACAACCATTAACACTGAAAATTATTTTACTGATGGATGGATTTGCCGTGACCTAAAGAACCAACGTCTTATTGCTGTGCATTTACATTGTTCCTAATATTTGTTTTTATAAAGAATGTCGCAATGACCAATGTTTTGTGTATCTCAGCTTTGGGGAAGATCCCTAAAAGCAGAATTTCTGAGGAGAAAAGCTACACGTACTTTTAAAGCTTTTTGACATTAAAATGTCCTCCAGAAAGTTTGAGAGAGCGGCACATATGTCAAACTAATGTGATGACGTCTTATTAACTCTGCATAAACGTGTGGTTCTAGGATCCTCTTTTATGGGAAACCACAGGGCAGAGAAATAAATGAAGAGAGTGGAACATAGGGTAGATGACATTTGCGTTTTTTCTTTTTAGGATCATTTTCTACTGAGACAATCTGTGGATGGAAATCTCAGATTTATAAGCCTTAGAGAAACTGACAGGCATGGATATGACCCCTCAACTCTATTTAGAAGACTTTATTTTCAAATCTCTCTGTTTTCTTACATTACATGCTATCAAGGCCATTTTGAAAGAGCCATATGTGGGTATAATTTATATTACATTCTTGTAATTTGTTCATTTAAAAATATCAGAGTCAAGTTCTCCTTTGACATTTCCCCAACCCAGTAAGATGTCAATATCTACAGAAGAGGAAGGTTCTGATATATACTGGGAGCCTGAGGTCAGTTTTTATTTTTCTATTCCCAAACTCATATTTGCCCAACAGTTGGCCTCTTTACCTGTTAACTGCCTCTCCCGACAAAGGAGAACAATCATTTTAAAACTATGGTTACGTTCCTTGAATCTAAAAAGTAAGCAATATATAGGTTCAGATTGACAGAAGGAGAAAAGAGAATAGGGGCTCAGTTGTTCAAATCAAGACCTTCCGGTGATGTCAACGTATATCGTACCTACGTTGAACAGAAACGTTCTTCATGAGTCTCAGCAAATGGTGTACATCTAAATTCTACATATAAAGCTGTAACTTCACCAAAGGAGTCTAGTGACACTGATAAATGATGTCATTGGTAAGCTGCGCTTGAATTACAACTTTAATTATTTACACCTGGGTCTACATAATTCCTATATTATACCTGTCATAGTACTGTCTTGTCCTGGGCTTGCTAACAGGACCGTGATGATCATTTATTCCAACAGTGGGTCAGGCAGCACAGCAGCGTAAGCCAAGCAGCTAGAGTAGGAGGCGCAGGTCGGCTTTACACAGATAGCGCCTCTAACTGGCTAAGTTCTCTCTCTCTCTCCAGATGCCTCTGAGATTATTTTGATAACAACAGACTCCAGAGGGTTTTTTTTAGGTGTTTTCATTTGGAGCAGATCCCAGACCCTTTTATAACAAAATCACCTTGTTTGTGACTTCTTTTATTTATTTATTTATTTTTTTACTTGTTTCTTTTTCGATTGATTTGAGAGAGAGAGAAAAACATTAAAGTGAGAGAGAAATGTCAGTCGGTTGCCTCCTGCACTCCGCTGACCAGGGATGGAACAGGAAACCCTTCAGTGCATGGGGTTATGCTCCAACCAACTGAGCCAACTGGCCAGGGCTGTGACTTCTTTTATAGTAAAGGCTCTAGAAAAAAAAAAAAATTTAATCTGTTCTGGGCATAAAAAGGCGATTAAGAGATTTTATCCATCTTATTTACCCAGTATTCCACTTAAAGGTTAAAGGTATTTTTATTTATGAAAGGTAAATTAAGAATAATTTTATGGCACCAAGGAAATGAAACAGGATGCTTTGACATGAGTTTGTAAATTGTAAAGTTCAGTGCCAGACAGTGCATTGTTGGGAATGAGCCCTGCTTGGCAGGACTGTTACGTACATTTTCAAATGTTCTCCCATTAAGAAGAAGAGGAAAGAGGTGATGTGGGAAGGGCTTTGGACATTAATCACAACCAGCAGCTGAGGTTCCCAGGTACCCCCGTTATTCCTGTGAGAGTCTGAATGAAAGGAAGTTTCTCTAGCAAAAAAAAAAAAAATAGGAGACACCACTCATAGGAGATCCTGCCTGTCACATCAAAGTGCTCCCAGCAGTCATGGATAAGTGGAAAATATTTGGGATTTGGTTTGTGTACAATTCTAATGGCTGCAGATTATATATAGATACATATAATTGCTTGGTGAACAATTCCCACCCAGCCTCTTAGCATACATATAGAGGTAGAACATAATAGAGGTAGAATCTAGAAGGGAAAATAGAAAAATGAAAATAATAATTGAGTTGAGAATATGGATTGTTTGTATTTCAAAAAAGCAAGGTTTCCCATTTGCATTCTAACAATAAAGGAAAAGCACATCCCATTAACCTAATCCAGTGTAATCTCCCACTAGGACAGTGAACGCTAAAAGCAGATCCCACACTCCAAGGTTTCCAGGTGCTCATTATTTACCTGCTGTTAGAAACAGATATGATTTATTGGGGGGGGGGGAAGCCACTGTACAAACTCTAAAGTACAGAAAACAATATTGTACTTCTGTATACGTGTCTCACAGTTTTCAAAGCACTGTTGAGAAAAAAATCCAAAGATGTTATATGTGAATTGAATTCTTACTAGAATATGCTGGAAAAGCTATTCTGAAATCCCATGGATCTATTTTCTAACCTGGATTTCAAACTCTGTAGTTTAAAAAGTGAGGCAAGTCTTACAGATGAGCAGCAAGTGCATTAGCTAAGTCCTCGGGATTTGGTGAATGATTCCTTACCCAGCCTCTTGGTCCTTTACTATTAAGGCAGTCCTTTATTTATTTATTTTTTCCTTATTGATTTTCGAGAGGAAGAAAGGGAGAGGGAGAGAGAGATAGAAACATCAGTGAGAGAGAACATCGATTGGCTGCCTCCTGCATGCCCCCCACTGGGGATTTGGCCCACAACCTGGGCATGTGTCCTGACCAGGAATCCAACCAGCAACCTCTGGGTGCATGGGTCAACACTCAACCACTGAGCCACACCCCCGGGGCTTAAAGCTGTCCTTCAAGAGCCCTGTCCAAAGTGTTGACCTGGCCTCATGTTCCCAAGAGGGAACTTCCATAAACTCATGCCTGTGGCCCCTCCCACACCCTTACTGACTACTCCTTCTCCTGCCATTTTCTGACTGGCAGGTTGGAAGAACACAAGGTAATTCTGGGTTCTCCTTCTGAAGGTACCTGCCCATGAAAAGTCAATGTTCTAGTCTGTTTTCTCCGTGTTCAAAGCTTCTTGGGTCAAGAGGCTCCTACAGGGGTGCCATGTGGTGTCTCTGATCAGTGTGACCATGTGACTGGGCACAGGTGTAGAGTGAAGAATCATGTGATGCACACCTAAGCCATATCCTCCATCTCCGCTTTTATCAGTAAGGATGATAATATTTTGATTTTCATCGGCTTCTTATGACTACAGAGTACTATTTGTTGTGTTTCAAAAGAAGAAAGAAGTTACACTCAGTCTATTAACCTTGAAAGATGGATATGAGGACTGACATTTAGGAAACAAAAATAACACATGGTGATCTTGGCTTCTGATAGTGCAGCTGGGAGACATTTCTTCGGCGCTTAGTCAACCCGGGTTTCCTAGGGTTGTATCCTAGCGTTTCTGCCGCGTGCGTGTGACTGTTTTTCCAGAGGTTTGGCTAGTTACTAGTTGAAACGGACCCCAGGAAGCTGGATGTGCAGGCTTAGTGCTGGTGACATGCACAGGGCAGCTTGGCCTGGTACCACGGGCGTGGCCCAGAGGAGGATTAGAGATCATGGAAAAGAGGAGCCCCTTTGCCAGATACCACCTCGCAGGCTTGTTAGGCGCCAGTTGTATGGAATGATTTCAGGTTCATTGTTTTTTGTTTTGTTTAATCAAGGGTGTTAGGCTAGAAATTTAAATTTCAGAAGCAGTTAGGGCCTGATCTGTAGTTTTCGTCAAGGGTGAAGGGTGGAGGCTCATGCCTTGTATTCCCTTGGTTTGTCTCAACAGATCTCTGCCTAAGCCCTTGTCTGCTGACCGGATTCACATGAGGGGTGGTGCTTGCATCAGTAGAGGAGCCTGTTAAATAAGGGGTCGACCATCTCTCTTGAGTTGTAGAAGCAACCAATGAAATGCACTCAAACTCCGGAGCTAAGAAGGCAAATTGAAAGGGGCAGTGCCAGGAACACCTGGAACCCAGAAGCCAAGTTTGTTCAGATAACAAGGAGGAACTGGACGGGTGTAGTGACGATCAAAACGTGGTCATTGAGAGAAAGAAAGAGAAAGAAAATCCATTGGTCTCAGTGGGGGAAGGAAGAGCTTTTCATAGGAGTAAGGGTAAGCTCTTCCAGAACAAGGCAGGTCATCCACATGACCAGGAAAAAGAGACCTTGGAGTCAGCCTGGGCAAATAAGGAAGGAGGAAGGGCATTCGCTCAGCTTAGCTGTCCTTAGAGACAAGTCCTTTAGGTGACCAGGAGAATCATCGCTAGCTGGTTGCTGAACAAAACTGATGTGGACGTTTTCAGAGTCGATGCCCCTCAGGCCTAGTCAGGCCCAGTACTTTTCCCACGTGCCATTCCCCAGATGTCTGGGATGTCCCTCATCTCTTTCTCTTGTCAGGTCTTGAACAACTCAGAAACCTAATAACAACAAAAATAATTTCTCCTGCCATAACTATTTCTGGAGCACCGGAACATGTCTCTTGTGTTTTCTTAACCCCCATCTTCATTCCTGGGACACTCAGTTGTGTTTTTATAATTAACTTAGACTTGTGTCTTTCTTTTTCTACCACCTGCAAAGCTCATTCTGTCTGCTGGATCTTCCCCTTTTCTTGTCAGATGTTTATTTTTCTAACATGCTGCTCTAGACTTAGCCTTGCCCCACCCCCCACCAGCATGTCTGTCCCATAAGAAGCATGAATTCAATAAACTGCTGGCCTGCCACAAGTGTACACTTTTCAAACAAATGTGTCTGCCTCCTCCCCCTCATCCTCACATTGAACAATCCCACCCAGGAAGCACGCTCCCATCTGATGATGGTCTAACCCAGCGCTGAACTAAGAGGCAGTAAATCAGAGGGCTCCGGAGTCCAGATTCTGGAGCTATACCACACGAGTTGAATTTCAGCTACTTTACTTACTAGCTATATATCCTTGGGCAAATCATTTAAATTATTGTACCTCAGTTTCCTTAGATGTAAAATGGGATGATTAATACTCCCTTATGAGATGATTGCAAATATTAAATAAACTCATATGTAAAACTCAGATTAGTATATCATACATGGCAATGGGTATGACCTTCCTCATACCTTCTCTTATTCATCATTGCCCAAGTATCGTATTTCAGGAAAGAGAGAACACCACCGACAGTCACTGGAGCACCTTCACACACACCTTCAGCATGACACTCTAGTCTTCTTGTCTGATGCAAATCCAACTTTCATGACACCACTAGTTTTCAAACCTTAAAGAGGAGAAACAAGTGAAGTGAAACAAACCCCAACATCGGTTCTGTTCAGCAATCACTAGAGGTGATTGTCCAGGTGAAGGAAATGAAATCAAGGAGGCAGAATTCATGGGCCTTAGTTCCATCATCAGTCGCAGTGTAAGAAATGCCAGCTCATAAAAGAATAGAATGGCTAGAGCAGTAAAAAGATTTTCTATGACAGTAATTTTCAACCTTTCTCATCTCATGGCACACATAAACTAATTGCTCAAGTTCTGTGGCACACCCAAAATATATATTTGTTGCTGATCTGACCAAAAATAAAATAGGTATAATTTTGATTCATTCACACCGGACGGCAACTGTTGTGCTGGCCATTGCCATTTTGTTGTTTGACAACCTAATGGAAAAGAGGTCAGTGCCCCTGACTAAATAGTCAGGTTTTGAGTGTTTTAAAAATTCTCATGGCACACAGGTTGAAAATCGCTGCTCTGTCATATTAGAAGAATGGATCTATGTCACTATAATTTTGTACAAAGCCACAGAATGAAGAGTGAGTCCTAAAGGGAACTATGACTTTGGGTGACTACGATGTGAGTCAATATGGGTCATCCTTGGTATCAAATGCAACATTGTGGCGAGTGATGTTGACACTGGGGAGGTTGTGCCTGTGTAGGGGCAGGGGGATCAATGGGAAATCTCTGTACCTTCTTCTCCCTTTTGTTGTATACCTAAAGCTGCTCTAACAAAGGAAGTTTTAACAAATAGACTGGAGACTCTGCGGTTGGGCAGAAGCCACTGTCTAATAGAATACTTTGCCTTGGTCCTCATTGCCCAGCCTCTGCAGAGCTCATTGAACAAGGTAGGTATGTATCTTTAGCAATCAGAAACGGTTTAGACTTCGAGTGACTTTAATTAATATTCTAACCCAATTCAGAGTCTTTGTGTACAAAAGTTTAATTGCCCATGACAGTTCTAGCATACACAAAGGAAGAGTACTTCATAGTGTAGTCGTTTCTTAAGGTGGGTGCAGGGCCAGCCTATTAGCTACTGTTTACTTCCACCAATGGCTCTGCCACACCCCAGCTGACTGTGTAACTCTCCGGCCAGGGCAGGTAAGTTGGGGAGGGCAGTGATATCTCAAATGCTGCTCCCCGAGAGAAGAGATGTGCACAGACAAACTCACACCCTTCATGCTCCCATAGCTGTGTGTTTCTATGAGGGGTGTCCCAACTAACACTCTAGAGGTCTATTCCTCTTCACCCACCCTAGACTAGACCACTCAACAGGACACCTCTCTCTTATTCTCCCTGTGGAAAGACAGTGAAAAGCACTTTACTGATGAGTTTGGGAGAAGAAACTCTACTGAGTTCTCTCTTTTTTGGGTCCCCTGATCCAGAAAGTGTGTCAAGAGGAAGGCATGTTGGAGCAGTGCAGACTCTGAAGAGATCTGTAGGTAGCTAGCTCCATGTGTAACAGGGCAGCATGTACCCCTAACACTTCTGTGTGAGGTATGAAGAAGCTGACTGTGGCCATCTATCTAAGCCAGGTCTTCGATATAGGTATGTCAGTAATGTGACTGATTTCCTTTGTTCATGATTAATTTTGAACTTAGCAAATAAAGCACGGCCACAACACGAGGTAATTCTCTTCCATAGGAGAACATGTTGCAAGCATCAGTCTTTTCTGTTATTTCCCTGAGACTCATCTGTTCTGTTTTCTGGGTGCTGACCAGATGCATGGTGCCTCAAACTCTTTTTGACTACAAGTCACCGTAAGAAATACATTTTACATTGTGACCTTGTACACATACAGAAAACAAAAATTTTCATAAACTCATTTTTTATTAAGTCTACAGTCTCTGATATTTTCTATTCTATTTCTTGTTTTTGAAATGATGGCCATGGCCCCTAAATAAATTTTGCGACCTAGTAATAAATCACAAGCTACAGTTGAAAATGCTAGACGAGAGCATAATATGTTCATGTTCTGAGAAAGAACAGACTCTGAGAACAAGTTCTAGACAGAGATGTTATATAAAAGAAAATATCATTTTGATGTTCTCCAATCCTTTGTAGCGATACAGTTTGTCCTCCAAAGGAGCAAACATTCTATGAATAAACTCAAATGCAAGTCTCCTTAGGGAGCTTTTGGCCATCCTGAAGGTAGCATTTCATTCATCTTTTGGGGAGGTGAATATTCAGAGCATGATAATTTGCATCTAATTACTAGGGGAAATGTTGCTTAGTGATGACAGATTAGCATCTCTCTTCACCTGGATTGCATAGTGTTTGCGGGCAGGGAATATATCTTCTATTTCCCTGGTATCCATTACCCACACCTAATAGTGGCAGATATGGTCCCTGCCTTCAAGGACTATACAGTCAGGTTGGAGACAAATACTAAACCGCCATCACTGAGAACTTTTGTCATGAAACCCGGAGACGATTGTTGCTATGGACTCACAGCTGAAATTCTGGGAGGGATGTAGAAGTAGCTGAAATAAGTGCAATGTGCCAATTTCTGGAATAGGTAAATTCTGAATTGACTTTTAAAAGATTGACAGATGATTGGGGGGGAAGGGAGAAGCTCTGGAGAAACATTACTTTCTGGGTCTCAGCACATCACCTGTGAAGAAAAGCAATTTCATCGTGAGGGACTCAGATAATCTTTTCAGTAGATGTGTGCTTTGAACCAATTATAATTCAGTGCCAGAGAGAACCAGAGCTGAAGCTTATCTTATATACTGGTACAGCATCACTAATCTTGACAGATAAAGAGAAAATAATGAGCTGTGCAGGAATAATCTAGAGAGAGCAGTGGAATGAGGTAGCCTTTAAAAATTACTTAAGTGATTGGTTAGTTTGGGGTAGAGAAAAGGAACTGAAAACCCAAGAGCATTATGTCCCAAAGTATGGGATGGATGAGAGTTCATATTCTAAGGCATTTTCCCCAAAATGATGACCTATTGGTCTAAAGTGGGGCCCAAGTTCAGGCATCACTGCTCAAAAGGTAAGTAAAACTAATAAGTATACTCCTATAATCATCATTCAAAAGAACAATCAGTCATTGCTGAACACTGATGATGTATTGGACCTTGCTTCTCTGTTGTATACTTTAATCCTGACAAAAACCTCTGTGAAAGAACTAGGACCTCCATTTCACAGACGAGGCTCAGCGCCTGATCAATTCACACAGCTGGTAAAGTAGAAGAACCCAGATCTGTCCCAGTTCAACCTCTGTGCCCTAATCACCAAGTGTTCTACCTCCAAAGAGGTGGAATTCCCCTTAGCTCAGCTTCACATCTGTGGTCTTGGGCTCTGGTGTCTGATAGGCTGGATGTACTATCTCAGCTTCACAATTGACCAGCTAGAGGGTCTCATTGGATCATGGTAAATGGCAGCCTACTCCTCTGTAAAATAGGGATGTTAATAGTATCTACTACTCTTAGAGATGTGAGGGGCAATTGCTTAAATAGAGTAAAAGAACGGTGTCTTCACTGGGAGTATTTAAAAAAAATAATTTTTATTATTGATTGTAGAGAGAGAGGAAGGCAGAGGGAGAGAGAGATAGAAACATCAATGAGAAAGAACATCGATTGGCTACCTCCTGCATGCCCCCCACTGAGGATCGGGCTCACAACCTGGGCATGTGCCCTGACCAGGAATCGTCAAACTGATGATCTCTTGGTGCATGGGTCAATGCTCAACCAGTGAGCCACACTGGCTGGGCTTCCCTGGGAGTATTGACCCTTTGTCAGCCTTCAGTAAATGTGAATTCAATGTACATGGAAATCATATTACGTGTTGTTGTTGTTTTTTTTTTAAATCTTTTCTTAAAAACCTGAAAGACTTTAAAAAGTTTCTCTTCCCTTAGGGGTACTACTCCCTGCATCTTTCTTTAATGAGAAATAGCCATTTTTTTCTCTTGAGAAAGCAAAGTATTCATCCCAAAAGACAAATGTTGCCTCAGTACAGCTTTTCAAAACTTTAAGAAAGTGTACTAAATTACCCTTCCTCTTACCATCTGCCAGAAGATTTTCTCTTACCCTCCCAACTCAAAGTCATGTATCTTAAGTCCTCACAGATTCACGGGCTTAACTCGTATGACTAACATTGGGCAGGCTCACCAGGATTTATGAGGGATCTACGCGGCCAATGAGTTTGGCAGCTGCTAGTTGTCTTCCTTCCTTCTAATGCTGTAAAAATAACATCGCTGCCATTATGACATCATTACAGTGTCTCCAAATATGTTCATCAGTCTGACCACGGCTAAATGTTCTTATTCTATTTTTTAAATCTCTTTCTGCTTCACGAAAGATTCGTCGACATCTAAGTGCTGGAAAGTGACCAAAACACAAATCTTTGTCTCCTTTCTCACCTCCTCCCACTGCTCAGCTGATTGACCAAGTTGGAGTCAAAATATTTGGGGAGATCGGTGTTGCCCACAGGAACACCACGTTTCTCCTTGTGATTGATTCTTACTGTTCCAAATTAGCAAGGCAACATTGTCCCAAGAGCGAAGATAGCCAGTAATAGGTCTTACTTTTGTCTTAAAGACACCACGTCTGAAGCTTAATGGCAGCGCTAATCCTGATTTATGCCTCTAAATGCCAAATCGGGAGGGAAAGGTCAGAATGGTCAGTGGGTTCCCCTGATGGGGAGCTCTAAAACAAAACAAGAGCTAACGTGGTCAGAGGAGGCCAGCATAGAATGGCTTAATCTTACCCCTATTTACTCAGACGGTCCACTTATAGCTCATCTGTCACCCAGGATCCCGGTGAGCCTTCCTGGGTGGCTCCTGCCTTAGTTCCTGAAATATTCCGTTCATTGTTTCCCATTGGAGCCAAGTGTCTCTTTAAAAGAAAATTGAACTGCTCATGTTCCTAAGACCTCAAGATTACCTCCCCCTTAAACCATGCCAACGAGGAGGGGCCTCTGCTGCCTTCGTTCTTCCTTCGCAGAAGTTTTCTCTCTTGCTAATCTCTTACATTCAAAACATTTTTGGTGTAGTAGATCTGTGTTTAATTAGCACAGACACTCAGAAGACTAAGTGTCCTGGTTTTACCAGGAAAGGAAGGAAGGAAGAAATGTTTCAAGCTTAAGGAGCTGGCGCCCTGACACCCAGTGGCATAGCTCCACCATCCCTCAGCTCTTGAGGGGAGCGGGTGGGAGCAGCTCAAAGTTTATGAATTATTTGGAAGCCATCCCTATTAGGATTAGTGCTCCACCTGGTGTGAACAGGGGGGTTATCAGACTCCACGGACCGACGCTCATCCAGCTTTCAGCGTCTGGGCCGTGAAAGAGGTACCTGCAGACCCCACCTGGGCGTTTGCTGCTGCTCTCTTGTTCCCAGCAGCCTGCTGACCTCGCTGCCCACCGGCAGCTTTAACTTTGGATGCTCTGTGTGGTTTCATGCTTTCTCTGTGCAGCCAACCTACTGGCTACTCACCGTTATCACCGTGATCAATGGGACCTGGTCCCCTAAGGGACAAGGGAGGTCGGCACCAACTGGTTCAGTGCGACCTCATTCTTCTCACAGAGCATACACAACCGTTCCCCTCTGACATAAGAGTTGATCATTGTGATTAATCATCGCATTTCAAATTTGCAATATTCAAGAGTATCTCAGTGATTCCATAACACAGAATGGCCCGGCTCTCTTTTCAGTATTTAGATTAGATCATCTTCATTTAGCTCCTGTATTTTAATAAGAGGAAGACAAAAGGCCACAGATATCACTTTGCAGGGAGAATGTTTCAGAGACAATATTTCCAACATTAAAGCCCACATCGGTATTAGTTTGTTTCCTTTAAGTATAATGTCTTTTAGCAATCCACTCAGGTTACCTTATTCTCTTCCTCCCAAGACTTACAGCTATTAACAAGGACTCTCTACAATTTAGTTGTAACCCGGAAACCCCACCACCCTCTAGAACCAGATATATAGACAATTTCTATTACTCCTCCCCTTAAACCAGCTTGCTTTTGAATTATGATTTGCAAATATCTTATTGCATTTAACATTTACTCTTTGTTTTCCTCCAGGGAAAGTAGGCTTCTGTTCTCAGCCATAGCTTGTGTGGCTAACTAGTGGCCACCGGAGTGCCAGGCTATTCATGTAAGCCTTCTCTACAAGGGCTGCCGTGCACACGTACATTCTTCATTTCCTTTCTTCTTCTGTTTCTTTCTCTTGCTGCATTTTAGAGTTCTGTCTGCCTTTCAATGCATTCTATGAAACTATATACTGTAAATATATAGAGTAAATTTATCTAAGCAGCTTGATTATATTTTTGTTGTTGTTGTTGTTAATCCTTACTTAAGGATATATATTTTTTCCATTGAGTCTTAGAGGGAGTGGAAGGGAGAGAGGGAGGAAAGAGAGAGAGAGAGAGAGAGAGAGAGAGAGAGATCAATGTAAGAGAGACACATTGATTGGTTGCTTCCTACACGTGCCCCCAACCAGGGCCGGGGATCAAATGTGCAACTCAGTTATATACCCTTGACCAGGAATCAAACCTACAACCCTTTGGTCTGTAGGCCAATGCTCTAACCACCTTGCCACACTGACCAGGGCTTGACTATAATTTTTGTACATCCACATGGCTCCATTTCCATCCCTTGACCAAGTCTCATGGACCTTCCCTGACTTCCCAGCAGACAAGTTCTTTATTCATGTCATATACCGTATTGTTCCTTGACATGACTCTGGGTGATCTGGGTACAACAGGAAGTCTTGATGCTGCCTAGGAAGGAACAGAATGATAACCATGGTTTAGGAGGGTGTGTGTGTGTGTGTGTGTGTGTGTGTGTGTGTGTGTACCTGCACATGAGTACAGCATGCACGCATAGTCAGTATGCTGGGGAATAAAAACCCAGACCAGTGAGGTGGCCCCTGGAAAGGAAGGTCATACCCAGACAGGATCTGGAGTCTTGGTATGTGTGGGCCTGGAGGCCGAGGGAAAGGAGGAGACTGAGCAGGACTTACTAACTGGTCTCTTTGCCTCCAGTCTTTGTCCTCCTTCATTTCTCCTCCACACTGTAGCTGCCAGAAAATAGAAATCTGATCATGATAATCCCTTACTTAAAAGTCTTTAATAGCTCTCTGCTAACCCACAAGATAAAGTCCAGACTCCTTAGCATGATATATAAAGCCCTTCATTATCTGGTTCCGGCCTTGTGGCCAGCTTTATCTCCCTCTACTCCCCATGAAGCTAGAGCTCTAACAGCTTTTCTATGTTCCCAGACAGGCTGTGAGAACTAGTCTTTATTTTCCTGAGGACCACTCTGGTGAGAAGAATTCTGTGGCCCCCATAGCGTCGGAAACTTTGCACCCCTAAGTATTTTGTTTCTTTAACCAAGCGCTTAAATATGAGCCATGCACCTTGATTATTACAAAAGATCACATGACAGAATTATGCTGATGTAGGGTGCTGTTTTAAAATCCATCCATCTGATTTTACCTACTAAGACTGCAGGGTCCCATTAAATTCTTTCTACATGTCTACGATGCACTGGATTATGTAGGGCATCATTTATTATCAGTTTGTTGAGCTCTGCTCGGCTCCCATTAAAGTAAATCACCTAAGCATTCTACCTTTTGAGTGAGTTTCAATGTATGCTTGGAAAATTCTGCTCAGCAACTCATCTGGACTGTCATCACATTAGAAATTGTGCTGAGAGATTGCGCTTGTTTTTGAGGTACTTTGGTCAATGGAGCCATCTAAAGGTCTGAGATTTGGACCCAGGACAGAGGGATTTGGTTCCTGTCCTGATGTGAAGCAGCTACATGACCTGCCACAGGGTTCCATTCTGCCCACCTGGAACTCAAACTCTGGTTGTGTGGTACTGAGTAATTTCCTAGACTTCCGAAGGGGAGGGGCTACCTTGTTTCCATTCCATCCACTGAGCAGCAATTTCAATCCGTGACAATTGCTCCTTCTTACCAATGTCTTTACTGGGAAGGGTATCACTGGGAACTTCTAATCACCAAAGTCAATAAAATATTTCAGGCCTCATCCTGTGGGATTATATGTGGAATCTGAAGAACAATATAAATGAACAAACAAAATAGAAAGAGACTCATAGATACAGAGAACAGACTGATAGTTGCCAGATGGGTGGAAGGTTGAGAGACCAGGTTGAAAAGGTGAAGGGATTGAGAAGTACAGATTGGCATTTACAGAATAGTCACGGAATGTAAAGTACAGCATAGAAAATGCAGTCAATAATATTGTAGTAACTATGTACGGTGCCAGGTGGAAACTGGAAATATCAGGGGGAACACTTTGTAAAGTGTATGATTGTCTGGCAACTATGCTGTACATCTGAAACTAATATAAAATAATATTAAATGTAAACTGTAAAAAATATTTATATTTAATTAATTAAAAAATAAAACAAGATTGATTCCTCTCTTCTGAATCTCTGCCTTCCTTTAGCACGCTCTCTCTCTCTCTCTCTCTCTCTCTCTCTCTCTCTCTCTCTCTCTATGTCTGACTTTAGACTGATATATATATATATATATATATATATATTTGGCAGTTCCTTCTCCTTCATATTCATGGGACCTTTCTTCTTCCTACTCTTTCCAGACTGGGGTTTCCACGGTTGAGTTCTGAGCCCACTCTTTTTCTCAAGTGCATTGTGTATGAACCATGTACTCTTGTGGCTTGGCTTTTTGTCCAAACTTTTTTTGTTGTTAACTTTGTTTTCATTGTTGACACTATTTCAGGTGTCCCCATTTCCCCCCTTTGCTCATCTCTACCCAGCCCCACCCTCCCCCTCTGGCCATGACCACACTGTTGTCTGTGTCCACATGTCATGGGTACATGTTCTTTGACTCATCTCTTCACTGCCTTTCATCAAACTTGTATGAGCCCCAGTATTCATCTCAAGAGTGGACCTGACTTTAGACCAGTATCCAAACTCTTGCTCATTGTATCCAGCTGGATTTCCCACTCTACCATTAAAAGTCCGGAATGTGCCCGAGTCGGTGCAGCTCAGTTGGTTGAGTGTCGTCCCATGCATCAGGAGGCTGTGGGTTTGATTTCCGGTCAGGGCACATGCCGGGGTTGCAGGCTCCATCCCTAGTGGGGGGCATGCAGGAGGCAACCAATCGATGTCTCTCTCTTATCAATGTTTCTCTCTCATTCTCTTCCTCTTCCTCTCCCTTTCTCTCTATCCTCTCTCTCTCAAATCAATAAAAACATTAAAAATGTCTGCAGTAAACCTCTTCCTCTTCCTCTTCAAGTAGTCTTTTCTCGGTCATCTCTGCCTACATTGATAGCACCAGTTAGCTGCCTACCAGATAGCACCAGGTAAAAGCTGGAGGCTGTTCTTCGCTCCTCTTCCTAATGCCCCATGTTTAGTCAGTTGTTATAGTCTTGCCAACTTTGCCTCTAACAAATAAATATCACATCTGTCTTTCCCCTTCATCCCTATTATATTGCTCAGGTTTGGGAGTGTCTTTATAGATTCCTAACAAATTTGATTACCTCATAACTTTCCTCCTGTTTTCAGGCTTATCCTCTCAAATTGAGACACCACAATCCCCAGAGTTCAAATCTCTTAAAATGCTTCAAAGGCTCTGTCTCTCCCATAGGATAAAGCCCAAGGGCCTTAATTCTCCCATGGAGCATTTCTTGACCTGGGCTATATGAAACGATAAACTATCTTTTAAGCCACTTCTATGTGTGTACTATTTTCTGCAGGTGAAAGCATCTTCACTGATACATTTGTTAAATGAAGGAATAAACAGATGAATGGGGCCTTGTTCCTTATGCTCCATAATTCTGTGCTTCATTTTCTTCTGTTATACATGAGGAAGTTGAGGCTGTTCTGTCTTATAACCCTGCCAGTCCTCATTGTTTCTAACGCTCACCAATCCACCTGCCCTTTTTCAATGAATACAGAGTATTAGCCCTCCAACCATAAAACTACAATCAGAAACTGAACTTAAAGAACTAAACTTTGAGCCCAGCCAGTGTGGCTCAGTGGTTGAGCGTCGACCCATGCACCAAGAGGTTGCTGGTTTGTTTGATTCCTGGTCAGAGCATATGCCTGGGTTGTGGGCCCAATCCCCGGTAGGAGGCATGCAGGAGGCAGCCAATCAATGTTCTCTCTCATCAATGTGTCTATCTCTTTCTCCATTCCTCTCTCTCTAAAATCAATAAAGAATAAAATACTTTTAAAAAAAAACCAATCTTTGAGAAACTTTTATAAGCATAGTGCTTTTCATCCCCTCCAAATTCTATCCTGGGATCAAGTTAAAAAACAAACAAACAAAAGTATATATGACGTCTCATCAGGTTAGTCAACAAAAAACTTGCCTTCATTAAGATTCATTTTAATATATGCTATTTTAATTATTTTTTAAAATTTAATTCTCACCCAAGGATATTTTTACATTTATCTTTAGACAGAGTGGGAGAGAGAGAGAGACATCGATTGGTTGCCTCCCGCATGACCCCAGCCAGGGCCGGGGACAAACCACGACCAAGGTATGTGCTCTTGGCTGAAATACAACCCAGGACTCCCTGGTCGGCAGGCCAATGCTCCGACCACTGAGCAAAACCTTGCAGGGCTATGCTATTTTCTTTAAATAAAGCTAGCTTTTGCAATAGCAAATTGTACATATTGTGGATAACATTGAATTTTACAGTGATTATCAAACCCAAAGTTCGATTCCCACCTGAGATATTTCCTCTAATATATAGTGCTAGAAAAATGTACTTATCCTAAGGACGTTTCTTTTTGTAAACAGTGAGAAGAAGACTGTAGGGACAAATTTAAAGCAGAAACACGGCAATTATTTTGGCTGTTATGATTGGCAGACTGGTGGCCTCTTTTTCGATTCTGTTTTTATTTTACTATCTTATTATTTTTTGTTGAAAATACCGTAAGTAAACAGTTGGTGGAAAAGACGATATTTATTACACATGTAAATAAAAATTTTAATACTGAAAATAATATTATAGAGTTCTATTAATGTACTTTTATGCGGCTGCATACTAAAGCGCACATGGACAGATGCATGTAGTATGTAAGAGTTGGGGCAGAAAGTTGCCTTTTTAACCCCCCAGAACTTTAGTGCAGACTTCTAAAAAATGACAAATTTTGAATTCAAAAGTAATATTTATTCAACAAATTTTATATGCAAAAATATGATAGCAAACATTTAAAAGAAAAATAACACATACTATATCAGTCAATCATTTTTACCACTTTGTGTCTATCTTCCCAATTTTGTTTTTGCATATATAACATGTTTGTTAATTTAAAAAAAGTAATGTTGACTTGCATAAATAATTTTTTCACATTTTATACAACTCGATAGTTTTCATATTTCTAATGTACTTGGAGAAAGTGATTTTAATAACTAAATAATTTTTCTATTTTATAGTTTTAACCAGTTACTTATTATTATATTAAATAAAAAGTAGATGGATTTAGAAGATTAAATTTTAAAAGGATATCATGTATTACCAATCCTTAAGCAGGGAAAGTAATAATCTACAGAGACATAAGTCTAACTGGGTCATCTAGAAATAAAACCAGAAGAATTAACACTTACTATAGCAGTGACATTGCAACAAATAACTTCTTTGTAGGAACTGATTAAATCTTACTCTAAAATATTCTTTTTTCAAAGAGAAAGATTATAGGCTGTAAATAAATATCTTTCCAACATTATAAGACCACCATAGGCATTTTATCTCATTAAAATGAATGAAGGCTCCACTTAAAATACATTACCATACTTTCTAACCATACTTAAGCAAAGATGAGATGAAGGATCAAACAAACCTTTTCAAAGTGCTCTTCAGTTTAAGGAATCTCCTACTGGGAACTAATCTTCAAAACAGGCATATTTGATAAATCTGGAAGGTACATTCACCATTAGAGGTGGTACAGAGGAGTTCTTTCCTAAACTCTAGTTAGAGCCGCTGTAGCTGGTGCTCAGTGGGTAGAATAAATATTTAGTTTTATGGCCCATTACTCTACAGAGTGATGTCTTCACATCCTTTCCTTCCTCTGATAACCTTTCCAGAAGAATTTTTGGAAATGTGCTTTGGAGGAGATGGGAACTCTGAAAGTAATCCGCAGAAACCCTAGCCTTTGCTAAGTGTGTGTGTGTGTGTGTGTGTGTGTGTGTGTGTGTGTGTGTGGTGTTTGACCAGAAGCAGTAACAGATAAAATGCAGGAAGAATTTTATTAGAACCCCATCATCTCAAAGTCTGACAATTTATTTCCCTTTGGTGGGAGCGGTGAAGAGGTCGAGAAAGAATGTTCAACTGGAACGTATCACAAACCGGGACCCTACCCTGCCACACATAAACCCTCCCTGGGCTCATTCCTCAGATTGGTAGATTAGGGAAAAACAAAGTCAGATGTGAAACTCTTTACCTGCAGAATTCGAGTGTAGAGCAGATTTTCAGTTCAGAGCAAGTAGCCTCTTCTTTTGGATCTGAAATACTAATGGTAACATCATCTCGAAGTTGACACCTAAGGACTCGAGGGCTCTCAGACAATTGTACTCTTTAGCTGTGTGTGTGTGTGTGTGTGTGTGTGTGTGTGTGTGTGTGTGTGTGTGTTTGGAAAAGGTTGTAGCAGATATTCTAATACAAAGTTTACAGACGGAGAAGCAGAAAGAGAGTTTATAATGTGAGAAACCCAATGTCATTGCATTTTAGAGCTAGGATCTAAACTTGCAACTATTCACATTTGATTTAGAGCTCTTTCTTAGACTAAATTTTTTTAAAAAACTCTTCTGTTTCACAGAGCATAATCTGTTACTAGCTTGTTCCAAACTAATGGTGAGGTTTGGGTGGGCCCCAAAATGACACCCCTCTGCCAAAATGATACCCCTTCTGAACACAGAATCGCTGCCTGGTTGAACGGATTGGGCACCTCACACTCCATGAGAAGCGATTCACACTCACGTAGAACAAGGCATCAGCTGTCTTCAGACACAGAGGCAGATAAAGGTGTGGCAGGGTAGGGACAGAGCTAGGAATGCCTGGTTGTTCCAGATCCATCAGCCGGAGAGGTTTCCTCATCCTCCAGAAGGCGTAAATGAGGGTGTGGAGCGGGACCTGGAACTTCACTTTAATGATGCTTCGCCACAGAGAAAGGGTGAAGGAGCTCCCCCCGGCCCCTGTGAAAATTATTTCCTATAAAAAATTTTGAAAACTGTATGTTTAATTAATAACGTAGGGAACTTTAAGGCAAACATGATAATATCCAGTAATGTAAATGAATTCTGTCATCTGTCAACAATCAATGAACTACATGCAAGAAGTGACCTGATCTTGTTCTGTGGCCATTTTTATAAGCAGAGTGGCAGAAATTAATTCTTCCCATTATTGTTGGTAGTTATATTTCATAAAGGATAATGACTGCAAGAGGAATGGAGGAAGTATCTCCCTTCTATGGTTACAATTGTGAAACTTACCAGGACTTTGATGCTCATTCACAGCACCTCCATCAGCCTGCTTGCTTTGTACACCTCCTCTTCCTCACTATTTACATTTCCAATTCTTATTCATATAAACAGTTTCTGCATGTCTGT
Organism: Molossus molossus; assembly: GCF_014108415.1. Classification (NCBI taxonomy): domain Eukaryota; kingdom Metazoa; phylum Chordata; class Mammalia; order Chiroptera; family Molossidae; genus Molossus; species Molossus molossus. Next base: position 32,001,681 of record NW_023425351.1, on the reverse strand, counting down.
AGCAGCATAGAAGAGAAAGGGCTGGAAAGATTTCTACCAACTTTAGAGAGTATTTGTTGTGATCTGATGTAAAAATTATGCTCAGTGTCAGGAAACTTACTCTGGGGAGTAGGGTACTGAAAGAAAGTTCAAAGGCCATGACAGTCACTCCCAGAATATCATGAGGCCGTCCTGTAAAGAGAACGAGGCAGAGTTTCGCTGTGGATCCTCAAACAAAGGCCACAAGGACAGCCACTCTCCACGGCGGCCACTGAGTGGCATGGAGCAAATTCTCCCATGGGCAATTCTAGAGAGGACATTCTGGGGTGAGAAGAAAGAGATTCATTTCTTTTATTTGCTTACCTTTATTTATTTCATTTGTGTTCTCTTTTCTAAGGCAGTCTGAAATAATTTTATAGAGAGGATAAAAAAATGAGTGAATTAATTAACCAATCATTTTTAACTAGCTTCCCAAAATCCAGCTATAGTGATGAAGTAGATGAGACACATATTAGCCTAAATTTCAAATTCTTTAAGCTCATGAAGCCAGTTGCTGCCTCCTCCAAGAATGAACATGTTCACTCCTTGAATTGTTCTCCCTTTGGCCAGTGACTACCTGTGCACCTTACTTGGAGCACTGAGCAAGGGACTGGGGTCTCTCTGTAACAGTGCGTGCATTCATTCATTCATTCATTCATGCATGCACTTTACTGGAGGAGTCAGACATATGTGGGCTCAATTTATGACTCTGCTACTTAATAACTGTGTGCCTTGGGCAGGTTTCTTGCCTTCTCTGGTCACAACGAGTGTCCACCTCACAGGGCTGTTGTGAATACTCCATGAGAAATTTCATGTGAAGCATAAAAGCCTTCCTTAGAACACAACATCGATTTAGGTATATTATTATGTTCATAAATATTAACCACATGCTAAGCTTTGTGGATTTCAAGATTATTAAGATGTCCTTCTTTAAAGGAGAGTAGACAGCCGAGTGGCTAATTATAAGATTATGTGAATACATTTAGAGTCATGATGAGATCATTGGCCCTGAGATTGTCAGTCTGTCTGGTTCAATGCTTGATTCCCAGAATTTGAAACAGTGGCTGGCCATCATTATGCAGAAAGTACTCAACAAGCACTTAAAAAATGCATGAATGAGTCAATGATGGAATTATGGAGCAATTGAATAGTAGAGAAATGCAGAGGCTACTATGCACACACCAATAAAGGATCAAGTCATTCTTCAGGGCAAGGAAGGGTGAGGCATGGGTTTTGGTTTGGTAAGGGAGGGTAGGAAGGATTAAGCCTCTTGCCTATTGGTTAAGGGTGTGGGCTGGGGAAAAGACTTCTGAGGTAGAACTGTAAGGATGAGTAGAAAATCAGGGCAATGAGGGCAATGATTTGAATTTGAAGACATAACAGGTTCAAAAGTTCAAGGGTAAGAATGTAAAAGGCATTTTTCATGGGTAGATGGTACGTGGGCACGAAGGGGGAATGTGGGAAAGAGAAGAGGCAGCAGAGACAGATTGGAGACAGCACGGGGTGCTACTGTGAATTCCAAGGCGTTCGGACTTCATCCTGTAAGCAATGGGGAGCCATTGACAGTTTCTAAGGAAGGAAGACACATCATAGGTTCTGACAGTGCCTTTGTGTGTAACCGTTTCTGACTTCCTCCATGGAGCTTGGCCCCCTACAAATTCCGTATCACAAATGAAAAGGCTGCCATGTGTATTGTCTGTGTACGTCCTGCCCCAGGCATTTGTACGGGAGGCGTTTTTTCCATTTTATCTTGTAACATCTAATGCCATCAGCTTTGAAGGAAGCGTGCTTTCTTTCAAGTTGCTTGGCATGCTTAATTCTGTGGTTACCTGATAAATGTCGTCAAGTTTAGAGCCTGTTTCTTAACATCACAGGTCAGTCAAAAGAAGAGAGATCATAGTTTTGGACTGAAGTTTATCAAGGAACAGTTTCTCCAAGAGTCAAGATTTAGGTACTAAATATAATACAGTGAATCCATTTTATACATGTTATTTAATGAAAAAAAAAATATGTATCTGAGAAGAAAATTCAATTTAAAGACTTCAGAGATCTGATATCTCCTTAAATAGTGCTGGCTACAATACACTCTCATGGAAGTAATCTTTATTTGCCTCATGAATCTTGGTCCTATGAGGGAACATGGCAGTGGCTGAAATATAATTTAGGACCGCAGAAAAAGCAGACTGAAGAATAAAGTGGAAAGTCACCATGTTTTATGTAGAGATCTTAAGAAAGAAAAAAAAAATACAAAGAACAGCATTCCATGTCCAGGGTTTTAGACTAATTGCTCATATTGAAAAACAGGGTACACAGCCATCCTTCAGCATTCTAGAAGTCGAACTTGATCTTGTGTTTAATACACAAAGCCCCCTTGGCCCTAACACATCTTTCCTATATCCCCATTTACAGGACAAGAGAGTTCAAGCTGTTTATGGCAGGAATGTCTACCTTTGGGCTTTTTAAACCAGGTTCAAACCAATCCCAATATCTTTCTTAGGTCTTAAAATAAGATCAAACAGTGCAAAATTCCCTTACTAGTGCTTAAGCCCAGTTGCCTCTGTCCAGATGACTCCTATAATCCAGCCAGGCAGAACACCTCACCCTGCTGTTTGGTTGCTTTTCTGCAAGTCCTTTGATTGTAAGTAATTATCCCCAGCTGCTCTGGCACCCTGGTCTCCTTTAACTCCTCAGTGCCTGGCTTAGAGATGGCCGTGCTAGAGGAAAAGGGCTCCTGTGATTCCCTGACTGAAGTCCCTGCGTACTTTAGAGAGTAAAAATAAATATATGTATTTTGGCATCTACATCGTGCAATGTCCTGAGACTCTCTCCCAAAGCCCTGAAGTCTTTTCAATGTGCAAGGTCAAGAGCAAGAATAGAGCTTCTCAAGGAAGCTTTCCCGGACTCTAGTCCAGTGACTCTTCCCCAGGTTATGACGCACCTAAGATCGTCCACTTTCATGCGAGGATGGGGAAGGAACACCCCGAGGAATCTTACTTTTCCTTGATATTTTCTTTATTCTCTCAAAAGTGATTATCTACAGTTTGTAAAACATTACTTGAGGCGGAAGTACCATCTTTTATTTTGGGTTGATTTTTGCATGGAAGGACTAAAAAAGATATAAGATTTTCACAGAAACAAATAGATAGAGCGGCATGCATATATATTTATACAGGAGCAAAGTGAAAACTCTAATTTTCCCCAATTTTTCCACTTAAAATGATCTACCCTAGTCAACAAATGTCTTATCTCTCAGCTTCAAGAAATTTGAGGGAATTCTTGATTTGCATAAGCATTAGTTCTGATGATAATATTTTCCATAAAGCAAAATTATCCAACAGATCTCTAATTGCAGCATGATATTTAATGAGAGCTTTGAGAGAAACCTTGAGTTGAGTTGCGCTGTGGATGTCTGGGAAGTTGACTGTGCCTTTGCTCGTCCTGAATAGAGGCTGATGACAGGAGGGGGGAATAAAGGGAATTCTTGAGATTAATAAAAACTCCAGATTACTTAATATATAGTAGAGTTATCTATTATATCTAACTATACAAAAACTTTCATTTTACCCATTTGGATTCAAATCTATGTATAAGAAATTGGTCTTAAGAATGAGTTTCCCTTTGGCATCAGGTGCTGAGAGAGTCCCCATCTGAATCTCCCAATAGATGAATTTTATTTCTCTAGAATTACAGAACTAACTGCATGTGTGTTTCCAGAGGAGGACAGCACGTGAATAAAAAAGGCATCACTCAAGAGAATGTTCTTAGAGAGTTGGACTCGGACCTGATCTCTGGCACCAAGAGTCAGGAATAAACAGAATGTATCACAGAGTCAGCTCAGCAGCAGCACGAAGCAGAGACCTGGATGCGGAGCACTCTCCTTTACCAGCGGTGGGCGAGACGACTGGTACCATCTCTTTAAAACAAAAAACACTTAAAAATTATCCGGCAATTCCACTCTAGAAATTTGTCCCATGAAAACATTCAGTCATGTACACAACTATACACACACACACACACACTCACACACACACACACACACACACACACACACACACACAAAGTATCCTTAAGTATCCTTTGAGTGTTACAAACATAGCAAGAGCTAAGCATCCAACCATACAGCATTGGCTAAATAAAAGTGCACTTTTCAAATTGTAATACTATGCTGCCATAAACATCACCAGGTAGAAGCAGATTTAATGACATGAAGAAATGTTAACATTATATATTTTAGTGAAAAGTCACATTTTAAAGAAGTGTACAGCAGGATTCCAATATAAAGAATATGTCTTGCCCGGCCGGTGTGGCTCAGGGGTTGAGCATTGATCAATGCACCAAGAGGTCACCAGTTCAATTCCCAATCAAGACACATGCCCAGGTTGTGGGCCCAATTCCCAGTGGGGAGCATGCAGGAGGTGGCCAATCGATGTTCTCTCTCATCAATGTTTCTATCTCTCTTTTTCTCTTTCTCCCCCTCTCTCAAATCAATAAAGAAAGAGAGAGAAAAAAAAAGAATAAGTCCATATTAAGGCTGTCAGCATGGGGACTAAGGGTCACTATTTCTATTGTCAGCTGACCCAGGTTTGAGTCACCTCTGCCACTGAGGCTGGTGACCTTGGGAAAGCTGGTTAATGGCTCGAAGCCTCAGGTTTCTCACTGGTAAATGAAGATAAGAAGAGTTTTAACCCTACAGTATTTGTCAAGGCCAAATAGTTTCATCCATGGGAAGTATTTAAAAAAAGTCTTGGTTCATAAAAGGACTTAATAAAGTTTAGCTACTATTATCATTATTATTACTATTACTATCTATACTTACACATAATTTTTATTTAAGAAATACAAGGGCAATAAATAACTTTCTTCTTTGTGTGTTTTAAATTTTTCTACAATGAGCTTGTATTTATTTTGAAGTCTCTCCCCCCCGCCCCCCCACTTCATGATAGATGTTATTTGTTAGTAAGATATGAATATGATGCATTTCTTTGAGGTCAGTTTCTCTGACCTCTGTTATGTTCAGTCTCCTCCTGCATAAAGGGGACTGGTTATAGACTATTTTACAGGCTTTTTGGGAAATCAGATCAGTATCTGTATCTCTTTTGGTTATTGTTTCTCCAGCAGCCTCAATGTTCTAGGCTTTGAGTTAAGTGCTTTAAAATTTTTCTTATTTAATCCTTACCAAAAATGGGGGACACATACAAAAGAGCTATTATCTTTACTTCCAAATGAGGATTGAAATATTACATAAACATTTCAATAAAAGCAATTTGTCCAAGTATGCACTGAAATTAGAGATAGGCCTGGGCATAAACCCTTATTTTTATGAAGACATTTTTTGTGAGTTTGGTATTTCTTAGGCACTGGGAAATTTCTATTTGACTCTGCCATTAATTTTAAAGTAATATAATATAGTTTCTGGATATAAAACAACAATTCTTCTGCAATGTACTTTTCTTAGCAGTGTAAGTTACAGAAGTATGTTTCTACTGTAGATCAAAGGAATTTGCTCAAAGTTTCCAGACACCATGTTTCCCATGTTGTAGTCATAGATCTCCATCTGCCTTCGATGGCCAGTAGGATTTTACCGTGAAGTCAGCTTATTATTTCTAGGATGGAGGGTGAATGCATGTCTATGATGGGTGTATTTGTTCCTAGAATAGACATTTTCTCTTTTGGTTTTGCCTTTCCTACATATAATACTTCTGCCAAACTAAACTACAATCCATGGGTTTACTGAATGCCTTACCCAACATCATGGTCTCCAAAAGAGCATTGCTCTGATCAAGGAACTCACTTCTCAGCAAAAGCAGTGTGGCAAAGGGCCCATGCTCAGAAATTCACTGATACTATCATAGAGCCCATTCTTTTGAAGCAGCTGGCTTGAGAAAACAGTGGAATGATCCTTTGAAGACCTAGTGAAAGCGCCAGCCAGCTGGTGATACCTTGCCAGTCTGGGGCAATGTTCTGCAGGAAGCTGAATGTGCTCTCGATCAGTGTCCAATGTATGGGGCTGTTGCTCCCATGGCCCGTGCTCACAGGCCAGGAATGAGAGGTGGGCAGGGGAGTGCCACCACTCATCACAACGCCGAGTCTTGTTCTCATCTTCATAACTTCAGGCTTTGCTGGTCTAGAGGCCTTAGTTGGAATGTTTCCACTGACTGCCACCTGGCTGCGTTGGGGTCCCAATGACCCACTTTCTTAAAATTAGTGTCCGTCTATTCAGATGATTGATGATAGATAGGTAGATCTTTATATATATGCACATATCTCGATCTAGCTATCATCTATCTAAAATCTATTTCTGTTTCTCTGGTTGATTCCATGGGACACCCTGCTCCAAGAATTTCATGTATACGAGGTAACCAGGCATCCTGAGACTTGATCCTTTTGCTTTTTATTTCTTGATGCCTCTGAAGCTATTTATATTTAGGACAGAATCTCCTTTTATTCTTGGAAGGGCTACTTTGTAGATTCCTTCCATCATATATTGTAGGACAAGTATCTATTGATCTCAGTGGAGCTGTAGGATTTCCTAGAAGATTCCTAAGTACAGTTGCTTCATTCTGAGGTATTATTATTCTGTTTATATGATGTAAAATGTTGTTTTCCTTGTGGCCGAGAGTATTTTTGCAGATAGCTTTAGAACGTAAATGAAATATTGGTTTTTTCTCTTGGCTCCGAGTCAAAGCAGGCCTCTGCAACCTGGGTGCTAAGGTGGGAGACAGTGGACACCTAGCTGTCATGAAAAGGATGGCCAATGTCTTTAAGGAACAGTGATGTGCACCTTTGTTGTGTTTAATACAGATGGTAAATCCAAGTCAGGAAGGATCAAAGGAACACTGTGGACCAGGCTTATGAGGTGCAACTACTCTTCTGAGCTGCAGAAGAACACAGTGAGGCCAATAAAAGAATCACCAGTAGTGTTAATAGTCTCTGGGGAGCAGATACCTTGTCATGTGAAGCATCTTATTTCGTTGCCCCTCTGTCTGAGTCTAGTTTATAGACATTCAACTCACTCCACAGAGAAATGATACGTGTAATTTTGGAAAAGGCATCTTTAACTTTGGGAATGAGAATCATCTTTTCTGACTTATACTTCGCTAAGAAATCACTGGAGTCTGTATCATATTCCACATATTGCTCCCATTATTGAAAAACTATAGCCAGTAGCCCCAACATATTTATGCATCGGTCCCCAATCATAAAGGTAATAAGCTAGGCCATGTGATAACCTCGTATCAGTTACTAGGGGCAGATGGAAGTCATTACTCTAAGTTACTGGGTTTTCAATATCTGTGGATAAGGTAGATTCTCTCTGGTCTTTATTAGGAGTGGATTTCTTTAATTTACATTGCCTGAGAAATTGTATTAAAGGAGGTTATATTTATGTATCTGGCAAAGGCCTTATAAAACATGAAAATTAACTGCAAGGTTAATGAGGAACCTGCCAAAGGCTCAGAAAGGCCATATAGTATCACAGAGAAAAGTCTTAAAGGCAAGTCGGGTTTATTCCCAAGGCCTACATCTGATTTATTGTGTCTCCTTGGACAAGTCACTTAACTTACCATCATCTCTTTCTCCAGCTGTAATAATATTCCTACCTCATATCTCAGAGGATTATTGCAAAGACTCTTACTAAACACAGGGTAGAATTGTATTACTGCTTGGGAATAAATTTTTAGCACCTCAGAAGATAGGGTTGGGGAAAAAAACATTAAATATAGATACGATTGTGATGATGGCCTTATGTATCACATCTCATCTCCCTAGTTATATTATGAGAGAACTTTAAGTAAAATTGGATTATGCTGCTCTTTCAGAGACTGTTCATGCTTAACTCAACTTCAAGATTTTCTCCGGAAAAAAAAACCCAAAAACAAAAGAATAAACTCCTATGTGGGATTTTGCCAATCTCTGTTCACAGAAGCATTTTTACAGAAATACTAGAGGTTTTATTAACTTATATTTAGGATGTGTGATAATAACAACTAAAAAAAAAAAACAGTGGTGCTATTTATACTTTTCCGACGGTCTTCCAGAATTAAAGCACAGCATATAATTCCTGCAGTAGGTGTTACCTTTGGCATTCAATATAAAAACGTGTTGAAATTCTGAAGTGTTATGTAAGTGTTGATTATTAGTAGCAGTCCACCATGAGAGAACATTTAAAAGGCTGGATTGGAGGTATTTTTCACTTTCTTTTTTGCTTGCATTTAAAATTTCATTTAAAAAAAATTTTTATTTTTCCTCCTCATAATTGTTTTATTGTCTTTGTAAGTAAAAATTGGATAGCTGTCCTGGTATTATGAACATAGGTTTTATGGAGAAGAATATATATGTTTTTATTGGCTGTAAAAATCAAACATGAGAAATCACAATCATGAGTGAACCGTGAAGGTTAGGCCAGCTGAAAGAAGTCAGACACCCAAGGTCACAGATTTTATTACTTCATTTACATACAATTTAAAATTGACCAGAATAGGTCAATCTATAGAAATAGGAAGTAGATGGAGGTTGTCAAGAGTCAAGAACAGGGCGAATCCCAGTGACTTTCTGTGGGTTCAGGGTCTCCTTTTATGGTGATGAAAGTGACCTGGATTAGACAGTGATGATAGTAGAATACATCGTGAATATACAGACGCCACTAAACTGTACACTTTCAAACAGTTAATTTCATGGTGTCTGAATTATATCAAAAATATTCATACAGAAAAATGGATAAGAAGCAAACATTTATTCAACTGGAGGTCTGCTACATCTGAGAGTGTCAAAAAATGTATTTTTGGTCTTTTAAATCTAATGATGTATTTTATATTTAATGCTGCATACATTGTTCTAGTATTCCAAATACCTTTGATGAGAAAACATTATCTTTAGGCATAACCTTACGGTGGCACTTATGTTTTTCCTGCTGTGAGTTGCCTTGCCAGGTCCTATATGACTTCCTATTCCTTATGGTGGTTTAGCATCTCAAGGCCTGGGTTTCGGTTCTCCTCTCTATAAAATATGCCTTGTGCTATAGAACTTGACAGAAACAGACAGGGACTCATGTGTGTGACTCGGGCTAGGACAGAAATGCTCTGTGCTCACCCAGCCCAGTGTGTGTGGCATCCGGGTACAACCAGGAGGCCAGACCACGTGAGAATTTGAACAGGGGAAGTTTGCAGCAAACAAGTATGAAATTCGGCTGGAGAAGTAATGATCAAGTCGTAAGCGAACGCTGTCTAACTGGCACCCTGTGTCCAGGGACAACGAACGTGGAACTCCACCCGAGTTTCAGAGCTCCACGGAGGAGTGTTGCAGTAATCACCTGGATGGCGGGGAAGTTCCCTGGTTTGCCTGGGTCACAGCTGGTCCACAGTCATGGGCAAAGGGCAAAAACCCTCCAGGGTGCAGATACCCTGAGGCTGCTGGGTGGTGTTTAGAAAGAGCTGATTGTTGCTGCCAGTGTGAGGCCTGAGGTGTGCGCTGTTCACACCAGGGGTGATGCTGGGGGTGGTTACCAGTCCTGCACTGTTGAGGTACCATAGGCTCTAGGCATGCAGCTGGGACACAGGACTGCTGGGTGCCACCACACAGCCCCAGGGACTGTGCAGTGGGAGCAGGAGAAAGCAAAGCTCATGATGCCAGCCCAGGAAGCAAATGCAATCTCCTTCCAACAGCGCCTACTGACAAAGCTTCACATGGAGCTCGTGTGTGTCAGAAGGAGTGTTTGAGGAGTATAGCAGAGTGGGCATTACAGTGTCCATGTGGCGTGAGGGGCAGAAAACTGTAACTGGGCACTCAGTGTCCCTTTCTGCTTGCCCATCAGCTGGGCCGCACTTATCTGCACCTCTGGCCGTTAAGTGGGTGACTGAGAGAAGTTCTGGCCAGTGAGATGTAGGTAGAAGTGATGTGATCTCCTTCCAGATCCTGCCCCCACGAATCAAACCAGGTTTGTCCTTAAAACACCCGCCCACAAAACTGGAAACAAAGGATTCTACATCCTCAGGGGATAACATATCCACGAGGTGGAGATGCCCTGGATCACTGAGGAGAGACCTCAGGAGAATCACCTGATCAACACCATCCGCGACGAGGCTGTTCCACAAGCTAAAAACAAACCCTTGTGTTTTTCAGCCCCTGACATTTTGTAGTTGTTGGTAACAACGGTTTTTGTACTGATCTGGAGATGGGTTCCTTGATGTTGGGCGCTACCATAACAACAACAATGCGGCATGGGCTTGGTGGGCACACAGGGGCAGCGAGGATGAAACTCCAGACGCTGCGAGGCTGGCACTGGGCTGGGCAGCAGTGGAGGGTTCAGCGAGCCGTGCCTGCAGCAGGTCCAGGGAGACCTCTGCAAAGAGCGTACGTGTCCAGCAGAAGTGGCTGAGAAGAAACCGATTTTGGAATGTGCTGGCTTATTGATTGCCTTTAGCCAAACATCCCAAGAAAGAGTTAAGCCCAGAAAGGAGTGGGTACGTCTGCAAGCAACAGGGACAGGGAAGAGAAAGTGCTCAGAAATTTGGGGCCTAACAGGATTCAAAAATCAACTCAATACCTCTAACAGTAATTCAGAAGACAGCGGTTTTGAGAGACAAAGGCCTATTAATATTCATCTTCAGTAAATAACAGATTAATTCATTTCTACGCAAGTCTATTTTTTCACAGTGCCTCAAGGTGGCCACCATTAAGGAGAGAGAGAGAGTGAGAGGAGGAGGAGGAAGGAGGAGGAGGAGGAGGAAGAAACAAGAATTAAAAAGCAGAGATATAAGGCATGTCTGAAAATTATATACAGGAAAGCACTTTGGGTATGACTGGACAATAAACCAGAAGCAAATAGATCAGAAAACTATCAAGGAAATGGGCCGAGGAATCTCTCATCTGCAGAGAACATTTATCTCAACCCCCACTCCAGGTATGGGCAGAGAAGAGGGTGGCCTTAGGCTGACGCCCCTTCAGGGTAGAGTCTGAGGCCGCAAACACAATGGAGAAGGCATCTGTCCCAGAGAACAACACAAGTCCACTGAAGGACCACCCCTTCCACCAGGGTGGAAGCCCTTCATACTGAGCATCTGACAGGACTTCAGGTTGCTGTGGAGCAGGGACTGGGTTTCCCATGCGTCTTCCTAACCAGATGGGTCACTGTGGCTACCCTATCCATGCTTCTCTGTGGCGTATTGGGTACTGTGGAAGTGTAGCTGATTTATCTCTTTGTTCCGGGGTCAGTGGATCCCAGGGAGCCACAAACTGCTAGCACCCTGATAGAGAGAACTTCCTGTCCCTAGGAAACCCTGGACTTTGAGCTGAAGGATGAAACTGTGTGGCTTTGAGATAGCTCCAGACCAGTGGGGATGTTTTCTACGTGCGAGAGAAAGACCGAAACGGGTGTTTGTCAGAAGGGCCGACCTGAGCAGACTTTACAACCAAACTCTGTTTCCTTTTCTTCTTCTGCATAAAACTACACTGGTGATATGTAACCTTTCTAAATTTTGGCCAATAGCAGGTGTGTGAGAGGGCTACCCACCTCCTCTTGGCCTGTCTATCAAGCTCTCCTTGGTCCTCTCCTAGCAGCTGGAGTCATAGGACTCTCTGGCCCTAAGGGACAGTGGAGTCATAGATAAAGTTATCTTCAAGTTATTATTTGGAAAACAATTGTCCAAAAAACCAGTGGACCAAGAACGTTCACGCGGAATTATTGCACGAGTGAGAAACACACGGTTATTTCGATGTAACCCACGGCAACTCTGGGGTCCTTACACAGTTAGCCTTGCCAGACAGGTGCTCAGAAGCAGCTTCCATTAGGCCGTGGAGCCAGAGCAGGGATCTGTTTTTAAGAGAGGCAATGGCCCTGGCTGGTTTGGCTCAGCGGTGAGAGCGTCAGCCTGCGGTCCAGAGAGACCCAGGTTCGGTTCCCGCTAAGGGCATGTACCTCGGTTGCAGTGTGTCCCTGGCCTAGGTTGGGTTGTGCGGGTGGCAGCCACTCAATGTGTCCCTTTCACGTCGATGTTTCTCTCTCTCTCTCTTCCTCCCATTCTATCTGAATAAAATATGGAAAAATGTCCTTGGGTGAGGATAAAAAAAAAAGAGAGAGAGGCGATGAGTTTGGTGAAGGGCTGGGAAGCCGCAGAGCGGAACACGGAAGTCTGGTGGTCAATGGCGTTGAGAAGCACAGGGGAACTGTTGTCGGGGGAAGAAGGAACAGAACGAACCAGGTGAGGGATGGGAATGATGCATCTCCAGGTCCGAAGGCTGCTGCTGCAGCTGGCTTCTTAGTGTCAGAGCCCACTTCCACTTCCACAGAACGACACCGGATCGTGGGTGGATCCCTGTCACCCTGGATGGCCATTTTACTTATTGTTCAAACTGGAATTCTATTCGAGAGTGTCAGAGGTCCTTTTAACAATTACACCCGAGCATTGGACATAAAACACAGGGTCTGGACATATGGTATTATTTCCTCTCATTATGGTTCTGTGAAGTTTTAGGATGAAGTAAGCAAAATAAAATAAAAAGTCAAAGCTCTTTCTAAATGGGAAAGTGACCAGATTCCTGTTATGGTTATGGTTCCGGTGAATATCTTCCACTGAATGAATGAATGAGACACCCGTCCCCTTCCCTGTAGCAGATTTCTACGTATCTATTTTTCAGGAGGAACTTCGGTGTCCCTGGAGCAACTTCGAAAAACAGGGCCTTTCTTACAACTGTGGTTCAGTGTGTTTTCCGAACAGAAGTCCAGATTTCTCGGCCACCCTAAGAGAGACCTTTAGCGCTCCCGGCCGCTCGTACATTTCCACATCAAGCACCACGTGCGGCACAGTTGGGAGCGATTCATTTTCATGTGCACCCCATGCAGGAACGCCTGCGGTGCGGCCTGAAGCTGAGAGCAAAGTGCGGATTAGGAAGCAGAGAGCCCTGTGCCCTGAGGCATCCGTACAGCCTCCATTAAGTTGCCCTAACAGGGGGGCGATGCTGGGGTCCCGGCGCTTGTCTGTTCCTGGGGTTCCGGCTTTCTGGGGCCATTTTCAGAGGGTGGCAGCCCAGCACGACACCGCTGTTGGTGTCCCCCCACATGTGTCTGACATTTGCTGCCCGAGAGCTCACTTTCCCACCCGACAACCCAGCTCCCATGTAGAAAACTGAATGTTGAAATGATTGAACAGATATTTTTAGCATAATTTCTTAGCTGTGCATTGGAGAAATTAAGAAGACTATACATAAAGCAAAATGTCCATTTATGAATGTTTGTGTTGGAAGGAACCACAGGAGATTGTGGGACCTGGTTCCTCTCTTTCAGGAAGGGCAGTGATGACCCTGAGGGCGGCAGGGGTTCCGGAAGAGCTGAGCACGTGACCGTCCTTGTCAAGTCACAGTGCAGTGCACCCAAAGCAGCCAAGAGAGCCCTGGGACTAGTTGCCTCGAGGTATTTTATGAAAATCAATCAATACACATACACATCTCTAGAATAATGGGGATGTGTAATAAACTATGCAAGTGTTCACTTTTGCTATTACTTTTCTTACAGTGGTAGGCATATTCATAACCAGTATGACTTGCTTTTTTTTTTTTTTTTATCCTCACCCGAGGACATTTTTCTGTTTTTTGTTCAGGTAGAGTGGGAGGGAGAGAGAGGAACAGAGAGAGAGAGAGAGAAACATCGATGTGAAAGGAACACATAGAGTGGCTGCCACCCGCACAACCGACCAGGGCAGGGGACAAACTGCAACCGAGGTACGCGCCCTTAGCGGGAACCGAACCTGGGTCTCTCAGGACCGCAGGCCGACGCTCTAACCGCTGAGCCAAACCGGCCAGGGCTATGACTTGCTTTTATTTTTTATTTATTTTTTATCCTCACCTGAGGAAATTTTTCCATTTTTTGTTCAGATAGAGTGGGAGGGAGAGAGAGAGAGAGAAACATTGATGTGAAAGGGACACATCGAGTGGTTGCCACCACACGACCCAGCCAGGGACCGGGGACAAACTGCAACCAAGGTACATGCCCTTAGCAGGAATCAAGCCCGGGTCTCTCTGGACCGCAGGCCAGCGTTCTAACGGCTGAGCCAAACCGGCCAGAGCTGACTTGCTTTTATAAAATTAATATGTATTAGTATATATACACTCTGTTTCATATTAATGTATCAATGAAACATACTAAATTACTGTTTAAGGATTAAAGGATTGGTAAATTTTATGCTAAACAGGAGAGAAAGTAAGGATGAGAGAGACAGAGACAGAGAAAGGAAGAAGCCTCACTGTGCATTTGGGGTGAGGAGTGTTTCCAAGGACCAGCAAGGAGGCTATGATAACTGGACCGGTGACTCAAATTAGGAAGCCTTCTTGCCGTTTGGTAGTAATGACACGATTTCTTCCACATTATCCCACGTTACCCCAGCACCTGTCGAGAGAAATTATTTCAAGACAAAATGAGCTTCCTGCTTCCCGAAGTGGGAGGGAATCGTGGTCAAGAGAATGGCTCTGCGGTGTCCCTGGTTCTGACTGTGTGCGTGTGTGTGGTTGCATGTGTGTGTATGCACCTGAGTGTGCACTTAATTTTTTATATACACTAAAGGGGCTATTTAAAATAATAAAGTTGTTTCTAAAAGTGGAATAAAGTAGCTAAGAAGGTGATGAGTTCACTCCCCACCAGGGGGTCACATACACACACACTCGTGACAGCCCTGAAGATACATAATATGTGTGGCTGGATAATGAATTTAAAATATCAACTAATTTTTTCCTTCTCAATATCTCATTCTCACCTCCCGTCCCCACCCTGACTTCATAACTTCTCCGCTGGGACAACTTTACGGTTGGACCTTCTTCATTTCCCCGGAAGCCGAAAGCAGAATGAACAGGGGAGAGGGGACCCTGCTTGGCTTCTGCACTGGGCAGCTTGGGCCCGGAGGGCAGTGGCCAGGGTGCTGAAGGCTGGGGAATGGGGTGTGCATTTTTACAAGAGGGGGTCTTGTGTTTCACCGCAGCCACGTTATGAATGGGAGTAATACCCTAAGATAGATCGGAGGGGCCAAGAGCCGGAGTGTTCAGGTCGGAGGCCTCCCATGGCCCTGGAGCAGCCATGACAGAAGGAAGAAGGGCTCATGGATGGAAATGGGGCAACCTGCTTGACTATTGATGGAGAGCTGGGAAGACAGGCTGTCTCGGCGCGGACAGCAGACACCCAGGATTAGACACCGCCTTCCCTCAACGTGTACTGGGTAAGCCCCCCAGAATTTAGACACAGCACAGAGATGAGGACATTTGACATGGACAGCAAGCAGGGCAGCCTCCTGGGCATGGGAGCTGCGCAGTCCCACCAGTCTCTGCAGAAGGGCCGGCTCCGGTGTTGTCATCTTACAAGTCTTAATCTTTGCGCAAAAAGCTGGCATTTTTCAGTGAGCACTGGAACCTGCAAATCATGCAGTCATTCCTGCTCAACTTCTTCTAACTTCCCTCAATGCCAGTAGAAA